>NC_086097.1:1301875-2593750 GCF_963921235.1 Mobula hypostoma | reverse complement strand
AGAACACATATTCCATGAGGCAGCTGCTTTGTACCCCATTCTGGTAAAGCTCAAATTTCTCGGCAAGCCTCCGAATATCTCACCTCATCTTCAGGATCTGGATAAGGCCTCTTGCAGGTACAGTACAGTCCAAAGAAGTTGTCGTTGTATTTATTCTTGCAATTTGTTTTTTCTTTGTCCTGAAGCCCCCAAAAAAGAAAACAAAAAACACTCAGGAATGTATAAATTCTTTCTGTTGCTTCTTTAACAAGCATCAAATTCAACAATTCCATAAAAAACAAAGAACTTTTATATTCAAAGTAATCATCAGCACTAGACAGGTGACACAGAGTTATTGAGAGCAGTTTTGGGCCCCTTACCCAGGAAGAGATGTGCTGGCATTGAATCAGAGGAAGTACATGAGAATTATTCTGGGAATGAAATGGTTAACATACTGGGCTCTAGGCCTGTACTCGCTGGAGTTTAGAAAAATGGGGATCTCATTGAGACTTACTGAATATTGAAAGGCCTACACAGAATGACTGCAATATTAGCATTCATTTTAAAAGGGACTGGGATATAAAATTAAGGATGTAATACTGAGTCCTTACAAGACATTAGTCAGACCTCACTTGGAATATGTTGAGCAGTTTTGGGTTCCTTATCAAAGAATGGGCTGGTATTAGAGAGGGTCCAGAGAACATTCATGAGAATGATTCCGGGGATGAAAGGGTTAATGTACGAAGAGTGTCTGATAGGTCCTGGCCTGTACTCACTGGGGTTTACGAGAATGGGGAGGGAGGGGGTGGAAGAGGTAGAAATCTCATTGAAACCTACTGAATGGTGAAAGGCCTTGACAGAGTGGATGTGAAGAGGATGTTTCCTATGGTGGGAGAGTCTAGGACCAGAGGGGACAGCCTCAGAATAGAGGGGCGTCCTTTTAGAACAGAGGTGAGCAGGATGTTCTTTAGCCAGAGGGTGGTGAATCTGTGAAATTCATTTCTACAGATGGCAGGAAAATGGGATTGAGGGGGTAATAACAAACCAGCCATAATGGAATGGCAGGGCAGACTTGATGGGCCAAATTCCCCCATGTCTGATCCAGCTTGAAGTGTGTAATTAACAGAGGAAGGGGTGGTGGGATTGGATGGAGTCATAATGAAAATTAAAAGTTATTAGAATTCCAAATAGAAACTTTGAAAGTGCAACAAGGAACCGTAATGAGTAATGATGAATAAATCAGAAATGTTGTCTCCACAGTTGTGGGGTTCTGGCCTAGGTACACACACTGAATACACATCAACGCTCTGAAACCAGGCAACTCACACAAAGCTCAGAATAAAACCCTCCAACAAAAGGACATTCCAAAAACAATCACACACTGATACCCTCTCTGTTCTACAGCTTTCGTTTCTCTTCCCAAAATATCTCCTGTTGTGTGCAATTCCGATCGATACTGTTACGGGTTGGGTGCAGAACAGGTATACTGAGACACCTGTATTAGTGGATACAAGCTGCAGAGAGAAATTGAACAAACCCGAGATGTTCTCATTAGCAAGGATGCCGATAGGAATTTATAATACAACTATTTGTATTCCGATGGAGATAACGTGCAGAACAGGCCCTCTGGCCCAACTAGCCATATCACCCACCACCCCGGATTTTAACCCCAGCCTAACCACAGGACAATGTGCAATGACCGATTAACCTACTGACCGGTACGTGTTTCTACTGTGGGAGGAAACAGGAGCACCCGGAGGAACCATGCAGCCAGGGGAAGAACGTTTAATAAAATTTACAGACGGAACTGGAATGTCCCGAACTGAAAAAGATCACTAACTGTCACACAAACGTGCTGCGTATGAAAGGCATACCGAGGGTGCACAGCCTACTGGAACACTGAACAATGTGTATTTAAGGTGAGAAGGTCAGTTTGAAGGTGTGCAGGGCAAATTCTATTGTAAAACCGAGTGGTAGGTATCAACAAGAGATGAACAGGGCAGGTGGTGAAAGCAGATACCTCACTGGTGTTTTAAAAGCATTTAGACAGATACACAGATATGCTGGAAATGGAGGAATATGGATCATGTACAGACAGCAGAGATTTAATCAGGTATTATGTCATTAAACAATACAGCACAGAAACAGGCCCTTCAGCCCATCTAGTCCATGCTGAACTCTTAATCTGTCTAGTGCCATCGACCTGCACCCGGACCAAAGCCTCTGTTTCCCTGCCATCCACGTACCGATCCAAATTTCTCTTTAATGTTGAAATCAAACCAATATCCATTCGTTAACCCTAATGCAAGAATCCAAGAACAAAGTGCAAGGTAGCACAGTGGTTAGTGCAACACTAATGCAGCTCAGGAAGGGTTAATTCCAGCATCCTCTGGGAAGACTTTGTGCATCCTCCCTGTGGACTGTGCTAGGGCTTTTCCCCCACAGTCCAAAGACATACTGATTCGTAGGTTAACTGGTGATTGTAAATTGTCCTGTGATCAGGCTAGGGTGAAATCAGAGGTTGCTAGGTGGTGCGACTCGAAGGGCCAGAGGGCCTACTTTGTGCTGCATCTCAATGAACTGTCTATGGGGTATAGGATGGGGTGTAGAGGCATTTCATTCAAATTTGCAGATAAGAGTTAACCAGAGAGCCTTTTTCAAATAATGCAATATCAGAGAAGCTTCCAGAATCATGCAAAGAACTTTACCCACGAGGGGACACACTGAACGATTGTATACACATACTGTGACCACTGGGGGCACATTGGTCAATTGTATACACATACTGTGACCACCAGGGGGCACACTGAACAATTGCCTGTACATACCATGACCACTAGGGGGCACACTGATCAACTGCATATACATACCATGACCACTAGGAAACATACTAAACAATTGCATGTATACAAGTAGTTATACAAAAAAATTAAGCAGGATATTGATCATTAAGCTGCAAAACAAGTCTAATTAACAATCAACAAGTCTAATCCAACACCCTCAATAAAGACATCAATAATGGATAACATCAAAATCTGCCTCCGACACAGACAACTTCACATTTATAACAGCTCCACCGCTAAACAGTGGTTAAGGCATTCGACTAGCGATCTGAAGGTTGTGAGTTCGAGCCCCAGCCGAGGCAGCGTGTTGTGTCTTTGAGCAAGGCACTTAATCACACATTGCTCTGCGACAACACCGGTGCCAAGCTGTATGGGTCCTAATGCCCATCCCTTGGACAACATCGGTGGCATGGAGAAGGGAGACTCGCAGCATGGGCAACTGCTGGTCTTCCATACAACCTTGCCCAGGCCTGCGCCCTGGAGAGTGAAGACTTTCCAGGCGCTGATCTATGGTCTCGCAAGACCAACAGATGCCTTTTTATTTTACCACTAAATTTCAATTCCAAAACATTCAAAATGACAAGCTCATGGCTAACTTAAATCAAACTTACCGAGAAAAACTTACACTGCAGATCACTAAACTTGCTGTTCCCACAGTCACAGCGGAAATTTCTGGAAGAGCAAAGCAAAAATATAATGAGTACATAGTCAGTGACCTTCAATGACAGAAATCACCACAGAAGAGGTTAAAAGCTGACCACATCTCTCAAAAAAGGTTTGCTGCAATGTGATCACTCGTTACATTATGTGTATTTATTTGTACAGAGAATCCCTTTTGTTTTTAAAGCTCTCAATGTTCTGGGACTGGAGTACATCACTGAATCATTTTTGTTTTGTAATCCTGCTCGAGCTCTCAGGTCTTCTTCCACCAGTCTCTTACATTTAATCAATCTCCTTCAAAATAAAATTGGCAAGCCAGCTTTTTTGAAGTAACCTCTTAAACTGTGGACTTCAAGCTATAAGGGATGCAGACTCAGTGATACTTTTAAACACCAGATCAAATCCTATTTATTTTACCTTGCTTTTAACTGCTTTTAATCTTTGTCTTTTATTTTCATGTTTGCACTTTATATCCCATTGTAAAGCACTTTGAACAGATTTGTCTGTATGGAAAATGCTCGATACACAAGTTATTATTGTTGGGCTAAAGATCATTGCTGTAAATTGCTAGAAAGGTTACGGAGTCTGCTGAAATGCTGTGCATACAGCAACCGAAGTTCACCACAAAGTTCAGTTCGGCATGGAACGACCGAGGGTACTACACTCAACACCTCAACTTAATTCACGCTTCCAAAACAGGGAAATGTTTTCCAAACAGGGAAGTTTTAAATACATTTAAAACTTCATTCCCTGGAGCACAGGAGAGCGAGGGAAGCCTTTGAGATGTTAAAACGTGGGAGTAGAATTAGGTTCAGCCACGCTCGGACACTACTGCACTTTTTAAATATTATGTGGTTTTTTTCCATGATTTTTAATCTATTCAATATATGTGCACTGTAATTGATTTACTTATTATTATATTTTGTTTTTTTCTTCTAGATTATGTATTGCTTTGAACTGCCGCTGCTAAGGTAACAAATTTCACAACACATGCTGGTGATAATAAACCTGATTCTGTGCCCACTGTACCATTCCACCATGGCTGATTCATTTCCCCTCTCAGCCCCGATCTCCTGCCTTCTCCTAATAATCCTTCAGGCCATGACTAATCAAGAACCTCTGCTTTAAATATACCCAATGACTTGGCCTCCATAGATTCATCAACCCCTGCATAAAGAAGTTCCTCTTCATCTCTGCTTTAAAGGGACATCTCTCTATTCTGAGGTTGTGCCCCAGGTCCTAGAGGTACCAAGTTATGAGAGTTACAGGCAGACTGAACACCTAGACCACCCCCCCCCCCAGGGTCGGCAAGACTAGGTTTAGGGTGGTAGGTAATATACAGCCTGTAGCCTCCTTTATAGGTACACCTGTACATTTCGTTAATGCAAATATCTCATCAGCCCATCACGTGGCAGCAACCCAATGCATAGAAAAATGCAGACATGGTCAAGAGGTTCAGTTGTCGCTCAGACAGAATATCAGAATGGGGAAGAAATGTCTTCTAAGTGACCTTGACCATGGAATGATTGTTTGAGCATCTCAGAAACTGCTGATCTCCTGGGATTGTCATGCAAAGTCACAGAGAATGGTGTAAAATGAAAAAAACAGCCAGTGAGGGGCAGCTCCATGGGTTAAAATGCCTTGTTAATGAGAGGTCAGAGGAGAGAGGTCAGACCGCTTCAAGCTGACAGGAAAGCAACAGTAACAAAGAACCCACAGTGGTGTGCAGAAGAGAGTCTCTGAACGAGCAACCTGTTGAACCTTGACAAAAATGGGTTACAGCAGCTGAGTGGCACAGAAGGTACCTGAAGTGGTCACTGAGTGCCCTTGAGGGGAACGACTTCACTCAGGGAGGGGCAAGAGTGGCAGTTGCAAGTTCAGTTGGAACATTTCGGCCTCGTTAGATATATGGATGAGAAAGATGTGGAGGGCTAGGTCCGGGAGCAGGTTGACGAGACCAGGCAGAAGGCCAAGCTGCCACAGCCCGTTTCTGCGATGTAATGTTCTGTCACTCGATAACAGTTTTCATTACAACAGTGCAAACCCAAGATACAAGTCTCCATGGATACACTTCACGACATCATCACTGCTTTTCATTCAGACAGACCTGCCGTCATCTCCCAAAGCAGTGTGTGTGCAGTCAGGACTCCCACTCCGGCCGATAAACAGCAAGCACCTGACAGGAAGTTACCAGCACACAGAAATGTTTCACTAGCACACCCGGCTCGGAAAGGAGCAGGGTTTAGCCTCCAACCCACCATGGGCCTAGCAACCCCACCCACAAAGCTACAGAAGCTCCAGAGGCCTCGTCCCCGGGAGCAGAGGGATCTCGCCTTGAAGATATATGAAGTCACGTGGTGAAATTGCAAGCCACATGGACAATCAAACTTCCATTGGCCCAGGACCGAGGACTCTGGCAGCCTAGACCCCAGGAGGGGTGATGGGCTCAAGACAACCAACATGAAAAAGCCTGCAAATGTGGAAATCCAGAGTCAGGACGCTGGAGGGACTCGGCAGAGGGGTGTTACAGAGAAGAGAAGTGGTACAAGAACTGCAAGTTCTTTTGCCATCTATAGATTACATATTTGGCGCCTGTTTTTCCCCGTCACCAAGAGAAGCTCCAACAAGTGCAAGTAACTGCATAGGTTCCCTATATGTCGCTAACACAGCACAGCTGCAAGATGGGTCCCAGTGAAGGTAAAGATGAGCTTTGAGATGCAGCTGAAAGCCAAGCAGTGAATATTGAACTAAGCAGCCCACAAGGATCGCCACAATCTGGTATTCGCCAACAATCATGCTCACAACTCACTAACCGCAACTGTACACCTGTGGCCGGTGGGAGGAAATCAGAGCACCCGGAGGAAACCCGCGCGGTCACGGAAAGAGCGTGACATTCCTTTCAGACAGCAACAGGAATGTGAAATGCTCTTAGTAACGAGCCAGTGCTCCCCCCTCCCCAAAACAACTTTCAAATCTTCACTAACTACACGTTCATGACAATGCCAACACTCGTACGCTCATCTCCAACTAAAACCCAGCTTGGAGATCCATCATCACTATTGAAGCTGAATGTTGGAAATTAGAACATACAACAGTACCGCACAGGAACACGCAACGTTCAGCCAAATCAATGTCTCTACCTCAACCACACCCCAGGCACCCACTACTCTCTGCGTATATTTATAATAAAACTTGTCCTTCACATCTCCTCTGAATGACCCCCTCTCACCTTCAATGCGTGCCCTCTGGTATTAGGCATTTCAACCCTGCGAAAAGATACTGTCTGTCTACTCTATGTCTCTCAATCTTGTACACCTATATCAGATCTCCCCACAGCCTCTGCTGTTCCAGAGAAAACACAAGTTTATTCAGTCACTTGTTATAGCACATGCCCTCGAAACCAGGCAGCAGCCTGGTAAACCTCTTCTGCACCCTCTCCAAAGCCTCAACATCCTCCCTATGATGGGGTGACCAGCACTGTATGCAATCCTCCAGATGCGGCCTAGCTAGTTTTAAAAAGCTGCAACACAACTTCCCGACTTTTGAACTTAGTACTTCAACTAGAAAGAGTCAGCATGCCATATGCCTTCTTAGCCACCCCATAATCCTGCGTAGGCTCTTTCAGGGCGACCAAATAGCCTTCAGCACGAGGACTGCAGTGCTTCAAGAAGGCAGTGTGCACTTTTTAAAGGTCACAGAGATAAATAACAAGTGTTAGTGATACCACATCCTACACAAAGAAATCCAAAACAGATTAACCACTGTATCAAGGATAAACAGCTTTCTAATTCCATTAGAAACAGGTCCAACCAATCAACTAGAGTGGAGAAAATGAGAAAATTAACAGCTCCATGTTCAAAGTGAATTTGTTATTAAAAGTCACTTTAAGGAGACGGTGCTGGAACTGGAACTGGATGAACTCGGAATCACTCGAAGGCTGAGGGGGTGATAGACAGGATAGGTGGAGAGGTAGTTACACCCAAGGTGCTGGACACAGAAAGTGAGGTGGTCAGGAAGGGATAAGGGGTTAAGCATCCTGCACTGGCTTGTACCCCTGTGGCCATCCCCCTCAACAACAGGTGTATCACTCTGGATAGTCACATTGACCAGGTCCCTGGCACTGAGTCTTGCCGTGACTCAGAAGGGAAGTGGGGTGGGGGAAGTAGAGGCATGCTGTGGACAAGGGATTCATCAGTTAAGGAACAGACAGGAGGTTCTGTGGGTGAGAAGGCAATTCCTGGATGGTATGTTGCCTTCCTAGTGTCAGGGTCTGGGATATCTCGGATCAAGTCCTCAGCGTTCAAGTGGGAGGGTGAACAGCTAGACAGCTATGGACGAGTGACAAGGTTCTGCATAGGGAGTTAGGCGCCAGGTTAAAGGGCAAGATCTCCAGGGTTGCGGTCTCAGAATTGCTACCCGTGCCACATGCCAGTGAGGCCAGAACTAGGAAGATTATACAGTTTAATACATGGTTAAGGAGTTGGTATAGGAGGAAGGGCATAAGATTTTTGAATCATTGGGCTCTCTTCCAGGAAAGGTGGGATCTGTACAGAAGGGACAGTTTGCACCTGGACTGGAGGGGGATAATATCTTAGCGGGAAGGTTTGTTAGTGCTGCCCAGTGAGGTTTAAGCTACAGTTGTAGGGCGAGGGGAACCCGAGTACCAGAACAGTTAGAGGAGAGCTTGTGGAGACGGGTGTTGGTCAGACCCAAAGTTAGGAATCAAAAGATTGAGCATGGTGCGGCTAGAGTCCTGAGCTGCCCATATTTCAATTCAAGAAGTATTGTAGGAAAGGCAGATAATAGTATTGAAGATGAGGTAGCTGGTTTACAAAGACAGACAATGTGTAGTGAGGAGGAGCTGTTGATAGGGGAAAACTGCTGTCAACAGGATGAGTATAAGAAGTGCAAGAAAATACTTAAGAAAGAAATCAGGAGGGCTAAAAGAAGACATGAGGTTGCCTTGGCAGTCAAAGTGAAGGATAATCCAAAGAGCTTTTACAAGTATATTAAGAGCAAAAGGATTGTAAGGGATAAAATTGGTCCTCTTGAAGATCAGAGTGGTCGGGGTATGTGCGGAACCAAAGGAAATGGGGGAGATCTTAAATAGGTTTTTTGCGTCTGTATTTACTAAGGAAACTGGCATGAAATCTATGGAATTGAGGGAAACAAGTAGTGAGACCATGGAAACTGTACAGATCGAAAAGGAGGAGGTGCTTGCTGTCTTGAGGAAAATTAAAGTGGATAAATCCCCAGGACCTGACAGGGTGTTCCCTCGGACCTTGAAGGAGACTAGTGTTGAAATTGCAGGGGCCCTGGCAGAAATATTCAAAATGTCGCTGTCTACAGGTGAGGTGCCGGAGGATTGGAGAGTGGCTCATGTTGTTCCGTTGTTTAAAAAAGGATATAAAAGTAATCCGGGAAATTATAGGCCAGTAAGTTTAATGTCGGTAGTAGGTAAGTTATTGGAGGGAGTACTAACAGACAGAATCTACAAGCATTTGGATAGGCAGGGACTTATTAGGGAGAGTCAACATGGCTTTGTTCGTGGTAGGTCATGTTTGACCAATCTATTGGAGTTTTTCGAGGAGGTTACCAGGAAAGTGGATGAAGGGAAGGCAGTGGATATTGTCTACATGGACTTCAGTAAGGCCTTTGACAAGGTCCCGCATGGGAGGTTAGTTAGGAAAATTCAGTCGCTAGGTATACATGGAGAGGTGGTAAATTGGATTAGACACTGGCTCAATGGAAGAAGCCAAAGAGTGGTAGTAGAGAATTGCTTCTCCGAGTGGAGGCCTGTGATTAGTGGTGTGCCACAGGAATCAGTGCTGGGTCCATTGTTATTTGTCATCTATATCAATGATCTGGATGATAATGTGGTAAATTGGATCAGCAAATTTGCTGATGATACAAAGATTGGAGGTGTAGTAGACAGTGAGGAAGGTTTTCAGAGCCTGCAGAGGGACTTGGACCAGCTGGAAAAATGGGCTGAAAAATGGCAGATGGAGTTTAAATCAGACAAGTGTGAGGTATTGCATGTTGGAAGGACAAACCAAGGTAGAGCATACAGGGTTAATGGTAAGGCACTGAGGAGTGCAGTGGAACAGAGGGATCTGGGAATACAGATACAAAATTCCCTAAAAGTGGCATCACAGGTAGATAGGGTCGTAAAGAGAGCTTTTGGTACATTGGCCTTTATTAATCAAAGTATTGAGTATAAGAGCTGGAATGTTATGATGAAGTTGTATAAGGCATTGGTGAGGCCGAATCTGGAGTATTGTGTTCAGTTTTGGTCACCAAATTACAGGAAGGATATAAATAAGGTTGAAAGAGTGCAGAGAAGGTTTACAAGGATGTTGCCGGGACTTGAGAAACTCAGTTACAGAGAGAGGTTGAATAGGTTAGGACTTTATTCCCTGGAGCGTAGAAGAATGAGGGGAGATTTGATAGAGGTATATAAAATTATGATGGGTATAGATAGAGTGAATGCAAGCAGGCTTTTTCCACTGAGACAAGGGGAGAAAAAAAACCAGAGGACATGGGTGAGGGGGGAAAAGTTTAAAGGGAACATTAAGCGGGGGCTTCTTCACACAGAGAGTAGTGGGAGTATGGAATGAGCTGCCAGACGAGGTGGTAAATGCGGGTTCTTTTTTAACATTTAAGAATAAATTGGACAGATACATGGATGGGAGGTGTATGGAGGGATATGGTCCGTGTGCAGGTCAGTGGGACTAGGCAGAAAATGGCTCGGCACAGCCAAGAAGGGCCAAAAGGCCTGTTTCTGTGCTGCAGTTTCTATGGTTCTATGTGAGGTAAAAGACAGACAAAAACTGAAAAGAGTGAATACAGGATTGACAGCGTTATATTTGAAGGTGCGCAGTACTGTATATGGAATAAGGTAGATGAACTTGTGGCACAGTTGCAGATTGGCAGGTGTGATGTAGGCATCATGGAATCATGGCTGAAAAAGAGATTATAGCTGGGAGCTTAACATCCAAAGAAACACATTGTATCAAAAGGATAGGAAAGTAGGCAGAGGGGGCAGTGTTGTTCTGCTGGTAACAAATGAAATCGAATCATTAGAAAGAGGTGACTTAAGGGTGAAAGGTGTTGAATCATTGTGGATAGAGCTAAGGAACTGCAAGGGTAAAAAGACCCTGATGGAAGTTGTATACAGACCCCCAAACACCAGTAAGGACGTGGCCCATAAATTACAACAGGAGATAGAAAATGCATATCAAAAGGGCAATGTTACTATAGTCATGGGGGACTTCAATATGCAGGTAAATTGGAAAAATCAGTTTGGTGCTAGATTCCAAGATGAGGAATTTCTAGATTGCCTGCAAGATGGCTTTTTAGAGCATCTTGTGCTTGAGCCCACGAGAGGATCAGCTATTCTGGATTGGGTGATGTGCAATGAACCAGAATTGATTAGAGAGCTTAAGGTAAAACACCCTTAAGGGACAGTGATCATAATGATAGAATTCACCCTGAAATCTGAGGAGAAGTTAAAGTCCGATGTGTGGGAATTACAGGGAAGTAAAGGGAATTACAGAGGCTTGAGGGAGGAGTTGGCCAGAATTGATTGGAAAAGAACACTGGCAGGGATGACGACAGAGCAGCGAAGTCTAATTTCTGGAAGCAATTTGGAAGACAGGATATATACATCCCAAAGAAGTATTCAAAAGGAAAGATGACACAACCATAACACTACTATGAAGGCGAGGGAGGAGATTGCTGAGCCTCTGGCAATCATCTTTGCATCATCAATGGGGACGGGAGAGGTCCTGGAGGATTGCAGATGTTGTTCCTTTATTTAATAAAGGGAGTAGAGATAGCCCAGGAAATTATAGACCAGTGAGTCTTACTTCAGTGGTTGGTAAGTTGATGGAGAAGAAACTGAGAGGCAGGATTTATGAACATTTGGAGAAGCATGATATGATTAGAAATAGTCAGCATGGCTTTGTCAAAGGCAGGTCGTACCTTATGAGCCTGATTGAATTTTTTGAGGATGTGACTAAACACATTGATGAAGGTAGAGTAGTAGATGTAGTGTGTATGGATTTTAGCAAGGTTTATTGAGAAAGTAAGGAGGCATGGGATCCAAGGGGACATTGCTTTGTGGATCCAGAACTGGCTTGCCCACAGAAGGCAAAGAGTGGTTGTAGACGGGTCATATTCTGCATGGAGGTCGGTGACCAGTGGTGTGCCTCAGGAATCTGTTCTGGGACCCCTTCTCTTTATGATTTTTACAAATGACCTGGATGAGGAAGTGGAGGGATGGATTAGTAAATTTGCTGATGACATAAAGGTTGGGGGTGTTGTGGATATCGTGGAGGGCTGTCAGAGGTTACAGCTGGACTATATTTTATACACACACACATTATATATATATAATATATACAATGTGTGTGTATATAATTTTATACACACACACACACACACACACACAGAATAGTACAACACAGTATAGGCCCTTCAGTCCACAATGTTGTGCTGACCCTCAAATCCTGCCTCCCATATAACCCCACACCATAAATTCCTCCATGTACCTGTCTAGTAGTCTCTTAAACTTCACTAGTGTATCTGCCCCCACCACTGACTCAGGCAGTGCATTCCACGCACCAACCACTCTCTGAGTAAAAAACCTTCCTCTAATATCCCCCTTGAACTTCCCACCCCTTACCTTAAAGCCATGTCCTCTTGTATTGAGCAGTGGTGCCCTGGGGAAGAGGCGCTGGCTATCCACTCTATCTATTCCTCTTAATATCTTGTATACCTCTATCACGTCTCCTCTCATCCTCCTTCTCTCCAAAGAGTAAAGCCCTAGCTCCCTTAATCTCTGATCATAATCCATACTCTCTAAACCAGGCAGCATCCTGGTAAATCTCCTCTGTACTCTTTCCAATGCTTCCACATCCTTCCTATAGTGAGGCAACCAGAACTGGACACAGTACTCCAAGTGTGGCCTAACCAGAGTTTTATATAGTTATATAGTGGCAAAAGCAAAAGTTGCAAGATGGCCCAAGAATCTCACAGAACTAGAAGCCTTTTGCAAGGAAAAATGGGCGAAAATCCCCTAAACAAGAATTGAAAGACTCTTAGCTGGCTACAAAAAGCGTTTACAAGCTGTGATACTTGCCAAAGGGGGTGTTACTAAGTACTGCCATGCAGGGTGCCCAAACTTTTGCTTCGGGCCCTTTTCCCTTTTTGTTATTTTGAAACTGTAAAGGATGGAAATAAAAGTTTTCTTGCTTAAGATATTAAAGAAATGTGTCATCTTTAACTTTATGCCTTTTGGAAATCAGTTCATCTTTTACTTGCTTAGCTATTCACAGTAACAAAAATTTTGACCAGGGGTACCCAAACTTGTGCGTGTGTGCATGTGTGTGTGTAAATAAATAAATATAAATGCAGAGAGTGGTGAGTGTGTGGAATGGGCTGCTGGCGACCCTGGTGGAGGTGGATACGATAGGATCTTTTAAGAGACTCCTGGACAGGTACATGGAGCTTAGAAAAATAGCGGGCTATGGGTAACCCTAGGTAATTTCTAAGGTAAGGACATGTTCGGCACAGCTTTATGGGCCAAAGGGCCTGTATTGTGCTCTAGGTTTTCTATGTTTCTATGACTAAGCAGAGAAGTCAAAGCCAACACAAAAGCCAAAGAGGGCATATAATAGAGCAAAAAACAGTGGGAAATTAAAGGACTGGGAAGCTTTTAGAAACAAACAAAAGGCAACTAATAAAGTCATTAAGGTAAAGCACACAAAATCCTGGAGGAACTCAGCAGGCCAGATAGCATCTATGAAAAAACAAGTACAGTCAATGTCTTGGGCCAGGAGCATCTGCAGATTTTCTCGTTTGTGATTAAGAAGCTAGAGATGGAATATGAAAGTAAGCTAGCCAGTAATATTAAAGAGGATACCAAAAGTTTCTTCAGATACATAAAGAGAGGACAGCGTGGATATCAGACTGCCAGAAAATGATCAGGAGAGGTGGTAATGGGGGACAAGGAAATGGACAAACTGAATAAGTATTTTGCATCATCCTTCATGGCGGAAGACAACTGCAGTATGGTGGAAGGTCCAGGTGTCAGGGACCACAAAGTGCATGAATTTACCATTACTTGAGAGAAAGTTTTTGGGAAACTGAAAGGTCTGATGGTAGACACGTCAGCTGGATAAGATTCCAGCTTGGATAAAAACAGTAGTTGATTGGCAGGAGGCAAAGAGTGGGAATAAAGGGAGGCTTTTCTGACTGGCTGCCGGTGACTAGTGGTGTTCCACAGGGGTCTGTGTAATGACCGGTTCTTTTTACATTATATGTCAATGATTTGAATGACAGAATTGATGGCTTTGTTGCAATGTTTGCAGACAACATGAAGATCTGTGGAGGGGCAGGTAGTTCTGAGGAAGTTAGAGAGGCTACAGAAGGACTTAGACAGATTAGGAGAATGGGCAAAGAAATGGCAGATGGAATATAGTGTTGGGAGTGTATGGTCATGCACTTTGGTTGAAGAAATTAAAAGGTTGACTATTTTTTAAATGGAGAGAAAATACAAAAAACTGAGGTGCAAAAGGGACTGAACACGGATTCCCTAAAGGTTAACTTGCAGGTTGAGTCTGTGGTGAAGGCGGCAATTGCAATGGTAATTTCGAGAGGACTAGAACATAAAAGCAAGAATGTAATGTTGAGACTTTATAAAGCACTGGGAGTATTCTGAGCAGGTTCGGCCCCTCGTCTTAAAACGTATGTGCTGACACTGGAGAGGGTTCAAAGGAGGTTCATAAAAATGATTCCAGGATTGAACAGGTTGTCATATGAATAGTGATGTCTCTGGCCCTGTATTCACTAGAATTCAGAAAAATGAGGGGGAACCTCAGTGAAAACTATTGAATGGTGAAAGTCCTTGATAGAGTGGATGTGGAGAGTTTGCGTGCTATGGTGGGAGAGTCTAAGACCAGAGGACACAGCCTCAGAATAGAGGGGTGTGCTTTTAGGGCACACAAGGGGATTTTTTTTAAGCCAGAGAGTGGCGAATCTGTGGAATTTGTTGCCACAGACAGCTGTGGAGAACAAGTCTGAAATATACATAAGGCTGAAGTTGACAGCTTCTTGATTGATCAGGGTATGAAGGGATATGGGGAGGAGGCAGGAGATTGGGGCCGAGAGAAAAATTGGATCAGCCATGCAGCCAACCAGCAGAGCAAACAACGGACCAAGTGGACTAATGCTGCCTCTGTCTTATGGAACACACTACTGAGTTTACTTTTTCTTGTCGGCATTCACAGTCAAACAGAAATACAACAGAATCAATGAAAAGCTATTCACAAAGATAGACAAATAACCAATGTGCAAAAGACAAACTGTGCAAATAGTGAAACACAAATAAAATTGGTAATAAATAAATGAATGATGGCATCCATGTCTCGAAGGACAATGAAATATGCAACTGGAGTGGCCGCGCCAGGGCACAAGCCTGAGCAGAAGGCCTGGAGATCTTGAGATGCCCAGTTGTCCATCCCTCTCTCGACCTCACCACTTTAGACCTATGGAAAGCGAAGCCATACGTTTGGAACAAGCTTAGCTGCAGGAGCAGCTGGAAGGATGTTCAATGACAGGGGCTCCACTCCAGATTTCTGTCTGAGTTTACGCCCGTAGCCGTCGTCTCTCCCGAGGTCGCCCACAAAGCAACTGGAGATCTGTGGACAATTAATATCACCATTTTTTGTAGAATTTTCTGATCTTGATGCATCAGCAGCAATTTGAAGGTACCTACCACAGTCTAGTTAACAAACCCAGTCCTGCTTCACAATTGTTTTACTAAACGTCAAATGAACAAAGAATTAGAAACAGAGTAGGAATACAAGGGAAAAACAGATGGTGGGCCAATGTGGTCAACCTTTCCTCTACTCATAAATAAACATTTCATTCAAATTTGTAGATAAGAGTTAACCAATCACAGTCTTTATTCAAATGATAAAATACATACAGAAACTTCCAGAGTCATATAAAGTACTGTAACCACTAAGGGACACACTGAACAATGGCATTTAAACACTATGACCACTAGGAGCACACTGAACAATTGTATATACATACTGTGACCACTAGGAAACATACTAGATACGTGTATACAAAAGACATATATAGTTAGATATAAATCACGGGGAGGCAGGGTTGAGATGCATCTCTACTAAAGGAGGTATAAAGCACTCCTTCCCTCCACTGGCCTGCAGGACACCTTTGGGAAAGCTGTAGCACCTCCTTAGCCACCACCCATCCCCCAAAATCAGGGTCATGTGAAACAATGGGAGGAGGTGATGGATGGCAGTACGAGCAGCCGGTGCAGATCACAAGTCCGGGTCATGTGACCACTGACACCAGGCAGACAATCTCTGAAGAGTATTGATAACGGCTGTGGTCAGCCGTCTTGTAAAGACACTGCCCAGAAGGTGGCGATGGCAAAGCACTTCTGCAGAAAACTTGCCAGCAACAACCATGGTCATGGAAAGACCGTGATCACCCACATCACATGACATAGCTCATAATGAACAATATAAAATACAAGCAGGTAACTATACGTAAGCTGTGGAAGAAAATAATTGTGCAGCCTAATCCAACACTGTTCGGAGTTTCCTTTCTCTACCCGATCATACCTTTTAGTGTAAAGTTCAAACAACTCGTGGCCTTCGTGACACTTGTAGCTGCAAGCCAAACAGATGCCGGCAGGCTGTCCCCCCTTGGGCGTACACGTGTTGCATGCATACAGTGCCTGTCTCTTCACGTAGCCCTGCAGGGGAAAGCAAATCAGTAACTTCAGAAAGGCAGATCATCAGCGACATCATCTTTGTTAAGGAACAAAGATAAATCATAAATACAGCAATTACTGGGTCAGGTCCTAGAGAGAGAGTGAGAGAGACAGAGACACAACCTGTCTAAACAAATGGCTGGAGGAAGCAAAAGATTGAAACACAGTCAAATGTGGAATTTAACTCAGGAACACAGTCTCTGAGCTCTCACCTTCAAACTCCATACAGTGACACAGAGCAAGAGGTTAAGGGGTTACGAATTCAACTGAATTTATCCAAAGTGCCTCTCTCAGTTGTACATACATCAAACTCAGAAACTTCCTGTACCACACAAAACACACTCACCCTTCTGGTTTTTAACAGAGTATTTATAAAAGACAATCATGTGCAAGTCCCCACAAGGCCTTTTAAAAACGTCCCAGGGTGCTTCCTGGCAGCTTGCTCCAAGGAATAGTTATCAGACAACCCAACAATGAACCACTGAACATAAGAGGTAGGCAACAAAAAGATTTGAAGAGCGTTTGGTAGCATCAAAAATAATTAAAAAGGCAGTAATTCCTGAAGAAGGGTCTCGGCCCAAAATGTCAACTGTTCAGTCTTTTCTATGGATGCTGCCTGACCTGCTGAGGTCCTCCAGCATTTTCTGTGTTACTAAATTAATTCCAGGGATCAGAGCTTTCACAGCTGAAGACTTACAGGTCATTTCCAGCACACAAGCGTAAAGGCTCTATGGCATAAAAAAATGACGGGAGCCCCTGTCCCAGAGCCAATGTTAGCAACGTCAGAGAAGCACAAGACTGCAGACGCTGGAACACAAACAGCCACTGGAGGGACTCCGTGGGTCAGGGAACATCTGGAGAAGAAAACAGATACAGTAGTTGCTCTTTGCGTTGAGACCGTCTATCCAGACAGATCAAGCCTCTCCCTCATGGACTGTATGTACACTTCTCACAGCCTCAGGAAGCAACCAGCATAATCCAAGGTTCCACCCAGCCTGCACAATCTCTCTTCTCTGCACCGCTCATCCCCTTCAATCGCACAGATGGTACAAAAGCCTTGAAGCACATCACAACAGGCTCAAGGACATCTTCACCAGTTTAAGGACTGGAGTACGATAAGTACCTCACAATCTACCTTGTTATGGTCCTGCCCCACCCTCTCTCGGTAGTATTTTATTCTACACCCTGCATCAAAACTGCTAAAAAAAAAAAATCTTACAAAAGACTTTGCTGGAAGGACAGACACACCACACCCACGTACTGGAGGCGGCTGACATGAATGGTATCTCCACCATGAAAAAGCAACACCACCTCCGATGGAGAGATCGTGTCATTCGATGTCTAACTCGCATCTCCTCAAACAGATCCTTTACCCCCAGTAGAGGGAAGTCAGTGAGCCCCCGGTGGGCAAAGAAAATGCTTCAAAGATGACATCAAAATCAGCCTGAAGTTCAACATTACATTTAAAAACTGGGAAGGCACAGCACTCAATAGATAGACCTGGAGGAAATCTGTTCAAGAGGGAGATGCGCTACACGAGAACAACGTACACAGTGCCGCAGAGAACAAGCAGCCGCTGTGAAAGGAGAGACTGAACAATCAAAAGACCCGACCAGTCACCAGAGACACCACTTACTCGTGTCCACACTGCACCAGAGTGTGTGGATCCCAGATCAGCCTGTACAGACACCGGAGGACCCATAAATAGACAACACCATAGAACATCATACTCAACTGATCACAATACCAGATCTTACACATGTGACAATATCAATGAATTTACCAGTATCTACATACAAGGTGTAGTCGACCCTCTCCATTGCTGTGGCCAATCCTACAGCAATCTGATTCACATTGGACCAAACAGACAATGATTTACAGGACACAGTAGCGTCATGGTTAGCATGAAGCCTTTTCTGCTTGAGAGATTCCAGAGTTCAGGTTTCAATCCCAGCACTGTCTCCCCGCAAACACCTGGGATTAGGTTCGGGTTAAAAGGTGGGTTACTGGAAGGTGGGGCTCAGGGAGCCGGGGCCTGTTACACACGGTACTGTACCTCTAAATAAATAAACACAGGCAATTTGAGAGCCAACAGCAAATTGACAGGGACAAAAAAAAACACAGGCAAATGCTGCCAAGGACCCAAATGCACTGTGAGCCAAAGCCAAGTACTGTAAAGTTACTAATCAAACAGCAGGGATTCATTTCCAGCAGTAATTGGTTCAGCACAGTATTGTGGGCTGAAGGGCCTGATTCTATTCTATGTTCAGTAGCAGAAAACGACTAGCTTTTACTGACAGCAAACTCAAATGCATATAGTGTACAAACAACTGCAGTACATTAGAAACTCATCCAATACAGAAACTTGGGTCTACGCAGAACAGACTCAAGGGTTTTTAGTAATCAGAATCATTTTTATTATCACAAACACGAGGAATTCTTCCGTCTCCACCGCATCTGCTCTCAGGGTGAGGCTTTTCATTCTAAGACGAGGGAGATGTCCTCCTTTTTTAAAGAAAGAGGCTTCCCTTCCTCCACCATCAACTCTGCTCTCAAATGCATCTCCCCCATTTCATGCACATCTGCTCTCACTCCGTCCTCCCGCCAACCCACTAGGAATAGGGTTCCCCTGGTCCTCACCTACCACCCCACCAGCCTCCGGGTCCAACATATTATTCTCCGTAACTTCCGCCACCTCCAACGGGATCCCACGACTAAGCACATCTTTCCCTCTCCCCCTCTCTGCTTTCCACAGGGATCGCTCCCTACGCAACTCCCTCCCCCCCTTCCCTCCCCACTGATCTCCCTCCTGGCACTTATCCTTGTAAGCAGAACAAGTGCTACACGTGCCCTTACACTTCCTCCCTCACCACCATTCAGGGCCCCAGACAGTCCTTCCAGTGAGGCGACACTTCACCTGTGAGTCGGCTGGGGTGATATACTGCGTCCGGTGCTCCCGATGTGGCCTTCTATATATTGGTGAGACCCGACGCAGACTGGGAGATCATTTTGCTGAACACCTACGCTCTGTCCGCCAGAGAAAGCAGGATCTCCCAGTGGCCACACATTTTAATTCCACGTCCCATTCCCACTCTGATATGTCTATCCACGTCCTCCTCTACTGTAAAGATGAAGCCACACTCAGGTTGGAGGAAGAACACCTTACATTCTGTCTGGGTAGCCTCCAACCTGATGGCATGAACATTGACTTCTCAAACTACCACTAATGCCCCACCTCCCCCTCGTACCCCATTCGTTATTTATTTATACACACACATTCTTTCTCTCACTCTCCTTTTTCTCCCTCTGTCCCTCTCACTATACCCCTTGCTCATCCTCTGGGTTTCGCCCCCTCCCCCCTTTCCTTTCTTCCCAGACCTCCTGTCCCATGATCCTCTCGTATCCTCTTTGCCAATCACCTGTCCAGCTCTTGGCTCCATCCCTCCCCCTCCTGTCTTCTCCTATCATTTTGGATCTCCCCCGCCCCCTTTCAAATCCCTTACTCACTCTTCCTTCAGTTAGTCCTGACGAAGGGTCTCGGCCCGAAACGTCGACTATACCTCTTCCTAGAGATGCTGCCTGGCCTGCTGCATTCACCAGCAACTTTGATGTGTGTTGCTTCACTTTTAGTATCACTGACATACATCATGAAATTTATATTGCACCAGTACATTGCCATATATAATAGTTTTGAAAACTACAAATTAAATTAGTAGAAAAAGAGCATCAGATGGATTCTGTGTCAGTAGGTGCATCCAACACTGCCAAAATACAGTGTAATCAGCAAAGCCCACGGGATTCAATTGATATACGTGGACCTTCAGTGGCTAATTTAAAAAGAGCTGGAGCAGAAAAGGCTGAGATGATCAATACCGGATGTACAGACCACATGACATAGGTACAGAATTAAGCCATTCAGCCCATCGAGTGTGCTATCATTCCATCATGGCTGATTTATTATCCCCCTCAACCCCATTCTCTTGCCTTTGCTCTGTAACCTTCGACACCCTGACTAATCAATAAACCTAGCAACCTCCACTTTGAATATGCCCAATGACTTGGCATCCACAGCCGTGTCTGCCAATGAATTCCAGAGATCACTGTCCTCTGGATAAAGAAATCCTGCATCTCTGTTGTAAAGGGGCGTCCCTCTATTCTGAGGCTGTTGGCTCTCCCACATGAACATGGGCAGCAGATCTGAACTGGTTCCTCACTGTAAGAGCATGAAGATGAACCCAACCCGATACATGATCTGTATCCGCGCTCCACAAAGAGTCAGCGGACCAATCACAGCCGCCCAAACCCATTACGTAAAAATGGCGCCAGACAGACGCGAGTCAACGGCTGGAGCACCTCGGGGAGGCTAACTGATCCTTTCGCAGAATTAACTGGGGTCTAAAATAAAATCTTGTGGGGAAAAAAAATCTCCCCGTCCACAAATAAACACCTCACACCCAACCCGAGGGCGCAAGCCCTCCACCCGCTGGTTTAATTGTACTGTATCCGCTTTTGTTTATGATAAACATGTATGGAGTGGCGTGGAAATGCCTGGCCAACCTGAAACTCGGGGTATTCAGCCACAACAGATGCATCACACGGACAATGCTGGGGGAATCTTTGGAGGGGTCGCAACCCCTTTTACTGCATTAAACAAGGGGTCTATGGACCCCCGACCGGGAAACAGGCGGCGTTTCGGGCCGGGACCCACCGTCCTCCCGGTTATTTCAGCTCGACTGTCAAAGGATTGACATAACCCATCACTGCGACCCGACCCAACCGGGTCCTCGCCGCCGCAGGACGGACCCGCGCAACACATCGTTAGGCCTTATAGACGGACTCACCTCCGGGTAAGAGCACTTATCCGAGTCGCTGCCGCCCAGAACCGCGCACGCTTCGTGCTCCAGTTCCTCATTTTCCTCCAACACGTCGGCCAAGGACACGATGGGATCCTCGTCCAGCGGCCGCTTGTGGTTCTCCTCGTTTGCCGCCATCTCCAAGTCTGTGAGGACTTCCGGGGTTGGGGGCCGTTTAAATCAAATCCCCTCCCCTCGCGTCCCCTCCCCGCGCGGCCTTTTCCTCACAAAACACGCGTGGCGTCGGACTCGCCGTGGCTATTTCATTGTTACGTGAGTTTAACCTGCGCTGCGGGGGTGAGGGGTCAAAGTGCGGAGGTGACGCCCTTCCCCTCCCCCCCCCCCCCCCCCCCCGCCATGGCCGACTGCGAGGTTTGCGCCGAGCTGGTGGAGCGGAGCGGCCGGAGCCGGCGGTACTGCGCCCGCACCCGGCGCACCATCCCGGGCATTCTCGCTGGCGTCCGCGGCCTCCTCGATCAGCTGGGCGGCGCCCTCAGCGACCTGGTCCTGCGGGAGAAACAGCCCGACCCCGGGAGGGCGGCCTCCGGCTTCGGTGGGTTTGTGGTGACTGCACATCAGTCTGTGTAAATATAGAGCGCGTCTACTCAGCGGGTCGCTAGTTAAACCATACAACACCCCCTTCGGCCCACAGGTTCTGCCGAACCAATTAAACTAGTAATCAAATGGTTAACTGATCCCCTTTGCTGACACAATGTCCATACCTCTCCATCTCCCTCACATTCATCTGCCTATCTAAACTGCTCTAAAGTTCCCAAAGTTCCCGCCTCAACCACCACCCCAGGCACCCACCGATCCCTGTGTATAAAAAACTTGCCCCTCGTGTCTCGTTTGAAATTCCCCCTCTCAGTTTAAATGCATGTTCTCTGATATTAGACATTTCAACCCTGAGTAAAAAGATACTGTCTATCAGATCTCCGCCGCTCCAGTAAATACACCACCTGTGTGTCCAACCTGTCTAATCCACAGGCACATTCCCTCTAATCCAGGCAGCTTCCTGGTAAACCTCTCCTGCACCCTCTCAGCCTCGACATCCGTCCTAGATCCTGCAGTTCCCCAGGGATGAGAAAACAACCCAAGTTTATCCAATGTTTCTCGTGGACTCTAATCTAGACATCACCCTGGTAAATTAGGTATAATCGGGACGGAAATGTTGTAAATGAGAGTTGGTTCTGAATGCTGTTGCTGCCTTTTATTGTTTGCATGATATATGTGTTTTCCCTCTCCATGTCTGTGAGCTCCGCGGCGACTTGCCCCACTGTGTGATGAAGGTTTGGGGTCTACTCCGGCTCTCCAGGCTCCATGTCTTTCGACTCGCTTTCATTCTGAATGCTGTCGCTTGCTTTTACTGTTTGCAGGATTTGTGTATCTGTCTGTCTGTCTCCCTCCCTCCCTCCCCGTTGGTGTTCTTTCAGGTTTCTTGCGTGGCTGCCTGTAAGTGAACAAATCTCAAGGTTGTATCATTTATACATTCTTTGACAATAAGTGTAATTTGAAATTTTGATATGTTAAATTAGGGAAAGACTTTATTGTAATTTGTTTAAACCCATTAGAGTTCTGAAAGTAAGGCTTACTATTATATGTTGGCGCTTGTCTCTTTTAGAATGGCCAAAAATGCTTAACAGTCAGCTAATATTCTTTTGAATTGCACACACTTGTGTGGGACCCGTCCCAGGAATTTCATGTACAGAAAACTACACGATCTATGAAGGAGAAATACTGTCCAGGAAACCAGGTTTAACTTGCCATGATCCGAACAGCAGATGCGGGCATTCTGAAGGAAGAGTTTGAAAATGCTGGGAGCGTTTTCCCGATTGTGCAGCAGGGAGAGTTAAATGGTGTGGAGGATTGGTTACCATACACATGAATCTGCTCTGCAAAATTGCACCTGAAATCCTCAGGGTGGAGGGAGCACCTCTGAGGCGCTATTCCCTCCAAGATGTTCCGGTGCGTGGCCGCACTGTAACTAAAACGCTCCCGCGCACGTAACGTTTGTTGCTGCACAGGTGGAATTTTCTTAAATATAATAATCCATTAAAGTGCTGTGTAGTTCTCAGGTTGTGTAAAAACTTCCTGCTCAGAACAGTGGTTGGTCTGCGCAGCTGTGGGAAAAAATGAGAGAGAATGTTGTTCTGAGGTGCAATCTCAAGGCTTTGCTGTTGTGTTAAAGATGGAATTGTTCTGAGTAGACCAGGAGGAATCAGATACATTCAAATTCAAATAAGTTAATAAAATATAATTCAAAGTGTATGTAGTGCACAGCACAGGTAAACAGTAAACAGCTTGTTATCCTTGTGATGAGAACTTAGTGGAGGCAGGGTATTCATTAGTCTCACAGCTGTTCCCCAGTCTGGCAGTCCTAGTCCCGATGCTCCTGTACCACCTCCCTGGTGGTTGTGGGTCAGAGAGATTGTGGGATGGGTGGTAGGGATCCTCAACAATGCTTTGGGCCCTTCATCTGCAACACTCCTGATAAATTGGGGGGGGGGGCGGGTAGAGAACAGAGCTCTCCTGGCCTTGCCTTACTCCTGGAGACACAAGATCTTACCGAGGCTGGAATTTGGAGCCACAAAGGCGACTGGAGGAAGTTGGAAGCTCGAGAAAACTCCAATGCAAAGTTTCATCTGCAATGACGGACAATTCCTTTCTGTCCCACAGATGTTCCTCCAACAGACACTTTTCTTGTACAAGTCTGTTTGGCCCCAAAGGGTTAATGTTTGAGGAATGTTTGATGGCTCTGGGCCTGTACTCACTGCGAGTTTTGCAGAATAAGGGAAGAGGATCTCATTAAAACCTATTGAATGTTGAAAGGCCTCAATAGAGTGGATGTGGAGAGGATGTTTCCTGTAGTTGGGGAGACTAGGACCAAAGGACAGAGCCACAGAGGGATGTCCATTTAGAACAGATGAAGAGGAATTTCTTTAGCCAGAGGATGGTAATGTCCTGCTTCTGCTTGGTACTGCGCAAGCACTGCCGGACGGCTGTTATAACGTGCAGTTAGTGTGAACGGCGTGGGAGTTAAATTGTAAAATAAGCTTTTTTTGACTAGATCCTCTAAATCAATTTGATTGAGTCTTTAAAAATATTAATGTCAGAAATACTGCGCAGGTCTGGCAACAGAAGATTCCACTCTGTTGTTGATCTTGGGTAGAGGGAGTACTGGTACCAAACCTTATTGAATGAGGGAGTTTACAATATGTGAGGTCCAGTTTGCTGTCGAGTTGAACTGACCCTGTGACGAGTTTGGATGCTTGATGGAATTCATTGCCATAGATTGCTGTGGAGGCAAAGTGATTGGGTATGTTTAAAGTGGAGGTTGATAGGTTCTTGATTAGTCAGGGAAACAGAGGTTATGTGGAGAAGGCAAAGTTTCAGAGCTGAGTGAAGAGCATGGTAAGTGAACTTTAGATTCTTCCATAAATGGAGCTGGAGGTGGTTGACAGGCTGTGAGGCTGCCAGTTTGTGAAGTGTTGCACTCCTTCCACTGCTTATGCAGACTTCTGTGTGGCCCCAGTGTATGCATTTGAGATTCCCAACAGCATCGTGACTGCTCTTTCTGTACAAGTAGTCCTGGACCAGGGGTTAGTGGGGATATTGCAATTCCTTTTCCAGAACAAGAAGCTTTGAGGATATCCTTTAAATCTCAGTCCACCTGGTGATCTTCACCCAATATTGAGTTCAAAAATTGTATAGTATCCACTGTAGCTGACCAGAGATGGCCCATGCTGTACTGATTGAGATTGTTGTCTGGGAGAGAATGTTCATCTTGTGGCATTTCTCCATTCAGTGAGTTGGGAAGATTTTGTCCAGGCAGTGTTAGTGGCATTTTTACGGAGCCTGATGATCCCTGCTGAAGATGGAGCAGATCTTCAACGTTCAGAATTGTTTAGTCATTTCCAGAGCACAGGTGTAAAGGAGAACAAAATCATTTTTATTCTGGACTTGATGCAAAATAAACACAATAAGATAAAGAAAATACATAAGATCACTTCTATACAAAGAGTGATTGTATGTCCATAAAGTGACACTAGACACAGGAGTGTCTGTACACAAGGTGACTGTGTCATGGTGGTTGGGGCTGTGGAGGTGTATAGGAGGGTGGTGATCCCAACGGCCTAGTAGACCTGAGTTGTGTGTGAGCTCTGGGGCCTTTGATCATCGAGTATTATTTCCTGCAATTCGGAGGTTGCTTTGAAGGTTATGGTGATGACATTCACCGATGCTTGGCTTGGCGAGAGGTGATGCCTGAGATATGAAGAGAAGTCCATGTCAATATGAACCTTCCTTCATTGATGCAATGCAGTGGGGACGTGCTTTTCGAGCTCCTCAATGTTTGGGATATTAAGACCCATTCTCGTCTGATTCAGTGCATGAGTTCACCGAGGTGGCCCTGGACAGTAAAAACTGCCAAGAGGGTCATCGGAGTCTCCCTCTCACTTGTGCAGACAAAGGGCCTGAAGCATCCTTGAAGATCCCTACCACCCGTCTCACAACCTCTTTGCTCTAATCAGGACTAGGTCTGCCAAGATATCTTCAAGGCGCGATGCCTCAAAAAGGCCGAGTCCATCATTAAAGACCCCTGCCATCCAGGGCATGCCCCTTTCTCACTGTTACCATCAGGTAGGAGGTACAGAAGCCTGAAGGCACACACTCAGCGATTCAGGAACAGCTTCCTCCCCTCTGCCATCCAATTCCTAAATGGACATAGAACCCATGAACACTACCTCAGGCTTTTTTGTTTGTGTTTTTGGACTATGTATATTTTGTAAAGGAAAGCTAAATTACTGCAGTAGTTTTCTTTCTATTGTTATGTATTGCATTGTACTGTTGTCACACAGACAAATCTCACAATATATGCCAGCGATATTAAACCTGACTCTCATAAACTTGTGGTAATAATTAGGTGAACATTTTGGGTCATAATTGTCCATAATGTCATTAGCCTCAAGTTAATTACAGATAAGGATAGGACTGGTCCTCGAGTTAAGGTTCTAAATTGGAGAAGGGCCAATTTTGAGGAAATGAGAAAGGATCTAGGAAGAGTGGATTGGGATAAGTTGTTTTCTGGCAAGGATGTGTTCAGTAAGTGGAAGGCATTCAAAGGCGAAATTTTGAGAGTGCAGAGTTTGCATGTTCCTGCCAGGATTAAAGGCAAAATTTACAGGCATAGAAAGCCTTGGTTTTCAAGGGATATTGGCGATCTGGTTAAGAAAAAGAGAGAGGTGTATAGCAGGTATAGGCAACAAAGAACAAATGAGGTACTTGAAGAGTATAGAAAATACTAAAGAAGGAAATCAGGAAGGCAAAAAGAAGACATGAGGTTGCTTTGGCAGATAATGTGAAGGTAAACCCGAAGGGGTTCTACAACTATATTAAGGGTAATTGTAAGGGACAAAATTGGTCCCCTTGATCAGAGGGGTTGTCTATTTGTGGAGCCTCGCAAGATGTGGGAGATCTTAAACAATTTTTTTGCATCTGTATTTACTCAGGAAACTGGCAGAGTGTATATGGAAGGAAGGGAAACAAGCAGTAGTGTCATGGAACATATAGAGATTAAAGAGGAGGAGGTGCTTGCTGCCTTACAGCGAATAAATGTAGTTAAATCCCCCGGGCCTGACATGATATTTCCTCGGACCTTGAGAGAGACTAGTGTAGAAATTGCAGAGACCCTGGCAGAAATATTTAAAATGTCCTGAGCCACGGGTGCGGTGCCGGAGGATTGGAGGGTAGCTCATGTTGTTCCGTTTTTTAAAAAAGGCTCCAAAGTAAACCAGGTAATTACAGGCCAGTGAGCCTGACATCAGTAGTAGGTAAATTATTGGAAGGTGTTCTGAGAGATCGGATATACAAGTATTTAGACAGCCAAGGGTTGATTAAGGATAGTCAGCATGGCTTTGTGCATGGTAGATCGTGTTTAACGAATCTTGTAGAGTTTTTCGAGGAGGTCACCAAGAAAGTAGACGAAGAAAAAGCTGTGGATGTTGTCTACATGGACCTTAGTAAGGCCTTTGACAAGGTGCCACATGGGAGGTTAGTTCAGAAGGTTCAGACACTAGGTATCCATGGAGAGGTTGTAAACTGGATTAGAAATTGGCTGTGTGGGAGAAGACAGAGAGTGGTAGTGGATGATTGCTTCTCAGACTGGAGGCCTGTGACTAGTGGTATGCCTCAGGGATCTGTGCTGGGACCATTGATGTTTGTTGTCTATATCAGTGACCTAGATAATATTGTGGTAAATTCGATCAACAAGTTTGCTGATGACGCTAAGATTGGAGGTGTTGTGCACAGTGAGGAAGGCTTTCAATGCTTGCGGAGGGATCTGGACCAACTGGAAAAATGGGCCAGAAAATGGCAGATGGTATTTAAAGCAGACAAGTGTGAGGTGTTGCATTTTGGAAGGACAAATCAAGGTAGGACATACACAGTAAATGGTAGGGCACTGAGGAGTGCGGAGGAACAAAGGGATCAGGGAGTTCAGATACATAATTCCTTGAAAGTGGTGTCACAGGTAGGAAAGGTGCTTCACATCCGGAGTTTCTCCGGTTAGCAGACAATTTCCCTCCATGCCTCTCTGACGTAGTGGAGAATTGAGTACGAGGCAAGTTACAGCAGTGTTTTGCCATTGTCTTCTGCCGGGTGAGTTTCCAAAGAGATCACCAGCTTGTAACCCAGCACGGATGGGAAGTGTGCAGGGGAGCTGGCCGGCTGGATTCGAACCCAGGATCTTTCGTCTGGAAGTCCGACGCTGATGCCACTATGCCACCAGCCGGGTCGTCACACGTAGACAGGGTTGTAAAGAAGGCTTTTGGCATCCTGGCATTCATAAATCAAAGTATTGAGTATAGGAGTTGGGATGTTATGAGGAGGTTGTATAAGACATTGGTGAGGCCAAATTTGGAGTATTGTGTGCAACTCTGGTCACCTAACTATAGGAAGGATATCAGTAAGATTGAAAGAGTGCAGAGAAGATTTACTAGGATGTTGCTAGGTCTTCAGGAGTTGAGTTACAGGGAAAGATTGAACAGGTTAGGACTTTATTCCTTGGAGCGTAGAAGAATGAGGGGAGATTTGATAGAGGTTTACAAAATTATGAGGGGTATAGACAGAGTAAATGCGAGTAGGCTCTTTCCACTTGGATTAGGAGAGATAAATATGAGAGGACATGGCTTTAGGGTGAAGGGGAAAGGTTTAGGGGGAACATTAGGGAGAACTTCACTCAGTGGTGGGAGTGTGGAACAAGCTGCCATCTAACGTGATAAATGCGGGCTCACTCTTAGGTTTTAAGAATAAATTGGATAGATACATGGACGGGAGAGGTCTGGAGGGTTATGGACTGGGTGCAGGTCAATGGGACTAGTGGAATAAAGTTTCGGCACAGACTAGAAGGGCCGAATGGCCTGTTTTCTGTGCTGTCGTGTTCTATGGTTCTATTTTGTTTTATGTGCTTTGTGATGTACAGTGGTATGCAAAAGTTTAGGCACCCCTGGTCAAAATTTCTGTTATTGCGAATAGCTAAGCGCGTAAAAGATGGAGAGCTATTCACAGTAACAGAAATTTTGACTGGGGTGCCCAAACTTTTGCATGCCATCATATGTAGTGTGAGTGTACTGTGGTCTGGAGGAACACTGTTTCATTTGGTTGTATATTTGTAGTTGGATGACAGTAAATTTGAACATAATGATATACGATGTCTGTATATTATAGGAAGAGGAGTGGACAAATGAACCCTCACTTTGCTATTATGTTATACTGAATAATAGCAAAGTGAGGGTTCATTTGTCAGTATAACATTCTTGGCTTGCAATGTGAAGCTTTGTGCAAAATGCCATCTAGTGTAAATGGTGTGTAAGTGCATTGGAACAACATACATCAAAGTTGCTGGTGAACGCAGCAGGCCAAGCAGCATCTATAGGAAGAGGTGCAGTTGACGTTTCAGGCCGAGACCCTTCGTCAGGACTAACTGAAGGAAGAGTGAGTAAGGGATTTGAAAGTAGGAGGGGGAGGGGGAGATCCAAAATGATAGGAGAAGACAGGAGGGGGAGGGATAGAGCCAAGAGCTGGACAGGTGATAGACAAAAGGGGATACGAGAGGATCATGGGACAGGAGGTCCGGGAAGAAAGACGGGGGGGTGGGTGACCCAGAGGATGGGCAAGAGGTATATTCAGAGGGACAGAGGGAGAAAAAGGAGAGTGAGAGAAAGAATGTGTGCATAAAAATGAGTAACAGATGGGGTACGAGGGGGAGGTGGGGCCTTAGCGGAAGTTAGAGAAGTCGATGTTCATGCCATCAGGTTGGAGGCTACCCAGACGGAATATAAGGTGTTGTTCCTCCAACCTGAGTGTGGCTTCATCTCCACAGTAGAGGAGGCCGTGGACAGACATGTCAGAATGGGAATGGGATGTGGAATTAAAATGTGTGGCCACTGGGAGATCCTGCTTTCTCTGGCGGACAGAGCGTAGATGTTCAGCAAAGCGGTCTCCCAGTCTGCGTCGGGTCTCACCAATATATAAAAGGCCACATTGGGAGCACCGGACGCAGTATATCACCCCAGTCGACTCACAGGTGAAGTGATGCCTCACCTGGAAGGACTGTTTGGGGCCCTGAATGGTGGTAAGGGAGGAAGTGTAAGGGCATGTGTAGCACTTGTTCCGCTTACACGGATAAGTGCCAGGAGGGAGATCAGCGGGGAGGGATGGGGGGGACGAATGGAGAAGGGAGTTGTGTAGGGAGCGATCCCTGCGGAAAGCAGAGGGGGGGGGAGGGAAAGATGTGCTTAGTGGTGGGATCCCGTTGGAGGTGGCGGAAGTTACGGAGAATAATATGTTGGACCCGGAGGCTGGTGGGGTGGTAGGTGAGGACCAGGGGAACCCTATTCCTAGTGGGGTGGTGGGAGGATGGAGTGAGAGCAGATGTACGTGAAATGGGGGAGATACGTTTAAGAGCAGAGTTGATAGTGGAGGAAGGGAAGCCCCTTTCTTTAAAAAAGGAAGACATCTCCTTCGTCCTAGAATGAAAAGCCTCATCCTGAGAGCAGATGCGGCGGAGACGGAGGAATTGCGAGAAGGGGATGGCGTTTTTGCAAGAGACAGGGTGAGAAGAGGAATAGTCCAGATAGCTGTGAGAGTCAGTAGGCTTATAGTAGACATCAGTAGATAAGCTGTCTCCAGAGACAGAGACAGAAAGATCTAGAAAGGGGAGGGAGGTGTCGGAAATGGACCAGGTAAACTTGAGGGCAGGGTGAAAGTTGGAGGCAAAGTTAATAAAGTCAACGAGTTCTGCATGCGTGCAGGAAGCAGCGCCAATGCAGTCGTCGATGTAGCGAAGGAAAAGTGGGGGACAGATACCAGAATAGGCATGAAACATAGATTGTTCCACAAACCCAACAAAAAGGCAGGCATAGCTAGGACCCATATGGGTGCCCATAGCTACACCTTTAGTTTGGAGGAAATGGGAGGAGCCAAAGGAGAAATTATTAAGAGTAAGGACTAATTCCGCTAGATGGAGCAGAGTGGTGGTAGAGGGGAACTGATTAGGTCTGGAATCCAAAAAGAAGCGTAGAGCTTTGAGACCTTCCTGATGGGGGATGGAAGTATATAAGGACTGGACATCCATGGTGAAAATAAAGCGGTGGGGGCCAGGAAACTTAAAATCATCAAAAAGTTTAAGAGCGTGAGAATTGTCACGAACATAGGTCGGAAGGGATTGAACAAGGGTTGATAAAGCAGTGTCGAGGTATGCAGAAACGAGTTCGGTGGGGCAGGAGCAAGCTGAGACAATAGGTCGGCCAGGACAGGCAGGTTTGTGGATCTTGGGTAGGAGGTAGAAACGGGAAGTGCGGGGTGTGCATTGATCAGCTTTGGGATTTAGCAACAGTGATTTATCTCCGAATACTTTAGGATATGTCAGCTTCTTTTCCTGGATTGATACCGTAAAGGAAATGAAGACGGGGGGGTGGGGGGCTGAACCTCCGGTTTTTCAACAGCACTAAGTGTCCTGAGCTGAGATTCCAAATCAGGTTTAATATCACTGGCATATGTTGTGAAATTTGTCTTGCAGCAAATTTAGAAATCTGGTGGTGGTGGGGAAGAAGCTGTTCCTAAAACATTGAGTGTGCATCTTCAGGCTGCTGTACCTCCTCAGTGGTAGCAATGAGAAGAGGGCATGGCCTGGGTGATGGGGTCCTTAAAGACTGATACCACCTTTTTTAGGCATCACTTTTTGAAGGTGTCCGTGATCTGGAGAGGCCAGTGCCCATTACGGAGCTAGCTGAGATGACAACTTTCTGCAGCTTTTCCTGATTCTGCACAGTGGCTCCTAGTTCCAACATTATACTTTATTGTCGCCAGACAGTTGGTACTAGAACGTACAATCATCACGGCGATATTTGATTCTGCGCTTCCCACTCCCTGGATTACAAATATTAAATATTAAAGATATTAAAAATAGTTAAAATTAGTAAATATTTAAAAATTAAATTATATATCATAAATAGAAAAATTGGAAGTAAGGTAGTGCTAAAAAACTGAGAGTCAGGTCCGGATATTTGGAGGGTGCGGCCCAGATCCGGATCAGGATCCATTCAGCAGTGTTATCACTGTTGGAAAGAAGCTGTTCCCAAATCTGGCTGTACGAGTCTTCAAGCTCCTGAGCCTTTGCCCGGAGGGAAGAGGGACGAAAAGTGTGTTGGCTGGGTGGGTCGTGTCCTTGATTATCCTGGCAGCACTGCTCTGACAGCGTGGGGTGTATGTAGAAGTTAATGAGTTTATTGTCGGCAACTTCCCAGACTTGAAGCGCTTCCAGAACATCTCCACCTTAATCCCCCTTTTGATCATCTGCCTAATATCTCCTCACGTTCTGCTTTATAGAATGAGGTCGTTTGAGTTTATGCTTGCCATCTGGATGGAAATTTCATGTCACATGCTGCTGATAATAAACCTGAATGTGATTCTGTTTGCATCCCCCTCGTACTCCTCTGTGAGATGTGCCCAGAGGAACGCACAGAAATGGTGGAAAGGAGGGGGTGAGGGGAGGGGAAGGACAAACTAGAAGTTGATAGGGGGATGGGGGTGGAGAAAGAAGCTGGAAGGTGATTGGTGGAAAAGGTAAAGGGTTGCAGAAGAAGGAACCTGATAGGAGAGGAGAGTGGACTATCTTATTCTAGCATCTTCCCCCTTCCCTTTCCAGTCCTGATGAAAGGTCTCAGCCTGAAACGACAACTATTTATTCATTTCCATAGATGCTGCCTGATCTGCTGAGTTCCTCCAGCATTTTGCGTGTTGCTCTGGATTTCCAGTATTCTATTTTTCTTTCTCAGTACTTGTACCCATTTCTTGATGTACAATGATAATTATTTTTTGCCATGAACTGAGCATTCTTTTCTTGAATCAGATGAAGAAGATGATGATGAAGATGAGGACGAAGGAAATGGTGATGCACCTCCCACTAAAAGGACTAGGATGCAATCGTAATGTTGTGCATGATGATTCACTCCGGTTTGTGCCTGACGATCTGACTCCTCCTTCAAGCTGTCACTATTCTAATCAGTTTAGACTGCTCAACAACTCCTGCAAACTGAAGGACTTTTTTATTAAATTTGTTGAAAACTTTGTACTTGTTAACTTTTTTTTATTGTTTACTTAAATTCAGAATCAGGTTTATTATTCCTGATTATGTCATAAAATTTGTTTTATGACAACAGTTCAGTGCAATTCATAAAAACTAAATTACAAATAGTATATAATCGGGGGAAAAAAGAATTAAGCTAAATAAGTAGTGCAAAAAAGAGTGGGGGGGGGAAGCTGAGTTAATCCTCACGGGTGTATTGTCCATTCAGAAATCTGATGGCAGATGGGAAGAAGCTGTCCTGAAACTTTGAGTGTGTGTCTTCAGGTTCCTGTTCCTCCTCTGAGAGTGAGAAATGACCCTGGGCCAGGGCCATGAGGTTTACTGATCTCCGCACTGAACTGAGGCTGTGGCCTGCAAGTAACGGCCTTCTGTGGACTCACTTTCATGAACTTCAGTTCCAAATGCTCTCGGCCTAAAACGTCGACTGTACCTCTTCCTAGAGATGCTTCCTGGCTTGCTGCGTTCACCAGCAACTTTGATGTGTGTTGCTTGAATTTCCAGCATCTGCAGAATTCCTGTTGTTTCCAAATGCTTATTTGCTTACTTTTATTGTTTGCGTTTATTTTTTTTCTGCACATTGGGTGTTTGATGGTCTATTTAATGAATTCTATTGGGTTGCTTTGTTTTGTAGCTGCCTGTAAGAAGACAAATCTCAAGATTGTGTAAAGTATACGTACTTTGAACTTTTTTTTGCTGGTAGCAATGAGAGGAGGACATGTCCTGGGTCATGGGGATCCTGAAGTTCAATGATGGACTTGCTTTTGTTCTATCTCTTACTGTTTATTTTGTCTGTTTAGGTGCATAAGACAGTAATGGAACACACACGAAACATTGAAGGAACTCAGCACCCTCAAGGGCCCTAGCGTTCATTATTATTATGTCCTGCTTTGCTTTAACTCCCCAAAGTGCATCAATTAAAGTATACTGAGTTGTGTATTTTCAAGAGTGGCCCACTGGTGTAGTGTTATTACATTGCCAGTGACCACGGTTCAATTCCTGGCAGTGTCTGTAAGGAGTTTGTAGCTTCTCCACGTGATTGTGTGGGTTTTCTCCGAATGCTCTGGTTTCCTCCCACATTCCAAAGGTGTTCGTATTGGTAAGTTAATTGGTCACACGGGTGTAATTGCGCTGGAAGTTCCTGTTACTCTGCTGTATCTCTTGCTGAATTTTAAATAAAATTCCCTCTCTCATTCTTTGGCCCTCTTTCGCCAGTAATCTTGGACAATGTTCTTCACTGTCCACTGTGCCATCAGCTCCTATTTAAGAGGGGACCTCGCACTGAGCCTGCTTTGCACCAGTGGTCACAGGCCTCCTATCTGAAAACCAGTCAGTCTGCCTCCTTCCACCAAGCCAGTGTTGTATCGTTTCACCAGCTCATCCGGGATCGCATGTGCTCTAACCTTTCAGGCCAGGACCTTGTCCGGTGTCTTGCAAAAGTCCATCTTTTGTGCAGACCTTCTCAATGTCCTTGGTCACCTCTTTGATACACACAGTTGAATTGATGAGACACAAGAAGGCCATGCTGATTGTTCTTGCAGATGGATCCCATTTCTCAGTAGCTTTCCCACCCTGACCTGCTCTCATTTCTGTTCTTAAATAAAGGCACAGCATGAGCTACTCGCCACTCTTCCAGCACCTCACTCATGGCAAAGGAAGATACAAAAATCTCCGCCAGTCTGCCAGGATTTTCCTCCCTTGCTTCTCACATGTCAAGGGTTCTCACATGCTCAGGCCCTTGTGTCTCCAGGCTACCAGTACCTCTTTTTTATAATGTTGGTAAGTTTTAGGACATCACCTGTTCTTTTCTCTTGCCTCCCCTGTCAATACAGATGAGAAATAATCGTTAAAGACAATTTATTTATTGAAATACAGCATGAAGTAGGACCTTCCAGCCCTTCAAACTGCACCACCCAGCAACCGACTAGCCTAATCACAGGACAGTTTACAATGACCAATCAACCCACTAACCGGTACATCTTTGGACTGTGGCAGGAAACCAAAGCATCCGGTGGAAACCCAGACGGTCACAGGGAGAATGTCCTAACTCCTTACAGACAGCGGAAACCCAGACAGTCACAGGGAGAATGTCCCAACTCCTTACAGATAGCGGAAACCCAGACGGTCACAGGGAGAATGTCCTAACTCCTTACAGATAGCGGAAACCCAGACGGTCACAGGGAGAATGTCCCAACTCCTTACAGACTGCAGTGGGAACTGAACCCGGGTCACTGGTACTGTAAAGCATTGCACTAACTATGAGATAGATGGATACTTTATTGTTCCCAAAGGAAATTAGTGTCACAGTAGCATTACAAGTGCACAGATATATAAATATTGGAAGTTAATATTTGAAAAATATTAAATTAAAATATTTGAGAAAAATATTAAATATATTTAAAATATTAAAAAATATTAGAAGTTAAATTTTTAAAAAGTTACCTTAGAAAAATGAGATGTACAAGATTTACAACTCGGATTACAAGATCACTCCCCAGCTGTAGGCTGACTCATTATAGGGCTTAGTGGCTGAGGGTAAAAATGACCTCGTATAGTGCACTTTGGAGTGGTGCAGATGTGTTAGTCTATCACTGAAACTGCTCCACTGTCAGCCAAGATGGCATGTAGAGGGTGAGAGACATTGTCCAGGATTTTCCGGAGGGTCCTCTGTTCTACCACAGCCTCCAGTGTGTCCAGTTTGACTCCTATAACAGAGCCAGCCGAGTTGATGCCATTGCATAGGAGATCATACAGGGACAACAGACTACGCTATTGTGCCACCCCAGCATGGCAGTTCAGGTGAAATACCAGACAAGGCCAGTCTGACGGAGCAAAAGCAGGTGAAGCAGAGCTAGGTTGGTACCTCAGACAGTTCCCTGGAAGATGAATGCTTCCTGTTCTCAATATTCAGTCTGGGAAGTCCACACTGAAATCTGAGAAACTCCAAACTGCAATCAAACCAAAATAAACAGTAAAACATCGGATGCTGATCACATGCCAGATGCAGTACGTAAAGCTCAGTGGCAAATGTGCTGTGTTTGTGTTTCTGGTTTATTACAGAAATGCTGGCTAATCTGTGTTAGCATTTTTTATTTTATATTATTTAGAGATACTGAGCCACACTACCCAACAACCCACCGATTGAACCCTGGCCTAATCACTGGACAATTTACAACGACCAGTTAACCTAGTAACTAGTACCTCTTTGTACTGTAGGAGGAAATCCTCAGGCACATGGGGAAAACATAAAAACCTTCTGACAGAGGATGCAAAAATTGAACTCTGAACTTTGATACCCTGAGCTGTTACAGTGCTACGCTAACACCGTGCCCCTAATCTTATCATTTGCATTATCTTCCTTTGCATTGCTGGGAAGATCCTTGCTAAATCCTTACTGAGTCGCCTGCTTTCCCCTGCATGGAAATACTCTCTGCTTCTTCCAGCATCCCGAGTCAGAGTGCTGATCCTCAGGCTTTAGGGCTTCGAGGCTTCAGTCAGAGAAAGCAAAGGAATGAGAAACGCTCTAGGTAAAGTTTTTTTTTTCCTTCCCTTCTTTATCTCTGCTCAGTCAGGACAGTAGAGATGCCAGGCAGGATAGTTGAATGCTTTTCTTGTGGGATGGCAGGGAGACCTTCATTGTCCCTGACGACTACAACTGCAAGAAGTACATCCAGCTGCAGCTTCTAACAAGCCACATGAAGGAGTTGGAGCTGGAACTGGATGAACTTCGGATCATTAGGGAGGCTGAGGGGGTGATGGATAGGATATTCTGAGAGGTTACTATACCCCATGTGCAGGGCACAGGAAACTGGGTGACAGTCAGGAAGGGGAAAGGGGTTAAGGAGCCAGTGCAGAGTGCCCTTTGGCCATCCCGGGGGGAAAAAGAGGCACACTGTGGTGAAAGGGGACTCATTAGGGAAACGGACAGGAGGTTCTATGGGTAAGAATGGGATTCCCAGATGGTATGTTGCTGCCAGGGTTCGGGATTGAGTCCTCAATGTTCTTAAGTGGGAGCGTAAACGGCTAGAAGTCATGGTCCGTGTAAGTACCAATGATGTGGGTGGGATGAGTGATGAGGTTCTGCATAGGGAACTCATGGAGTTGGGGTCTAAATTAAAGGGCAGGACTTCCAGGGTTGTGATCTCAGGATTGCTACCCATGCCACATGCTAATAACGTTAGAACTAGGAAGACGATGCCGTTTAACATGTGGCTAAGGAGTTGGTGTAGGAGGGAGGGCATAAGATTTTTGGATCATTGGGCTCTTCCAGGGAAAGTGGGACTTGTACAGAAGGGATAGTTTGCACCTCAATTGGAGGGGGACTAATATCCCAGTGGGAAGGTTTGTTAATGCTGCATGGTGGGGTTTATACTAGAGTTGCAGGGGAATGGGAACCAGAGTGCCGGAACAGTTGGTGGAGACAGATAGGTTGCGCATGGTGCGACTAGTGTCGTGAGCTTGCATAAATTTTAATGCAAGAAGTTATGGTTGGAAAGGTGAATCGGCTCGGGGCATGGATCGACACCTGGAATTATATTGTAACCATTAGTGAGACGGTTGCAGGAGGGGCAGGATTGGCAGCTCAATATTCCGGGGTTTTGACAGCGGGAGGGGTGGCGTTACTAGTCAGGGAAAACGTTACGGCAGTGATCCGTCGGGCAGACTGGAACTCAACTAGTGAAGCGTTATGAATGGAACTGAGAAATATGATCTGGTCCGCGGGTTGAGATTCTAAATTGAGAAAGGCCAGATTAATGGAGCTATATTACAAACCCAACATTCCGAGGGATTTAGAGGAACAAATTTGTAAAGTTCGCAGACAGTTGCAAGAAGCATACAGTAAGTTTGTTATCATAGGTGATTTTAACTTTCCGCCTACAGTACTGACTGAGAACCCCAAGGACCAGAGAGGACAGAGTTTGTCGAATGTGTTCAGGAAAGTCTCCTTTATCGGTACATAGAAGCCCCGATGAGAGAGCGTGTGATACCGGATCTGCGTTCAGGGAATGAGATGGGGCAGGTGACAGAAGTTTGTACAGGGGAACAAATAAGAGAAAATCTGCAGGTACTGGAAATCTGAGCAACACACACAAAATGCTGGAGGAACTCAGCAGGCCAGGCAGCATCTATGGACAAGAGTACAGTCGATGTTTGGAGCCGAGACCCTGCGGCAGGACTGGGGAAAAGACTATGTAGAAGATTTAAAAGATGAGAGGAGGGGAGAGAGAACCAGCTGGTAATGGGTGAGACCTGGAGAGGGAGGGATGGACCAGAGAGCTGGGAAGTTGATTGGTGAGATGAGGTGAGAGAGGGAAAGGGGGATGGGAAATGGAGCGGGGGGGGGGTGTTGGGGAATTACCGGAAGTTTGAGAAATCTGTGTTCATGCAGCAGGTCGTAGGCAACCCAAAGGGAATATAAGATATTGTTCCTCCAATCCAAGTATGGCCTTATCCCGACAGTGGAGGAGGACATGGGTGGACATATCGGAATGGGAAGTGGAATTAAAATTGGTGGCCACTGGGAGAACCCGCTTGTTCTGGCGGACGGAGTGTAGATGGTCGGCGAAGGTCTCAGCGATATACAGGAAGCCACACCGGACACAGTATCTGACCCCAACAGACTCACAGGTGAAGTGTCGCCTCACCAAGAAGGACTGTTTGAGCCCTGAATGCCAGTGAAGGAGAAGGTGTAGCACTTGTTCCGTTTGCAAGGATAAGTGCCAGGAGGGAGATCGGTGGGGAGGGATGAATATTCAAGGGGGTCGCGTAGGGAGCGATCCCTGCGGAAAGCAGAAAGTGGGGGGGGGGGGAGGAGATGTGCTTGGTGGTGGGATCCCAATGGAGGTGGAGGAACTCTCGGAGAATTATGTGCTAGACGCGGAGGCTGGTAGGGTGGTAGGTGAGGATAGGAGGAACCCTATCCCTGGTAGGGTGGCGAGAGGATGGGGTAAGAGCAGACGTGCGTGAAGTGGAAGAGATGCGGTTGAGGGCGGCATTGATGGTGGAGTCCCTTTCGTTCTAGGATGAAAACCCCTCATTCCGAGAGCAGCTGCGGCGGAGACGGAGGAATTGAGAGCAGGGGATGGCGTTTTTACAAGTAGTAGGGTGGGACGAGGTGTAGTTTAGGTAGCTGTGAGAGTCCGTGGGTTTATAACAGACATCGGTGGATAAGCTGTCTCCGGAGATAGAGACAGTGAGATCGAGAAAGGGAAGGGAGGTGTCGGAAATGTCCCAGGTGAATTTAAGGGCAGGGTGGAAGTTGGAGGCAAAGTGGATAAAATTGACAAATTCAGCACGGGCACAAGAAGCAGCGCCAATACAGTCGTCGATGTAGCGCAGGAAAAGTGCGGGACGGTCACCTGTGTAGGCTTGGAGCATAGACTGTTCCATGTAGCCGACAAACGGGCAGACATAGCTGGGACCCATGTGGCTCCAATGGCTACCCCTTTTTTTTTGAAGGAAGTGGGAGAAGCCAAAGGAGAAATTATTTAGCGTGTGGACAAGTTCCGCTAGGCGGAGGAGAGTGGTGGTAGAGGGTAACTGGTCAGGTCTGGTGTCCAGACAAAAACAGAGCTTTGAGACCTTCCTGGTGGGGGATGGAGGTGTACAGGGACCGGACATCCATAGTGAAAATGAGATGATGGGGATCAGGAACTTGAAATCCTTGAAAAGATCCAGAGTGTGTGAAGTGTCACGGACGTAGGTAAGAAGTGGCTGACCGGGGGGTGGGGGGGGGGGGAGACACAGTCAGGGTATGCCGATATGCGTTCAGTGGGGCTGGAACAAGCTGAAATAATGGGTCTACCTGGACAAGCGGGTTTGTCGATCTTGGGTAAGAGGTAGAAACGGGAAGTGCGGGGTGTGGGAACTGAGGTTTGGTGGCAGTGGATGGGAGATCCCCAGAGTCAATACGGTTGGCGATGATGTGGGAGACAATGGCCTGGTGCTCCTTAGTGGGGCCCTGTTCGAGGAGTGGGTAAGAGGAGGTGTCTGAGAGTTGGCGCTGGGCCTCATCAAAGTAGAGGTCAGGACACCAGACTGCCTCAGCACCTCCCTTGTCTGCGGATTTGATGGCGAGGTTAGGATTGGTGCGGAGGGAGTGGAGAGCCGAGCGTTCGGAAGGAGTGAGATTGGAATAGGAGAGAGGAGTGTTGAAGTCTGGACAGTTAATGTCCTATCGGCAGTTGGCAATGAAAAGTTCCAGGGCAAGCAGAACACCAGGGCCGTGTGTCCAGGAAGAGGAGGAGGGCTGAAGACAGGAGAAGGAGTCATCGGCGGGGTGGGGAGTCCTCGCCGAAGAAGTAGGCTCGGAAACTGAAGCGGCGAAAGAAGAGCTCAGCGTTGTGGCGGGCGCAGAACCTACTGAGGGGCTAGCGCAGGGGGACAAAGGTGAGGCCCTTACTGAGAACAGAGCGTTCTGCCTCAGAGAGGGGAAGGTCAGAAGTGATGGTGGGTCAGGAAACACTTTTCATCCAGTGACCACCACGCCATTAGCCTCAACGTAAATATGCAAAGAGATAGGTCTGGTCCATGGGTTGAGATTCTGAATTGGAGAAAGGCCTGTTTTGATGGTATCAGAAATGATCTGGCAAGTGTGGATTGGGACAGGATGCTTTCTAGCAAAGGTGTACTTGGTAAGTGGAAAGTTCCAAAAGTGAAATTTTGAGAGTATAATGCTTGTATTGCCTGTCAGAATAAAAGGTAAAGATAATAAGGGAAGGGAACCTTGGTTTTCAAGAGATATTGAGGCCCTGGTTAAGATTTAACAAAAGGAGGTGCATAGCAGGTACAGGCAGGTAGGAACAAATGAGGTGCTTATGGAGTATAAGAAATGCAAGAGACACTTCAGAAAGAAATAAGGAGGACTAAAAGAAGGAATGAAGTTGCTCTAGCAGACGAGGTGAAGGAAAATCCAAAAGGATTCTACAGATATATTAAGAGCAAAAGGATAGCAAGGGATAAAATTAGTACTCTGGAAGATCAGAATGGAAATCCATGTGTGTAACCCGGTCCCAACATACCAATGTAGTTATACAGAAGGCAAGACAGCAGCTATACTTTGAAGTTTGAAGAGATTTGGCTTGTCAACAAATACACTCAAAAACCTCTATAGTTGTACCGTGGAGAGCATTCTGACAGGCTGCATCACTGTCTGGTATGGAGGGGCTACTGCACAGGACCGAAAGAAGCTGCAGAAGGCTGTAAATCTAGTCGGCTCCATCTTGGGTATTAGCCTACAAAGTACCCAGGACATCATCAGGAAGCAGTGTCTCAGAAAGGCAGCGTCCATTATTAAGGACCACCAGCACCCAGGGCATGCCCTTTTCTCACTGTTACCATCAGGCAGGAGGTACAGAAGCCTGAAGGTGCACACTGAGTGATCCAGGAACAGCTTCTTCCCCTCTGCCATCTGATTCCTAGATGGACATCGAACCTTTGGACACTACCTCACTTTTTAAAAATATACAGTATTTCTGTTTTTCACATTTTCACATTTTTAAAATCTATTCAATATACATAATTGATTTACTTGTTTATTTGTTTTATTTAATTTATTATTGCATGCATTTCTAAATGACAATAAACAAAAACTGAACTGAACTGATTGTTATTATTTCCTTTCTGCTAGATTATGTATTGCATTGAACTGCTGTTGCTAAGTTAACAAATTTCACATCACATGCCAGTGATAATAAATCTGATTCTGAGCCAAATGAATTCTTTGCATCTGTATTTACTTGGGAGACAGACACAGAGTCTATAGAGGTGAGGCAAAGCGGCATCAACTTCATGGACCCTGTACAGATCACAGAGGAGGAGGTGTTTGCTATCCTGAGGCAAATCAGGGTGCATAAATCCCCAGGGCCTGACAAGGCGGTCCCTTGCTGTTCTGCTGGGGCCCTAGCAGAGTGATTTAAAATACCCTTCGTGACAGGAGAGGTACCAGAGGATTGGATAGCCAGTGTTTTAAAAAAGGCTCTAAACAGAAACCAACAAATTATAGGTCAGGGAGTCTGACATCAGTTGTGGGAAGGTATTCTATGAAAAAAAGGATCAGCCATAATTGAATACTGTATTCTGTACTTTTGGATAGAAATGGGCTGATTAAGGATAATCGCTATGGCTTTGCTCGTGGTAGATAATGCCTAACCAACCTTATAGAGTTTTTTGAGGAAGCTACCAGGAAAGTGGATGCAGGTAAGGCAGTGGATGTTGTCTACGTGGACTTTAGTAATACCTTTGACAAGGTCCTGTATGGGAGGCTGGTCAAGTAGGTTCAGACACTCGACATTCAGGATGAGGTAGTAAATTGGAGTAGACATTGGCTTTGTGGGAGAGTCCAGAGACTGGTAGTAGAGGGTTGCCTCTCTGACTGGAGGCCTGTGACTAGTGGTGTGCTGCAGGGATCGGTGCTGGGTCCATTGTTGTTTGTCATCTATATCAATGATCTGGATGAAAATGTGGTTTTCTGGATCAGCAAATTTGCGGATGGCACCAAAGTTGGGAGGATAGGGGACAGTGAGGAAGGCTATCATGGCTTGCTGAGGGGTCTGCATCAACTGGAAAAATGGCAGATGGAATTTAATGCAGACAAGTGCGAGGTGTTGCACTTTGCCAAGGTAGGTCCTACACAGTGAACAGTAGGGCACGGAGGAGTCTTGTAGAACAAAGGGATCTGGGAATATAGGGCCATAATTTGTTGAAAGTGATATCACAGGTGGATAGGGTGGTAAAGAAAGCTTTTGGCACATTGGCCTTCATAAATCAATGTGTTGAGTGCAAGAGATGGGATGTTATGCTGAAGTTGTATGAGACGTTGGTGAGGCCTATTTTACCTACAGGGAAGATGTAAACAAGGTTGAAAGAGTATAGAGAAAATTTACAAGGGTGTTGCCAGGTCTGGGGACCTGAGTTATAAGGAAAGATTGAATAGGTTAGGACTTTATTCTTTAGAATGTAGAAGATTGAGAGGAGATTTAGAAACATAGAAAACCTACAGCATAATACAGGCCCTTCGGCCCACAATGCTGTGCCGAACATGTCCCTACCTTAGAAATTACCTAGGGTTACCCATAGCCCTCTATTTTTCTTAGCTCCATGTACCTGTCCAGGAATCTCTTAAAAGACCCTATTGTATCCGCCTCCACCACCATCGCTAGCAGCCCATTCCACACACTCACCACTCTTTGCGTAAAAAAAAACAAAAACAACTTACCCCTGACATCTCCTCTGTACTGACTTCCAAGCATCTTAAAACTATGCCCTCTTGTGTTAGTCATTTCAGTCCTGGGAAAAAGCCTCTGACTATCCACACGATCAATGCCTCTCATCATCTTGTACACCCCTATCAGATCACCTCTCATCCTCCTTCGCTCCAAGGAAAAAAGGCTGAGTTCATAAGGCATGCTCCCCAATCCAGGCAACATCCTGGTAAATCTCCTCTGCACCCTTTCTATGGTTTCCACATCCTTCCTGTAGTGAGGTAACCAGAACTGACCACAGTACTCCAAGTGGGGTCTGACCAGGGTCCGATATAGCTGCAACATTCCTTCTCGATTCCTAAACTCAATCCTACGATTGATGAAGGCCAATGCACCGTATGCTTTCTTAACCACAGAGTCAACCTGTGCAGCAGCTTTGCGTGTCCTATAAGCACCTCACACTTATCTGAGTTGAACTCCATCTGCCACTTCTCAGCCCAGTTTTGCATCCTATCGATGTCCCGCTGTAACCTCTGACAGCCCTTCACACTATCCACAACACCCCCAACCTTTGTGTCATCAGCCAATTTACTAACCCATCCCTCCACTTCATCCAGGTCATTTATAAAAATCATGAAGAGAAGGGGTCCCAAAACAGATCCCTGAGGCACACCATGGGTCACCGACCTCGATATAGAATATGACCCATCTACAACCACTCTTTGCCTTCTGTGGGCAAGCTAGTTCTGGATCCACAAAGCAATGTGCCCTTGGATCCCATGCCTCCTTACTTTCTGAATAAGCCTTGCTTGGGGTACCTTGTCAAATGCCTTGCTGAAATCCATATACACTACATCTATTTCTCTAGCTTCATCAATGTGTTTAGAAACATCCTCAAAAAATTCAATCAGGCTCGTAGGCACGATCTGCCTTTGACAAAGCCATGCTGACTATTCCTAATCATATTATGCCTCTCCAAATGTTCATAAATCCTGCCTCTCAGGATCTTCTCCATCAACTTACCAACCACTGAAGTAAGACTCACTGGTCTATAATTTCCTGGGCTATCTCTACTCCCCTTCTTGAATAAGGGAACAACATCTGCAACCCTCCAATCCTCCAGAACCTCTCCTGTCCCCACTGATGATGCAAAGATCATCACCAGAGGTATTTGATAGAGGTATATAAAATTATGAGGGGTATAGATAGGGTAAGTGCATGCAGACGTTTCATACCGAGTTGGGTGGAACTATAACCAGAGGTCATGGGTTAAGGGTGAAAGGTGGGAATTTAAGGGGCGCATAGTCATAGTCATAGTCATACTTTATTGATCCTGAGGGAAATTGGTTTTCGTTACAGTTGCACCATAAGTAATTAAATAGTAATAAAACCATAAATAATTAAATAGTAATATGTAAATTATGCCAGGAAATAAGTCCAAGACCAGCCTATCGGCTCAGGGTGTCTGACCCTCCAAGGGAGGAGTTGTAAAGTTTGATGGCCACAGGCAGGAATGACTTCCTATGATGCTCTGTGTTGCATCTCGGAGGAATGAGTCTCTGGCTGAATGTACTCCTGTGCCCAACCAGTACATTATGTAGTGGATGGGAGACATTGTCCAAGATGGCATGCAACTTGGACAGCATCCTCTTTTCAGACACCACCGTCAGAGAGTCCAGTTCCATCCCCACAACATCACTGGCCTTACGAATGAGTTTGTTGAACATGAGGGGAAACTTCTTCACTCAGACGGCTGTGAGAGTGTGGAATGAAAGCCAGCATGTGATGTATGTAAGCTCAATTCAACATTTCAGAGAAACTTGGATAGGTACACGGATAGAAGGGGTATGGAGGCTATGGTCCTGGAGCAGGTCGAATGGAGTAAGCGGTTTGAAGGGTATTGGCATTGTCTAGATGGGCTGAAGGGCCTGTTTCTGTGCTGTACCTGCCTATGACTCTTTCTCAGTGTGACTTCAGACAATCGACAAAGCACTGTCAATGTGATTCTTCACAGTAGAAGAATCCTGGATTTGTTCAAAGCCTTTGGCTCTGATGTTATTTTTCACAGAAGCTGATGATTATCAAAGTGTGGCTGCGCAAAAAGAAAATTAATGTCATTATAAGAACTGCTCATGACCACTGATACTTTCAGAGCCGTGCCACTAATCTGGGGTAAATAGATTTGTATTACTGGCATCCACCTCTTCATTTCTGCAGCAATATGAAAATACACAACATACCTGTGGCATTAGCATCTAGTATTGGGCTAACAGCAGATTCAGTCTCCATGCTAGAACTGAAGTAACGTTTGCAATTGTGGCGGCAAAAAGCTAATCTAAAAACCTGCCAAATGATTGTTGCTGGCCTCGGCCGTCACAGAGTGCTTACACTTGCATGATGTGCCCACAGCTCCTGAGGTTGTTCCAAAGAGTTTCATTCCCGATCTCGATCCTTTCTTAGCAATTAGCAAACATACATTCAAGCATTATTGAGCTTTCTCTCAGTGGTCAGCAAAGATATGACTTCCACAGTCCCAAACTACAAACTGCCACAAAATAAGCGTGAATATGTCACTTATTCCCTTCGCCTTTACCACCCCACCATTAACGTGACTAGTTACTGTAACACACACAATAAATGTTCAACACAGAATGCAATGCAGATACGTGGCTCCTACAACAATGATAAACACACTCTGTACATACATTGTCCTATAATTGCACACTTTTAGCAGAACCTATTTGTGAGTGCCATGGTTTAACAACTCAGAGCGGCGGAATTCAATTCCTCCCCGTGAACCTCGAGGGTTTCCTCCCTCAGTCCAAGGGACCACTGCTTGGTAGGTTAACTGTTCATTGTAAATTGTCCTGTGATTAGGGTCGGGTTAAATCTGTGCGTTGCTAGGCAGCGCAGCTCGTTATGCCAAAAGGGCCTGTTCCACCCGGTATCTCTAAATCAATAAATAACATACAGACCATTACAAAATGTACAACTAACTCTGTACATCAATAAAATAAAGTTTTAATCCTGTTCTCTCCTGACTCCCCCGGTCAGACATGAGTCAATGTTAACAGAGAGGAGCATAAAGTATAAAACAATCTTTGGCTGCCATTGTTCCTGGAGGACAAATATTAATGTCAGCATTCAGCATGGAATCCTGTCTGCCAGTCTGATCTTTAGCAATCTGTGTCACCGTGTTTTCAACAGTTGTCATATTAAAATACTAAGTGGACTTTTTCAAGGCATTTTAATTCCAGCTCCCCAAAGACCATATAACAATTACACCACGGAAACAGGTAATCTCGGCCCTTCTAGTCCGTGCCGAACTCTTACTCTCAGCTAGTCCCACTGACCTGCACTCAGCCCATAACCCTCCATTCCTTTCCTGTCCTTATACCTATCCAATTTTTCTTTGAATGACAATACCGAACTTGCCTCAACCACTTCTGCTGGAAGCTCATTCCACACAGCTACCACTCTCTGAGTAAAGAAGTTCCCCCTCATGTTACCCCTAAACTTTTGCCCTTTAACTCTCAACTCATGTCCTCTTGTTTGAATCTCCCCCATTCTCAATGGAAAAAGCCTATCCATGTCAACTCTACCTATCCCCCTCATAATTTTAAATACCTCTATCAAGTCCCCCCTCAACCTTCTACGCTCCAAAGAATAAAGACCTAACTTGTTCAACCTTTCTCTGTAATTTAGGAGATGAAACCCAGGCAACATTCTAGTAAATCTCCCCTGTACTCTCTCAATTTTATTGACATCGTTCCTATAATTCGGTGACCAGAACTGTACACAATACTCCAAATTTGTCCTTACCAATGCCTTATACAATTTCAACATTACATCCCAACTCCTATACTCAATGTATAGGAAGAGGCGCAGTCGACGTTTCAGGCCGAGACCCTTCGTCAGGACTAGTCCTGACGAAGGGTCTCGGCCTGAAACGTCGACTGCGCCTCTTCCTATAGATGCTGCTTGGCCTGCTGCGTTCACCAGCAACTTTGATGTGTGTTGCTTGAATTTCCAGCATCTGCAGAATTCCTGTTGTTTCCTATACTCAATGCTCTGATTTATAAAGGCCAGCTTTCTTCACCACCCTATCCACATGAGATTCCACCTTCAGGGAACTATGCACCATTATTCCTAGATCCCTCTGTTCTACTGCATTCTTCAATGCCCTACCATTTACCATGTATGTCCTATTTTGATTAGTCCTACCAAAATGTAGCACCTCACATTTATCAGCATTAAACTCCATCTGCCATCTTTCAGCCCACTCTTCTAATTGGCCTAAATCTCTCTGCAAGCTTTGAAAACCGACTTCATTATCCACAACTCCACCTATCTTAGTATCATCTGCATACTTACTCATCCAATTTACCACCCCATCATCCAGATCATTAATATATATGACAAACAACATTGGACCCAGTACAGATCCCTGAGGCACACCACTAGACACCATCCTCCAATCTGACAAACAGTTATCTACCACCACTCTCTGGCGTCTCCCATCTAGCCACTGCTGAATCCATTTTACTACTTCGGCATTAATACCTAACGATTGAACCTTCCTAACTAACCTTCCATGTGGAACCTTGTCAAAGGCCTTACTGAAGTCCATTTAGACAACATTCACCGCTTTACCCTCGTCAACTTTCCTGGTAACCTCATCAAAAATTCCAATAGGATTTGTCAAACATGACCTTCCACGCACAAATCCATGTTGACTGTTCCTAATCAGACCCTGTCTATCCAGATAATTATATATACTATCTCTAAGAATATTTTCCATCAATTTATCCACCACTGACATCAAACTCACAGGCCGATAATAGCAAGGTTTACTCTTAGAACCCTTTTTAAACAATGGAACAACATGAGCAAGACGCCAACCCTCTGGCACCATCCCTATTTTTAATGACATTTGAAATATTTCTGTCAGAGCCCCTGCTAGTTCTACACTAACTTCCCGCAAGGTCATAGGGAATATCCTGTCAGGACCCAGAGACTTATACACTTTTATAATCCTTAAAAGCACCTGTACTTCCTCTTCTTTAATCATCATAGTTTCCATAACTTCCCTACCCATTTCCCTTATCTTACACAATTCAATATCCTTCTCCTTAGTGAATACCGAAGAAAAGAAATTGTTCAAAATCTCCCACATCTCTTTTGGCGCCACACATAGCTGTCCATTCTGATTCTCTAAGGGACCAATTTTATCCCTCACTATCCTTTTGCTATTAATATAACTGTAGAAACTCTTTGGATTTATTTTCACCTTACTTGCCAAAGCAGCCTCATATCTTCTTTTAGCTTTTCTAATTTCTTTCTTAAGATTCTTTTTACATTCTTTATATTCCTCGAGCACCTCACTTACTCCATGCTGCCTATATTTATTGTAGATCCCTCTCTTTTTCTGAACCAAGTTTCCAATATCCATTGACAACCATGGCTCTCTCAAACTTTTAACCTTTCCTTTCAACCTAACAGGAACATAAAGATCCTGTACCCTCAAAATTTCACCTTTAAATTATCTCCATTTCTCTATTACATCCTTCCCATAAAACAAATTGTCCCAATCCACTCCTTCTAAATCCTTTCACATCTCCTCAAAGTTAGCCTTTCTCCAATCAAAAATCTCAACCCTGTGTCCAGTCCTATCCTTTTCCATAATTATATTGAAAGTAATGGTATTGTGATCACTGGACCTGAAGTGCTCCCCAACACATACCTCTATCACCTGCCCTATCTCATTCCCTAACAGGAGATCCAACACTGCCCCTTCTCTATCTGGTACCTCGATGTATTGCTGCAAAAAACTATCTTGCACACATTTGACAAACTCCAAACCATCCAGCCCTTTTACAGTATGGGCTTCCCAGTCAATTTGTGGAAAATTAAAATCTCCCACAATCACAACCTTGTGCTTACTACAAATATCTGCTATCTCCTTACAAGTTTGCTCCTCCAGTTTTCACTCCCCATTAGGTGGTCTATAATACACCTCTATAAGCATCACTACACCTTTTGCACTCCTCAATTCCACCCAAATAGCCTCCCTAGACGAGTCCACTAATCTATCCTGCCAAAGCACCGCTGTTATATAATCTCTGACAAGCAATGCAACACCTCCCCCTCTTGTCCCTCCTATTCTATCACATCTGAAGCAACGAAATCCAGGAATATTTAGTTACCAATCATACCCCTCCTGTAACCATGTTTCACTAATAGCTACCACATCATATTTCCAGGTCTGGGACTTGTCATATGAAGAGTGTCTGATGGCTCTGGGCCTGTATTCACTGGAATTCAGAAGAATGAGGCATGGCCTCATTGAAACCTATTGAATGGTGAAAGGCCTTGATAGAGTGGATGTGGAGAGGATGCTTCCTATAGTGGGGGAGTCTAAGATCAGAGGACACAGCCTCAGAAAAAAGGGACACCCTTTTAGAATAGAGATAAGGAGGAATTTCTTTAGCCAAAGAGTGGTGAATCTGCGAAATTCTTTGCCACAGGCCAAATCATTTGGTATATTTAAGGGAGAGGTTGATAGATTCCTGATTGGTTAGGGCATGAAGGGATACGGAGAGAAGCTAGGAGATTGGGACTTGAGAGGAAAATTGGAAAATTGGGTATAGACAGAGTAAATGCGAGTCGGCTCTTTCCACTTAGATTAGGAGAGATAAATACAAGAGGACGTGGCTTTAGGGTGAAAGGGGAAAGTTTTAGGGGGAATTTCTTCACTCAGAGAGTGGTGGGAGTGTGGAACGAGCTGCCATCTGATGTGGTAAATGCAGGCTCACTCTTAGGTTTTAAGAATAAATTGGATAGGTACATGGACGGGAGAGGTCTGGAGGGTTATGGACTGGATGCAGGTCAATGGGACTAGCGGAATAAAGTTTCGGCACAGACTAGAAGGGCCAAATGGCCTGTTTTCTGTGCTGTACTGTTCTATGGTTCTATGGATCAGCCACAATGAAAAGGCACTTATATCTTAAGGTCTTATGCAAACATTAATAGTTCTGGAATGCCAGCATCCCAAGAATTTCTTTGACTGAACTTGAGCCCAAGTAAGGAGGATTGACACAGTAAAATTAACATCCTCCTGAGCGTGAGCTTCATAAGGATTGATCATTCTGCATTGACTGAGGTGGTAGTTTTCCTCTAGCTGGTGTAAACTGGCCAAAACATTTACACTATTATAATTACCCTGAGCAACCAACGGAAAAAGGAAACAGGGAGGCTAGGAGGAATTAAAAACACCCGTGAGAGAAACATACAAAATTCAGTATCAACATTACACAATGGAACAGCTAGAAAAAGATCACGTTACGAAGATTTCTCAGAAAGGAATAAACAGATTGTAGGAAAATGGTATTTTGCCTGGCACAGATAAATTTATTTATGTTATAGAGAAACGATGCACGCTAGGCCCTCCCAGTCCAACGAACCTCACCGCCCAGTAACTCCTGATTTCACCCCAGCCTGTTCATGGGACGATATCAATAACCAATTCACCTAGTTACTAACCAGTGGAATGTGGGAGCAAACTGAAGCACCCAGAGGAAAGCCACTTGGTCACTTGGTCACTTGGCCACTTGGTCACTTGGTCACTTGGCCACTTGGTCACTTGGTCACCTGGCCACTTGGTCACCTGGTCACTTGGCCACTTGGCCACTTGGCCACTTGGTCACTTGTTCACTTGGTCACTTGGTCACTTGGTCACTTGGCCACTTGGCCACTTGGTCACTTGGCCACTTGGTCACTTGGTCATGGGTAGAACGTACAAAAAGATGGCACCGGAACTGAGCTCTGAACTCCAGAATGCGCAAGTTATGATAGAGTCATGCTACCTCAGCACCCATAAACCAGAAGGCATATAAACTGTCTGCCTATAATCATGGCCTCGTCCTGTATTCCAGCACCGTCTGAAATGTCTGCCCCTCAGCTTGGGCTTATCAGAAATAAAACCTATTATAAAGATTTTCCTCGACACAGGATCTTTTTTTTTGATCAGTTGTCAAATATTCTCTCGACAAGAACTGGGAAGCCACCAGTAACTATTCAGAACTGGCCATTCTTGCTATGTCATCCATCAGATATTGGATCAGTTGTTTCCAGTATCTGCAGATTTTCTCTTCTTTCAGTTGTTCTTTCTTCATTTTCCACGAGGTTGACCTCTCAATGGGTGAACAGTTAGGGAACAGCAACCGCAACCCCTTCAGTTTTAAGATAGCAAAGTAAAAGGACTTTGGGTGTTGAGAGAGGTGATGTTTAGTGAAGAAGAAAAAGGAAAAGTATGTAAAGCTTAGTAAGCTAGAGTCAAACAGAACACTTGAGGATTATAATGAAGCTAGGAGGGGCCATAGAACATAGGACATAGAATAGTACAGCACATTACAGGCCCTTCAGCCCACAATGTTGTGCCGACCCTCAAACCCTGCCTCCCATATAAGCCCCCACCTTAAATTCCTCCATATACCTGTCTAGTAGTCTCTCAAACTTCACTAGTGTACCTGCCTCCACCACTGACTCAGGCAGTGCATTCCACGCACCAACCACTCTCTGAGTAAAAAACCTTCCTCTAATATCCCCCTTGAACTTCCCACCCCTTACCTTAAAGCCATGTCCTCTTGTATCGATCAGTGGTGCCCTGGGGAAGAGACACTAGCTGTCCACTCTATCTATTCCTCTTATTATCTTGTATGCCTCTATCTCTTGTATATAATGAAAAGTCCTTGGCAAGTAGAATCCCAAGGCATTCTATGCCAACATCAGGAGCAAGAGGATAACTAGGGAGAAGGTGACCACTCATGGATAAAGGGGGGAAATCATTTTCTTGGTGAGAAGGATGTGGGTGAGGTCCTTACTGAATACTTTGCTTCAGTATTTACCGAGAAGGACACGGTGGATAGAGAGCTAAGTGCTGAGCATGTTAATATGCTTGGGTATTGCGAGATAAATGAAGAGGTAGTGTGCGATCTATTAAAGAGTGTTAAGGTGGATATCCTCAGGGTCTGATGGGATATATCCCAGATTATTGAGAGAGGTAACAGACAAGATTGCTGGAACCTTGACTAGTATCTGTGTGTCCTCTCTAGCCACAGGCAAGGTCCTGCAGGACTGGTGAGTATCTAATAACATTCCATTATTCCAGAAGGGAAGAGGAGACAATCCTGGAAACTATAGACCAGTGAATTTCAGGTCAGTGGTAGGGAAGTTACTAGACAGAATTCTTAGAGATAGGATTTATGAGCATTTGGAAAATGATGGCCTAATTAGCAAGAGACAGCTTGGTTTTCTGCAGGGCAAGTCATGTCTTACTGACTTAATTGAGTTTTTGATGAGGTGACAAAGGTGATTGATGAAGGTAGAGCTGTGGATGTTGTCTACAGGGATTTAGTAAGACATTTGACAAGATCCCTCACTGGAGGCTCATCCAGAAAATGCATGGGATCCATGGCGAATTTCCCACTTGGATTCAGAACTGGGTTGCCCATAGAAGACAAAGGGTAGTGGTCGAAGGGACTTATTCTAGCTGGAGGTCTGATTAGTGGTGTTCTACAGGGATCTGTACTGGAACCTCTGCTGTTTGTAATGTATATAAATGACCTGGATGGGTTAGTAAGTTTGCAGATGATACGAAGATTGGTGTTGTGGATAGTGTAGGTGACTGGCAAAGAATACAGTGGGATATAGATCAGTTGCTGATACGAGCAGAGAAATAGCAGATGGAATTTAACCCGGTCAAATGTAAAGAGACAGTACACTCTTAAGGACAAGACCCATAAGTGTTGATGAGCAGAGGGATTTTGAGGTCCAAGTTCACAGCTCCATGAAAGTGATGACATAGGTAGATAAGGAGGTTGAGAAGACATATGGCATGCTCGCTTTTATTAGTCAAGGCACTGAGTTCAAAAGTCAGGAAGATATGATGTAGCTTTATAAAACTCCAGTTAGGCCGTATCTGGAGTATTGTATTTGGTTCTGGTTGACCCATTATAGGAAGGATGTCGATGTTTTGGAGAGGGTGCAGAACAGGTTTAGCAAGATGTTGCCTGGATTAGACGGCATGTGCTATAACGAGAGACAACACATGAAAAATGCTTGAGGAGCTCAGCAGGCCAGGCAGCATCTATGGAAAAAATTACAGTCGATGTTTCAGGCGAAACCCTTCAGCAGGAGCAGAGAAAGAAAGCTGAGTCGTCGATTTAGAAGGTGGGGCAGGGGAGAGAGAAATACCAGGTGACAGGTGAAACCTGGAGGGGGAGGGATGAAGTAAAGAGATGGAAAGTTGATTGGTGAGCTGAGGTGGGAGAGGGAAAGGGGGATGGGAAATGGGGAAGGGAGGGGGGTTAGGGGGCATTACTGGAAGTTTGAGAAATTGATGTTCATGGCCATCAGGTTGGAGGCTACCCAAACAGAATAAAAGGTGTGTTCCTCCAACCTGAGTGTGGCCTTGTTCCGACAGTGGAGGAGGCCACGGATGGACATATCAGAATGGGAATGGGAAGTGGAATTAAAATGGGTGGCCACTGGGAGATCCTACTTGTTCTGGCCGATGGAGCATTGATGCTCGGCAAAGCATCTCCCAATCCAAGTCGGATCTCATTGATATACAGGAGGCCACACCGGGAGCACCGGACACGGTTTATGACACCAACAGACTCACAGGTGAAGTGTCGCCTCACCTGGAAGGACTGTTTGGGGCCCTGAATGGCAGTGAGAGAGTTGGTGTAGGGGCATGTGTAGCACTTGTTCCACTTGCAAGGAAAACCTGATGGCATGAACATCAATTTCTCCAACTGCTGGTATTGCCCCCCCAAACCCCGTCCCCTTCCTTCTTCATTTCCCATCCCCTTTTCCCTCTCTCACCTCAGCTTCCCAGCTCCTTACTTCATCCATCCCACCTCCAGGTTTCACCTGTCACCTGGTGGTTCTCTCTCCCGTCCCCCTCCTTTTAAATCTACTCCTCAGCTTTTTTCTTCAGTTCTGCTGATGGGTTTTGGCCCAAAACGCCGACTATACTTTTTTCCATAGATGCTGCCTGGCCCACCGAGTTCCCTCAGCACTTTGTGTGTGTTGCTCGGATTTCCAGCACCTGCAGATTTTCTCTTGTTTGTGATTGGACAAACTTGGGTTGTTTTCTCTGGAACAGTGGCGGTTGAGGGGAGATCAAATAGAGGTTTATAAGATTATGAGAGGCATAGATAGAGTAGACAGGGAGTATCTTTTTCCCAGGGTTGAAATGTTTAATATCAGAGGACATGCATTTAAGGTGAGAGGGGGTAATTTCAAAGAAGATGTGAGGGGCAAGTTTATACAGAGAGTGGAGGGAGCCTGGAACGTGCTGCCTGGGGTGGTGGTAGTGGCAGATACATTAGGGACTTTTAAAAGACATTTAAATAGGGACATGAAAGTGAGGGGAATGGAAGAAATGGACATTGTGTAGCCAGAAAGGATTAGTTTAGGTGGCCATTTGATTACTAATATAATTGGTTCAGCTGAACATTGTGGGATATAAGACTTGTCGCTGTGCTGTGCTGTACTGTTCTATGTTCAATGTCCTTAGCCCCTTCTCTACACTCATGAATGTGTGGTCAGATTGTCCTTTAACTCCATCAACAAGTCTGCAGATGATACCACTGTGGTGCATTGTAACTCAAGTAACAATGAGTCAGAGTACAAGAAGGAGATTAAGAGTTTAGTGACACAATGTCACAACAGCCTTTTCCTGGATATTAGCAAAACAAAAGAGCTGGTCATTGACCTCAGGAAGGGGGGCAGAGATTAATAAATTCTTGATTGGACATGGCATCAAAGGTTACGGGGAGAAGGCCAGGAACTGGGCCCATTGAGTCTGCTCCGCCATTCAATCATGGCCGTTCCTTTTATTCTTCTCTTCCTCAACCCTAGTTCCCGATCTTCTCCCCGTAACCTTTGATGCCATGTCCGATCAAGAACTTATCAATCTCTGCCTTAAATACACCCAATGACCTGGCCTCCACAGCTGCATGTGGCAACAAATTCCACAAATTCACCAAATTCACCACCCTCTGGCTAAAGAATTTTCTCCGCATCTCTGTTTTAAATGGACACTCCTCTATCCTGAGGCTGTGCCCTCTTGTCTAGACTCTCCCACCATGGGAAACATCCTTTCCACATCTACTCTGTCTAGGCCTTTCAATATTCAAAAGGTTTCAATGAGATCCTCCCTCAGCCTACTGAATTCCAGTGAGTACAGACCAAGAGCCATCAAACATTCCTCATATGATAACTCTTTCATTCCTGGAATCATCCTTGTGAACCTCCTCTGGACCCTCTCCAATGCCAGCACACCTTTTCTAAGATGAGGAGCCCAAAACTGTTCACAATACTCAAGGTGAGACCTCACCAGCGTCTTATAAAGCCTCAGCATCACATCCCTGCTCTTGTATTCTAGTCTTCTTGAAATGAATGCTAACATGGCATTTGCCTTCCACCGACTCGACCTGCAAGTTAACCTTTGGGGTGTCCTGTCCAAGGACTCCCAAGTCCCTTTGCATCTCAGATTTTTGAATTTTCTCCCCATTTAGAAAACAGTGTGCACAGTTATTTCCCAGACGTGAACATCATTGATAGCCTGTCCCAGTTCAACCACATTGACATCACTGTAATGAAAGCAGACTTCAGGAGGGTAAAGAAAATTGGCATGACCTGTTGACCCTTACTAATTTTTGCTGATATGCAATAGAAAGCATATTTATTTTTTACTCGTTGAGATAAAGCATGGAAAAGGCCCTTCTGGCTCTTCGAGTCAGTTTCAAAAGCCTTAAAGCGTACAACTTGTACGCCACTCCGCTGTTACAGGACTCTTTAATGGTTCCCTGGTACGATAAGGTGGACTCTTGACCTCACAATCTACCTCGTCGTGACCTTGTACTTTATGCAATAATAACCCTTTTCCAGTTCCATCCACATAGCCTGAGCTGCCAGGATTGTCCAGCAGCCCTGGAGTTGGTGACATAGAGGTTAGTACTGGGCCATTACAGCTCAGGGCATTTCAGAGTTTGGAATCCAAGTCTGGAGCTACCCGTAAGGACCCTGTACATTCTCCCTTTGACCATGTAGGTTTCGTCCAGGCACTCTGGTTTCTTCCCACAGACCAAAAATGTTCTGTTTAGTAGGTTAATTGGTCATTGTAAATAGTGCTTGATTAGGCTCGGGTTAAATGGGATGTTACTAAGCGGTGCTTCTTGGTGGAAGGGCCTGTTCTACGCTGTATCTCGAATCAGTGTCTGTATCTTCCTGTCCTCACCCTCAGACTTCCCTCAACTTGTCACTTTGCACATTTTATCTGTTCCCATCAAGGCAGCAACTGGATGAACTCCCCACGTCATATCCCCATCCCACCGACCTATCTAATCCTCTCCCACTGGCTCTCCAAATTACACTAGCATGGTCTCTCTCTTCACCCGTCCTGAAGAGCCTTTGATCTGAAATATTACCTTTCTTTCACTTTCCACAGATGCTGACCTGCTGATTGTTTTTGAAATTCTCTATATTTCTTACATTGTTGATAATGTTAGAGATCTGCTGTGGAAGAGCTACCAGTTGATAAAGGGCAGCTTGGTAGCATGGCAGTTAGCACAGTGCTATTACAGCTCGGGCATTGGAGGTCAGAGTTCATAAGGCAATAAGACCATAAGGTATAGCAGCAGAAGTAGGCCATTCGGCCCATCGAGTCTGCTCTGCCATTCAATCACGGGCTGATCCAATTTCTCCAGTCATCCCCACTCCCCTGCTTTCACCCCATACCCTTTGATGCCCTGGCTAATCAAGAATCTATCTACATCTGCCTTAAATACACCCAGTGACTTGGCCTCCACAGTCACCCATGACAACAAGTTCCACAGATTTACCACACTCTGATGAAAGTAATTTCTCCACATTTCAGTTCTAAATGGATGCCCTTCAATCCTAAAATCATGCCCTCTTGTCCTAGAATCCCCTACCATGGGAAACAACTTTGCCATATCTAATCTGTTCAGGCCTTTTAACATTCAGAATGTTTCTATGAGATCCCCCCTCATTCTCCTGAACTCCAGGGAATACAGCCCAAGAGCTGCCAGACGTTCCTCATACGGTAACCCTTTCATTCCTGGAATCATTCTCATGACTCTTCTCTGAACCCTCTCCAATATCAGTATATCCTTTCTAAAATAAGGATCCCAAAACTGTATACAATACTCCAAGTGTGGTCTCACGAGTGCCTTATAGAGCCTCAACATCACATCCCTGCTCTTACATTCTATACCTCTAGAAATGAATGCCAACATTGCATTTGCCTTCTTCACTACCGACTCAACTTTAGGGTATCTTGCACAAGGACTCCCAAGTCCCTTTGCATCTCTGCATTTTGAATTCTCTCCCCATCTAAATAATAGTCCAACCATTTATTTCTTCCACCAAAGTGCATGACTTTCTAACATTGTATTTCATTTGCCACTTCTTTGCCCATTCCCCTAAACTACCTAAGTCTTTCTGCAGGCTCTTTGTTTCCTCAACACTACCCGCTCCTCCACCTACCTTTGTATCATCGGCAAAATTAGCTACAAATTCATTAATCCCATAGTCCAAATCATTGACATACATCGTAAAAAGCAGTGCTCCCAACACCTATCCCTGTGGAACTCCACTGGTAACCGGCAGCCAGTCAGAATAGGATCCCTTGATTCCCACTCTCTGTTTCCTGCCGATCAGCCAATGCTCCACCCACACTAGTAACTTCCTTGTAATTCCATGGGCTCTTATCTTGCTAAGCAACCTCATGTGCGGCACCTTGTCAAAGGCCTTCTGAAAATCCAAGTACACCACATCTACTGCATCTCCTTTGTCTACCCTGCTCGTAATTTCCTCAAAGAATTACAGTAGGTTTGTCAGGCAGGATTTTCCTTTCAGGAAACCATGCTGGTTTTGGCCTATCCTGTCATGTGCCTTCAGGCACTCCATAATCTCATCCCTAACAATCAATTCCAACAACTTCTCAACCACTGATGTCAGGTTAACAGGTCTATAGTTTCCTTTCTGCTGCCTCCCACCCTTCTTAAATAGTGGAGTAACACTTGCAACTTTCCAGTCATCCAGTACAATGCCAGAATCTATCGATTCTTGAAGGATCATTGTTAATGCCTCCGCAATCTCTCCAGCTACTTCCTTCAGAACCCGAGGGTGCATTCCATCAGGTCCAGGAGATTTATCCACCCTCAGACCATTAAGCTTCCTGAGCACCTTCTCAGTCGTAATTTTCACTGCACAAACTTCACTTCCCTGACACTCTTGAATGTTCAGGATACTGCAACTGTCTTCCACAGTGAAGACTGATGTAAAATACGCATTCAGTTCCTCTGTCATCTCTGCGTCTCTCATTACAATATCTCCAGCGTCATTTTCTATTGGTCCTTCTCTCTACCCTCAACCCTCTTTTACTCTTTATATACTTAAAAAATCTTTTAGAATCAATTCCGGCATCCTCTATAAGGATTTGTGCATCCTTCCCATGATCATGTGGATTTCCTCTGGGTGCTCTGGTTTCCTCCCACATTCCAAAGACGTACCAGTTATGAGGTTAATTGGTCATTGTAAGTTGTCCTGTGATTAGGATGGGGTTAAATAGTTGGGTCTCTGGGTGGTGCGAATTGTGCCAATAGGGCCTGTTCCGCACTGTATGGCATTAGCGACGGACCAATCAATTCCAAGAGAGGTTGGGGAGAAGAGTTTTGAAAAGGAGCGTTTCGTGGGGCTCAGCGCATTAGAATAGTGGGTAGATGTCCAGAAGACTTCCAGCCTTCCCGATGGCCACATCTGTGCCAGGTGCGTTGAGCTGCAGCTCCTTAGAGACCGAGTTAGGGATCTGGAGCTGCAGCTCGATGACCTTCAGCTTATTAGGGAAAGTGAGGAGGTGATAGACAGGAGCTACAGGCAGGTAGTCACCCCTAGGCTACTGGAGACAGAGAAGTGGGTAACCGTCGGGAGACAGAAGGGAGGGCGTCAGGTAGTGGAGAGAACCCCTGTGGTTGTCCCCCTTAACAATAATTACTCCTGTTTGAGTACTGTTGGGGGGGATGACCTACCTGGGGGAAGCAACAGTGGACGTGCCTCTGGCACAGAGTTTGGCCCTGTGGCTCAGAAAGGTAGGGAAAGGGAGAGGATGGAGGCAGTGATAGGGGACTCTATAGTTCGGGTGTCAGACAGGTGATTCTGTGGACGCAGGAAAGAAACACGGATGGTAGTTTGCCTCCCAGGTGCCACGGTTCGTGATGTTTCTGATCGCGTCCACATTATCCGGAGATGGGAGGGTGAGCAGCCAGAGGTCGTGGTACATATTGGTACCAGCGACATAGGTAGGAAAAACGAGGAGGTCCTGAAAACAGACTACAGGGAGTTAGGAAGGAAGTTGAGAAGCAGGACCATGAAGGTAGTAATCTTGGGATTACTGACTGTGCCAAGTGACATTGAGTATAGGAATAGAATGAGGTGGAGGATAAATGCGTGGCTGAGGGATTGGAGCAGGGGGCAGGGATTCAGATTTTTGGATCATTGGGATGATCTTCTGGGGCAGGTGTGACCTGTATATAAAGGACAGGTTGCACTTGAATCTGAGGGGGCCAATATCCTGGCGGGGAGGTTTGCTAATGCTATTGGGGAGGGTTTAAACTAGGTTTGTAGGGGGTGGGGAACCGAAGTGAAGAGGCAGAGGATGGGGAGGTTGGAGCACAAGTAGAGACAGCTTGTAGGGAGTTTGTGAGGACGGATAGGCAGGTGTTAGAACAAAGAAGCACTCAGCCAGATGGTTTGAGATGTGTCTATTTTAATGCAAGGAGTATCATAAACATTGCAGATTAACTTAGAACGAGGATCAATAGGTGGAACTATGACATTGTGGCCATTACAGAGACTCGGATGTCTCAGGAGCAGGAATGGCTGCTGAGTGTGCCGGGCTTTAGATGTTTCAAAGAGAACAGAGAGGGAGGCAAAAGAGGTGTGGGCATGGCATTGCTAATCAGGGACAGTGTCACGGCTGCAGAAAAGGAGGAAGTCATGGAGGGATTGTCAACTGAGTCAGTGTGGGTGGAAGTCAGAAACAGGAAAGGGGCAATAACTCTACTGGGTGTTTTTTATAGACCCCCCAGTAGTAACAGGGATATCAAGGAGCAGATAGGGAGGCAGATTCTGAAATGGTTCAATAATAATAGGGTTGTTGTGATGGGAGATATTAACTTTCCTAATATTGATTGGCATCTCCTTAGTGCAGGGGGTTTAGATGGGGTGGAGTTTGTTAGGTGTGTTCAGGAAGGTTTCCTGATGCAATATGTAGATGAGCCAACTAGAGGAGAGGCTGTACTTGATCTGGTATTGGGAAATGAACCTGGTCAGGTGTCAGATCTCGCGGTGGGACAGCATTCTGGAGGTGTGACCACAACTCTGTCTCCTTTACCATAGCACTGGAGAGGGATAGGAGCAGACAATTTGGGAAAACATTTAATTGGGATGGGGGAAATGATGCTATTAGGCAGAAAATTGGGAGCATAAACCGGAGCAGATGTTCTCAGGGAAATGCACAGCAGAAATGTGGCAAATGTTCAAGGAACATTTGCATGGAGTTCTGCATCAGTAGGTTCCATTGAGGCAGAGAAAGGATGGTAGAGTTAAAGAACCATGGTGTACAAAAGATGTAGAAAATCTAGTTAAGAAGAAAAGAAAAGCTTATGAAAGGTTCAAGAAATGAGGTACTGTTAGAGCTCTAGAAAATCACAAGGTTGCCAGGAAGGAGCTTAAGAATGGAATTAGGAGAGCCAGAAGGGGCCATGAGAAGGCCTTGGGGAGCAGGATTAAGGAAAACCCCAAGGCATTCTACAAGTATGTGAAGAGCAAGAGGATAAGACGTGTGACAATAGGACCAATCAGGTGTGACAGTGGAAACATGCATGGAGTTGGAGGGGGTTGAGGAGGTATTTAATGAATACTTTGCTTCAGTATTCACCAGGGAAAGGGACCTTGGCAATTGTGGAGATGACTTACAGTGGACTGAAAAGCTTGAGCATATAGACATTAAGAAAGAAGATGTGCTGGATCTTTTGGAAAGCATTAAGTTAGATAAGTCACTGGGTCCAGATGCGATATAACCCAAGCTACTGTGGGACATGAGGGATGAGATTTCTGAGCCTTTTGCGATGATCTTTGTGTCATCAATAGGGATGGGAGAGGTTCGGGTGGATTGGAGGGTTGCAAATATTGTTCACTTGTTCAAGAAAGGGAATAGAGATAACCCAGGAAATTATAGACCAGTATGTCTGACTTCAGTGGTGGGCAAGTTGTTGGAGAAGATCTTCAGAGGCAAGACTTATGAGCATTTGGAGAGACATAATCTGATTAGGGATAATCAGCATGGCTTTGTCAAGGGCAGGTTTTGCCTTATGTATCTGATTGAATTCTTTTAAGGATGTAAAAAAACACATTGATGGAGGTAGAGCAGTGGATGTTGTCTACAAAAGTGCATAACCATACCCTTCGTGACACTTCATTGCTCAATCTCCTAATTTGACTAAGTCCTTCTGTAGTATCTCTACTTCCTCAACACTACCTACCCTTTCACCTATCCTTATATCGTCTGCAAACTTAGCCACAAAGCCATCAATCCAACATCCAAACAAAAATTTGGACAAAATTGGGTTGTTTTTTCTGGAGCAGTGGAGCCGAGGGAAGATCTGATAGAGGTTTATAAGATTATGAAAGGCATAGACGAGATAGTATCTTTTTCCCAGGGTTGAAATATCTAATATTGGAGGGCGTGTATTTAAGCTGAAAGGGGATCATTTCAAAGGAGATGTGAGGGGCAATTTTTTTTAACAGAGAAAGTGGAGGATGCTTGGAATATGCTGCCTAGGGTATCTGCCTCCACTGAAGGCACATGAATGTGAAGAAAATGGAGGGATATGGACATTGTGTAGGCAGAAGGGATGACTTTAGTTAGCCATTTGATTACTAATTTAATTGGTTCAGTGTAACATTGTGGGCTGACGGACTTGTTCCTGTACTGTACTGTTCTATCTTCTAAAAATCATTTAAAAGGCCTAAATACTTAAGACACTAAAATTTCAAATCATAGGTCTTTGAATTGGAGCCTTAGGGCCCAATTATGGGATACACTGATGTCTATTTTCAATGTATATAAATATTTGGATGAAAATATAGTTAACATGATGACATAGAAACATGACACCAAAATTGGCGGTAGAAGTGGAAAATGAAGGTGGGTATCCAAGATTACAACAGGATTTAGAACATGTTCTAGATTCTAGATCAACGAGGAAAGTGGGCAGTACAGCAGATTGACTTCACTTGGACAAGAGGAATATCCAACCTCTAAATGCCCAGTATCTGCAGAATCTCCAGTGTCCAGGAGCAATGTTTCTCACTGTGGGAAGCTAAACAAGGGCAGGAATTACTCAGTAAATTGGCATACCCTGGAGACTGTTGCATAATGGGGAAAAGTAGGAGGTACAAGGACAGTGCTCTCTGAAAATGGCATCACAGGTAGACAAAGAGGTGAAGACATTTGGAAAATTTACCTTCATCGGTCAGGGTATTGAGTACAAAAGTTGGGGTGCTATGTATCCATTCTGCTCATCTAGCTATACAAAGGATGTCATTAAAATAGAGAAGGGATGCACAAACATGCTGGAATTTGAATTATAATGAGAGACTGGATAGGCTAGGGATTTTCACCCTGGAGAGGGAAGCTGAGAGGTAAACTTACAGACACATATAATATTAAAGGGCATAGAGAAGGTGAATGATCAGTCTTTTTCCCTATGTGCTGGAGCTTTTGCAAAACATTAAGTTGGATAAGTCACCGGGACCGGACGAGATGTACCCTGGACTACTGTGGGAGGAGATTGCTGAGCCTCTTGCAATGACCTTTGCATCAATGGGGACGGGAGAGGTTCCGAAGGATTGGAGGGTTGCAGATGTTGTTCCTTTATTCAAGAAAGGGAGTAGAGATAGCCCTGGAAATTATAAACCAGTGAGTCTTAATACAGTGGTTGGTAAGTTGATGGAGAAGATCCTGAGAGGCAGGATTTATGAACATTTGGAGAGTCATAATATGATTCAGAATAATCAGAATGGCTTTGTCAAAGGCAGGGCATGCCTTAGGAGCCTGACTGATTTTTTTGAGGATGTGACTAAACATATTGATGAAGGTAGAGCAGTAGATGTAGTGTATATGGATTTCAGCAAGGCATTTGATAAGGTACCCCATGCAAGGCTTATTGAGAAAGTAAGGAGGCATGGGATCCAAGGGGACATTGCTTTGTGGATCCAGAATTGGCTTGCCCACAGAAGGCAAAGAGTGGTTGTAGACAGGTCATACTCTGCATGGCGGTCGGTGACCAGTGGTGTGTCTTAGGGATCTGTTCTGGGACCCTTACTCTTTGTGATTTTTATAAATGACCTGGATGAGGAAGTGGAGGGATGGGTTAGTAAATTTGCTGATGACACAAAGGTTGGGGGTGTTGTGGATAGTGTGAGGTCTGTAAGAGGTTACAGCGGGACATTGATTAGATGCAAAAATGGGCTGAGAAGTGGCAGATGGAGTTCGACCCAGATAAGTGTGAGGCAGCTCATTTTGGTAGGTTAAATATGATGGCAGAATATAGTATTAATGGTAAGACTCTTGGCAGTGTGGAGGATCAGAGGGATCTTGGGGTCTGAGTCCATAGGATACTCAAAGCTGCTGTGCAAGTTGACTCCGTGGTTAAGAAGGCATACAGTGTATTGGCCTTCATCAATCGTGGGACTGAGTTCAAGAGTCGAGAGGTAACTCCACTTGGAGTACTGTGCTCAGTTCTGGTCATCTCACTACAGGAAGGATGTGGAAACTATAGAAAGGATGCAGAGGAGATTTACAAGGATGTTGCCTGGATTGGGGAGCATGCCTTATGAGAATAGTTTGAGTGAACTCAGCCTTTTCTCCTTAAAGTGATGGAGGATGAAAGGTGACCTGATAGAGGTGTATAAGATGATGAGAGGCATTGATGATGTGGATAGCTACAGGCTTTTTCCCAGTGTTGAAATGGTTAACACGAAAGGGCACAGTTTTAAGATGCTTGGAAGTAGGTACAGAGGAGATGCCAGGGGTTATGTTTTTTTTTAAATGCAGAGTGGTGAGTGCATGGAAAGGGCTGCCACAACGTTGTTGGAGGCAGATATGACAGGGTCTTTTAAAAGAATCCTGGATAGGTACATGTAGTTTAGAAAAATAGAGGGCTATGGGTAACCCTAGGTAATTCACCTACCACCCCACCAGCTTCCGGATCCAGCACATTATCCTCCGCAACTTCCGCCACCTTCAACAGGACCCCACCACTAAGCACATCTTTCCCTCTCCACCCCTCTCCGCTTTCCGCAGGGATTGCTCCCTCCGCAACTCCCTGGTCCACACGTCCCTCCCCACGGATCTCCCATCTGGCACTTATCCCTGTAAGCGCAAGTGCTACACCTGTCCCTATACCTCCTCTCTTGCCACCATTCAGAGCCCCAAACAGTCCTTCCAAGTGAGGCAACACTTCACTTGTGAGTCTGTTGGGGTCATCTATTGCATCCGGTGCTCCCAGTGCGGCCTCCTCTACAGCAGTGAAACCCGATGCAGATTGGGGGACCGCTTCGTCCAGCACCTCCGCTCCGTCCGCCAAGACAGACAGGATCTCCCAGTAGCCACCCACTTCAACTCTGCTTCCCACTCCCATTCAGATATGTCCATACATGGCCTCTTGTACTGTCACGATGAGGCTAAACTCAGGTTGGAGGAGCAACACCTCATATACCGTCTAGGTAGTCTCCAGCCCCTTGGTATGAACATAGAATTCTCCAACTTCCGGTAATTCCCTCCCCCTCCCTCCTCTATCCCTATGTCACTCTGCCCCTCCCCCAGCTGCCTATCACCTCCCTCATGGTTCCGCCTCCTTCTACTACCCATTGTGTTTTCCCCTATTCCTTCTTCACCTTTCCTGCCTATCACCTCCCTGCCTCCCCTCCCCCACCCCTTTATCTCTCCCCTTACTGGTTTTTCACCTGGAACCTACCAGCCTTCTCCTTCCCACCCTCCCCCACCTTCTTTATAGGGCCTCTGCCCCTTCCCTCTACAGTCCTGACGAAGAGTTTCAGCCCGAAACGTCGACCGATCTTTTCCACGGATGCTGCCTGACCTGCTGAGTTCCTCCAGTGTGTTATGAGTGTTCCCAGGTAATTTCTAAAGTATGTGTTCGGCACAGCTTTGGAGGCCGAAGGGCCTGTATTGTGTTGTAGGTTTTCTATGTTTTCTTGAGGTGTCAGGAACTCTAAAGCCAGAGGGCATAGATTAAAGTTAAGAGAGGAAACATTTAAGGGGATCATTTTGACCTGGTGGTGGGTATGTGGAACAAGATGCCAGAAGAAGTGGTAGAGACAGGAACGATTACAAATTGGGCGCCATGGGAGTGCAGCTGTCAGTGCAATGCTGCTACAGCTCGGGCCATCAGAGTGCAATTGGTTTCCTCCCACAATCCAAAAACATATCTGTTAGTAGGTTAATTGGTTATTATAAATTGTCCTGTAATTAAACGAGGGTTAAATAGGTGACATATAATATTGCCATTAGCCAAATGCTCCTGTGTCTTATGGGTTGCTGGGTAATACCACCTATTATGATGGAAGGCCTGTTCCACACGGTATCTCTAAGAAAATGAAATGACATGGTAGTAGGAGTGGAAAGGTTTAGAGGGACATGGATGAAAAACAAGCAAAGGAGTCCATCTCAGATAGGCAATGACACATTTGAATCTGCTTATCTTAAATCAAAAACTTAACTAAACTTGTAAACTGATACACTTAAAAATGCTTAGCATTTTTACTGTGTGCATTATAGTCCAAGTTTAATTGTCATTAAACCACACACGGATACAGCCAAACGAAACAGAGTTACTCCGGGGCCAAGGTGCACAACACCGCCCCAACAGTCACACAGACAAAACAATATGGTCCAAGTGCGAGTCCAGGAACGTTGGAGAAATCTGCAGTTGAACAGTATGGCTTGTCTTCTGCCCAGTGCATACCCGAGGACAGCATCAAATCCAGGATGTTCGCTATGCCACACCACCTCTGCTGGAGTGCACCAGCAAGCAGGCAGCACAGCCACCTGAGGCCTAGTCCTCACTATAACCCAGGCCAAACAGCTCCTCTGCCATTCACCAATAAACCAGTGAATCAGATTTGCAGCATTCCACACCACTACTGTCCAACAGGGCCTTGCAATTAAAGAAAAGTAACTGAGACGATCACCTACTGTTAGATAGCACACCTCCTTTGGGGCCTGCTGGTGAACGCAGCAGGCCAGGCAGCATCTCTAGGAAGAGGTACAGTCGACGTTTCCGGCCGAGACCCTTCGTCAGGACTAACTGAAGGAAGAGCTAGTAAGGGATTTGAAAGTGGGAGGGAGAGGGGGAGATCCAAATGGTGCTGGCGCTGTACCAGTGTCTTGTGATTGTAAACAATATTTTTAAAAAGAGAATAACCTTTAGTTGGCCCCATAGAAGTTTGAACGTGCCACCATTTTACCAGAAGATATTTCTTAAAATATCCAAATGTTTATAACCCTTGCTATGCAATTAACAAGAAAATTGAAAGTACAGTATTTCTAATTCCACCACATTCAGAAATCTTACACACAAAACTCAATTTCCAGAAGAAAGTTGGAACATCTTCAAAGTCTGTGCTGATGTTTAGGTACTGCGTTCATCACTAATTTGAGAATTCAGCCTCGTTCAAAGAAATACAGCAAATGCATATTAATATAGTCAGAATCCATACAAAAATTACAGAATTTTAATTGAATTTTAAAAGTAAGCAGCAAATCACAAGTTTTCCAATTAAATCATTGTAGAGCAATACAGCATAATTAGATTTTTCATTAATGCAGGAGAAACACCAACCTCAGTTTTCTTTCACATAAGGTATGAAATCAATAGCAGATTAAGATTCGTTCAGGTTTAACACTGGATATTTTAAACCATCTTAATGTCAAAAAGAAATTAGACAGTACCGCTCAAGGCTTTATTAGCAGGTATCTTAGAAATGTTAATGCAGTTGCAAATCCAGCCCCATTTCTTATACAAGCTTCTATCCAGGTAAAAGGCAGATGCATAATGCACAATGGACAGATTTTCAACTCTGCCACAGCTCTTTAAAGCTAAAATAGCTTTATTTCTTTCTTTTAAAATGACCAACTTTTGCAGTTATCTTATTGGCACCGTATTACAAAATCATTTAATAGCATACCACTAACATCACACATACTCACTGGTCACAGAGGTAAAATATCCCCTGCATAATCCAGTATTCAATGAATGGAAGAATGAATGAATTTAGACACTAGGAGGGGTTGGAGAGAGGAACACAACAATCATCTAAAAAAAAACCCTAAATCTCACACATTCTTCATTTGTAGAAAGTTCAATATTAGAATTCCCTCACATTAATTTTCTATCAAAAGAATTGTATTGATACAATATTTGGTGACATCACAGAAACATTAAGATGCTTCCAATACAATCAATTGTTTTCACTGCAGACTGATTACCACAGTATTTGGCCTCAAGTAACAAAGTCTACAAAATATTCTGAGCTTCTCTCCCGAAGAACCAGGAGGAACTAATAAACACCCTTCTTGATTACTCACGCAAATGCAGCATGTTCTGAAAGTCAACGCAACACTAATCATCCATTTCACACGATCTTCACCCTATTCAATAATCAAGGTACATCTGAACTAGATGAAGCTCTAAGGATTAACTTTATCTTAAAAGATGTTGACATTATATTGTCACACTCATGCAAGAACTCTCATTATAGTTTGCAGATTAAAGTGCCTTCTTTAAAAAAATAAATTATTTGCATTAATATTTGTAAAAAAGTATTATGGAGGCATATAGTCTTTTAGTATGCTCTTAGTGGTAGGCTTCATTTTCAACGCTCCAACCCTGCTGCCAGGTCAATGTTTACTGTTTGTATTGGGCTTCTGAAAATACTTGAAAGTCCAAATGTGTCCATCATTTCAAAACATCAAGGCGATTACTACTTCTTTAACCTACCGTCCAATGTGAATGCACAACCTAGAAAAGCTAATTTTCATTTTTTAAAAACATAACCACAAGAATGAACTCTCCCTGAATTACTGGATCTTCAGATTTAACCCAGAAGCGTGCTGACGCATCTCAACACCTTAACCATGTGGTAATTTCACCTTGGTCCAATGTTATGCTCATTTAAAATCTTTAAGAAACTTTACAGAAAATCCGAATTCCTTCCAAATACTTTCTAAAAATATTCCACAAACGGTACACCTTGAACACAATTGCCTTGATTTGATTTATCCAAAATGCCTTTAGTTTTATGTTCAACCATTTATTAACTTAAGAGTGTATGCGTTCTAAACATAAACCTAGACTTGCTTTGCTGCCCAGTGGTAAGGTGACAATTGTGAAAGCACGTTATGGGATTCCTTTCAAAATTAAATCGAAAACCAGGATATAAGGTCTACCATTTGCAAGGCTATATTGAAAATTCATTAAATATCACTGCCTGTGACAATTTAAGCTTGGTCAAATATTATAGACTGAAAAAAAACATACATCTTGAACACAATCCAAAAATGATTAACAAATAATAATCCAGGGTGTATTACATATATTCAAATAGATGTTTTTCCAGAAACATCTACAGTAGTTAGAAATTAAAGTGGAGGTGTTATAATTTAAGATCTATTTAAAGTATGTCAGGATGAGGTACAAAACCCTTTGTCACCAAAGTGGCCCAAAAGAGCTGAGAACTCCCACTGAAGATAGAGTGGGATTAATGGAGTGACTGATTTTAAACACAATTCTGACCATTGCATTTACCCCATTCTCCAAAGGATTGTACAGTTACAAATAAATTTCTATTAAAAAATTCAGATACAGCTGAACATTTCATTATAGATTACATAAAATTAAACATCCATGTCTTGAATCTTGATTTGGGGTTGATCCCAAATAGTCTATTCTATTCACGTATCGATTATTTTCAATCTGTTGATTTGGTTAGAGGCTTTGACGAAAGCTTGATGGCGGTTGCATATGACTGCTAAATATATTGGAAATATACAGTAGCCCACTGTCTTGGGATTAGCTCTTGTACACGAATACAGGAATAAAAAGATTTGTAGGTACGGAATTAGAAAGAGAATGGCCCACAACCAGAACGGGAGTGAAAATAAGCGTGCAGTCACTGTCTGGGTCCAAGATGTTTCACTCTCCAGCTTCTCTGACTTGCGATGAATATGTTCCAAAGCCAGTTGGTTATAAGTCTCATTTATTTCAAACACATAATAAAAAGCTGCAGCACTTGCGAGCAGATAGAATCCTACACCAAGCCATCCCATTCTCTGACGAAAGTTCATCATTCTCCATAATCTACTTTCTCTGCAATATAAAAGTGAGACATGCATCAAATATACAGTGCCCTGAAAAAGTACTCGGCCACCCACAACTATTTCCACACTTTACCGACTCATCTTCTAAACTTAAAATATATTCAAGTAGGATTATTTTGAGCAACATACATCAAAGTTGCTGGTGAACGCAGCAGGCCAAGCAGCATCTATAGGAAGAGGCGCAGTCGATGTTTCAGGCCGAGACCCTTCGTCAGGACAGGATTATTTTGAGCTAATTTACAAAACATTGTGCATCATGTGAAATCAAAAGAAAAATTCCAAAACCTGTAAACAATTTACTAAAAATTAAAAACCAAATTCATGAGGTTGAAAAAGTATTCATCCACTTTGTAATTACTAAGCTAACTTTCCTCTAGTACCATACTGTATATCACCTTACCAACTCACTCAATTTATCAATGTAGAAAATTAGAGAATCACCTGCTTTCAATGAATGGTAGATTTTCAACAGGCCAAACCAAAATGAAGCCAAAAGAGCATTCAAGACAAGTCAGGGAAACATAAATCTGGGGAAGGGTACAAGATCATCTCAAAGGCACTGAACATACCTTGGAGCTCAGTGCAGTCCATTCTGAAAAAATGGAAAAATATGAAGCCACAGCCACACTGCCTAGGTCAGCCTCCCCAACACCACCCCCCCAAACTTAGTCGCAGGAGAAGAATGGCACTTGTAAGAGAGGCTGCTGTGACACCAGAGGCTGCTATGACACCAACAGTCACTCTGAGTGAGCTGCAGAAGTCTGTGCTGATACTGGAGATGAAGTTCACAGTACCACCATCTCTACAAAAATTTGCACAAAAAGGGTATTTATGGAAGAGTGCAAGGAAGTATACCTGGCTAAAAAAAAACATATTCTTGCCCATCAAGACATTGTTAAGTATCACTTAAGATGTGGAACAGGTCTTGTGTGTGGATAAGACTAAAGTGGAACATTCTGGCCTCAACACTAAGCCATACATGTGGTGTAGAACTAATGCTGCACGTCAGCTAGGCAACACCACCCCACTGTAAAGTATGCTAAGGGGATGATTTTCAGCAGCAGGGACTGGAAATCAGGATTGATGGGAAGGTGAATGCTGCTAAATACAGAGAGATCCTGGATAAAAACCTGCTAGCCTCTGCCTGAAAGCTTAAACTGGGGAGTAAGTATATCCTAGTGGCTTCTAATGAAGAAAATTGATGTCCTTGAGCAGCCCACTAATGAGTCCTAACCTTAACCCAATCAAATATCTCTGGCTGTCCACCAACACTCCCCAACTAACCTGACTCAGCGTGAGCAACTTATTCATAATCTTGCTCCATCACATCGTGCAGAGCTAATACAGGCTTATCTAGAAAGACAGCTGCAAGAGGTGGTTCAATTACATGCTGAGCAACCGGGGATGAATACTTTTGAACTGCTGACATTTCAGTGTTTGAATTTTCAGCTTTTCATGCTTTAAAGATTTCTACTTTTTGGGCTCAACTGTGTAAAACAGAGCATGTGATTCACAAATAAAAATTCTCAGTTGAATTGATCAAAAGCCATGGTTGTAACACTCATTTATGTGAACAAAGGATTGGGGCCGAATACTTTTACAGGGCACTGTACATTAAAAAAAAATTAACTATTTTAATACATTGGGAAAGCAAGGGGTTTGTCCTGTCATCCTGAAGCTGGAAAAATTCTTTCTGAAAGCAAAACACAACGTGATTAAGAAAGATCAAAATCAAGAAACTTATTAAGGTTAAAGATTGTGCAGTACAGAAGTGTAAAGGAGAACAAAAAAATTGTTATTCTGGTTTCATTACACCACAAACAAACTCAGTAAGATAAAGAACAATAATAAAAAAACACAATAAATATAAATACATAAGATAGCTTATATCCATAGACTAATTGTATCTCCATGAAGTGACACTAGGCACAGGAGCATCTGTACATGAAGTGACTTGACAAATGATAACGTAATGGTGGTTGTGGGTGTGGTGGTGTGGGATAGTGGGTGGAGGTGTTGATTATTGCTAGAGGAACATAATTTTCTGGGTCTGGTGGTTCTGCCGTGGATTCTCGTACATAAGTACACATGCCAATCAATGACAGAAACCAGTTAGGTAAGTTTATAGGTAGCAAACCCCACATTAGCTATACTCAACGCAGGTGCTGGTGTGAAGTATTAACATAGTTCCTGCCCTCCAGTTCTGAAATAGAGCTCAAAGAGCATAACAATGGTTATTCCTTTAGCCACTCTGCACTGCTGCCCCTACCCCTGCCCGTAGAAGGGTAGAAGCTATTCTGGCTGGAGCTCTGTGACTAGTTGTGTTTAACTAGTACTGTATCTGTACTGGGACATCTGTTGTTTGTGATGCATATATATATGGTGAAAACACAGATGAGATGGTTTTGTATGTTTGCAGTAGAAGGTATTGTGGAGAGCGTAGAAGACTACCATAGGATACAGCTGGGTGTAGATTACAGATTTGGGCAGAGAAATAGCAAGTGGCATTTAACCCAGTCAAATGTGAAATGTTGCACTTTAGAAGATCCAATGTAAATAATGTAATGTAACAGTAATATAGCAGTTCGTGCAACTCTATTACAGCTTGTGTAAACTGAATTCAGAGTTCAATCCCTTCTGTAAGGAGTGTCTATATATCCTCCCCATGGAATGTGTGGGTTTCCCAGGGTGCTCCAGTTTCCTCTCACAGTCCAAAGACGTACCAGGTTGGTTAACTGGCCCTAGTAAATTGTCCCACAAGTTTAGAATGGGGGCTTTCAGGGGTTGCTGGGGCAGCATGGCTCACAGAGTTGGAAGGGTCTTTACGCTGTATTGCTAAATAAGTTGATGAGCAGAGGGGTTTTGGGATCCTAGTACATACGTGTAGTGGTGACGGAAAGTTTGTGAACCCTGTAGAATTTTCTCTATTCCTGCATAAATGACCTAAAATGTGATCAGATCTTCACGTCCTAAAACTAGATAAAGAGAACCCAATTAAAGAGCACCAAAAAAATTGTACCCGTTCATTTATTGATTGAGGAAAATGATAAGCTTGCAAAAGACCACCTGAATGTTCTACAACACTTCTGGTACAATGCTCTGTGACAGATGAGATAAAAGTTTTTGGCAGAAATGCACATTGCTCTGTTTGGAGGAAAAAGGGCACTGCACACAAACACCAAAACCTCATCCCAACTGTGAATGGGGTGGAAGCAGCATCATGGCTTGGGGCTGATTTGCTGCCACAACTTGGAGTCATTAAGGGAACAATGAATTCAAAATTGTATCAAGACATAGGATAATGCAAAAAGTCATGATCCAAAAGGCAAGACTAAATCAACAACAGAATGGTTTAAAAAGAAGAAAATTTGTGTTTTGGAATGGCCAACTGCTGATCTTAATCCATTAGGAATGTTGTGGAAGGACCTGAAGCGAGCAGTTCATGCAAGGAAGCCCCCCGACATCCTAAAGCTGAAGCGGTTTTGTAAGGAGGAATGGCTGAAATTCCTGCAAGCTGATGTGCAGGACTGACCAACAGTTACCGGAAACGTTTGGTTGAAGTTATTGCTGTACAAGGGGGTCACAGCAGTGGCTGAAAGCAAAGGTTCGTATACTTTTTCCACAAATATATGTAATTTTTGTCAATAAATAAATAAGTATAACGTTTCTGTGTTATTTACTTAACTGGGTTCTCTTTATCCACACATTCACTACTATCTGGCTAAATTTGCCGATGATACAAAGATAGGTGGAGGAGCGGGCAGTGTTGAGGAAATAGAACCTGCAGAGAGACTCTTAGACAGTTTAGGGCAGTGGTCCCCAACCTCCGGGCCGTGAAGCATGCAGTGGTGCAGCAGTAGCTGGAGCGCACCCAGCACATGTTTAAGAAAAAAGCCGAAATAAACAAGTTAATTAATTAGGTGCCACCTGACAGGTAAATGTCGGCCCAGATAAGAGGCGATTGCCGATTTCACTTGCTCGACGGGATGTTCACTCCTCTTTCCAGGGCGCTGGAGCCTTTAGCTGTTCCATTGTTTGGTCAATTTAAATGCCAGCCCAGACAGGCTGAAAAGACAGGGCTGTCAGGATCAAGGTGACATGTTGAATCTACACAAACTTCTAATAAAGTATAGGTGCTGCCATGCTGGTCCCAGGACAGATCCTCTGACACTTTTCAGAGAGAGAAACGTCAATCCTTAATGCCGAAGAATTTAAAGTTATTGACCTTCTCCACCTCAGTTCCTCTAATGAAGACTGGCTTCTGGGCGGCATCTAATTAATTAGCTTGTTTATTTCGGCTTTTCTCTTAAAGATGTGCTGGGTGCGCTCCGGCTACCGCTGTACCCCTGCATGTTTCGTGGCCCAGAGGTTGGGGACCACTGGTTTAGGGGAATGGGCAAAGAAGTGGCAAATGAAATAAAATGTTGGAAAGTGTACGGTCATACACTTTGGTGGAAGAAATAAACGGGCAGACTTTTATTTAGATGGGGAGAGAATTCAAAATGCAGCGATGCAAAGGGACTTGGGAGTGCTTGTGCAGGATACCGTAAAGGTTAACCCTCAGGTTGAGTCGGTTGTGAAGAAGGCAAATGCAACGTTGGTATTCATTTCTAGAGGAATAGAATATAAGAGCAGGGATGTGATGTTGAGGCTCTATAAGCCACTCGTGAGACCACACACGGAGTATTGTGTGCAGTTTTGGGCTCCTTATTTTAGAAAGGATATACTGACATTGGAGAGGGTTCAGAGAAGATTCACGAGAATGATTCCAGGAATGAAAGGGATACCGTATGAGGAACATCTGGCAGCTCTTGGGCTGTATTCCCTGGAGTTCAGAATGAGAGGGGATCTCATAGAAACAGTCCCAATGTTAAAATGCCTGAACAGATTAGATATGGCAAAGTTATTTCCCATGGTAGGGGTTTCTAGGACAAGAGGGCACGACTTCAGGATTGTAGGACGTCCTTTTAGAACAGAGATGCGGAGAAATTACTTTAGTCAGTGGTAAATCTGTGGAACTTGTTGCCACTAGTGGCTGTGGAGCCCAAGTCATTGGGTGCATTTAAGGCAAGAGATAGATAGGTTCTTGATTAGCCAGGGCATCAGAGGGTATTGGGTGAAGGCCGTGGAGTGGGGTTGACTGGAAGAATTGGATCAGCCTATGATTGAATGGGGATGCAGGGTCAATGGGCCAAATGGCCTACAATTTCCCCCAGGATGAATAAAGTATGACTATGACTAAATAAATCTGAAAAGCCACAACCCCCAACATTTTGCAGAAATCAGTTAAGGCTGATCAGCACATCCACCCACTAACTCACCTTACCCGACCACTACTTTATCATTTCCTGTCAGTTAATTTACGTACAGGCACTCTATCTCCTGTCATTTCATCGATTATTCTATATAAGCCATCTTTTACATTCATTGTTTTTAAAAAGGTTATTGTGTTTTCTTTTGTGATGCATCAGATCTGGAGTAACAATTATTTCATCCTCTTTTACAGCTGTGCACTGGAAATGAAATTAAACAATCTTGAATCCGCTCTCAGCTCCCAGGCGAAGCTGCCAGCGAAACCCTCGGGTCACCTCTACCCGAGCCCCCGGCCGCCCAGCTCCGAGCCCCAGTAGCAGGCTTCACTGACTCCAGCCCCGGCCTTGGGCCCCGAACCTCGCTCCCCGAGACCGGTTCCCAACCGCGGGCAGCCCCGACCTCCGCCTCCCCGTCGTCAAGCCGAGCCGCGGAGCACCAACCCCGGCCGAGCTTCGCTCTGGCCCCGAGTTCCAGCTCTGAGCCTCGCCCCCTGGTGCCGGTGCCAAGCTCAAACCCAAGCCCCGGCCCCGGCCTCGGCCTCACCTCACTGGAGAAGGTACGGCAGCGGCGACTCTAACTTCACTCGATGGCCGAGCGGCCCGCTCCGTCTCCACCGGCTGACGAGTCACAAGCAAATCCGCTTCCGGGTTCTGGACGCCCACATCCGGGTGGTTGCCAGGGTGACGGCGCCGTGCCTGGGACCAGAGGGCCTCCCACCCACAGAGACTACAGCACAGCATCGTAAACTTCTGTCCGCCGGCCTCGGGTCTCGACCCGTTCATTTCCATTGACGCTGCTTGACCTGCAGAGTTCCTCCAGCACTCTGTGCGAGTTGCCTGAGATTTCCTCAGAGTAAATGGGGCTAGGCACGGACGAGATGGGCCAAAGGGCCTGTTTCTGTGCTGTTGTTTTTTTATGACTTTCCAGGATCCTCAGAACCTCTTCAGTTTATGACCAGTTTTTAAAAATTTCCTTTCTTGAAGCACCTCTTTTTAAAATTTTTCTTTGCTAAGTTCCAGTCTTTTCAACTGTAGAGTGTCGAACTGCTTATCAATACATATAGAATCAAATACAGAATGACGCTGTATAAAACGTTGGTGAGGTGGAATATTAGATCCCAACTTCCAGTAAGATGGTGGCGTGTGTAAAAACAGCAGCCTTTCGGGGGCCAACCAAAGATGATTTTCCCTCTGTAAAATTTGCTTTTTTATGATCCAAAGACAATTCTACTCCAAGGACATTGAGCACTACAGGGCCACTCCATCAGTGAGCTGCTCGTTGATCGGAGTAGTTGGACTGGTGTTGGCAGCAGAGCGGTCGAGGTGTCAAAGGGGCTTGCTATGACGATAGAGGGAGAGCTGGCCGAGGTGTTGAAGGGCCGGCCGTGATGTTGGAGAGAGAGCCAGCCGAGGTGTGGAATGGGCTGGCTGAGGCTGGCATGGTGGAGAAGGAGCTGGTCAGGATACCAGAAGAGCCAGTCAGGATATGGAGGAACCCACCAGAATATCGGAGGAGCCTGTCGGGATATCGGAGGAGCTGGTTTGGGTTCGGAGGAGCTGAGCTGACTGCAGACCATGTTGCCGCCCACTACTTGGAAGCATTGGAGTTGGTGCAATATAACTGTGGGAGATTGTCTCAGACATTTCACTTGAGATCACAAGACTCTGTTGGACAGTGATAAAATGCAAGTTCTCACAGGCCTGATTCCCTTGTCTGCTGGAGGGGTAGGAGACATGGGAGGTTTCTAGTGTTAGTTGTAGTGAGAACTAGGCCTCAAGCATCAGGCTTGCCTGTTGCTGCAGCAGGTGAGAGACTTGGCGTCTGAACTGATCGGGGGCCTGGCCTCTCCTGTCAGTGCTGCCTTCCCACATTTGAGCGGTGGAAAGACAGGCTGGATTGCGTGCGTTGTATACTGCCGGGAGACCAACTTTGTCTGCTGGACATTGTCACTCAGTGTACTTGGGCTGCATGCAGGTTTTCTTTTCAAGTAAATGTGCTTCTTTGCTTGCTATTACGTTTGCTTACGCATACGTAAGGCTCCTTTTCATTGACTACAGCTCTGCCTTTAATACCATCATTCCAAATAAACTGATTCCTAAGCTCCAGAACCTGGGCCTTAGCACTCAGATCTGCAGCTGGATCTTCAACTTCCTCACAGACAGGACCCAGGCTGCAAAAATAGGGGACAAGCTCTCCTCTACAATCACTCTGAGCACCGGTGTCCCACAAGGCTGTGTACTCAGCCCCCTGCTGTACTCACTACACACCCATGATTTTGTAGCCAAGTTTCCATCGAACTCAAATATATAAGTTTGCTGATGACACAACAATTGTAGGCCATATCTTGGGTAATGATGAGTTTGAGTACAGAGAGGAAATTAAGAATCTGGTGGCATGGTGCGAAGGCAATAACCTATCCCTCAACGTCAGCAAGACGAAGGAATTGGTTGTTGACTTCAGAAGAAGTAGCGGACTGCACGACCCAATTTACATTGGTGGTGTGCAAGTGGAACAGGTCAAAAGCTTTAAGTTCCTCGGGGTCAATATCACAAATGACCTGACTTGGTCCGACTAAGCAAAGTCCACTGCCAAGAAGGCCCACCAGCGCCTTTACTTCCTGAGAAAACTAAAGAAATTTGGCCTGTCCCCTAAAACCCTAACTAATTTTTATAGACACACTGTAGAAAGCATTCTTCTAGGGTGCATCACAACCTGGTATGGAAGTTGTCCTGTCCAAGACCGAAAGAAGCTGCAGAAGATCGTGAACATGGCGCAGCACATCACACAAACCAATCTTCCGTCCTTGGACTCACTTTACACCGCACGCTGTTGGAGCAGTGCTACCAGGATAATCAAGGACACGACCCACCCAGCCAACACATTTTTCATCATTCTTCCCTCCGGGAGAAGGCTCAGGAGCTTGAAGACTCGTGCGGCCAGATTTGGGAACAGCTTCTTTCCAACTGTGATAAGACTGCTGAACGGATCCTGACCCGGATCTGGGCCGTAGCCTCCAAATATACGGACCTGCCTGTCAGTTTTTTTGCACTACCTTACTTTCTGTTTTTTCTATTTTCTATTTATGATTTATAATTTAAATTTTTAATATTTACTATTGATTTGTAATCCAGGGAGCGGGAAGCGCAGAATCAAATATCGCTGTGATGATTGTACATTCTGGTATCAATTGTTTGGCGACAATAAAGTATAAAGTATTTTGGCAACCAGGAATAGTCGGGTGACAGCGTGGAGAGACAGCGGACAGCCAGGAAAGACTGGCACCGGGGGTGTCGGGATTGGCAGTCCGGGCACCAGCTCAGAAGAGCACCCACCTCTTGAAGCTTCTAGTTTACACCGAGAAACATACCCTCGGGGTCCTCCGAGAGGGAGGGAGAATGATGGACCCAATCGGACGGATACAGTTAATTACAGGGAACGACTATGACCAAGAGCTAGGATAAGAGGTTCTCAGTGTCCAGTGTGTTGGTGTGGGAGAGCGTTTTCCAGCATTAAAGGTTTGCGAGTCCATCAAGCAAAGTCGAAGTGCTATTCCATCCCAGTGGATGAAGATGAGATTACTTCACCAAGCACAGATGATGTGGTCTTTTCAACCACTGATTCACAAGCCACAGCGATTTACTCTGGAGAGAGTGATCATACTCCAGGTCAGACGAGAGATAACCCAGGTCAGGTTTCAGACCACAGTACCCAGGTAGATTCTTGGCATGATGGCAGTGGCGAGGAGGTAGAGAAGAAGAGGAAGGTCAAGTGGCCAGCAATGGCAGATGAGAAGGCTTGGCGTGTATTTGATGAGGATATCAGTATGATGTTGGAGAACACGCTCAGGGGAACATCAAAGAGAAAGTTGGAAGTGATGGGCGATATGATTTACGATGTTGGAAAGTACGGGTTTGGTTTGGTTGAGTTGAAGAAAACAAAGCCTACACAGCAACCAGATATAATCGTATGGTCTGACACCAGTAGAGAAGCGGTTATTGGTGAACTCACAATCCCCTGGGAAGACAACATCGATGAAGCCCATGAGCGCAAGTTAACCAAATATGCAGAGTTAAGATCAGAGTGCAGAGACAGAGGGTGGAAGGTCTCATGCTATCCATTCGAAGTAGGGTGCCGTGAGTTTATCGCGTTCACTCTCCAGAAGTGGCTGTGTGACCTTAGCTTCACTAGAAGAGAGATCAAGTCAACCAGCAGGGCTGTAGCTGAGGCAGCAGAGACAGGATCAGCATGGGTGTGGACCAAGTATGTCCAGAGGGGCAGATAGTCAGACAGTGTATACATATCTTGCAAACCCTTCAGTAGTTGCATAGACACCTGAAGAGTAGACTATCTGTTGGGTGGAAGTGACCAACAACTCTGATAGAGGCAGATGCCAAGTTTTTAAGCTCACCAGTGGGAGGAGGTGCTTTAGCACTGCTGGCCCACCACCTCGAGGGAGTCTTGATCATAAGCGGGCCGAAACTCCTGAAGACAGGTGGCAGATCAACTGATGATCCCACTGGTGATAGCACAGGACAGTTAACATCTTAGTCCATGTGTATTTTGTAACTCTGAATTATGTTAATTGCTATTTTTGAATGTTTGCTTGCTAATTTGAATGTTTTGCACTGTGGCCCCAGAGGAATGGTGTATCTCTCAGCTGTGTCCACGTATGATTTGAATGATAATTGAATTTGATTTGATTTGATTTGTGTGCAGTTTTGGTCAGCTACCTACAGAAAAGATGTAAATAAGGTTGAAAGAGTACAGGGAAAATTACAGGATGGTGCTGGGACTGAAGGACCTGAGTTATAAGGAAAGATGGACTGAGTTAGGACTTTATTCCTTGGAACATAGAAGATTGAGAGGAGATTTGTTGGAGGTATACAAAATTATGAGGGGTATAGATAGGGTAAATGCAAGCAGCCTTTTTCCACTGTGTTTGGGTGGCACTATAACTTGAGGTCATGGGTTGAAGATGAAAGGTGAGAAATTTATGAGGAACATGACGGGAAACAACTTCTCTCAGAGCGTGGAGTGAGCTGCCAGCACAAGTGGTGTGTGTGAGCTCAGTTTCAACTTTTAAGGGAAGTTTGCTTAGGTACATTGATAGTAGGGGTATGGAGGGCTATGGTCCTGGTGCAGGTCGATGGGAGTAGAGAGTTTAAATTGTTTCAGCATGGGTCAAAGGGCCTGTTCCTATGCTGTACTTTTCTACGACAATGAAAAGTCATCAACTTTCTTTTCTATCTGATAAATCCATGACTAAAACCTTTTAACTTGCCTCATTGCTCTCATTTGAAATGAGTTTCTACTTTGAATTCAGGTGTAAGAGGTGACAGGATAATGCCAGTGTACAATCCACTGTGACATTGTTCTTGTATGTGATCTTATTTCACTACAATATCCTCCAAGTCTTTAATGCATCCAACAAACAGTGGTATCCCAATACGAGGATGGAAATCCATCCAGCTTGATCTTTCATTCCATGCACTAAATGTTCTGTTTTATTTTTCAAAATATACAAGGAGCCAAATTTGAGAAAAGCTGGAGTACCATTGTCTACAGAGAAATCTGTGCAGTGCTAAATTAGACTATATATTACAGGAAAATGTCAAGCTGGGTGTTTATACCGAGCGTTAAGCTATTTTGTTAGATACAGAAAGTAGTAAATCAAATCAAAAAAATCAAAATCATGCCAAATATAATTATCATTCAACCATACATGGGTACAGCTGAACAAAACAGCATTCTCTGGAGCCAAGGTGCAAAATATATGCAGCACTTTCAAAATAGCAAGCAAAAAGAAACCTCACAGACGTGTCCCGCACATTGATGGTAGTTCCTGGCAATTCACCGATCGAACACTGGAGGGCAGCAGCGATGGGAGCGGCTCGCCCCCAGCCGAGCACAGACACCACTCTGTGCTGCCTTCGGCTTCTCTCCTGCTGGACTGCACCAGCAGGCAAACCCACGGTTCGCTATAACCAAGGCTGCACAGCTTCCCTGCCACCTGTCATACCACCAAACAAGGGAAACAGGCTTGCAGCATCTTACATTGCAAGAGAGATGTCCAAGTCAATCACCCACGGTTACACTGCTCACCACCTTCGTGCATCCACTCCGATCCCTTAGGGTAGCGGGCAGCTCCTCCAAAATCCAGTCCTGCTCCTCCGACACGCCAGCTGGCTCCACCAAAACACTGGCTGGCTACTCCGATCACAAAGTGGCTCACTGATGGGGCAGACCCAGTCCATGACAGATAAGGCCCTCCCAACCGTTGAGCACGTTTACATGGAGCGACATCACAGGAAAACAGCATCCATCATCAGGAACCTCCACCATCCAGGTCATGCTCCCTTCTGGCTTCTGCCATCAGGAAGGAGGCATCATTGCCTCAGGATCCACATCACCAGGTCAGGAACAGTTATTACTCCTCATCCATCAGGGTCTTGAACAGAGGGGGTAACTTCACTCACCCCAAAACTGAAATGAATCCACAACCTATGGACTCACTTTTAAGGACTCTATAACTCGTGCTTGCTTGCTTGTTTGTTTGTTTGTTTATTTATTTATTGATTGTTATTTTTCCCTTTTTTATATTTACAGTTTGTTATCTTTTACACACTGGATGTTTGTCCATTTCTGTCGAGTGAGGTTTTCCATTGATTCTATTGTTTGTTTGTATTTATTATGAATGCCTTCAAGAAAATGACATCTATGTATGTTGATAAAATTTTATTTTGGACATTTGAACTTTGAAATCAATCAGGACTAGAATTTTGCTTCATCTTTTATGAATCCATTGATTAAGCATGGGAATAATTTTGGTTGTAAAGCTCCCTATAACTAACCAGTCAAATAAGATTCATGTCAGTGTTTATGTGGAAGAATAGATCATAAGACTATAATACATAGCAGCAAGATTTGGCCAGTTGGCCCATTGAGTCTGCTCCACCATTCCATCATGGCTGATCCCTTTTCCCTTCCTCAAGACTATTCCCAGCCTTCTCCCAGGAATGATGCCATGTCCAATCAAGAACCTATCAAGCTCAGCATTAAGTACACCCAACGACCTGGCCTCCACCTCTGCCTGTGGTAATAAATTCCACAAATTCACCACTCTCTGGCTTGATAAATTTTTCCACATCTCTGTTTTAAATGGATGACCCTCCATCCTGAGGCTGTGCCCTCTTGTCCTAGACTCCCCCACCATGGGAAACATCCTTTCCATACTCACTCTCTCTAGGCCTTTCAACATTCAAAAAGTTTCAATGAGATTCCCCCTCATCCTTCTAAATTCCAGCAAGTACAGACCCAGAACCATCAAATGTTCCTTGTATGATAACCCTTTCATTCTCAGAATCATCCTTATGAACCATCTCTGGACCCTCTCCAATGCTAGCACATCTTTTGTCAGATGAGGAGCCCAAAACTGTTCACAATAGTCAAGGTGAGGCCTCACCAGTGCCTCAGCATCACATTGCTGGTTTTGTATTCTAGACTTCTTGGGATGAATGCTAACATAGCACTTGCCTTCCTCACCACCGACTCAACCTGCAAGTTATCCTTTAGATTGTTCTGCACAAGGACTCCCAAGTGCCTTTGCATTTCATATTTTTGGATTTTCTCCATTTAGAAAATAATCTGCACATTTATTTCTACTACCAAAGTGCATGAGCACGCATTTTCCAACATTGTATTTCATTTACCACTTTCTTAACCTTTTTCTTAATCTGCCTAAGTCCATCTGCAGCCTACCTGTTTCCTCAACTCTACCTGCCCCTCCACAAATCTTTGTATCATCTGCAAACTTGGCAATAATGCCATCTATTCCATCATCTAAATCAATGATATACAGCATAAAAAGAAATGGTCCCAACAACAATTCCTGTGGAACATCACTAATCACTGGCAGCCAACCAGAAAAGGATCCTTTTATTCCCACTTGCTGCCTCCTACCAATCAGACAGTGCTCTAACCGTGTTAGTAACTTTCCTGTAATACCATGGGCTTTTAACTTGGTAAGCAGCCTCATGTGTGGTACATTGTCAAAATCGTTCTGAAAGTCTAAATATATAACATCCACTACATCTCCTTTATCTATCCTACATATAATCTCTACGAAGAATTCCAACAGGTCCGTCAGGCAGAATCTTCCCTGAAGGAAACCATGCTGGCTTTGTCCTATCTGGTCCTGTGTCACCAAGTACTCCATCACCTCATCCTTAACGATTGATTCTATCATCTTCCCAACCACTGAGGTCAGGTTAACTGGTCTATAATTTTCTTTCTGCTGCCTTCCTCCTTTCTTAAAGAGTGGAGTGACATTTGCAATTTTCCAGTCCTCTAGCACCATGTCAGAGTCCACTGATTTTTGAAAGATCATTACTAATGCCTCCACAATCTCTTTCAGAACCCTATGGTGCAGTTCATCTGGTCCGGGTGATTTATGTACCCTTAGGTCTTTCAGCTTTTTGAGCCCCTTCTCCTCTGTAATAGTAACTGCACTCACTTCTCTTTCCTGAAACCCTTCAACATCTGATGCACTGCTAGTGTCCTCCACTGTGAAGACTGATATAAAATACTCATTTAGTTCATCTGCCATCATCTTTGCCACTGTTGTTATTTCTGCGGCCTCATTGTCTAGTGGTCCTGTATTCACTCTCATCTCTCTTACTTTTTTACATAATTGAAACAGCTTTTACTGTCCACTTTGATATTGTTTGCTAGCTTGCTTTCATATTTCATCTTTTCCCTTCTTTTACTTGCTCTCTACAGGTTTTTAAAACCTTCCCAATCCTCTGTCTTCGCACTAATTTTTGCTTTGTTGTATGCTCTCTCTTTTGTTTTTACATTAGCTTTGACTTCCCTTGTCAGCCACAGTTGTATTATTTTGCCATTTGAGTATTTCTTCATTTTTGGAATACATCTGTCCTGCACCTTCCTCATTTTTCCCAGAAACTCACTCCATTGCTGCTTTGCTGACATCCCTGCCAGCAGCTCCTTCCAATTTACTTTGGCCAACTCCTCTATCATACCACTGTAATTTCCCTTACTCCACTGAAATACTGCCTCTACTCTACTTACTTACTCCCTTACTCTACTGAAAAAATGTCAGACTTTACTTTCTCCCTATCAAATCATATTGTGATCACTGGTTCCTAAGGATTCTTTTACCTTAAGCTCCCTAATCACCTCTGGTTCATTATATAACACCCAGTCCAGTATAGCTGATCCCCTAGTGAGCTCAACAACAAACTGCTCTAAAAAGCCAACTGGTAGGCATTCAACAAACTCACTCTTGAGATCCATTACCAACCTGATTTTCCCAATCGACCCACATGTCGAAATCTGCCATGACTATCATAACATTGCCCTTTTGATACACCTTCTCTATTTCCCGTTGGAATCTGTAGTACACATCCCAGCTACTGTTGGGAGGCCTGTATACAACTGCCATCAGGGTGCTTTTACCCTTGCAGTTTCTTAATTCAACCCACAAGGATTCAACATCTTGCGATTCTATGTCACATCTTTCTACTGATTTGATGCCATTCTTTACCACCCCCTTTGCCGACCTTCCTGTCCCTCCGATACAACATGTAACCTTGGACATTCAGCTCCCAACTACAACCATCCTTCAGCCATGATTCAATAATGGCCACAATAGTCATGCGTATTTTTCCAGCAGAGTCGTTGTGCAGTGGTATTGTAGCTCAGTAAGGCACATATGTCTTTAGAAAGAGGGAATGAAAAATTGGGGCAAATGTATTTAGAAATAAATTAATCTATTTTTTCCAAATATGGAAGACATCATAGTGTATCTTAAAATGCTAATGGCAAATATTCCTGCAGATCAGAAGTGTTATGATTAAGATCCAAGATTTATTCTTCTTCATCTTCACCCATCACACCTACTGGGGTGTAGGCTGCCACCAACAGCTGCTTCACCAGAGTCCTCTCTCCTGGGTCATTCTTTCACGTTGCCCCCAGGTATAGCCCAACTTCAGATTCTTCCTCTCCCAAGGATGAGGTTTCCAGAGTTTCTGTTGGTACTTCTGGGTTTTTATGTGATGGGGTTGATAGCTCCATGCTGAACTTTCGCAGATGGGCTTCCGACCGTCCAAAGTTCAGAGTTCAATTCCAGTGCCATCGGTAAGGAGTTTGAACATTCTCTCCATGACTGTGTTGCTTTCTTCTGGGTGCACAAGATTCTTCCCAGTCTAAAGATTTAAACAGGAACTGCTGGGGGGTGGGAACCGAACAGAAGAGACTGAGGAAGGGGCGGTTGGCTCACAAATCGAGAAAGCTTGTAAACAGTGTGAGAGGGAGGATAGGCAGGTGTTAGAGAAGGGATATACTCGGACTGGTAGTTTGAGATGAGTCTATTTTAATGTAAGCAACATCATGAACAAAGCGGATGAACTTAGAGCATGGATCAATACTTGGAGCTATGATGTTGTGGCCATTACAGAGACTTGGATGGCTCGGGGGCAGGAATGGTTACTTAGAGTGCCAGGCTTTAGATGTTTTAGAAAGCACACGGAGGGAGGCAAAAGAGGTGGGGGCATGGCACTGCTGATCAGAGATAGTGTCATGGCTGCAGAAAAGGTGGAAGTCATGGAGGGATTGTCTACTGAGTCTCTGTGGGTGAAAGTTAGGAAAAGCAAGGGGTCGATAACTTTACTGGGTGTTTTTATAGACCACCCAATAGTAACAGGGACATTGAAGAGCAGATAGGGAGACAGACTCTGGAAAGGTGTAATAATAACAGGGTTGTCATGGTGGGTGATTTAATTTCCCCGATATTGATTGGCATCTCCCCAAAGCAAGGGGTTTAGTTGAGGTGGAGTATATTAGGTGTGTTCAGGAAGGATTTCCTCACACAATGTATAGATAAGCCGACAAGAGGAGAGGCTGTACTTGATCTGGTATTGGGAGATGAACCTGGTCAGGTGTCAGGTCTCTCAGTGGAAGAGCATTTTGGAGATAGTGATCACAATTCTATCTCCTTTACCATAGCATTGGAGAGGGATAGGAACGGACAAGTTATTAAAATGTTTAATTGGAGTAAGGGGAAATATGAAGCTATCAGGCAGCAACTTGGAAGCCTAAATTGGGAATAGATGTTCTCAGGGGAATGTACAACAGAAATGTGGCAAATGTTCAGGGGATATTTGCGTGGTGTTCTGCATAGGTACATTCCAATGAGATGGAAAGGATGATAGGGTACAGGAACCGTGGTGTACAAAGGCTGTTGAAAATCTAGACAAGAAAAGAAAAGCTTACAGAAGGTTCAAAAAACTAGGTAATGATAGAAATCTAGAAGAGTATAGGGCTAGCAGGAAGAAACAAGAATGAAATTAGGAGAGCCAGAAGGGGCCATGAAAAGGCCTTGGCGAGCAGGATTAAGGAAAACCCCAAGGCATTCTACAAGTATGTGAAGAACAAGAGGATAAGATGTGAGAGAATAGGACCAATCAAGTGTGACAGTGGAAAAATGTATATGGAACCGGAGGAGAAAGCGGATGTACTTAATGAATACTTTCCAGTATTCACTATGGAAAAGGACCTTGGCAATTGTGGGGATGGCTTACAGTGGACTGAAAAGCTTGAGAATATAGACATTAAGAAAGAGGATGTGCTGTAGATTTTGGAAAGCATCAAGTTGGATAAGTCACTGGGACCAGACAAGATATACAGTCGACTACTGTGGAAGGCAAGAGAGGAGATTGCTGAGCCTCTGGCTATGATCTTTGCATCATCAATGGGGATGGGAGAAGTTCCAGAGGATTGGAGGGTTGCAGAAGTTTTTCCCTTATTCAAGAAAGGGAGTAGAGACAGCCCAGGAAATTATAGACCGGTGAGTCTTACTTCAGTGGTTGGTAAGTTGATGGAAATGATCCTGAGAGGCAGGATTTATGAACATTTGGAGAGGCATAATATGATTCAGAATAGTCAGCATGACATTGTCAAAGGCAGGTTGTGCCTTACGAGCCTGACTGAATTTTTTTGAGGATGTGACTGAACACATTGATGAAGGAAGAGCAGTAGATGTAGTGTATATGGATTTCAGCGAGGCATTTGATAAGGCAGTCCATGCAAGGCTTATTGAGAAAGTAAGGAGGCATGGGATCCAAGGGGTTGTTCCTTTGTGGATCCAGAATTGGCTTGCCTACAGAAGGCAAAGAGTGGTTGTAGGCGACACATATTCCGCATGAAGGTTGGTGACCAGTGGTGTGCCTCAGGGATCTGTTCTAGAAACTCTTCCAGTCATAAGGTGGGCGCTGGGAGCGGACCCAAATGCAAGACACAGACAATGAAGTACTAGGAACAGGACTTTCCTGGATGCAGACTAGGAGCTGGGACAAGAACACAGACTTGGGCTAGGACATTGGTTAGGCAAGCAGGACCAGGGCAGGGAACTGGGAACCAGGAGCCTGGGCTTGGACTTGGAGCTGGAGACTGGACAAGGACCCAGAACCTGGGTCTTGACGCGGGCTTGGACCCCGGAACTAGGCGAGGGCATGATGTGGCTACAGGACTGGACATGGCTTGGGTTCTTCGAGGCGAGGACATGACGAGGTTTGTGTTCTTCAAGGCGAGGACATGATGAGGCTTGTGTTCGGACTCCGAGCCAGAGACTGGACAAGGACCCAGAACCTGGGTCTTGACTCGGGCTTGGACTCCGGAACTAGGCAAAGACATGACGTGGTCTTGGGAGACAGGACAGAACGAGAGACTCCTGGGCAGGACGAGGGAACTCCAGCACAGGACAAGAACATGAAGCCTTGACTTGGTACTCAGGAACAGCCAAGCCTTGGACTTGGGACGACAGGAACCTCAGAACCTTGGACTTGGGATGACAGGAACGCAGAACACAGAGCCTTGGTCTTGGGGAGGACAGGAACACAGAGCCTTGGTCTAGAACACGGGAACATGGAGCCTTGGACTTGAGAGACAGGAACACAGGGACATGGAACCCAGATCCGGAACCCCTCCTTGGGAACAGGACTTGGGGCCAGGGCTCTACATAGAATGCTGAACACTACGAGACGGTTCCCAACACTAGGTAGTGGCAAAGGGCCGGACCTACCTAGCAAAGGCGTGGGCACAGAGACAGTTCCAACTCAATGATAGACAGGTCCCTATCTTGACACAGCAAGGCTCCGGTCTTGCTCTGGTGGTAGAACTTGAGAAGGTTGCAGGCAGGGCTTCAGAAGGAAGGGGAAGGGAAGGGAACAGTCCAGCCTCAGGGAATGGCAAAGACTGCCTGGCTTACCCCACAGAGGCAAGGGCGGGATACTGACAAGACAAACCAGCACCCACATTCAAACCCAGGGCCACTTATATTCCCAGCCCCAAGACGAGCATCAGGTGCCTATGATAAAGCCCAACTGAAACAAGGGACAGTTGGAAGACCCAGAGTCCGAAGTCCACGGACTGGACCGTGAACCGGAACGCGGACTTCACAGACCGGACCATGACACTTCCCTTCGTGATTTTTATAAATGACCTGGATAAGGAAGTGGAGGGATGGGTTAGTAAATTTGCTGATTACACAAAGGTTGGGGGTGTTGTGGATAGTGTGGAGGGCTGTCAGAGGTTACAGCGGGACATTGGTAGGATGCAAAACTGGACTGAAAAGTGGCAGATAGAGTTCAACCTAGATAAGTGTGAGGTGGTTCATTTTGGTAGGTCAAATACAATGGCAGAACATAGCATTAATGGTAATACAGTGCATACAGTACATTGGCCTTCATCAGCCGTGGGATTGAGTTCAAGAGCCAAGAGGTAATATTACAGCTGTATAGAACCCTGGTCAGACCCCACATGGAGTACTGTGCTCAGTTCTGGTCGCCTCACTACAGGAAGGATGTGGAAACCATAGAAAAGGTGCAGGGGAGATTTACAAGGATGTTGCCTGGATTGGGGAACATGCCTTATGAGAACAGGCTGAGTGAACTCGGCCTTTTCTCCTTGGAGTAATGGAGGATGAGAGGTGACCTGATAGAGGTGTATAAGATGATGAGAGGCATTGATTGTGTGGATAGTCAGAGGCTCTTTCCCAGGGCTGAAATGGCTAGCATGAGAGGGCATAGTTTTAAGGTGCTTGGAAGTAGGTACAGAGGGGATGTCAGGGGTAAGTTTTTTATGCAGAGAGTGGTGAGTGTGTGGAATGGGCTGTCAGCGACTGTGGTGGAGGCGGATATGATAGGATCTTTTGAGAGGCTCCTGGATAGGTACCTGGAGCTTTGAAAGAGTGGTCTATGGGTAACCCTGGTAATTTCTAAAGTAAGTACATTTCGGCACAGCATTGTGGGCCGTAGGGCCTGTATTGTGCTGTAGGTTTTCTATGTTTCTAAAGATATGTAAGTTGGTAGGTTAATTCATCATCATCATTACGTGCTGTGTCGTATGACGTAGGCAATCCTGATCTCCTGACCATAGTTGTTCTTGGCAAATTTTTCTACAGAAGTGGTTTGCCATTGCCGCCTTCTGGGTAGTGGACTGAAGGGATGAAATACGCATCTGGGCTCTATATCGGATACAAGAGATTCTGCAAATGCAGGAAATCCAGAGTAACACACACAAAATGCTTGAGGAACTCAGCAGGTCAGGCAGCTTCTATGGAGTGGAATAAAGAGCTGACATATCGGACTGAAACCCTTCAAGAGGATGGTGAATGCCAATTGGTAAGTGTGTGAATGTGGACGTCAAATGAGACCATATTTCCCATGGTTGGTTGTCCCTTTCAAACACCTTACAGCTTCTTGATGGTCGTGTTTCTGGTACTGTGTATGAAGTCTCACCTCAGCAGACACCATTACCTTAACAACAGGTGAAAGAGCTGGGCAGTCAATGACCATGCAGTTTCTTTCGGTTCATGTGTGATGGATGGATACTGGTTATACACTGTACGTGAAGTCTCGCCTCAGCAGACACAGTAGGTGAACGAGGAACCTGAATTATGAGTAATATGATAGTTCAATGCCTTTGGGAAATGTGTAACAAATGAAATCTGGTACTAATTCACAGTAAAAACACTGTATAATGACAAAACTCATTTAATATTTCAATGCATGTTCATCGAAGAGAAATAAAGACTCCGCAATATTACAATAGATTATCAACTCCTTGTGAAAATTGTGCTTCCAAAAATCTGTTTAAACTGCGGGCAGCATCAAGCATGGCATTTGGAATAAGGCTGCAATGTCTAGATATTCTTTGGATTACCATTGTGTTTTTCCACACCTATGCAGCATATGATGTCAGTTCTCGGCATGATTCATACCAGAATCAAAATCAGTTTTAATATCACTGGTATATGTCTTGAAATTTGTTGTTTTGCGGCAGCAGTACAGTGCAATATACAATTTTAAAATACTATAAATTACAATAAGAAAAGATATTAAAAGTTAAATTAAATCAATAAACAAAAAAAAGATGGAGGTCTTGTTTATGGGTTCACTGTCCATTCAGAAATCTGATAGCAGATGGGAAGAAGCTGTTCATGAAACGCTGTCCCAATTGTTTTACTTGGAGAGCCAGGCCGTTTTCTGTTAGTGACAACAATTCCGGACCATCACCAGAAACCACATTTTCTCCAAACTGGCAAGGCTTTCATGGTAAATTCCAGTTAAAAGACAAATGCTTTATACAAGTATTAAAATAATTGTGGTCCAGAGTTCAGCAGAAATGTGTTGGTTATGTATACAGTCTAGGCACCTTCTCAGTAGAGTTGGCTGCCAGGACGTTGCATCGCTCGGTGTTACAAACCCCAGGAAATTATTGTTATGCAAACATGAGGAATTCTGCAGATGCTGGAATTTCAAGCAACACACATCAAAGTTGCTGGTGAACGCAGCAGGCCAGGCAGCATCTCTAGGAAGAGGTACAGTCGACGTTTCGGGCTGAGACCTTTCGTCAGGACTAACTGAAAGAAGAGCTAGTAAGAGATTTAAAAGTGGGAGGGGGAGGGGGAGATCAAAAATGATAGGAGAAGACAGGAGGGGGAGGGATGGAGCCAAGAGCTGGACAGTTGATTGGCAAAAGGGATATGAGAGGATCATGGGACGGGAGGCCTAGGGAGAAAGAAAAGGGGGAGGGGGGGAAAACCTAGAGGATGAGCAAGGGGTATAGTGAGAGGGACAGAGGGAGAAAAAGGAGAGAGAGAGAGAAAGAATGTGTGTATATAAATAAATAACGGATGGGGTACGAGGGGGAGGTGGGGCATTAGCAGAAGTTAGAGAAGTCAATGTTCATGCCATCAGGTTGGAGGCTACCCAGACGGAATATAAGGTGTTGTTCCTCCAACCTGAGTGTGGCTTCATCTTTAAAGTAGAGGAGGCCGTGGATAGACATGTCAGAATGGTAATGGGATGTGGAATTAAAATGTGTGGCCTCTGGGGGATCCTGCTTTCTCTGGCGGACAGAGCGTAGATGTTCAGCAAAACGGTCTCCCAGTCTGCGTCGGGTCTCGCCAATATATAGAAGGCCACATCAGGAGCACCAGACGCAGTATATCACCCCAGCCGACTCACAGATGAAGTGTCGTCTCACCTGGAAGGACTGTCTGGGGCCTTGAATGGTGGTAAGGGAGGAAGTGTAAGGGTATGTGTAGCACTTGTTCCGCTTACAAGGATAAGTGCCGGGAGGGAGATCAGTGGGGAGGGATGGGGGGGGGGGGGACGAATGGACAAGGGAGTTGCGTAGGGAGCGATCCCTGTGGAAAGCAGAGAGGGGGGGGGAGGGAAAGATGTGCTTAGTGGTGGGATCCCGTTGGAGGTGGTGGAAGTTACGGAGAATAATATGTTGGACCCGGAGGCTGGTGGGGTGGTAGGTGTGGACCAGGGGAACCATATTCCTAGTGGGGTGGTGGGAGGATGGAGTGAGAGCAGATGTGCGTGAAATGGGGGAGATGCGTTTGAGAGCAGAGTTGATGGTGGAAGAAGGGAAGCCCCTTTCTTTAAAAAAGGACATCTCCTTCGTCCTGGAATGAAAAGCCTCATCCTGAGAGCAGATGCGGCGGAGACGGAGGAATTGCGAGAAGGGGATGGCGTTTTTGCAAGAGACAGGGTGAGAAGAAGAATAGTCCAGATAGCTGTGAGAGTCAGAAAAATATGTTGGACCTGGAGGAAATGATTGTCATTTCAACTTTACGTGAAGGACGTGCTTTGTCTTGGCCTAATATTTTATTTAGATCGGTGCTCTGCACTCAGTATTGTCTACGTTTCCTTTGCTGACCAGGAGTGACCATTTTTATAATTACTTTAAAGATTTATCCCCAGGAATAACCTCCACTTTGATCAACGTGGGGCTCTAATCCACAAACGTCAACAGTTACGCAAAAGTCGCTGTCCAATAAATTCTCTACTTAAAAAAAACAATCCCAGTGAGGGACGCGCTGGCCGACAAATGCAACTTTTGTGGTGGAAAAAAGAAAGTTCTGGCTTCCAGTAAGTTTGTAAACCTCCCGATGTTTGTCTCTGTTGTAACTGTTCGGAGCCTTTCGAATTAGATAACGTTTCGATTGAACAGTCTGTTTACTTGGAGCAGATTACGAGGGCAGGACGTGCCGGAGAATTCCGCGGCTGAAGCGTTGTAACGCTGGAATAATTGTATTGATAGATTTTTCCAAATTCTCCTGAAGATCGGCTTCACTCACTGATGAACTGAGAAGTGAGACCGAGGGCAAAACACCAAAAGTAATTGGTTTGCCTTTGTATTCAGCCAGAGCAGCCCGAATTTCCCTTCACATACAGAGCGAAGGCGTTGTCTGTTTCGCAGGGCGTTATTGCTATCTCGGGATGCCCAGTAAATAGTTCAGTGCTTTGTAGAGAGATTGTTGATAACATATTACATTTTGGTGGCTTTGGTTACATAAATGTTATAAAGTAAATCGACATTTTTTTATATTTCCTCCAGTCCGCCAATCCATTTTAGACAAGTTATTTATTAACATTCGTCATTCGTTATTTAACACCGTTATTTAAGTGCTTAAAAATGTCGAGTCTAGATTTCCTATATATATCAACAGAAAACTGAAATCTAATGCAGCACTTCAATAGACTATACATTGTAATTTCAAAAGGCTATACATTGTATTTTCAATAAACTATACATTGTAATTTCAATAAGCTATACATTGCAACTTCAATAAGCTACACATTGTAACTTCAATAACTATCCATTGCTCAATGAAGACGCAGAGTTTTAGGAACAGCTTCTTCCCCTCCACCATCAGATTTCTGAATGGACAATGAACCCGTGTACAATACCTCACTATTTTTGGCTTTCCTTTGTTAGTACTTATTTAATATATTTTATATCTTATCTCCCTCTCTCTCACACACACACACCCACACACATATGTATAGTAATTTATATTTTATTGTTTTGCAATGTATTGCTGCCACATATCAACAGATTTCATGACAAATGCCAATGATATTAAACCTGATTTAGATCTTCAGGAGTTAGATTTAGAAATGCGATTATTTTACCTGGAGGTGCAAAGTTTGAATTTCATACACTGCTGTAATGAGAAGACGGTTTTGTGTTTACACAATAATTTCAGTCCCGATTTTTTTCTTACAGTCAGTCTAACTGTGCACTCAATATTGTGTTGGAAATTCTGCAATTAATTTGCACATTGCAAGTTCCTACAGGCAACAAACAAGGTGGCAATATTGGCGGAAGTAGATGATAAGTCCTCTCTTTAGTTCAGGCCCCATTGCTTAATGGTATTGGTCCATGGCATCGATAGTTTGGGAACCTCTGCCTTAGCTGCAAGTGAAGCAGGAATGTAAAAGATTTGGCTTAAATCTTGTATACCCAAGATTGCTTTATGTTATTTCCAGTACACAATTGTAAAGAAAAATGAAATAATTGTTACTCTGGATTCAATGCAGTGCAAAATAAAACAAGATAACACAGTAATAAAAACACAATAAATGTTAATACATACGATATCTCATACACAAACGTTGATGACGCTAGGCATAGAAGTGGCCAAACCTAGTTACTGAGCTCAGATTCGATAATACTCTACATCAGTTTTTATATCCTCTTGATCTTTTCTATAAATGGCCGTTTGTAGACCTCTTAAACTGATTCAGCTTTCATTATTATCAAAGCAACTTTTTAACATCCTCTGTGGAAAATGACAATAGGTAGGATCTGGTGCATACTGGGCTTGAACTAGTGTTCTGGACTACTGGTCATAAGACCATAAGACCATAGAAGTAGAATGGTTTCTATGCGTGACAATATCACCTTAAGCCTGAACTCCTCCGTTGCCCGCCCTTCCAGTTGTCTTCTCTCGTGTCCACTTGCGAAGAGCAGAAATCCTTCCTTTGACGAGTTGTCGTCATCATCCTGCACAATTCCCAGACATTGCAATCAGCCACCCATTCAGTTTAATACTTAAAACTACAGGGGATGCAGCCTCGATTAACACTTTTAAATGTCAGCTCAAAACCTATTCCTTTAATCTTGCTTTTAACCAACATTCTTAAATATTTTATTTTCATGTTTATTTTTAATATTTTATTTTCATGTTTGCACTTTATCCCATTGTAAATCATTTTGAACTACATCATCTGTATGAAAGTACTCTATAAATAAGTTATTATCATTATTAGTTCTCCCTCGGGTTGAAAACGGTTGTTCTTGCCCGCTCTCCGGCCCCAATCAGAGTCGTGAGTGTCTCAGAACCGAGTTCTTATCCCCAGCTGGGCGTTAGTTCCTTATTCCTCTTCTGCAACTTGGACATTTTCTTCAAGGGTTTTGTGGAGTTACTCGGTTTCCCCAACAGACTGATTTTATCTGATATCAGGTAGTACGTGTGAGAAGCTTAACCCATGTCCCGTGCTTTCACAGATCCTTATTCCAATATAAAAAGTAGTAACACTCACAAAATGTCGGAGGAACTCAGCAGGTCAGTTAGTATCTCTGGAAATGGAGTTGACGGTTGGGGCCGAGTCCCTTCATCAGGACTGGAAAGGAAGGGGGTAGGTGCCCGAACGAAAATGCGGGGAGGAGGGCAAGCCCGGTGAAGGGTTTCGGCCAGCCCGAGAGTCAACTGCTTATTTTCCCGTCCATAAATGCTGCTCGACCTGCTGGGTTGCTCCAGCATTTTGTGTGCGTTACTAGGGATTTCCAGCATCCGCAGAATCTCTTGTGATTATTCCAATATACTTTTTTTTGAGTATGTTAACACCCACTCATCTGATTTTTAATGTAGGAGGTTACATTAGCTAAAGTTCGTTATTGGACGAATCGAGAACAAGTGTCATGTACTGTAAATACAGTACTTTTTTGGTGAGCAACGTCGTTAGAATGGAGACCCTATACCATTTAAATTAGTATTATAGAAAAAATAATATGTTACCCAAATGGCAGTAGTTTCTAAGAATATAGCTAGTTGTTCGTTTTCAATAATAAACAAATGCATACATTTTATATATCTGTACATCAAATGCAGAGATATAATAATAATTACTTGAATTCTTGACTACATAACCAGGAGCAGAAATGCAGTAACTTATAGATTTGAGATGGTATTGCAGAGTAGTGTCGAGACTGGAATGCGCCGGGTTAACTGGATGTTTGGGGCGGCGGGCTACGGCCAGACCGGACCCCTTTAAGGGGCGGGGGCGGGGGGACGGCCGAGCGGCGGCTCGGAGCGCCCCCTGTCGCCGCCGCCGCCGCTTTTTATTTCCCTTTCCCCGCTGCCGAGCCGAGCCGAGCCGCTGATCTCAATGGTGGGGGGTGGAGGCTAGAATCTGGCGGCAGGCGACCGCTGGTCTCTCTCTGGCCCTGCTTCCCTGCCTGGTGTGTGCGCGGCTAAGGGCTCGGCTGGCTGGCGGCCGGCACTGCGCTGAAGGCAGCCCGCGGTGTGTGGGCCGAACCGGACGGGGACTCGGTGCGGAGCCGAGAGACGCCTGGCTCAAAAGCTCCAGCAGCGATAGCAGCGCGTACTCCTGGGTTTGTGATGAGCCCGCACTCAGCATCGATTTAGGTTTTTATATTTTGCCTGCTTTTTTAAAAAAAATGTATTTCCTGGATTTGCTATCGTGGATTGGAAGAAAAATGTAAATGCATAGGCGCTCTTGTTCAACACTGCAAGCAGAGGATGTAAATGTAATGTTGCTTTTAAAATGAAAGAAAGGGTTAATGTTTTCTGGCTGCACGGTTACATTTAACCATTTGGCTTAATTCAACTTCTCTCTTCCTCCCCCCCAATCTCTTCCTCCTCCCCCCCATTCCACCCCTTCCCTCCCGTTAACCCATTCATTTGCAGGTCTGCTAACCTACACACAGTTTCGATTTTACTTCCGCACTTGTCCGCCTTGAAGATGCAGACCTGGCTGAGAGGGAAGCGAGTCGGGTACTGGCTGAGCGAGAAGAAGATCAAAAAGCTGAATTTCCAGGCCTTCGCGGATCTCTGCAGGTAAACACAGGACACCCCCCCCCTCCCTTTAGTTCTTTTATTTTGTCAGCGTTTGAAATGAATCGGTCGGGGCAGGGCTGGGGGATGGCGAGCAGGAAATAACGCCTGCTTGATTAAGGCAGGCTTTGAGTACTCCCATGTGCAAGCCAGCCCAGCCTTAAAGAGGGAAGGGGGCAGAGAGAGTCGGCACTAATCCTTAATCCTCCGGACGGCGGCTACGTTCGCGGCGCGGGCTACAGGCTGCGTTTGTTACACGCTAATCCCTCTGCTCACATACTTGAAAAAAACACGAAGATTTGGATCAAAAGACATGCGTTTGAGCAATTGTAGAATATTGCCTTCCCCCTTCTCTCTTTCCTCTTCCCGCCACCACGGTGTTTTGAAAATCGCGGTGGAAGAGGACGGTTCTTTTCTGATGGAAGTTGCTTTTTAAGGGGGAGTGGAGAAAGTGGCTCTGAACGAGTTCGGGGTGGGTGGGTGAGAGAGAGCCGATGGCCGAGTTAGTACCTAGTGCTGCGCCTTCCTTTTATAGTGAGCCTCAATGATTGTGCTAAAGAGGCGCAGGGATCTCCATGTTGGTTAAAACATGAAGCATTGCTGCTTTAGAACCTAAATCAGAAGTTAATGTGCTGCCACAGACGGAAGAGTTGTTGCAGATGCTGAAAAATTATTTTCCCCCTCCCCATTTCAGTTTCCCACTCTGGGCCCCTTACCTTTTCTGCTCACCTGCCCATCACCTCCCCGTGTCCCCCTCTCCTTCCCTTTTCCCCATGGTCCCCTCTCCTATCCTATTTCGCTAGCCCTTTATCTTTCCTTTCCACCTATCACCTCCCAGCCTGGTACTTCACTCCCCTTCCCCCACTCACCTGGCTTCACCTATCACCTCCCAGCCTGGTACTTCACTCCCCATCCCCCACTCACCTGGCTTCACCTATCACCTTCCAGCTTGTCCTCTTTCCCCTCCCCCCCACCTCCCTACCTTTTTTCTGGCATCTTCCCCCCCCCCCAACAGTTCCGATGAATTGTCTGGGCCTGAAACGTTGACTGTTTACTCTTTCCCATAGATGCTGCTTAACCTACTGAGTTCCTCCAACATTGTGTGTGTGTGTGTTGTGGCTGCTGCTCTGGATTTCCAGCATCTGCACAATCTCTTAGGTTTGTGTTCTGCCATATAAAGTCAGCCTGCTGAGTAGCTGTGTTTCTTATAAATAGCTCCTTATTTAATTCTGTGCTTGGGCCCTCATCTGCATACTTCTACTATAATGCACTTCAAGCCCCATTTATCAAGTTTGCCAATCAATAACAATAAGAGCTAGATTGGACTAGTTTACAATCTTTGATGCAAATCTTTGGTACATGACTTGGTCTGAAGTTGATGTTGGCAGTCTTTTGAAACTGGTCTTGTGTTTTGAATTGTATTGGAGGGGTATGTTTTCTATGAACTGTATACTTACCCCAAGCAGTAAGGCTGATCAGTAATTTTCCTCCACCAATTAACTCGCCCCTCCATCATTTCCTGTCAGTCAGTTTGCATTCAGACTCTCCTATGCCTAATGGCACTTTATGGACACAATCAATCAATGTATGGAAGTCTTATTATCTATTGTGTATGATTTCATTGTTGTGTTTTGGTACTGTATCAGATCTGGAGTAATGAGTGTTTCATTCTTTTTTAACTTGTGTACTGGAAATGACATTAAACAATCTGGAGTAGAATAGATGAACTTCACAAATATTCCCCAGACTTGTGACTACATTCATGGGGGTGGCATCGATTTGGGGTGAACTATTGACAGATGCAGTGTCAGCCCTCTCAATGGCCTCAAATAAAAATCTGTGTATTTAAATTGAACAATAAAGCAGGAGATGGAGAAATAAAGCAGATAGTACCAGAAGTAATCATCAGGTCAGGCAGCATCTGTGGAAAGAGAAACTGACGTAATGATTTGGATCAAAGACGCTTTGTTGTAAAATGCAAACTATCACCCTTGTTTCTGCTGCCTCAGGTACTGCCAGACCTGCTGGGGTTTGTCTGCAGTTCCTGTTTTTATTTCAGACTTTCAGCTTTTGTCGGCTGATCATGAAAGTGTAAGATAATTGCACATCTGATTTTATTTCATTTTCAGCACAGTACACAGTGGTATTTATTGCAATTGGAGCCATAATTTTTACCTTTTTCAATGTTTTTCTCAAAGGCCGAGTTAGTTGGGAGTTTTAATAAAGACCATAAGACATTGGAGCAGAATTAGGCCATTCAGCCCATCCAGTTTGCTCCACCATTCCATCATGGCTGACTTATTATCCCCCTCAACTCCATTCTCTTGCCTTCCGCCCGTAACCTTTGACACCCTGACCAATAAGACCAGAAGACGTAGGGGCAGAATTAGGCCATTCATACTGCTGAGTCTGTTCTGATGCAATAAGACAGATATTGCTGGAAATAGTCAGCAGGTCAGGTAGCTTCAGTGGAGAGAGAACATTCTCAAAGATCAAAGTAAATTTATTATCAAAGTACATATATGTCACCATATAGAACCCTGAGATATGTTTTCTCATGGGTATTATCAATAACCATAATGTAATCAATAAGAGACTGCACTAACAGGGCAGCCAAACGATCAGTGTGCAAAAGACTGTGCAAATACAAAAGAGAGACAAATAATATTAATAATAAATAAACAATAAATATTGAGAACATGAGAAAGAATCCAGCTTTTACAGGAGGTTACCTTTTGGTGCATTGTAACAAATGTGCTTTTGACTTGGAGAATTGCGAGGAAAAAGAAATTTGCGGTTCACAGAACCTGGCCTGAAGAGGGTGTCATTCTGGAGGTTTGAAATCACGATCACAGGAATTTATTTATTTCAAGATGCCTTCCAGCCCTTCAAACTGCACCACCCAGCAACTCCTCTGTTTAACCCCAGCCTAACCATGGGACAATTTACAAAGACCGATTAACCTACTAACTGGTTAGTTTTTGGAGTGTGGGTGGAAACTGGAGCACCCTGGAGGAAGCCCACGTGGTCTCGGGGAGAATTTTCAAACTCCTTCCAGCTGGAGCCGGGATTAAACTCTGAACCCTGATGCCCAGAGTTGTAATAGTGTCACACTATCCGCTGTGCTACTGCAGTGCCCCCAGTGTGTTTCTTAGATGGGACAAATGTAAGTTAGTGACAAGGGTTGTTATTAAAGAATTAAAGAGACTACTGCTTATGTAGCTCCTCTTACCCCATTTTCAATATCTCAATGTGCTTTGTGATATGTAAATGAATTATGATTGTACCTTAAGCTCCACTGTTAAAGGAAGTAATCTGCTAGTATTTATTTTCAGCCTAAAATGTGAAGAATGATCTTAAAATCCTGTGGAAAATCTCAAGCCTTTTGAAAGAAGTCCAGGGCAATACATTTTACCATTCTGAATAAAGAACCTTTAAACACCCTAGTTAATTTATCAGTTTGTTCAAATGTTATATAATGAACATTTACGACATCTTCAACACTTTCCAGGATTTATTATAGTAAACTAGCCTGCTGTTAGCATGGATCTGTCATGGAGTTACAAGTTTTGGTGACGTGTAATGCCTGAGGTCAGAATATCCATGGACCAGGCAATGAATGAATGAATGCATTTTCTCCTGAGGGGCAAATTGATGTGGATTTCAAGGAAGAGTGAAGTCTTTGTCAGATTAGAATGGGAGTCATTTGAAAGTGTAATCAGGATAAAGAACCATTGGTTCTTCCAGGTCCAATACTCTGACACACTCCTGCTTCTTGATCTCCGTCATGATGCCCAACTCGAGTAAGGTTATTAGTTTCATTATTAGTTTTGTGAGTTCTGGGATGGCGGCACAACGCAGCTCGCAGCAGCCACTCCGGTGGTGATGTCTGTTATTTGCCCAGTAGAGTGCCGTGCACAATCCTGATTTGATGGAGACGGACGTGAGAGCACGGAGGAACATCTGGTGAAACTTCTGAAATGCCTGCTTCGCTGCTGCTGCTACTGTGTGGTCCAGAATCTCCTGAGGAGAAGGCCCCGAGTCCTCGGCTTTGCTTGTTGCTCGGCGGCCAGGGCGGGGTCGAAGCGCTCGGCAGAGGATGGTGCTCAGAGAGGCTGTGTCGGAGGCTCGAATTTTTCAGGCGGACTCAGAGACTGCTGTGGTCGGGTGCTTCCAATGGTATTGTATTGAGTGTTTCCAATGGTGCGAGTTGGCGGCGCTTAGAGGTTCACAGCGGGGAGAGTCTGTTATAATTATGTGGTTTTGTCAGATTTAGTTTTGGTTTGTCCTGTGTTTTTTCTTGTGATATCATTCTGGAGGAACGTTGTATCATTTTTTAATGCATGCATTTCTAAATGACAATAAACGAAAACTGAACTGAAGTGGTGAAATTTGTTGCAACAATACAGTACAAAGACAAAATTATTACAAAATAGTGCAATGAAAGGCGAATAACGAGGTAGTGTTCATGGACAATTTAGAAATCTGATGGCAGAGGGGAAGAAGCTGTTCCAGAAATGTTGAGAGTGTGTCTTCAGGCTTCTGTACCTCCTTCCTGATAGTAACAATAAGAAGAGGGCATGTCCCAGTTGTCGAAGGTTTTTAATGACCGATGTTGCCTTTTGAAGATGTCCTCTGGTGAAGAGGGTTGTGCCTGTGATCGAGCTGGCTGAGTCTACAGCCCTCTGCAGACTCCTGCAATCCTGTGGATTGCGTTCTCCACATCAGGCTGTGATGCAACCAAGCAGAATGCTTGCCACTGTAGAAATTTGCCTTTGGTGACATAGCAAATCTGCTCAAAACCCTAATGAAGTAGAGCTGCTGAAATGGGTGACAGATTAGGAGCGTGGGTGGTAGATCCATTGATTTTATTTTCTTTCTCCTCCAGTGTCAAAGAATTATCTGCTTTGAGTACTGAGTTGGGCGTTCCAATTATCCGCAGTAGAACTTTCTCCTCTTGTTCTGAATGACTGATCCCCTATCCTGGAATTTGCCCACTGGTTCTTGACTTTGTGTCTAGAAGAAATAAATGCTTAGCCTCCAATCCCACTTGGCAAACCTCAATACAATTGCGTCCCTGCTAAACACCACTGCATATAGGGCAAATAAGATATATAAGACGATGAGAGGCATTGATCGTGTGGATAGTCAGAGGCTCTTTCCCAGGGCTGAAATGGCTAACAAGAGAGGACACAGTTTTAAGGTGCTTGGAAGCAGGTACAGAGGAGATGTCAGGGGTAAGTTTTTTATGTAGAGAGTGGTGAGTGCGTGGAATGGGCTGCCGGCGACGGTGGTGGAGTTGGATACAATAGGGTCTTGTAAGAGAATCCTGGATAGGTATGTGGAGCTTAGAAACATAGGGTTATGGGTAACCCTAGGTAATTTCTAAAGTAAGTACATGTTTGGCAAAGCATTGTAGGCTGAAGGGCCTGTATTGTGCTGTAGTTTTTCTATGTTTCCGTTTCTAAATCGCTTTTGGATGTTTTACAGTGTTCAAGGTGTGATCTCAATGGAAGTTGTATATGTGATTTTGTGAATTGAGGCAAAGATGTTTTTATTGTGGCAACTTGAGGGTGCCACGGTAGTATAGTGGTTAGTGTGAGCTATTGCAGCTCAGGGCGTTGGAGTTCAGAATTTAATTCCGTTGCTGTTTGAAAGCTTATTTGCCCTCTCTGTGAACATGTGAGTTTCCTCCAGGTGTTCTGGTTGCCTCTCACAGTCCAAGAACATTCCAGTTGGCAGGTTAATTGGTCATTGTAAATTACCCTGTGATTGGGTTAGGGTTAAATGAGTGGGTCGCTGGGTAGTGCAGCTCATTGGGCTGGAAGAGCCTGTTCCACGCTGTATCTCAAAATCAAATATTGGTTTTGGTTCATTGGTTCATTGGAGGATTTTGTGGAGAAAGTAGGTTTGCATTTCCAGTGCTTTGTGTTATTGTATCCGGTGCTCCCAATGTGGCCTCCTCTACATCGGTGAGACCCGACACAGATTGAGGCACTGTATTGTCAAAAATCTTTGTTCTTTTTGCCGCAAAAGACAGCATCTCCCAGTGGGCACCCATTTCAATTCAGCAAGTCTGTCCATGATGTCCCCTACTGTCACAGTGAGGCCAGACTCAGGCTGGAGGAGCAATGCCTCCCATTCTGTCCAAACTGATGGCACGAGCAGTGATTTCCCTCACTTGCAGAGATCTCTGTCTCCTCCCTGTGAGGTTTCAGTCTGCAACACTTTTATTCATTTGTCTGAAGGTCGAACTAAAGATGGGTCTGAATCTCAACACTGATGATCCTCTTCGCTGTCAGGTGACTCCTCAGACGCAGATTGAGACCCACCTTGCTTTTCATTTTGATTGACTGTTGAAGTGATGTGTATAGAGGCTGATCAACACCTCCAGCCACGAACCCACCCCTCCACACCCCCAGCAATCACCACTTCATCATTTCCTGTCAGAGTCACCTTGTTACAGACACTCCTGTCCCTAGCATCACTTTATGGACATATAATCAATCTATCTATTTATGTTTATTGTGTTCTTTATCTTGGTTTTTTTGTACTTTTTCAGATCCAGAGTAACAATTATTTTATTCTCCTTTACACTTGTATAGGGGAAATGACATTAAAGAATCTTGAATCTTGAAAGCACTTCAACATGAATATAAGGAATGAAAAGCATTGGACAGTTTATTCTCGTAAATATTCATAATACAAGAATAAGATTTATTTTGTTTAAAAATAAAGAATGCACTTCAACATAGTTTGGATAGCTTTACCTTGAGCTTAAAATGGTCCCCAACCTGGGGTTCATGAACCCCTTGCTTAAAGGTATTGCTTCATGGCATAAAAAATGTTGGGGGCCCCTGCTCTTTGCACTGACCTGCCACTGCTATTGTACCTCGGTACATGTGACAATAGTAACTTAAAACCAATGCTCAACCTGGGTGAGGCCTGCAAATACACAGAGCTGAGTATTTCAATATTTACTCTTCTCTAAATACAGTGCTTTATGGTTAATTGGGGTACATTGGGACCACTATATTTTGGCCCAATTAAGCAGCTGCCCCAATTAGTCAAATTTTCATGGACATAGATAAAAAGGTATAAAAAAGACAAACTACCATTTAACTGAGTAAAAAAAAAATACATACAGAATAAGTTGGAACACTACCAAAACTACAACAGCACTAGAAAATTGTGTATTAGTTGCAAATAGTTATCAATGGAGGAATTATTTCAGTGTACACTGCTGTGTTTTGATTGGCTGTAAATGAACAAAATCAGTGCAGACACCTAGTGCAGATGATGGACTGCTTTCATACAATGCTATTGATGATTGCATCCTCCAAATCTTCATTTTCATTGTAACATTTAAGATGATTGTCGTTGCCTTCAAATTCTTCATATTACCTAACTTGTTGAAGTAATGAAACCATTTTATTTTTCACTCCCAGCCGTTTCTGGCATCTCCAAGCTTGAATACTTGAAACCGCAGTGAAGCAAAGCAGTTCTGAATTGTCTTATTGCTTATTTCTCACCAACTGCTTTTTGAACACAAGTATCGTCAGTTGCGTGTACTTAAAAAATGATTGCTGTAAGGATGGTGTGGTGTCGAATGGCCACCACAAATGCACATGACTGATGCTAGTTTAAAAACCGTTTAGCAATGGTCTCCTATCCCAATTGAGCAGCACAGTGTCCTAAATAAATAAAGGGAATCCTGGCTATTTTCTCAATTAGGTTTTGTTCTTTAAGAGTTGTCCCAAATAAGCAGCTGCCCTGATGAACCAATGGCCCAATTAACCAGAATCCATTGTAATTAATTATGATGAATTGGTTCAGAATCAAATGCAAATCCCTGGAGCAGTGTTGTATACTTACAGCAAAGGAGGAGGCCATTTGGTCAGCTCACTGCAATTCCAGTTCCTCACTAATTTTCGCTGTAACCATTTGTCCCCAAGGTTTCTTCTGTTCCGAACCCACCTCAGTTGAAGCAATTTACGGTGGCTAGTTAGCCAGTCAGTCAGTGTGCCTTTGGCATGATGGGGGTGGGGGGTGAAGAACCAGAATATCCGGAGAAGACTAACGTGGTGAAGGGTGAAGTGCAGACTGCGTAGAGAATGTGGGAGGTCAGAAAGCCTGGTTACGAGTTATGAGCTTTACGAGTTATGTCACAGTGCTACCCTGGAGAGGGAAGAAATCAGAATCTGGTTTAATAGCGTGCCATCTATTGTGAAATGTCATTTTGCAGAAGTAGTACATAATAAAAAAAACTATAAATCACAATAAAATGTGTCTAAAAATAACAGAGTTCAGAAAGAGAGTGAAATAGTGAGGTAGTGTTCCATGTCTGTTCAGAAATCTGATGGAGGGGGAAACTTGTGTGCCTTCAGGCTCCTGTACCTCCTTCCTGATGGTAACAATGACATGAAGGTCCTTAATGATGGATGCTTCCTTTTTGAGGCATCACCTTTTGGAGATGCCCTGGATGCTGGGGAGGCTGGTGCCCATGATGGAGCTGGCTGAGTTTGCCACTTCCGGCAGCTTTTTCCAATCCTGTGCAGTGGCCCCTCCAGGCCAGACAGTGATCCAACCAGTTAGAATGCTTTCCACAGGACAACTGTAGAAGATTGCAATATTTCTTTGGTCTTTTACTAACAAAACATGGCCCAGGATCTCCTGGCAGATGTCTGTAGTATCTGAATGATGTTGTCTGTGCAGCATCGTACTCTTTATCTCATTGTTCTTAAAAATGAGCTATCATTTTTACATTGGTTGACCCTAAGGTGCTATGTGGAATGGAGTCTTAGTTGTGTAGAATTTTCAATTTAACCTTTTGTTGCTCTCTAGTCAGCAGGCCATTGTATAAAGACACCTCCTTCCATAGACCAGTACAACACAGGGACAGATCTATCAGCACATGATGGCTGTGCAAAACCCATTTGCCTGCACATGATGCATCTCCCTCTATTCCCTGTCTGTTCATGTGCCTGCAGAACATTTTCCCATCCCTTCTGGCAGTGCATTCTATGGAGGGGGAGAAAGATTAAAAGAAATTTTCTCTTTCCTCCAATCATCTTAAAGCTTTGCCCTCTATTATTTGACCCTGGGGGAAAAGACCTATTTAACCTCTCTGTGCCTCCTGGGTCTCCTGCAGACTCTTGACACTCCAGAGAAAAATAATGAAGGTGTCCAGCCTCTCGTGTTTGTCAAACTTTTGCCCTCTTTTGTTTTTACCACATCTCTGGGAAATGGAGGGGGATCTCACTGAAACCTATCAAATGTTGAAAGGCCTGGATAAAGTGGACGTGGAGAGGATGGTCTAGGACCCGAGGGCGCAGGGACAGAATAGAAGGATGTCCTTTTAGAACTGAGGAGAGGAGGAATTTCTTTAGCCAGAGGGTGGTGAATCTGTGAAACTAGTTGCCACAGGTGGCTGTGGAGGTCAAGTCTTTATGGCAGAGGTTGGTCCATTCTTGATTGTTCAGGGCATGAAGGGATACAGGGTGAAGGCAGGAGATTGGGGCTGAGGGGGAAAGCGGATCAGCCATGCTGAAATAGAGCAGACTTGATGGGCCAAATGGCCTAATTCTCCTACTTCTTATGGTTTATGTCTTTAAGAAAGAAAACTGTGTATTTATCCTGTCTATGCCTGCACAATCTTATGTAGCTGCATCCAGTCACCCCTAAAATCTCCTACGCTCCAGGGGATTAATCTGTAGTCTCTCCTTGCAATGTAACTTGTCTGGATTACATTTGTGTCTATCGTGCTGTATCCTTTGGCAGTGTCCACAGCTTCTCCAATTCTTATGTTGTCTGTAAACTATCTAATCAGCCCCTGTGCTGATGTTTGCCACTAATAGATAATCTGTGATGATAGAGAATAGAGTAAACACAGAGGGCACAATGTTCTGTAAAACCTGACTGTGAGTGATTAATGTGCAGTGTTCAGTGGGACACATCAGGACCAGTATCTTTTGGCCCAATTAGTTTCATGGAAATAGTTTAAAAAGGTGTGTGTATGTATGTGTGTGTGTGATATATAAAATCTCAAACTTATCATTTAACTGAGTAACAATTTATGTATTTAAGTAAAATACAGAGCAAATTAAAACACTACCAATACTACGAAAATACTATAAAACTGTATTATTCTTAATAGTTGCTGACGGAGGAATTCATCCAGTGTACGACGCTGTGTTCTTTTGACAATGAGTGATGTTAGGTGGATGCCTTTAAATTTGGTCATGAGTGTAATTTTTTTGGCTACTGTCAAATCTTTTCGAAGCATCTTGGCAAGGGTCTGAAATTTTTATGTCAAAAAAAAACAAAAATCACTTTTAAAAAAAATTGGTGTCCATTGGCCCAAATGGATGACCATAACACAGCGGAGCAGAATTAGGCCTTTTGGGCCATCGAGTCTGCTCGGCCATTCCATCATGGCTGATTTATGATCCCTGTCAACCCCATTCTCCTGCTTTCTCCCTGTAACCTTTGATGTCCTGATTAATCAAGCACCTGTCAACGTCCACTTTAAATATACCCAGTAACTTGGCCTCCACAAACATCTGTGGCAATGAATTCCACAGATTCACCACCCTCTGGTTAAAGAAATTCCTCCTCATCTCTGTTCTAAATTGACATTTTTCAATTCTGAGGCAGTGCCCTCTGGTCCGAGACTATTCCACCATAGGGGAATCATCCTCTCCACATCCACTCTATCTGCAACTGACACTGTTTAAAAACTCAAACAGGAGAAAATCTGCAGATGCTGGAAATCCGAGCAACACACATAAAATGATGGAGGAACTCAGCAGGCCAGGCAACATCTATGGAAAAAAGGGTATCGGCCTGAAACGTCAACTGTACATTTTTCCATAGATACTGCCTGGCCTGCTGAGTTCTTCCAGCATTCTGTGTGTATTGCTACTATTTTAAAAACTCTAAGCACAGTGTAGTGTCTAATAGCTACACATGTGCATGCAATTGAATTGTCTTTATTTCTTACATCCTTCATAATAATGAGGAGTAAAAATCTTTGTTAAGTCTCTGTCTAAATGTGCAATTATAGTAATTTATAATAATTTATAATAAATAGAACAGTTAATGTATCTAGAAATACAGGCAAATCAGCGTGAGGTTAATCACTCTGATGGCCTGGTGGAAGAAGCTGTCCTGGAGCCTGTTGGTCCTGGCTTTTATGCTGTGGTACCGTTTCCTGGATGGTAGCAGCCGGAGTAGATTGTGTTTGGGGTGACTCGGGTCCCCAATGATCCTACGGGCCCTTTTCTCACGCCTGTCTTTGTAAATGTCCTGAATCATGGGAAGTTCACAACTGCAGAGGCACTGGGCTGTCCTCACCACTCTCTGCAGAGTCCTGCAGGTTGTAGCTGTGGCTTTCCTCGGAGACTCAGTTAGCAACATGGAGCTGAGCATAAAAGCGATTGAGCTCATCTGGGAGAGAGGCTGCGATGTTGGGAGGGACCACTGCATTTGGCTTTGAAGTCTGCGATGGTATGCAGCCCTCGCCACAAGTCACGTGTGCTATTCGTTGTGAATCTTGACTCAATCTTGTCCCTATATTGTTGTGTCACAGCCTTAATAGCTTTGTGCAGATCATAGCTGCTTTTCTTGAGCTCTAGTTGATCGCCAGCGATGTAAGCTCTATGTTGCATGGTAAGTGCAGCTCGCACGGTACTGTTGATCCAGGGTTCTAGTTTGGGAAGATCCTGACCGACTTCTGGGGGACAACAGCATTGAAGCACTTCCGGATGAAGCATGTGACTCCATCAGTGAACTTGGAGACATCCTCATCATGGAAGACATTCCAGTCGACATCATTGAAGCAGTCCTGCAGCATGGAGGCCGATTGGTCAGACCAACAGTGGACGGTTTTAACTATGGCCACCAATTGTTTCAGCTTCTGCCTGTACGTTGGCAAAAGCAGGATCGAAGAGTGATTCAATTTTCCAGAAGCTGGGCGAAGGAGAGATTTGTAAGCGTTGTGGAAGGGAGTGTAGCAGTGGTCAAGTATGTTATCTCCACTAGTGCCCACCTGGATGTGTGACAAAACTTCAGAGAGACTTTCGTCAGCAATGCTCGATTAAAGCCACCGGCGACGATGAAGGCAGTCTCTAGGTGTGCAGACTCCAGCGTGTTGATGGTCTTGTACAGTTCCTTGAGAGCCAGGTCAGTATCAGCCTGCAGTGGAATGTACACTGCTGTGGTGGTAACAGCCGAGAACTCCCTACGCAGCCAGTGGGGTCTGCACAGCAGCACCAGGAGCTCCAGGTCTGGGGAACAAAAGGATTTGAGCGCATGCACATTCTGGGGGTCACACCAAGCATTGTTGACCATGAAGCATACCCCTCCTCCTTTACTCTTCCCAGCTCGTTAGAAACTGTTCGGCGACAGTTTCCTATACCAATTAAGTGATATAATGTCCCAAATAAACAAAGGGAATCTTGGCTATTTCCTTGATTAGTTTTTACTCTTTTGGACTTGGCCTGACTAACCAATGGCCCAATGAACCAGAATCAACTGTATTTTTTTTGGATACTCGGAGTTTAGACCAGTTTAAATAAACAAAATTGGTTACAATTAAGTATCACTTATTCTGAAACAAATTGACGCTTGCATCATTTTGTTTTGTGTGCATTCTTTTCAGTTTCCAAGAGCACTTGATTAAGATACAGATTGGCTATTTAGAATGGCTTCGGGACACACGTAACTGCAAGACAAAATGTGTCGGACACATTTCTCTAACTCTTCTTTTGAAAGTACTAATTCGTAACAGGTTGCAATATTGTGGGAGCTGGCTATGAGTGACAGCTGTGAGCCAAGGCTGTGTGTATTAACATGATTCTTGACACCTTGTTCATTTTCACCGTGATGGTCATAAAGCGTTGAATTTCTTTTACTCCTTTATCCAGACCAACAGAAATGCCCCCTCATAGCTGTCCTCCCGATGAGTAATTGGCACAGCTTTAGTGGTTGTTAACATGTAAAGGGTTTCAGTAATTATTGAGGGAGCTGAAACTCATTTACAAGTAATGCACGCAGAATGCTGGAGCCACTCAGCAGGTGGAACAGCATCCACGGAAAGGAAGAAACAGTCGGCATTTAGACAGAGACATTACATCAACACTGTATTAGGACTTTCCCCTCTTTGGCTTTCCTGTTACCAATTCTCTTCTCCTCATCTGCCTATCACCTCCTCCTTCCCTTTCTCCCATGGTTTACTCTCCTTCTGTCAGATTCTGTCTTCTGCCCTTTGCCTTTTCACTTCCCACCCACCTGGCTTCACCTATCACCTTCCAGCTTGTACTCCTTCCCCTTCTGCCCACCACCTTATTCTGGCTTCTTCCTTCTTCCTTTCCAGTCTGGTGAAGGGTTTCAATAGGTACACTTAATGTGAGAGAAATGTATACAGTATACATCCTGAAATTCTTTTTCTTTGCAACCATCCATGTAAACACAGGAGTGCCCCAAAGAATGTTAAATGTTAGAACCCCAAAGCTCCCCTCTCCCACATGAAAGCAGTAGCAAAACAACAATCCTGCCTCCCACCAGCAAAAAAAAGCATTGGCCCCTCCCACCATGCACTCAAGTGTACAGCAAAGCATCACTAAAGACACAAACTTGCAGTACCCCAAAGACTGCTTGCTCATCCGCTAATTCCACATACCACAGGGTCTCCTCCTCTCCCTAATAAGGGAAAAAGAGATGTCTCCATTTCACAGTGAAAGGGAAGACATAACAAACGACTCGCTGATTTACAATATTTTGTCTCCCACGAAACACAGATTTCTTGCAGAGGCACCAACCTCGAGTCCGCCCACCTCCAGGGCCATGAAATCCTGAAACTCCGAAGGCAAGCTAATCTCTTAGGCCACATCCTTGGTATATCGAATAATGGCCAGTCGTGAGACCCCGAGAGTGGGTCTCATTCCTGCAAAGAACCGAAGTCAGTGTGTAACTCCAGGCCAGGGTCTTCGAAAGAACCCTGAAAGGGAAAAATAGAGATACAAAAGGTAGAAATAGAGCTGTTTCCAAAGGTGCAAGCGAAGGAGTTGCTGTTAGGTGCCATTGTCTCCTAAGCTCCACCCCATTGAAACGGCCTGAATCGTCGACTGTACATTAATTTCTTCAGATGCTGCCTGACCTGCTGAGTTCCTTCAGCATTTTCTGTGTAGAATCCTTGGTGTTTAATTCATTACAAGTGCTGTCCAATGCAGCATTCCTTTACAGGAGCTTGTCTCCCTCCCACATGAACTTGCAGAGACCAACTGCAATTTTGAAACCACTGCAGTGATGCCTACTCCCTCTGTTTTTTCTTCCTCACTGGAGGCTAACAGGTTGAAGTACAAATGGTGGCAGAAATTCAATCAGTAGCTTAATCCAAAGTGCTTCATTTTGAATACATATGGTGAATGACAAATGGGAGACCCTTTTTTATATTCAGGAGCAAACCAAGAACAACTAAACAAGAAATAAGGAAAGGGAAGATAGAGTATGAAAGTGAATTAGCACAAAATATAAAAACAGATAGCAAAAGTTTTTATAAATATATAAAGCGGAAGAGGTGGCTAAAGTCAACATAGGTCCCTTGGAAGACGAGAAGGGAGATTGATATTGGGTGATAAGGAAATGGCTGAGGCACTGAACGCCTATTTTGTGTCGGTCTTCGCGGTGGAGGACACGTCTAATATGCCAAAGAAGGATGTTATGGACGAAATGGGAGGTGAGGACCTTGATAAAATCACTGTCCCTAAAGAGATAGTGATGAGCAAACTAGAGGGCCTGAAGGTAGATAAGTCCCCTGGTCCTGATGGGATGCATCCCAGGGTGCTGAGGGAATGGGCGGAGGTTACAGTAGACAGGTTGATAATCATTTACCAAAATGTGTTAATTGAGGAAAGGAAGTAGAATGTGTGTGAGGCTGGTGTTCTGTGCTCGGTGTCAGATGTGGGAGGTCCTGGAGGCTCCCAGCCTCCCACACGGCCATATCTGCACCCAGTGTGACAAGCTGCAGCTCCTAAGGGAGCGCGTTAGGGAACTGGAGATGCAGCTCGATGACCTTCATCTGGTCAGGGAGAACGAGGTGGTGATAGAAAGGAGTTATAGACAGGTGGTCACACCGGGGCCAGGGGAGGCAGACAAGTGGGTCACAGTCAGGAGAGGGAAGGGGAAGAGTCAGGTACTAGAGAGTACCCCTGTGGCTCTCCCCCTTAACAATAAGTACTCCTGTTTGAGTACTGTTGGAGGGGACAGCCTACCTGGGGGAAGCGACAGTGGCTGTGCCTCTGGCACAGAGTCTGGCCCTGTGGCTCAGAAGTGGAGGGAAAGGAAAAGGAAGGCAGTAGTGATAGGGGACTCTATAGTTAGGGGGTCAGAAAGGCGATTCTGTGGATGGAGGAAAGAAACACGGATGGTAGTTTGCCTCGCAGGTGCCAGGGTCCGGGGTGTTTCAGATCGCGTCCAAGATATCCTGCAGTGGAGGGAGAACAGCCAGAGGTCGTGGTACATATTGGTACCAATGACATGGGTAAGAAAAGGGAAGAGGTCCTGAAAACAGACTATAGGAAGTTAGGAAGGAAATTGAGAAGCAGGACTGCAAAGGTAGTGATCTCGGGATTACTGCCTGTGCCATGTGACAGTGAGTATAGGAATAGAATGAGGTGGACGATAAAAGCGTGGCTGAGGGATTGGAGCAGGGGACAGGGATTCACATTTCTGGATCACTGGGACCTCTTTTGGGGCAGGAGTGACCTGTACAAAAAGGACGGGTTGCACTTGAATCCCAGGGGGACCAATATCCTGGCGGGGAGGTTTGCTAAGGCTACTGGGGAGAGTTTGAAACATAGAATATAGAAAACCTAAAGCACAATACAGGCCCTTCGGCCCACAAAGTTGTGCCGAACATGTCCCTACCTTAGAAATTACTAGGCTTTACCCATAGCCCTCTATTTTTCTAAGCTCCATGTACCTATCCAAAAGTCTCTTAAAAGACCCTATCATATCCGCCTCCACCACCGTGGCCAGCAGCCCATTCCACGCACTCAGCACTCTGCGTTTTTAAAAAAAAAACTTACCCCTGACATCTCCTCTGTACCTACTCCCCAGCACCTTACACCTGTGCCCTCTTGTGGCAGCTATTTCAGCCCTGGGAAAAAGCCTCTGACTATCCACACGATCAGTGCCTCTCATCATCTTACACACCTCTATCAGGTCACCTCTCATCCTCGGTCACTCCAAGGAGAAGAGGCTGAGTTCACTTAACCTGCCTTCATAAGGCATGCTCCCCAATCCAGGCAACATTCTTGTAAATCTCTTCTGCACCCTTTCTATGGTTTCCACATCTTTCCTGTAGTGAGGTGACCAGAACTGTGCACAGTACTCCAAGTGGAGCCTGACTAGGGTCTGATATAACAGTACCTCTCAGCTGTTAAATTCAATTCCACGATTGATGAAGGCCAATACACCATACGCCTTCTTAACCACAGAGTCAACCTGAGCAGCTGCTTTGAACGTCCTATGGACTCGGACCCCAAGATCCCTCTGATCCTCCACACTGCCAAGAGTCTTACCATTAATATTATATTCTGCCATCATATTTGACCTACCAAAATGAACCACCTCACACTTATCTGGGTTGAACTCCATCCGCCACTTCTCAGCCCAGTTTTGCATCCTATCAATGTCCTGCTATAACCTCTGACAGCCCTCCACACTATCCACAACACCCCCAACCTTTGTGTCATCAGCAAACTTACTAACCCATCCCTCCACTTCCTCATCCAGGTCATTTAAAAAATCATGAAGAGTAACGGTCCCAGAACAGATCCTTGAGGCACACCACTGGTCACCGACCTCCATGCAGAATATGACCCATCTACAATCACTCTTTGCCTTCTGTGGGCAAGCCAGTTCTGGATCCACAAAGCAATGTCTCCTTGGATCCCATGCCTCCTTACTTTCTCAATGAGCCTTGCATGGACTACCTTATCAAATGCCTTGCTGAAATCCATATACACTACATCTACTGCTCTTCCTTCATCAATATGTTTAGTCACATCCTCAAAATTCACTCAGGCTCATAAGGCACGATCTGCCCTTGACAAAGCCATGCTGTCTATTCCTAATCATATTATGCCTCTCAAAATGTTCATAAATCCTGCCTCTCAGGATCTTCTCCATCAACTTACCAACCACGGAAGTAAGACTCACTAGTCTAATAACTTCCGGAGCTATCTCAACTCCCTTTCTTGAATAAAGGAACAACATCTGCAACCCTCCAATCCTCCGGAACCTCTCCCGTCCACATTGATGATGCAAAGATCATCGCCAGAGGCTCAGTAATCTCCTCCCTTGCCTCCCACAGAAGCCTGGGGTACATCTCATCCAGTCCTGGTGACTTATCCAACTTGATGCTTTCCAAACGCTCCAGCACATCCTCTTTCTTAATATCTACATGCTCAAGCTTTTCAGTCCGCTGCAAGTCATCACTACAATCACCAAGATCCTTTTCCATAGTGAATACTGAAGTAAATTATTCATTAAGTACCTCTGCTATTTACTGTGGTTCCATACACACTTTCCCACTGTCACACTTGACAGGTCCTATTCTTTCACATCTTATCCTCTTGCTCGTCACGTACTTGTAGAATGCCTTGGGGTTTTCCTTAATGCTGCCCGCCAAGGCCTTCTCATGACCCCTTCTGGCTCTCCTAATTTCCCTCTTAAGCTCCTTCCTGTTAGCCTTATAATCTTCTAGATCTCTAACATTACCTAGCTCTCTGAACCTTTTGTAAGCTTTTCTTCTTGACTAGATTTATTACAGCCTTTGAACACCACGGTTCCTGCACCCTACCATAACTTCCCTATCTCATTGGAACGTACCTCTGCAAAACTCCACACAAATATCCCCTCAATATTTGCCACATTTCTTCCGTACTTTCCCTGAGAACATCTGTTCCCAATTTAAGCTTCCAATTTCCTGCCTGATAGCCTCATAATTCCCCTTACTCCAATTAAACGCTTTTCTAACTTGTCTGTTCCTATCTCTCTCCAATGCTATTGTAAAGGAGATAGAATTATGATCACTGTCTCCAAGATGCTCTCCCACTGAGAGATCTGACACCTGACCAGGTTCATTTCCCAGTACCAAATCAAGTACAGTCTCTCCTCTTGTAGGCTTATCTACATATTGTGTCAAGAAACCTTCCTAAACACAGCTAACAAACTCCGCTCCATCTAAATTCCTTGCTCTCGGCCGGGAGATGCCAATCGATATTTGGGAAATTAAAATCTCCCATCACGACAACCCTGTTATTATTACACCTTTCCACGATCTGTTTCCCTATCTGCTCCTTGATATCCTTGTTACTATTGGGCAGCCTATTAAAAACACACAGTAAAGTTATTGACCCCTTCCTGTTCCTAACCTCCACCCACAGAGACTCTGTAGAATTGTTGTGGGGTGGGAACAGAACTGAAGAGACTGGGGAAGAGATGGTTGGCTCACAAATAGAGAAAGCTTGGAGACAGTGCGAGAGGGAAAATAGGCAGGTGATAGAGAAGGGACACGCTCAGATGGACGGTTTGACCTGTGTTTTTTTTAATGCAAGGAGTGTTGTGAACAAAGCAAATGAGTTTAGAGCGTGGATCAGTACTTGGAGCTATGATGTTGTGGCCATTACAGAGACTTGGATGGCTCAGGGACAGGAATGATTACTTCAAGTGCCGGGTTTTAGATGTTTCAGAAAGGACAGGGAGGGAGGCAAAAGAGGTGGGGGTGTGGCACTGTTGATCAGAGATACTGTCACGGCTGCAGAGAAAGTGGACGTCATGGAGGGATTGTCTACGGAGTCTTTGTGGGTGGAGGTTAGGAACAGGAAGAGGTTGGGCTTAACTCAAGATTTTGTGTGGTGGGGCATTTCTGGGTTTGAAATTCCACGTCACTTCTTTCCATAGTGAGCTTTGGACCCATGACATCTGGCTGACCATTCCAGTGCTGCAGCAGACGGTCATATCCTGATCAAATAAAACAATATAATGAAAACATTAATTCCTTACATTCCAGGACACTGACCTCTTTGTTTTGGCTACTATGATCAAGGGTCTAGTGTGACTTCCTCAGTAATGCTCTGAAGTATTGCTATGTGCTCTTGATGCCACATCTACAACCTTGACAAGAATGCTGTCAAATGACAGATTAACCTCCTTCCAAGAGAGTGTGTGAGGCCTAGAACCAATCAGAGTGTATTTATTTATTTCGAGATACAACACCGTAACTGGTCCTTTCAGCCCAACCAACCTGCACTGCCCAATTACAGCATGTGGCCATGTGGGTCTCTCTTCCACCCATCTGGGATATTTAACGCCAGCATTGTCAAAGATCTCTCCCATCTGTCCAACTGCCTCTTTGTTCCCCTATCATCAGGCAGAAGGTACTGTAGCATTAGGACAAGAATTGTTAGGATGGGAAACAGCTTCTTCCTTTCGGCTGCCAAACTGCTGAATTCCCTGCCACCAGTCATCAGGTATGAAGCGTCAGTAGTGTTATGCTGTTTACTTTCTACATGTCATAAATGCTGATTATTTGTTAATTGATTTGTGGTAGTATAACTTTGTGTGTGAGTTATATGTGCTGTGTTCTGCTCCTTGGTCTGGAGGAATGCTGTTTCATTTCACGGTAGACATGTGCACAGTTAAATGACAATAAACTTGAACATACTAACCCATTTGTCTTTGAAATGTGGCTAAATTGCAACATACTGCACAATCCAAGATCTAATCACTAGAAATGGACTGAACTGATGACTTGATCAAAGTTTTCAATATATCGTAGGGATCCGATCACCCTGAGGAAAGCCAGACAGTCAAAAGAAGGAAAAGTTTTTACAGACAGTGGCGGAATTGACCCCCATCACTGTTACTGTATTTTTTTTTCCTTTTTTTTAAATTTTATTTTTATTTGGATAAGGAATTCACAAATATCATGTACTTTTTTCACACATATAACCTTTTCCATTTTTTTATATGTATAAAACTATAATTATTTATACATTCTTAAGTACACATTGAGATGATATAAAAGGAAATTAGACACTTAAATAGATAATTATGTACTGTGGTAATTCTAATCTATTAGGCTAAGTAATGGTAATAGTTGTTAAGAAAAATGATAATAATAGTTTCCATGTAACTCTTCTGGACCATTTCCACTGGTCCAAAATGTTGTATATAAGCCTATGTAACAACCATTGTAGGTGTTTATATCCTAATTTGTTTATGCTTGCTCCTGCCCGCAGACATAATTATACAATCCCTATGTACTTATTTACTTAATTTTTTCATTTTTTATCCCTTTCCCAAATCTTTCCCTTTACTTGTGTTAATTCTCTATTTTCCAAAAGAAAACCAAAAAAAAAAGACATTTAGACTAGGGGTGCTTACGTTAGCAATATGACTGTGTTGATGAGAAGAGCAGTATAAATCATTAGGAGAGTCATCTAAAGTCTGCTCGCATTGGGGTTATATATTCAATCCATTTATTCCAGATTTGATAAAATTTTTCTTTTTGAATTCTCAGGGAGTAAGTCAACTTTTCCATTTTAAATATTTCCAAGATAATTTTGTGCCAATCTTCTAATGTAGCTGGTATTGGATTTAGCCACTTTCTAGTGATTGATTTCTTACTTGCCGCTAAGAGGGCCTGCAGCAACTTTATATCTTCCTTCTGTTCAAGAAACAATACATGCCCCAAATAGAGCGTCTCAAAGTTCAGAGGTATCTGGGACCGAAGTACCTTAACTAATGTTCTATGAATACCTTCCCAATATAGACTTAATTTAGGGCAATCCCAGAAAATATGAAAATGATTTGCCTCCTTGGAGCCGCACCTTCTCCAACGCGTCACGTTTGTATCTTTATATTTTTCCTGATATATGGGGGTCTTGAAGTATCTTATAATGTTTTCCCAACAATGTTCTCTCCAAGTCAAAGAATTAGTCGAGGACCATTGAAAGCTGCAGATTTTCCCCCAAGCCTCCTCTGAAAGTACCAACCCCGCTTCTTTCTCCCACTTCTCTTTAATATACAGTATATTTACATTTTTAGCATGGGAGAGTGCATTATATACTCGAGAAACTGATTTACTAGGTATTGAACTGCAAGCCGAATTCAGAATCTTGAAAAATTCTAATTCTACTGTTGATAGGTCTGTATATCTACAACTCTGGTTAACATAGTTTCGTACTTGAAGGTACCTAAAAAAAAGTCATTATGTTCTTGGCCATGTTTGTCCTGTAGGATTTGGAAACTTTGTAATACTCTTTTATCTATAAATGAGAGGTAGGTTGTAAGACCTTTCTTTATCCATGGCTCAAATCTTTTATCTCCTCTGTTGGGAAGGAATTCGGTATCATATGCACACCATCTAAAGAATTTTAACATGTTATTAATTCCACATGAATTAACCACCTTCTGCCATACTTTTAATGTAAGATTTATCCAACTGTTTTTTAAATTTTTCCAACTGGGCCATCAATCCTTTGTCAGCTATTGAGGCCTGAAGAGGAAAACTGTCAACTAATCCAAATTCTATTTCCTTCCATCTAGCCTTATATTCTCTATTACACCAATATAATAGAGGGGTTATCTGTGAGGCATAAAAATAATTTCTCAGGCAAGGAAGAACCATACCTCCTCCTTCCTTCCCTAACTGTAAGGTGTTATATCGAATTCTAGGTTTCTTTCCTTGCCAAATGAAGCGGGAAATCCATTTGTCCCATTCCCTGAATTGATTATCATCCACCTCCACTGGTAAAGTACGGAAAAGATACAATAACCGAGGAAGAATATTCATTTTTATAGTATTTATCCTTGAATTTAAACTTAAAAAGGGGATAAGATTCCATCTATGCATATCTGCTTTTATCTCTGAGATTAATGGCCCATAATTTACCTGTGACAGTGTCGAAAGATCCTTCGGCAGGGTTATTCCTAAATATTTTAATGATTTAGCTTCCCACTTAAGATCGTATGTATCCTGCAATTTTTTGGATGGTGTATAATTTAGGGACATAACCTGAGTTTTCTTTACATTTATTTTATAACCTGATATTTTCCCAAAGTCATCCAACAGTGTAAACAATCCTATAAATGATTTTTCTGGTTCACTCAGATAGACCAAAACATCATCTGCGAATAACGCCACTTTCTGTTCAATCCCTGCCACCTTGATACCTTTTACGATTTCGCTCTGTCTTATTAGTTGGGCAAGCAGTTCAATATATAGCGCAAAAAGGAGAGGAGAAATTGGGCATCCCTGTCTAGTGCCTCTCTCTAAGATGAAGGAGTCAGAGAGGTCCCCATTTATCTTAATTCGGGCTGTAGGGCTGTCATATAGAGTCTGAATTACTTTAATAAACTTTTCTTGAAAGCCGAATCTTCCTAACACTCTGTATAGGAATGCCCAACTAACCGAATCAAAAGCTTTCTCAGCGTCCAATCCTACTACCATTGTCTCTGTCCATCACTGTTACTGTAATGGTGATAGTGTTACACTGACCACAACGCTACAGTGCCGACTCATGGTATCCCCTTCATCATGGCTGAAAACAAAAGAATTCATGAACGACTTCTTTTATTGAATTGGAAAATCAAGTGTTCTGGAGTTGAGGCTACCATTTTGAACCGTATATAAGAGCATTAATTTGTTTGGAAGTGGTGCAGTGGAGTTAGAGGCCATGTACTTCATTGTGTTTGTGATAGCTCAATCTTTTCATATCATTTTGATAAGAAGGGGGACAAGTGAACTTGATGTCAGGTAAGTACATTGAGTATAATGTTGAGAAACTGACGCAAGTAATTATATTTGAAAATATTTCATTTACTTTGCTTTTTAGCAAAAAGCCTAGTAGGACATGGTGGAAAATGATGACTTGATTACCTTACATCCCCGTTCTCCCTAAAAGGGTTAAATTAACATTCTGACTTACTACACAGGTACTCTCCAGACTGTATTAAGGGATGATAAAAAATTAATAGTAGTGATTGCCATGGTAATAAGATTTGACAAGGTAGAATGGAATTTTTAATGGAAAATGAGCTGGAGAACACAATGCACGGTGCTGCTCCCACTTGTAGTTCGATTTCTTGTGTGTAGCATTAGAAGTTAGAAAATGCGTCGGTAGCTCTGAGCACTTTTCAACACCACACATTAGCAAAGATACTATGGTCTTGGAAGGAGCTTGCTATAGATTTACTGAAACCACAGGGGTTAAATTATGACATACCGCACAACCCATGATCTAATCGTTAGAATTGGAGTCAATAGATGATTTGATCGGAGTTTTCACTACATTGTGAGGGCATGCGGTCAGAGTTGACCGTGGGTATTGTGTTCCAGCTGCCTCCATATGCAAGCCTGGACATTTTGATGATCCCAAAGGAATGGCAGAGACCAATACAGTTTGTGTCGCAGGAGCTCCCAGTCCTGTGAACTCAGTGCAGCATGGCCTCGGGGATTTTCATTTTGCCCATTGCAATTTGCCTCTCGCCACAATAGGTCAACAGCAGATGCTATTTCAGTTGTCTTCAAAGGTGTATTTAATGTCAGAGAAATGTATACAATATATATCCTGAAATGCTTTCTCTTCGCAACCATCCACGAAAACAGGAGTGCCCCAGAAAATGAACGACAGTTAAATGTTAGAACCCTAAAATCTCTCCCAGTTCCCCTCCCTCCTGTGTGTAAGTGGCAGCAGGCAACGGCCTGAGACCACCTGGACAATACAAACCTATGTCAGGATGCTGTTCATCGACTATAGCTCAGCATTCAACATCATCATTCCCACAATCCTGATTGAGAAGTTACAGAACCTGGGCCTCTGTACCTCCCATCTGCAATTGGATACTCGACTTCCTAACTGGAAGACCACAATCTGTACAGATTGGTGATAATATCGCCTTCTCGCTGACGATCAACACTGGAGCACCTCAGGAGTGTGTGCTTAGCCCACTGCTCTACTCTCTGTGTGGCTAGGCATAGTTCAAATACCATCTATAAATTTGCTGATTGTTGGTAGAATCTCAGATGGAGATGAGAAGATGTACAGGAGCAAGATACGCCAACTAGTGGAGTGGTGTCGCAGCAACAACCTGGCACTCAACATCAGTAAGACGAAAGAGCTGATTGTGGACTTCAGGAAGGGTAAGACGAAGGGACACACACCAATCCTCATAGAGGGATCAGAAATGGAGAGAGTGAGCAGTTTCAAGCTCCTGGTGTCAAGATCTCTGAGGATCTAACCTGATCCCAACATACTGATGTAGTCATAAAGAAGGCAAGACAGTGACTATACTTCATTAGGAGGTTGAAGAGATTTGGTATGTCAACAAATACACTCAAAAGCTTCTATAGATGTACCGTGGAGAACATTCTGACAGGCTGCATCACTGTCTGGTATGGAGGGGGGGTGCGTGGGGAGGGGCTACTGCACAGGACTGAAAGAAGCTGCAGAGGGTTGTAAGTTTAGTCAGCTCCATCTTGGGTACTAGCCTACAAAGTACCCAGGACATCTTCAAGGAGCAGTGTCTCAGAAAGGCAGCGTCCATTATTAAGGACCTCCAGCACCCAGGGCATGCCCTTTTCTCACTGTTACCATCTGTTAGGAGGGACAGAACCCTGAAGACACATACTCAGTGATTCAGGAACAGCTTCTTTCCCTCTGTCATCCGATTCCTAAATGGACATTGAACCCGTGAACACTACCTTTTTTTTATAATATATTTCTGTTTTTGTTTTTTGCACGATTTTTAATCACTGGGTTCCCCTGTGGCCATTCCCCTCAACAACAAGTATACAGCACTGGATACTGTTGTGGGGGATGACTTACCTGGGACAAGCTGCAGTAGCCGGATCTCTGGCACTGAGTCTGGCTCTGCAGTGCAGAAGGGAGGGTGGAAAAAGAGGAGAATGGTAGTGATAGGGGACTCGATAGTTAGAGGTGCAGATAGGAGGTTCTGTGGTCGTGACAGAGAATCCAGGATGGTTTGTTGCCTCCCGGGTGCCAGGGTCAAGGATGTCTCTGATCGATTGCATGACATTCTGAAGTGGGAGGGTGATCAGCCAGATGTCGTGGTGCACATCGGTACCAATGACATAGCAAGGAAGAGTGAGGAGGTCCTGGAGAGTGAGTATAGAGAGCTTGGTAGGAAGTTGAAAAGCAGGACCTCAAGGGTGGTAATCTCAGGATTGCTACCTGTGCTAGGTGCCAGTGAGGGTAAGAATAGGATGCTCTGGAGGAGGAACAAGTGGCTGAGGAACTGGTGTAGGGGACAGGGTTTCAGATTTCAGGATCATTGGGACCTCTTCTGGGGCAGGTGGGACCTGTACAAGAGAGACGGGTTACACTTGAACTACAGGGGGACCAATATCCTTTCAGGGAGGTTTGTTAGTGCTATTGGAGAGGTTTTAAACCAGATTTGCAGGGGGGATGGGAAGCAGAGTGCCAGAGCTGACAGTATGGCTGGGGTGAAAATAAATGATGTTAAAAGTTCAAGCAAATCCGCAAATAGAAAGTTTGTGAGTGGTGGTAAAAATCTTCTGAGGTGTATATATTTCAATGCTAGGAGTATTGCGGGGAAGGCGGATGAGTTGAGGGCGTGGATTGACACGTGGAATTATGACGTTATAGCAATTAGTGAAACTTGGCTACAGGAGGGGCAGGACTGGCAGCTTAATATTCCAGGGTTCCAATGTTTCAGATGTGATCGAGGCAGAGGAATGAAAGGTGGGGGGATAGCACTGCTTGTCAGGGAAAATATTACAGCAGTGCTCAGGCAGGACAGATTAGAGGGCTTGTCTACTGAGTCCTTATGGGTGGAGCTGAGAAACAGGAAAGGTATGGCCACATTAGTGGGGTTGTATTATAGACCACCCAACAGTCAGCGAGAATTGGAAGAGCAAATCTGCAGAGAGATAGCAGGCAACTGCAGGAAACATAAAGTTGTGGTGGTCGGGGATTTTAATTTTCCACATATTGATTGGGACTCCCGTAGTGTTAGGGGTCTAGATGGGTTAGAGTTTGTAAAATGTGTTCAGAAAAGTTTTCTAAATCAATATATAGAGGTACCAACTAGAGAGGATGCAGTATTAGATCTCCTATTTGGAAACGAGTTAGGACAGGTGATGGAAGTGTGTGTAGGGGAGCACTTTGGTTCCAGTGATCATAACACCATTAGTTTCAACTTGATCATGGACAAGGATAGATCTGGTCCTAGGGTTGAGGTTCTGAACTGGAAGGAGGCCAAATTTGAAGAAATGAGAAAGGATCTAAAAAGCGTGTATTGGGGTAGGTTGTTCTCTGGCAAGGGTGTGATCGGTAAGTGGGAAGCCTTCAAAGGAGAAATTTTGAGAGTGCAGAGCTTGTATGTTCCTGTCAGGATTAAAGGCAAAGTGAATAGGAATAAGGAACCTTGGTTCTCAAGGGATATTGCAACTCTGATAAAGAAGAGGGAGTTGTATGAAATGTATAGGAAGCAGGGAGTAAATAAGGTGCTTGAGGAGTAAAAAAAAAGTGCAAGAAAATACTTAAGAAAGAAATCAGGAGGGCAAAAAGAAGACATGAGGTTGCCTTGGCAGTCAAAGTGAAGGATAATCCAAAGAGCTTTTACAGGTACATCAAGAGTAAAAGGATTGTAAGGGATAAAGTTGGTCCTCTTGAAGATCAGAGTGGTTGGCTTTGTGCGGAACCAAAAGAAATGGGGGAGATCTTAAAAGGGTTTTCTGCATCTGTATTTATTAAGGAGACTGGCATGAAGTCTATGGAGTTAAGGGAAACAAGTAGTGAGATCATAGAAATTGTACAGATTGAAAAGGAGGAGGTGCTTGCTATCTTGAGGCAAATTAAAGTGGATTAATCCCCAGGACCTGACAGGGTGTTCCCTCAGACCTTGAAGGAGACTAATGTTGAAATTGCAGGGGTCCTGGCAGATGCATTTAAAATGTCAGTGTCTACGGGTGAGGTGCCGGAGGATTGGAGAGTGGCTCATGTTGTTCCGTTGTTTAAAAAAGGATCGAAAAGTTATCCAGGAAATTATAGGCCGGTAAGTTTGACGTCGGTAGTGGGTAAGTTATTGGAGGGAGTACTAAGAGACAGAATCTACAAGCATTTGGATAGACAGGGACTTATTAGGGAGAGTCAACATGGCTTTGTGCGTGGTAGGTCATGTTTGACCAATCTATTGGAGTTTTTAAGGAGGTTACCAGGAAAGTGGATGAAGGGAAGGCAGTGGATATTGTCTACATGGACGTCAGTAAGGCCTTTGACAAGGTCCCGCATGGGAGGTTAGTTAGGAAAATTCAGTCGCTAGGTATACATGGAGAGGTGGTAAATTGGATTAGACATTGGCTCGATGGAAGAAGCCAGAGAGTGGTGGTAGAGAATTGCTTCTCCGAGTGGAGGCCTGTGACTAGTGGTGTGCCACAGGGATCAGTGCTGGGTCCATTGTTATTTGTCATCTATATCAATGATCTGGATGATGATGTGGTAAATTGGATCAGCAAATTTGCTGATGATACAAAGATTGGAGGTGTAGTAGATAGTGAGGAAGGTTTTCAAAGCTTGCAGAGGGATTTGGACCAGCTGGAAAAATGGACTGAAAAATGGCAGATGGAGTTTAATACAGACAAGTGTGAGGTATTGCACTTTGGAAGGACAAACCAAGGTAGAACATACAGGGTAAATGGTAAGGCACTGAGGAGTGCAGTAGAACAGAGGGATCTGGGAATACAGATACAAAATTCCCTGAAAGTGGTGTCACAGGTAGATAGGGTCATAAAGAGAGCTTTTGGTACATCGGCCTTTATAAATCAAAGTATTGAGTATAAGAGCTGGAATGTTATGATGAGGTTGTATAAGGCATTGGTGAGGCCGAATCTGGAGTATTGTGTTCAGTTTTGGTCACCAAATTACAGGAAGGATATTAATAAGGTTGAAAGAGTGCAGAAAAGGTTTACAAGGATGTTGCCGGGACTTGAGAAACTCAGTTACAGAGAAAGGTTGAATAGGTTCGGACTTTATTCCCTGGAGTGTAGAAGAATGAGGGGAGATTTGATAGAGGTATATAAAATTATGATGGGTATAGATAAAGTGAATGCAAGCAGGCTTTTTCCACTGAGGCAAGGGGAGAAAAAAACCAGAGGACATGGGTTAAGGATGAAGGGGGAGAAGTTTAAAGAGAACATTAGTGGGGGCTTCTTCACACAGAGTGGTGGGAGTATGGAATGAGCTGCCAGACGAGGTGGTAAATACGGGTTCTTTTTTAACATTTAAGAATAAATTGGACAGATACATGGATGGGAGGCGTATGGAGGGATATGGTCCGTGTGCAGGTCAGTGGGACTAGGCAGAAAATGGCTCGGCACAGCCAAGAAGGGCCAAAAGGCCTGTTTCTGTGCTGTAGTTTTTCTATGGTTTCTATTTAGTACACGTATACTGTCATTGATGTACTTATTTTTTTTTTCCTTCTGTATTATGTATCGCATTGAACTGCTGCTGCTGAGTTAACAAATTTCACGAAACTTGCCGGTGATAATAAACCTGATTCTGATTCTGACTCCAACTCCAGATTTTCCCTTTTGGGTTTACTCCCAAAACCTTCCGCTTGAGTGGTTACAGCCGCAAGGCAGCAGAGGTTTGAAATCAGTAATTTCCTTCTCCTAGATGAGCTGCCACCCACGGCTGACAAGCCCCACCTGCATCTGTATTGTCGGGATCTGATCATGTGGATTGAAATTATTCAGCTTGGATTTCGAGAACTGCGGAGCTTGGTCTAAAAATTAAGTGTGAAACTCATGTTACTTACAAAGATTATAAATGGGCTTTATTTGTCTCATGTACATTGAAACGTAGTAAAGTGTGTTATTTTATATCAATGACCAACACTGGCTGAGGAAGTGCTGGGGGTCGTCCTTGAGCTGTCACACTTCTGTCACCAACATACCATGTGCACATAGCTAACTGCTACTAACTGGAATGTCTTTGGTCTGTGGGAGGAAACTGGAGTGCCTGAAGGAATCCCACGTGAGCACGTGAAGAACATGCAAACTCCTTAAAAACAGGCAGGGATCAAAGGGGCAGAACAATATCCTAACTTCAAGTTGAAGTGAAAGTCAGATCGAGGAGTTCAAGCAAGTGACAGACTATGCTTAGAGTTAACAGGTGTGTGTGACTTTTTCACAGCAGGAATTCTGTATGTACATTTGCAATTGATGCTAAGTCTGTTACGGTATTAACATTTTGATAGCCAAATGTAAATTTAAAGCTATCACCATGATTACTGGGATCAGGACTGATAGAGGAACGGAAGTGAAATAAGCTCACAAGCTAACTACCCAAGTCTTGTCCCATGTTTCTACATTTTGATGTCAAAAGGTTCATATCCTGTTGAGGGAGCACATTAGGTTGGAGGTGTGAGTGTAACTTGTGCCTGGGTGTTTACCAAACACTAAGGAATGCTGATTTACAGGATGGTTTGCGACAAAGTAATAGTTCCTGTAGACAAAAAACTCATGACGTTTGTATAATTCAACACCATTCAGGATTGCCCACCCTGGGGTTCCATGGACCCCTTGGTTATTATTACAGCTCCATGGCAGAAAAAGGTTTGCGAGCCTATGCAGAAGCTTCGTTCTGAAGGTTTATGGTGGTACCCAATAAAAATTACTCTCATTTCTGAAAGTGATTTGTCTTTAGGATTGCTGTAAGACTGTCACATCAGGCACCTGTATAATCAGTGGCTGAGTTGCTTCATGCATTCTAATAATAACAAGCAGATGACTGGATATTCCTGGTGTGGAATGAATGATAATGATCAGCAGTTAACAGATAATTCAGTGAAATTTCAGCTCAGTGCCTCAAGATCTTTCTCTTTGAGTTATTTTTTAGGATTAAATTCATTTCCGAGATGTTATTTCTAATTTCCTGGTCCCAAACACAGATAATAATGGATAAAGAAGGCCATTTGGTGTTTAGTTGTTTATTGCAAATGGACTTTGTTTTCAGTGTAGTGCGATGGAGATGGGCCTCTCCCAAAGGAGGTGTGAAGTGCTCCTTCCCTCCGCCAGTCTGCAGGTCATTGTTGGGAAGGGTGTAGCACCTGCTTAGCACCCCCCGATCAGGGTCAAGTGAAGCCGGTGGAACAGGTGGTGGATGGTCGTATCAGCAGCTGGTGCAGATCACAAGTCCTGGTTATGCAACCACTGACAATATCTGAAGAGTATTGATAATGGCAGGGGTCACCTGTCACGTAAAGACACTGCCCAGAAGGTGGCAATGGCAAACCGCTTCTGTGGAAAAGTTTGTCAAGAACAATCATGCCTTACGACACGGCACATAATGATGATGACTTTGTTCTGACACTTCCCATGATTTTTGTCTCCTGCTCTGTACAGAAGTCCGACACACTGTTAACTCTCGACATAGTCTGCTACTTGCTTGTTCTCCTTGATCTGTCCCACATTTCAACTTAAAGTAAAATTATAGGATATTTTTCTGTCTTTTCAATAATCTTGTGTTTCTGTTTAGAGCACAACAGCACAAACAGGCCTTTCGGCCCACCTACTGAGTGCCAAACGGTTATTCTGTCTAGTCCCATCGACCCACACATGGCCCATACCCCTCCTATCCATGTACTTCTCTTAAATGTTGATAGGCATATCAGGACTTGAATATACGATGGGAAGAGCAGAAGCTACTCTGCTATCAAATTGCCAGCTCTCTTCATTATTAAAGTGAGAAGCAGGTTATTTGAGTAACTAAGGCTGATGAAACTGGGAGTTATTACTGATACCCTTTTCCAAATCCTTTTCATATCCACCGTATGAAGGATTCTGTAACCTAAGTTTGGTTTAACCAAGATCTTGCCAGAATATAAAATAAATACAGTCTCTCGTATCTCCATAATATATAAAGTTGTGTGCTACCTGTTAGAGTTTGGGTCATTCTCCCAGAGCTATTTCTCCGAACACCAGTTTGTTTTAGTTTGTGCTGCAGACCGATTAGCACAAAGAATGATGAATGCACTGCAAAATGTTTACATTATTTGAGCTGAACATAGTCACTATGTGTACTCAGTGGCCACATTGCCATTTGTGCTGAATAAAGCGGCCACTGGGTACATGTTTAGTTTCTGCTGCTGTAGGCCATCCACTTCAATGTTCAATGCTCTTCTGCTGTAATGCGTGATTATCTGAGTTACTCTCACTTTCCTGTCTGCTTGAACCAGTCTGACCATTCTCCTCTGACCCCACATTAACAAGGCGTTTGACCTGCCGCTCATTGGATGTTTTTCCATTTTTTGGCATCTTTCTCTGTAGACTCCATGGAGGGTTGTGTGTGAAAATCCCAGGAGATCAGCAGTTTGCTGTTGTGTGCTGGGGCAGCAGGCTGAGGGTAGCAGACACCAACAGAATCAACAAACTCATCCATAAGGCCAGTGATGTTGTGGGGATGGAACTGGACTCTCTGACGGTGGTGTCTGAAAAGAAGATGCTGTCCAAGTTGCATGCCATCTTGGACAATGTCTCCCATCCACTACATAATGTACTGGGTGGGCACAGGAGTACATTCAGCCAGAGACTCATTCCACTGAGATGCAACACAGAGCGTCATAGGAAGTCATTCCTGCCTGTGGCCATCAAACTTTACAACTCCTCCCTTGGAGGGTCAGACACCCTGAGCCAATAGGCTGGTCCTGGACTTATTTCATAATTTACTGGCATAATTTACATACTACTATTTAACTATTTATGGTTTTATTACTGATTAATTATTTATGTTGCGACTGTAACGAAAACCAATTTCCCCCGGGATCGATAAAGTATGACTTTGACTATAACTAGTTTCTGAGATACTCAAACCACCCCATCTGGTACCAATGGTCATTCCACAGTCAAAGTCACTTAGATCACATTTCTTCCCCATGCTGGTGTTTGGACTGAACAGTAACGGAACCTCTTAATCATGTCTTTGTTTTTATGCATTGAGTTGCTGCCACATGATTGGCTGATTAGATATTTGCATTAACAAGCAAGTGTACCTAATAAAATAGCCACTGAGTGTATATATTACACCAAGAGCACCATTTCAAAGCATATTTCTTCAAGTGGATATTGAGGAGAATGGATGGTCCAACCACTCCAGATTATTATGCGTGTTGGTGCTTGGGCCAAGCACTGTTCAGTAGCTCTTGCTTGTAGGTCCTCTGTCATCACCCTGCTGCCCACACTAAATGCCCAAGTCCCATCCAATGACGGGCAACTTTACAGTCTGGTAATGGTTTCGGAAAAAAATCTTACCTGGTGCTCCTGCTTCACCTCCTGCCTTTAGACCCTTTGTCTCTGTGATTTTTGCTGGCCCAGCAGCCTTCAGAGTATTTGTGTTCATGACTTTCCAACTCTGATGGCCATGGCTCTTTTCCTGAGAGCTGCGGTAGCTGGCACTTTTTGTTCATCTTCTGTGTGTACAAGTGTGTTTGCAAAGATCAGGAGCCCATGCCATTTACTTTGGTTCTTTATCCTGAGGCCAACAGCATTTACAATGCTGAAGCAAGTTAATCCAGCATTGACCTTGGATTCTTCATGGAATGGATAGCTTGATGCTATCTGCCAAGTGAAACAGTACTTAAAAGTTAGTTCAATGACAGATAGGTAGGGCAGGAGGTCATAAAAAATTGCTGGAAATCCAGAGCAACACACACACAATGCTGGAGGAACTCAGCAGGTCAGGCAGCATCTATGGGAATGAATCAACAGTTGATGTTTCGGGCCAAGAACCTTCTTCAGGACTGGAGAGGAAGGGGTAATTTTGGATAGGCAGGATTGGGCACATTGGTGCCTAATTCTATCATGGGATACTGAAAGAAAAAACATTTAGTTGAAAGCAGTTTTCAGTGTCTTGTGCAGATTAGGCAAGGTTTATCCTGTGGGTGAAGTGCAGGGTGAAATCATAGCTGAGAGCAATTAGCCATTGTCAGCTGGATGTCACTTAATTGTTATTGAACAGAATTGTCCCTAAATTTTTTCACAAGATATTTGACAAAGCATTTTTAAATTGAAGTAACGGGACATGTTGGATTATGTTGCATTTATTAGCAGAGGATTTTTTTTCCTCAGTTGACTGAAACGTTTGCTCATGCTGAACAGAATATCCTTGGTGTTACAGATACATGCCTGGAATCCTAAGCGTGAATATGGAGATGAGATTTTATGAACATTTTAGCTTTTGCCATTTGGTTGCAGTTGACCAAAGCTGCAGTTTTGTTATTTTGCTGTCTTGGAACAGAAGAGATTGTGAAGAGGTCAAATAAAAGGGTTTAAAATGATAGGTATAGACAGAGTAGATGAAGAAAAATTTTCCATTGGTGATACATTCAGAGAATTTGAGGAAGAGCTTTGGTCATTGTGGGTCTGCAGCAGACACAATTTCACTGGCTGTCCTTGTTTTTGGAGTACCGAGACACATACCAGATGCTGTTAATTGATTGCAAGTCAGAATTCAATGGCATCATCCCTTCACTATTAGTGAAAGCTTCAAAACCCAGCATCTATATCATCCTCCACAATTGGATCCTTGACTTGCTTATTGGGAGATCACCATCAGAGCAGGTAGTTAATAACATCTCTCCTTACTGACCGTCAGCACCAGCACACCTCAAAAACATGGGCCTAGCCCACTGCTCTACTCTATCTTCACCCAATATTCTGTGGCTAACCACAACTCAAATACCATCTATAAATTTGCTGATGACACCAATATTAGACCATGAGATATAGGAGCAGAAGTAGGCCATTCGGCCTATCGAGTCTGCTCCACTATTCAATTGTGGGCTGATCCAATTCTTCCAGTCATCCCCACTCCCCTGCCTTCACCCCATACCCTTTGATGCCCTGGCTAATCAAGAACATATCTATCTCTGCCTTAAATACACCCAATGACTTGGCCTCCACAGTCACTCATGGCAACAAATTCCACAGAGTTACCACCCTCGGACTAAAGCATCTCTGTTCCAAATGGATGTCCTTCAATCCTGAAGTCATGCCCTCTTGTCCTAGGCTCCCCTACCATGGGAAATAACTTTGCCATATCTAATCTGTTCAGGCAATTTAACATTTGGAATGTTTCTATGAGATTTCACCCCCCCCCCCCGCCCCGCCAATTCTCTTGAACTCCAGGGAATTCTTAAACTTGGCAGAAAAAATAAACGGGCAGACTATTATTTAAATGGGGAAAGAATTCAAAGTTCTGAGATGCAACGGGACTTGGGAGTCCTCGTACAGGATTCCCTTAAGGTTAACCTCCAGGTTGAGTCGGTGGTGAAGAAGTGAATGTGATGTTGGCATTCATTTCTAGAGGAATAGAGTATAGGAGCAGGGATGTGATGTTGAGGCTGTATAAGGTGCTGGTGAGACCTCACTTGGAGTACTGTGGGCAGTTTTGGTCTCCTTATTTAAGAAAGGATGTGCTGACGTTGGAGAGGGTACAGAGAAGATTCACTAGAATGATTCGGGGAATGAGAGGGTTAACATATGAGGAACGTTTGTCCGCTCTTGGACTGTATTCCTTGGAGTTTAGAAGAATGAGGGGAGACCTCATAGAAACATTTCGAATGTTAAAAGGCATGGACAGAGTGGATGTGGCAAAGTTGTTTCCCATGATGGGGGAGTCTAGTACGAGAGGGCATGACTTCAGGATTGAAGGGCGCCCTTTCAGAACAGAAATGCGAAAAAATTTTTTTAGTCAGAGGGTGGTGAATCTATGGAATTTGTTGCCACGGGCAGCAGTGGAGGCCAAGTCATTGGGCGTATTTAAGGCAGAGATTGATAAGTATCTGAGCAGCCAGGGCATCAAAGGTTATGGTGAGAAGGCAGGGCTGTGGGACTAAATAGGATAAAATGGATCAGCTCATAATAAAATGGCGGAGCAGACTCGATGGGCCGAATGGCCTACTTCTGCTCCTTTGTCTTATGGTCTTATGGAATACAGCCCAAGAGCTGAGATGTTATTCATACGGTAACCCTTTCATTTCTGGAGACATACTCATGAATCTTCTCTGAACCCTCTCCAATGTCAGTATATCCTTTCTAAAATAAGGAGCCCAAAGCTGCACACAATACTCCAAGTGTGGTCTCACGAGTGCCTTATAGAGCCTCAACATCACATCCCTGCTCTTATATTCTATACCTCTAGAAATGAATCCCAACATTGCATTTGCCGCCTTCGCCACCAACTCAACCTGGAGGTTAACCTTTAGGGTATCCTGCACAAGGACTCCCAAGTCTCTTTGCATCTCTGCATTTTGAATTCTCTCCTCATCTAAATAATAGTCTGCCTGTTTACTTCTTCCACCAAGTGTATGACTATACACTTTGCAACATTGCATTTCATTTGCCACTTCTTTACCCATTCCCCTAAACTATCTAAGTCTCTCTGCACGCTCTCTATTTCCTCAACACTACCTGCTCCTCCACCTATCTTTGTATCATCAGCAAATTTAGCCACAAATCCACTAATCCCATTGTCCAAATCATTGACATACATCGTAAGAAGTAGCGGTCCAACATCGACCCTGTGGAACTCCACTGGTAACCAGAATAGGATCCCTTTATTCCCACTCTCTGTTTTCTGCCAATCAGCCAATGCTCCACCCATGCTAGTAACTCCCCTGTAATTCCATGGGCTCTTATCTTGCTAAGCAGGCTCATGTGCGGCACCTTGTCAAAGGCCTTCTGAAAATCCCAAGTACACCACGTCTACTGCATCTCCTTTGTCTACCCTGCTTGTAATTTTCTCAAAAAATTGCAGTAGGTTAGTCAGGCAGGATTTTCCTTTCAGGAAACCATGCTAGCTTTGGCCTACCTTCTCATTTGCCTCCAGGTATTCCGTAATCTCAGCCCTAACAATCGATTCCAACAATTTCCCAACCACTGATGTCAGGCTAACAAGATTATAGTTTCCTTTCTGCTGCCTCCCACCCTTCTTAAATAGTGGAGTAACATTTACAATTTTCCAGTCATCCAGTACAATGCCAGAATCTTAGCAATTCTTGAAAGATCATTGCTAGTGCCTCCACAATCTCTCCAGCTACTTCCTTCAGAACCTCAGGGTTCATTTCATCAGGTCCAGGAGATTTATCCATCCTCAGACCATTAAGCTTCCTCAGCATCTTCTCAGTCGTAATTTTCACTGCACATACTTCATTTCCCTGACACTCTTGAATGTCCGGTATACTGCAGATGGCTTCCACTGTGAAGACTGATGCAAAATACGCATTCAGTTCCTCTGCCATCTCTGTGTTTCTCATTACAATATCTCCAGCGTCATTTTCTATTGGTCCTATATCTACCCTTAACTTTTTTACTCTTTATAAACTTCAAAAAAAGCTTCAGTATCTTCTTTGATGTTAGTCACCAGCTTCATTTCATAATTCGTCTTTTCCTTCCAAATGACCTTCTTAGTTTCCTTGTGCAAGTTTTTAAAAGCTTCCCAATCCTCTATCTTCCCACTAGTTTTGGCTTCCTTGAATGCCCTTTCTTTTGCTTTTACTTTGGCTGTGACTTCACTTGTCAGCCATGGTAGTGTCCTTCTTCCATTTGAAAATTGCTTCTTATTTGGAATATATCTGTCTTGCACTTCCCTCATTTTTTGCAGAAACTCCAGCCATTGCTGCTCTAGTGTCCCTTTATACTCATCCTTGGCCAGTTCCCTTCTCATGCTGTTGTAATTTCCGTTATTCCACTGAAATATCAACACATTGGAACTTGAGAAGGAGAAACTAAATTCCAAAGTAAAATCGATCATATTGTGATCAGTGTTCCCTGAGGAATCTTAAGCTCTCTTATCACCTCCAAATCATTGCAAAACTCCCAATCCAGCACAGACGATCCCCTGGTGGGCTCAACAACAAGCTGTTCTAAAAAGCCATCCCTTAGACATTCTACAAATTCTCTCTCTTGAGGTCAAGTACTGGTCTGGTTTTCCCAAAACACTTTCCTGTTAAAATCCCCAACAATTATCATGCCATTGCCCTTCTGACACGCCTTTTCTATCTCCTGCTGTAATATACATCCTGGCTGCTGTTTGGAGGCCTGTATACAACTGCCATTAGGTTCCTTTTACCCTTGCCATTTCTTAACACAACCTGTAGAGACTCTACACCTTCCGATCCTATGTTATCCCTTTCCAACGATTTAATATTATTTCTACACAGGGCCACACCACACCCCTGTCTTTCTGATACTCCTTGGACATTCAACTCCCAATGACAGCCATCCTTTCGCCAAGTTTCAGAGATGGCCACAACATCATACTTGCTAATCTGTAGCTGAATTTCAAGATCGTCAATTTTATTTCTTATGCTGTGTGCGTTCAAATATAACACTTTTTCAGTCCAGTATTTGTTGCTTTCTGTTTTAACTGCACCATGCCTCTATTGCCCTGTAACTCATCCCACTGGCTGTGATTATGCCTCATCTCTTGCCTATCCTTTCTATCATCTCTTGCACGTTATTCTTGATTTATTTCTGTTTTCCCCCTTCCTCAGCCTCATCACTCTGGTTCCCATCCCCTGACCAAATTTATTTAAACTCTCCCTAACAGCTCTGTTAAACCTGCCTGCTAGGATATTGGACCCCTTTGGGTTCAGGGGTAACTTGTCCTTTTTGTCCAGGTCATACCTCCCCCCACCAGAAGATTCCCCAATGATCCAGGAACCCGAAGCCCTGTCCCCTATACCAGTCTCTCAGCCACGCGTTAATATGCTGATCATGCTATTGTTGGTAGAATTTCAGATGGTGGTGAGGAGGTGTACAAGAGCGGAATAGAGCAGCTGGTTAAGTGGTATTGTAAAAGGACCAAGGAATTGATTGTGGACTTCAGGAGGGGGAAGTCAGGAAAATATCTACTCGTCCTCATTGAGTGTTAACAGTGGAAGGGGTGAAAGATTCCTGGTCATCAACATCTTGGAGGTTTAATCCTGGGCCCAACATGTAGATGTAATCACAGAAGGCATGCCATGAATCTACTTCATTCGGAGTTTGTGCCACCAGAGACTCTTGCAGAATTCTATGTATGTACAGTGGAGAGCATTCTGACTGGCTGCATCGCTGTCTGGCGTGGGGTCTCCAGTGCACAGCATTGCAAGTGGCTGCAGAAGATTGCTGATTCAGCCAGTTCCATCACAACACACCCCACCAGTGAGGACGTCTTGAAACAGCAGAAAAGCTGGTACTGTCATTATGGATCTTCAGAATCGGAGACTGGCCCCTTTACCATACAGGAGCCTGAAGACACTCTTAATGTTTGAGGAACAATTCCTTCTCCTTTGCCATCAGATTTCTGAATGAACAATGAACACTACCTCATTCCTCTTCCTCTATTTATTATAACTTGTTCCCTTGCACTGTACTACTGCAAAACAATGTGTAAGAGATTCTGGTGAAGGTGATTGGCAAACGAGCCAAAGTTGATTTGAGTAATTTTTAAAAACGCAAACAACAGGAATTCTGCAGATGCTGGAAATTCAAGCAACTTTGAAGTGTGTTGCTTGAGTAATTTTTAGTTGTTTGGCATCTGAAGTGTATTAATGGAGGCAGATTAAATTTTACTTTGCAAGTGAACTGTATAAGTGTCTGAAAGCAAAGAACTTGCATGATTATTGGGCTAGAGTTGGGGGTTGTGCAGGAATGGGGTAGGTGGGAGACCGGAGAGTAATGGCGTCTGTATTATTAGAGAGCTGGTATGAATTTGGCAGGCTGAATAATCTTTCATGTGGCAAACATTTTGTAGTGTATTTATGTTTGGGCAATGCAAAGGCATTTTTTTTTCAAATTCACAGACTTTATTTAAGTAGTGCTGTGCGAGGAGTCTTGTAACAAAGTGGTGAAACTGTTACTGTTATAAACCCGGCAACACACATCAAAGTTGCTGGTGAACGCAGCAGGCCAGGCAGCATCTGTAGGAAGAGGCGCAGTCGACGTTTCAGGCCGAGATCCTTCGTCAGGACTAACTGAAGGAAGAGTGAGTAAGGGATTTGAAAGTAGGAGGGGGAGGGGGAGATGCAAAATGATAGGAGAAGACAGGAGGGGGAGGGATAGAGCCGAGAGCTGGACAGGTGATAGGCAAAAGGGGATACGAGAGGATCATGGGACAGGAGGTCCGGGAAGAAAGACAAGAGGGGGGGAACCCAGAGGATGGGCAAGGGGTATATTCAGAGGGACAGAGGGAGAAAAAGGAGAGTGAGAGAAAGAATGTGTGCATAAAAATAAGTAACAGATGGGGTACGAGGGGGAGGTGGGGCCTTAGCGGAAGTTAGAGAAGTGGATGTTCATGCCATCAGGTTGGAGGCTACCCAGACGGAATATAAGGTGTTGTTCCTCCAACCTGAGTGTGGCTTCATCTGTACAGTAGAGGAGGCCGTGGATAGACATGTCAGAATGGGAATGGGATGTGGAATTAAAATGTGTGGCCACTGGGAGATCCTGCTTTCTCTGGCGGACAGAGCGTAGATGTTCAGCAAAGCGGTCTCCCAGTCTGCGTCGGGTCTCGCCAATATATAAAAGGCCACATCGGGAGCACCGGACGCAGTACATCACCCCAGTCGACTCACAGGTGAAGTGTTACCTCACCTGGAAGGACTGTTTGGGGCCCTGAATGGTGGTAAGGGAGGAAGTGTAAGGGCATGTGTAGCACTTGTTCCGCTTACACGGATAAGTGCCAGGAGGGAGATCAGTGGGGAGGGATGGGGGGGACGAATGGACAAGGGAGTTGTGTAGGGAGCGATCCCTGCGGAATGCAGAGAGAGGGGGGGAGGGAAAGATGTGCTTAGTGGTGGGATCCCGTTGGAGGTGGCAGAAGTTACGGAGAATAATATGTTGGACCCGGAGGCTGGTGGGGTGGTAGGTGAGGACCAGGGAAACCCTATTCCTAGTGGGGTGGCGGGAGGATGGAGTGAGAGCAGATGTACGTGAAATGGGGGAGATGTGTTTAAGAGCAGAGTTGATTGTGGAGGAAGGGAAGCCCCTTTCTTTAAAAAAGGAAGACATCCCCCTCGTCCTAGAATGAAAAGCCTCATCCTGAGAGCAGATGCGGCGGAGACGGAGGAATTGCGAGAAGGGGATGGCGTTTTTGCAAGAGACAGGGTGAGAAGAGGAATAGTCCAGATAGCTGTGAGAGTCAGTAGGCTTATAGTAGGCATCAGTGGATAAGCTGTCTCCAGAGACAGAGACAGAAAGATCTAGAAAGGGGAGGGAGGTGTCAGAAATGGACCAGGTAAACTTGAGGGCAGGGTGAAAGTTGAAGGTAAAGTTAATAAAGTCAACGAGTTCTGCATGCGTGCAGGAAGCAGCACCAATGCAGTCGTCGATGTAGCGAAGGAAAAGTGGGGGACAGATACCAGAATAGGCACGGAACATAGATTGTTCCACAAACCCAACAAAAAGGCAGGCATAGCTAGGACCCTTTGTTCTATCTTGTTTTATCACCCCTTGTTCAATCCCTTCCGACCTATGTTCGTGACACTTCTCACGCTCTTAAACTTTTCGATGATTTTAAGTTCCCTGGCCCCCACCGCTTTATTTTCACCATGAATGTCCAGTCCCTATATACTTCCATCCCCCATCAGGAAGGTCGCAAAGCTCTACGCTTCTTTTTGGATTCCAGACCTAATCAGTTCCCCTCTACCACCACTCTGCTCCATCTAGCGGAATTAGTCCTTACTCTTAATAATTTCTCCTTTGGCTCCTCCCGCTTCCTCCAAACTAAAGGTGTAGCTATGGGCACCCGTATGGGTCCTAGCTATGCCTGCCTTTTTGTTGGGTTTATGGAACAATCTATGTTCCGTGCCTATTCTGGTATTCCCCTCCCCCTCCAACTTTCAAATCCCTTACTCACTCTTCCTTCAGTTAGTCCTGATGAAGGGTCTCGACCTGAAACGTCGACTGCACCTCTTCCTACAGATGCTGCCTGGCCTGCTGCGTTCACCAGCAACTTTGATGTGTGTTGCTTGAATTTCCAGCATCTGCAGAATTCCTGTTGTTTACTGTTATAAACCAGTAACTTGTTCTGGAGCTCTGGTTGAATCCCATGGGGGATTAATATTCAGTCAATTAAATAAGTTTTGTGACGTCACTGTAGAGTAGCGGTTAGTGCGATACTATTACAGCTCGGGGTGGCAGAGTTCCATTTTGGCACATACTGTAAGGAGTTTGTACATCCACCCCGTGAACTCGTGGGTTTCCTCTGGGTGCTGCGGTTTCCTGTGGGTGCTCCAGTTTCCTCCCACAGTCTGGAGATGTACTAGTTAGTAGGTTCACAGACGAGAGACAATCTGCAGGACAAGGAAATCTGCAGATGCTGGAATCTCAAGCAGCACACATAAAAGTTGCTGGGTCTTCGTTAGTCCTGACGAAGGGTCTCGGCCCGAAACGTCGACTGTACCTCTTCCTCGAGATGCTGCCTGGCCTGCTACGTTCACCAGCAACTTTGATGTGTGTTGCTTGACAATCTGCAGATGCTGCAAGTCCCAGCAACACACACAAAATGCTGGAGGAACTCAGCAGGCCAGGCAGCATCTATGGGGAAAAAAGTACAGACATTTTGTGCCAAGACATCAACTGTACTTTTTTTTTCCCCCATAGATGCTGCCTGGCTTGCTGAGTTCCTCCAGCATTTTGTGTGTGTTGCCAGTTGGTAGCTGAGTTGGTCGTTGTGAATTGTCCTGTGATTGAGCTAGGTTGCTGGGCGTTGCTAGAAGGCTCTGTTCTGCACTGTATCTAAATTAAAAATAACAATAAATTAAAAAACAAGAATCGGGGATGATGAAGTTGGCAAATTGTATTAAAAACCCATCTGTTTCACTAAATATTTTTCTGATAAAGAATTTTTGTTTTCTTTGTATCATGTGAATGTCAAAGGTAGGCCCAGCATTCTTCACAGGAAGGCAGACTCGTAAAGTCTGGTCCGGATCAGATTTCCCTTCTTAACAACAACAAATGAGACTGATTTTCAGCATATTACAGTAGTTTCAGAATCGCTGTTACTTGCACAGCAACCGTTAAATAAAGCAATTAAAATAAATATTTATTCACTATTACTCTACACTGTTTCACTGAATGTTATGTTGTTTCTTTTCTAGGAAAAGAGGCATTGACGTGGTGCCGGTGAGTCACACTTTCTTTATTCTAGACTTTGCAACTTGATTGGCTGACTCGCGTTTAGTCATGTGTAAGTAAAAAGCAAGTGTGGACTTGTATGGAATTGATGCTTCAAGAGGAATTATGCCTGATTGTCTGCACTGACTTTTTTTTGTCTCAGTTGATGACGACCCTTGCTTTTACAGTGTTGTGTGGTGGCGTGAAATAAAACTTGTTTTCGAGTTGCCAATGATGAGATGTTGATAGGAGGAAGGACGTGAGTTGTCTTTTGCACTTCTGATACCTCAATTTCTAGTAGTCATTGTGTTGTTACGAGAAGGAAGTCACTGGAGAGAGGTACCAGTAGATATGAAGCAGTCTTTTTATTCAACAACATATCACAAATACACTGCCAGCCTTTGGGGAGGGGGGAGAGGAGCATGTGTGAACCCCCAAAACACTCTAACAATCTGACACTAATAAACTTTCTTCTATAACGTCCACAAGACTGCGGTGACATAGCTACGTCTTTGTCTCTGACACATTGAAAATGAAGGTAAATAAGTTGGAAGAAGCTTTTCAGAGTTTGCTTGAATGGAGGGATTGTGTAATGGTTGGTCTGTGTGTTTAAACTACTTTATGTATTTCTGCGGAGGATGAGGAAGAACAATTTTCATCTTTACATTGACGGTATCATTTATATTCTGCTTATTGTTATTACATTGTTGGTTGTCCGTTGTATCTGATGAGGAAACCTATTCAGGAGAGTTCTGAATGTGGAAAAACTGTTGCACTGGGACAGTTCCAATCTTGACATCGAAAGTCTGTGTTCAGTTGTACTAGTAGTTGTCACAAACCGGGGTCCTCCCTGGTCGCAGTGGATGACTGACCATGACTTCTGTGCTGCTTCATCCTTTGCTCTCTGCAGAGTGTAGCAGAATCACCTTCCTGACCTATAGATCTCACTGTAGGTGCTGTATTTAAATGTGCGAGCTTTCAGAATAAGGTGGATGAACTCGAGGCACAAATTGAGATTGGTCGGTATGACGTTGTGGGCATCACTGAGTCGTGGCTGAAAGACCGTAGTTGGGAGCTTCACATCAAAGGATATATTTTATATCGAAAGGACAGGCAGGAAGGTATAGGTGGTGGTGTGGCTCTGTGAATCTTTGTGGGTGGAGTTAAGAAACTGCAAGGGTAAAAAAAAACCCATTATGGAAATCATATATAGGCCTCCAAATAGTAGCCAAAATGTGGGGTTGAGATTGCAAAGGGAGCTGGAAAAGACATGTATTAAGGATAATGACATAATTATAATGGGGGACTTCAATATGTAACAGGATTGGGAAAATCAAGTTGGTGTCGGATTGCAAGAGAAGGCATTTGTTGAATGCCCAGTAGATGGCTTTTTAGAGCAGCTTGTGCTTGAGCCTGTGTGGGGAAAGGGTACCGTAGATTGGGTGTTATGTAATAACTCCGATTTATTAGGGAGTTTAATGTAAAAGAACCTATAAGGAGGCAGTGATCATGGTATGATTGAATTAATACTGCAATTTGAGAGGGAGAAGCACATGTTTCAGGATCGCAATGGAATTAAGGGGAATTACAGAGGCTTGAGAGAGGAGCTTGCCCAGGTGGATTGGAGGAGGATGCTGGTGGGGATGATTGCAGAACAGAGAAGGCTGAAGTTTCCTGGAATAGTTCACAAAGCGCAGGATAGATAGGTCCCACAGAAGAAGTTGTTCTCGAATGGCAGGAGTAGGCCACCATGGCTGACAAAGGAAGTTATGGACTGCATAAAAGCTAAGGAAAGGGCATATAAGCTAGCAAAAGTGAGTGGGAAGTTGCATGATTGGAAAGCCTTTAAAATCCAACAAAAGGCAACTAAAAAAAGCTATAAGGGAAAAGACGAATAGGAGGGCAAACTAGCCTATGTAAGAGTAATAGGGAGGTGAGAGTTGATATTGGATCACTGGAAATGATGCTGGTGAGGTAGTAATGGGGGACAAAGAAATGGCAGATGAACTTAATGGGTACTTTGCATCAGTCTTCACCGTGGAAGACACTCGCAGTGTGCCAGAGGTCCGTGAGTATCAGGAAGCAGGAGTGAGAGCCATTTCTATTACAAAGGGAAAAGTGCTAGGCAAACTCAAAGGTCTTAAGGTGGATAAGTCACCTGGGCCAGATGGACTACATCCCAGAGTCCTGAGAGAGGTTGCTGAAGAGATAACAGATGCATTGGTCATGATCTTTCAAGAATCACTTGATTCTGGTATGGTCCCGGAGGACTGGAAGATTGCAAATGTCACTCCACTCTTTAAGAAGGGAGGAAGGCAAAAGAAAGGAAATTATAGGCCAGTTAGCCTAACCTCAGTGGTTGGGAAAGTGTTGGAGTCTATTATTAAGGATGAGGTGAAGGGGTACTTGGAGACTAATCATAAAATAAGTCAAAGTCAGCATGGTTTCTGTAAAGGTAAATCTTGCCTGTTAGAGTTCTTTGAGGAATTAACAAGCAGGGTGGAGAAAGGAGAGTCAATGATGTCATTCACCGGGATTTTCAGAAGGCATTTGATAAGGTGCCTCACATGAAGCTGCTTAACAAGATAAAATCTACAGCGTTGCAGGCAAGAGGCTGTGAGTGAGAATAAAGGGGGCCTTTTCTGGTTGCTGCCAGAGACTGGTGGTGTTCCTCAGGGGTCAGAATTGAGACTGCTACTTTTCACGTTGTTTGTCAATGATTTAGATAATGGAGTTGGTGCCTTGTGACGAAGTTGTGGATGATACGAAGATGGGTGGAGGGGTAGGTAGTGCTGAGGAAGCAATGCTATTGCAGCAGGACTTGGACAGAGTGGTAGGGGGAATATGTTGTTGGGAAGTACAAAATCAAGGGGATAATGCTGAGGTTTATCAACTTATGCACTTGGAGTATTATCAACAGTTTTGGGCCCCATATCTCAGGAAGAGATGTGTTGTCATTGGAGAGAGTCTAGAGGAGGTTCATGAGGATGATTCTGGGAATGAAAGGGTTAATATATATTTTTCTGGGAATGGAGGTGTTGTTCCTCCAACCTTATATTCCATCTGGGTAGCCTCCAACCTGATGGCATGAACATCGACTTCTCTAACTTCCACTAAGGCCCCACCTCCCCCTCGTACCCCATCTGTTACTTTTTTTTATACACACATTCTTTCTCTCACTCTCCTTTTTCTTCCTCTGTCCCTCTGAATATACCCCTTGCCCATCCTCTGGGTCCCCACCCCCCCCTTGTCTTTCTTCCCAGACCTCCTGTCCCATGATCCTCTCGTATCCCCTTTTGCCTATCACCTGTCCAGCTCTTGGCTCCATCCCTCCCCCTCCTGTCTTCTTCTATCATTTTGGATCTCCCCCTCCCCCTCCAACTTTCAAATCCCTTACTCACTCTTCCTTCAGTTAGTCCTGACGAAGGGTCTCAGCCTGAAATGTCGACTGTACCTCTTCCTAGAGATGCTGCCTGGCCTGCTGCGTTCACCAACAACTTTGATGTGTGTTGCTTGAAATTCCAGCATCTGCAGAATTCCTGTTGTTTGCGTAATAGTACAAGTGTAATAGACTTACAAACTCCAGATATAATTGATCATGAAGAGAAAAAAAAAGGGAAAAAAAAATCACAAAGAAAACCCCCCAAAAAACCCCCCAAAAAAACAAACAGGAGAAAACAGGGCTGAGTCAATATATTAAATCGAATACATTCATTAATGTCGTCAACTCCACTCCTCTATTCATATATTCTAAGTTAATAAAAAGGATTTGTTAAAGGTCAAACTACACCATATGAAAATGTTGAATAAATGGCTTCCAAGTCTCTTCAGTGATGGAACATAGCTCTTTATCCTCTTCAGCTTGTTGTATGATTGCATTTGTTACATTAATGGCCAGAAGGTCCATTTTATTGAATTGGAAAGAGACCAATCCTCCTACCACATTTCAGTGGTTTTCTCAAACGATATCATGTTTAAATTTAGAAAAATTCCGGTGTCATTTTTGATCCAATCAACTTCCTTAAGCCAGTCACATCTATTGGTGCATCGGCTGCCGACAGTAGCTACCAGAGTCCTCTGTCCCGGGCCAGTCTTCCACGTTATCTCCAGGTTTAACTCATCTTCTCCCAGGGACGAGGCCTTTGGAGCTTCTGTAGTTCTGAGTAATTACGGGAGGGCCCCATGCCCTCCTTTTGCCACTGGATTGGGACTGTCTGTGGTGGAGTTATATAACCAAAGCTCTGAGTAAGTGAACCCCACAGGCTTTCTTTACAAGAGGTGATTATACTCGACTTTCGCCCATGATCTGGTTCAGTGAGTTCTAAACAAGAGAAGAGCAATTACATAAATGCATGTTTTTATTTTCTTGTGGTGTTCTGGAGACTTAACCCATACGGCAACTTCAAGTAAATATAGGTTTGGATTGGGTAGATGATTTAAAATATGACTTTTAAATCAAGACGTAGTGAAAAGGTAAACACCCCTCTCACTCGGTGTTAGTTAGTGGTGTTGAGTGGCGGGGGGCAGAATCCCTATCTGTGTCAATGGTCCACAATCAGCTCTTTCGTCTTACTGATGTTGAGTGCCAGGTTGTTGTGACACCACTCCAATACTTGGTATGTCTCGCTCCGATACGCCCCTTCATCACCATCTGAGATTCTACCAACTATGGTTGTATCAGCAGCAAGTTTATAGATGGCATTAGAGCTATGCCTAGCCACACAGTCATGTGTATACAGAAGGTAGAGCAGGGGGCTAAGCACACACCTCTGAGGTGTGTCAGTGTTGATTGTCAGTGAGATGGAAATGTTATTTCCAATCCGCACCGATTGTGGTCTTCGTTTTGTAGCTACCTGTGGGAGGACGAATCAGAGTATCGTTTACGATATACATGCTTCGACAATAAAAGTATTTTGAATATTTGAATCTTTGGTTATTTGCTGCTGTTAATCTGCCCAGTTTATTGCTGTTTCAGTCAACCCCATTGAAACAAAGAGCAATCAAATCACAACCGACCAGAGCACAACAGGATGAGAGTGACAAATTGTACAACACACACAAAATGCTGGAGGAACTCAGCAAGTCAGGCAGCATCTATGGAGGGGGATAAACAACAGATATTTCTGCTTCATAGGCGCTGCCTTTGTTTCTTTAGTGTTGTGTGTTTTACTCAAGATTTAGAGCATCTGCAGAATCGCGTGTTACTCTGCACCGATTAAAATTGTCCGGGATGAGAGCGGATACAAACAGGCTTTCAGTGCCATCTGCCACCATGACCATCGTGGGAAAGGTCCTATGCCACCAGATTCAGGAGCAGTTGATGCCCTGCACCTGCTGGGCTCCTGGACCGGCTTCACTCGCCTCCGCCCTGAACGTGCTCTGCTGCTGTGGGCTTATTTCCAGGCACTCTGCAGTTCATCTTCCATCTGTTTTCTGTTTACTTTTTTACTATTTGCAGGATTTGTCCTGTTTTTCAAATTGAATGTTTGTCAGTCATTGTGTATGGTTTTACATGGATTCTGTTGTATTTCATTGTGAGGAGATGATGATAAATCTCAGGGTTCTATTTGATTTATATTGATAATAAATTTGAACTTTGAAATTGTATCCTCTTGAAATAATAGAGTGCCTGTATTCACCCCTCTTGGAAGTTTTCATGAAAATAATTGATTGCAAAGTATTCAGCCTCTTTAGCAGCAATTACAGCCTGGAGTCTGAGTGGATAGGTCTTTATCAGCTTTGCATGTCTGGGCACTGCAATTTTTCCCCTTTACAAAGCTGCTCAAGCTCTGTCAGATTGCACGAGGATCGTGAGTGAACAGCCCTCTTCAAGTCCAGCCACAAATTTTCATTTGGATTGAGGTCTGGACTCTGACTTGGCCACTTCGGGACAGTAACTTTGTTTTGAACCCATTTCTGTGTAGCTTTGGCTTTGTGCTTGGGGAAAAGTGTCTTGCTGGAAAATAAATCTTCTCCCAAGTCGCAGTTCTCCAACAGACTGCATCAGGTTTTCCTCCAGGATTTCCCTGTATTTTGCTGCATTCATTTTACCCTCTGCCGCCCAAGCCTTTCAGGGCCAGCTGCAGAGAAGCATCCCCACAGCCTGATGCAGCTACCACCATGCTTCACAGTAAGGATGGTGTGTTTTTGATGATGTGTGGTGTTTGGCTTACGCCAAACATAGCATTCAGTCTGATGGCCAAAGAGCTCAATTTTCGTTTCATCAGACCATAGAACCTTCTTCCAGCTGACTTCAGAGTCTCTCCCATGCCTTCTGGTAAACTCTAGTTGAGATTTCATGTGAGTTGTTTTTTCAACAGTGGCTTTCTCTTTGCCACGCTGCCATAAAGCTGCGACTGGTGAAGCACCCGGACAACAGTTGTATGCACGGTCTCTCCCATCTCAGTCGCTGAAGCTTGTAACTTCTCCAGCGTTGTCATAGGTCTTTTGGTGGCCTCCTACACTAGTCCACTTCTTGCGTGGTCGTTCAGTTTTTGAAGACAGCCTGCTCTAATCAGTTTTACAGCTGTGCCATATTCTTCCCATCTCTCGATGATTGACTTAGCTGTACCCTAGGGGATATTCAGTCACTTGGAAATCTTCTTGTATCCATCTCCTGACTTGTGCTGTTCAATAACCTTTTTACAGAGTTGTTTGGAGTGTTCTTTTTTTTTTTTGTCTTTATTGTGTAGTTTTTGCCAGGATACTGACTCACCAGAAGTTGGACCTTCCAGATACAAGTGTCTAATCAATTGACTGCACACAGGTCTCCAAAAACAGATCTCCATTTAACTAATTATTTGACTTCTAAAAACCAGTTGGCTGCACCAGTGATGATTTGATGTGTCATATTAAGGGGGATGAATACTTGTGCAATCAATTATTTTGTGTTTTATATTTGTAATTAATTTGGATCACTTTGTAGAGATCTTTTTTCACTTTGACATGAAAGAGCCCTTTTCTGTTGATCAGTTTAAAAAAAAAGCCAAATTAAATCCACTGATTCCATGTTGTAAAACAATAAAACATGAAAACTTCCAAGGATGTGAATACTTTTTATAGGCACTGTAAATATTGCAGTTATAATTAGGCCAAAGTTGTAGGACCTGAGAAAGTTAATGCTCAAGTTTGCCCCTGAATTTTTTTCCCTGGTTCCCCATTCCCTGGATTTGCCGTTTATTAAGAGCTAGACATGGTAGCATAAGTGGTTAACACAGTGCTTTACAATACGGCAGATGCAGATTCCGTTCCAGCTGTTCCTGTAAGGAATTCATAAGTTCTCCCTGTGACTGCATGAGTTCTCCTCCCATCCCCACCCCACAATCCAAAGACATACTGGTTGGTAGGTTAGTAACTTGATCTGTGATTAGGCTCCGATTAAATTGGGAGGTTGCTGGGGCAGTGTTGCTGGAAGGTCTGGAAGAGCCTGTTCCATGCTGTATCTCAGTATGTACGGCGTTTGATGGCTCTGGGCCTGTATTCACTAGAATTCAGAAGAATGAGGGGAGACCTCATTGAAGCCTTGGTGAAAGGCATTGGTATAGTGAATAGTGGAGATGATGTTTCATGTGGCGGGAGAGTCCAAGACCAGAGGACACAGCCTCATAATAGAGGGATATCCTTTTAGAATGGAAATGAGGAGGAACTTCTTTCAGTAGAGGGTGCAGAATCTGTCAAATTAGGTGCAGGAGCCTGAAGCCGTACACTCAATGATTCAGGAACACATTCTTTCCCACTGCCATCAGATTTCTGAATGGGCAATGAACCCCTCTACTTTTAAGCTTTTTTTTTGCAAAGTTTAGAAGCTGTCCTTGAGCATGGTGGTATGAGATTTTAGTTTTTTGTATCTTCTGTCCGTTAGGAGAGGGAGATGAAAGAATGTCCAGGATGGAAGGGGTCTTTTAGGTGCTTTTCCAAGGCTGTGAGAAATGTCAACAGATGAAGAAGGATAATATCTGACAAACCCTTTTGAGTGTTTGGGGATGTGACTGGTTGAATAGATGAGGGAGACGCATGAACAGAGTCATTGAGCAGTACAGCGCAGAAGTAAGCCCTTCAGCCCATCTAGCCTGTGCCAAAGCATTTAAGCTCTGTTCCCATCTCTCAATGACCTGCATCAGAACCATAGTCCTGCACATCCTTGCCATCAATGGACCAAAACTGCACACAATACTCCAAATTAGTCCTCACAACATCCTAACACCATAAACCACAGTATTGAGTACAGAAGGCCAGTGTGCCAAAACCTTTCTTGATGACCCCATCTACCTGTGACACTACCTACAATGAATTATAGACCAAATACAACATCACACATCAAAGTTGCTGGTGAACGCAGCAGGCCAAGCAGCATCTATAGGAAGAGGCGCAGTCGACGTTTCAGGCCGAGACCCTTCGTCAGGACTAACTGAAGGAAGAGTGAGTAAGGGATTTGAAAGTTGGAGGGGGAGGGGGAGATGCAAAATGATAGGAGAAGACAGGAGGGGGAGGGATGGAGCCGAGAGCTGGACAGGTGATAGGCAAAAGGGGATACGAGAGGATCATGGGACAGGAGGTCCGGGAAGAAAGACGGGGGGGTGGGTGACCCAGAGGATGGGCAAGAGGTATATTCAGAGGGACAGAGGGAGAAAAAGGAGAGTGAGAGAAAGAATGTGTGCATAAAAATGAGTAACAAATGGGGTACGAGGGGGAGGTGGGGCCTAGCGGAAGTTAGAGAAGTCAATGTTCATGCCATCAGGTTGGAGGCTACCCAGACGGAATATAAGGTGTTGTTCCTCCAACCTGAGTGTGGCTTCATCTTTACAGTAGAGGAGGCCGTGGATAGACATGTCAGAATGGGAATGGGATGTGGAATTAAAATGTGTGGCCACTGGGAGATCCTGCTTTCTCTGGCGGACAGAGCGTAGATGTTCAGCAAAGCGGTCTCCCAGTCTGCGTCGGGTCTCACCAATATATAAAAGGCCACATCGGGAGCACCGGACGCAGTATATCACCCCAGTCGACTCACAGGTGAAGTGATGCCTCACCTGGAAGGACTGTTTGGGGCCCTGAATGGTGGTAAGGGAGGAAGTGTAAGGGCATGTGTAGCACTTGTTCCGCTTACACGGATAAGTGCCAGGAGGGAGATCAGTGGGGAGGGATGGGGGGGACGAATGGACAAGGGAGTCGTGTAGGGAGCGATCCCTGCGGAATGCAGAGAGGGGGGGAGGGAAAGATGTGCTTAGTGGTGGGATCCCGTTGGAGGTGGCGGAAGTTACGGAGAATAATATGTTGGACCCGGAGGCTGGTGGGGTGGTAGGTGAGGACCAGGGGAACCCTATTCCTAGTGGGGTGGTGGGAGGATGGAGTGAGAGCAGATGTACGTGAAATGGGGGAGATGTGTTTAAGAGCAGAGTTGATAGTGGAGGAAGGGAAGCCCCTTTCTTTAAAAAATGAAGACATTTTCTAGGACGAGGGAGATGTCTTCATTTTTTAAAGAAAGGGGCTTCCCTTCCTCCACTATCAACTCTGCTCTTAAACGCATCTCCCCCATTTCACGTACATCTGCTCTCACTCCATCCTCCCACCACCCCACTAGGAATAGGGTTCCCCGGGTCCTCACCTACCACCCCACCAGCCTCCGGGTCCAACATATTATTCTCCGTAACTTCCGCCACCTCCAACGGGATCCCACCACTAAGCACATCTTTCCCTCCCCCCCCTCTCTGCATTCCGCAGGGATCGCTCCCTACACGACTCCCTTGTCCATTCGTCCCCCCCATCCCTCCCCACTGATCTCCCTCCTGGCACTTATCCGTGTAAGCGGAACAAGTGCTACACATGCCCTTACACTTCCTCCCTTACCACCATTCAGGGCCCCAAACAGTCCTTCCAGGTGAGGCATCACTTCACCTGTGAGTCGACTGGGGTGATATACTGCGTCCGGTGCTCCCGATGTGGCCTTTTATATATTGGTGAGACCCGACGCAGACTGGGAGACCGCTTTGCTGAACATCTACGCTCTGTCCGCCAGAGAAAGCAGGATCTCCCAGTGGCCACACATTTTAATTCCACATCCCATTCCCATTCTGACATGTCTATCCACGGCCTCCTCTACTGTAAAGATGAAGCCACACTTAGGTTGGAGGAACAACACCTTATATTCCGTCTGGGTAGCCTCCAACCTGATGGCATGAACATTGACTTCTCTAACTTCCGCTAGGCCCCACCTCCCCCTCGTACCCCATCTGTTACTCATTTTTATGCACACATTCTTTCTCTCACTCTCCTTTTTCTCCCTCTGTCCCTCTGAATATACCTCTTGCCCATCCTCTGGGTCACCCCCCCCCCCCCGTCTTTCTTCCCGGACCTCCTGTCCCATGATCCTCTCGTATCCCCTTTTGCCTATCACCTGTCCAGCTCTCGGCTCTATCCCTCCCCCTCCTGTCTTCTCCTATCATTTTGCATCTCCCCCTCCTCCTCCAGCTTTCAAATTCCTTACTCACTCTTCCTTCAGTTAGTCCTGACGAAGGGTCTCGGCCTGAAACGTCGACTGCGCCTCTTCCTATAGATGCTGCTTGGCTTGCTGCGTTCACCAGCAACTTTGATGTGTGTTGCTTGAATTTCCAGCATCTGCAGAATTCCTGTTGTTTGCGTCCAAATACAACATGTTGTATTTGGATTTTGATAAGTTTCCATTTCAGATATTACTGTGCAGAATTAAAGCTATGGGATACTGGTATGAATTGAGAATATTGGCTGAATGACAGGAATTGGCATATTGGAGTAACTGACCCTTGGGATAGCAAGCAGTAATGGGAGGGGCATGGACAGCTCATCTTCTAGATATTTATCATTATTACATTTTTTTCTATTTGTATTTCCGCAGTTTGTTGTTTTTTGCACATTGGTTGTTTGCCTATCTTGGTTGTGTGAGGGTTTTCATTGATTCTATTGTGTTTCTTTGTATTTACTGTGAATACCCACAGGAAAATGAATCTCAGGGTTGTATACTGTGACGTACATGTACTTTGATAATAAATTGATTTTGAACTTTGGAAGGATCAGTGCCTGAATATTGATGATGTGGAACAAAATCCAACCTTACTAAGTTTGCCAACCACACAGAAACTAAGTAGGATTGGGAGATTTCCAGGCTTGGACTATGGGGAGAGAATGGGACTTGGGACTTCGAGACTTCGGCAAATCGATTGCGTGGACAAACTCCATATAACACAGTTATCAGAACTGGTAGATAAAACAAGGGTAGTGCATTGTTTAAATGGTGATAGATAGGGAAATGTGGATTGACTGAGCCTTGGGCGGCCTTGTACACCGATGAACAAGTAGTTAAGAAGTGATTGGTGTTTATGGCCTTCACTGAGGATGTCTGAATACAGGAGCAAGGATATCATACTACGATTATGTGGGCTCTTTGTGAAAGCATGCCAGTGTATCGTGTGCACTGTTGGTGCCCTTAATTAAAAAACGATCGCTTACCATTGAGGGAGTTCAATGAAGGTTTGTAAGGCAGGTTTCGAGAATGAAAGGACTGTTTGTGTTAGTGTGTGGGGAGGTTGGCCTTTCTAGGCCTACACTCACCTATAGAATCATTGAAATAGACAACACAGCAAGAGGCCATTTTGTCTTGCCTCACTCATGCCCACCGTATTTCCTGTCTGCACTAATGCCACATTTGCCCATGTAAGGCATGCACCTGCCTGTGCCTTCTCCAACTCTGTACCTGTCCAAATGTAATTGCATCTGCCTCCTCTTGCTGCTCATTCCAGCTGTGCTCCACCCTCTGTAGAAAATTTACCCCCATTCATTCCTTCTCATCTGTGCCCTCTAGTTTTACATTCCCCTGCCCTGGAAATAAAAAGACTTGGGATTATCTGTCCATCTATAATTTTGTAAACCTCAGTGGGCATTAAGTGTCGCACTAACAAGATTAAACTGTAAATGCTAATGACACAGATAGCTGTGGAGGCCTCACCATAGATTCATTCTGGATTTGATCTTTCCATGTCTTGTTCCACCTTGTTCCCACTCCTTGTCCTTGCTCTTTGTAAGATGTGGTGGGGTGGTGAAGAAGAGAGGTATATAATGAGGGAGACATAAAAGGAAGATGGTTGAGATGTATCAGGGGTTTGCAACCTTTTTTTTTACCATGGACACCTACCAAGGGGACTGTGGAGCCCAGGTTGGGAAGCCCTGGATTAGAGAAGCAGTTGGCAGGGGCACTCGGAGAGTTGGCAGAGAGGGAACCTCTTAATTCAGAGGACCTGTTGATCTTTTCTTTCTTGACCCCCTGTTCATAAGCAGGGTGATGTCATGTTTTCAAAACTCCAATTTTAATTCCACATGATCTAATCTACATTTGACTGTTCTGTGTCCAATTTCCAGAATTTGGAAATGTTAATAGCAGAATATACCTTTCTGTGACAGGCTAATTTGCAAACTAATATTTGGAAATGGGCGTTGATGTAGTTGAAATTTCCCCCAAATGGCGAGTCTGTCATTACAAAAAATGCTGGTGAATGCAGCAGGCCAGGCAGCATCTCTAGGAAGAGGTATAGTCGACGTTTCGGGCCGAGACCCTTCGTCAGGACTAACTGAAGGAAGAGCTAATAAGGGATTTGAGGGGGGAGGGGGAGATCCGAAATGATAGGAGAAGACAGGAGGGGGAGGGATGGAGCCAAGAGCTGGAAAGTTGATTGGCAAAAGGGATACAAGGCTGGAGAAGGGGGAGGATCATGGGATGGGAGGCCTAGGGAGGGAGAAAGGGGGAGGGGAGTACCAGAGGAAGATGGAGAGCAGGCAAGGAGTTATTGTGAGGGGGACAGAGAGAGGAAAAAAAAAGAATGAATGATGGGAACATCGACTGTGCTTCTTCCTGTGGATGCTGTCTGACCTGCTGCGTTCCGCCAGCATTTTGTGTGTGTTGCTTGAATTTCCAGCATCTGCAGATTTCCTCGTGTAAAGGTTGGTTGTAGATGGTTTGTATTCTGCATGGAGGTCGGTGACCACTGGCGTTCCGCAGGGATCTGTTCTGGGACCCCTCCTCTTTGTGATTTTCACTCACTCCCTCTCTCTCCTCTTCACACTGGCCACCTTCGTTCTCCCCTCAGTCGTAATTCAGGGTTTTGATCAGAAACATTGACGATTCTTTGCCCCATATGGATGCTGCTCGGCCACCAGGTTACTCCAGCTGGCTGCTTGTTGCATCTGCAGTTTCTCGTTGCCTTAAAGGAAAAGTAACGTTCCATAATCTTTTGAAAGCTGTAACAATAATTTAGGATTGGACGTAGATCCTCCGTGTGTCGGGATGTTTGGTTTCACTTGCCTCAGCGCTGTGTTGGTTCGGTGGCTGTGGGCTCACTTTCGGAGACAGTGGTTCATGTTCTGTGCACTATTTGTTTTCTTTTTTATTGTTTGCTCGGTTTTTTTGCATATTGGATGTTTGTTGGTCTTTGTGTGTGTTCTTTTGTGGATTCAATTAGAAACATAGAAACATAGAAAATAGGTGCAGGAGTAGGCCATTCGGCCCTTCGAGCCTGCACCGCCATTTATTATGATCATGGCTGATCATCCAACTCAGAACCCAGCCTTCCCTCCATACCCCCTGACCCCTGTAGCCACAAGGGCCATATCTAACTTCCTTTTAAACATAGCTAATGAACTGGCCTCAACAGTTTGCTGTGGCAGAGAATTCCACAGATTCACCACTCTCTGTGTGAAGAAGTTTTTCCTAACCTCGGTCCTAAAAGGCTTCCCCTCTATCCTCAAACTGTGACCCCTCGTTCTAGACCTCCCCAACATCGGGAACAATCTTCCCGCATCTAGCCTGTCCAATCCCTTTAGGATCTTATACGTTTCAATCAGATCCCCCCTCAATCTTCTAAATTCCAACGAGTACAAGCCCAGTTCATCCAGTCTTTCTTCATATGAAAGACCTGCCATCCCAGGAATCAATCTGGTGAACTGTGAATTGTGGTTCTTTGTTTTGTGGCTGCCTGCGAGAGGCTGATTCTCTGGTTGTATATGGTATATATGCTTTGATAATAAATATACTTCTGACTGGGCCAAGTTTAAGAACCTGTTTAAACACTTGCATAGTTTTGAAGGAATGATGCTTTTCCTTGACAATGGAGGATATAGTGCACAGACGAGTTGGGCTGAAGAGCCGGTGTAGTGTTTTATGACTCTTTGATGACGCACAAATCATTATCAATATTTTAATCGATTGTGTTGGCAGCTGGAGTATTCCTGCCCAAAGTTTAACAAATAGAAGCAGGGCTTTGGAGTTTCTAGCTGTGCCTATTCAGGGATGTGGATCAGGCAGAACTGATGTGAATGAGTATTCTGTGCTGGTTCAATGCCTTCATTAGTCTTTCAGTTTGTTTGTATTGTGACTTTGAGGCCAAGTTCCACTTTTATTGATTTGTCCATGATTTGTGCACAGCACAAATGAGCCAGAGGTGGAATCTAATGCTCACCGTGCGCATTCCTACAGGATTTACAAATGGATGGCCGCTGGTTTATGATTCACTAAGGCTCACCTTTTAAAATTTAATATTGTGTGCAATAAATATTGGCATTTTCAATTTCTTTCAGTGCTTTCCTGGAATGTGGCAATAAAGAAGTGATATTGCCTATACTTTGTAAGTATATCATTGAGTATAACACAAAATATCTTGTGTTTGTAACATTATGTATTTTTAGGAGAGTGGAACAGAGGATAGGTTGCTCCATTGCCTTGACTCTGGACTCACACACTCAAGACTATCCTATAAGGCTTGTTCTAACATTGTTTCTCCTTTACTTTTAATGTGGGGGAACTTTGAAGGAAAATTGCCAAATTTGACTTTATTATCTTCAAACTTTGGACTGAGCAGAGCTGGCTGATTTAAGCGCCCTTTCATTCTCCGGTCTTGTGTGTTGAGTGTGTATCCTTTGTGTGTGCCTCAGTCATGCAACTTTATTAATGGGCGTCCTTGGGCGATCTAGACTTTATACACGTGAAGTAATAAATAGTCCCATCTTATTGCCTCAAGTGAAATCCAGCACATCAACAAGGGGTCAGTGAAGCAAGATTTTTAGTGTGTTTATTTTGGCTATTTTCCCCTATTCCTTTTAAATCCAAGTACTAATCATAATGTTGCCATCTTTTGAAAGCCATTGAATCAGGATCCAATTTTCTGTACTGCTTGCTGAGCCATGGCTGGGAAATTTGTGTATGGGAGGGAGGGGGAGATGGGAGGGAGAGCTGTTTAGCAAATGTATTTTACTGGATGGTGAGTAGGGTTTTCAATAATGAGTTGGATAAAGTCAGCTTCAAGATTCAAGATTGTTTAATGTCATTTCCAGTACAAAGTGTAAAGAAGAATGGAATAATAATTGTTATTCCAGCTCTGATGCAACACAATATAAGTTAACACAATAATTAAAAACTACAATAAATATCTTTGGTTGGCTAAATTCCCTGTCTAGAAACTTTGAAACTCCATCTTAGAATTTAAAACTTCCACCATTATTGGGAGCCGAAGAAGCTGCTGCTTCTTGTCAAATGCAGAAATCTCCCAGAAGTCAATAAACATCTCCCCTCTTGTAACATTGTTCCAGTAAACTCTCTTGTTTACCTCCTAGTTTGTGATGGGTTAAAGCATTCATCTGGGTGCTGTTATTGGCCGTAACTAGCTTGGGCAGGGAGTTGGTGCAGGAGACGGAAGCTATGTGGAAGATTCACCAGAGTTGCTGTTAGCTTGAGCTAGTCAGGATGGGACTATATTCATTGTCAGTACTGATGCTGTGCAGTCTGACCATCTGAGTGTTGAAGGCTGTTTTTATCTGATGGAAATGTACCTCAGTTATTGTCTTTGGGAAAGGAAAATGAATGGGAATGGGTTAACTTGAGATTTTCAGTGGTATTATTGTTACAGGGACTCTTCATGTTACTACAGGGTTCCATTCTTGAAAACCAGACATCTCCCACAAGACAGTAAATAGCTCCTTCATTGTAACATTGATGCTTTAGCTGTGAGAGATTGAGATCTGGTTAGACCATTCAACTGCTTGTTGTTATTGGTGGTGTCCTGTTCTTGAGAACCATTCATAACTTGAGCAGTTCATAAATCAGAAATGAACAAAACCAGTGCGTGGAGTGTACAGTATCTCACTGGACAGGAGAGGTGTAGATGTGAGAAGAGCAGCCAGCCTCAGCAAGTGAGCTTGCTCATTTGTATCTACAGGCTGTCCTTTAGCCAAGCCTATATCTATTAAATGAGTGTTGGTCATTGTATGTCCTGTGCTAACCTCTAGCTTTATGGTTCCTCAGAATCAGGTTTAATATGACTAGCAGATATGAAATTTGTTGTTTTGCAGCAGCAGTAAATTGCAATACATAATTTTAAAAACTATAAATTTCGATAAGAATGTATACAGTACTGTGCAAAAGTCTTGGACATCCTAGCTTTTTGATTTTATTTTCTTTTGTAATTCATTTTTTACAGAGCAAATTTTAGATTTCCAACTTTCATTTTCCCCAAAATTAAATGTTACAGAGAAATCTTTGTATTTTGTTGAAGAAAGCAATAGTCAAATCACAATAAGAGACGATCTGCAGATGCTGCAAGTCCGAGCAACACACACAGAACGCTGGAGGAACTCAGCAGGTCAGGAAGGATCTATGGGAAAGAGTACAGTTGACGTTTTGGGCTGAGACCCTTCGGCAGGACTGGAGGTAAAAGCTGAGGAGTAGATTTGAAAAGTGGGAGGAGGGCAGAGAGAACCACCAGGTGACAGGTGAAACCTGGAGGTGGGGGGGTTGGAGTAAAGAGCTGGGAAGTTGATTGGTGAGAGAGGCAGAAGGCCATGGAAGAAAGAAAGGGGGGGGCAGAAGAAGTACCAGAGGGAGGTGATGGGCAGGCAAGGGGTGAGGGAGGGGAAAGGGTGAAAGGGGGATGGGGTGGGAGACAGTACTGGAAGTTTGAGAAATCAGTGTTGGAGGCTACCCAAATGGAATATAAGGTGTTGCTCCTCCAACCTAGGTGTGGCCTCATCATGATAGTGGAAGAGGCCATGGATGGACATATCAAAATGGGAATGGGAAGTGGATTTAAAATGAGTGGCCACTGGGAAATCCTGCTTTTTCTGGCGGTCAGACCGTAAATGCTCAGCGAAGCGGTCTCCCAATCTATGCCCGGTCTCAGTGATTTATATAGGAGGCCACACCAGGACTACTGTATACAGTAAATGACCCCAACAGACTCACAAGTGAAGTGTCGTCTCACCTGGAAAGACTGTTTAGCGCCTGGAATAGTAGTGGGGGAGGAGGTGTAGTACTAGACCATTTTCCAAATAAAAACTTACTGTGTAAGTATATGGTCCAGTGCACGATTAAACAAATATCAAACAGGTGCTAATGATCATTGGCATAATGAGTTGAATGAACTAAATTGATTCACTGAAACAGAAATTGGTGTAGAAGAAATCAGACTGTATAGGACAAGCAAACTAAAAGGTGAGGGTGTGGCAGATGTGACGGTTTAACCTTCAAATCATCAATCCTTACATCATGGCAAGAGTGAGCAAAGCAACATGACAGAAGGTGGTCAACCTGCAGTAGCAAGGTCTCTCCCAAGCAGAAGTTTCGCAGCAGACAGGAGTTTGCCCAAGCTCTTCTGAAGAAACACAAAGAAATGGGCAAGTGGTCAGCCACGGAAGCTGAGTGTAACCGACAAGAGATGGATCAACCTGATGTCCTTCAACCACCGGAACCCAAGTACACCCCTCTACAGTCCAGAGAAGTCTTGTCAGAAGTGCCCATCGTGTCGGAGTTGCTGCCAAAGCGTCATTTCTCCAAAGTGGAAACAAAGCTGAGGGGCAAACCCACACACTAATAACTCAGGGACTGGAGTGCTGAGCAATGGCAGCAAGCGCTGTGGACTGATGAGTCAAAATTTTAAATTTTTGTCTCAAACAGGAGGCAGTTTGTCCATAAAAAAAGTTGGAGAGCATTGCATGTGTCTGCAACTAACCAGTGAAGCATGGTGGAGATTCCCTGCAGGTTGAGGGCTGCATTTCTGCAGAAGGAGTTGGTGATCTGGTCAGAATTAATAGAATTCTCAATGCTGCGAAGGATAAGCAGATTCTCATCCATCACTCAGAACGTGTAGGGAGGCACCTAAGCAGGTCCAACTTCATCCTGCAGCAGGACAATTGCCCAAACACACAGCCAAGGTCATAAAGAACTATCTTCAGCGAAATGAAGAACGAGGAAATGGTCTAGCCTCCATAGAGTTCTGCTCTCAACAACACTGAGGCTGTCTGGGATTACCTAGAGAGACAGAGGCAAGTGAGATATCTGAAGTCTGTAGAAGAACTGTGGCAAGTTCTCCAAGATACTTGGAACATTCTACCAGCTGATCTTTTTTTATAAAACTGCACAGCATTATAAATGATGAAGTTTTAAAGGCAAAGGGTGCTCACACCAAATACTGATTTGATTTAGTTTTTTAACTACTTACTACTCTTTATGGTAATTTTTCTGATGATTAGAAACTTCTCATTTCATTGTTTTTGGAAGCATCTTTGCTTTACAGAATTTTTTTTACGTGTGTCTAAGACATTTGTAAGTACTGTATAAAATTAAGCAAGTCGTGCAAATAGAGAAAAAAATGATGAGGTAGTGTTCATTGTCCATTCAGAAATCTGATGGCAGGAGGGAAGAAGTTGTTCCTGAAACACTGAGTGTGTGTCTTCAGGCTCCTGTGCCTCTTTCCTGATGGTGGCAATAAGAAGAGGGCATATCCTGGCAATGGGGGTCCTTAATGATGAGTGCCACATTTTTGTGGCATGTTAATTACAATGGCTTGTGCCATTCTTTCAAGCTCCATGGGGAAGCAAGTCTGGTACGAGCCATTGTAATTGGATGTGAGACTAAAGGAACCAGTGTTTGCAGCAAGAGAGCACTCATCCATTGGAATATTTGAGAGTTAAACTGAATACAATACATAATTAGCAAGTTAACGGTTGAAGTTTTAATTGAAGCCTGTCCTGCCATGGCATGATGTCATTGGATACCAAAATAGTACGAAGTGGGTGGTGCTTGGAAACTGCTTTAATTGTGCATGGTAGCTACGTACCCACATGCACGTAACCGTTCTGCAATGTGCTGATTGTGATTCAGGATTGTTTAATGTCATTTCCAGTACACAAGTGTAAAGGAGAATGAAATAATTGTTACTCTGCGTCTGATGCAGGATTTAAAAAAAAACACAGTAAGAGAAAGAACAGAATAATAAAAATACACAGTAACTATAAATAAATAAAATAGCCGGTATATAAAGTGACACTTGGTACAGGAGTGTCTGTATATAAGGTGACTGACGGGAAATGATAAAGTAGTGGTGGCTGGGGGTGTGGTGGGTGGGTTAGTGGGCGGAGGTGTTGATCAGCCTTACTGCTTAGGGGAAAGTAACTGTTTTTGAGTCGAGTGGTCCTGGCGTTAATGCTATGTAGCTTCCTCCCTAATGGGAGTGGGATAAACACTAATTGTGTAATGTGCCAACTATGACTCACGGAATGTTGTTTGCTGTGGTGAGATACATTTTTCTTTTGAATTCTAGTTATCTCTGAGGAAACCTGAGTGTTAATTGCTCGTGAAGGTCTTCAGAATACTGTTGATGCACATTTTTAACAGTCTGATGTGGAATTTCTGAATGTTTTCAAAGTTCAGCATCATGCCATTCGGAATAGGAAAGCTGAACTGGGATGTGGTAAAATTGTTGGCAATTGGCAGAGAGAAGCTGCTGTGGTTTTTGAACAAGTGATTATAATTGGAAAACATTACTGATTTCACATGTTGATGGACCAACTGGCACAGTATCACTGTAAAAAAAAATAGAGTGAGCTCTCTTCTCGATAACGGTTGTATATAATATTGGAAAGAATATCCAGGCAATTTGCTTAGTTCTGCATTTATCTATACTTTTGACTCCACACCTATTTATTAATCTACCATTCTTTGTTGTTACTGAGTGGGAACTTCCTTTAGATTAACATTGCCAAGCTCAAAGCCAGCTGTTTGATTTCCAATTTGTATTTCTATCTCCATCTTGGTGGTCTGCATTTCTAGATCCCATTTTTAACCATGTCTTTGGCCGCCCTGCTTTCACCTTCAGAGCATCAGGGTCGTATGATTTGCTGCTCCATTATATCCGTCATTCACAGCTTAGTTAGCATCAGTTCTCTTTTCTGTGCTTAATACCATTTAGAGTGAGCTGCCACTGTACATTGTCTGTGCCATAGAAAGCCTTCCATCCTACAGTGTTTCTTCCCACTATTGACTGTAGAAGTCACAATCTTTTGCAGATCCATTTAACTTCTCGTTATTAGTAGAACTTATTTGGGCATGGTTTCTGCATTTCTGTAATTGATGCAGATACAAATTTTCTTGCACTACTCTAACTAGAATTAGTGGGATGAAAGGTGAGAAGTTTAAGGGGAGCATGAGGGGGAGCTTCTTCACTCAGAGGGTGGTGAGAGTGTGGAATGAGCTGCTAGAGCAAGTGGTGGGTGCAGGTTTGATGTCAACATTTAAGAGACATTTGGGGAGGTATATGGTGGGCTAGGGTCTGGATGCAGGTTGATGGGACTAGGCAGATGAATAGCTGGCACAGACTAGATGGGCCAAGGGGCCTGTTTCTGTGCTGTAGTATTCTTTTACTATATAACTTCGTTTATTTTGCCAATTACTTTAATTTTGTGTCCCCTAGTTTGGCAATTGGCTGTTTCGTTTTGGATATATTCATGTAGGGTTGAATGGTAACTGAACTTGAACTTGGGAAAGTTTTCTTCTGTCAGCTTTGTCTATGATCTTTATGATCTTTCATATCACTATCAGGTTCCTCTGAGCAAAGCTCTGTTCCCAGGAGAATACTCACAGACCAAAGTCCATCGTCCCCTGTAAACCTCAATAGATCTTTTTCATCTTTCAGAAAGTTGGTTGGCCACAGCTGACACAATGATCCAATGGTGATCAAGCGAGTGTGTTACTAGTTTTAGGCAATAGTTCTGCCTCTGTTTATTAAACCTGGGATTCCAAGCATTTTCTTAAACTGACATCTCAATTTGCCCAGGTATGATCTGTGCATATATCTCCAGATCAAGTTCATGGTCAAATGTTTACCATTTTGGATACTGTATGGGGGTTGACCTCCCAGGGGAATGCCATGGAGACCGGGTCACTGGCACAGAGTATGGGTCTGTAGTGTAGAAGGGGAAGAGGGGAGGGGTGGTGATAGAGGAACAGACAGGAGGTTCGGTGAATGCAAATGGGATGGTATGTCCCCTCTCAGTTGCCAGGATCAGGAAGATCTCGGATTGCGTCCACAGCATTTTAGAGGGGGAGGATATATGTCTGTACCAATGACACAGGAAGGAAAAGCAAAGAGGTCCTGAAGAGAGAATTTAGAGAGCTAGGTAGAAAACTGATGAGCAGGACCTCCCGGGTAGTAATGTCTGGATTGCCTCCTGTGCTACACACCAGTGAGGGTAGAAGCAGGACGATTTTGGAGATTAATATGTGGCTGAGAAACTTGTGCAGGGAGCAGGGCTTCAGGTTCTTGGATCATTGGGATTCTTTCTGGGAGAGGTTGACCTGTTCAAAATTGACGGGTTGCACCAGAACCCAAGGGGAACCAATGGGCAGGTTTGTTAGAACTGTTGGGGAGGGTTTAAACTAATTTGGCAAGGTGGTGTGAACTGGAGTGAAGGGACACAGGATAGGATGATGGTTTAAAAACAAGCACAGATGAACATCCTGTCTACAGGTATCCGAAATCAACTCTCTTAACATGTATGCAGTCAGTCTGTCAGGAAGGGCAGGCAGATGATAGAACATAATTGTAGCCAGCAGGGTGGGTATCAGTGCATTAGGAATGCAGAATCAAATAGGGTAGCAAATAGAGTAATCAGTGTAATGTCTCTTCACAGAGTAGAATAAATAAGGTGGATGATTTTGTTGCACTTTTACAGATTGCCAGGTATGATGTTGTGGCCATCACTGAATCGTGGCTGAAGGATGGTTGTAGTTGGGAGCTGAATGTCCAAGGTTACATGTTATATCGGAGGGATAGGAAGGTCGGCAGAGGGGGTGGTGTGGCTCTACTGGTAAAGAATGGCATCAAATCAGTAGAAAGATGTGACATAGGATCAGAAGATGTTGAATCCTTGTGTTGAGTTAAGAAACTGCAAGGGTAAAAGGACCCTGATGGCAGTTATACACAGGCCTCCTAACAGTAGCTGCGATGTGGACTACAGATTACAACGGAAAATAGAAGAGGTGTTTCAAAGGTTCAATGCTATGATGGTCATGGGAAATTTTAACATGCATGTAGATCAGGAAAATCAGGATGGTAATGGATCCCAAGACAGTGAATTTGTTGAATGCCTCTGAGATGGCTTTGTGAGCAGTTTGTTGTTGAGATCAGCTATACTGCATTGGATGTTATGCAGTGAACCAGAGGTGATTGGGGAGCTGAAGGTAAAGGACCCTATGGAGTCAATGACCACAATATGATTGACTTCAACTTGAAATTTGATAGGGAGGAAGTAAAGCCTGTAGCAGTATTTCAGTAGAGTAAAGGAAATTACAGTGGTATGTAGGAGTTAGCCAAAGTAAATTGGAAGGAGATGCTGGCAGGGATGACAGTAGAGCAGCAATGTTGTGTGTTTTTGGGGAAATGAGGAAGGTGCAATATAGATGTATTCCAGAAACTAAGAAATACTCAAATGGTGAAATAATACAACTGTGGTTGACAAGGGACGTCAAAGTGAATGTAAAAGCAAAAGAGAGGGCATACAACAAAGCAAAATTTAGTGGGAAGACGGAGGATTGGGAAGCTTTTAAAAAGCTACAGAAAACAATTAAATGAATCATTAGGAGGGAAAAGATGAAATATGAAAGTAGGCTCGCAAACAATATCAAATTGGAATGTAAAAGCTTTTTCAAGTAGGTAAAAAATAAGAGAGATGAGACCGCTAGAAAATGAGGCCAGAGAAATAATAACGAGGGACGAGGAGATGACAGTTGAATTAAATGAGTATTTTGCATCAGTCTTCACTGTGGAAGACACTAGCAGTGTGCCAGATGTTGAAAGGATTCAAGGAAGAGAAGTGAGTGCAGTTACTATTACAAGGGAGAAGGTGCTCAAAAAGCTGAAAGACCTAAAGGTACATAAGTCACCCGGACCAGATGAACTGCATCCAAGCGTTCTGAAAGAGTTAGAGGTAGAGATTGCAGAGGCATTAGTAATGATCCTTCAAGAATTATTGGACTGGAGGACTAGAAAATTGCAAATGTCTCTCCACTTTAAGAAAGGAGGGAGGCAGCAGAAAGGAAATTACAGACCAATTAACCTGACCTCAGTGGTTGGGAAAATGTTAGAGTCAATTGTTAAGGATGAGGTTATGGAGTACTTGGTGGCACAGGGCAAGATAGGATGAAGTCAGCATGGTTTCCTTAAGGAAGAATCTTGCCTGATGAATCTGTTGGAATTCTTTGGGAGACTATGCGCAGGATGGATAAAGGTGATGCAGTGGAAGGCGAATATTTGGATTTTCAGAAGGCCTTTGACAAGGTGCCACTTATGAGGCTGCTTACCAAGTTAAGAGTCCATGGTATTACAGGAAAATTACTAACATGGTTGGAGCATTGGCTGATTGGTAGGAGGCAGCGAGTGGGAATAAAAGGATCCTTGTCTGGTTGGCTACCAGTGAGTAGTGATATTCTGCAGGGGTTGGTGTTGAGACCATTTCTTTTTATGCTGTATGTCAGTGGTTTAGATGATGGAATAGATGGCTTTTTGTCAAGTTTGCGGATGATACGAAGCTTGGTGGAGGGGCTGGTGTGCTGAGAAAACAGGTAGGCCACAGAAGGACATAGACAGATTAGGAGAATGAGTAAGAAAGTGGCAAATGAAATACAATGCTGGAAAATGCATAGTCAACACTTTGGTAGAAAAAAATAAATGTGCAGGCTATTTTCTAAATGGGGAGAAAATCCAAAATTCTGAGATGCAAGGGGACTTGGGAGTCCTTGTGCAGAACACCCTAAAGGTTAACTTGCAGGTTGAATGGTGGTGAAGAAGGCAGATGCAATGTTCGTATTCATTTCAACAATATAAGAGCAGGGATGTGATGCTGAGGCTCTATATGGCACTGGTGAGGCCTCACCTTAAATATTGTGAGCAGTTTTGGGCTCCTTAACTACGAAAAGCTGTGCTGGCTTTGGAGGGGATTCAGAGGAGCTTCACAAGCATGATTCTGGGAATGAAAGGGTTATCATACCAGAAACATTTGATAGCTCTGGGTCTGTACTTGCTGGAATTTAAAAAGATGAGGACGGATCACATTGAAATCTTTTGAATGTTGAAAGGCCTAGACAGAGTATATGTGGAAAGGATGTTTCCCTTGATGGGGGAGTCTAGCACAAATGAGCACAGCCTCAGGATAGAGGGGCGTCCATTTAAAACACAGATGCAGAGAATTTCGTTAGCCAGAGAGTGGTGAATTTGTGGAATTTATTGCCACAGGCCAGGTTGTTGGGTATACTTAAGTCAAAGATTGATAGGTTCTTGATTGGCCCCGGCATCAAAGGTTACAGGGAGAAAGCCTGGGAGTCGGGCTGAAGAGGGGGAAAAAAGGACCAGCCATAATTGAAGAGCAGAGCAGACTTGATCAGCTAAATGGCCTAATTCTGCTCCTATGTCTTGTGACTTCCCCTGATTTCTGTTTGCTTTCAATTCTGTAGATCAGTGTTTCCTTTTGGTTGATTGCAGTGACCTTCCCTTTGCTGAAGGAGGAGCTGTTGTGGGAGAATGTATACACGATCGGCAATTTTGGCAGATGGCTGATAAATTGTGGTTTGTTTTGTTTTCATGCTTTGAAAGCATAATTCTTTTCTGCTGGTCAATGTTGAGTATTATCAGCACATGGCACTTACCTATTCAAACTTGCTGTCACGTTCATCTTCTGCGGTCTGATCAGTGAAACCAGCATGTGCTGTCAAGTATTCTTCCTTTTGCATTAATTTGTACTTGATTCTGTCTGACAACATCCAGTTGACTGAGGACTGGTGAGGATAAAACCCTTGTATTGAAGTGAGTTGTTTAGCTTTCTCTTCAATTGAAGTAGCCTAGTTAGACAGAGTAGCCTGTTGCTGTGGCGTTCATCATGAATATCACTGCAGGTATCATGTTTTTTTTGCTATCTTGGCTACCAGGTCTTTCAGTCATGGTGTTAAATATACTTCTGACATACTTTTTTTTTTGCTCAGATCATCTGCAAGTCTTCTGCTCCGGTAATGCTGCCTGGATGTAAATATTTGCCTTTTAGAGATTTTTCTTCTCTGTGAATTACTTTTGCAAGTTTTTAAACACCCTGTCATTCCATTAAAATCCTGCAGGCGAGGACAGAAACTTGACTGAATCAACTACATGAATATTGATCATTTAATATATGTATCAAATTGTCTCTTAAATACTCAACCCTCAAGCCCCAGTTTATGATTGTGCCTCAATGCTGTGTATTTGCTGGGAGCATTACTACTGTAATTATTATAAATGGAGGGGCCACTGTACAGCAGAAAGTTGTGAACTCAGTCAGCTCCATCATGGGTACCAGCCTCCCCAGCATCCAGGACACTTTCAAAAGGCGATGCGTCAAAAAGGCAGCTTAGAAAATTTCATATATTTTATATTTTTGATAATAGGTATAAAAAATTTTGAGGGTACAGATGGGGTAAATGCAAGCAGGGTTCTTCCTCTGTGGTTGGGTGAGATAACATCTAGAAGTCACAGGCCAGGTCGTTGGCTGTATTTAAGTCAGAGATTAATAACTAGAAGTCACAGGTTAAGATGAAATGTTTAACGGAAACATGAGGGGAAACTTTTTCACTCAGAGGGTGGTGTGAGTGTGGAATGAGCTGCCAGCAGAAGTGGTGCATGCAGGTTGGATGTAAACATTTAAAAGAATTTTGGATAGGTTCTTGGATAGCAGGGATATGGTCTGGGACCGGGCTGGTAATGATGGCACTGACTAAATGTGTCGAAGGGCCTGTTTCTGTGCTAGTGTTCTATGACTCTTGACTACTACAGTTTAAGAGTGTTGCACAGTATATACATACATATATATATATTTCTTATTGTAATAGTTTTTGAAGTTATGTATTGCAGTGTTCTGCAGCTGCAATACAACAAATTTCTTGACATTATTAAACCTGTCTCTGATTCTAAGAGTTTATCATCAGATTAATGCCCATTTGCACCTTGTCTATAAGACGACATATCTACCAATGTGAAATCCTCACTGAACTATGAACTATAGGTATTCCTTACAGTAAAAGAGGAAAACTTTGCAATGGCAAAATGAGTAAATTTAAAGGCATTTCATACCAGTTTTAATGCAAAACTCAGGTTGCCTTACAGAGCTCAAGAACCTCGACTGGAAAAAAGTCTAAACACCTAAAAATATTGAAACACAAAAATCTGGAAGAATGAAAAATAATTTTTTAATAATTAAATTGTATCTTAATAAAAATGTAAGAAGTGTGCTGTCTGGGTACCACCAAGTGAAACACTAAAGATCTGACAGGATTGACATATCCTCTTGCGGATGAATCTAGAACCAGGGGTTTGAATCTAGGACTCGTCTAGAGGAGTCTGATGTTTTTTTATCACAAGTATGAGGAGAATTTGAAATTCTCTTCCTTAATACTGCCACTGACTGCTGTTCACGTCAGCTTGGTGTAAAGTGCATTGGGATGTCCGTATTAGAAGTGTCCTTTGGTATACGTACTTATTTATTATTATTATTATTTAAAATTTTATTAATTTTTTTCTCTTCTAGATGATGTATTGAACTGCTGCTGCTAAGTTAACAAATTTCACGTCACGTGCTGGTGATAATGAACCTGATTCTGAAAATTTCTGTTTGCATATTATTCAGACAAATAATTCCATACATAAGTACATTGAGGTAGTACAAACAAATGCAGAATATAGTGATACCAGGTCGACAAATAAAGGAACCAAAATTATTTTTAAAACAAATTGTTGATGAGCAAGGGGTGACAGATCACAGTGGGTAAACTTGAAATGTAGAGTGGAGCTCCAATCGGATTAGTCGTCGTCCTATTGAGCCAGTCCCAGGGGCTAAGTAATTCACTGCTGGTCCTAACGTATTTCCATCTTTCACGATGCTGACGGTGAATTTGCACATTGAAGCTCCAGCAGGGAGAGACAAGAAACAGATTATGAATGATGTTCAGGAGATTCTGGTGAATTCTTAGTTGAAAGTTTGTACTGTGGTGTGGAGTCTTTTTCTGACTATTCCTGGGTGATAGGTCATTTCAAAATAAGGTGTTGATTATTAGCTCTCTTTCAGACTAAAATTATAAAGTGCACTTCTAATGGTGTGCTCAGTCCCTGGCTCATTGGTCATTAAGATGTCTCTCGCTCTGTCTGAGAGCCTCTTCATAGTGAGCTGTTTTAGTGGTGGTGGAGGTTCTGTGATGATGGTTCTGTTATTTGAGACCTATCAGAGATTTGTGAGCTCTTCATCAAACAATTCTTCTAACTCTTCCACATCAATGTCTCCTTTCAGCAAGTCTGGCCTTGTTTGCCAACTTGGCAATATCGTATTGAATACAGTTCAGGCTCAGTTCACGATCAGAATTGGGTTTAATATTACTGGCATATGTCGTGAAATTAGTTAACTTTATGGCAGCAGTGCAATGAAATATATGATCAAACAATTTTGCTGATGACACAGTAATTGTAGGCCATATCTTGGGTAATGATGAGTTTGAGTACAGAGAGGAAATTAAGAACCTGGTGGCATGGTGCGAAGACAATAACCTATCCTTCAACATCAGCAAGACAAAGGAATTGTTTGTTGACTTCAGAAGGAGTAGTGGACTGCACGGCCCAATTTACATCGGTGGTGCGCAAGTGGAACAGGTCAAAAGCTTTAAGTTTCTCGGGGTCAATATCACAAATGACCTGACTTGGTCCAACCAAGCAGAGTCGACTGCCAAGAAGGCCCACCAGCGCCTTTACTTCCTGAGAAAACTAAAGAAGTTTGGCCTGTCCCCTAAAACCCACACTAATTTTTATAGATGCACTGTAGAAAGCATTCTTCTAGGGTACATCACAACCTGGTATGGAAGTTGTCCTGTCCAAGACCGGAAGAAGCTGCCGAAGATCGTGAACATGGCGCAGCACATCACACAAACCAATCTTCTGTCCTTGGACTCACTTTACACTGCATGCTGTCGGAGCAGTGCTGCCAGGATAATCAAGGACACGACCCACCCAGCCAACACACTTTTCGTCCCTCTTCCCTCTGGGAGAAAGCTCAGGAGCCTGAAGACTCGTACGGCCAGATTTGGGAATGGCTTCTTTCCAACAGTGATAAGACTGCTGAACGGATCCTGACCTGGATCTGGGCCGTACCCTCCAAATATCTGGACCTGCCTCTCGTTTTTTTTGCACTAACCTTACTTTCCATTTGTCTATTTTCTATTTATGATTCATAATTTAAATTTTTAATATTTACTAATTTTTACTATTTTTAATATTTAATATTTGTAATCCAGGGAGCAGAAAGCGCAGAATCAAATATCGCTGTGATGATTGTACGTTTTAGTATCAATTGTTTGGCGACAATAAAGTATAAAGTAAAGTAAATGGAAAAAAATAAAGTTACATTAAGTGTATATATGGTTATTAAATTGTTAAGTTAAAAATAAGTAGTACAGAAATAAAAATAGTATTAAGAGGTAGTGTTCATGAGTTCAATGTCCATTTTTATATCTGTCAGCAGAGGGGAAGAAGCTGTTCCTGACTAATTCTACAAGTTTCTGTAACATTGTGCAGTAGCCACCCTGCCCCAACCCCCCAATACCAGACAGTGATGGAGCCAGTCAGAATGCTCTCCATGGTACATTTGTAGAAGTTTTTGAGTGTTTTAGTTGATAAATTAAATCTCCTGAAACTCCTGATGGGATATAGCCGCTGACTTGCCTTCTTCAAAGTAAGTACGTTTGGCACAGCAGTGTGGGCCGAAGGGCCTGTATTGTGCTGTAGGTTTTTTGATGTTTCGTTATAGCTGTATCAATGTGCTGCATCCAGGTTGGGTCCTCAGAGATATTGACACCCAGGAGCTAGAAATTTTTCACTCTCTCCACCATTGATCCCTCTTTGAGGATTGGTGTGTGTTCCTCAACTTGCCCTTTCTGAAGTCCACAATCTACTCTTCTGTCTTGCTGATGTTTAGAGCAACACGTAACTGGTATATCTCGCTCCTGTACGCCGCTTCATCACCATCTGAAATTCTGCCAATAACCATCAGCAAACTTATAGGTAGAATTTGACCTGTACCTAGCCACACAGTCATGGGCTCATCAATCGATGAGAGTTGGCACGCATCCTGGTTGTGACTTCCTCCACACACTATTCACCATTGGATGGACCAAACTGTCCCAGGAGGCATTGATGTAATCTACAGCTATTTTGACCTTGTACCTCTTCCAAATTTCCTGAATATTGGATTTATTATTCAGGCTCAATCCCTGAATGGAATGCCACGTCTAAAGCTGCAGGTAGCATGCCTTGTATCTGCTGATAACCTGGGACTCCATGTGTTGTAGCAATCAAGTGGTGAAGAAGCAAAGCTGCCAACTGAGTGTTGTCACCATGCCCGCTGCTCACTGCATATCTGGAGCATTGTTGGTGATCAAGGATGCACCATTCTGGATTTCCTTGCACAGGATCGTTTGATAAATAACAAATATAATAGATAAATAATAATATAATAGAATCCTGGGAAAGCACTGGATATCCAGGATTTTATTTGTTAGATTGACACATTGCAGGAAGATTTGTCTTTGAATATCACTTTTAAAACTTCAAATTGTGACTATTGGACTGAGAGAGGCTTACGCCCTCAAGGAGAGGAATAGGGTGGAACTTAGACCATAAGATATAGGATCAAAATTAGGCTATTTGGCTCACTGAATCTACTCTGCCATTCAATCGTGGCTGATCCTTTTTCTCCCCCCTCCTCGGTCTCACTACCCGGCCTTCTCCCTGTAACCTTTGATGCCATGTCCAATCAAGAGCCTATTAATCTCTGCCTTAAATACACCCAACAATCTGGCCTCCACAGCTGCCTGTGGAAACAAATTCCACAAGTTCACTACCCTCTGGCTGAAGAAAATACTCCGCATCTCTATTTTGAAAGGGCACTCCTCTATACTGAGGCTGTGCTGTCTTGTCCTAGACTCTCCCACCATGGGAAACATCCTTTCCACATCTACTCTGTCTAGGCCTTTCAACAGTCGAAACGTTTCAATGAGAACCCCCCACCCCATCCTTCTGAATTCCAGTAAGTACAGACCCAGAGCCATAAAATGTTCCTCATATGATAACCCTTTCATTCCCGGAATCATCCTTGTGAACTGCCTCTGGACCCTCTCCAATGCCAGCACATCTTTTCTTAGACAAAAAGCCCAAAACTGTCCACAATACTCAAGGTGAGGCCTCACCAGTATCTTATAAAACCTCAGCATTATATCCCTGCTCTTGTTTTCTCAACCTCTTGAAATGAATGCTAACATTGTATTTACCTTCCTCACCACTGACTCAATCTGCAAGTTAATCTTTAGGGTATTCCATATCTCAGATACCTTTACATCTTAGATTTTTGATTTTCTCCCCTTTTAGAATATAGTACATTTATTTCTGATACCAAACTGCATGACCATGCGTTTCCCAACATTGTATTTTATTTACCACTTTCTTGCCCATTCTCCTAATCTATCTAATTCATTCTGCAGCCTACCTGTTTCCTCAACACTACCTGTCCCTTCACCAATCTTCATATCATTTGCAAACTTTGCAACAAAGCCACCTATTCCATCATCTAAATTATTTATATACAGCATAAAAAGAAGTGGTCCCAACACTGACCCCTGCGGAACACCACTAGTCACTGGCAGCCAACCAAAAATGGATCCTTTTATTCCCATTTGTTTGCCTCTTACCAATCAGCAAATGCTCTAATCACATTAGTAACTTTCCTGTAATACCATGGTCTCTTAACTTGGTAAGCAGCCTCAGGTGTGGCACCTTGTCAAAAGCCTTCTGAAAGTCCAAATATACAACATCCACTGCATCCTCTTTATCTATCCTACTTGTAATCTCCTCAAAGAATCCCAACAGGCTCCTCAGGCAGAATTTCCCTTGAGGAAACCATGCTGTCTTTGTCCTATCTTGTCCTGTGTCACCAAGTACTCCCTAACCTCATCCTTAACAATTGTCTTCAACACCTTCCCAACCACTAAGGTCAGCATTACCTTAGTAATCAATGATTAGCATTTTGCGCTAACGAACAGATGTATGTAGAGTGTGAAGTCGTCTTCTTGAGCCCATCACCCCACTGGGGCATAGACAGAAGCTTGCCATATTCCTTTGGCCTGGGCCAGTCTATCTGTAGGTGTAGCCCATCTTCGAAGATCCTTCCTCTCACAGGAATGAGGTCTTTGGAGTTACTGCTGATGTTTCTGTAAAGTGCTGAGTTTCTCCAGCAATTTGGATTTCCAGCATCTGCAGAGTCTCTTATGCTTATGAGCAGCTCTGTTGCTGTTTTGAGGCCATACAAGTAAATCTAGAAGTTCTAATAACAAAGAACAGCACAGTAACTTGTCCAAACGGCATATACACATCCCAAACGTGGATTCCATTTCTCAACAGATTCACCATCACCTCCACATATTTTGAGTTTGTTCCTCTAGAGTTGCATAAAATTCCTGGAATACTTGTGCAGCAACTTGATAGATATGTCATCACCACCCCATAGCAGTTCAAGGAGAGGCCCACCGTATCTACTTCAGCTCATCTACCGAATAGCTGGCATTGTCAATGACCCTCAAGACAAGGATGAAAAATATCAAAATAAAGGTTGCTTTGCTAATTATAAAATAAGATATTCTGTTTATCTTGTAGTTTTGAGAAGCTGTGGCTTGAATTTTGGTAACTCTCAGCCTTCCTCTTTGACTTGTTTGTATTTAAATTCTCCTTTTTTGCTAAAGTTTCAAATTTATTGGTGTCTGTGGATTGCTTGTCCATGCCGGACTTGACCTTGTCTCTGTGCAGTGATTCTGTTTGTTGTACAGTTACTGTAATAAAAGGAGAGGTGATCCACAACACTCAGTAATTCACCCTGGTAGCTTAGCGGTTAATACATCACTATCACAGCTCAGTGTTGGAGTTCTGAGTTCAGTTCTGGCATATTCTGTACGTTCTCCCCATGACCACGTGGGTTTCCTCCTGGTGCTCCTCTTTCCTCCTACATACCAAAGACGTACCGGTTAATTGGTCATTGTAAATTGTCAGTGGCTAAATCGGCAGGCAGCTACTTTCATAGAAACTTGTGTAGATTTGACAAAACTTTTATAAATGCACAGTGGAGAATATCCTCATTGGTTGCATCATGGCCCATGTCATCAACTGCCAGAGTACTTTTACAAGTAGTCCTATCTACATCAGATGGTTCTGTGACAACTGAGAGGAACTATTTGGAGTGCTGGTTTCCAGTTTTATTCACTATAATGCCTTTCTTGACTTTAACATATCGGCGTATCTCTCTGGGACCAGCATGTTGTGTCATCACAAAGAAGGCACAAGGGCAGCTCCACGTTCATAGAAATTTGTGTAGATTTTACTTTATACTTTATTGTCGCCAGACAATTGGTACAAGAACGTACAATCATCACAGCGATATTTGATTCTGCGCTTCCCACTCCCTGGATTACAAATATTAAATATTAAAAAATTAGTAAATATTAAAAATTTAAATTATAAATCATAAGTAGAAAATAGAAAAAATGGAAAGTAAGGTGGTGCAAAAAAACTGAGAGGCAGGTCCAGATATTTGGAGGGTATGGCCCAGATCCGGGTCAGGATCAGTTCAGCAGTCTTATCACAGTTGGAAAGAAGCTGTTCCCAAATCTGACCGTACGAGTCTTCAAGCTCCTGAGCCTTCTCCCGGAGGGAAGAGGGACGAAAAGTGTGTTGGCTGGGTGGGTCGTGTCCTTGATTATCCTGGCAGCACTGCTCCGACAGCGTGCGGTGTAAAGTGAGTCCAAGGGCAGAAGATTGGTTTGTGTGATGTGCTGTGCCGTGTTCACAATCTTCTGCAGCTTTGGCATGTCACCAGAAACTTTGACAAACTTTTTTTTATATGTAGATGCTCAATGGAGAATATCCTCATTAGTTGCGTCTTGGCCTGGTATGGAACCACCAGTGCCCAAGAATGGAAAGCCTACAGAAAGTGGTGGATACAGCCCACTCCACCACAGGCAAAGGCCTCCACACAGTTGAATACGTTCACATGGAGCATTGCCACAAGGACCCCACCATCCAGGCAATGCTTTCTCACTCCTACCACCAGGAAGCCTTGGGTCCCTCACTATCGGTTTCAGCCCCAGTTATTACTCTTCAACTATCAGTCTGCTGAACTGTGTGGTAACTTCACTCCCTACAACTCTGAATCGATTCGACTGCCTACACAGCGCAGCAGTATAGCAGTTAGTGTAACGTCGTTATACCAAGTGAGGTTCAGTTCCTGCTGGTGCCTTTAAGGAAATGTGTTTTTTCCCTGTGACTACATGGGTTTTGTCTCATATTGCAAAGACACATGGGTTGGGTTTAAGTAACACACATCAAAGTTGCTGGTGAATGCAGCAGGCCAGGCAGCATCTGTAGGAAGAGGTGCAGTCGACGTTTCAGGCCGAGACCCTTCGTCACCTCTTCCTATAGATGCTACCTGGCCTGCTGCGTTCACCAGCAACTTTGATGTGTGTTGTTTGAATTTCCAGCATCTGCAGAATTCCTGTTGTTTGGGTTGGGTTTAGTAAGTTATGGCCATTGGAAATTAGTACCAGAGGCGTGGTAACATTCTGGGCTGCCCAGCACAATCCTCACTCATTTCATCTGTTGCAAGTGATGTAGTTCACTGTATATTTCGATGTCCATGTGACAAAGGAAGCTAATCTTTAAAGCTTTGCAGGCTCACTTTCAAGGACTTGTTACAACTCATGTTCTCAATATTACTTTTTATTTGCACTTTGCAGTTTAGTTCTTTGTTTTTCATAAATTCCGTGGTGTTTTTTTCCCCGTTAACGTCTAAAAGTAAATGAATCTCAGGATAGTATATGGTAACATATGTGTACTTTGATAATAAGTTTACTCTGAATGCTGTAATTTTTGCATTTGGAAATGTGTGGAGTTTTTCTAATGGTGGTTTTTGGTCTCAGTCACTCTCGGTCCAGATAAAGTAGTTTCCATGAACGTGTCTGTACAATTGCAAACTCTTAACCCATGCGGTGTCGCAATCTGAGCTGTACAATGGCAATGGTTTGGAGCCTGTCAAAGGTCCCAGGTTGTAAAGATTGTACGATTGTATCGGGCCTACGAATATGTTCATGATATGTTTCAATGTTATATTGCGGACATGGACAGGTGATATTATCATATCTTGTATCCCAAATTATTGTAATTAATTGTATGCTTGTGATTTCTTGGTGCTGACTGGCGTGTGATACTTGCTGTTGTTGAAGTGAAATGACAAACACGCACAGAAACTCAGCGGGTCAGGCAGCATCCATGGAAATTAATAAACAGTTGACATTTCAGGCAGAGATCCCTCGTCAGGACTGGAAAGGAAGGGAGGAAGAGCCAGAATAAGAAGGTGGGGAGTGGAAGGAGCATGAGACAAGTTCCCGGGAAGGACGCATGGCTAGGGTAGCACGTTTGGGTGAGTACCTGGTGGAAGAATCAGCGGGCAGGGCAGCAGAGATGAGAGGGGGAGCAGTGAGAAAGAGTATCACTGAACACCCATCGGGGTCTGTACCCCTCAAAGCAACCTAGCAGTCGAGCAGCAAATCATAAACATGAGAGATTCTGCAAACTGTTTGGATACAGGGGCTTTTTAGAGGAATGTGGTTTGATTCCTGCCCAATGTAGACCTGGTTTGTAGTGTAAATTATTTGTAACACTTTTTCACTTCCTAAACCACTTTAGATGGAATGCTTACCAGGAAATACATTAAATAATTCATGACAGAATGTTAGAGTTCAAAGCCACTGTATTCTGTCCTTGTTTCACCACTGCCATTTCATCATTGACGATAAAATAAAACAACTGGACCCAGAACAGACTGAAATGCACTTTATTTTACTTGTGCACGAGGAGAACACCGTGGCTGCTGTCACCCACACTATTCCGAGTTCTGAACAGAGAAATGCCATTTTTATGTAGAATTGACTAGCACTTACGGATATTGACCTTTTGGCAAACTGTTTGAATTCCTTATTTGTAAGAACAATCATCATTCGCGTTAAAGGTGTTAAAAGTCGATCAAAACTACAAGCTGACAACGGGTGACACTTTGAAGTTAATGCAGGTATGCACCGCGTAACCTCCGCGATACATTCTGTGAAATCGGACGTTATGTGATTTGGACGTTGTGTGAACACTTATATACCTAGCAAACCTATATGGATTACTGTAGTGTACCTGTATTGACTAAATCCATCTCATTAGCAATTTCTCCATGTCCGATATAGGTCCCTCTCGCATTTTCGTGAACTTTGTAGTTTTCAGTGAAGCCGATCCTTTAACAGCTTTGAGAATTTTTTCTCTGTTTTTCAGGATCGTCGTGATTGTTGAGTGCGACATGCCTAAATCCTGAGCAATAGCATTCACTGGTTTTCCACCTTCACGTTGTTTAACAACCTTTTGTTTCACTTCCAAATCAATACTTTTCCTTTCCCTCTTGGTGCTGCTATCACTAAGAGTGGTTTTGCTGTGTTTGGAAGCCAGGATGCACTTTACGGTAATATTTTCAAAAGAAAATTGAGCAGAGGGATAATGCTACTAAACTCAAGAGTCGCATGATACACGAGATTGGTTACGTCCGCTACGTCACGTTCTCCGATCAGGACTACAGACGAATCTGCGATCGGACGTTGTCCGAATGGACGTTAAGCGGCGCACACCTGTAAAACGATTGTCCCTTAGTGTGTGTTCCACATCCTTTTGTTATATTCTATTCTTATCTCATCTCCCATAAGCATAAACTGCTATGTAAAGGGAGTTATGCTCTTGTCTGGACTCTCTCCACTCTGTTTGTAGTGTATCCTTGCTTGGACACTATGTTAACCCATGCTTTACCACAACTCCCACACCATCGTTGGTGAAGTTAGCATGTCCTTTGCTTCTGAATCCTCCAATTAATACCAACTCTGGATTCTGGAATGAAATTTCTTTCCCCCTGCTTTCTGTACTTTGTCATTTGTTGCTTGTCACATGTACTGATGTGTACAGTGAGAAACTGTGCTATCCATACAGATCATTTAATTACATGAGTACATTGTAGTACAAGGGAAAAGTAATACCAGAATGCAGAATATGGTGTTCCAGACACAGAGTAATTGTGGACAATAAAGTCCACAGGGTCTTAACAAGGTTCGTTCAAATTCAAGTTTCAGGTTTAATGATCATTCAACCATACATAAACATAGCCAAACGAGTTTCTCCAGGATCAAGGTGCAAAGCACTTTACCAACATTACATAGCACAGATGATTATGATTTCAGAAGAACAGTCACAAAGATAACAAACATAATATTGTCCAAGTCCCTGAGTTGTCCTGGACCAGCATGATATTCCACTGAGCAAGCAATAGAGGGCATGCACCAAGCAAACACTGTTTGATAGTCTTGTAACCACAAGATTAAGTTCCAAGAAATTTATTGTCAATGTGCATATATGTCATCATATACAACCCTGAGATTCACAGAACAACCCTGAGATACTGGGTATTCACAGTAATTTCACAACAATGAAAAGTTGTACACAACTAACCAAGATGTACACATTACAGCTGCAGAAGCTGTACTTGAACCTGGAAATATGTGCTTCCTGGTTTTAGTATCTTCCTGATGGAAGGCGTGAAAGAGAGAATGGCAGGATTACAGGAGTCGATGATTAAGTTGTTTAGGTATCAAGGATGTATGGGCTAGGAAGTTAATTGGTCGTTATAAATTGTGCCATGATGAGGTTAGGGTTAAGTCGGGCATTGTTGCAGGTTACTGGAGGCGTAGGATGTAATGCTGAGGCTTTGTTAGTCACACCACAGCCTCACTTGGAGTACTATAAGCAGTTTTTGGCCCGTTATCTAAGAAAGGCTGTGCTGACATTCGAGAGGGTTCAGAAGAGGTTCATGAAAATGATTCCAGGAATGAAAGGATTAACATATGAGGAGTATTTGATGGCTCTGGGTCAATTTTTTTTTGAAAATTGAGGGGGATCTCATTGAAACCTGTTGAACTGGCTTGCCCACAGAAGGCAAAGAGTGGTTGTAGACGGGTCATATTCTGCATGGAGGTCGGTGACCAGTGGTGTGCCTCAGGAATCTGTTCTGGGACCCCTACTCTTTGTGATTTTTATAAATAACCTGGATGAGGAAGTGGAGGGATGGGTTAGTAAGTTAGCTGATGACACAAAGGTTGGGGGTGTTGTGGATAGTGTGGAGGGCTGTCAGAGGTTACAGCGGACATTGATGGGATGCAAAACTGGGCTGAGAAGTGGCAGGTGGAGTTCAACCCAGATAAGTGTGAAGTGGTTCATTTTGGTAGGTCAAATATGATGGCAGAATATAGTGTTAATGGTAAGACTCTTGGCAGTGTGGAGGATCAGAGGGATCTTGGGGTCTGAGTCCATAGGACGCTCAAAGCAGCTGCGCAGGTCGACTCTGTGGTTAAGAAGGTATACGGTGTATTGGCCTTCATCAATCGTGGAATTGAATTTAGGAGCCGAGAGGTAATGTTGCAGCTATATAGGACCCTGGTCAGACCCCACTTGGAGTACTGTGCTCAGTTCTGGTCACCTCACTACAGGAAGGATGTGGAAACCATAGAAAGGGTGCAGAGGAGATTTACAAGAATGTTGCCTGGATTGGGGAGCATGTCTTATGAAAACAGGTTGAGTAAACTTGGCCTTTTCTCCTTGGAGCAACGGAGGATGAGAGGTGATCTGATAGAGATGTATAAGATGATGAGAGGCATTGATTGTGTGGATAGTCAGAGGCTTTTTCCCAGGGCTGAAATGCTTGCCACAAGAGGACACAGGTTTAAGGTGCTGGGAAGTAGGTTCAGAGGAGATGTCAGGGGTAAGTTTTTTACTCAGAGAGTGGTGAGTGTGTGGAATGGGCTGCCGGCAACAGTGGTGGAGGTGGATATGATAGGGTCTTTTAAGAGACTTTTGGATAGGTGCATGGAGCTTAGAAAAATAGAGGGCAATGGGTAAGCCTAGGTAGTTCTAAGGTAGGGACATGTTTGGCACAACTTTGTGGGCCGAAGGGCCTGTATTGTGCTGTAGATTTTCTATGTTTCTAATATTGAAAAGCCTGGATAGAGTAGATGTGGAGAGGAAGTTTCTTATAATTGAGGAGTCTCGGACCAGAGAGCATTATCTCAGAATAGAGGGACTTTCCTTTAGAATGGAGGTGAGGAATTTCTTTAACCAGAGAGTGGTGAATAAGTGGAATTTGTTACCATAGGTGGCTGTGGAGGCCAAGTCACTGGACATATTTATGGCGGAGGTTGATAGGTTCTTGATTAATCAGGGCATGAAAGGTTACAGGGTGAAGGCAGAAAAATGTGTAGGAGAGAGAAAATGGATCAGCCATGATGAAATGGTGGAGAAGAGAAATGGCCTAATTCTGCTCCTGTCTTGTGGTCTTTTGGCCTATTCTGCTCTGTATCTTTGAATGAATGAATAAGTGAATAAAAACAAAATAAGGAGGTGTCCAGCCTATTATCATTTTTGCCTGTGTAATGCCTTGGTTCACATCTTCACTGTAATGCTGTATGTATTTCATTTAGCAGTTCTGTAAGAGCTGTCTGCTGTCAGCCTGTTTGGGTTATTGTTGACCTCCCTGCTGCTTATTTCATTCCCCTTCTTCACCATGAGGCTGCTTTCACCTTCCTTTCCAGTCCTGAAGAAGGGTTTATTCCTTTTCATAGATGCTCCCTGACCTGCTGAGGTCCTCCAGAATTTTGTGTGTGCTCTGGATTTCCAGCATCTGCAGAATCTCATGTTTATCATGAAATGGATGCCAGTTTCCAAACCAATCAATTCAGGAACATCTTCTCGGAGGAGGTATTTTTGATGGGTTCTCCCGCCTCTTAGATAGGTACATGGAGCTAGAAAAATAGAGGGCTATGCGATGGGGAAATTCTAGGCAGCTTCTAGAGTAGGTTACATGGTCGGCACAACATTGTGGGCCAAAGGGCCTGAAATGTGCTGTAGATTTTCTATATTTCTATAAAACTCAGCCATCCTTTGCTCCAGATGAAAGATCTCGATCTGAAACATTGGCCATTTCCCTCTGTCTGGTACGCTGAGTGACCTCCACCATCAAACTCAAGTTTATTGTCATTCAACCGTGTTCATGAACCATCAAACAAAACAACATTCCTTCTGGCCAAGATGCACAACACAGTACATACAACTCATACACAACACATAAAGTAATATTACCACAAATACATTAACTAGTTTAAAAAGTAACCAATAAAACAGTACTGGTGCTTCATATGTGATGAGATCTGGGTGGTGGCAGGAAGTTCAGTTCTCTCACGGCCTGGGGGAAGAAGCTGTTCCCATCCTAACGCTCCAGTATCTCCTGCCTGATGGCGGTGGGGGGGGGGGGGGTCAGAGAAATTGTTGGATGGATGTGAGGGATCATTGACAATGCTCAGGGACCTTGTGCACTGTGCTCCTGGTAAATATCTCTGATAGGTGGAAGAGAGACCCCAGTGATACTGTCCACAGTCCTTACAATCCTTTGTAGGGACTTGTAGTCAGATGCCTTGCAATTCCCATGCCAGACAGTGATGCAGCTGGTCAGGATACTCCTGTAACAATTGGTTAGAATAAGAAGTTGAGAGGAAGCCTCACTCGCCTCTATCTCCACAACAATTGCTGTCCAGACGGTGGTGCAGATGGTGAGGACATGCTCGATGGTGCTCCTCTAACAATTAGTTAAAAAGGTGGGTGGGGAGACTCATTAACGTCATTTTGTTTGTGTCAGATTCCAGCATCTGCATTGTCTTGTCTCTATTCTACCTTGTTTTGGCCAAGTTAAACCCACTCTATCAGTATACAGCTCTGATAGAAACTATGACCCCATATTTGTCAGTAATTCATTTCCATTGTCTCTGATCTTTTCCTTCCAGGATCGATGGTGACTGTTTTTGTTTTATTACTGAAACTCTGACCCAATAAATTAATGTTCCTTAAATTCTGCTCCTAAAATAGCTTTCTATTTGTGCTTTTCCTCTGTATGGTCAAAATCCTTTGCTATCTATTATAGTTAAAGCATTTTAATCTTCTGCTGCCATAGGAGTAGTTTTCAGTCCCATTAACTGCGTCATTATTCTAAATGGTTTCAAGCTGTTCCTTCTCCATCTTCCCTTCTTCCTGGAGTCAGTGGATGGACTAGCCTGTTTTCCGCCCCTGTAACGCTGCACTGAGCAGTATTCTGCCTGTTTAGTGCCACTCTACTTAGTGTTCTCCTGTGTTTGCCTTTTGCTGTCCAGTGATCGTGCAGGAAACCCCTGCGTTCAGGCTGTTTCACAAATCAGTATCCAAACATTCTGAGATAAGGTATAAAATTTGCTCTGTTGGAATTTATGTGGGGAAAATACAAGAACAAGAATGCAAAAGAAACAAGAAATGTTGACATTATTTTTAGTCACTCCCTTATTTCTGTGGGCTAGTGAGATTTGGATATGGCATTGCAACTATTTATTTATTTATTGAGATACAACGTAGAACAGGCCCTTCTGGTCCTTTGATCACACCACCCTGCAATCCCTGGTTGTAATCGTAGCATAATCACAGGACAATTTACAACGGCCAGTTAACCTACCAACCGGTGGACTGTGGGAAGAAACTGGAGGAGCCAGAGGTAACAGGGAGAAGGTACAAATTTCTTCCTGGCAGCAGAGGGAATTGAACCTGGGTTGCCTGAACTGTAAAGCATTACACTACAGTGCCGCATTCATTGGGGTGGCAGTCGCAGCTGCGTTTCTCCTTTGCCGTACCTCCTCCTGTCCGAGGACATGTGAACACACATTCTCAGTGTGCACACTTCTTCATCGGTGATGTGCTGCAGTAGCCGTGGCAATCGCAGGACCTTTACTCCAGTCACCACGCTGTAACTCACTACCCCATTAAACCTTGTATTCCACATTTTTCTGTGAACTCCAATCCTCAATTCCCTCCCTTTCTCTGATACCCCACTTCCTAAACCCTTTCCTAATCCATGGGACATGCACAATTTGCTCTTGGAGCAGCCATTGTGTCGGTGGACTCGTGTTAGAGTGATCTGGCGTTGGCTCAGCGGGCTTGGAAAGCTCAGGCAGAGGTTCCAAGTAAGTTCTAGTACATAGTTCGTGCACTGAGAATGGATCCGGAGGTAGTTCCGTATGTTCCTTGTGTGAGATGTGGGAAATTTGGGAGACCTCCAGCGTTCCTGATAACTATCTGCACGAAGTGTATTGAGTTGCAGCTCGACGACCTTCAGCTGATGAGGGAAACTGAGGAGCTGATAGATTGGAGCAACAGGGAGGTAGCCACCCCCAAGTTGCACGAGGCAGGTACCTGGGGGACTGTCAGGAGTGGGAAAGGAAATAGGCAGCCAGTGCAGAGAGCTTTGTGGCTGTTCCCTTCAATAAGTATATCACTTTGGATACTGTTGGAGTTTACTACCTACCAGGGCAAAGCCATACTGACGTTGTCTCTGGGGTTCGTACGGAAAAGGGGGCTGAAGATCAGTCATATCCTTGCGGTCAGGTTTACTAGTTATTTTTCGGAAGGTTTAAAGTAATTTGGCAGGGGGATGGGACTGGAGTGATAGTGCTGAGGACGGGGCAGTTGGTGTACAACTAGATGCAGTTTAGTAAGACTGTCAGGAAGAACAGGCAGATGATAGGGTAAAATTAGTCGTCATGGTGAGAACGTGCAAACTTCTGTTGTAGTGTTGCGCTAACTTTTGTGGCCCGAATGTAGAAGTTGGCATTGCCATTACTGAGTGGAGGCAAATGTTTCTCTAGTTTTGACTTGGTAGGACTGGAATGTGCAGGCAGGAGTGATTCCAGACTGCCTTGGAGGTAGTTTTTCAACAAGTCTGTGTCATTTCAGTTTTGCTTAGGAGTAAAGCAAATGATCAGTAGTTAATTTGTGCTTGGGGAAAGGGATTGTAACTGGTGCAGGTCATTCTTCCTGGTAACTGTGCCCACTCCATTTTCCCAGTGAGCTCCACGGTGGGGCAGGTGCTGTAATGAGAGGGTGGACAGACCTGGCTTGTTTTCTCCAGAGCGGTGGAGGCTGAGGGGAGATCTGATTGAGGTTTATAAATTTATGAGACATAGAGTAGACAGACAATATTTTCTCCCAAGTTTGAAATGTCTAATACCAAGGGACACGCATTTAAGGTGGGGGGGGGGTAATGAGGGTGGCAGACACCAACAGAATCAACAAACTCATTCGTAAGGCCAGTGATGTTGTGGGGATGGAACTGGACTCTCTGATGGTGGTGTCTGAAAAGAGGATGCTGTCTAAGTTGCATGCCATCTTGGTCAATGTCTCCCATCCACTACATAATGGACTGGGTGGGCACAGGAGTACATTCAGCCAGAGACTCGTTCCACCGAGATACAACACTGAGCGTCATAGGAAGTCATTCCTGCCTGCGGCCATCAAACTTTACAACTCTTCCCTTGGAGGGTCAGACACCCTGAGCCAATAGGCTGGTCCTGGACTTACTTCCTGGCATAATTTACCTATTACTATTTAACTACTTATGGTTCTATTACTATTTATTATTTATGGTGCAACTGTAACAAAAACCAATTTCCCCAGGATCAATAAAGTATGACTATGACTTAAGGAGAAGTGCGAAACATAGAAAATAGGTGCAGAATTAGGCCATTCGGCCTTTCAAGCCTGCACCGCCATTCAGTATGATCATGGCTGATCATCCAACTCGGAACCCTGTACCAGCCTTCCCCCCATACCCCTTGATCCCTTTAGCCACAAGGGCCATATCTAACTCCCTCTTAAACATAGCCAATGAACTGGCCTCAACTGTTTCCTGTGGCAGAGAATTCCTCAGATTCACCACTCTCTGTGTGAAGAAGTTTTTCCTAATCTCGGTCCTAAAAGGCTTCCCCTTTATCCTCAAACTGTGACCCCTCGTTCTGGACTTCCCCAACATCGGGAACAATCTTCCTGCATCTAGCCTGTCCAATCCTTTTAGGATTTTATACGTTTCAATCAGATCCCCCCTCAATCTTCTAAATTCCAACAAGTACAAGCCCAGTTCATCCAGTCTTTCTTCATATGAAAGTCCTGCCATCTCAGGAATCAATCTGGTGAACCTTCTTTGTACTCCCTCTATGGCAAAGATGTCTTTCCTCAGATTAGGGGACCAAAACTGGACACAATTAGAGAGAGGGAGGTTTTTTTTTACAGAGTGGTGGGTGTCTGGAATACACTGCCTGGGGTGGTGGTAGAGGCAGATACATTAGAGACTTTTAAGAGACCTTTAGGTAGGCAGAGGAATGCGAAGAAAGGGGAGGGATGTGGACATTATGTCAGCAGAAGAGATTGGTATAGTTGGCTGTTAGATCAGCACAACATTGTGGGCTGAAGAGCCTATTCCTGTGCTGTACTGTTTGATGAGCCCGTTCTATCTCATCGACTGACAGCAAACTTGTGGCTGTTGTTGGTTTTAATTCCTCTGCCCCTGCTCCTAGCTTCTTGTCATTGCGATCTGTTTATCTGGGACCAAGTGTGAGAGCTTGGAGTAGTTGTGTCTCAGACAAGAGCAGACATTAATCTTTCAACGTTGCTTGATGTCACATGTCACAGATATGCAGTGTGTTGTTTAAGCTTGCCATTACACAAATTACACTTTGTGTTGACCAAAATCCATGGTATGTTCTATTATATACAAGATGTGGTTCAGGCTTCATGTTTGCACCATAAAATACTAATACACAGAGGAATACTCAGACAAACTGCAGAGTCTGAAACTTGTTTAGGATTTGTTAGTTGTATCTGACCAGGAATAAATTGTATACTAATGATTCCTTCTTGCGTATCCTCTTTTCCTGTTTATAATTGCTCGGTTATTTGTGTGTGGGGGTTGGGGGTGTGTATTTAATATTTCTGAAATATTACAGAAATATTGCTTAACAAGCAATGAGCCTATGGTATTACATGAAAGGTTTGAGCAAGGATAAAGCGGTGGCTGATTTTCAGGAGGCAAAGAGTGGGAATAAAGGGAGCCCTTTCTAACTGGCTGCTGTTGACTAGTGGTGTTCCACAGGGGTCTGAGCTGATACCAATTCTTTTTACATTGTATGTCAAAGATTTGGATGATGGAATTGATAGCTTTGTTGTAAAGCTTGCAGATGATTTGAAGATAGTTGGAAGGGCAAGTAGTTTTGAGGAAGTAGAGAGGCTACAGAAAGACTTAGACAGGTTTGGAGAATGGGCAAAGAAATGGCAGATGGAATGTTGTGTCCAGAAGTTTATGGTCATGCACTTTGGCAGAAGAAATAAAAAGGTTGACTGTTTTCTAAATGGAGAGAAAATACAAAAAACTGAGGTGCAAAAGGGACTTGGGAGTCCTTGTGCAGGATTCCCTAAAGTTAATTGGCAGGTTGAGTCTGTGGTGAGGAAGGCAAATGCAATGTTAGCATTCATTCCAAGAGGACTAGAATATAAAAGCAAGGATGTAACGCTGAGATTTTATAATTAAACACCGGTGATGTCTCACTTGGAGTATTGTGAGCAGGTTTGGGCCCCTTATCTTAGAAAGGATGTGCTGAAACTGCAGAGGGATCAAAGGAGATTCACAAAAATGATTCCAGAATTGAATGGCTTGTCATATGAAGAGCGTCTGATGGCTCTGGGCCTGTATTCACCAGAATTCAGAAGAATGAGGGGGGAATCTCATTGAAACCTTTTGAATGTAGAAAGGCCTAGACAGAGTAGATTTGGAAAGGATGTTTCCCATGGTGGGAGAGTCTAGGACAAAAGGGCACAGCTTCAGGATAGAGGGGCACCCATTCAAAACAGAGATGCGGGGCCAAAGGGTGGTGAGTTTGTGGAATTTGTTGCCACGTGCAGCTGTAGAGGCCAGGTCGTTGTATGTACTTAAGGCAGAGATTGATAGGTTCTTGATTGAACATGGAATCCAAGGTTACGGGGAGAAGGCCAGGAACTGGGGTTGAGGAGGAGGGAAAAAAGGATCAGTCATGATTGAATGGCAGAGTAGACTCAATGGGCCAGATGGCCTAATTCTGCTCCTATGTCTTATATGGTCAGAGAACACAGCCTCAGAATAGAGGAGCATCCTCTTAGAACTGAGATTAAGAGGAATCTCTTTAGCGAATTCTGTGGAATTCTTTGCCACAGATAGCTGTGGAGGCTAAGTCTTTACATATATTTAAGGCAGAGGTTGATAGATTTGTGATTCGTCAGGGCATGAAGGGACACAGGGAGAAGGCAGGAGATTGGAGTTGACAGAGATAATGGATCAGCCATGATGAAATGGCAGAACAGATGGGCCAAATGGCCTAAATCTGCTCCCATATATCTTATTGTAAATATTGTTTGATTAAGCATTTTTTGTTTAATTCATTGCAGGTATATGTAAAAGTACATGAACGACATACTGTACTGTAATCAATTTGCCCCAGGATCAATAAAGTATGACTATGACTATCACACCACCAGGTCATATTTGTGCATCTCACTAAAAGTAAAAACAAAGTAGACAAGTTACTCCTCAGCCCTCCCTTGTTTTCCTTTTGACTGGTTTAATGTGTTGGAGTTCAGAATCAGGTTATTTCTTGCGTGTGCGGGGAGGGGGAGAGACTGAGTGGTGCACCACTCCTCACACAGACATCTCGCAGTATTTTTCCCTTTACTTTACGAGGTCGAGTTGCGATCTCGACACTCAACCCGGCACGGATGGAAAACGTCCTCGGGAGCGGCCCTGAGTGGATTTGAACCCGAGAGCCTTCGTTCTGGAGTCCAGCGCTGATGTCATTGCGCCACCAGCCGGCCCCAGAATCGGGTTTAATATTACTGGCATATGTTGTGAAATTTGTTTTTACAACAGCTGTACAATGCAATACGTAATAGAGACAAAATGGATTACAGTAAGTGTATATACACATCAATATCAGATGTGTATGTCTGTGTACTTATGGAGTCTCGTGCCCATGATGCAGCTGACTAGGTTTGCAACTCTGCTACTTATTTTGATCCCCCCCACCAGATGGTGATGCTGCCAATTCGAATGCTGTCCATGGTACATCTGTAGAAATTTGTGATTGCTTTTGGGGACTTGCCAAGTCTCCTCGAACTCCTAATGAAATGTAGCTGTTGTCCTACCTTCTTTGTGGCTGCACTGGTATGTTGGACCCAGGATATTGATGCCCAGGAACTTGAAATTGCTCACTCTTTCCACTTCCGATCCCTCTATGAGGACTGGTGTGCTCCCTCTTCTTACCCTTTCTGAAATCCACAATTTGATCTTACTGGCAATGAGTGCAAGGTTATTGCTGCAACACACATCTTTTTCTTTCTTTTTAAATCTTTTTATTAATTTACAAAATTATAAACACAATAACAAAGTTGGTACAGAGAGATTGGAATAATCTTAATCAGCATATACAAAATGGATTTTAAGTAACATAGATATACAACACACTCAACTAGCTGATGTATCTCACTCCTGTATGCCCTCTCGTCACCATCTGAGTTTCTGCCGATATCATCAGCAAATTTTATAGATAGCACTTAAGCTGTGCAAGATATAAATAACAGGACTCAGACAAAAATGTTATTTCAAGTGTTTTTACTTTCGGTCTCTCAAATTAGTCAACAAAATTGGGCTTCCTGTTGAAAGGGCGCATGCACACTCAGTAAATGTACTGGGAGTGGAGACGATGTCTCTTGGATTATTTTCTTTTAACTGTGCTACTACATTAATGATTGGCTCCTTGGTGGATGTTGGGCTGCATGGTTAGAGCCTCATTCTGGTGTTGAGTTTCCATTGCCAACCAATATGGGGACACGACACCAGTCCTCATGAAGGGATCAGCAGTGGAGTGGAATGGGTGAGCACTTCCAAGCTGCTGAGATCTGCAGATCTATCCTGCACCCAACATATTGATGTAATTACAAAGGAGGCACAACGGTCCAGCATGTGGTGAAGATTTGGACAATACAATTGTCAATAGCATTGTATGAAGTCAATCCGGTATCCGCACTGAGTGTCTGCCTCAATTTTGTTCATTGTATACGCTGGATGAATTCCTCCTTTGATTTCTATTAGGAACTAGTACCCAGTTTTATAGCACCATGGGACTATTGGTTGTTCCGTATTCCATTTTAATACATAATTTCTTACTCAGTTTGGCTTTTTTAAAAATACTACTTAATTATTTTCATGAAGCTTTGGCTAATTGGGGCAGCTGCTCAACTGGTCCAAAATGCACTGGTCCCAATTTGTGCCTAATTAACTGGAATCTACTGCATATATAAAAAAAATTGAATTAAGTAAGTTGAGCAAAAAGAGAGTTTTTAAAAAAAATCATGAGGTAGTGCTGTTGGGTTTATTATCCATTCAGGAATCTGATAGCGGACTGGAAGAAGCTGTTCCTGAAATGTTGAGTGTGTGTCTTCAAGCTCCTGTACCTGATAGTAGCAATGAGAAACTGGATATCCATCCTGGGTGATGGAAAATCTCAAATGTTATCATGCAATAACCATGTGAATCTGGTTTGGACACTTATGTCACCTTCCTTACAGTGCAATTCTCTTAAAGAAAACCCAAATCTCAACCCTTCAGTGTCCCCAGAGTTTGAATTGCTGGGACACCATGCTGGATCTGATGTTCAGATAGACAGACCCATTGTGATGTGTATTGTTTGTCGTTAAGAAGGGAGCCTTGTTTCACTGCTCCCTCTCAAGCAGGAAGCAGGACTCGAGTTACAATGAGGATGATTGGTACTGGATGGGTCTCTTCAGTATTAATCTCTATGTTCATGTTTACAGTGTCAAGTGTAATTAAAGGGTAAACTTGTGCCAAAGCTGTCTGACTTCCTAGAACTGGAACACACAATTCTGTAAATAGTTGGCCAGTCATGCAGCAGTGGTAAAGAGAGGAACATTTACCGATCTGGGAAATATCTGAGATACTGTTGTCTTTTTGTATGTGTGAAGTGGGGGCAATTAAAGAGTAAGATGCTGAGGATGTTCTACGAGTCTGTGGTAGCCAGTGCTATCATGTTTGCTGTTGTGTGCTGGGGCAGCAGGCTGAGAGTGGCGGACACCAGCAGAATCAACAAACTCATTGATAAGGCCAGTGATGTGGGGATGGAACTGGACTCTCTGACGGTGGTGTCTGAAAAGAGGATGCTGTCTAAGTTGCATGCCATCTTGGACAGTGTCTCCCATCCACTACATAATGTACTGGGTGGGCACAGGAGTACATTCAGCCAGAGACTCATTCCACCGAGATGCAACACAGAGCGTCATAGGAAGTCATTCCTGCCTGTGGCCATCAAACTTTACAACTCCTCCCTTGGAGGGTCAGACACCCTGAGCCGATAGGCTGGTCCTGGACTTATTTCCTGGCATAATTTACATATTACTACTTAACTATTTATGGTTTTATTACTATTTAATTATTTATGGTGCAACTGTAACGAAAACCAATTTCCCTCGGGATCAATAAAATATGACTATTCCATACGTCAGTGCTTTCCGGCTTATTGCTTCTCTCTACTCTGCAGTAACTATTTTCACCTCAAGGACGACCCTTCATTCTGGTATTTGTTCACTATGCAATGTTGATTTGCAACAACACACACAAAACGCTGAAGGAACTCAGCAAGTCAGGCAGCAGCTATGGAAATCAATAAACAGACAACATTTCAGGCCGAGACCCTTCATCAGGACCGGAAAGCCAGGAATGGGAGCCAGCCCTGATGAAGGGTCTTGACCTGAAACATTGATTGCTCCTCCAGTATTCTGTGTGTGTTGCCCTGGATTTCCAGAATCTGCAGAAACTCTTGTGTTTTTGATTGTCACTGAATCACTTTTACACTTCACACCATCACAGAACCTTCCAGTCATAGTCATACTTTATTGATTCTGGAGGAAATTGGTTTTCATTACAGTTGCACCATAAATAATAAATAGTAATAGAACCATAAATAGTTAAATAGTAATATGTAAATTATGCCAGGAAATAAGTCCAGGACCAGCCTATTGGCTCAGGGTGTCTGACCCTCCAAGGGAGGAGTTGTAAAGTTTGATGGCCACAGGCAGGAATGACTTCCTATGACGCTCTGTGTTGCATCTCGGTGGAATGAGTCTCTGGCTGAATGTACTCCTGTGCCCACCCAGTACATTATGTAGTGGATGGGAGACATTGTCCAAGATGGCATGCAACTTGGACAGCATCCTCTTTTCAGACACCACTGTCAGAGAGTCCAGTTCCATCCCCACAACATCACTAACCTTACAAATGAGTTTGTTGATAACATTGGTGTCTGCTACCCTCAGCCTGCTGCCCCAGCATACAACAGCAAACATGATAGCACTGGCCACCACAGACTCGTAGAACATCCTCAGCATCGTCCGGCAGATGTTAAAGGTTGTGGTGAGGTCTGTTGGGACAGCCTAGGAAAGCAAAGACAAAGCCTAGGGTAGGACAAAAGTGAGGTAAAGTGGTACATCACCACAGAATCAGACTCTTATTTGGTTACTAAATGGAGCTGTTCTGCTAAGCAAGAATCCAGTTGCTGCTTGGGGTCAGTACTGTAAATTGGAATGTTACCTGAGCAGTAACTGCTCTATGCCCAGTGTTCTTACAGTTTGGTGTGTGTGTGGTTATACTGATCAGAGGTAGGTATAATTGTATTTGCCAACCTGTAATCTGATATCTGCATTTCCAGTAACCGGATATTGCCTTTCTTTATCTTCTTACCTTAATGTCACCCACAATCCAGTCATGGATTGTGTCACGTGTCTTGTGTGTGTAATCATGGTATGGTGAGAATTGACCAAGTAACAACCAGTTCTCGTTTGATGATCTCTTTTTGTAAGCTCACCTTTCTATACTCCAGTAAACCTGGAGCGAATTGTAATTTCATGAATTCTATTTCTTTTTAATTTAGCGTGTTAATAATTGGACACCACATTGCTGGCGCACAGTACAACAAGGGCCCTATTTCCTTAGATTCTCGATTTACTTTACCATCTCCTCATTTCATTAGACTGCTAGTTCCCAGGAATTTTGCTTGGGTGGACTGGTTCACAGCGCCCTTGGTATTAGGTGCAAAATTCTCAGACTTCGGTTACTGACCCAGAAATCCTGTTTAGTTCATGGATAATGTCACTACTCTTACAGCCAAACCTGAGTGTGCTTTGAGGTGTGGTCACTGAAATAATCTGTGGCTTTCCTGAGGTGAGAATGCAGTAAAAAGAAGAAGCTTTAATTAGGTGGGGGGTGTGGGAGTCAGAAATTTCAACAAAAGGGAAATCAAATATTGAAAACAACTGGATGAACTTGGGGGAGACCAGACTTTGTCCTGGAAAATAATGTACGGTCATAGAGTAAGAGAAATATAGCACAGGAACAGGTCCTTCAGCCCATCTAATCCATGCCGAAACCATTTAAACTGCCTATGCCCATGGACCTGCACCGACCATCGCCCGCCATAGCCCTTCCATCCGTGTACCAGTCCGAACTTCCCTTAAATGTCGAAATTGAGCTCGCATGTAGTGCTTGTGCTGGCAGCTCATCCCATACTTTCATCACCCTCCTGAGTGACCCTCCCCTCATGTTCACCTTAAACTTCTCACCTTTCACTTTTAACCCACGATCTCTGGTTATAACCTCAGTGGAAAAAGCTTGCTTGTATTTACATATCTATACCCCCGATGAAGAAAATATTCCTGATATCCATTGAAAACATCTGTTTAAACGCTGCTTCCTGGTATATTCATTAAAGAACAAAATAAATGTATGTCTATCACCTGCAGTTCAGAATAGAGGGGTATCTATTTGGAATGGAGATGAAGGGGAATTTCTTTAGCCTGCAGGTGATGAATTATGGAATTCGTTGCCACAGATGGCTGTGGAGGCCAAGTTATTGGGTATATTTAAAGTGGAGCTTGATAGGTTCTTGATTAGTCAGGGTGATCAAGGGGAGAAGGCAGGAGAATGAGGTTCAGTGCCCTGAGGTCAAGCATGACAATTTTGTCACTGAGGTAAGGGTGATCCTTTCATGGTTCACGTGAAGATAAAGCCTTGGTGATGCAGTGTATCTCTCCAGGTGATGTTCATCTCCAAATGAGTAACATACTTCAGACAAACAGTGATCACTTTGAAGAGACTGTAGTGTGTTAGAGATCAGATTATAAATTGCTCTTTAAAGAATCCTAATAGTGTCTGATAAAGAAAGCACCTGCGAGTTGGAGATTATAAAACAACAGAGCTGATCAAATCACATTGACTCCAAGGTATGAATTAAAAAAAACTTTTTAAGTGGAATCGTAACTATTTCTTTGTGCTTTTACATTCAGCTTGGTTTATTTTTGTCTTTTTAAGTGGGTGGTTTACTTTATACATGAGTAGTAAATGCGTTATTGATGGAAATCTTTGCATGTACAGTATAATTGCAACGATAGCCATGAATTGGGAGAATGCACTCAGACCTGTGGTGGTGAGACAGCTTTAGAGCATGACTCTAATCTTTAATTCCATCGACAGCCCTGCCCTGTCCAGTTATTTACCATTAACTCAAGCACGCTACATTACAAAAGGAGTATGCTGTGGGAATGAAAAACTGCATTGACTACTACTTTCAAAAATGTAGCTTGATGACGTTGGGAGCAAAGACCTTTATCTTTAGCAATCTATAAAGATTATCAGTTGCAATGAATAACAATGACATTCAGAGCCTATTGTTGTGCATGCCTATTTTCTATGTTCCCGCTGTTGTCTGTAAAGTGTTTCTACATTCTCCCCGTGATCATGCGAGTTCACTCTGGTTTCCCCACCCCCACATTCCAAAGATATGTGTTAATAGGTTAATTGGTCATATGGGTATAATTGTTTCTTCATTTTTTTTATGTGAGGGAAGGGAGTTGGGTTGTCCTGTGATGCAATTTGTTAGTTTATCTTCATGCAAGATGAGGGGGTTTGGGGGTTAATGTTCTTGCTGCTTGGCATGTCTTTTTTTTAGTAATTTTTATGCAGCGGAGGGTGGTTTGGGTGTTGATCATGTGGCCCTTTTTGTGCAGGGGTGGCTGGGTTTGACGATCTCCATGGTTTTCTTTGTTTCGTAGCAATTTGGAGAAGACGAATCTTACAGTTGCAGACTACATTCATACTTTAAAAATAAATGAACCTTTGCAAGGTCCTCCCTTGGTGTTGTGTGGTCAGTTCCATGGTGGAAGTGCTCCCGGTGTTGTGTGGTCAGTTCCATGGTGGAGGTTCTCCCGGTGTTGTTGTGTGGTCAGTTCCATGGTGGAAGTGCTCCCGGTGTTGTGTGGTCAGTTCCATGGTGGAGGTTCTCCTGGTGTTGTGTGGTCAGTTCCATGGTGGAGGTTCTCCTGGTGTTGTGTGGTCAGTTCCATGGTGGAGGTTCTGCCGGTGTTGTTGTGTGGTCAGTTCCATGGTGGAGGTTCTCCTGGTGTTGTGTGGTCAGTTCCATGGTGGAGGTGCTCCCGGTGTTGTTGTGTGGTCAGTTCCATGGTGGAGGTTCTCCCGGTGTTGTTGTGTGGTCAGTTCCATGGTGGAGGTGCTCCCGGTGTTGTTGTGTGGTCAGTTCCATGGTGGAGGTGCTCCTGGTGTTGTGTGGTCAGTTCCATGGTGGAGGTGCTCCCGGTGTTGTTGTGTGGTCAGTTCCACGGTGGAGGTGCTCCCGGTGTTGTTGTGTAGTGGACCTACATCTCAATGGTGGAGGTTCTCCCTTTGTGCTGTTGGGTAGTGAGATCCAGGATTTTGACCCAGCTCAGTGCTACTGAGCTAATAGTGATTATACTTCCACGAATAATTGTGGTGGCACCATTGTACTGGAGATAGTGTGATTGTCTCAGGTTTGGATTTCTCCTGTGAGTACACATGGTTTCCCTGGAGATCAGGCTTCCTCCAGATGTGTTGCTGGGTCAGCTGGTTGCTGTAAATTACCCCTAGTTGAGCCGGGCGTTGGGAGTATCAGAGGGTATTTGATGGGTATGTTAAAGAGAATCGGTTTACAGGGAAACAAGTACATAATAGAGCTAGTCTTTTCAAGCTAGTCTTTAACAGTAGGCATATATTTGATGGGTCAAGTGGCAGCCTCCAATACTATACAGGGATTGAAATTGTGAAATATGACTCGGCAAAGTCAGCATTCTTATGTGGCAAGTTGCATTTCTGAACAAGTACTCTACATTGAGGTACTAACAGATAGTAGATTGTTAGTGTATATAGGATGTAGGATATGGTGCTGTAGTTACAGAGTAAGTCCAGAGCAGGTAGATAGTAAGGTACAAAGACATGATATAGTGGACTGTAATGTCAAGAGTTCATCATTATCATACAAGAGATCTTTCGAAAGACCTATAACAGTGAGGTAGGAGCTTGGTCTGGTGGTTTCAAGCTTTCGTATTTCTCCTCGGTGAAAGAGGGGAGAGGGGAGAATGTGAAGGGTGGTATTGTGGGCCAGTATGGAGGGGGCCACCCAAAAAGGGAATGAAGACAGAAAAAGTTGAATCAGTTGCATTGAATTTGATAGATTATTGATCCCAGAAACAAGGCATCTCACTAAAGGTTTTAATACAGACTGCTGGAGGTACTCATCAGGTCAAGTAATATTGTGGTTGGGGCTGAGATGGAGGGGAACTCATCGAAAGGAACTGTTGGATTGGGTCATGACTCAAAATTGGGGCTGGGACTGGAATGGGAAGGTAGCGGCTGTAAAGAGGGGTGAAGCTGGAAAGACAAGGCACTGCAGATGCAAGAATCTGGACCAGCAAACTATCTGCTGGAGGAGTTCAGTGGGTTGAGCAGTATCTGTAGGAGGAAAGGGATTGTCAAGTCCTGATGCAGGGCTCTAACCTGTGACATCAAAAGTTCTTTTCCTTCCACAGAATCAGCTCAAACCACTGACTTCCACCAGCAGGTTACTTGTTGATGGCAGAATATAGTATTAATGGTAAGACTCTTGGCAGTGTGGAGGATCAGAGGGATCTTGGGGTCCGAGTCCATAGGACACTCAAAGCAGCTGCGCAGGTTGACGCTGTGGTTAAGAAGGTGTATTGGCCTTTATCAATCGTGGAATTGAATTTAGGAGCCGAGAGGTAATGTTGCAGCTATATAGGACCCTGGTCAGACCCCACATGGAGAACTGTGCTCAATTCTAGTTGGCTCACTACAGGAAGGATGTTGAAGCCATAGAAAGGGTGCAGAGGAGATTTACAAGGATGTTGCCCGGATTGGGGAGCATGCCTTATGGGAATAGGTTGAGTGAACTCGGCCTTTTCTCCTTGGAGCGACGGAGGATGAGAGGTGACCTGATAGAGGTGTGTAAGATGATGAGTCATTGATTGTATGGATAGTCAGAGGCTTTTTCCCAGGGCTGAAATGGCTGCCACAAGAGGGCACAGGTTTAAGGTTCTGGGGAGTAGGTACAGAGGAGATGTTAGGGGAAAGATTTTTACTCAGAGAGTGGTGAGTGCGTGGAGTGGGCTGCCGGCAACGGTGGTGGAGATGGATACGATAGGGTCTTTTAAGAGACATTTAGATAGGTACATAGAGCTTAGAAAAATAGAGGGCTATGGGGAAGTCTAGTAATTTCTCAGGTAGGGACCCTTTGTGGGCCAAAGGGCCTGTATTGTGCTGTAGGTGTTCTATGTTTCTATGTTTGTTGCTAGGATCAGATAGTGACAGAGGGGCTGAAGGAACTCAGTTTCCTCCCGCAATCTAAAGACGTACTGGTCAGTAGGTTAATCGGTCATTGTAAATTGGCCTGTGGTTGGGCGAGGGTTAAATCAATGGGTTGCTGGGCGGAGTGGCTCGTTGGGCCAGAAGGGCCTGTTCCTCACTGTAAATCAGTAAATGATGGGCAGCCGATGAAGTGGGAGGGATAGAGATTGGAGTCAGAGGCAGGTGGGTGATGGTGGAAAATCAAAGGCAGATGGAGCACTCATTAAAGGATGTTATGTTTGGTGCCAGTGATCAGTGATCTCAGTGAGCCTGGGCATTATCAACACAGAAAGAAAATGTACAATTCAACTACTTGAAACGGGAGTGACGGGAAGAATCTTTGAAACTGGGAAGAAAAGTATGGCCTAACACTGTCTCCGGTAGAGTAACACACATACATAAGCTTGGCGTGTGTGTGTGTGTGTGTGTGTGTGTGTGTGTGTGTGTGTGTGTACAATAGTAACTAAGATAACAAATTTCACGACACATGCCGGTGATAATACACCTGACTCTGAGATTTTGATGTGTATCTGCTAGAAAGAGCTTTTATATTTCCTCTTTGTAGTCAGGACCTAGAATCCTACATTTCGGAATTATTTACGGATGCTGTCAGTAAATTCTGGTCGCTCCAGAGCAGCATTGTAACATTTAACCATGATACCTTTGAATTAGTGCTCGGTATATTGGCAGAATTGCACTACCATTGAATATCAGTGGCCTGAGATAAGTGACACTGAGAGATGCAATGAACTCACCAAGCCAAACATTATTTTTTATATAATTCAAATTCTCATTTTATTTATTCTTATTTTACAAAGCAGCGCAGCATGTCATAGGGCAGATACAGTACAGCATATTTACACAGCCATCCCATGACAGGAAAACAATAAATCTTAGAGACAGAAAGAAGTTCTAATTTAAGTTTAAATTAACATACAAACAAAATTGGTCCCACACGTCTTGCACTTTTCCCTCACCATTAATTCTTTCCAACATGTGTTCATATGATGAAATCTTAATCATTTCCTCAGTCCATTCCTTCACAGTGGGACATCTGGGTTTTTCCCAGTTTTGCAGTATAATTCTTGCAACTGTGATGAGACCCACCTTTAAAATAGTAAAATTGTCATTGTTTACATTAGGTATCATTGTCCTATCACCCAGGAGACAAAGCCGTGGGCACAAGGGCAGTGTGGAACCCAACCAACTCCCCAACAGATCAAGAACTTTGCACCAAAATGGCCGAACCATGGAACACTCCCAAATCATGTGAAAATATGTGCCCACCTCATTTTTACATTTCCAGCATAAATTATTATCAACAATCCCCATTTTGTAGAGTCTAGTTGGTGTCCAATAATATCTGTGTACTATTTTATACTGAATAAATTTCCCTCTCGCTTCCCTAATATGTCTACCCACATTTGATAAAATATTTGACCACTCATTATCTTCAATATCGCTTCCAAGATCCTTCTGCCATACTGCTTTGAGATTGCTCATAATTATTCATGAAAAATTAGCTTTGGCTGGAAATGTATTTGGGTTATCTATGTGCCCTTGTCTCACCCCTCTTAATAAAAGCTACCTTCCCTCTCCAACCTCAGTCCAGATGCTAGGTCATGTCCCAGATCTATTTGGGAACCTGATTTCTATTAGGAAAATGCTGAGGCCAAGCCAAAGAATCATGCCCTCTTTACGTGCTACCCTGTCTCAGCAAGTCTGATAGAGTTACAGAAAGAAATAGAGTAGTGTAAGCTGGCAGGAAATGTAAAGTGAACTTGATTTTTTTCTCTAAACTTTTTACATTGTGGGAATTCCAGCAACAGACGTTCTGTTGAGTGTTTATTTTTGCATTTATATTTATCTGGAACTGGGGAGGCAGAGGAAGGAGATGTCATTTGGGAGAAAATGCATCCCAGATTGTATCAGGAAGCTGGCAGCGTATGAATATGTTTTTCGATATGTTTCCCTCCAAGATCAGTTGCACAGTGTTTTCCCATTGTTGAGCTCTTCCCATTGGCTATTTGCTCACTGAATAAGTCTGCTTTTGAATCAGCAGCTTGTGCAGTTGGGCAGTAGTTCGCTTTCAGTAGAGAATGCAGCAAAATGTGTAACATGAAAATTATAATTATTACACGTCAATACTGATTCAGTGCTCAGGACTGTCAAAAGGACATCTGAGGTGCAGTGGAGGGAAGTGTTTTGCCAGTCAAACATTTAAAACAGGAATAAAATCAGAAAACACAAGAGATTCCGTAAATACTAGAAATCTAGGACAGCACATTCAAATGCTGCAGAAACTCAGATGGCCAGACAGCATCTATGGAAGTGAATAACCAGTCGGCATTTTGGGATGAGACTCTTCTTCAGTAAAACAACAGACCTGGTTCTCTAACTGAATGAAGCAAAAATTTAAATGAAGCACATTACAGCTTTTGAAGGAATCTTAAATGAAGCAGACTTTTACAAGGTTTTACAGCTTCTTAGAAAATGAGCTCAAAGTTTGTGTTGTTATGGGCACTCATGAACTAGCAAGGCACCCGGTCCATTTGAATGGTATTTCCCTCTTTCTGTCCTGGCCCCCTTGAACACACATTTCACTATATTGAACAAATTGCCTACAAAGACTTTTTAAAAAGTTGGACAGTAGGTCAAACCTTAGTGGAAACAGAAATCCAATTTAGGACTGAATTCTATAGGTTTAGATTCCCAATCCAAGCAATCTCAGTATAATTGTGATTTGACTGACTTTGGTATGCTGCCATCTGAACCACTTTAATCAGTTGTCTGAAGCTCTTAGATCAGTTGTGGTATTGTTCTGTACTGATTATTAGTGCTCAGTAAGAGCTGGGAGGGTGAGGCCAGTCATGACAATAGGTGCAGGAGTAGGCCATTCGGCCCTTCAAACCAGCACCGCCATTCACTGTGATCATGGCTGATCATCCACAATCAGTATCCAGTTCCTGCCTTATCCCCATAACCTTTGATTCCGCTATCCCTAAGAGCTCTACCCATCTCTTTCTTGAAAGCATCCAGAGACTTGGCCTCCACAGCCTTCTGGGGCAGAGCATTCCTATATCCACCACTCTCTGGGTGAAAAAGTTTTTCCTCAACTCCATTCTAAATGGCCTACCCCTTATTCTTAAACTGTGGCCTCTGGTTCTGGACTCACCCATCAGCGGGAACATGCTTCCTGCCTCCAGTGTGTCCAATCCCTTAATAATCTTATATGTTTCAATAAGATCATGCAGTTAACAGAGTTGGTGTTAACACAATATTCCTTCTATTGTACTTTTACATAAGATTATCTCATTGTTTAAATGTTTCATTTGCCCTGCTGCTGCCCAGAGGAGTTCCTCTTGCCAAGAGTCATTTTGTCAGTTTTATCATTTCCTGTTAGTCACATTATGTTCAGATACCTTGGCAGAAGGTGGTAGCAGATGGCATATATTCTGCCTGGAGGTCGGTGTCTAGTGGTATTCTGCAGGGATTGTTCTGAAACTCCTTTTCTTTGTGATTTTATAAATGACTTGAGTAAGGAAGTGGAAGGGTCGGTTAGTAATTGACACAAAGATTGGTGGTGTTGTGGAAAAGTGCAAGAGGGTACACTTTGAACTTGAAGGCAGAATACAGGGCTAGTGGTAGGTTTGTTAACAGTGTGGAGGAACACAGATCCTGCCGTCTATCTCTCCCTCAAAGTTGCTGCACAAGTTGACAGGTGGTTGTGAAGGTGTATAGTGTGTTTGCCTTCATTAGTCATGGGATTTTGTTCAAACGCTGTCATGTAATAGAAACATGGAAAACCTACAGCACAATGCAGGCCCTTTGGCCCACAATGCTGTGCCAAACATGTACTTACTTTAGAAATTTCTCGGGGTTACCCATATTCCTCTATTTTTCTATTTACAAGACGTTGCTTGGATTAGAGAGCGTGTCTTATGAAGAAAGATTGAGTGAGCTCAGGCAAAAGATGATGAGAGGTGACTTAACAGGTGCACAAGGACATGCCTGCCAATCTCCAACTGCACTTCCAGATCATCTGCTTTATTCAGTACACTGCCTGCATTCAAATGTAACGCCATCAGTCCTGTGTTCATACCCTTCCAGATCACTTTTATTCCTGCTGGTGTCTGCTGGGTAGCAGACACCAACAGAATCAACAAACTCATTCGTAAGGCCGGTGATGTGGGGATGGAACTGGACTCTCTGACGGTCGTGTCTGAAAAGAGGATGCTGTCCAAGTTGCATGCCATCTTGGACAATGTCTCCCATCCACTACATAATGTACTGGGTGGGCACAGGAGTACATTCAGCCAGAGACTCATTCCACCGAGATGCAACACAGAGCGTCATAGGAAGTCATTCCTGCCTGTGGCCATCAAACTTTACAACTCCTCCCTTGGAGGGTCAGACACCCTGAGCCGATAGGCTGGTCCTGGACTTATTTCCTGGCATAATTTACATATTACTATTTAACTATTTATGGTTTTATTACTATTTATTATTTATGGTGCAACTGTAATGAAAGCCAATTTCCCCCGGGATCAATAAAGTATGACTATGACTTATTCGGTACACTGCAGGCATTCAAATGTAACGCCGTCAGTCCTGTATTCGTACCCTTTTGGATTTTGTCCCCTTGTTACACTGTAGCTAATCCCACTGACTGCAATTATGCCTCCTAATCTGCCTGTCCTTCCACTACACACTGCCTCTGCCCCATCCTTAGCCCTATCACTTAGTTTCCCATCTCCCTGCCAAATTAGTTTAAGCCTTCCCCAACAGTTCTAGCAAGATTATTAGTACCCCTTGGGCTCAGATGTAACCTATCCCTTTTGTATAGGTCATACCTTCCCCAGAAGAGATCCTAATGATCTAGAAATCTGAAACCCTGCCCCCTGCACCAGTCCCTCAGCCACACATTCATCTGCCAAATCATCCTATTCTTGCCCTGTCTGGTGCATGGCCCAGGCACTGGTGTTCTGCTGCTCAGCTTTCTACCTGACTCTCTAAATTCTCTCTTCAGGACCTCCTCCATCTTTCTACGTATGTCATTGGTGCTAATATGTACCAAGTCTTCTGGCTGCTCTCCCTCCCCCTTTAGAATGCTGTAGACCTCATTAGAGACACCCCCTAACCCTGGTACCTTGTAGGCAACATACCATCCAGGTGTTTCTTGCATCCACAGAAGCCCATGTCTGCTCCTCTAACTATGGAGTCCCTGATCACTACTAAAGTCCTCTTCTCCTCCCCTTCCCTTTCGAGCCACAGTGCCAGAGACCCAATCGATGTGGCAACCCTCTGGTAGATCATCTCCCCCCATGATGCCATCTTGATGGCCAGAAGGGATCTAGCAAGTGTAGATTGGGTAGGCTGTTCTTTGGCAAAGGTATATTGGTGAGTGGCAGGTCTTCAAAAGTGAAATTTTGAAAGTACAAAGCTTGTATGTGCTTGTCAGAATAAAAGTTAAAGATAATAAGTGTAGGGAACTTTGGTTTTCAAGAGATATCGAGATATATTAAGAGGGAAAGAAGGAGGTAAATGCAAGTTGGAATAAATGAGGTGCTTGTGGTGTATAAGAAATGCCAGAGAACATTTAAGAAAGAAATCAGGAGGGCTAAAAGAAGGCATTTTGCTCTAGTAGATAAGATGAAGGAGAATTGGAAGGGGTTTGTTAAGATATGCTAAGAGCAAAAGGATTGCAAGGGACAAAACTGATCCTCTGGAAGTCCAGAGTGTAAAGTCAAAACAGATGGGGGAAGATCTTAAATAAATTTTTTGCATCTATTCTATATTTACTCAGGAGACAGACGCAGAGTTTAAAGAAGTGAGGCAGATGGATACAGAGTCGATAGGGGTGAGGCAAAGCAGCACCATTTCATGGAGCCGGTACGGATCACAGCGAGGAGGTGTTTGCTACCCTGAGATAAAGCAGGGTGGGTGATTTCCCAGGGCCTGACAAGGTCTTCCCTCTGACCCTACGGGAGGCAAATGCAGAAATTGCTGGGGCCCTGGTGGAGATATTTAAATCATCCTTGGTGACAGGAGAGGTACTGGAGGATAGCCAATGTTGTTCTGCTGTTTTTTTTAAAAAAAAGGCTCTAAGAATATACCAAGAAATTATAGGCTGGTGAGTCTGGAAGGTATTCTAAGGGACCAGATAGAGTAATTAAGAATAGTCAGCATGGCTTTGTGTGTGTGGGTAGATCAAGCCTAACCAATGTTATGGAATCTTTCCAGGAAGTTAACAGGAAAGTTGATGAAACAAGGCAGTGGATGTTGTCTACATGGACTTTAGCAAGGCATTTGACAAGGTCCCGCAGGGGAGGTTGGTCAAGAAGGTTCTGTCACTCGACATTCAAGATGAGGTAGTACATTGGATTAGACATTGCAACACACACAAAATGCTGGAGGAACTCAGCAGGCCAGACAGCATCTAGGAAAAGAGTACAGTCAACGTTTCGGCCCTAAACATCGACTGTACTCTTTTCCATAGATGCTGCCTGGCCTGCTGAGTTCCTCCAGCATTTTGTGTGTGTTACTCGGATTTCCAGCATCTGCAGATTTGACCTCTACCTTGCCGAAGCACAGCGACAACTCGCGGATACCTCCTCTTATTTACCCCTCGGTCGTGACCCCACTAAGGAGCACCAGGCCATTGTCTCCCACACCATCACCGACTTTATCCGCTCAGGGGATCTCCCATCCACTGCTACCAACCTTATAGTTCCCACACCCCGCACTTCCCGTTTCTACCTCCTACCCAAGATCCACAAACCTGCCTGTCCTGGCCGACCTATTGTCTCAGCTTGCTCCTCCCCCACCGAACTCATTTCTGCATACCTCGACACTGTTTTATCACCCCTTTACATAAGACCTTGGTTGTGACACAGTATTCATTCGTCTGTGTCACAGAGCAAAGGGAGAACTACCCAGGAATTGTACCATCCTACATTCGTCAAATACCGAACTCATGGAAAGTGTGTGACTTGTGCTATGTCAGAATTCCTGAGTGACACCAAGCAACCTGCTCACAATCTCTTGGTTGTTACAGATGAGAAGAACTTTTTTTTAAGTTTCTCTTGAATTTTGAGGTACACGCCTTTATAGTTAAGGTGCAGTATAGTTTGCAAATTGCTAATAACTTATTTCTTTTACTTCACAATGAATTAAGTTCACGTTGGCAATCAGATGCCCCTGGGATAACTCAATTTGGTCATTAACAAATGTGACAACATGCCTTGCATAGAATAGAAGGGTGAAAAATTCCACTGGCATCTGCCACTAATCACTCTCTCCAGCTGAAGCTGCAGCATCCACTTTTTAATAGCACATGCGAGTGAGTTTGTGTTTACGTGCGTGTGTGTGTGCGCATACGTGTGTATCAGTGTCTGTGTGTGAGAGCCAATGCTCAGGTTTAATATCACTGGCATAATTTCCCAATACTAAGCAGAGTGGGAAAGGACTCCATTTTTATGCACTCTCTATAAAGTACAGTTTTGCAAAGCTGAGGTTTCTGAGTACATTGGACAAGAAGAGTTTGTAGCACGAGTCTTCATTTCACACTTTCTACCCTGCTGGACTGGGTACGGTGCAGAAAAATCTGTAGATGTGTGGTGGCTACATCACAGCATGGGGTATGAAAACACCAATGCCCTTTGTACAGAAAAAACCTACACAAAGTATGAGTTTCTCCCAGTCCATCACAGGTGAAGCCCTCCACATCATTGAGCACATCTGCACGGAGCGCTGTCCCAGGAGAGCAGTATCCATCATCAGGAACCCCTACTATCCAGACCACGTTCTCCTCTTGCCGCTGCCATCAGGAAGGAGGTTCAGGAGCCTCAGGACTCGCATCACCAGGTTCTGGGGAGTTTTTGCTCCTCAACCATCAGGCTCTTGCACCAGAGGGGATAACTTTGTTCACCCCACCAATGAACTGCTCCCACAGCATATGGACTCAATTTCAAGGACTCTTCATCTCATGTTCTCAATATTTGTTTATTTATCTATTCTGATTTTTGTGTTTTTCTTTTTGTATTTGCACAGTTTGTTGTCTTTTGCACACTGATTGCTTGTCCAACTTATCTTTCATTGATTCTATTGTGTTTCTTTGTATTCACTGTGAATGCCTGCAAGAAAATGAATCTCGGGTTTGTATATGTATTTTGATAATAAATTCACTTTGAACTTTGGATTTAAATAACTCATTACATTGAGATAAGCTAATTTCCTGTTTCCTGACTGTACTTTCATCAGGATTTTGAAGTCTCGAACAATTGTCCAGTCAGTGTTCCTGCTTCTCGTAAAATTGTCGGGCTGTTCTTTCAATTGCCTTTGGGTTCTGCCTTTCAACATTTAAATATTTGTGGCCTTTGGTGTTTGAAGACCTGAAACTTGATTGAAAAATGGTAAATTAAAATGGAAAACACAATGGGGAGATCTGCAGCACCTGACTGCCGTTCTCAACCTCGATCCTTACTGAAGAGCAGGGTTACAGTCAGACCTGTCCTGATAGCTGAGTCTTCATTATCTTAGATCCTCCAGAACAGGGGTTCCCAACCTGACCCCTTGCTTGATGCTATTGGTCCATGGCATAACAAAGTTGGGAACCCCTTGGCTAGACCCCTTGCTTAATATTTCATGGAAAGAACCCCCTTTTTTATAGCACATTTATACTGGGTTAAAGGTTTAATTTAGCTTAAACACCGTGTCCTTTTTCTAAATTGGATTGTATTTTTTTAGTTTTTCACACAAGAATAGACTCTGTCTATTATCTGGTTAAAATATAATCTGTTTAATTGAAGACATAAGATTGTTATATTGTGACATGTTTTAACCAGGGGGAGTTTTGTTAACAATTGTAGTGAAGTGTGAAAATTGGCTGGATGTTGAAAATCATGTTAATGATCTCGGTTAGACAGTTTCCACCTGGCCAAGCTAGCTCTTTCTTCTTTGACCACAGGGGAATGTGCAGTTTTATATGCAAGTCATATAAGGCAGCAAAAGTGAGTGGGAAGTTGGATGACTGGGAAGCTTCTAAAATCCAACAAAAGACAACTAAAAAGCCAGAAGAAGGGAAAAGATGAAATATGAGTGCAAACTAGTTAATAATAAACAGTTTTTTCCAGTTATATAAAGAGTAAAAGGGAGGTGTGAACTGATACTGGACCACTGGAAAAAGATGCTGGTGAGGTAGTAATGGGGGAAGAAGAAATGGCAGGTAAACTTGGTGGGTACTTTACATCTGTCTTCACTGTGAAAGACATTGGCAGTGTGCCAGAGGTCCGTGAGGGTCAGCGAGCAGTAGTGGGTGCCATTGCTATCGCACAGGGAAGAATGTGAGGCAAACTGAAAGGTCTTGAGGTGGATAAGTCACTTGGACAACCTGGCAAGGAGATGAAAACCAGTATGATGGAGCTGAGGATGAGTCAGCAGGTTGAGTAGATGATGCGTGTAACATGAATGTAAGGAAGGAGAAGCCAGTGATTGGATACAAATGCAGACACAGCGAAGAGTTAAATTGTACCACAGAGGCAAAATTCAAAAGGGTGAAGAATGAAGGACTGCAGGTACTGTATTTAAATGTGCACAGCATTCGGAATAAGGTGGACAAACTTGTGGCCAAATTAGAGATTGGTTGGTATGACCTGGGCTTCACCGAGTTGTGACTGAAAGGAGGTCATTGTTGGGAGCTTAACATCAAAGGATGTACTTTGTATTGAAAGGACAGGCAGGAAGGCAGAGACAGTGGTGTGGCTCTGTTGGTAAGAGATGGAATTACATCTTTAGAAAGCAGTGACATAGGGTCAGAGAATGTCGAATCTTTGTGGGTGGAGTTATGAAACTGCAAGGGTAAAAAAGTTATAGGAATCATATATAGGCCTCCAAATAGTAGCCAAGATGTGGGGTTGAGATTGCAAAGGGAGCTGGAAAAGGCATGTAATGGTAATGACACAATTGTAATGGGGGACTTCAATATTCAAGGGCTAATGGTGTTCCTCAGGGTCAGTTTTGGGACTTCTGCTTTCCCCATTGTTTGTCAATGATTTGGATAATGGAATTGATGGGTTTGTGGCAAGATTTGTGGATGATATGAAGATGGGTGGAGGGGTAGATAGTGCTGAGGAAGCATTACGATTGCAGCAGGACTTGGGCTACATCCACACTACGTCAGATAATTTTGAAAATGAAGCTTTTTCTCTTCATTTTGACCCTCCGTCTACATTGAAACGGCGTTTTCATCCCCCGAAAACGGAGCTTTTCTAAAACGCTCTCCAGAATGTGTAAATTTGAAAACGATTGTTGCACGTTGTAGTGTGGATGGGGTAAATGGAGATATTTAAAAACGCTGTCATGACAACACCACAACAACAATGCTTTTTCTGCTTCTGTTTGGTACTGCGCAAGCACTGCCGGACGGCTGTTATAGATAGATAGCTAGATAGCTAGATTTACTTTATTAATCCTGAGGGAAATTTGGTTTCATTACAGCTGCACCAACCAAGAATAGAGTGTAACTATAACGCGCAGTCGGTGTGAATGGCTTGAAAGTTGAATTGTAAAGTGAGCTTTTTTGATTAGATCCCCTAAATTGATTTGATTGAGTCTTTAAAAATATTAATGTCAGAAATACTGCGCAGGTCTGGCGGCAGAAGATTCCACTCTCTTGTTGATCTTGGGTAGAGGACAGCTTCATGCGTGTGTTATTTACTTTGTTGTCTATGTTAATAGCTTGTTTGGAGTTAAACATCTCCACGTTCTCCACTCCTCTGCTGACTTTGTAGTCATGTGTAACTCGCAGAAACAGCTCGACTTCATTGTCTTTCTAAACGAAGAAGTCCGGTCTGCTTTTTTCAGCAGAGGTTTTCTTGTATTCCTCGAAGACATTGTTGAAAACTTTCTTTCGCTGTTGTTGTTGGTACTCTAGTTTTTGACCAATGGAAATAACACGCCACCGCGGAAACGTAAATACTACACCGTTTCCTCTTCGCTTGTTTTCTGTAGATGTGTCTGCACATGCCTAGCAGGAATAGATTCACCCAAATATCTGTTTTAATGTGGACAGAGATATTTTGAAAAACGCCTAGTGTGGACACCTGTCGTTTTTACTCGAAACCAGTGTTTTCAAAATTATTCGGTCTAGTGTGGACGTAGCCTTAGACAAATAGGAAGAAGGGGCAAAAAAAGTAGATGGCAAAAAAGGTGTAGCCATGGGCACTCACATGGGTCGCAGCTAGGCCTGCCTGTTTGTTGGCTATATGGAACATTCTGTGTTCCAAGCCTACACTGGGGTACTCCCCTACTTTTCCTACACTATATCGTCGACTGCATTGGTGCTGCTTCCTACACCCATGCCGAGCTAGTTGACTTCATTAACTTTACCTCCAATATCCGCCCTGCCTCAAATTTACCTGGTCCATTTCTAACACCTCTCTTCACTTTCTTGGTCATCCACCCCCTTCCCCTTCTTCAATGGCCTTCTGTCCTGTCCTATCAGATTCTCCCTTATCCAGCCCTATATCTCTTTCTCCAATCAAATTCCCTGTTCTTTACTTCACCCCTCTTCCCCCCCCCTCCTAACTGCTCCCGGTTTCACTTATCACCTCGTGTTTCTCCCTCCCCCCCATCCTTTACTCTGACTCCGTCTTCTTTTCTCAGTCCTGCTGAAGGGTCTCAGACCAAAACATCGACTGTACTCTTTTCCATAGATGGTACCTGATCTGTAGATTTTCTCTTTGACATGGAATATAGTGTTGGGAAATGTATGATATTGCATTTTAGTAAAAGGAACAATAGTGCGGACTATTATCTAAATGGGGAGAAGGTTCAAACATCAGAGGTGCAGAGGGACATAGGAGTCCTCATGCAAGACTCCCAGAAGGTTATTTACAGGTTGAGTCTGTGGTAAAGAAGGCAAATGCAATGTTGGCATTTATTTTAAAGGGTATAGAATATAAAAGGAAGGAGATAATGCTGAGTCTTTGGAAGATACCAGTTAGGCTGCACTTGCAGTATAGTTATAAACGAGAAAATCTGTAGATGCTGGAAATACAAGCAACGCACACAAGATGCTGGAGGAAGGCAGCAGGCCAGGCATCAGTCGACAATGCTGCCTGGCCTGCTGAGTTCCTTGGAGAAGTGTTGACAGTTTTAGGCCCCATATCTCAAAGGACATGTTGTCATTGGAGAGAGACCAAAGGAGGTTCACTTGCATGATTCTGGGAATGAAGGGGTTAACATGTAAGCCTTTGAGAGCTTTCAGGAATTTAGAAGAATGCTTGAGGGATTTCACTGAAGACTACTGAATGTTGAAAGGACGAGATGGGGTGGATGTGGAGAGGATGTTTCCTATAGTGGGGGAGTCCAGAATGAGAGGGCACAGCCTCCAAATTGAGGGGCTAGCTTTTAGAACGGGGTAAGGATGAATTTGTTTCAAGCCAGAGGGCAGTAAATCTGTGGAATGTTCTGCCACTGACAGCTGTGGAGGCTAACTCTGTGGTTATATTTAAAGTGGAAGTTGATAGTTTCCTGATTGGTCGGGACATCAAAGGATATGGTGAGAAGGCAGGTGTATGGGGTTGAGTGGGCTCTGGGATCAGCCATGATGGAATGACAGAACAGATTCGATGGGCTGAATGGCCTAACTCTGCTCCAATGTCTTGTGGTCCAAGTCACTAAGCAACTTTAGTGTCAGAATTGTGTTTCATTCTCTTTCTCTCACGCGCGTGTGCGTGCTCTTGCACTCTCTCTCACATCCTCTTGCATCCTATCAATGTCCTGTCGTATCCTCTGACAGCCCTCCACACTATCCACAACACCCCAAACCTTTGTGTCATCAGCAAATTTACTAGCACATTCCCTCACTTCCTCATCCAGGTCATTTATAAAAATCACAGAGTAGGGGTCCCAGAACAGATCCCTGAAGCACACCACTGGTCACCGACCTCCATGCAGAATATGACCCGTCCACAACCACTCTTTGCCTCTGTGTGCAAGCCAGTTCTGGATCCATAAAGCAATGTCCCCTTGGATCACATGTCTCCTTACTTTCTCAATAAGCCTTGCATGGGCTACCTTATCAAATGCCTTGCTGAAATCTATATACACTACATCTACTGCTGTACCTTCATCAATGTGTTTAGTCATACCCTCAAAAAATTCATTCAGGCTCGTAAGGCACGAGCTGGCTTTAACAAAGCCATGCTGACTATTCCTAATCATATTATACCTCTCCAAATGTTCATAAATCCTGCCTGTCAGGATCTTTTCCATCAGCTTACCAACCAATGAAGTAAAGCTCACTGGTCTATAATTTCCTGGGCTATCTCTACTTCCTTTCTTGAATAAGGGAACAACATCTGTAAGCCTGCAATCCTCCGGAACCTCCCCTGTCCCCATTGAAGACGCAAAGATCATTGCCAGAGGCTCAGCAATCTCCTCCCTCACCTCCCACAGTAGCCTGGGGTACATCTCGTCCGGTCCCGGTGACTTATCCAACTTGATGCCTTCCAAAAGCTCTAGCACATCCTCTTTCTTAATGTCTATATGCTCAAGCTTTTCAATCCATTGTAAGTAATCCCTACAATTGCCAAGATCCTTTTCCATAGTGAATACAGAAGCAAGGTATTCATTAAGTACCTCTGCTATCTCCTCCGGTTCCATACACACTGTCACACTTGCTTGGTCCTATCCTCTCATGTCTTATCTTCTTGCTCTTCACGTACTTTTTTTAAAACAATAAAACATGAAAACTTCTGGGGGGTGGGGTTGAATACTTTTTATTGGCAGTGTAAGTATTTGGATAGACAGGGACTGATTAGTGATCCTCATCATGATTTTGTGCATGGTAGATTGTGTCTAACCAATTTTGTAGAGTTTTTTGAGGAGGTTAACAGGAAAATGGATGAAGGGAAGGCAGTGGATGTTGTCTACATGGACTTCGGTAAGGCATTTGCCATGGTCTCACATGGGAGGCTGGCTAAGAAGGTTCAGTTGTTCAGCATTCAGGATGAGGTAATAAATTGGATTAGACATTTGCTTTGTGGCCCCTCCGCGCCTCCCCCACTCCAAGATAGGTGGTGTAGATTGGGAGTGAAGGGATAACTTCACTCACCCCATCACTGAACTGGTTCCACAACCTATGGACTCACTTTCAAGGATTCTGCATTTCATGTGCCAAGTAGTCACTAGCTATTTGTGTGTTCGTCTTATTGCCTGTGGTCCTTCATTAATTCTGTTGTTTCTCTCTGTTTACTGTGAATGCCCACAAGACAGTGAATCTCGGCATAGTTAGTATATGCTGACATTTATGTAGTTCGATAATAAATTTACTTTGTACGTTTTTTAAACATTTTTGAAGTGTCAACTGCACTGTGAAGTTTGAAGGCACTTCTTGGTAATGATGCCAAATTTGCATCTTGGACGGACGTTGGTGAGCCTTGTGTTTTTTTTTATAAATAACACTCAAATAATTTTGTGCTCACCATTAACTGACTGAAGGTGCAATTGGTTGCATGTGGGTAAAAGATTGAAGGTAGTGATCGTGCTGTTGCAGAAAGATATTGGTTCTGTGAAATTCAGTGAGACTTGTGTCAGTGGCTATTTAGTACAAAGCCTACAGATTTTATAGTATAACTTCACAACAGAATGTAAAAATAAGCCTTGCATTGACTTAACAGCTAGTTATCTCATCCTTTGCTCCATGAGATTAGTAGTATCAGAATGATCACCTTTTAAGATAAATTAGGTTGCAGACCAAGTCAAAATGAAAACTGTCTGAATAATCAATGTAATTGCTTTCCTCCCACGTTCCTCCTTCCCTTTGCTATCGCAAATTGTATTCTGTTTTTGAGTGGGAGCATGAAGCAGATACGATGCAAGTCAGTCCAGTCTAATTGTCCATATTTCAATTCTTAAAGCTGTATCAAATTGAGCTAAATTGGATGGCTAGCTCAGTACTTGTTGTAAACTCTGCGTGGTGAGCAGCACTTGTTGGTGCCGGACTACGTGTTGACACCTGTGGGCTTGAGGTACATCCTTGCTAACGCACAAAATGGATTTAGTTTACTGTGTATTTCAGTGTACATAAAATAAATCTGAATCTAAATGATCCAAAACTTATTGGGTTTGTCAGTAAATCTTGCAGCATTGCTAAGAGGATGAGAGGTGAAAGAGTGTGAGATAGAGGTCTTTGTTCTTTGAGTGATTTTGGATATGCACTTCAGGCGGTTTTGGCATCCCATTCCTGTCATTGGTACCTGCTTTCCCTGACGTGTAAATCTGTGCAGCTAGCACGGGTTCATCTGTAGTAAGGTAATCTTATTTTGGATAGTGTTATTTTCCCTGAGGATTGAATCTTTCAAATTCTCTAACTTGGGTAGCTGTGGAGTTGAGTTGTCAAATATGTTCAAGACGGAAAGAAAGTTTTGGAAAATGGAAATTGTACCTGATGGGATCAGATTAGAAAATGAATTTGAGGCCAACGGTCAGAGCAGATGTGAAAGTGAATGCAGAACAGGCTCGGTCCTGTGATGTAGCCTGCTGCTGTATCAAATCTGGTTTATTACCTCTGAGTTAGAGTATGGCATGAAATTTGTTCTTTTGGGGCAGCAGTGGAGCAGTGATTTGCAAAAGTAAATTGTTCAAAAATTGGCAATGACTAGTTGGACCAAAGGGCCCATTTCTGTGCTGTGCTTTTCTATGACCCTGACTCTTCGGAAGCTGAAAGGAACGATGAGGTCATACACATGGACTGCTCAGAAATCTTTTCAAGCTTGTCAGCCAGTCAGTCTCCAACAAGAGAAAACGCTGAGTTCCTCCAGCATGTTCTGCGTGCAGCCTATCAGTCTGTAAGGAAGCACAGTCAATTAATTCTGTTGGATCATGCGACAAAATTTAGGCGTGGGCTAAAAGTCGATGGTAACATTTATAGAATACTAGGCAATGATTCATCTCCATCAAGACAAGATATATGATTGTATAATGTCATTTTCAGTATACAATTTTAACAGAGAATGAAAAAATTGTTCCACCCTCCTCTCCCCCACCCCCATATCAGATGGTGGTGATACAGCCATTTGGAATGCTCTCCACAGTATATCTGTAGAAAATTGTGAGTGCTTTTGGTGACATGCCAAATCTCAAACTCCAAAATGAAATACAGCCACTGCCTTGCCTTCTTTATGGCTACATTGATATGTTGGGCCCAGGTTAGGTCGTGCAGACATGGTCAGTGAGAATCCTAAGGGATTCTACAAATACATTAAGAGCAAAAGGATAGCAAGGGACAAAACTGGTCCTCTGGAAGATCAGAATGGTCGTCTATGTGTGGAGCCAATTGACTTGGGGGAGATCTTAAGTGGATTTTTTGCATTTGTATTGAGCTGGGAGATGGACACAGAATCTAAAGAAGTGAGGCAAAACCGCAGCAAGGTCATGGACTATACAGATTACAGAGGAGGAGGTGTTTGCTGTTTTGAGGCAAATTGGGGTGGACAGAGTCCCAGGGCCTGACAAAATGTTTCCTTGGACCTTGTAGGCGGCAAGTGCGGAAGTTGCAGGGGCCCTGGCAGAGATATTTAAACCATCCTTACTGACAGGTGAGGCACAGTACTGGAGGACTACAGGATAGCCGATGTTGTTCTGCTGTTTAAGAAAGGACCTAAAAGTAAACCAGGAAATTATAGGCTGGTGAGTCTGGCGTCAGTGGTGTGAAAGTTATTGTGAGGCATTCTCAGAGACCAGATATGAGTACTTTGATAGACGGGGATTGATTAGAGATGGTCCACATGGCTTTGTGTGTGGTCGGTGATGTCCAACTAATCTTCAGAGTTTTTTGAGGAAGTTACCAGGAAAGTTGATGCAAATTAGTGAATGTTGTCTACATGGAATTCAGCAAGGCATTTGACAAGGTCCTGCATGGAAGATCGGTCGAGAAGCTTCAGTCACTTGGCATTTAGGCTGAGGTAGTACATTGGATTAGACATTGGTTTTGTGGGAGAAACCAGGGAGTGGTTGCCTTGCTGACTGGAGGCCTGTGACAAGTAGAGTGGTGCAGGGATTGGTGCTGGGTCTGCTGTTGTTTGTCATCTATATCAGTGATCTGGATGATAATGTTAACTACATCATCAAATTTAGGGATGATACCAAGATTGAAGGTGTAGTGGACAGAGAGGAAGACGATCAAAGCTTGCTGCAGAATCTGGACCAGCTGGAAAAATGTCTGAAAAATGGCAGGTGGAGTTTAATGCAGACGAGTGTGAGGTGTTCCACTATGGGAGGAGCAACCAGAGTAGGTCTTGCGCAGTAAATGATCGGGGCATTCAGGAATGCAGTAGAACAAAGGGATCTGGCAATACCGGTCTGGATTTCCTTGAAAGTGGTGTCTTGGGTTGCTTTCTCTGGAGTGGTAGAGGCTGAGAGGGGATCTGATAGAGATTTATAAGATTGAGAGGCACAGATAGAGTAGACAGACTATCTTTTTTTCCCAGGGTTGAAATGTTTAATGCCGGAGGGCATGCATTTAAACTGAGAGGGGAAATTTTAAACGAGATGTGAGGAGCAAGTTTTTTTTATATAGAGAGTGGTGGGTGCCCAGAACGTGCTGCCTGGTAGAGGCAGATACGTCAGGGACTTTTAAGGGATGGTTTAGGAATGTGAGGAAAATGGAGGGATAGGGACGTTGTGTAGGCAGAAGGGATTAGTTTAGTTGGCCATTTCATTACTTATCTGGTTTGACACAACACTGTGCGCTGAAGGACCTGTCCCCGTGCTGTACTGTTCTGTGTTCTTTATCCAGATTTCACTGACTGCTGTCGGAAAGATTCTGATTTCAGGCAACTTATTGGTTTTGGGTGTAGTTGAATGTTTTGTGTGGATCAGCTATTATGTTCCCTATCTTGTGTTTCTTTTACATGTTATTAAAGCTTCTGTCATTAAATGTAATGGAACAATCTCCATTCTGAAGGAATGGAAGTTGAATAGTGTCTTGTTTAGTTAGTAGTTTAGTTAATAGTTAGTTGTTTAGTTAGTCTTAGACAGGATATTCAGGACACGACCCACCCAGCCAACATACTTTTCGTCCCTCTTCCCTCCGGGAGAAGACTCAGGAGCTTGAAGACTCGTACGGCCAGATTTGGGAACAGCTTCTTTCCAACTGTGATAAGACTGCTGAACGGATCCTGACCCAGATCTGGGCCGTACCCTCCAAATATCCGGACCTGCCTCTCGGTTTTTTTGCACTACTTTAACTCCCATTTTTCTATTTTCTATTTATGATTTATAATTAAAATTTTTAATATTTACTATCAATTTGTACTCCAGGGAGCAGGAAGCGCAGAATCAAATTTCACTGTGATGATTGTACATTCTAGTATCAATTGTTTGGCGACAGTAAAGTATAAAGTATCTCACGGACAGGAGTGCAGCCTGTGGAACTGCTGGGAGGTGAATTTTGCTCTTTGTCCCTTATTGCCTTTCATTCCTGTGTCTGTCCATGTAGCCTAGACAATTTGACAAAGTTTTGTCTATTCCTTTGAGGGAACTTACCGTGAAAGTAGCAGTTTGCTGTCAGCAGGTCTGGCTCCATGCCCTAACTATTGGCATGTTGGAATTATTGAGGAAGGAACCATCACCCTCAACTACAGGTGAAAAGGACTAAAGTGACACTTTCTACTTTTTAATGTGGATTACAGAATTCTGTTCAAAGTTTCCTGCAGTTGAGTGACGCTGTTTTGAGAATCATGATTCACCAGGATCGGTTCTGTGCTGAGAGTAATCTCAGACAGCTTGTTCTAATCAGAGATGTGATTGCCGGTGAGCAGGATGGAAGTGGATACCTGTGAGTACTCATTTCTACAGATGTACTGTGGAGAGCATTGGAACTGATTGCATCATTGTCTGGTCTGGGGGGTGGGGGGGGGTGGTAGGGCAATGCACAGGGTCAGAAAAAGCCGCAGAGCGTTGCAAACTCAGCCAGCTCCATCATGGGTACCAGCCTCCCCAGCGTCCAGGGCATCTTCAAAAGGCAATGCTTCCAAATGATGGAATCCATCATTTAGGACCTCATCACCCAGGACATGACTTCTCAACATTTTAGGAACAGCTTCTTCCCCTCCACCATCAGATTTCTGAATGGACAATGAACCCAAGAACACAACCTCCAGATTTCTTTTTATTTGCTGCTCAGGCTCTGTTAATTTAATTTAATTTTTCATGTATTTTTATTGTAATTTATAGTTTATTATTATATTATTACATTGTACTGCTGCCACAAAACAAATTTCACAACATATTCCAGTGATACTAACTCAGATTCTGAATATCTGCAAGTGGATTCATCTGTAACAGGGTGAAAATCTTGATTGAATATGTTTGATAAATAGTGTCTTTGATGGAATATTGCACATACTGTATGGGCGTGGACTGCAAAATCTGGTTTGGTGGAGGAATCCACGGTTAGCTACGACTTCGCAATGCGAGTATCAATAGTGCGGTGTTAAGAATGGGAAATGGAAAAAATACAACATATAGTAGGAACGGGTCCTTCGGCCTACAGTGTTGTGCTGAATCAATTAAGTTTGTGATGAAACGAATGAAACTAATCTCTTCTGCTTACACTATGTCCACAATCCTTCCATGTTTCACACATTCTAAATATCTTTGGGGCATATCCCTTATGTATCTGCCTGTACCTCCACCCCAGGCACCCACCACTGTCTGTGTGTGTGTGTGTGTGTGTGTGTGTGTGTGTGTGTGTGTGTGTGTGTGTGTGTATATAAAAAAAACAACTTGCCCCTCACATCTCCTTTGAAATGACCCCCTCTCACCTTAAACAGGTGTTTCTAGTATTAGACATTTCAACCCTGGGAAAAAGGTATTGTCTGTCACCCTGTCTGTGCCTTTCATAATATTATAAACCTTCATCAGATCTCCCCTCAGCCTCCGCTGTTCCAGAGAAAAGAACACAAGTGTGTAAAACCTCTCGTTACAGCACGTGCCCTCTCCTCTAATCCAAGCAGCATCCTGATAAACCTCTTCTGTAACCGCAACAAATCCTCAGGACCTTCTACAGGGGCCCCATTAAGATATACAGACTGACTGTATCACTGCCTGATACGGGAACTGCACCAACCTTGATTGCTGGGCACGCAGAGAGTGGTACGGACAGCCCAGCGCATCTGTGGACATGAATTTCCCTCCACTGAGGACATTTACAGCAGCAGGTGCAGAAAGGAGGCCTGGAAGATCATCGGGGACACTGGTCACCCCAACCATAAACTGTTTCAGCTACTTCCATCTGGCAAATGCTACCGCAGCATTAAAGCCAGGACCAACAGGCTTCTTTCTACAAGCCATTAGACTTTTAAATTCAGATGTCTGTACATTGCGACAGAGTCATAACACAAAGATTTTTACTCCCTCACATTGTGGGATGGATGTAAGATTTCAATAAATTCTAATTCTATAATGGGGTTACTAGAACTACAAATCCCATTTCCAGAAAAGTTGGGATATTTTCCAAAACGCAATAAAAACAAAAATCTGTGATATGTTAATTCACATGAACCTTTATTTAACTGACAAAAGTACAAAGAAAAGATTTTCAGTAGTTTTACTGACCAACTTAATTGTATTTTGTAAACATACACAAATTTAGAATTTGATGGCTGCAACACACTCAACAAAAGTTGGGACAGAGGCATGTTTACCATTGTGTTACATCACCTTTCCTTTTAATAATACTTTTTAATCATTTTGGAACTAATTGTAGTAGGTTTGCAATTGGAAATTTTGTCCAATCTTGCTTGATACAAGACTTCAGCTGCTCAACAGTCCGTGGTCTCGGTTGTCTGATTCTCCTCTTCATGATGTGCCATACATTTTCAATAGGAGGTGGATCTGGACTGGCAGCAGGCCAGTCAAGCACACACACTCTGTGTCTACAAAGCCACGCTGTTGTAGCCCGTGCAGAATGTGGTCTGGCATTGTCCTGCTGAAATGAGCATGGATGTCCCGGGAAGAGACGTCGCCTTGATGGCAACATATGTCTCTCTAAAATCCTAATATACGCCTCAGAGTCAATGGTACCTTCACATACACGCAACTCACCCATGCCGTGGGCAATGATGCACCCCCATACCATCACAGATGCTGGCTTTTGCACCTTTTGCTGATAACAATCTGGATGATCGTTTTCATCTTTGGTATGGAGAACTCGACGCCCGTTTTTTCTGAAAACTAGCTGAAATGTGGACTCATCTGACCACAGCACATGGTTCCACAGTCTTTTGCTCCATCTGAGATGAGCTCGGGCCCAGAGAACTTGCCGGCGTTTCTGCATAGAGTTGATGTATGGCTCTCTCCTCGCGTAATACAGTTTCAAGTTGCATTTCTGGATGCAGCGACGGACTGTGTTGAGTGACAATGGTTTTCCGAAGTACTCCCGAGCCCAGGTGACTATAATTGTCACAGTAGCATGACGGTTTCTTAGGCAGTGCCGCCTGAGGGCTCGAGGATCATGCGCATTCAACAGTGGTTTCTAACCTCGCCCTTTACGCACTATGTCTCTGAATTCTCTGAATCTTTTCACAATATAATGTACTGTAGATGTTGAAAGACCCAAATTCTCTGCAATCTTGCTTTGAGAAATGTTCCTTTTGAACTGACTAACAATTCCCTCACGAATTTTGGCACAAAGGGGTGAGCCACGACCCATCCTTGCTTGCAAAGACTGAGCCTTTGATGGACGCTACTTTTATACCCAGTCATGATACCTCACCTGCTACCAATTAGCCTGCTTAATGTGGGGTCTTCCAAACTGGTGTTACTTGAATATTCTGTGCACTTTTCAATCTTATTTTCACTCTGTCCCAACTTTTGTTGAGTGTGTTGCAACCATCAAATTCTAAATTTGTGTATATTTACAAAATACAATTAAGTTGGTCAGTAAAACTATTGAAAATCTTTTCTTTGTACTTTTGTCAGCTAAATAAAGGTTCATGTGAATTAACATATCACAGATTTTTGTTTTTATTGCATTTTGGAAAATATCCCAACTTTTCTGGAAATGGGATTTGTATATATAATACTCCAGATGTGGCACAAGTAGAGTTTTATAAAACTGGAACGTATTTTTCTGACTTTTGAACTCAGTGTTTCGACAAATAAAGGCAAGAAAGCTTCTTTATAAGTGCTGGAATGAGGCTATTCTTCCCTTTTCTCTGACTTGTTTGCTGATTATATTGAGACCTTTGACTTCAGGAATATGGATATGGATATAAAATGGACGCTCCCAGGTCAAAACCTCATTCGACAGATTTGCTTGGATCTTCGATCTCTTTGGAGGGATTGACAAGCCTCTGCAGCCAGTCTGAATTAGACTCTGAACCACAGTGAGAAAGTGGCCATGTTCTTTTACTCCCAAGCCCTCCCCATGAGTGGATATAGCCATAAGGAAGCAGAGGTTTGAGATCAGAGATTTCCTTCTCCTTGATGAGCTGCCAGCCACAGCTGATGAGCTCCATCTGCCCAAAGCAACTCATCTTAAGGCACCAGTGACCTGTCTTTGCCCCTTCCGTCAGAAGAAATGGTTCCATGAGGCTTACTAGTTCCACACGTGAAGGCCAGGAGCTGAACTTGGTTGTCAGAGGCTATTTGAGACACACCATTGGGAACATTTAATAGTAGTGGGAGCTTGTTCCCTTCACCACCCTGGCTATAAGGAACAGCGTGGACAGTGTTCCCTTTGTTTCATTCTCTTTTCAATAGGCTTTTGTGACAGCAGTGTTGGCATTGTGTAATGAGAATAACTAACAGGGGAGCAGCGGAATGTCATTCAAAGTCCAACAAGCAGTTAAGAAAGCAAATAGCATTTTGGCCTTTGGGTTTTCAAAATAAGATGGTTTTGTTGCAGCGTTGCCTTTCCTTGTATAATACTTTTCAAAACTTCAGCACTTTGATAGTCAATTACATTACAAACAAGAGAAAATCTGCAGATGCTAGAAATCCGAGCAACGCACAAAATGCTGGAGGAACTCAGCAGGCCAGGCAGCATTAATGGAAAAGAGTACAGTTGACGTTTCAGCCCGAAACCTTTCAGCAGTCCTGCCTAGACTGCTGAGTCCATCCAACATTTTGAGTGTGTTGCACAACCTTTTTCTTATTATGTCACACCTCACATCGCCCGTGACTGAGAGGTGGGACCTGACACCTCAATGTGCCAAGATGTTGTTCATTTTGTGTTGTGCAAGATAAAGGCTGTTGATTCTACAACTGTATGGAGCCAAAGGGTATTTAGGCTTGTTCAAGATTGTTTAATATAATTTCCAGTAAACAGGTGTAAAGGAGAATGAAATAATTGTTGCTCCGGAACTGATACAGCCCCCCCAAAAACACAGTATGATAAAGATCACAATAATAAAACAATACAATAAATATAAATACTATCAATCAATGGATATAAGCTATTCATGTATGTCCACAAAGTGACATTAGGCACAGGAGTGTCTACATAAAGTGACTCTGACAGGAAATGATAAAGCAGTGATGGTGGGGGCTGTGGAGGGGTGGGTTAGTGGGTGGAGGTGTTGATCAGCCTTACTGCTTGGGGAAAGGAACTGATTTTGAGTCTGGTGGTCCTGGCACGGATGCTACGTAGCCTCCTCCCTGTTGGCAGTGGGACAAACAGTCCATGAGCAGGGTGGGTGGGATCCTTCATGATGTTCCTGGCCCTTTCCTGGGACCTGGCTGGACGTGTGGTTCGTCCATCGCCGTCGATGAAGACCTCGACACCATTAGTCACTTTGAGACTGGATGCGGTGTGTCCGAAGATGACTGGTCAGGCCAATTCAGGCACGGAATATCCTGGCTCATGTTGGGCAGACGTGTAGGCACTGCAGTTGTTGCGCTGGTGGCTCTGGACTTGTGCAGCTCGCGCTTATGTTGTGCTTCAGCAATGCGCCTTGCTTCGTCAGCTTGACAGCCCTTGTGGATGAGGCCGTGCCAGGTAGGGCGGTTTTGTGCCAGCATTTCCCAGGAGGTTGTGTCTATGTCAAATGACTTCAGGGAGGCCTTTTGTGTGTCTTTGTAACGTTTCTTCTGCCCTCCATGCAAGCGTCTTCCAGCAGAGAGTTCCCCAAAAAGGAGCTGCTTGAGTATGCGCTAATATATATATTCTTGATGGTGCCAGTGATGCATTGGTAATGTGTTTGAGTTGAAATGGTGCTACTTTTAGGCAAGTATTTAAACAATCACTACTGTAACCAATGACCTAATATGAGAGGTTGCAGAATGAGAGTGTTATGGTTTGTAACTCCAGGAATTAATCAAAAATAAAACACGGAGCTGGGAATAATGTGTCCACTTTTACTTTAGTGAGATGTGCTCATATGACATAGTAACGTAATGACATATGCCATTCTTATACTTTTACAGACAACCCACAGTGAATTATGTAAACAACAAAGAATGTTTAATCTAAGAATATACTTACAATATTACTGAAATGCTTTCCTGTGGAGTGCTGTCGCAGGAAAGCAGCATCCATCAACAGGAACCCCCCACTATCCGGGCCAAGCGGTCTTCTCACTGCTGCCACCAGGAAGAAGGTACAGGAGACTCAGGACCCACACCACCAGGTTCAGGAACAGTTATAACCCCACAACCACCAGGCTCTTGAACCAGAGGGGATAGTTAAACTCAACTTCATTTGCCCTATCACTGAATTGTTCTCACAACCGGTGGAGTCACTTTCAAGGACTTTTCGTCTCATGTTCTTGATATTTATTGCTTACTTTATTATTATTATTATTATTATTATTAGTTTCTTTTTGTATTTACACAGTTTGTTACCTTTTGCACACTCAAATCAGTGTGGTCTTTCATTGATTCTATAATGGTGTAACGCTCAGTTATATTGGCTCGTATATGTCTAGGGGAAATCCCACCCAGCCCCGGCCTGAACGCTTCCCACTGAGTCGGTCGCTGCACCACTGCCGCCCAAATCATTCCCAAACATCAATCATCAGCCCGCACACCCAGTCCGTTTTACCAAGCACACCTTATAGATATTACTAAGTCTATGACATTAATATAAATTCGATACAGAAAAGGAAGTAATGGAAAAAAAAGGCACCAGACTTATCAAAGTCCAAGTTCTTCGTGCACAACTGTTGGCACTCAATCAATTCCTGACGACCACCCGGATCCTGTCGACTCCAGGCTCGAGACCACCCGGAGTGATCAACTGGAGCCTTTCGCACATCCACCGTCCTCCCCGTCTCTCCTCCGACTCCCCGTCTCTCCACCATCCTCCCCGTCTCTCCTCTGACTCCCCACCAAAAACCTCGTCCACCGTTCTCCCCGTCAAAACCCCGTCTACCGTCCTCCTCGTCTCTCCTCCGACTCCCTGTCAAAACCCCGTCTCTCCACCGTCTCCCCGTCTCTCCTCCGACTCCCCCCCAAAAACCCCGTCTCTCCTTCGACTCCCCCCAAAAACCCCGTCCACCGTCCTCCTCGTCTCTTCTCCGACTCCCCGTCAAAACCCTGTCTCTCCACCGTCTCCCCGTCTCTCCACCGTCCTCCCCATCTCTCCTCCGACTCCTCGTCTGTCCTCTGACTCCCCCCCCAAAAACCCCGTCTCTCCTTCGACTCCCCCCAAAAACCCCGTCCACCATCCTCCCCGTCTCTCCTCCGACTCCCCGTCTCTCCTCCGACTCCCCATCTCTCCTCCGACCCTCCAAAAACCCCGTCCACCATCCTCGCCGTCTCTCCTCCGACTCCCCGCCTCTCCTCTGTCCTCCCCACCTCTCCTCCGTCCTCCCCACCTCCCCTCCGACTCCCCGCTTCTCCGCTGTCCTCCCTGTCTGTCCTCCGACTCCCCGCCAAAAACCCCGTCCGCCGTCCTCCCCGTCTCTCCTCCGACTACCCCCCCAAAACCCCGTCCCCAGTCATATGAGACAGCATTATCACCCCAAAAAAATGATAACATGAATACCCATTGGCTAATAACACCCTGCTATCTGTATTAACCCAAGCAAATGTCTCGCTAGAGACTCTCTCAGCATTTAACATAACAAAGAAGCCATTTTAAATTTAACACACAAAAAAAAAGACCCCGTACAATGGCTATTACTTTATTGTGGAGTTATTGAGTATGCCCACAAGAAAATGAATCTCAGGGTGACCTATATATATACTTTGATAATAAATTTACTTTGAACTTTGAAATATTAAATATACCACAGTCCCCCCCCCCACCCGCTGACCTATAAACTCCAACTTTCCATCTGATCTTGCTGATATCTCTAATTTCATTAGGCAGATCACTACACTAGATACTTCTGTCGTCTTAGTGCAGAGTGTGAGGTGGTACATTGTTACGTGGAGCTCTGTACTCTGATGGTTAACGATCCTAAATCTACATTGGCATTTTTTTTTTACGGGATGCAACCCTCTGCTGATTATTTTGCAATGGAAGTCTGGATCAGGAGTGTTGTGAGATCATGTGCCTCCATTAATTGGTTTCTTCAGGACTCGTGCTCTAGGCTAACATCCTGATTGACAGGGATGTGAATTCATGATCCACTTTGCTCATTTTCAAATGGATGGCAGTGGTATTTTGTCTCCTTTTCCCAGATGAATGTAATATGTATTAAGGAAAATAGTTGAATTCTGCATTTGTGGGGCACTTTACACCTTTTAAGTTTTCTTTTTGACAACTTTCATTCAGGAGTGTTTTCCAAAAAGTTGTTCTGCATTTTGAGTTTGTCGATCGTTTAGACATTGTTGCTCAAATTGGGGAAGTCCCAATTTTTCCTCAATACCGGGGCATAATTTTAAGGTAATTGGAGGAAAATATCGGGGGGGGGGGGGGAGATGTCAGAGGTAAGTTTTTTACACAGAGTTTTGAGACTTGATAAAGCACTGGCGAGGCTTCACTTGGAGTATTGTGAGCAGGTTTGGGCCCCTTATCTGAGAAAGGATATGCTGAAACTGGAGAGAGTTTGAAGGAGGTTCATGATTCTAGGACTGAATGCCTTGTCATATGAAGAACATCTGATGGCTCTGGGCCTGTATTCACTGGAATTTAGAAGAATAAGAGGTGACCTAACTGAAACCTATCGAAGGGTGAATGTGGAGAGGATGTTTCCTATGGTGGGAGAAACTAAGACCAGAGGACACAGCCTCAGGAGAAAGCAGTGTCCTTTTAGAACAGAGATGAGGAAGAATTTCTTCAGCCAGAGTGGTGAATCTGTGGAATTCATTGTTACAAGCAGCTGTGTGGGCCAAGTCTTTATGTATATTTAAGGCAGAAGTTGATAGGTTCGTGATTGGTCAGGGCATGAAGGGATTTGGGAGAAGGCGGGAGATTGGGGCTGAGAGGAAAATTAGATTAGCCATGATGAAATGGCAGAGCAGTTTCGAAGGGCAAAATGGCCCAATTCTGCTCCTGTATCTTATGGTCTTGTGGTCTGTTCCACTGTGTGAGACAACCAAATATTGCCACGTAGAATTCAGTCTTAGTTTTAGTGTTAACATTGATCTCTTCCACTGTGTGGGACAACATAAATACTGTCACACACGGCAACACAAAATGCTGGAGGAACTCAGCAGGCCAGGCAGTCAGATATGGAAAAAAGTACAGTCAATTTTTCAGGCTGAAACTCTGGCAAGCAGAATTTCTCTTGTTTGTGTGCTGTCACATAGAAACTGGTCTGTGCTTACGTTGCATGGTAGCTTAGAAAGTTCTGTATTTAGTTTCTAGATGAAGAGGACAAGAAGCATTAAGCAATTAAAATGAATTTTTGGAGGCAAATACTTAGAAACAGGAAAGATAAAATCAGACTGCAGCTGCTGGATGCTCCGGTTGTAATGTTTTTGCATCATCTCGTTCCATTATATGGCCTTTAGTTGTAACTTTCTAGACGTTTTCACATGTGATTAGCGGTGCAAAATTTCTGACCTTTAGATGGTATCTGTTGTATGAAGAGAAATGTTGGTCATAATCATCCCACTTCAAAGGTTTCTGCATAAAGAATTACTGATCAAGTTCGAGGAAACACTAAGTGGAAAATGTGAGGAGCAATATCTGTCATGTTTTCAGACCATGTGTACATCTTCATGAAATAATTTGATTAACACCCAGAATAAAGCTTCAGTGTCTCAGTGTAATTACAGATGATATGCTTTTGAATGGATTGTAACTGTCTCATGTTTGGAACTCCACATGAAAAATGGGCTTCCATCTTAACCCCTAGCTATGTTCCAAAGCTATGTTTTTGTCTTTCCCATTATTCCCTGAATAATGTTTTTTCAGTGTATCCATTTATTTCAAAGTATCCATCCTTGTTAAGTTGTGGTGAACGATGTTTTTGAATTGTTAAAGTATTCTTGGTGAAGATCTTTCCCCACTACTATTGGCTTGAGTGTTCCTGGATTGAGTGTTCCTGGATTTAGATCCTGTAATGATGAACAATTGGTGATGATAGGCGTTGTGGATGATTCGAAGATTTGTGGAGGGGTAGGTAGTGCTGAGGAAGCAATGTGATTGCAGAGGGCTTAGACAAATTGGAAGAATGGGCAAGAAAGTGGCAGATTGAATACAGTGTTGGGAAATTTATGATAATGCATTTTGGTAAAAGGAACAATAGTGTAGACTATTATCTAAATGGGCAGAATATTAAAACATCAGAGGTACAGAGGAACTTTGGAGTCCTTGTGCAAGAATCCCAGAAGATTAATTTATAGGTTGAGTCTGTGATAAAGAAAGCAAATGCAATGTTGGCATTTATTTCAAGGAGAATAAAATATAAACGCAAGGAGAGGTGAGGCGTTATAAGTCATTAGTCAGGCTGCACTCGGCATATTATCAACAGTTTTGGGCCTTATATCCCAGAAAGTATGTGTTGTCATTGGAGAGTCCAGAGGAGGTTCACGAGGATGATTTCGGGAACGAAGGGGTTAACATACGAGGAGTGTTTGGCAGCTTTGGGCCTGTACTCACTGGAATTTAGAAGAATGTGGGTGGACGAGGGTTTCATTGAAACTCTCCAGTTGTTGAAAGGACCAGATAAGGTAGATGTGGAGAGGATGTTTCCTATGGTGGGGGTGTCCAGAACTAGAGGGTGCAGCCTCAAAATTGAGGGACTAGCTTTTGGAACAGAGGTAAGGAGGAATTTGTTTCAGACAGAGAGTGGTAAATCTTTGGAATGTTCTGCCACAGACAGCTGTCAAGCCAAGTATGTGGGTATATTTAGAGCAGAAGTTGATCATTTCCTGAGTGTCAAGGCATCAAAGGATATGATAAAAATGACAGGTGTATGGGGTTGAGTGGGATCTGGGATCAGCCATGATGGAATGACAGAGCAGTCTCGATGGGCTGAATGGTCTAGTTCTGCCCTATGTCTTATGGTCTTACAGGGTGTTACTTGGTGGGGAACAGGTGGGTATTGCCATACCCATGGACCAAATGTCTTTATCTGTTTTTTGGAGTCGATTGCTACAGATGTTGTGGTTTCAGGTTACTGGGAGGCACATGATCAAATGGGCCATAGCTGGCATGGTTTCCTCGAGGGAAAATCTTGTCTGACAAAGCTGATAGAATTCATTGAAGAAATAACAAGCAGGATAGACAAGGGAGAATTGATTGATGTTGTGCACTTGGATTTTCAGAAGGCCTTTGACAAGGTGCCACAGATGAGGCTACTAACAAGCTGAGCCTGTGATATTACTGGAAAGATTCTAGCATGGATAAAGCAGTGGCTGATTGGCAAGAGGCAAAGAGTGTGAATAAAGGAAACCTTTTCTGGATGGCTGCCAGTGACTAGTGGTGTTTCACATGGTTCTGTATTGGGACTGCTTCTTTTTGTTATACGTCAATGATTTCGATGACGAGGATGTAATGTTGAGACTTTATAAAGGACTTGTGAAGCTTCACTTGGTGTATTGTGAGCAGTTTTAAGCTCCTTATCTTAGAAAAAAATATGCTGAAACTGGGGAGGGTTCAAAGGAGGATCGCAAAAATGATTCTAGGATTGAATAGTTTGTCACTGGAATTCAGAAGAATGAGTGGTGACCTCATTGAAACCTATCGAATAGTGAAAGACCTTGATAGAGTGGATGTGGAGAGGATGTTTCCTATAGTGAGAGAGTTTAAGACCAGAGGACACAACCTCAGAATAGAGGCGTGTCCTTTTAGAATGGAGATGAGGAATTTCTTCATCCAGAGAGTGGTGAATCTGTGGAATTCTTTGCCACAGGCAGCTGTGGAAGCCAAGTCTTTATGTATATTTAAGGCAGAGGCTGATAGATTCTTGTTTGGTTATGGCATGAAGGGATATGAGGAGAAGGCAGGAGATTGGGGCTGGAGGGAAATGGATCAGACATGATGATATGGTAGATCAGCCTCAATGGGCCAAAGAGCCTAATTCTGCTCCTATAACTTGTGGTCTTTCTTGACACGAGTGTTTGGGGATCTGCGAATCCATGAGACTATAAGACAACAGGATATAGGAGCAGAATTAGGCCATTTGGTCCATCAGGCCTGTGCCACCATTCCTTTCAGTTGCATTCTCCGGCCTTCTCCCTGTAACCTGTGACTTAATAATCAAGAATCTATCAACCTCCACTTTAAGTATATGCAATGACTTGGCCTCCTCAGCTGTCTGTGGCAATGAATTCTACAGATTCACCACCCTCTGGCTAAAGAAATTTCTCCTCATCTCTTTTTTAACGGGATGTCCCTTTATTTTGAGGCTGTGCTCTCTGCTTCTAGGCTCATGCTCTATAGAAAATGTGCTCTCCACATAAACAACGTCTAGCCATCTCAATATTCAATAGGTTTCGAAGAGATTCCCCCCCCATTCTTCTGAACTCCAGTGAGTACAGACCCAGAGATATCAAATGCTACTGATACAGTAACCATTTTATTGCTGGAATCATTCTCATGAACTTCCTCTGGACCCTCTCCAATACCAGCACATTTTTTCTTGGAAAAAGAGTCCAAAGATTCCACTGAAGGCTGCCGGCTAGCGATGTCTTGTCCTGGGGTTGGAGGCTATAGGGCTTGGTTCTCTGTTGTTGTGTTAATGTTTGAGTTGTTCTCCGAAGAATGTGGACAGGCTGCTGGAACGTGTAACAACTCTTGCGGGCTGTGCCCAGCCCAGCCTTGGTTGTGTTAGTTGTCACTGTATGTTTTGAAGTGTATGTGACAAAATAAATGAACGTGAATCTAGATCTGGGCAGTGATATAAGAATAGCCTTGGTGAATAACTGCAGTGCATTTTGTAACTGCTCAAAAGGACATTAATAAAGTATGAAGAAGCCAGAGAAACTATCATGTGGTTCCCCCAGGGCTGAAATGGCTAACACGAGAGGGCACAGTTTTAAGGTGCTTGGGAGCTGGTACAGAGGAGATATCAGGGGTAAGTTTTTTACGCAGAGTGGTGAGTGCGTGGAATGGGTTGCTGGCAATGGTGGTGGAGGCGGATACAATAGGGTCTTTTAAGAGACTCCTGGACAGGTACATGGAACTTAGAAAAAATAGAGGGCTATGGGTAAGCCTGGGTAGTTCTAAGGTAGGGACATACTTGGCACAGCTTTGTGGGCCGAAGGGCCTGTATTGTACTGTAGGTTTTCTATGTTTCTAAACGCCAGTGATCACGGGGAGAACTTGCAAACTGCGCAACAACATTGCCGGAGGTCGGAGTTGAGTCAGGGTCACTGGTGAGGAGCAGCAGTCGATCTTCTGTGTATGCTGCTCAGCCCCCTCCTTGATAGTGCTGCTCACCTTCTTGATGGGGCAAAAACTTTGCTCTTTTTTAGCTGTATTCTTGCCTTTCTCTGATGCCATTACCTACGCCGTTGAAATCCACCCAAAAGCAGCAAATATTTCTGAAAGTTTCGATGGTAAAACCATTTGTTTTCTTTGTACCTTATTTGTACACATGTTCTATTTAAAACCAGTGGCCCTGTGAAGACAGCTGTCCTCTTGAGGTCATGGTGAAAAGAGCAGGAAGTTCCAACAATAGAACAAAGGGACTAGTTAATTTTCCAACACCAAAATTTGAAGCTCGAAAGCAGCAAAATCAATTTGTATAGTTTAAAGTTTAAAGTATGAGCAATCAGTGGGAAAATCACCCAACCTTTTGGATCCAGACGAATGCCCAGTCAAGCTGCTGGTTTCAACACCATTAGCGTGTTCTCGTGTTTTGTCATATGTGAAGCACCGGACAGACCAGAGCCCTGTCCTCGGCAATGAAGAAAAATTAAGATATTTTATTGCAGGTGTCAAATATTCCAATAAGGTGCTGTTAGCTGTAATCGGCCCAGTTTGTGCTTTAGAAACCTAGTCCTGAAAGACTCCTGATGTTTCTGTGGTTGTCAGGCAGCACCACAGGAAGCTGAAGTTTCCCATGGAAAAATGGGGACTCTGTTAATGCAAAGCCCTGCTGGGGCTTCCTTCGCAGCAGATGCTACAGCTTCAGAGCGTGCTTTTTTTCTCAGTTGTTCCTCAAGGAGAGCAAAAGGGAAGTAATATTGCACAGGAACTCGTGGCATTTCAGGAATCCTGTGGTTGGGAAATGAAAGTCCATTTGATGCTGGGTGTGACTGTGGAAAATAAATGGAGTACTTCCTCACATTCCAGTTTTCTTGCATCAGTTTTCCAACGGCCTATTTAATTACTTCCTGTAACTGCCTTTTTTGCACCTGTACTTCGGATTAATGGATTTGTTTCCATGCATACATGAATCTATTTACTCCTTATGTCACGCCTAGAATTCAGATGTCTCTCCCTGATCCTTAGTGGTTGACTTCTTCCAGAGAGTGCTGACATCTGCAGACTTGCAACTAGAGGAGCTGGTGGAATCAGATATGTTCTCTACGTTCAAGGGGGCATTTAGACTGGCACCAGACATCGAGGGATACGGCTGTAATACAGCAGATGGGCAGCTAACAGGTTGCCATGGATATGGTGGCCAAAGGACATATTTCTGTGACAATGACCCAGATGGTTGTAGGAACCTGGGAAGCACTGCTTGGTGGGGGTGTCAGAGACACTCATAGGTTTTAGGAAGAATCTAGATCAACACTTAATTACCGAAGTATAGAAGGCTAAGGACAAAATGCTAGAGATCTAAGATCATAAGACATGTGTCCCAGATGGTGAGGGTTGTTACTGATGGATACCTCCTTATCTACCTGTGTCTTTGGCAATTTCTCCAGCTGATCCACTGTCAGGTCTGGTCACCTGAAAGTTATGGTGATATGGTTTGGAAGAACCAAAGCCTGTATCAGAAACAGAAGCATAAATTCTGAGTCTGGAAGCAACAATCCCTCTGGATCCCAGAAAAGTATCTGGGCATGAGATGAGTGGTGTTCTTGGTAATGTGCTACATGATACAGGTGTATCCTGCACCAGTCTCCTGCTGTGCAATGGTCACCTGAACTGTAATCCATTTTATCTGCAGATTGGAAATGATTTGTGTCCTCAGCACTGGGAAGTTCAGATATCCTGGGAAAGAGTGCATCCGAAGTGACCTGATGGCTTCTGTTATGTACAGCCATGTCAACCCTTGTGTTTGCAATTTGCACACATAGTTTTTCTCTGTTCCTAGTGTTGCAAAGGATCCATCCGACTATATTCAAAGTTTAAAGTAAATTTACAAGAATTTGCCAGGAAGGAAAGATTGTATAGGTTAGGACTGTATTCCTTGGAATGTAGAAGATTGAGGGGAGATGTGTACAAGATTGTGAGGGGCATTGATAAGGTAAATGCAATCAGGCTTTTTCCACTGAGGTTGGGTGGGACTACAACCAGAAGTCATGGCTTAAGAGTGAAAGGTGAAAAGTTTAAGGGAAACATAAGGGGAAACTTCACTCAGAGGATTGAGAGAGTATGGAGCGAACTGCCAGTGCAAATGGTGCATGCAAGCTCGATTTTAATGTTCAAGAGAAGATTGGATAGGTACGTGGTTGATCGGGGTATGGAGGTCTATGGTTTCGGTGCAGGTCAATGGGAGTAGGCAGTTGAAATGGTTCAGCATGGACTAGTTGGGCTCAAGGGCCTGTTTTTGTGCTGTTCTTTTCTCTGACTTCAAAATGACTATCAACATTACATACCGTATATGTCACCATATACGTTCCTGAGATTCACTTTCTCTTGGACAACCAATGTGCAAATACAAAAGGAAAAGAACAAAACAGAACAATACAAATAAGTCATAAGTATTGAGAACTTGAGCTGTACAGTCTTTGAAAAAGAGTCGATGGGTTGTGGTATGAGTGAAGTTATCCCCTTTTGTTCAGAAGCCTGATGGTTGAGGGGTAATAGTGCTTCCTGAACCTGGTGGTGTGGGTCCTGAGGCTCCTGTACCCCCCTGCTGATGGAAGCAGCCCGAAGGTTGGGGGTCTTGATTTTCTGCCACAGTGCTCCTTATGGATGTGCTCAGTAGTGGGGTGGGCTTTACCTGTGATGGACTGGGCCATACCCACTACTTTTTGCAAACAATTCCATGAAAGCTTATTTAAGCTAGACCTAACTATGTCATCTGTTCCTTCAAGGAAAGTTTGTGCGGAGAGTCGTTTGTAACCATAGATCAGGCTGTGCTGTGCGTGCAGCAGCCTGACAGCCTGTGGAGAAAATTAGATGGTGGATGCCGAGGAAGAGTCTTTGGTGGAAAGTTGTTAAAATTATTTGACAGAACACCAGGGCTTTCAAAGAAGCACTATGAATTTGCTTGGGTAATGGTGAGAAGCGCCCTTGCTATTTAGATACGCACATGAATGCGAGGAAAATGGAAGGATATAGACATTGTGTAGGCAGGAAGGACTAGTTTGGTTGGCTACTTTGATTCTTGATTGATTTGGTTGAGCACCATATTGTGGTCTAAAGGCCCTGTTCTGTTCTACGTTCCATTCTAGATCCTGGTGCTGTCATTGCAAAGGCTACGTGGGCAAAGATGTTTACCTTTCCCACGATTGCATTTCAAGGGTCTGAACTAAAAACATTTCATCATAGATTTTGTGAAAGAAAATCTGAAATTGTTCAGATGTTGTGTGAAGTCCTGGGTCCTAGGTCCAGCGTATAAGTGCCGTTACTAAGAAGACACATCAGCACCTCTACTTTCTTACAAGTTTGCAAAGATTCAGCATGCCATCTAAAACTTTAACAAACTTCCATAGATATCTGGTGGAGAATATACTGACTGGTTGCATCATGGTGTGGCGTGGAAATGCCAATGTCCTCGAATGGAAAGGCCTTCTAAAAGTAGTGTTCTAGAGCACTGGTGTTCTGGGAAGGTACCATAAACACAATCAGATAAAAGCCTGTTCAAGATTTATTCCTGATGCACACTAGAGAGCATCCTGACGAGCTGCATCACTGCATGGGATGGAAACTGCACTGTGGCGGACAGGAAGGCTCTGCAACGGGTAACTGAAACTGTCTAGCATATCACCTGCACCCAGCTATACAGTGTCATGGACATGTTATGAGAAAGGAGCCAGTTGCATCATGAAGGATCCCACCCGTTCTGCTCATGGGCTGTTTGTCCCAGTCCCATCAGAGAGGAGGCTTCCTGGCATCCTTGGCAGGACCACCAGACTCAAAAACACTTACTTTCCCCAAGCAGTGAGGCCAATCAACACCTCCACCCACTAACCCACCCCTCCACAGCCCCAACCACCACTACTTTATCACCTTCTGTCAGACGCTCCTGTGTCTAGTGTCAGTTATGAAGGTACAATCAATATATGTATATAAACTATCTTATGTATTTATACTTATTGTGCTACATTTATTTTTGTGTTCTTTATCTTATTTTGTTTATTTTTGCTGCTTTGTATTTGGAGTAACAATTTTTTTCTCCTTTACACTTGTGTACAGGAAATGGCATTAAACAGTCTTGAACCTTGAACTAGCCCAATGTTTACAAAGACTGTGACAAAAGAATTGAGCTGTGGGTCTCGTCACAACAGGTTTGGTGGGTTGGTTTATTTTGCCCACTGCCCTTCCTCATCTGTTCTGGTGATATTGTGACATTTACTGAAGAATGAGCCACTTTCAAATTCCAGTCGTCAGCCAGAACTGCTTTCTCCCTTCCCTCATGATGCAGAGCATCACGAGTTTTAATGGGACATGAACGCGCCTGTGAATATTTAACTTCCTTTGAAGAAGAACAATAGCTTTTTGTCACGTTTGTGTGTGTTGACTTTCAGTTGGACATCTAGTTTTTTTTTGACAACCAGTTTTTCCACGAAGTAGACTTGGCAACACCTACTGTGTAAACTGCTTCCGAAAAAGGAGAGCGTTTGAACTGTGTCGTAATTACGAGGTTGGTTCAAGATCGACGTAAGTGTGGTTATTGTGGTTTTAAATATATAATTTTTGTAATGAACATTGTGCAAAGCATCTTCCCTTTCAAGGAATAATAAATGGGGTTGCCCTCTTTCCAAACACAAATTTTGCGTCATCTGTCAGTAGTAGTAAATGGGATTCTGAGCTATTTAGAACAAAGATAAAGTTTTGGCCTTTACCTATGTGTTGATTATAATGCTGTTTATTAAGACAGCTGAGTTTGAATTAGTCTGAAAGAATGTGATTTGTTAAAATCATGGATTTTATGTATTACAGGAAGGGATCTTTGTTCACCCCTGCCCTCTCTGTATTTACTCATCTGCACGATGATGTGCTCTGAGTTCATTTTCAAGTCAAGATTATCCAAACTTTGGATCTAAGCTTAAAACTTGTGGTCCGTCTGGAGCAATTATTGCACAGGATCAGAGAAAGCTCCATCATGGACTCGAGCCCCCCCCCCCCCGCCCCAGCACTGAGGACACCTTCAAAATGTGATTGTGCAAAAAGACAGCATCCATCATTTAGGGCCCCATCACCCAGAACATGCCCTCTTCTCATTGCTACTGTCAAGGAGGAGGTACAGGAGCCTGAAGACGCTCAACAATTCAGGAACAGTTTCTTCCCCTCTGCCACCAGCTTTCTGAATGGACAATGAATCCATGAACACTACCTCACTTAATTTTTTTTCTTTTTTTTGCTTGCTTTTTGCAATACCTATTCTGATTTATTGTTTTTATTATTATGCATTGGTATCGCAAAACAACAAATTTCACGACATATACCAGTAATGTTAAATCTGATTCTTCTATCCAAATTCTGGAATCTTACTGATTCCAGTTAGCTCTCACCAATCCACCCAGCATCACTCAATTTTTTTCTCTATTATGATGGCTTGAAACTACAGCTCTACCACGGAATTTAGTAACTTTTTGTTTAGTATTTAGGCAGTCGAAAATTGGTACCCTCTCCCTGCCTCTCCCCACAATGAAGGTTGATTTGAAATTTTCGTTTGGGCAATTCCTGTCCTTAGCCCCCCTCCTGACCATGAAGTAATTGCTACATTAGGCGCACGGCCCATTTCCTGTGGAGCGGTTCCTTGTTGTGCATTGCTCAGCAACTTGAAACTCATTGTCCAAGGTTCAAGATTTAAGATTGTTTAGTTTTATTTCCAGTACACAAGTGTAAAGGAGAACAAAATAATTGCTACTCCAGATCCAATGCAGCACAAAAAAAAACACAAGATAAATAATGCAATTATAATAAAAACACAGGAACGAAATGGCTCTAATTCCACTGGCCCGATCTGAGAGACTCAGGGAAGTACTATGCATACCCATGCCCCAAGGTCCCCACCAGCTCCTGCATTAGATCAGCCCCACTGGGCCACACTCAACCGCCCAGCCCAGCCCAGCCCAGCCCGTAGAGGCTGAGAGTTTCCAACGATACTGCTGCTGCAGCCGGGTTGGACTCTGACTTCTGGCACTGCCCTTTCTGCCTCTGACTGCATGGCACCCCTCCTGCTTGCCAAACACTGTGCTGCCTGCTGGTCTAATTGGCTGCAGTAAATACTCTCTCATGTTGGTGGCTGAACACAGAACACGGAACAGTACAGCGCAGAAACAGGCCCTTCAGCCCACAGTGTTGTGCCAAGCTGAATGAATTAGTAATCAAATGGATAACTAAAGTAATCCCTTCTGCTTATATAATGCCCATATCCCTCCATTTCCCTCATGTTCATGTGTCAATGTAAACATCCCTTAAAAGTCCATGACGTATCTGCCTCTACCCACCACTCCAAGCAACGCATTCCAGGCACCCACCACTCTGTGTTTTAAAAAAAAATCTTGCCCCTTGCATCTCCTTTGAAATTACCCTCTCTCACCTTCAATTCATGCAGGTTTTAGACATTTCAACCCTGGGAAAAAGACACGGTCTGTCTACTCTATCTTTGCCTCTCATTATCCTATAAACCCCCATCAGATCTCCCTCAGTCTCAGCCTCTCCAGAGAAAACAACCCAAGTTTGTGCTTCAGTTAGGAGCCAGTTTTTGAATGCCTTTTTGTAAGATTGCACAAACTAAATGATTGCTCAGTGCATCATTAAGCCTAACTTCAGTTCAGCCATGAAATGGGCATCTGTTTCTTTTGATTCCACTTATGAAACCTAAAGCATTCTGCTATCAACAATGATTTTGGTTCTACTTTTTTATAATTTATGATTATCATCACCTGGTATTCACTGTTTATATACACATTAACTTGTCCATTTTCTGTCTTTTTTAAAGTTGACTGTTTTTCCTCAGTCCCTTGCAAAGAGACACGTACTGTGCTGATTTTTTTTAAAACCTCTAATATTTTGTTGTACTCTTTCTCTTTAAGTCGAATATCTGCTCTTTAACAGGTATGTATTCGTCTTGGGTTCATTTTAAAATACCTCATCACCACTGTTACATTTTATAGTTTCAAAACAGGAAACTAATCAAACTATAGTTACAGAGGAGATGTCAGGGGTAAGTTTTTTTTTTATGCCAAGAGTGGTGAGTGTGTGAAATGGACTGCCGGCAACTGTGGTGGAGGCGGATACGACACGGTCTTTTAAGAGACTCCTGGATAGGTGCATGGAGTTTAGAAAAGTAGAGGGCTATGGGTAACCCTGAGTAATTTCTATGGTAAGGACATGTTCGGCACAGCCTTGTGAGCCAAGGGCCTGTATTGTGCTGCAGGTTTTCTATGTTTCTAAAAACATGGAGCTGGGAATGTGTGTCTTAGTTTCGATTTAAACTTAATGATTCAAGCATCCATGATGTGGGTGCATGAGGACGTACGCCATTCACATACTTCTACATATAACTTGCAATGAATTATGTAAGCAACAGAGAATGCTTAATCAAAAAATATATTTACAATGTTACTCCAATATTAAATACCCAACAGAAGCATTTAGATATCATTGAGATTTTGGATAGAAAAGGTTTAGAGAGATATGGGTAAAACACAGGCAAATGGTGCTTGCTTAGGTGGGCATATTGGTTTGCAGGGTGCTGATAGGCTGAGAGGCCTGTTTCTTTGCTGTATGACACTTAATATGTGTATGGCTGAGATGGAGTACTGAAGACCTGTGCTGATCAACTGGCTGGAAGGTTTACAGATATCTTTAATCTCTCATTTTGGCATTCGGTGGTACCTACATGCTTCAAGCAGGCTTCAATTTTACCAGTGCCTAAAGAACATGGTAACCTGCCTCAGTGACTACCATCTAGTAGCGATACATCCAGACAGGAAAGGTGCGTATATCAGGATACCATCATCGCCTCAGAACTAATCGATCCTGGCCTCAACACCGCTTTGTGCAAATGGATCCTGGTTTTCCTCACTTACAGACCTCAGTCAGTTCAGACTGGCAACAACATCTCCACGATCTCCATCACTGTGAGGCTAAGCACAGCTCCACTGCCATATTCAAGTTTGCTGATGACACCACTGTCGTAGACCGAATCAAAGGTGATGAATGAGCAACACGCACAAAAATCTGGAGAAACTCAACAGGCCAGGCAGCATCTCTGGAAAAGAGAACAGTCGACATTTTGGGTCCTGCCAAAGGGTCTCGGGCCGAAACATCGATTGTACTCTTCTCTGTAGATGCTGCCTGGCCTGCTGAGTTCCTCCAGCATTTTGTGTGTTTGCTTGGATTTCTAACGCCTGCAGGTTTTCTCTTGTTTGTGACGAATCAGCATATAGAAGGGAGATTAAAAATCTGGCTGAATGGTGCCACAACAACCTCTCACTCACTGTCAGCAAGACCAAGGAGCTGATTATTGACTTCAGGAGGAGGAAACCAAAGGTCCATGAGCCAGTCCTCATCAGAGGATCAGAGATTGAGAGGGTCCGCAACTTTAAATTCCTTGGTGTTATCATTTCAGAGGAACTGTCTTGGGCCCCAGCTGTTAAGTACAATTATGAAGAAAGCATGGCAGCACCTCTACTTCCTTAGGCATTTGCAAAGATGTCAGGCCAAATCTAAAACTTTGTTAAATTTCTATTGATGTATGGGGGAAAGTATATTGACTGGCTGAATCACAGCCTGGTATGGAAACACCAATGCCCTTGAACGGAATATCTTATAAAAAGAAGAATCTTATACGGCTAGACCACCATTGATAAAGCCCTCCCCTCACTAAGCACATCTACATGAAATGGTGTCTCAGGAAAGCAGCATCCATCATCAGAGACCCCCACCACCCAGGCCATACTCCCTTCTCACTGCTGCCATCAGGAAAAAGGTACAGGAGTCTCAGGACCTGCACCACCAAGTTCACAAACAGTTTTTACCCCTCAACTATCAGGCTCTTGAACCAAAGGGGATAACCTCACTCAACTTCACTTGCCCCGTCATTGAATTATTCCCACAACCTACGGACTCAGTTTCAAAGACTCTTCATCTCATGGTCTCGATATTTATTCGTAATTTATTTGTATTATTATTTCCTTTATTTTTTGTATTTGCACAGTTTGTTGTCTTTCACACATTGGTTGTTTTTTTCCACACTGGTTGTCCACCCTGTAGGTGCAGTCTTTCAGTGATTATTTTATGGTTATTGGATTTATTGAGTCTGCCAACAAGAAAATGAATTTCAGGGTTGTATATGGTGACATATATGTACCTTTATAACATAGTTACTTTGGATCATTTCTACTTCTACCCAGCCTCTCAGACATTAAGCCCAAAGTCTCCTCTTCTGAGGATAGCGGCATTGACAACAACACCCAGAGCTGCATTAAACAGGCATAAGCTGCCTTTGGGAGACTTCGGCGTAGAGTCTTTTAGAACAGGAGCCTTCGTCCCTCCACAAAGGTCGCCGTATACCAAACGGTCTGTGTCACCACCCTCCTTTATAGCTGTGAAGTTTGGGTAACCTACAGCCATCACATCAAGTCCTTGGAGTGCTTCCATATAAGCTGCCTCCAGCGCATCCTGGGAATTACCTGGCGTGAGCGGGTGCTTCACACTGAAATACTTGTAAAGACCAACTGCAGGAGTATTGAGGCCATGATCACCCAGTGTCAGCTGCAGTGGCTGGGGCACGTGATAAGGATGCCCCCATGTCGGCTACCCCGCAGAGTGTTATACAGCCAGCTACATCATGGTCGACGCTCAGCTGGAGGGCAGAAGAAGCACTATAAGGATCAGATGAAGAATGCTTTAAGGAAGTGCAAGATCAGATGTGAGGACCTGGAGGATGTTGCTGCTGACCGTACCACTTGGCAACAGCTGTGTAGGGACGGGGTTCGTATTCTGGAGATGGAAAAAACAACCAAAAGACAGCAGAAGAGAGCCAGAAGAAATGCAGCCACGGTTGCCACCACTATCACATATACATGTCCCACCTGCAATAGAGCTTGTGGGTCCAGGATAGGACTGTATAGTCATTGAAGATCTCACCGTTAAAGGAGTGGACATCGTCATCGGATTTCGATAGACAACTGAAGAAGAAGAGAAGACTTTTGGCTTGATGTCTGAGAGCTGGGTGGAAGTAGAAACGATCCATCCCTTTCAAGAATTATTTGGAAAATGTTTGATAGTCACAATGTATAATTTAGCTAAGATAGACTGGCAAATGACACTTAAAGGATTGCTGGTGGATATGCAATGGCAAGCATTTAAGGATTGCATAGATGAACTACAACAATTGTTCATCCCAGTTTGGCAAAAGAATAAATCAAGGAAGATAGTGCACCCGTGGCTGACAAGAGAAATTAGGGATAGTATCAATTCCAAAGAAGAAGCATACAAATTAGCCAGAAAAAGTGGCTCACCTGAGGACTGGGAGAAATTCAGAGTCCAGCAGAGGAGGACAAAGGGCTTAATTAGGAAGGGGAGAAAAGATTATGAGAGAAAATTGGCAGGGAACATAAAAACTGACTGTAAAAGCTTTTATAGCTATGTAAAAAGGAAAAGACTGGTAAAGACAAATGTAGGTCCCCTACAGACAGAAACAGGTGAATTGATTATGGGGAGCAAGGACATGGCAGACCAATTGAATAATTACTTTGGTTCTGTCTTCACTAAAGAGGACATAAATAATCTTCCAGAAATAGTAAGGGACAGAGGGTCCAGTGAGATGGAGGAACTGAGCGAAATGCATGTTAGTAGGGAAGTGGTGTTGGGTAAATTGAAGGGATTAAAGGCAGATAAATCCCCAGGGCCAGATGGTCTGCATTCCAGAGCGCTTAAGGAAGTAGCCCAAGAAATAGTGGATGCATTAGTGATAATTTTTCAAAACTCATTGGATTCTGGACTAGTTCCTGAGGATTGGAGGGTGGTTAATGTAACCCCACTTTTTAAAAAAGGAGGGAGAGAGAAACCGGGGAATTATAGACCAGTTAGCCTAACGTTGGTGGTGGGGAAACTGTTGGAGTCAGTTATCAAAGATGTGATAACAGCACATTTGGAAAGCGGTGAAATGATCAGACAAAGTCAGCATGGATTTGTGAAAGGAAAATCATGTCTGACGAATCTCATAGAATTTTTTGAGGATGTAACTAGTAGAGTGGATAGGGGAGAACCAGTGGATGTGGTATATTTGGATTTTCAAAAGGCTTTTGACAAGTTCCCACACAGGAGATTAGTGTGCAAATTTAATGCACACGGTATTGGGGGTAAGGTATTGATGTGGATAGAGAATTGGTTAGCAGACAGGAAGCAAAGAGTGGGAATAAACGGGACCTTTTCAGAATGGCAGGCAGTGACTAGTGGGGTACCGCAAGGCTCAGTGCTGGGACCCCAGGTTGTTTACAATATATATTAATGACTTGGATGAGGGAATTAAATGCAGCATCTCCAAGTTTGCGGATGACACGAAGCTGGGCGGCAGTGTTAGCTGTGAGGAGGATGCTAAGAGGATGCAGGGTGACTTGGATAGGTTGGGTGAGTGGGCAAATTCATGGCAGATGCAATTTAATGTGGATAAATGTGAAGTTATCCACTTTGGTGGCAAAAATAGGAAAACAGATTATTATCTGAATGGTGGCCGATTAGGAAAAGGGGAGGTGCAACAAGACCTGGGTGTCATTATACACCAGTCATTGAAAGTGGGCATGCAGGTACAGCAGGCGGTGAAAAAGGCGAATGGTATGCTGGCATTTATAGCGAGAGGATTCGAGTACAGGAGCAGGGAGGTACTACTGCAGTTGTACAAGGCCTTGGTGAGACCACACCTGGAGTATTGTGTGCAGTTTTGGTCCCCTAATCTGAGGAAAGACATCCTTGCCATAGAGGGAGTACAAAGAAGGTTCACTAGATTGATTCCTGGGATGGCAGGACTTTCATATGAAGAAAGACTGGATGAACTACGGTTGTACTCGTTGGAATTTAGAAGATTGAGGGGGGATCTGATTGAAACGTATAAAATCCTAAAGGGATTGGACAGGCTGGATGCAGGAAGATTGTTCCCGATGTTGGGGAGGTCCAGAACGAGGGGTCACAGTTTGAGGATAAAGAGGAAGCCTTTTAGGACTGAGATTAGGAAAAACTTCTTCACACAGAGAGTGGTGAATCTGTGGAATTCTCTGCCACAGGAAACAGTTGAGGCCAGTTCATTGGTTATATTTAAGAGGGAGTTAGATATGGCCCTTGTGGCTACAGGGGTCAGTGGGTATGGAGGGAAGGCTGGGGCGGGGTTCTGAGTTGGATGATCAGCCATGATCATAATAAATGGCGGTGCAGGCTCGAAGGGCCGAATGGCCTACTCTTGCAGCTATTTTCTATGTTTCTATAATTTCATGACTAAGAGTTGGGCATAGGATTAACCTCAAGTGCTTGCGTGAATAGCTCTCTGTGCGGTCCATTCTGATGGGTCTAAGGTTCCGTGCTACTTGTCAAGCCCAACGTGAATCTTGTTAATGCAAATTATTAACCATGTGCCTTGTGTCTCATTTTCACTTCATGGAACATTTTTATTTTTATTGATGCAGTTCTTCTCCTTCATGCCAGCATCTGAATTAAAATATTTCTCAACGTGCATGATCCAAAAATCAACAGAAATAGAATTCTGCAGCTGCTTGAAATTCAGGATAAAAGCTGTGATTGTTATCAACACTTTTAGATTAGATTATGAGGACACTCCGACCTCGTTTATTGTCATTTAGAAATGTGTGCATTAAGGAATTATACAATGTTCCTCTTGAGTAATATCACCAAAAAAAAGGACAAACCAAAGACTAACACAGACAAGGCCACATAATTATAACATATAGTTACAGTAGTGCAAAGCAATACCATAATTTGATAAAAAGCAGACCATGGGCACGGTAAAAAAGTGTCTCAAAATTCCGATCGACTCCCGATAGTCCTGATAGCAGGCAGCAGAACGGAGAAACTCTCCCTGCCATAAACCTCCAGGCGCCGACAACTGTCGATGCATTGGAAGCACCCGACCACAGCCGACTCTGAGTCTGTCCGAAAACTTCGAGCCTCCGACCAGCCCTCCAACACCAAACACCATCCTCTGCCGAGCGCTTCGACCCCATCCCGGCCGCCGAGCAACAAGCAAAGCCGAGGACTCGGAGCCTTCCCCTCCGGAGATTCTGGATCACACAGTAACAGTGGCAGCAAAGGAGACATTTCAGAAGTTTCTCCAGATGTTCCTCCGTTCTCTCACGTCTGTCTCCATCAAATCAGGATTGTGCACAGCACCCTACTTGACAGATTATTCACCGGAGTGGCCGCTGCGAGCTGCGTCACGCTGCCATCTTCTCCTCCTCCCCTTCCAAATACGAGTTCATAGTTGTTCTTTAAAGAGCAAAATAGCAAATAATTTGGGTCAAATTATTTTTCATCAGAACTTGTTTCAGGTCAGGGACCGTTCATTGTGCTATCTCTGATTCTCCTTCATCAGTGCAGCGAGTTCCCAGCATTTTATGCTTTTTATTTAGAGATTCTGAGCAGGAACAGGCCTTTTCGGCCACTGAGCCACACCATCCAGCTGCCCAGCATGATCACATGACAATTTACAATGACTAATTCACCTACATGAACTAGTTTCCTACGCTGGAGAGTCTGATACCAAAGGACACAGGTCTTTTTAGAATGGAGATGAGGAATTTCTTTGGCCAGAGAGTGGTGAATCTGTGGAAATCATTGCCACAGGCAGCCGTGGAGGCCAAGTCATTGGGTATATTTAAAGTAGAGGATGATAGATTCTTGATTGGTCAGGGCATGAAGGGATATAAGGAGAAGGCAGGAGATTGGGGCTGAGAGGAAAAATGGATCAGCCATGATGAAATAATGGAGTGGATGTGATGGGCCAAATGGCCTAATTCTGCTCCTATATCATATGGTCTTAAGGAACTGATACAGCTTTGGACTGTGGGAGAAAACCAGAGCACTTGGAGGAAATCCACGCATTCTACTCGACGGGCCAACGCGAAATCCACGCGATGGACCAACTCCTTACAGACAGTAGTGGGAATTGAAACTGGGTCACTGTCACTGTAAAGTGTTGTGTTAACTACTACACTACCTTGCCACCTTTTACTTTCCTAAAAGTCTGGTACTGATTATTGGCATTGTTGTGTGATGCAGTAATTCTGATTCCGAGTTCCGTTCCCATTCCTGTTTTCCTCAGTATTTGTGATTGTTCCATGCGTCTGTCATTTGTTTTCTTCCTGCCAGGTTTCTTCTGGAAATTCGGGGAACTTCACTGCATGTTAGTGCTTTGTTTCAAACATCATAAGTCAATAATTAAAAGTCTGCAAACCAGTTTTGCCAGTGAGTGTTGTTTCTCCCTGTCACAGAAATGAAGTCACACTTTTCCTGGGAAATGAATTCTGTGCACTGTTCTGGATTGAGGATCAAAATCACTTTATTGCTAGTACAGTATGTGCAACATACCAGACAGAATTCATTATGGTTTGGTGCCAAGCGTAAAACACAGGACAATAACATAACAGACTACACAATAACAGCCAACAATTTACAAGACAATACTGCAAACAGCTACGAGCAATCAGCAGTCAGCAGAACGGTCACATACGCAAACATCAATAATCAAATTGAAGACCATAAGACAGACGAGCAGAATTAGGCCATTTGGCCCATCGAGTCTGCTCTGCCATTTCATCATGGCCAGTCCATTTTCCTTGGCCCCTATCTCTTGCCTTCTCCCCGTATCCCTTCATGTCCTGACTAATCAAGAACCTATCATTCTCTGCCTTAAATATACCCAAAGACTTGGACTCAACAGCTGCCTGTGGCAACGAATTCCACAGATAGAAATATGTGAACATATGAACAAACTAAATAATTAGCAACAGTACAAAGAGCACAAAAGACCATTTAACCATTGAGTGTTCCTTTACTTGCACAGACTGAATGGTTTAGAACATAGAAAAACCTTTGGCCCATAAAGCTGTGCCGAACATGTCCTTACCTTACTTTTGTTACCTCTGTCAATATGCGCCACTATTTTAATGAATATTGCGCAAGGACAGTGAGGGTATCACACCTGAGTGAGTTTTGATGAGAAGCTGAATAGCTACAGGAAAGAAACTTCAGAGACGACCTGTAGTCGCGGTGGTGATGGACTTACGGCATCTCCCTGATGGCACTTTGATGAATAGCTGTCTGCTAGGGTGTGTGGAGCTTTGCAGTAGCTTTCTCAGCTCTGTTCTTCACTCTGCCGATGAACAGGTCTTTTAATGTTGGTAGCTGACAGTCAGAGATCTTCTCCGCTGACTGGACTGAGAGAGGGAGGAGGTGATGAGGAACCAAATGGTCACAATACTCTCAATGATAGCTCAGGAAAAATTCATCAGAATCATGAAGCAGAAATCGTGGGCTTTGAATTACAAGAATTTTCCATTTTTCTCACTGGTGTTCTCTTTGGATTATTTCTTGTAGCATTGCTGCCTTCCCACCACTCTAATTTATGCCTTTCATAACCAAGATGAACATGACATTGTTTTCCTTTGAAAGAAAAGATGAGGTTTTCTGTTCCATTTGTTTTAACTGAAGTTCAAAACCATGGAATTCAAGATTGTTTATTGTCATTCTTCAGTATGCTAGTGTAAAGAACGTAGAACATAGGATAGTACAGCACAGTACAGGCCCTTCGGCCCACAATGTTGTGCCAACCCTCAAACCCTGCCTCCCATATAAGCCCCCACCTTAAATTCCTCCATATACCTGTCTAGTAGTCTCTTAAACATCACTAGTGTATCTGCCTCCACCACTGACTCAGACAGTGCGTTCCATGCACCAACCACTCTCTGAGTAAAAAACCTTCCTCATATCCCCCTTGAACTTCCCAACCCTTACCTTAAAGCCATGTCCTCCTGTATTCAGCACTGGTGCCCTGGGGAAGAGGCACTGGCTATCCACTCTATCTATTCCTCTTATTATCTTGTACACCTCTATCATGTCTCCTCTCATCCTCCTTCTCTCCAAAGAGTAAAGCCCTAGCTCCCTTAATCTCTGATCATAATGCATACTCTCTAAACCAGGCAGCATCCTGGTAAATCTCCTCTGTACCCTGTCCAATGCTTCCACATCCTTCCTATAGTGAGGCGACCACTAAAGGGGAGCGAAATGATTGTTACTCTGGATCCGATGCAGTATTAAAAACAGTAAGCATAAAGAGCACATTAAAAAACAAAAGAAATATATAAAAGCAATCCTATAAAACACAATGTGAAAATAACAGTTATATACATAGACTGATTGAACTTGGCACCAAGCCTGGGTGAACAGTGTGTTCCAGAGAAGATCTGGCTAATGAGGCCATTGTAATAGATTTGGAAAATATTATAAACATCAGGGAGATATTAGCCAGAGCATGTCAAGGAGAATTACTGAATAGAATTTATTAAAAATATTACGTCCATCCCTTTTGCGTTATGACTCCGTTGCAGTGTACAGGCATGTGAATTTAAAAGTCTAATGACCTGTAGGAAGAAGCTGCCCCATAGCCAGAGGAAGGAGCCACGTGCTTATAGCAAGGTTCAAAGAGGCCAAATTATATGCAATAAATGCTTACATAATTACTTATCTGGGGAGTTGCTGAAAAAGTGCATGCTTTAATCCCAATAGCTATTTTGTATATTCAGCTATGCCCTCTAGTTTCTAAAGGGAAAACTCTAGCATCGGGATTGTAGAAGGAGTTTTCTATCTTCACTGTGCACATTAGGGGTCTGGCTGTCTGTCCTATTTACTTAAGAGCTGGGAAGTATTCAGTGAACAACATCTCGGGTTTCAAGTGAAAGGTTTCATTATGCCTTGAATTTTGGCAGGTCTTGTGCTCTTTTTTTCTATAAGCTGACAGTTTAAATGTAGGGAAGTACTTTGATTGCCGGGCACTTCTACCTTGAACTTCAAATCATTTTGTGAATGGTCTGCCAGGTGTTGTTCTGGGTTTTTTTCTTGCGCAGAGTGAATGCTTTGTGTTACCTCTGAGTAAACCCTGAGATTCTTTTTCCTGCGGGCATACTCAGCAAACCTATAGAATAGTAACTGTAAACAGGATCAATAAAAAAGTAAGAGCATAGAAGACAACAAACTGTTGAAACGCAACTATAAGTACATAGCAATAAATAATGAGAGCATGAAATACCAAGATAAAGAGTGCAAGTGAGATTATTGGTTGCAGCAGCATCTCAATAGATGAGTGTCATTATCCTCATTCATTCAAGAGCTTGATGGTTGAGGGGTAGTAACTATTCCTGAAGCTGTTACTTGTGCAGTCTAAATGCTTTGGGTTACTTTTCTGTCAATATGCTCTGCCACTTTGAGGATATTTTCTTTTGTGGGGTGAGGTTTGTTCTTTCTCTCTCTTCGCCTGTAACAAGTATCTTCGCTGTGCAAAGAGCTCCATTATTCTCTGTGTTGTGTCTGCAATTCTGTGCCTGGGAAAACTATTTCTCATCCTCTCTCCACTTTAATTGCACAAAGTTGTTATCCCATTCCTGCCAAAATAGTAGTGCCACACTGAAGAATGCTGGGAACCCAGCTGCTCTCCTTCAATAGAAGAGTCGGGTCCAGGTCCCTGATGTAAATCTGTTGTGACGTCTTCTGGCAAATTCAGTGTAGTTACTGCTTCTTCTTGAATGGATGTAATGGAGAATGACGTTGGTTCCCAGTGATCAAGCGTGAACAAGCTACTTATATATAGACAGATCATGAACTTCAGCAAAATGGTTCTTTTGGGCATTTGCCCAGCAAACTTGTTTTCTTTGGTAGCACTTGACTTAGTTTTTGATTTTAGATTAGTTTTTGATTCCTAGAGAAATAATGTGCCCGCCAAACTGCCGTCTTTGCAGTCCCGCTAGGCAGCAGATAAAGGAAAGTGACGTTTTCCGAGCCAGTGTAGGAGGGTTTCCAAATTTTTGACTTTTCTTTCCATTTTGTAAAGAAGGAAACAAGTTTTTCTAATTAGTAATTTTTTTGCTGTTCTGAAACTGGCTGCTGTTGTCAAGGTATTGGCACGGTTGTCACGTATTTGCCTCTGAGTCACAAGCCAAAGCAGTCTGCTGAGGAAGTGTGGCAAAGGCGAGGGTGCCAGTTTGAACAAAAGTGATGTCAGTGGTGTCCCATCTGGCTACACCTCAGTCCTTTCACCATTTGCCCGGCATTCACACCTCAGGCACAGCACCAGCCTCAGGTTTGACCTGACAGCAAACATACTTGTTAAGAGTGTGATACTGATGAGTGAGATATGAGAAATAACCTCTTCCTCAATGTTAACAAGACAAAGGAAATCGTTATCAGCCTCAGGAGAGCTCATACCATTCACACCTCTTCCCGTCAGCAGCACAGCAGTGGGAACTGTGAGCAGTTTCAAACTCCTGCGAGTGCATGTCACACACAACCTCTCATGGTCCCAGAACACATTCTACACTTGAAGAAACCTCACCAATGCCTGTACTACAAGGCTGAAGAGAGCTGAACTATCCTTTTAACCTTCTGTAGTTACGCAGTACAGAGCGTTCTACCGCAATACTGCTTGCTACAGGAACTTCGCTGCAGTAGACAGGTACAGTAGTCCAAACTGTGCAACACATCACCAGCACCACCCTACCCACCATCAAAGACGTATGTACAGAAAGGTGCTGGAAAGGGACCAGCAACATCATGAGGGATCCCACCCACCCTGCTTATGGACTGTTTGTCCCACTCCCATCAGGGAGAAGGCTACATGGCATCCACACCAGGACCACCAGACTCAAAAACAGGTATTTTCCCCAAGCAGTAAGGCTGACCAACACCTCTACCCACTAACCCACCCCTCCACAGCCCCAGCCACCACTACTTTATCATTTCCTGTCAGTCACTCCTTTGCTTAGCGTCAGTTTTTGGACATACAATCAATCTATGTCTATAAGCTATCTTATTAATGTGATTTTATTTTTGTGTTCTTTATTTTTTTTTGCGCTGCATTAGATGTGGAGTAATAATTATTTCATTCTCCTTTGCACTTGTGTACTGGAAATGGCAGTAAACAATCTTCAATGTTGAATTTATTGTTGACTGTGAATGTCACATGTTGTGTAGCCTTGCATCCACGTCCACATCCTTAACTGGCTTCCTCACTCATTTTAGAGGGTAGTTATGAGACCAAGGAGGTAGAAGGAGATGAGTTATAGCTTAAAAAAAAATAGCTTTTCACGAACTTTGTTTCAGATGGAATTTCAGAAGACACGGTACCTCATTAAAGACCCCTCACACCCTCTCCATGAACTGTTTGTTCTTCTGCCATCAGGCAAACGTTACAGGAGCATCAGAACTAAACCACAAGGCTACTAAACAGCTTCCTCCCACAGGCAGTCAGACTGCTAAATAGCTGCTCCACCTGACTCTGCTTTGGACACTTATAACTTGCACTGGACACTTATAACTGATTTAACTGACATGTGGCTGTTGTGTTTTACTATTTATTGTTATGTTTATTATTTAGTGTTGTGTTTGTTATGTTATGATTGCACTGCCCCTGAGAAACGCTGTCTCATTCTGCCCTGCAGAGCTGATGTATAGTTAGAATGACAATAAAGTTTTTTGAATCTTGAATCTTGAATTCATGATGAGTATGAAATATTTCACAACTGTGCAATGGTGATTGAAATGCTTCCCTTAGAATAAGGATAGTTTTCTTTGCAAGTGTAATGTTAACCTGATTGGCCATGTGAGAAGCCCATGAGGCTGTGTGGGCCCATTTTTTGATTTTAATTTGAATAAATGATCAAAGGGATGTGAAGGCAATGGTTAAGTGGAAATTTCCTCCCTTTTATATTTCTTCTCCTTCTCCCTAATTATTGTTCTGTTAGCGATGTTATAACCTCTGCATTTCATTAGTCATCTTTTTTGCCTTTTTTATTAGAGTAAACCCAGTTCCTGTTATTTGAATGCTATTTGGTTTAATTGTTTGAATGATTTGTTTTTCTCTCTCTACGTTGGGTGTTTGGTCTTTTTTTGTCTTGATGGGTTCTGTTGCGTTTCTGTGTTTTGTGGCTGCGTGTAAGGAGATGACCCTCAAGGCTGTATAAACTACACATACTTTGATAATAGACGTTCTTTGAACTTTTGAACTTTGAATTTGGCATGCCGTTTCTGAATAAGCCGCAATCTTTTGGCTGGTGTGAAATTGGCCACATGGGTTTAGATGATGATATATCAGTGTAGGCTGTGGTGGTAAAGTGTGTGTGGTAAATCCTGCTCTCCTCATATCCGAATCCAAGTCAGGTTTCAGATCACTGGCATTTGCCATGCAATTTGTTGTTTTGTGGCAGCAGTACATCGCAACACATAATTTTAAAAAACTATGAATTACGATAATATATGAAATTGTAAATTAAACAAGTAGTGCAAAAGGTAAGCGAAATAAAGACAAAAATACTGAGGTAGAGTTCATGGGTTCGGTGTCTATTCAGAGGGGAAGAAGCTGTTCTGAGAAAGTGACTGTGTGTCTTCAGGCTCCTGTATCTGATCCTTGATGGTAGCAATGAGAAGAGAGAACGTTCTGTAGGGTGGGAGTCCTTATTGATGGATGCTGCCTTTTTGAGGCATCGTCTTTTGAAGATGCCCTCGGTGCTGGGCAGACCAGTGCCCATGATGGAGTTGGGTGAGTTTACAATATACAACAGCATGCAATACAGTGCACATGCTATTTGTTTGTACCTTCAGGAACATAGAAACATAGAAAACATACAGCACAATACAGGCCCTTCAGCCCACAAAGCTGTGCTGAACATGTCCTTACGTTAGAACTACCTAGGCTTACCCATAGCCCTCTATTTTTCTAAGCTCCATGTACCTATCCAGGAGTCTCTTAAAAGACCCTATCGTTTTTGTCTCCATCATCGCCGCCGGCAGCCCATTCCATGCACTCACCACTCTGTGTTTTTAAAAAAAACTTACCCCTGACATCTCCTCCTGTACCTACTTCCAAGCAGCTTAAAACTGTGCCCTCTCGTGCTAGCCATCACCTCTCATCCTCCGTTGCTCCAAGGAGAAAAGGCCAAGTTCACTCAACCTATTCTCATAAAGCATGCTCCCCAATCCAGGCAACATCCTTGTAAATCTCCTCTGCACTCTTCCTGTAGTGAGGTGATCAGAATTGAGCACAGTACTCCAAGTGGGGTCTGAGCAGGGTCCTATATAGTTGCAACCTCTGGGCTCTTAAACTCAATCCCACCTGAGTATTTTGAAGGTAGATTGGTGAGGTACATCTTAAGGTGAGGGACGTTTATTATGGATGACACCAAATTTGATTCTTATTTCCTCCAAATACACTTATCTGCAGCCCTAGTTAGAAGTGTTGTTACAGAAGGTATTTTAATTGGAGAAAAGTTTTTATTTTGATATATTTTTGATTGCTATGCTGAGTTCTGTCTCTTGGAGATATAGCTCACTATCTGTTCACTGATAAATCCACAAGTCCAACCTGCCTACAAACATCCCATGCAGGAATGGTAAAGTTCAACTCCAGTCTCAACTGATCATTTATGCAGATCTATGCAAGAGGCAAAGAAACACAACTGCTGTTACCTCTTCTGTTTTACCTGTCCATCATTATTCCTTCCCCCTCCATCTCGCAGAATTTGCTCTCTCAACAGATGTGATGAGATGAACCTGATCAATGAGCATTTTGGAGTGAATGGCTGATTTGCCAGACTCTTTCTGTGTCGTGCCACATCCTCCAGTCCAGTGGGATTGACAGGGCTGGTCTCTCATTCTTACTCTTCTAAGATTCAAGTTTAAGACAATGTTTGAAATGTGCTGAAACTCTTGATTTGATGAGGAATCACCCAACTGGAATAGGGCTCACCACCTCATTTGAACAAATATTGGACTTATTTGTTTCTGAGGGAGTGAGCTAATACTTGGTGTGTTCACATTGAGAAGAGGGACCATTTAGTCCATCGTGCCTTTGATGGCTCTCTCAAGAGTTAGGCATTTAGTCCACTTCCTTGCTCATGCAAAGAAATGAATAAACACACCGTTTTGGGCCAAGTCCTTTCATAAGGACTCGTGAAGATGAAGATCTCGGCCTGAAACGTCAGCTATTTCCCCATATTGCAACATCTGCAGTCTTTTGTGTCTCCAACTCAATGGGAATTGATCAGTTACCACTGCCTCTCCTGTAAGTTGAAGTTTATTGTCATCTGACTGTACCGATATTCAACCAAATGAAACAGCATTCCTTTGGACACAATGCACCCTCAAAACGTATCTATATCCATATATATATCTATATATTTTTTTTTCAAATAATTTCGTGTGCATGGAGTACACAACACAGGTAAACAGTAAACAACTTGCTGTCCTAGTGACCAGACCTTCATGATGGCAGGGTCACAGCTAGAGGGAAGAAGCTCTGTCCAGTCTGGCATTCTTGGTCCTAATGCTCCTGTACCTTCTGGAACTGATTAAGTGTTGGTAAGAAAAGTGAATTTATCTGTTTCCTGATCAGACGCTCAGACTGGTTTACTTTCTGTGTGTTCACTTTTTATTTTAGTTCTAGCAGCGGTTTGAATCTTTTGAGAAAGTTGTAACCTCGACTGTTGTAGCTGTGTGTCTTTTTAAACATTCCCTGGAGTCACTGACACAAATACTCTCAGTGACCACTTTAACTAAAGTGTACCTAATAAAATGGCCATGACGTGTGTGTTCATGATCTTCTGCTGCTGTAGCCCATCCATTTCAAGGTTGAAATGTTGTGCATTTAGAGACGCTCTCCTGCACATCACAGTTGTAACATGGTTATTTGAGCTACTGTTGCCTTTCTGTCAGCTTAAATGAGTGTGACCGTTCTCCTCTGACCTCATTAACAAGGCATTTTCACCACAAGAGCTGCTGCTAACTGGAAGGTTTTTATTTTTCGCACCATCCTCTGTAAACTCTAGAGACTGTTACGCTTGAAAACCCCAAGAGATCAACAGTTTTTAAGGTACTCTAACCACCCCATCTGGCACCAACACTCATAAGAACATAAGGAATAGGAGCAGGAGTACACCATCTGGCCCATCGAGTCTGCTCCACCATTCACTAAGATCATGGCTGATCTAGCCATGGTCTCATCTCCATCTACTTGTTTTTTCCCCATAACCCTTAATTCCCTTACTATGCAAAAATCAATTCAACCATGTTTTAAATATATTTACTGGGGTAGCCTCCACAGATTCACCACCCCTGGGAAAAGCTGCTGTTCCTCATCTCCATCCTAAATTTACTCCCCCGAATCTTGAGACTATGTCCTGTAGTCATGAGGCTATCATTGCACAGTTGAAGTCACTTACATTACACCTCTTCCCCATTCTGATGTCTGATCTGAACAACAACTGAACCTCTTGACCATGTCTGTATGCTTTTATGTATTGAGTTGCTGCCACGATTGGCTGATTAGATACTTGCATTAATGAGCAGGTGTAACCCCAAAATCTAAAGTGACCACTGAGTATAAATTTAATTTCTGTTACACCTCAGAAATTTTCCAAAGTCAATGTTGATGTCATAATTTCAAACACTCAGAATGTTTTGATTTGAATTTCTGAACACAGTAAGAAATGTGTGAGCAGAGCAGTCATGTTTACTCTGCATTCATTGGAGGCTTGTAGTCCTTTCCAGATGATTGGCTAGGTTGTAGAACAAAGGATAGGTAAATATGATGCATAATGGTTAAAGGCAGCAGTTAACTTATCCCTTGTCTCACAAAACTACTCTATATAAACAGTGTGAGGTGAAAGGTAGTGAGCCTAGTGGAAAATGTAGGAGACTTTTGAAGGACAAAATGGCTATGAGTCGGAAAATGAAGAAGCAGTTCGAATCTGAAGTAATTGTTCAGAATAGAACAAGAAAGAGTGACCGGGAAATGATACCACTCCTGGACATTTGGAATGCTTTAAGAGGCCAAAGATGAGAAGGTTGGAATGTGTGGGAGAGTTTCAGTTGAAATCTACACAGAGGTCATAACTACATTTGGGAATAAATCAGTGATGTTTGTCAAAGTAAATGCGATGAATTTGAGGCTGGTTCTTGCAGGTCAGACTTCTTGCTCAATTCTATTTGAGAATGTACAACTGTTTCGAATCTTTCGTCATCGTTCCTTTGTGTAGTAAGGGAGGTGACCCTGACAGCGCGGTGTAGTTCTGCATTGCTTCTGTTAATTTTTCTGATTAACTCTGCATTTCGATTTGATTTTCACACAACTTTACATGCCCTACAGCTCTATTTGCAGCTTGGTTCAATCTTTTAGAACTTCCAAACACACTGACTTTAGCCAAGCTGTAGAAAATTCATTTTAACATTTTAAAGAATGAAGAAATGAACAGACTTGTTTATTTGTATTTATTTGGAGATACAGCATGGTATCAAGCCCTTCTGGCCAGCGAGCTCCACTTCCTCGTTACATCATGCTCCATGTGACCAATTAACCCACACCATCTTCACTTTGGAATGGGGTTGGAAACTGGAGCACCCAGGGGAAACCCGCATGATCACACTCCTTTCAGACAGCGGCAGAAATTGAACTCAGGTAGCTGGCACTGTAAAGCATTATACTGATCGCTACACCACCATACTGCCCATAAAGGAGAGCCACTCTTTCCAAATTGTATTTGACATCGGAGCTGACTTCAGCCAGTGAACTTATAGGAGTACCCCAAATGACTTTGGTCTGATAAATTGCTAGCACTTACAATTGATACATGAATGACTTTCATGTGGACAAAGTCCAAACTTGCAAGCAGGTTGTTTTCAAGGATCGAATTGGCAATGGCATTGGTGAGAAACAGAAGATAAAGGGAATCTGCAATGCTGAGCCAGTTGAAGCAAAAGTTTAACCTATTCTTCTAAATGCATGCTCGTGACTGAGCATCCAGGCCATGCTCTCTTCTGAATTGAATTTGAATTGACTTTATTTCTTACATCCTTTACATACATGAGGAGTAAAAATCTTTACGTTACGTCTCCGTCTAAATGTGCAATGTGCAGTCATAGTAATTTATAATAAATAGAATAGTCAATGTAACATAGAATGCACTCTAATCAGCATGAATTAATCAGTCTGATGGCCTGGTGGAAGAAGCTGTCCTGGAGCCTGTTGGTCCTGGCTTTTATGCTGCGGTACCGTTTCCTGGATGGTAGCAGCTGGAATAGATTGTGGTTGGGGTGACTCGGGTCCCCAATGATCCTACGGGCCCTTTTTACACACCTGTCTTTGTTTATTTTTTTATTTTTTATTTTTTTAAACAATATTTTTATTGAATTTTACATATATTACACATATACAAATAAACAATAATAATAATTAAACTAAATAGTGAAACATGTTTTGCACAATCATCAAAGGAAAAGAAATATAACATTTCACATATTTAACAAAGAAATAAAATAAAAACACATCAGAGAAGAAACCATAGAAGCATTCAACAACACACAGCTATTTCAAAATGACTGTGCAGCTTGACATCCAAGAAACTCCAATAAAGGTTTCCACGCATTTTCAAATTCTCCTGCCCTTCCTCTGGTTATGTAAGTCAGCCTCTCCAATACAATACAAGATGCCATCTCCTTCACCCATACATGTATCGAAGGTATGTCCATTTTTCTCCAGGATAAAGCTATCATCCTCCTGGCCTGCAGGAGTCCAAAGTCAATTAAAGTTGACTGTTTTGAACTAACAGTAAAGTTCTTTGGATATATACCTAGTAGACACATTTTTGCTTGGTGAGGCACCTTTACTCCAACAATCTCAGATATAGTCTGAACAACTGTTTTCCAGTATTTTTTAAAATTTTGGACAGTCCCATACGTAGTGAAACAGAGTACCCTTCTAAATGTTTAACACAAGTGTCCGGGATGTCAGGGGACCAACGGTTCAGTTTGACCAGGGTAATATAAGTTCTCATTAACCATCTGTATTGTAGTAGCTTCATTCTCGTGTTAATTGATTGTTCTTGGGCTTTCAAGCATGCCATTTCCCACTCAGTTTCTTGTATGTCCTGAATCTTGGGAAATTCACAACTACAGATGTGCTGGGCTGTCCACACCACTCTCTGCAGAGTCCTGCGATTAAGGGAGGTACATTTCCCATACCAGGCAGTGATGCAGCCAGTCAGGATGCTCTCAATTGTGCCCCTATAGAACATCCTTAGAATCTGGGGACTCATGGCAAACCTCCTCAACCGCCTGAGGTGAAAGAGGCGTTGTTGTGCCTTTTTCACCACACAGCCGGTACGTACAGACCACGTGAGATCCTCAGTGATGTGGATGCCGAGGAACTTAAGACTGTTCACCCTTTCAACCCCAGATCCATTGATGTCAGTAGGGGTTGGCCCGTCTCCATTCCTCCTGTAATCCACAACCAGCTCCTTTGTTTTTGCGACATTGAGGGAGTATGCATCTCAATGCCTACTTGTGACCGAGCATCCAGGCCACGCTCTCTTCTCATTGCTGTCATTAGGAGGGAGGTGCAGGAGTCTCAGGACCCCCATCAAGCAGGTAATGCTCTCTTCTCACCGCTGTCATCAGGAAGCAGGTACAGGAGTCTCAGGGCCCACGCCGCCTTCCAGGCCATGCTGTCTTGCCACTGCTATTGGCAAGAAGGCATGGGATCTTTAGGATCTACACCAGCAGGTTCAGGAACAGTTATTACCCCTCAACCATCCAGAGGGGATAATTTCACTCACCCCAACACTGAGCTATTCCTACAACCTATGGCTTCACCTTCTAGGGGTCTTCATCTCCTGCTCTGCTTAACTGCTTAGTTATTTATTACTATTATTATTTTTTCTTTCATATTTGCGCAGTTTGTTGTCTTGGATGTTGTCCGTCTTGTGGAGTGTGGTCTTCCATTGATTCGATTGTCTTTTTCGGATTTACTGAGTATGTCTGCAGGAAAATGAATCTTGGGTTGTACGTGGTAACGTTTGGTAATAAATTTGCTTTAAGTTGCTGTAGAATGTTGGAACATGAAAGCATTTTCTCATTTTGCTGACAGCAAGTTGCCTTCAGCTGTAAAAGATTTGAGACTTCTCTGAGCTCTTATTAGTGTCTGTAATAGCCAACAGGTATATAATTAGTTACATTTCAGGACATAGTTTCAGACAGTGTCCGTATTTGGATGAGTGAGCTTGTGAACTCTCTCTGGGGCCAGCTAGGAGAGCTGCTAATAGCTCAGGAATACATTGGGGTGTTGCAGTTAATGCAATGCTATCACAGCTCGGGCCACCTGAGTCAGGAGTTCAATTCCAGTGCCATCTGCAAGGAGTTTGTATGTTTTCCTTGTTACTACATGGGTTTCCTCTGGGTGCTCTGGTTTCCTCCCATAGTCCAAAGTAAGTTAGATGGTCTCAGTAAATGCTCCGGTGGTGACGGTGTGGTTCAGTAGGTGGGTTGCTGACCAGTGTGGCCTGTTGGGCCTGAAAAGCCTGTTTCATGCTGGATCTGTGCCATTTAAATTTTGTTCAGACTTGTTACTCCGTGGACATTTGTGGAATCTAATTCAGTGGAACTGAGCCAAGTTATGGGTATTGAGGAACATCATTGGTTCAATGAAAAGATACCAGGAAATCGCCTGTCATCAGGTTTTTTAAAAAAAGAAAGTACTATAGTTCGTTGGTTTGGGTGGTTACACGTGAGAAACGGCTTCTTCCCCAATGCTGTTGGTCACCTCTTTCAAATCTCCTTCCTCGTGTCACCACATTCTTACTCTCTTAATTTTATCTCTGTTATTACTACTTAAGCATTTTGTTTGGACTGCATATTGCATTACAGTCTTTGCACCATTCTGCTGCTCACTCTGAGCTTCATAGGTGCTGAGCACGAGGCTGCTTAACGAGATATTAATGGTATTACAAAAAAGATACTAGCATGGATTGAGCATTGGCTGATGGCAGGAGGCATGGAGTGGGAATAAAGGAGCCTTGTCTTGTGGGTGCTGTTGACTAGTAGTGTGCCACAGAGGTTGGTGTTGGGATTACTTTGGTCACATAAGAATATAACATAAGAAATAGGAGCAGGAGTAGGCCATCTGGCCCATCGAGCCTGCCCCGCCATTCAATAAGATCATGGCTGATCTGTCTGTAAACTCAGCTCCATCTACCTGCCTTTTCCCCATAACCCTGAATTCCCCTACTATGTAAAAACCTATCCAACTGTATCTTAAATATATTTAGTGAGGAAGCCTCAACTGCTTCCCTGGGCAGAGAATTCCACAGATTCACCACTCTCTGGGAAAAACAGTTTCTCCTCATCTCCGTCCTAAATCTTCTCCCCTGAATCTTGAGGCAATGTCCCCTAGTTCTAGTCTCACATACCAATGGAAACAACTTTTCTACTTCTATCTTATCTATCCCTTTCAAAATTTTGTATGTTTCTATAAGATCCCCTCTCATTCTTTTGAACTCCAGAGAGTACAGTCCCAGGCGACTCAATCTCTCTTCATAGGTTAACCCCTTCATTCCTGGAATCAACCTGGTGAACCTCCCCTGCACTGCCTCCAAAGCCAGTATATCCTTCCTCAAGTATGGAGACCAGAACTGCACACAGTACTCCAGGTGCGGCCTCACCAGTACCCTATATATTTGCAACATGACCTCCCTGCTCTTGAATTCAATCCCTCTAGCAATGAAGGCCAACATTCCATTTGCCTCCCTAATAACCTGTTGTACCTGCAAGCCAACTTTTTGTGATTCATAAACAAGCACTCCCAAGTCCCTCTGCACAACAGCATGCTGCAAACTTTCACCATTTAAATAATAATCTGCTCTTCTATTATTCCTTCCAAAGTGGGTGACCTTGCATTTACCAACGTTGTATTCCATCTGCCAGACCTTGGCCCACTCACTTAACCTATCTATATCCCTCTGCAGACTCTCCACATCCTCGGTACAATTTGCTTTTCTACTTCACGCTGTCAGTGATCTGGATGAAGGAATTGATGGCTTTATGGCCAACTTTGTGGACAATACAAGGTGGGCGGGGGGGCAGGCAGTGTTGAGGAAGCAGGAGGGAGTCTGCAGAAGGACTTGGACAGATGGGAGAATGGGCAAAGATTTATATTTAGATTTTTTAGATTCAACTTTATTGTCATTGTGCCGAGTACAGATACAAAGTCAATGAAATGCAGTTAGCATCTAACCAGAAATGCAAAGAATAGTATTATTTACAAAATAACTGCGAATAAAAAGTAAGTGCTACAGCACACAAATATAAAAGTACTGAGACAGTACAATCTGGGTGGAATACTGCTTAGCGCTGTGATGTGAGGTTCAGCAGGGTCACAGCCTCAGGGAAGAAGCTCTTCCTGTGCCTGCTGGTGCGGGAGCGGAGGCTCCTGTAGCGCCTACCGGATGGGAAGAGAGTAAAAAGTCCATGGTTAGGGTGAGATGCATACTTGATGATGCTTTTCGCCCTGCCCAGGCAGCGTTTATGGTAGATGTTCACAATGGTGGGCAATTGGGTGCCGATAATCCACTGGGCAGTTTTCACCACATGCTGGAGAAAAGAAGTAGCAGATGCACTATAGTGTAGGGAAATGTATGGTCATGTGCCTTGGCAGAAGAAATAAGAGTGTAGACAGTTTTCTAAATAAGGAGAAAATTCAAAAATCAGATGTTCAGAGGAACTTGAGTCCCTGTGCTGGATTCCCTAAAGATTAACTTACAAGTTTAGTCGAAGATAAGGAAGGCAAGTTCAATGTTAGCATTCATTTCGAGAGGACTACATGTAAGAGTAGGGATGTGATGCTGAGGCTTTATAAGGCATTGATCAGACCTCACTTGGAGTATTGTGAGCAGTTTTGGGCCCCTTATCTAAGAAAGGATGTGCTGGCATTGGAGGCTCCAACATCTTCCCAACCACTAAGATCAGACTAACTAGCCTATGATTTGCTTTCTCATGCCTCCCTCCCTTTTTGAAGAGTGGAGTGACATATGCAATTTTCCAGTACTGTGGAACCATTCCAGCATCTAATGATCTTGAAAGATCTTTACTAATGCCTCCAGAACTTTCAGACCCTGGGGTGTAGTCCATCTGGTCAAGGTGGCTTATCTACCTTCAGGCATTTCAGCTTCCTAAGCACCTTCTCCATAGAAATAACAACTACACTCACTTTTGCCCCCGATACTTGAATTTCTGGCATACTGCTAAAGCCTTCTACAGTGACAACTGATGCAAAATGCTTAAATACATCTGCCTTTTCTTTGTCTCCCCTTTACAGCCTCTCCAATGTCATTTTCCAGTGGTCCGATATGCACTCTCACCTCTTCGTCTTTATCTATCTGAAAAGATGTTTGGTATTCTCTTTTATATCACTGGCTGGCTTACCTCTGCATTTCACCTTTTCTCTCTGTGGCTTTTCAGTTGCCTTCTGTTGGATTTAAAAGCTTCCCAATCTTCTACCTTCCCACTAATTTTTGCTATATTATACGCCCTTGCTTTTGCTTTTATGCTGTCTTTGACTTCCCTTGTCAGCCACAGTTGTGTCATCCTATCTTTAGAATACTTCTTCATCTTTGGGATGGATCTATCCTGCGTTTTCCGAAATTGCTGCCAGAAACTCCAGCCATTGCTGTTCTCCCATCTTCTCTGTAGTGTCCACAAGACATAGGGGCGTAATTTAAGCCATTCAGCCAATTCATTCTGCTCCGCTTTTCCATGATGGTTGACTTATTATCCCTCTGAACTTCAATCTCCTGCCTTCTCACCGTGATCTGTGACATCCTGATTAATCAATAATCTGTCAACTGCCCTTTTAAGTACACCCAAAGCCTTGCCCTGCACAGCCATCTGTGGCAATGAATTCCACAGATTCATCACCATCCGACTCAAAAAAAATTTTAAAAAATTTCCTCTTCTCTGTTCTAAGTGGACGTCCCACTGTTTTGAAGTTGTCCCCTCTGGTCCTAGACTCCCCCACTACAGGAGGCACCCTGTCCACATCTACACTATCCAAAGCTTTCAACGTTTGATAGATTGCAATGATATCCCCCCCCCATTCTTCTAAATTCCTGCGAGTACAAGCCTAAAGCAATCAAATGCTCCTCATGTGTTAACCCTTTCATTCCTGGGATCATTCGCATGAATGTCCTCTGGACCCTCTCCAATGCCAGCACATCTTTTCTTGAGATCTTACTCCTTATGTATGTGAAGGATGCAAAAAATAAAGTCAATTCAATTCAACATGGAGTCCAAAACTGCTCACAAAACCCCAAGTGTGTTCTGACAAATAATGCGAGCATCTTTAGGCCCTTTGTATAAGAAAAGATATGCTGGCATTGGAGAAAGTCCAATAATGAGGAGGATTTTCTTTTGCCAGAGGGTAGTGAATCTGTGGAATTCATTGCCACAGGTGGCTGTGGAGGCCAGTCATTGGGAATATTTAAAGTGGAGGTTGATAGGTTGTTGATTAGTCAGGACGTCAAAGGTTATGGGGAGAAGGCAGGAGAATGGAGTTGAGAGGGATAATACACTGTAACGTCCATGATGGAATGGCGGAGCATACTTAATGGGCTGAATGTCCTGATTCTGCTCTTGTGGTCTTCATGCGAGCAATAAATTTCATTGCATCCTCTTGCCTTTGATGACTATGATAATTTGAATCTAATGAAACCATCACTTTCTATTCCCTTTCATTGGATTGAGTAGATTCTATATAGTGTGGCCCCCTGGTAAGCCTCAGGGTCACTCAACTCACTCGTCTAGGGCGAGCAGCCTTCGGCCCCGCCAGACTGGGTAATCAAGTTTGTGTGGATGCTGTGTGATGTACCCCACCCCGCCAAATAACAGACAATACACCATATGTGAGTAAATGACTACACTTTATAGATCTTACTGGAACTATGTAATTAATAGAGATAAAATATAAAAGGAAAGTAAAAGGCACCAAACTTATCAAAGTTCAACCACTTTGTGCACAACCGTTGGTGCTCAATTAACGGAATCTTCTTTCCACCATTCGATCCCCTCTGACCACCTCGACCCGCTGTCTGGGACCAACCATGGTGGTCGACCAGATGCTCCACACAAGTCTGTCTTCGTCTCCTCTTCTCACCGAAGACCCTGGGCCTCGGACTCCCGTTCAGGGTCCGTTTCGCCGCCCAGCTTACAGCATTGCGTCTTCTCTCCCTGTCCCCATCATGCCTTCTGCCACAAAGCCCGCGAAAAACGATAGCTTACAGGCACACAAGAAAGAACAAACATCTATCCCAATTGGTTCATTCATCCTCTTATCAATAATATAACCTAAACAAGCAGAGAGAGAGAATTTGCATCACAGTTATTATTACAGAAAGCCATTTTTAAAAAATAACATAACAAAGAAGCCATTTTGTAGCCTTCGCAGTAACATAAAAGAAGAAACCTCATACAATAGCAATCTGTAGAATTTATACTGCTCATTATATGCCACGGACAGAGGTGTGTCTCTGTACCACAGTGCCTACCTCTTGAAAGTTGCTCACTGTCTCTTAACAAGCTCCACTGACAGGTTGGAAAGTGAGTTTAGTCCATTTCCTTCACGTGGTGCTTTATTGTTCTTCCTGGAATAGCAAGACATTGTTTACATTTTAAAGTCCAGGCCAGTTTAACAAAAAAAATGTACCTTCACCTTTATTCCACTGAAGAACTTTTGGAAGTTAATTGTCTTCGATTATTTAGATTTAGGTTAATGATCTGGAGGAGTGGAATAGAGTACAAGATATTCAAGTTTGTCGACGATATGAAAATAGGTGGTGGGCAGGTTGTGATGTGGACATTTGGATTCGGCAGAAGAATGTAGATTGGTAAAGTGGATGGGTGAAAAGATGCCAAATGGAGTTTGTGCAATTCAGTAATAGGCATCTAAAAGCAGACAATTATCTCAACAGAGAAAAATTGCTTCTGAGAGAAGTACTGAGTGGTTGAGATATTCCTGTGCATGAATCACAGAAGGTTGATGGGTGCCAAAAGGCATGTTGGCCTCTTTTTGGATGAGTGTTGGAGCTGGACGATAAGGCACAGCAATTGTACAGGGTGTTGGTGAGATCACATCTGGAGTACTGTGTCCAGTTTTGGACCCCATACTCCTTTAGCCAAGAGATAATATACAGTCAATTCCAGTTAACTGGGCCATTGGTTTATTTGGGGTAGTGGCTTAGTTGGGGCAACTCTTAAAAGAACAAAAACTAATTGAGAAAATTGAATTGAATTAAATTGAACTGACTTTATTTCTTATATCCTTCACATACATGGGGAGTAAAAATCTTTATGTTTCGTCTCCGTCTAAATGTGCAATGGCAATCATAGTAATTTATAATTATAATAAATAGAATGGTCAAGGTAATGTACTCAGATCAGTGTGAGTTCATCAGTCTGATGGCCTGGTGGAAGAAGCTGTCCCGGAGCCTGTTGGTCCTGGCTCTTATGCTGCAGTACCATTTCCCGGATGGTAGCAGCTGGAATAGATTGTGGTTGGGATGACTCGGGTCCCCAATGATCCTACGGGCCCTTTTTACACACCTGTCCTTGTAAATGTCCTGAATCATGAGAAGTTCACATCTACAGATGCGTTGGGCTGTCTGCACCACTCTCTGTAGAGTCCTGCGATTAAGCGAGGTACAGTTCTCATAGCAGGCAGTGATGCAGCCAGTCAGGATGCTCTCAATTGTGCCCCTGTAGGAAGTTCTTAGGATTTGGGGGCCCGTACCAAACTTCCTCAACCATTTGAGGTGAAAGAGGCCTTCACCCTGCCTTGTGCAGCTGGATCCTGGACTTCCTGTCAGATTGCCAGCAGGTTGTAAGAGTGGGCTCCCTCACCTCCAACCCTCTGACTCTCAATACAGGAGCCCCTCAGGGCTGCATACCGAGTGCCCTCCTTTACTCCCTGTATACCCATGACTGATAGTCTGTGGTTCCATGTTCATTATCTGTAGTCTCCTATGTCTGTAAGATTCGTTAATGTCATTTCCAGTGCACAAGGAGAATGAAATAATTGTTACTTTGGATCTGTTGCAGCAGGAAAAAAAACACAAAAGCTAAAGAAAACATTAATAATAATAATAAACAATAAATTTAAATACATTAGATAGTTATAGATATTGATTGTATGACCGTAAAGTAGCGCTTAGCTGTACATGAGGTTACTGATGGGAAATAATAAAGAGATAGTAGAGTTAGTAGGTGGAGTGTTGTGAAAGAACTGTATTTGCTGTTAGGAATGAGTTGCTTTAATTCCTGGGATATAAGAGTTGTCCTCTCATAAATGGCTCGAAAAATTAGATCCATGTCCTTTTGAGTTTAGAAGAAAGAGTGTGATCTTTTTGAAATTGTTAAGATCCTGGGGGTGAGCGATTAGGGATAGAAGGCAAAATATTTTCACTAGATTGGAGAATTTGTACAAAGGAGAGTCATTGCACATTAACTTAAAACTGAGATGTGCTAAAACAACTTCTCAGAGAGACTTGTGAATGTCTGGAATTCTCTCTGCCTTGGAGGGTTGCGGAGAGTCATTGGGATATTTAGAGAGGAAGTAAATCTTTTTTGAGTTAACAGGATGGGACACTGGCAAAGGTGAGGGGATGAGACCTGGGACAGTTGCATTGTTATCATATTGAGGACACCTTTAAAAGGTGACGCATCAAAAAGGCAACATCCATCATCAAGGACCCCCATCACCCAGGACATGCCCTCTTCTCATTGCTACCATCGAGGAGGAGGTACAGGAGCCTGAAGACACACACTCAACATTTCAGAAACAGACTCTTCCCGTCTGCCATCAGATTTCTGAATGGACAATCAAGCCATGTACACCACCTAACTACTTTTCTTTTTTTTTTGTTCTCTCTGCACTAATTATTTAATTGATGTTATATGTACTTGTAATTTATAGTTTATTTTATTGTTATGTATTGCAATGTACTACTACTACTGTAAAATAACTAATTTCATGACATATGTCAGTGATATTAAACTTGATTCAGATACCATGAAATGAAGCAAGAATAGGCCAAGTAGTCTACCGTTGCTCCTATATTCTTGAGTGTCGTGTGTGTTTGTGTTATTTTACACTAATTTATATATTAATTAATTAATTATTCCACAATGTAGTAACTAGTGAGTTGCTTCTGTCTGGGGAGTTCATCTGGGGTCACACCCTGCCCCACTTTAAGGACTGAATGGAAGCTCACTTTTTTGTTTAGCAACTATGAAGAATTTGAAAGGATTGACGATCCTGAATGTTAAAATGAAAATGAAGATTTGGAGAATACAATCATTGATAGCATTGTTTGAAGGTATTCCACTATCTGTACTGATCTTGCTCATTTACAGTCAATCAAAAGAACACACTGATGAATTCCTCCATCGGTAACTAAGTTCAAAATACAATTATTATCGAAGTACGTATACTGTGTGCAACCTTGAGATTCCTGTATTGACTGGCAGCCTCAAAGCAAAGGAACGCAATAGAACCCATGGAAAAACCTTACACAAGTGTCAAACATCCAATGTGTGCAAAAAGAACAAATCATGCACACAATAAACACAACAACAAATAATACACAACACAGGAACTGCAGGGGCCCCAGAAGTGAGTCAGAGGCACAGAGCCAGGTTCAGCACTGAGGCTCACCAAGTGAAGCCAGTCCACCAGTTAGTTATTAGAAACTCATACATACTTTCATAGTACTGTACTGTAGTAGTACTGCTAGTGTTCTAATTTGTTCTGTATTTCATTTCAATACATAATTTATTACTCAAATGGTAGTTTGTCTTTTTTAATATAATTTTTAACTATTTTCATGAAATTAGTCAGAAGGTGGTAAATCTGTGGAATTTGTTGCCACGAGCAGCTGTGGAGACCAAGTCATTGGGTGCATTTAAGGCAGAGATAGATAGGTTCTTGATTAGCCAGGGCATCAAAGGGTATGGGGAGAAGGCAGGGGAGTGGGGACGACTGGAAGAATTGGATCAGCCCATGGTTGAATGTCAGAGCAGACTCGATGGGCCGAATGGCCTACTCCTGTTCCCATATCTTATGGTCTTATAAATTTAAGCTAGTTGGGGCAGCTGCGTAATTGGGCCAAAATGTACTGGTCCCAATGTGATCCAGTGAACTGAACTTTTTATGAACAGCTTCCTCCCCTTCGACATCGGTTCCATGATCACTCTCTCATTATTCCTCTCTCGCACTGTTCATTTGATTTCCTATTGTAAAACAGCAATTACGTCGCCACAAAACAACACACTTCATGACATATGTCGGTGATAATAAACCTGCTTCAGATTGTTCTCGAGTGAGGGTTCCCAACCTTTTTTATGCCAGGGACCACCACCATTAACTGAGTGCATGTCAGATTTTATGTGTCCTGTTCTGAAAGGGGCCTTCAAATAGTTCAGTGTTAAAAGTATTGTGTAATGTCGTTGATTTTTAATTCCCATGTGCAGTGGCCGAGCAACCTGGAAAGGTGACATTTGTACCCAATTAATGAAGATAAAAGCAATTCATGTTGCCATTAACAGTTCAGTACCTTGCAGACTGAGTATAGGTTCTGTGTTAAGAAGATCAGCTGTTGTTGTTCATTAGATTTTACGTTTTGCTCGAGATTGAAGTTCCCAATTCAGGGTAATCTAGAAATTGGCTCAGTACCTAACAAGTCTCTCATCATACTCACTGGACTATTAATGAAGGTTATTTTTCTAAAATTACAAGGCACTTCTTGTGAACACATCTGCAAGTCCTTTGAACGCAGTCTGGTTGATGGAATATCTATTATCTAAACAGTTTTCAATCTTGATGAATTTTGTTCATTACTATCAATATGCAACTCATCTTTTTGGAGGCCTGTGTGCAGGTTGAAACAAGTTAAATGAAGTCGTGTGAGTAATGGAGGAATATGCATGACTCACTGAGTGATTTCAGCCACAAATCTCCCTGAGCGTACAATTTAATTGCTGGCGGTAATCTTTTCTCTGCTATTTTGTAGCCATTTAATAATTAGTCATAGTCATATTTTATTAATCCCGGGGGAAATTGCTTTTCGTTACAGTTGCACCATAAATAATAAATAGTAATAGAACCATAAATAGTTAAATAGTAAGCGCAAAAACAGGCCCTTCAGCCCATCTAGTCTATTCCAAACTTAATCTGCCTAGTCCCATCAACCTACACTAAGATGATAGCCTTCCATACCCCTTCCATCCATGTACTGATCCAAATTTCTCTCAATATTGAAATTCAACCTGCATCCACCACTCGTTCCATACTCTCACCAACCTCTGAGTGAAGAAGTTCCCCATGTCCCCCATAAACATTTCACTTTGCACCCTTAACCCATGACCTCTAGTTGTAGTTCCACCTCACTTTAGTGGAAAAGTCAACCTATCTGTACCCCTCATAATTTTGTATACTTCTATCAAATCTCTCCTCATTCTCCTTAGCTCTAAGGAATAAAGTTCTAACCTCTTCAACATTTCCTATAACTCAGATTCTCCAGTACAGGCAACTTCCTCTTAAATTTCATCTGCATTCTTCTAAAATGTGACCATCTTTGGGTTCAAGACATCTTAATGCCCTTGTTACTGTCAGGAATTAATCAACGGGGAAGAGCTTTGGGTCTGGCAGGTCAGGGGGCTCACAGCAGGGTCAATGTGCTTTAGTAATGTTAAACTTCTTGGGTCACAGCTAGAATGTGTACAATTCATTTTCTCCCTGTCCCCCAGTCTCTTGAGAGTGGAGTTCCCCAGGATATGTGGCAGAGGAGATGTTGCCAGGAATGGAGAATTTTGCCAAGAGAGGACAGGCTGGTTAAGCTGATTTCTGTAGAGGAAGTTGAGGCTGTTTGTTGGAACTCTCTTTCTAAAATAGTTACAGAGTCCGAAAATCTTGTCACATTTTGATTTGGATGAGAAATTTAATGCACTTTAATTTAGAAGGCTACAGATTAAGAGGCTGGGAAATTGGATTAGAATGGGTACCAGCTCTGAGAATCTGGAAAGCTGCCAGCATCCTAAACAAGTTAGGGTGATGCCCTTAGTGAGAGAGGGTGGAAAGAAAAGGGGAGGAGAAATCTACAACTTGATTTCTTGGAAATTAAACCCCCATCCCAGTTTTGGGACCTTTCCATTCAGAATATAAGCATTACTAGTTTAGGAACCAAAATGTAAATTTTCTTTAAAACTGAGTCTGAAGTCTTCTATGGCCTTTTTAAAAAAAAAAAAATCATTCTTGGAGAAATAAATGCTGGAAAGGTTAAGAATCAATGGTGGTTGATTGTATCCTCAGAGAAGCGCAAGCCCTCTGCGGAAGAATGTGAAGGCCACAGCACTTGTTCACTCTGTTAAGCTGCCAGGGCATTTGAGGGCATTTTTTATTTTGAAAGTGGCAGGCATCCAAAGTATACTGAGCCTGGGTGCTTACTGTAACCATGGCAACTGTTTTTATTCCAGACCTTTTCTCAACGATTAAGTCTCATGCATGGAACTTAGTGGAAAAAAAACTTTGTAGCCAGAGTTCCATCTTCAAGATGACTTTAACCTTTTCTTGTAAAAGACATTCACAGAATCTTGCCGAAAAATTGACAGTAATAAGTTTTAACTCTGTAACCATCTCAAAATTGTTGTCCAAAGGAAGCATCTGACTTTGACTTGACGCTGTAAATTTCTTGAATTAACCCCAATATAGATGTGCTTCTGCATGTGTAGAAGTGTTTTGATATTGCAATGACTTATCTAAGAAAAATGTTCCTCATGCCTTGGAATCTGTATGACAAACCACTTGGGTGTCACTCTTGAAACAAATATTTCAGCCCTGTTCCTAACTGTGATTAAGGAGACAGTGTTAATAAGTACATGGATTTTCATTGTGTAGTGGAGAACAGACCAGCATGGCCTTACTTTTAACAGCATCTTTGAGATGAAAGGGTAATCACAATCAGAGTCAAGTTTCATTAATACTACCAACATACATTATGAAATTTAAAGATTCAAACTACATTTATTATCAAGATACTATCAGACTACAACTACAACAGATATTATCAGACTACAACTCTGAGATTCATCAACGTGCACAAAATAGAGCAAATTGTGCAAATGCCAGACAGTGAGCAAACAGCGCAGAGGCCATCAAACATCAAACTGGGAGTCCAGGCGTGTGCCATTTAGTGCCGTGCTGAATGGCCATTCTGTGCTGAATTGCCCAAGTCTGCATTGATTACCCTGATCAAACCATTCAAAAACTCTAAAAGAGTAACCTGAATCCAGAAACACATGCAACATGTGCCCAAAATGAGTCCACAGCCTCAATCCTTGCAACGTGGACTCCTGCACTTCCCTGTGGCAGCACCTCGCGAAGACCAGTCAAACACAGGCAGGCGGTGCCAAACACCCACCTGTCCTCCACTCTCGTCCTTGTCGACTTCAACCTTGCTTGACGCCGCTATCAGAGAGAAGACTTGGAGTTGATCATGGGCTCTCACCCTCGACACTTCAATCAGAGAAGCAATGGAGTCGAGCACGGGCTCGTGGCCACAATGCCTCCATCTTGGTCTCTGGTCCTGCCTCCAGGCCACACACTTCACTCCAAACCTCACCTCACACTCCACTCCGAACCTCACCTCACTCCACTCTGAACCTCACCTCACACTCCACTCCGAGCCGAACCTCACACTCCACTCCGAACCGAACCTCACACTCCACTCCAAACCTCACCTCACACTCCACTCCAAACCTCACCTCACACTCCACTCCGAACCTCACCTCACTCCACTCCGAACCTCACCTCACACTCCACTCCGAACCTCACCTCACACTCCACTCCGAACCTCACCTCCCACTCCACTCCACCCCAAACCTCACACTCCACTCCGAGCCGAACCTCACACTCCACTCCGAACCGAACCTCACACTCCACTCCAAACCTCACCTCACTCCACTCCGAACCGAACCTCACACTCCACTCCGAACCGAACCTCACACTCCACTCCAAACCTCACCTCACACTCCACTCCGAACCTCACCTCACACTCCACTCCGAACCTCACCTCACACTCCACTCCGAACCTCACCTCCCACTCCACTCCACCCCAAACCTCACACTCCACTCCGAACCGAACCTCACACTCCACTCCAAACCTCACCTCACACTCCACTCCGAACCTCACCTCACACTCCACTCCAAACCTCACCTCACACTCCACTCCGAACCTCACCTCACTCCACTCCGAACCTCACCTCCCACTCCACTCCACCCCAAACCTCACACTCCACTCCGAGCCGAACCTCACACTCCACTCCAAACCTCACCTCACACTCCACTCCGAACCTCACCTCACTCCACTCCGAACCGAACCTCACACTCCACTCCAAACCTCACCTCACACTCCACTCCGAACCTCACCTCACTCCACTCCGAACCTCACCTCACACTCCACTCCGAACCTCACCTCACTCCACTCCGAACCTCACCTCCCACTCCACTCCACCCCAAACCTCACACTCCACTCCGAGCCGAACCTCACACTCCACTCCGAACCTCACCTCCCACTCCACTCCACCCCAAACCTCACACTCCACTCCGAGCCGAACCTCACACTCCACTCCGAACCTCACCTCACACTCCACTCCGAACCTCACCTCCCACTCCACTCCACCCCAAACCTCACACTCCACTCCGAGCCGAACCTCACACTCCACTCCGAGCCGAACCTCACACTCCACTCCAAACCTCACCTCACACTCCACTCCAAACCTCACCTCACACTCCACTCCGAACCTCACCTCACACTCCACTCCAAACCTCACCTCACACTCCACTCCAAACCTCACCTCACACTCCACTCCAAACCTCACCTCACACTCCACTCCACCCCGAACCTCACACTCCACCCCGAACCTCACACTCCACCCCGAACCTCACACTCCACCCCGAACCTCACACTCCACCCCGAACCTCACCTCACACTCCACTCCGAACCTCACCTCACACTCCACTCCGAACCTCACCTCACACTCCACTCCAAACCTCACCTCACACTCCACCCCAAACCTCACCTCACACTCCACTCCAAACCTCATACTCCACTCCAAACCTCACCTCACACTCCACCCCAAACCTCACCTCACTCCACTCCAAACCTCATACTCCACTCCGAACCGAACCTCACACTCCACTCCGAACCGAACCTCACACTCCACTCCGAACCGAACCTCACACTCCACTCCACCCCAAACCTCACACTCCACTCCGAACCGAACCTCACACTCCACTCCGAACCGAACCTCACTCCACTCCAAACCTCACCTCACACTCCACTCCGAACCTCACCTCACACTCCACTCCGAACCTCACCTCACCCTCCACTCCGAACCTCACGCTCCACCCCAAACCTCACGCTCCACCCCAAACCTCACACTCCACTCCAAACCTCACCTCACTCCACTCCAAACCTCACCTCACACTCCACTCCAAACCACACTCCACTCCGAACCTCACCTCACACTCCACTCCGAACCTCACCTCACACTCCACTCCGAACCTCACCTCACACTCCACTCCGAACCCCACCTCACGCTCCACTCCGAACCTCACGCTCCAGTCCGAACCTCACCTCACTCCACTCCGAACCTCACCTCACACTCCACTCCGAACCTCACCTCACACTCCACTCCGAACCTCACCTCACACTCCACTCCGACCCGCACCTCACACTCCACTCCGAACCTCACCTCACACTCCACTCTGAACCTCACCTCACTCCACTCTGAACCTCACCTCACACTCCACTCCAAACGACACTCCACTCCAAACCACACTCCACTCCGAACCTCACCTCACACTCCACTCCGAACCGAACCTCACACTCCACTCCACCCCAAACCTCACACTCCACTCCGAACCGAACCTCACACTCCACTCCGAACCGAACCTCACTCCACTCCAAACCTCACCTCACACTCCACTCCGAACCTCACCTCACCCTCCACTCCGAACCTCACGCTCCACCCCAAACCTCACGCTCCACCCCAAACCTCACACTCCACTCCAAACCTCACCTCACTCCACTCCAAACCTCACCTCACACTCCACTCCAAACCACACTCCACTCCGAACCTCACCTCACACTCCACTCCGAACCTCACCTCACACTCCACTCCGAACCTCACCTCACACTCCACTCCGAACCCCACCTCACGCTCCACTCCGAACCTCACGCTCCAGTCCGAACCTCACCTCACTCCACTCCGAACCTCACCTCACACTCCACTCCGAACCTCACCTCACGCTCCACTCCGAACCTCACCTCACACTCCACTCCGAACCTCACCTCACACTCCACTCCGAACCTCACCTCACACTCCACTCCGAACCTCACCTCACACTCCACTCTGAACCTCACCTCACTCCACTCTGAACCTCACCTCACACTCCACTCCAAACGACACTCCACTCCAAACCACACTCCACTCCGAACCTCACGCTCCAGTCCAAACCTCACCTCACTCCACTCCAAACCTCACCTCACACTCCACTCCAAACCTCACCTCACACTCCACTCCGAACCGAACCTCACACTCCACTCCGAACCACACACTCCACTCCAAACCACACCTCACTCCACTCCGAACCGAACCTCACACTCCACTCCGAACCACACACTCCACTCCAAACCTCACCTCACACTCCACCCCAAACCTCACCTCACACTCCACCCCAAACCTCACCTCACACTCCACCCCAAACCTCACCTCACTCCACTCCAAACCTCATACTCCACTCCAAACCTCACCTCACACTCCACTCCAAACCACACTCCACTCCGAACCTCACCTCACGCTCCACTCCGAACCTCACCTCACGCTGCACTCCGAACCCCACCTCACCCTCCACTCCGAACCTCAGCTCACGCTCCACTCCGAACCTCACGCTCCAGTCCAAACCTCACGCTCCAGTCCAAACCTCACCTCACTCCACTCCGAACCTCACCTCACACTCCACTCCGAACCCCACCTCACGCTCCACTCCGAACCTCACGCACCAGTCCAAACCTCACCTCACTCCACTCCGACCTCACCTCACACTCCACTCCGAACCTCACCTCACACTCCACTCCGAACCTAACCTCACTTCACTCCGAAACTCACCTCACACTCCACTTTAAACGACACTCCACTCCAAACCACACTCCACTCCGAACCTCACGCTCCAGTCCAAACCTCCCCACTCCAAACCTCACCTCACACTCCACTCCAAACCTCACCTCACACTCCACTCCACCCCAACCTCACACTCCACTCCGACCGAACCTCACACTCCACTCCGACCGAACCTCACACTCCACTCCGAACCGAACCTCACACTCCACTCCGAACCGAACCTCACACTCCACTCCGAACCACACACTCCACTCCAAACCTCACCTCACTCCACTCAAAAACCTCACCACACTCCACTCAAAAACCTCACCACACTCCACTCCGAACCTCACCTCACACTCCACCCCAAACCTCACACTCCACTCCAAACCTCACACTCCACTCCAAACCTCACCTCACACTCCACTCCAAACCTCACCTCACACTCCACTCCAAACCACACTCCACTCCAAACCTCACCTCACACTCCACCCCAAACCTCACACTCCACTCCAAACCTCACCTCACTCCACTCCGAACCTCACCTCACTCCACTCCAAACCTCACCTCACACTCCACTCCAAACCTCACCTCACTCCACCCCAAACCTCACCTCACACTCCAAACCTCACCTCACTCCACTCCGAACCTCACCTCACTCCACTCCAAACCTCACCTCACACTCCACTCCAAACCTCACCTCACTCCACCCCAAACCTCACCTCACACTCCACTCCGAACCTCACCTCACACTCCATTCCGAACCTCACCTCCCACTCCAGTCCGAACCTCACCTCCCACTCCAGTCCGAACCTCACCTCCCACTCCAGTCCGAACCTCACCTCCCACTCCAGTCCGAACCTCACCTCCCACTCCACTCCGAACCTCACCTCACACTCCAGTCCGAACCTCACCTCACACTCCAGTCCGAACCTCACCTCACACTCCAGTCCGAACCTCACCTCACTCCACTCCACTCCGAACCTCACACTCCACTCCGAACCTCACCTCAATCCACTCCAAACCTCACCTCACATCACACTCCAAACCTCACCTCACACTCCACCCCAAACCTCACACTCCACCCCAAACCTCACCTCACACTCCACTCCGTACCTCACCTCACACTCCACTCCGTACCTCACCTCACACTCCACTCCGAACCTCACCTCCCACTCCACTCCGAACCTCACCTCCCACTCCAGTCCGAACCTCACCTCCCACTCCAGTCCGAACCTCACCTCACACTCCACTCCAAACCTCACACTCCACTCCAAACCTCACCTCAATCCACTCCAAACCTCACATCACACTCCAAACCTCACATCACACTCCAAACCTCACCTCACACTCCACTCCAAACCTCACCTCACACTCCACTCCAAACCTCACCTCACTCCACTCCAAACCTCACCTCACACTCCACTCCGAACCTCACCTCCCACTCCACTCCGAACCTCACCTCCCACTCCAGTCCGAACCTCACCTCCCACTCCAGTCCGAACCTCACCTCACACTCCACTCCAAACCTCACACTCCACTCCAAACCTCACCTCAATCCACTCCAAACCTCACATCACACTCCAAACCTCACATCACACTCCAAACCTCACCTCACACTCCACTCCAAACCTCACCTCACACTCCACTCCAAACCTCACCTCACTCCACTCCAAACCTCACCTCACACTCCACTCCAAACCTCACCTCACACTTCACTCCGAACCTCACCTCACACTCCACTCCGAACCTCACCTCACTCCACTCCAAACCTCACCTCACACTCCACTCCAAACCTCACCTCACTCCACCCCAAACCTCACACTCCACTCCGTACCTCACCTCACACTGCACTCCGTACCTCACCTCACACTCCACTCTGAACCTCACCTCACACTCCACTCCGTACCTCACCTCACACTCCACTCCGAACCTCACCTCCCACTCCAGTCCAAACCTCACCTCCCACTCCACTCCGAACCTCACCTCCCACTCCAGTCCGAACCTCACCTCCCACTCCACTCCGAACCTCACCTCCCACTCCACTCCGAACCTCACCTCCCACTCCACTCCGAACCTCACCTCCCACTCCAGTCCGAACCTCACCTCCCACTCCAGTCCGAACCTCACCTCCCACTCCAGTCCGAACCTCACCTCACACTCCACTCCAAACCTCACCTCACTCCACTCCAAACCTCACCTCACACTCCACTCCAAACCACACTCCACTCCGAACCTCACCTCACTCCACTCCAAACCTCACCTCACACTCCACTCCGAACCTCACCTCACACTCCACTCCGAACCTCACCTCACACTCCACTCCGAACCTCACCTCACTCCACTCCAAACCTCACCACACACTCCACTCCAAACCTCACCTCACACTCCACCCCAAACCTCACACTCCACCCCAAACCTCACACTCCACTCCAAACCTCACCTTACACTCCACTCCAAACCTCACACTCCACTCCAAACCTCACACTCCACCCCAAACCTCACCTCACTCCACTCCAAACCTCACCTCACACTCCACTCCGTACCTCACCTCACACTCCACTCCGAACCTCACCTCCCACTCCAGTCCGAACCTCACCTCACACTCCACTCCGAACCTCACCTCCCACTCCAGTCCGAACCTCACCTCCCACTCCACTCCGAACCTCACCTCCCACTCCACTCCGAACCTCACCTCCCACTCCAGTCCGAACCTCACCTCCCACTCCAGTCCGAACCTCACCTCCCACTCCAGTCCGAACCTCACCTCCCACTCCAGTCCGAACCTCACCTCCCACTCCAGTCCGAACCTCACCTCACACTCCACTCCAAACCTCACACTCCACTCCAAACCTCACACTCCACTCCAAACCTCACCTCACTCCACTCCAAACCTCACCTCACTCCACTCCAAACCACACTCTACTCCGAACCTCACCTCACTCCACTCCAAACCTCACCTCACACTCCACACCGAACCTCACCTCACACTTCACTCCGAACCTCACCTCACACTCCACTCCGAACCTCACCTCACTCCACTCCGAACCTCACCACACACTCCACTCCAAACCTCACCTCACACTCCACCCCAAACCTCACACTCCACCCCAAACCTCACACTCCACTCCAAACCTCACCTTACACTCCACTCCAAACCTCACACTCCACTCCAAACCTCACACTCCACTCCAAACCTCACACTCCACCCCAAACCTCACCTCACTCCACTCCAAACCTCACCTCACACTCCAAACCTCACCTCACACTCCACTCCACTCCAAACCACAGCTCACTCCACCCCAAACCTCACACTCCACTCCCTCGGAGACGGCAAATACCAGATCATTCAATCGGCTGAAAAACATACCATCAAGTTGTAAAGCACAGATTACAAACATACGCAGCTTACGAGTAGAATCATATTTGTAAAAGGTAGTTTAGTGACCTGTCACCTTTGGTCATGTTGTTGGTTGGCATTATCTTGAACTCCACACTGGAGCAATTTTTATATAAAAATTAGATGCTACACCATGCTTAAAGCAAACAGTTTTCAAATAGCATCAGTTATGTGTGTTCGTGTTTTTTAAAAAAAGTAATAGTCTTTCTCACAAATAGTTGGTGAGTGAAAAGCAGTAGGTTTCAAGTATTCAGGCTTGCAGATGCCAGAAACGCCAGGAGTGAAATGAAATGTTTTCACTACTTCAGCAAGTTAGGAACTACGAAGAATTTGAAGGTATCTACTGACAGTCATCTGGAATGTTGCAATGAAGATTTGGAGAGTGTAATCATTGATAGCATTGTATGAAGTCCATCCATTATCCGTGCTAGGTGTCTGCACTGACTTTGTTCATTGAAAGCACTGGATGAATTCATTTGTTGATAAATATTAGGAAATAACACTATTATAGTACTGCAGTAGTATTGATAAAGTTTGAATTTGTTCTGTATTTCATATAAATACATAATTCATTACAGTTTGTCTTTATAACTATTTCCATGAAATTTGGCTAATTGGGGTAGCCGCTTAAATGGATCAAAATCTACTGGTCCCATTTTGTCCTAATTAACCAGAGCCCTGTGTATATAATTAGCCCTTATAAAAATCAGTACTACAAACAGAGAAGGGAAAACAATAGTGAGGGAGGGATGATTGTCCATTCAGGAATCTGATTGCAGAGGGGAAGAAGCTGTTTCTAAAACGTTGACTGTGTGTCTTCAGGCTCCTGTGCTACCACCTTGATAGTAGCAGTGAGAAGGGGCACATCCTGGGCAGTGAGGGTCCTTAATGATGGATGCCAGCTTTTTGAAGCATCATCTTTTGAAGATGTCCTCGATGGAGGGGGAGGGCTGGTGCCCATGATGGAGCTGACTGAGTTTACAACTTTTCACAGCTTTTCTGGCCCTGTCCTGTCCTCTCCATGGTGTATCTGTAGAAATTTGCGAGAGTCTTTGATGACGTATCAAGCTCATTAAGTTCAGTAGTGTTTTTTATTCCCAATTAATGTAGTTAATTGAAGTTAAATCCCTGCGATGTGAATCATTAATCCGGGTCAGTGGAGTTCTGGTCTTGTAATGTAACCTATCTGAAGGGAACAGGAGACTGTGCTTGCTGGAATCTGTGCGATATACTAGGCAGTGGAGGACCCCGTGTGTCAGACAGCGTCTGTGGTGGGCAAAGGACAGCCAGATTACCGCAAGTGTGTTCATTCTTTGGGTTGTCGATGGCTGAGGTGGAACATGAGGTACTCTTCCTGTATCTTCCATTTAGCCTTATCCTGGCAGTGGAGGAGTCCGTGGATGGTGTCCGAACATTTGCTGTGGGAGGTTGTGGCTAGCATGGCGGACAGAGCGAAGGTGCTTGTTGCAGCGGTCGGTCACCCTGATGCAGATGAGGCCTCAATGGAGCCAGTGCTGAGTCTCGTGGCTGGGCAAGCAATTGGATGCACTGGTATCTGACCTGTGTCCCGTTCCTGAATTCTGCATTGCCAGAAGTTGAGAGTGAGCTGACCCATGCACTGCGTCTACCCATCACGTCTGTAAGGGGAAAAATAGTGTGATTCCCCACTTCCTTCAACAGTTCCTAATGATAGAGTCCTCCTTGTGCAGGATCTGCAGTTTAATGGAGAGCATTGACACTGAGACCAGAAGTAGAGATCATGGGTTAAGGGTGAAAGGTGAAATGTTTAAGAGGAACATGATGGGGAGCTTCTTCACGAGAAGGTTGTGAGCGGAAGTGGTAGATGTGGGTTTGATTTCACATTTAAAGGATATTTGGACAGGTATGTGGATGGGATGGGTATGGAGGACTCGGGTCTAGGTGCAGGTTGATGGGACTGGACAGATTAATGGGTTCGGCATAGACTAGATGGGCCAAAGGGCATGTTTCTGTGCTGTACTCTTATGACCATGGTGTGGAGATAGGCCAGCGTGACTCCATTCATACATAGTGCTGCATTGTGTATTACTCTCCCACAGCAGCTGATGGAGGCCAACTTTGCTGGGAACCATCAGCGACTTAAGTTTGTCAGGAACAATTCAGTTCAATGTTATCTTTCTCTCCTGCTTCCCAAGGGACGTGCAGAGTTAATGAAAATGGATCCAGTCACAGTTGCTTTAAACCAACATCTCATGTAACAAGAGGAACAAATGAAGATGTAAGCCCAAACATCAAATATTTAAATATCCAGTGACAGTCTCTCTGTCACTTGTCATTGTAAAAATGCTAACTGTCTCTCCGTGTCTTCAACTCATTGTTTAAAATAGATTACTGGTCTAGTATAGTTTAAACCGTTGTCTCCCTCTCTGGCAGATTTGATCCATTTACAATTCATGCAGCTCAGAAAAGGTAAGGGAACATGAACTGTTTCTTTTTTAAAACAAAAGAGAAACAAAACTGTTATTTTGCCCATAAAAGGTAAAACTAAGGACCGTATCAACCTAGTCTTCAGTGGATCACAGTAACAATTGTACCCTGATAGTCCGCAGGCCTAATAGACACCAGCTCTGTGGTTTGCAAGTGAGTTCTGCAAAGGAGAAGGTGCATTCTATTTATTTTTGTCATCTGTTCCTCACTGGGCCATGACTAATATGGTGGTGGAATTTGGTTTTGTACAGAGGACACAAAGAAGGCACATATATATGTGGTGTTTCAGAATGTCAAAATCTCCTGGAGCTTTCTGCAGTCTCTGAAGAATCTCTTTCATGTAGCCTTGATTCAATCAATTCTTTTAAGCTAAAAAAAACTCATCACCCCATGCGAACTGCAGTAATAATGAAATGGAACCCACAAGCTCTTTGTCCTGATCAGGAAACCAAAAATTGCTAGCATTACAAGTGTAAGATAAAAATAAACTGAGCTGGACAAGCAGGAGAGAAAAGCAAACTTGATAATAAAGCGGGGTGATTCATTTATGTAAGCCCCATCACCATGGGTCAACAGCAGCTCACCGGAGTCCTCTGCCCTGGGTCAGTCTTTCAAGTTGTCCTCAGGTGTAGTCCGTCTTTGAGAATTCTTCCTCTCCTGTGGATGAAGTCTTTGGAGTATCTGTAGCTTTGGGTTTTTAACAGGGTGGAGTTTCTAGCCCAGTACCCAACTCTGCTCATTTCGTGGTCAGGCTTGGGACCGTCCCTGGTGGAGTTAGAACTCAGTGACCTGAAACATGGATTCTGCTTCTCTCTCCTTTGGTATTGTCTGGCCTGCCGAGTCCCGTCAGGATTTTTTTTATTATGTCTTCATTATGATGTTGAATTTGTCTTGTACCATTAACAGGGGAAAGCTTATTATATGGATACTACTGAGAAAATTGCAGATAAATAAGTTATCCATTTAAAAAAAACACATTGGACTTTAATAAGAACACATTATATACTTGTAACACCCTATTAACAAGATAAAGCTCCTTTTTCCTCCTCCATGATGTGCTGCTTCCGGGTCCAGAGTCAGAATCCAGTTTATTAACATTTCTGGCAGTAGCACAGTACAGAGCATAAAAATGACCATAAATTACAACACATAGATATTGCAATAGAGGAGTAGTGAAGTAGTGTTCATCGTGCATGGACCATTCAAAAATCTGATGGCAGATAGAAAGAAGCTGTTTACTGTGCGTCTTCAGGGTCTATACCTCCTCTCAGGTGGTAGTAATGAGAAGAGGTTGGTGAGGATGCTTCCTTCTTCAGACACGGTCTCTTGAAGATATCCATGATGCAGCCGAGAGTTGTCATCATGATGGTGCTGGTTGTGTCTATAATCCTCTGCAGCCTCTTGCAACCTTGTGAATTAGAGGCTTCATATTCTGCAAATTCTGCAATTTGTCAGAATCCTGTCCTGTCTGGAAATTCACAAAAGCTTTGGGTGATAAATCCACGTCTCCTCAAACTCCCAATGAAGTACAGCTGCTATTGTGCCTTCTTTGTGGTTACATCAGTGTGTTGGGTCCAGGAAAGATCTTGAGGTATTGATATCTAGGAACTTGAAGCTGCTCACCTTTTCCACCACTGACCCCTCAATGACCACTGGTGTATTTTCTACTAACTTCCTCTTCTCAATCAAGTCCTTGGTCCTATGTTGAATGCAAAATTCTTGTTGTGATATCACTCAATCAGCTGACCTATTTCACTCCTGTGCAGCCCCTCATTGGCATTTGAGATTTTGCACACAACATTGGTGTGATCAGTAAATTTGTAGATGGTGTTGAGCTGTGCCTAGCCACACAATTGTGACTGTAGAGTGTAGAGCAGTGAGCTAAGCATATATCCTTGAGGTGACTCTGTGTGGACTGTTAGCAAGAATCCAACGTTACTACCAATCCACACGGGCCATGGTCTCCTGATAAAGAATATAAGGATGAGGGTGGGGTACAGGGGCCCAGGTTTTGAAGCTTGTTGATTAGAAAAGAAGGGATGTTGGTGTTGAATGCCAACCTGTATTCAATAAACAACAGCCTGTTGTAGGTATTGCATTTGTTTAGATCTGCCTTTCTCAACCTTTTTGCCTTGGAGGAACCCTTGAAATACTTTTCAGGTCTCAGGGAACCTCTGCATAAAAGTTATTCTATCTACAGCTCATGGTATGTTAGCGTGATCAGTAAGTTGTAGATATAATAATCCAAAAATAATTGTCAATGCTCTTTTTGAATGGAGAATGAATTTTTAGCCAACCTTTCTTTAAAAAAAGATAGTTAAGCTTAGCTTACCTTGCTTGAAATTGCTTTTTCTTTCTCTTTCATACTTAAAAGCTCAAAGCTGCAGCGCAGGTTGACTCTGTGGTTAAGAAGGCGTATGGTGCATTGGCCTTCATCAACTGTGGGATTGAGTTTAAGAGCCGAGAGGTAATGTTGCAGCTATATAGGACCCTGGTCAGGCCCCCCTTGGAGTACTGTGCTCAGTTCTGGTCACCTCACTACAGGAAGGATGTGGAAACCATAGAAAGGGTGCAGAGGAGATTTACAAGGATGTTGCCTGGATTGGGGAGCATGCCTTATGAGAATAGGTTGAGTGAACTCGGCCTTTTTTCTTGGAGCGGCGGAGGATGAGAGATGACCTGAAAGAGGTGTATAAGATGATGAAAGGCTTTGATTGTGTGGATAGTCAGAGGCTTTTTCCCAGGGCTGAAATGGCTAACACAAGAGGGCATAGTTTTAAGGTGCTTGGAAGTAGATACAGAGGAGATATCAGGGGTAAGTTGTTGTTGTTTTTTTGACACAAAGTGGTGAGTGTGTGGAATGGGCTGTCAGCGACAGTGGTGGAGGCAGATACGATAGGGTCTTTTAAGAGACTCCTGGATAGGTACATGGAGCTTAGAAAAATAGAGGGCTATAGCTAACCCTAGGTAATTTCTATAGTAGGTACGTGTTCACCACACGGATAGGTTCTGGAGGATTGGTGGGTTGCAGATGTTGTTCCTTTATTCAAGAAAGGGAGTTGAGATAGCCCAGGAAATTATAGACCAGTGAGTCTTACTTCAGTGGTTGGTGACTTGATGGAGAAGATCCTGAGAGGCGGGATTTATGAACATTTGGAGAAGCATAATATGATTAGGAATAGTCAGCATGGCTTTGTCAAAGGCAGGTTGTACCTTATGAGCCTGATTGAATTTTTTGAGGATGTGAATAAGCACGTTGAAGGTAGAGCAGTAGGTGTAGTGTATATGGATTTCAGCAAGGCATTTGATAAGGTACCCCATGCAAGGCTTATTGAGAAAGTAAGGAGGGATGGGATCCAAGGGGACATTGCTTTGTGGATCCAGAACTGGCTTGCCCACAGAAGGTGGTTGTAGATGGGTCATATTCTGCATGGAGGTCGGTGACCAGTGGTGTGCATCAGGGATCTGTTCTGGGACCCTTACTCTTCATGATGTTTATAAGTGTCCTGGATGGGTTAATAAATTTGCTAATGACACAAAGGTCCTTCCCTCTGTGCAATACAGCGCTCACCAATTATCAACCTACCATCCTTCCCTCCACATGATACAGCGCTCACCAGTTGTCGGCCTACTGTCCTCCCCTCCACATGATACAGCGCTCACCAGTTGTCGGCCTACTGTCCTCCCCTCCACATGATACAGCGCTCACCAGTTGTCGGCCTACTGTCCTCCCCTCCACATGATACAGCGCTCACCAGTTGTCGGCCTACTGTCCTCCCCTCCACATGATACAGCGCTCACCAGTTGTCGGCCTACTGTCCTCCCCTCCACATGATACAGCGCTCACCAGTTGTCGGCCTACTGTCCTCCCCTCGACATGATACAGCGCTCACCAGTTGTCGGCCTACTGTCCTCCCCTCCACATGATACAGCGCTCACCAGTTGTCGGCCTACTGTCCCTCCCCTCCACATGATACAGCGCTCACCAGTTGTCGGCCTACTGTCCTCCCCTCCACATGATACAGCGCTCACCAGTTGTCGGCCTACTGTCCTCCCCTCCACATGATACAGCGCTCACCAGTTGTCGGCCTACTGTCCTCCCCTCCACATGATACAGCGCTCACCAGTTGTCGGCCTACTGTCCTCCCCTCGACATGATACAGCGCTCACCAGTTGTCGGCCTACTGTCCTCCCCTCCACATGATACAGCGCTCACCAGTTGTCGGCCTACTGTCCTCCCCTCCACATGATACAGCGCTCACCAGTTGTCGGCATACTGTCCTCCCCTCCACATGATACAGCGCTCACCAGTTGTCGGCCTACTGTCCTCCCCTCCACATGATACAGCGCTCACCAGTTGTCGGCCTACTGTCCTCCCCTCCACATGATACAGCGCTCACCAGTTGTCGGCCTACTGTCCTCCCCTCCACATGATACAGCGCTCACCAGTTGTCGGCATACTGTCCTCCCCTCCACATGATACAGCGCTCACCAGTTGTCGGCCTACTGTCCTCCCCTCCACATGATACAGCGCTCACCAGTTGTCGGCCTACTGTCCTCCCCTCCACATGATACAGCGCTCATCACTGTGCAGAGAATTAAAAAAACACGTCGTGTCCATAAGAAAATAAAAGAATAAAGTAATCCATAAAGACAGTTGAACACCCAATGTGCAATGAAGAGAAGTATCATGAAAACTGTAACCACAAGCAAAATGTGTTTCTGAACTGAAGCTGCAAGAATCCCGTGGTTCAGCACAGAACAGAGTAAACATTCTGGAGCAGCGATCTTAATTGGCCCTTATTTCGTCTTGGGCCCCGGCACCCTGACCTTTTCAATCTGGCCTGAACATCCGGTTCTAATGCTTCAAGCAGTGATCTAAACCGGCCCATATCTCACCTCGGTCTGCGACACTCTGACCTTTTCAATCTGACCTGGCACTTTACTGTCCATCCATACAGCAGGTTCTACTGCTTGGATACACCAGACTTTGCGGCTTGGATTTGGCCTGTAAATCTCCATCCGCACATCATGCTCAGTCACTTCTGGCACCAGGACCCCATGGCATCAATCTGGCCAGTGTCTGATCTTTCATTCTCTTCCACGCTCTCGGCAACGGGCCTCGCCTTGCTTGGTTCTGCCACATCAAATTGCCTCCAAGTCCAAAGGAAAACTGAAGACTGTTGAAGTTACAGACAGTTCAAATGGGCCTCTTTTCTGTTTTTCTCTCTCGATCACTTTCACTCTGTGTTCGGTCCCAGTTTTTTCCCTTGACGACATGCTCTGCCTTTGCTTGGGGGTGGGTTAGCGGGTAGAAGGATTGATCAGCCTCACTGCTTGGGGAAAGCAGGAAGTAGAAGAAACAGTGGAAAGTAGAAATGTGATAAGAGAGGGAGATGGGGAGACGGGTCAAACAAGTCTCTCTGCTGTTTTTCCCTCCTGGTCACTTTCTCTCTCTGTTCTGTCGCAGTTCTTTCCCTTGATGACATTCTCTGTCTTTTTGTTTCCTCTGTTTAGGTTTCAGCTCAGGCATGTTGGTTCAAGAAGCTGAATTTGGGGCTGGTAGTTGTTCTGTTTGACAACTATTTTTCAAGAATTCCAATTCTGGTAAATGTAAATTTGGCTTTCCATTTCAAGCTAATTTGCCTTCAAAAAGAAAAACCCCAAACCACTGATTATTAAATTGCAATAAATGAACTGCTGCAATTACACTTCTCTGTGAAATAACTGTTTTCCAATGACTCATTGGCATAAATGGGTCCTGTACGTACCAATTGTGTTCTTGTGGGAACAATGTTTTGTAAGCTAAGCTTTTTTACAAGTAAATTGCTATCATGTCTGTTGTTGGGTGACTGAATTACAGAAGGTGAGCTTTCCAACAAAGATTGTTGTGATTTAAAGGTGAATCTCGGAATTGTGAGAAGTCTGGGGAAGTATCTAGGAGCAATCGTGGTGGGGATTTGTACCATGATCTCCGACATGCTACAGATCGGCTAAAATCTCAAATGCTGAGGTGCATAATTTAGGAAAGCTGATGGCTTATAAGAACATAAGAATTAGGAGCAGGAGTGCCATTTACCCATCGAGCCTGCTCTACCATTCAATAAGTTCATGGCTGATCTGACCGTGGATTCATCTCCACATACCTGCCTGTTCCCCATAACCCTTAATTCCCCTATGCAAAAATCTGCAAACAAAAAGGTGAGGCTGAGTACAGGGCTACGGTAGGAAACTTTGTCACATGGGGTGAGCAGAATTATCTGCAGCTTAATGTGAAAAAGACTAAGGAGCTGGTGGTACACCTGAGGAGAGCTAAGGTACCGGTGACCCCTGTTTCCATCCAGGGGGTCAGTGTGGACATGGTGGAAGATTACAAATACCTGGGGATACGAATTGACAATAAACTGGACTGGTCTAAGAACACTGAGGCTGTCTACAAGAAGGGTCAGAGCCGTCTCTATTTCCTGAGGAGACTGAGGTCCTTAAACATCTGCTGGACAATGCTGAGGATGTTCTACGAGTCTGTGGTGGCCAGTGCTATCATGTTTGCTGTTGTGTGCAGAGGCAGCAGGCTGAGGGTGGCAGACACCAACAGAATCAACAAACTCATTCGTAAGGCCAGTGATGTTGTGGGGATGGAACTGGACTCTCTGATGGTGGTGTCTGAAAAGAGGATGCTGTCTAAGTTGCATGCCATCTTGGACAATGTCTCCCATCCAATACATAATGTACTGGGTGGGCACAGGAGTGCATTCAGCCAGAGACTCATTCCACCGAGATGCAACACAGAGCGTCATGGGAAGTCATTCCTGCCTGTGGCCATCAAACTTTACAACCCCTCCCTTGGAGGGTCAGACACCCGGAGCCAATAGGCTGGTCCTGGACTTATTTCATAATTTACTGGCATAATTTACATATTACTATTTAACTATTTATGGTTCTATTACTATTTATTATTTATGGAGCAACTGTAACGAAAACCAATTTCCCCCAGGATTAATAAACTATGACTATCCAACCTCGTCTTAAATTTATTTACTGATGCAGCCTCCACTGCTTCATTGGGCAGAGAATTGCACAGATTCACTAGTCTGGGAAAAGCAGTTCCTTCTCATCCCTGTCCTAAATTTACTCTCCCAAATCTTGAGGCTATGTCCCTGAGATCTAGTCTCACCTACCAGTGGAAACAACTTTCCTGCCTCTATCTTGTATATCCCTTTCATAATTTTATATGTTTCTATAAGATCTCCTCTGATTCTTCTGAATTCCAGAGAGTACAGTCCCAGGTGACACAATCTCTCGTCTTGGTTAACCCTCTCATGTCTGGAATCAACCTGGTGAACGTCCTCTGCACTGCCTCCAAAGCCAGTATATCCTTCCTCAAGTGTGGAGACCAGAACTGCACACAGTACTCCAGGTGCGACCTCACCAGTACCCTGTATAGTTGCAGCATGGCCTCCCTGCTCTTAAGTTCAATCTCTCTAGCAATGAAGGCCAATATTCCATTTGCCTTCTTAATAACCTGTTGTACCTGCAAGCTAACCTTGTGTGATTCATGCACAAGCACTCCCAAGTCCCTCTGCACAGCAGCATGCTGTATTATTTTACCATTTAAATAATAGATCACAAGATCACAAGACAAAGGAGCAGAAGTAGGCCATTCAGCCCATCGAGTCTGCTCTGCCACTCCATGAGTTAAACTATTCTCCCATCTGGTTCTAATTTCTGGCTTTTTCCCCATATCCCTTGATACCCTGACTAATTAGATACCTATCAATCTCCTCCTTAAACACCCTCAATGTTCGGGCCTCCACAGCTGTATGTGGCAACGAATTCCATAAATCCATGACCCTCTGGCTAAAAAAAATTCTCTTCATCTCTGTTTTAAATGAGTACCCTCTAATTCTAAGACTGTGTCCTCTTGTCCTGGACTCACCCACCAAGGGAAACAGCCTTTCCACATCTACTCTGTCCAACCCTTTCAACATTCGAAATGTTTCTATGAGATCCCCTCTCGTTCTTCTATACTCTAATGAATACAGTCCAAGAGCCGACAAACACTCCTCATATGTTAGCCCCTGCATTTCAGGAATCACCCTCGTAAATCTCCTGTAACTCTCTCCAACATCAGAACATCCCTCCTAAGATAGGGGGCCCAAAACTGCACACAGTATTCCAAATGAAGTCTCACCAGTGCCCCATAGAGCCTCATCAACACCTCCTTACTCTGCTTGGTTGGACCAAGTCAGGTTATTTGTGATATTGACCTCGAGGAACTTAAAGCTTTTGACCTGTTCCACTTGCGCACCACCAAAGTAAATTGGGTCGTGCAGTCCGCTACTCCTTCTGAAGTCAACAACCAATTCCTTCGTCTTGCTGATGTTGAGGGATAGGTTATTGCCTTCGCACCATGCCACCAGGTTCTTAATTTCCTCTCTGTACTCAAATTCATCATTACCCGAGATACGACCTACAATTGTTGTGTCATCAGCAAACTTGTATATTGAGTTCAATGGAAACTTGGCTACACAATCATGGATGTACAGTGAGTACAGCAGGGGGCTGAGTACACAGCCTTGTGGGGCACTGGTGCTCAGAGTGATTGTAGAGGAGAGCTTGTCCCCTGGGTCCTGTGTGTGAGGAAGTTGAAGATTCAGCTGCAGATTTGAGTGCTAAGGCCCAGGTTCCGGAGCTTAGGAATCAGTTTATTTTATCCTATGTCAACAAGTACTACATAACCTCATCCTTAACAATTGATGCCAACCTCTCCCCAACCACTGAGGTTAGGCTAGCTGGTCTATAATTTCCTTTCTGCTGCCTTCCTCCTTTCTTAAAGAGTGGAGTGACATTTGCAATCTTCCAGTCCTCCAGGACCCTGCCAGAGTACAATGATTCTCTACCGCTACCTCTTTCAGAACCCTAAGGGGCAGTTCATCTGGTCCAGGCGACTTTATGTACCCTTGGGCCTTTCAGCTTTTGAGCCCCTTCTTCTTGCAATAGTAACTGCACTCACTTCTCTTCCCTTTCACATTTCAACATCTGGCACACTGCTAGTGTTTTCTACAGTAAAGACTGATGCAAAATATCTCACTTTGTTCATCAACCATCTCCTTGTTCCCCCGTCATTATTTCTTCTGCCTCATTCTCAAGCAGTCCTATATTCAATCTCATCTTTCTTTAATTTTTTACTGTCCGCTTTGATATTGTTCGCTAGCTTCCTTTCATATTTCTTCTTTCCTTTCTAATGATTATTTTAGTTGCTCACTGTAAGTTCTTAAAAGCTTCCCAATCCTCTATCTTCCTACTAATTTTTGCTTTGCTGTATGTCCTCTCTTTTGCTGTTACATTAGCTTTGACTTTCCCTGTCAGCCACGGATGTACTATTTTGCCATTTGGGTATTTCTTCATTTTTGGAATATATCTATCCTGTACCTTCCTCATTTTCCCCAGAAACTCACAGCATTGCTGCTCTGCTGACATCCCTGCCAGCAGCTCCTTCCAGTTTACTTTGGCCAACTCCTCTCTCATACCACTGTAATTTCCCTTACTCCACTGAAATACTGCTACATCAGACTTTACTTTCTCTCTATCGAATTTCAAGTTGAAGTCAATCATATTGTGATCATTACCTTAAGTGTTCTTTCACCTTAAGCTCCCTAATCATTTCTGGTGCATTACATAACATCCAATCCAGTATAGCTGCTCCCCTAGTAGGCTCAACAACAAACTGCTCTAAAAAGCCACCTCACAGGCATTTAACACACTCACTCTCTTGAGATCCATTACCAACCTGATTTGCCCAATCGATGTGCATGTTGAAGTGTCCCAAGACTATCATAACATTGTCCCTTTGACACGTCCTTTCTATCTCCATTGTAATCTGTGGTCCACATCCCAGCTACTGTTGGGAGGCCTGTATATGAGTAGCATTCGGGTCCTTTTACCCTTGCAGTTTCTTATCTCAACTCAGAAGAATTCAACATCTTCTGATCCTATGTCATATCTTTCTACTGATTTGATACCATTCTTTACCAGCAGAGCCATGCCTCCCCCTCTGCCTACCTTCCTATCCCTTGGACAGGACATGTAACCTTGGACATTCTGCTCCCAACTACAACCGTCCTTCAGCTGCGATTCAGTGATGGCCACAGCATCATATCTGATACTCTCTAATAGTGTAACAAGATCATCCACCTTGTATCTCAATGCGTGGAGAATAAGAAATAACACTTTGAGTGTTGTATTTGCTACCCTTTTTGATTCTGCATCCCTAATGCACTGATACTCTCCCTGCTGGCTGCAGTTCTGTCCTATCATCTGCCTGCCCTCCCTGACAGTCTGACTGCATGCTATCTTTGCTTTTTACCACCCATCCTATCTTAAAACATCTTCATTTGGCCAAGGCTTTGCCTGAGAGTTTGTTTTTATGTAATGATGTTAAAATTGATCACACTCCATTGAAATGTCCAGGGATATTTAGTTTTGTGAACTACAGCGAGGTTTTGTTTTTACTGAATTCACACATTCACTTGGACTCACAGACACAACAAAAATCTGCAGATGCTAGAAATTCAACATGGATCAACTGACTTTTAAAAATGGCAGGATAGATATGTTGCTTTGTTCAAGGTGGTGCATTATGATCAGGCATTAGTTGAGTGGACACTCACAACACGCTGGAGGAACTCAGCAGGTCAGGCAGCATCCATGGAAATTTTGACCCCAGCATCTGCAGATTATTTTGTGTTTATTAGTTGAGTGGACTTTTCAGGACAAAAGTCCAGAAGACATAGAAGCCGAATTAGGCCATTTGTCCCATCGAGTCTGCTCTATCACTGGATCAGTTCGGAATTTCTGATTATTGTAACAAAGAATACAATAGACCATAAGACATCAGAGCTGAATTAGACTATCGCAAACACGAGGAATTCTGCAGATGCTGGAAATTCAAGCAACACACATCAAAGTTGCTGGTGAACACAGCAGGCCAGGCAGCATCTCTAGGAAGAGGTACAGTCAACGTTTCAGGCCGAGACCCTTCGTCAGGACTAACTGAAGAAAGAGCTAGTAAGAGATTTAAAAGTGGGAGGGGGAGGTCACCTCCCCCTCGTACCCCCTGCATTATTTATATACACACCTCCCCCTCGTACCCCATCCGTTATTTATATGCACACCTCCCCCTCGTACCCCATCCATTATTTATATACATTCTCTAACTTCCGCTAATGCCCCACCTCCCCCTCGTACCCCATCTGTTATTTATTTATATACACACATTCTTTTTCTCTCCCTCCTTTTTCTCCCTCTGACTATACCCCTTGCCCATCCTCTGGGCTTTTTCCCCCCTCCCCCTTTTCCTTCTCCCTGGGCCTCCTGTCCCATGATCCTCTCATGTCCCTTTTGCCAATCACCTGTCCAGCTCTTGGCTCCATCCCTCCCCCTCCTGTCTTCTCCTATCATTTTGGATCTCCCCCTCCCCCTCCCACTTTCAAATCTCTTACTAACTCTTCCTTCAGTTAGTCCTGACGAAGGGTCTCGGCCCGAAACGTCGACTGTACCTCTTCCTAGAGATGCTGCCTGGCCTGCTGCGTTCACTAGCAACTTTGAATTAGACTATTCAGCCCATCAAGGCTGTTCTGCCATTCCATCATGGCTGATTTATTATCCTTCTCAACCCCATTCCCCTATCTTCTCTTGACTAATCAAGGACTTGTCAACCTTCGCATTAAATGTACCCAATGACTTTTCTCCACAGCTGCCTATGGCAAAGAATTCCACAGTCACAGTACCTCTTCATAAAATGAACCCTATTACAGCGTATTCTTCAAGGACTAAGGCAATTTAACATCTAATTGCCAAATAGCTAAATAATAATTTATCAAGTTGTTGCTTTCTTTCTATGAAATGACTTACAGAGCCCTGTTTCTAACCAACTCACTCTTAGTGAGGCACTTTCACAATTTTGACAATTTAAATGAAATATTTTCGATGTATGATTTTACTAAATGTGGTAATAGTACTTGTGTTTGTTTGGAACTGTGGATGTATATTGCGGTGAATGTGGAGAACGCTGGGTTAGAATGAGGTAAAAACAGTGCAAGTACAAAGACTAAACACCATACTCTGAGACTTTGACTTATAATACTCTTTCTCATTATCTTTTATGATTCTCTGAATTTCCTTTTGCTCTTCATACTGCAGGCACCACTTCCAAGACTGGTTGAGTCTAGCTTAAAAAAATCAGAATCAGGTTTAATATCATTGGCATGCATCCTGAAATTTGTTGTTTTGTAGCAGCACATTGCAATTTATAATAAAACACTGTAAATCATAATGAAAAAAAATAATAGTGCAGAAAGAGAAGAAAAATGCTGAGGTGGTGTTCATGGATTCATTGTCCATTCAGAAATCTGATGGTGGAAGGGAAGAAGCTGTGCCTGAAATGTTGAGTGTGTGTCTTCAGGCTCCTGTACCTGCTCCCTGATGGTAGCAATGAGAAGAGGGCATGTCCTGGGTGATAATCCTTAATGATGGATGCCGCCTTTTTGAGGCATCGTCTTTTGAAAATGTTCTCGATGCTGGGATATATTAAAAACTTAAATCACTTGGTTTGCTTAAATCTTCAAACCACTTTCTTCAGCTAAACTTGACTAAGAGTCTTGAATTATTTGTGTTAACAAATTTTTCTTTCTCATACAGCACCAAAACAGGCCTTTTGACCCAATTGGTCTGTAATGACTAAAATTCTCAGCTATGCTAGTCCCATTTCTCTGTGTTAGTCCCCTTATCCTGCTAACCTTTCTGATCTGTGGACCTGACCAAGTGTCTTTTAAATGTTATAAATGTACAGTCCTCATCCACTTCTTCTGGCAGTGCGTTTCATATATTGAGCACCCTCTGGGCAAGGAGGCCACCCTCTGGTTCCTATTAAATTTCTCCATTCTCACCCTAATTTTGTCTATCCAATCCTGGGAAACCGTGATGCTATTAAGAGTATTAACCCACAACAGGGCAAATGAAGATGAGCTTGTGGAAGGGCTCGGAGAATCTCCCCTGTTCCGATGATGCTGCTGTGGCAACTAATTACATAGACACAACACAATTCTATGCCTATGTAGGGCGTCACGGTAGAGTAGCGTGATGCTATTACAGCTTGGGGTGTCAGAGTTCAGAGTTCAATTCTGATGCTGTTTGTAAGGAATTTGTGCATTTCTCCCGGTGACTGCATGGGTTTCCTCCAGGTGCTCTTGTTTTCGCCCACAGTCCAAGGACGTCCCAGTTAGTAGGTTACTTGGTAATTGTCCTCTGATCAGTCGAGAATTAAATAGGTGGAGTAGCTTGCTGGGACAGAAGGACCTGTTCTAAGCTGTGTATCTAAGTAAATCAGCAAATTGAATTTTGCACCCAGTTCCTGACAGGGACACAATGCAGTACTGTATTAATAGAACCGTTGTGACTGGTGTCCAGTTTGTTATTTGACAGGTCACTTTTCCCCAAGGAGCTCAGCAGGGTTTTTCAGCAATATTGGATTCTTGAAGTACACATGAAACTATAGCACAATTTAGTAAGAAACACTCGGCCCTTGTGCTTGAATTCCTACACTCCTTGAGAATATGCCTGGGTGCTCCTGGAAGCATCTGGTTATAGAATCCAACAGGTCAGACAGCTGACTATGGTACAATTCCATGTTCTCAGTCAAAAGCCAAAAGTCCTCAGCAATATGAAGAAAATAATGAGCAGCAATTAATTGTGGGTCTAAAAGAGTGTATCCAACGCATTTTAATATCTCCAATGTTAGGTTTAGCCTTCTGAATAGAGCAGGTGGGTAACAGAACTCCTGGAATTAGAAACATAGAAAACCTACAGCACAATACAGGCCCTTTGGCCCACAAAGCTGTGCCGAACATGTCCTTACCTTAGAGCTACCTAGGCTTACCCATAGCCCTCTGTTTTTCTATGCTCCATGTGTCCATGGAGTTTCTTAAAAGACTCTATCGTTTCCGCCTCCACTGCCGCCGGCAGCCCGTTCCATGCACTCACCACTCTGCGTAAACAATTTACCACTGACGTCTCCTCTGTACCTGCTTCCAAGTATGTTAAAACTATGCCCTCTTGTGGCAGCCATTTCAGCACTGGGAAAAAGTCTCTGACTATCCACACGATCAATGCCTCTCATTATCTTATACACCTCTATCAGGTCACCTCTCATCCTCCATCGCTCCAAGGAGAAAAGGCAGAGTTCACTCAACCTGTTAACATAAGGCATGCTCCCCAATCCAGGCAACATCCTTGTAAATCTCCTCTGCACCCTTTCTATGGTTTCCACATCCTTCCTGTAGTGAGGCGACCAGAACTGAGCACAGTACTACAAGTGGGGTCTGACCAGGGTCCTATATAGCTGCAACTTTACCTCTCGGCTCTTAAACTCAATCCCACGATTGATGAAGGCCAATGCACCATATGCCTTCTTAACCACAGAGTAAACCTGCGTAGCAGCTTTGAGCGTCCTATGGACTTGGACCCCAAGATCCCTCTGATCCTGCACACTGCTAAGAGTCTTACCATTAATACTATATTCTGCCATCATATTTGACCTACCAAAATGAACCACCTCACACTTTTCTGGGTTGAACTTCATTTGCCACTTCTCAGCCCAGTCTTGCATCCTATCAATGTCCCGCTGTAACCTCTGACAGCCCTCCACACTATCCACAACACCTCCAACCTTTGTGTCATCAGCAAATTTACTAACCCATCCCTCCACTTCCTCATCCATAAACATCACAAAGAGTAGGGGTCCCAGAACAGATCCCTGAGGCAAAGTTATAGTAAAGACAATCACCCATGCTTTCATGTTTAACTTGAAAATCTCTTTAAGTTTCTAAGAACATTCTCATGTGTCCTGTCATCGTATAACACAGGTCATCACTATAGTTACTCCAGTACAATATGAAGCTTTGCCAAACCGCATTCCATTGTTAATTATGATTTGGTTTTAGTAATCTTTGCAGTCGAGTGAACACAGTTCCCCATTGTGAAATGGGGGTTGTATTAGCTTTAATGTTGTTGATTTGTACATTACATCATGGAATGAGATATAGCATTATACTTTAGAATAGACAAAATGTGAAAATTACTTGTGTCACAGATTACGAGAGCTCTCTCGTAACCGTCCTGTGTTGTACAGTTCCAGTCTCCACAACATAAAACAATACAGCACAGGGATAGGTTCCTCTAGCCACAGTATTTTGCCAAACCAATTAAATTAGTAATCAAATGGCCAACTAAACTAATCCCTCTGCTGATACAATGTCCATATCCTTCCATTCTCTTCACATTTGTGTCCCTAATGTTTCTGCCTCTACCAGCACCCCTGAGACAGCACATTCCAGGCACCCACCACTCTCTGTGTAAAAAAAAACAACCTGCCCATCACATTTCCTTTGAAATGACTCCCTTTCACCTTAAATGCATGCCCTCTGGTATTAGACATTTCAACCCTGGAAAAAAATCTACTATCTACTCTATCAATGCCTCTCATAATCTTAAATATTCCTGTCAGATCTCCTCTCAGCCTCTACCACTTCAGAGAAAACAATCCAAGTTTGTCCAACCTCTCGTTATAGCACATACTCTCTGGTAAACCTGAAAGACTGGTGACATTTTAAAAATAGAGTTCCTGGTTTCCGTTGAGTTTATGATTGACAGAGAATTCCCTTGTTAACTAATATCAGCATAATAATCTGGATATAACAGTGTGAAGGTTGAACTCAATCAAATAGGCCAAGCACAAAATGCCAGGGACGTACAGGAGACAACAGAAAGATATTCGCCAGGCTCTGTGTGTTTGCTTAGTAAGAAATAATGGATGGATTTTCAGGACAAAACATGACAGAGATCTCACCACATTTAAAGAATACAATGAATTCTGCTTAATTGGGCCATCGGTTAATCGGGCCAGCCATTGATTTGTGACAACTTTGAAAGAACAAAACTAAATCGAGAAAATAGCTGGGATTCCTTTTGTTTGTTTGGACACTATGCGGGAACTGTTGCCGAATAATTTCCAATTAGTGTCAGTTGTGTGCACGTTGAGGCTGTTAGACACTATACTGTGCTTAGAGTGCGTAGTTTTTAAATAGCATTTTTGCCTGTGTTTGCGTTTGAAAAGCAGTGATTTTTGTCATTGACAGTTGGCAAGAAATAAGTAATAAGACGATTCAGAACTGTTTTGCTCACTGCAGTTTCAAGCATTCAGGCTTGGAGATGACAGAAATGGCCAGGAGTGAAAATGAAACGATTTCACTACTTCAATAAGTTGGAATTTATGAAGGTATCACAAACAATCTTGAATGTTATATTGAAAGTGAAGATTTGGAGGATGCAGTCGTCCAAGCATTGTATGAAGGCAGTCCACTATCTGCATTATAGGTGCCTGTGCTGACTTCTTCATTGACAGCCAATCAAAAGGACAGTGGCAGCTACAAATTCTTCTGCTGATAACTAGTTTTATAGTATTGGTAGTGTTCTATTTTTTTCTGCATTTCTTTTAAATACATAACTGGTTACTCAGTTTGTCTTTTTTATACCTTTTAAAATATTGTCATGAAGCTTCAGCAAATCGGAGCTATTGCTTAATTGGACAAAAATGTACTGGTCCCATTGTGTCCGAGTTAACCGGAATCCGTTGTATTGTGGCGACCCACTTTCTGGCACACACGAACCAGCTCACAACAGCGCGCGCAGGCAGAGGGCTGGCCCCAAAAAGGGCGCCAGGCCATCTTCACCAGCAGGGGGAAAATCCCGCGCGCGGAAAGGGTCTGGGAATATGCATTCCCCACAGCAGTCCCGCCCCAGGGAGGGCGGGAACAGGAAGGCTTTAAAGCAGGCTGCGAAGTTTGAATAAATCTCTTTCATCGCAACTCTAACTCACCGACTCCGTGTGGTTATTCTAGCGCTGTGTGTAGCACATCGCTACAATTGGTGACCCCGACGGCCCAAACGATATTTGGACCAGAGATGACCGACGCTGCATCTGCTCACGCAGTTTCGTTAAAACTGCCAAGCTTCTGGACACTGCGACCCCATTTATGGTTCGAACAAGCAGAAGCACAATTCCACATTCAGCAGATAACTTTGGAGTCCACTCGCTACTACTACGTGCTGAGCTCCCTCGACCAGGAGACTGCTGCACAAGTTGAGGAATTTATACAGTCGCCCCCGGAGGACGGCAAATACACAGCATTCAAAGCCCTGCTCATAAGGACTTTCGGACTCTCACGGCGTGAACGAGCACGCCGCTTAATGCACCTGGATGGTTTGGGAGACAGGCCGCCGTCAGCATTAATGAACGAGATGCTGGCCCTGGCTGAAGGACATAAACCCTGCCTCATGTTTGAGCAGACGTTCCTAGAGCAACTGCCCGAGGACATATGCCTGCTGCTGTCCGACGCAGATTTCAGCAACCCCCGGGAGGTGGCGGCCCGAGCAGATGTGCTGTGGAATGCCAGGAAAGAGAGAGGGGCATCCGTCGCACAGATCACCAAACCGCGAGCCCAACGACAGACCAGACCAGGCCCGGCAGCAGAGCCTAAAAAACCCGGCGACGGGAGTGAGGAGCTCAACGAACAATGGTGTTTCTACCACCAGCGGTGGGGCACAGAGGCCCGCCGCTGCAGACCACCCTGCAAATTCCCGGGAAACGCCAGGGTCAGCCGCCGCTGATGGCTACAGCGGCTGGCCATCAGGACAGCCTCCTGTACGTTTGGGACAAGCAGTCGGGACGCCGCTTTTTGGTCGACACCGGAGCGGAGATCAGCGTCTTACCTCCAACGAGTTACGACACCCGCAACAGAGAACCGGGACCCACCCTGAGGGCCACAAATGGCAGCACAATACGAACCTACGGCACCTGCACGGTGCGGCTACAGTTCAGCTCCAGCCGGTTCACGTGGGACTTCACACTGGCCGCCGTGGCCCAACCACTCCTAGGGGCGGATTTTCTACGAGCCCACAGCCTGCTGGTCGACCTGCAAGGGAAGCGATTAGTCCACGCCAAGACTTTTCAAAAGTTCTCCCTCGGTGAAGCACAGTTGCCAGCCCCACACCTGGACTCCATCACGCTGTCCGATGACGAATTCACCAGAGTCCTGGCGGATTTCCCATCAGTACTGACACCGTAGTTCACGGCAGCCATGCCCAGACACGGAGTACAGCACCACATCCCGACCCAGGGACCACCCCTCCACGCCCGTGCTCGAAGGCTTCCCCCGGACAAGCTCCGACTGGCGAAGGAGGAGTTCAAGAAGATGGAGGAATTGGGGATCATACGACGGTCTGACAGCCCATGGGCCTCCCCCCTGCACATGGTGCCCAAGGCAACGGGGGGTTGGAGACCATGCGGTGACTACCGCAGACTGAACGAGGCTACAACGCCAGACCGCTACCCTGTGCCGCACATTCAAGACTTCGCAGCAAACCTACACGGCGCAAGGATCTTTTCCAAGGTAGACCTCGTCCGGGGATACCATCAAATCCCTGTACATCCGGACGACATCCCCAAAACAGCACTTATCACCCCGTTCGGACTTTTCGAATTCCTCCGAATGCCGTTTGGTCTAAAGAATGCCGCACAGACTTTCCAGCGGCTAATGGACGCGGTGGGACGCGACCTGGACTTTGCATTCATCTATTTGGACGACATCCTCATAGCCAGCAGTAGTCGGCAGGAGCATCTGTCCCACCTCCGCCAGCTCTACTCCCGCCTGAGCAAATTCGGCCTTACAATCAACCCGGCCAAATGCCAGTTCGGACTCGACACCATCGACTTCCTGGGCCACAGGATTACTAAAGACAGGGTAACCCCTCTGCCTGCCAAGGTAGACACGGTCTGCCACTTCCCCCGACCCAACACAATCAAAGGCCTGCAGGAATTCGTGGGTATGGTGAATTTCTACCACCGTTTCCTCCCCTCAGCAGCCCGAACGATGCGACCCCTGTTCACTCTAATGTCGGGTAAGGGCAAGGACATTACCTGGGACGAAGAGGCCGCAACTGCTTTCGTTAAAACCAAAGAAGCCTTGGCAAACGCCACGATGCTGGTGCACCCCAGAACGGACGTTCCTACTGCCCTCATGGTGGACGCATCCAACACAGTGATCGGTGGAGTGCTGGAACAACTCATCGAGGGTCGCTGGCAACCCCTGGCGTTCTTCAGCAAACACCTACGACCACCAGAACTCAAATACAGTGCTTTTGACCAGGAGCTATTGGCACTATACCTGGCAATCCGGCATTTCAGGTACTTCTTAGAAGGTAGGCCCTTCACCGCGTTCACAGACCACAAACCGCTTACCTTTGCGTTCACGAAGGTGTCCGACCCCTGGTCGTCCCGCCAGCAGCGACATTTGTCCTACATCTCCGAGTACACGACGGACATCCGGCATGTCTCGGGAAAGGACAACGTCGTGGCAGACGCACTATCCAGACCGACTATACAGGCCCTGTCCCAGGGGGTGGACTATGCAGCGCTGGCAGAGGCACAGCAGGCAGACGCTGAGATCCCCAGTTACAGGACTGCAGTCTCCGGTTTACAGCTTCAAGACCTCCCCGTAGGCCCAGGTGAGAGGACCCTACTATGTGACGTAGCTACCGGCCAACCCCGCCCCGTCGTCCCAGCAGCCTGGCGCCGGCGGGTTTTCGAGTCCATTCACAACTTAGCGCACCCCTCCATCAGGACAACCGTCCGGCTGGTCTCCAACAGGTTCGTGTGGCATGGACTTCGTAAACAGGTCAGTGAATGGGCCAAAACGTGCATGCAGTGCCAAACGGCCAAGGTGCAGCGGCACACCAAGGCTCCACCGCAGCGGTTCGAACCCACCCGCCGGAGGTTCGACCACATCCATGTGGATATTGTGGGGCCCCTGCCAGTGTCACGAGGAGCGTGGTACCTCCTAACTATGATAGACCGGTTCACCAGATGGCCAGAGGCAGTCCCGCTCAGCGACACCACCTCCGAATCCTGCGCCCGAGCACTGATTGCAACCTGGGTAGCCCGCTTCGGGGTACCGGCCCACATTACCTCCGACAGGGGCGCCCAGTTCACCTCCAACCTGTGGTCGGCTATGGCCAGCCTTTTAGGATCTCAGCTACACCACACAACTGCCTACCACCCACAGTCGAACGGACTAGTGGAGCACTTCCACCGTCACCTGAAATCGGCTCTCATGGCCCGCCTGGAGGGGCCTAACTGGGTGGACGAACTTCCCTGGGTCCTGCTCGGAATCTGCACGGCGCCCAAAGAGGATCTACACACCTCGTCGGCCGAGTTGGTGTACGGCGCACCCCTGGTAGTCCCAGGAGAGTTCATACCAGCCCCAAGGGGGCAAGAGGAAGAACCCACAGCAGTCCTGGACAGACTACGGGAGAGGCTCGGTAACCTGGCCCCCATCCCCACTTCACAGCATGGACAGAGCCCGACCTGCGTACCCAAAGACCTGCAGAACTGTAAGTTTCTTTTTGTACGACGGGGCGGACACCGGGCACCGCTACAGCGGCCCTACGAGGGGCCGTTTAAGGTGATCAGGAACAACGGGTCCACGTTCGTGCTGGACATTGGGGGGAGAGAGGAGGTTTTCACGGTGGACCGACTCAAACCAGCCCATGTGGACTTGACGCAACCGGTCCAGGCTCAGGCACCGCGGCGCATGGGCAGACCTCCCAAACAGAGGCCGATCCAGACTGTGGACATTGGGGGAGGTATCGCCGGTTCTGGGGGGGGGTTATGTGGCGACCCACTTTCTGGCACCCACGAACCGGCTCACAACAGCATGCGCAGGCCATCTTCACCAGCGGGGGGAAAATCTCACGCGCAGAAAGGGTCTGGGAATATGCATTCCCCACAGCAGTCCCGCCTCAGGGAGGGCGGGAACGGGAAGGCTTTAAAGCAGCCCGCGAAGTTTGAATAAATCTCTTTCTTCGCGACTCTAACTCACCGACTCCATGTGGTTATTCTAGCACTGTGTGTAGCACACCGCTACAGTATAGTCATTCTAGCAACATTAGACAAACAAGAATTTGGGCATAGCAGGATCCCACAGATAGCAATGTTTAAAAAAATCAACTGAAATTTTGTTTTAAGCAAGGGATAAATCAAGAAGTGCCAACTTTGGTTGCCACTGTACCATAGTTTTTAACACGACTCTAATACAACTTGGGGTGCTGGAGTTTGGATTCCAATTATGGCCTCTTCTGCAAGGAGTTTGTATCTTCTTCCCATGACCCCATAGGCTTCCCCCGTTGCTCTGGTTTCCTCCCACAATCCAAAGACATACTGGTTAGTAGGTTAATTTGGTCATTGTAAATTACCCCGTGATAAGGCTAGAGTTACTTATGTAGCCCCTGGTAAGCCTCAGGCTCGCTCAGCTCGCTTCCGTCTAGGGGGAGCAGCCTTCAGCCCCACCAGACTGGGTAATCAAGTTTGTGAGGATGCTGTGTGATGTACCCCACACCGCCAAATAACAGACAATACACCATATGTGAGAAAATGATTACACTTTATAGATCTTACTGGAACTCTGTAATTAATAGAGATAAAATATAAAAGGAAAAGTAAAAGGCACCAAACTTATCAAAGTTCAACCACTTCGTGCACAACAGTTGGAGCTCAATTAACGGATTCTTCTTTCCACCATTCGATCCCCTCCGACCCCCTCGACCCGCCGCCTGGGACCAACCACGGTGGTCAATCAGATGCTCCACATGAGTCTGTCCTCGTCTCCTCTCCTCGCCGAAGACCCTGGGCCTCAGACTCCCGCTCAGGGTCAGTCCGCCACCCAGCTTACAGCATCGCGTGAGCTCTGTCCCCATCGCACCTTCTGCCCCAAAGCCCGCGAAAAACAACAGCTTACAGACACACAAGAAAGAATAACATCTATCCCAATTGGTTAGCAAATGAATACAATTCTCTTTATAACCCAAACAAGCTGCTAGAGAGAGAACTTTCTCAGCAATTAGAATAACAAAGAAGCCATTTTATTCTAACATAACAAGAAAGCCATTTTGATTAGCCTCAGCAGTAACATAAAAGAAGAAACCCCTTACACTTAGGTAGGTTTGCTGGGGAGCGCAGCTTGGTGGGATGGAAGGGCCTATTGCGACTTATATTTCTAAGTAAAATAAAAATTAAAATAAAATTTTATTTGTCACATATATTTACATGAATGAGGAATTTACTGCGGTGTGCTGGTCATGACCTGATGAGTAACAAAAAATAACATTCAACCATTATAAAGAATTATATAAAAACATGCTGTCTATGATGACAGTGTAGAACTGCACCTGTACATCCTGGGGAAGATGAGCTATTAATCTTTGTTACTGAGACAGATCCCATGGCACTAGTTCATACTCTTGGATGAACTGATAGTGCATTGAAGTTCCATTGAAGATTTTGTACTTAAATTTGATTGTGGATTGAGCTATAATTGACATACCTTTTGATTGCAAAGAAAAACTATGAACTTGCATGAGATGCGTTTCCAGCTAACTCCCTGTAAACAGGTAATTAATATCAGTAAGGGTGTGACTGTCTTATCAGTTTGCTGCATATCTATGGCACCGAGGCCAACCTTCAAATCATTCTGACCTTTTAATTCTCTTCCTTTTGCAGCTTGATTTGGAAAAACCAATCGAGGAGCAGGGGCCACTTGATGTTATAATCCACAAACTGACTGATGTTATTCTGGAGGCTGATCAAAATGATGCACAGTCCCAGGAGCTGCTCCAGAGGGTTCAGGTGAGGACAATCTCAACTCTACAAATACTGCCATAAAGCTAACAACTATCTCCTGCCAAAGGGTTTTGGCCCAAAACATCAACTGTACTTTTTTCCATAGCTGGCCTGGCCTGCTGAGTTCCTCCAGCATTTTGTGTGTTGCTCGGATTTCCAGCATCTGCAGATTTTCTCTTGTTTGTGACAACTATCTCACATTGGTTTGTTGGCACTCTGGGATGTTGCTGTGGGCTACGCTGGAGAATTGCTGGTGTGCTTTGCAGGAATAAAATATTTTCTGGAAAATTTTCTGTAGTTATAAAAATAATAGGAGATGGGAAGGAAAGGATTTTGGCTGATTGCAGGGAATCCCCTTCCTAGGTAATAAGAATAATTGCCTTGGAATGTACAGTGGTCCAAGAATAGCTGTATTAACCAATCAGTGCAGGGTGGATGGGGATATTAACCAATCAGTGCAGGGTGGATGGGGCTATTAGCCAATCAGTGCAGGGTGGGTGGGGCTATTAGCCAATCAGTGCAGGGTGGGTGGGGCTATTATACTTTAAGCTTTATTGTCACCAAACAATTGATACTAGAACGTACAATCATCACAGCAATATTTGATTCTGCGCTTCCCGCTCCCTGGAGTACAAATTGATAGTAAATATTAAAAATTTAAATTATAAATCATAAATAGAAAATGGAAAGTAAGGTAGTGCAAAAAAACCGAGAGGCCGGTCCGGATATTTGGAGGGTACGGCCCAGATCCGGGTCAGGATCCGTTCAGCAGTCTTAATTACAGTTGAAAAGAAGCTGTTCCCAAATCTGGCAGTATGAGTCTTTAAGCTCCTGAGCCTTCTCCCGGAGGGAAGAGGGACGAAAAGTATGTTGGCTGGGTGGGTTGTGTCCTTGATTATCCTGGCAGCACTGCTCCGACAGCGTGCGGTGTAAAGTGAGTCCACAGATGGAAGATTGGTTTGTGTGATGTGATGTTCCGTGTTCACGATCTTCTGCAGCTTCTTTCGGTCTTGGACAGGACAACTTCCATACCAGGTTGTGATGCACCGTAGAAGAATGCTTTCTACGGTGTATCTATAAAAATTAGTGAGGGTTTTTGGGACAGGCCAAATTTCTTTAGTTTTCTCAGGAAGTAAAGGTGCTGGTGGGCCTTCTTGGTAATGAACTCTGCTTGGTTGGTCCAAGTCAGGTCAGGTATTAACCAATTAGTGCAGGGTGGATGGGGCTATTGAAGCCAGATATCATGAGCTGAAATCCCCAGAGAAGCACTAAGCCAATTTGACAAATCATAATCAAAATTGCAATCAATTGGCAATCTCTTGAATTAATAGGCATCCGTTAGTCTCATCAGACCATAGATTTGCACCTTGGAAGGTTTCTTTTGAACTAACCTTCATGAATAACGACAAAGGCACAAGGGCAGATTGCTGTTCCATAGAAAGATAAAAAGACCTTAAATGGAAATCCATGGATTGTTTGCCATCGTGTATTTTCATTCTTAAGGCTCATGGACCCTGCTCATGACTGTTTGTCCCATTCCTATCTGGGAAGAGGGTACATAGCATCCATGTCAGGATGACCAGTCTCAAAAACAGTGACTTTTCCCAAGCAAGAAAGATGATCAACACCACCATCCATTAATATACCCCACTACTCCCCCAGCCACCACAACGTTATATAAACTTTCTTTTATATTTAGTTCAAGTTTAAGTTTAATTGTCATTTAACAATACATGAATACCGATGAACACAGCCAAATAAAACAGTGTTACTCCAGAATCAAGGTGCAAGCCACAATATCAGCAATCGCACACAGCACATGACATATCGAGTATATTTATATTGATGGTGTTTTTTTTATTATTGTGTTCTTTATCTTAGTGAGTTCTTCTGTGCTGCTGCATCAGATCTAGAGTAATGGCTAATTTGGTCTCCTTTGCTGTGCTGGAAATGACATTAAACAATCTGTGACTCTTGAATCCTATGATCTCACAGCTGAGAGAGGTGAAAACCATGTTGTTCAGTTCGAGTTTGTTGTGAATCTAAAACTAGAGAACACATGTTTAAGGTGAGAGCTGAAGTATTAAAGGACATCTGAGAAGCAGGTTTCTCCACAAAGCAGATGTTGGGATAATGGATAAGTTACAAGAAGAAGTGGTGGAGGCTGGTACAATCACAGCGTTGAAGTGGCATTTCAGTAGGTGCATGGATCGCCACACTGTCCAAATGTGGGGAAGTTTTGTAACCACAGATGAGTATCTTGGTTGGTATGAATCAGTTGCACTGTTTTGTACAACTCTTATGAATGAGGGCAAACGGCACACAGTGGCATCCCGGGAAAGGAAAACACAGGATGTTCTGCAGATGCTGCAGCACAAACAAAAGGTTGGAGGCAGTCAGCAGGTCAGGCAGCATCTAATGAGGAGAATACACAGTTGGTATTTCCAGCTAACACCCTTCATCAGGTCCGAATGAAGGGTATTGGCCAGAAATAACCACTTTTTATTTACCTCCATAGGGGCTACCTTTTCCCCGAGCATTCTGTGTATATTACCCAGGAAAATACATGGCTCAGGAGCTGGTCAAAGAACAATCCTCAATGGAGTGACTGATGGCTTCCCACCTTTACACTAAATGGGCTGTGTACAGTAGTATGGAAATGTCACTGCCACACACGCAGTACAGGTGCAGTGAGCTGCCGAGGAGAATTGTACAGTACAGTAGGAATTTTATGAGCTAAAAATAAAAACAAGTCAGGTGTAAGAAACTGGGGTGAAAACAGGGCTGCAAACAAAGACAGCGTTAGATTCTCCCTTGGTTCTAACATGCCGGATGAAACACTCAATTCTTGAGATAGTGACCATCAACATTGCGAAGTGAAGCAGGGGAAGTTAATTTGATATACCCCACAGGATGTCTTGATATTATGGCATATACACTGTTTCACAGTGTTGGTATGATGGAGTATACTGTGTTTCACAGTGTGTTGGTATGATGGAGTATACTGTGTTTCATAGTGTGTTGGTATGATAGAATATACTGTGTTTCACAGTGTGTTGGTATGATGGAGTATACTCTGTTTCACAGTGTGTTGGTATGATGGAGTACACTGTGTTTCACTGTATGTTGGTTTACTGGAGTATACTTTGTTTCACAGTGTGTTGGTATGCTGGAGTATACTGTGTTTCACATTCTGTTGGTATGATGGAATATACTGTGTTTCACAGTGTGTTGGTTGGATGGAGTATACTATGTTTAACAATGTGCTGGTATGATGGAGTATACAGTGTTTCACAGTGTGTTGGTATGATGGAGTATACAGTGTTTCACAGTGTTTTGGTATGATGGAGTATACAGTGTTTCACAGTGTGTTAGTATGATGGAGTATACAGTGTTTCACAGTGTTTTGGTATGATGGAGTATACGGTGTTTCATAGTGTGTTGGTGTGATGGAGTATACCGTTTTTCAGTGTGTTGGTATGCAGTATACTGTGTTTCACAGTGTGTTGGTATGATGGAGTATTCTGTGTTTCACAATGTGATGGTATGATGGAGTATTCTGTGTTTCACAGTGTGTTGGTATGATGGAGTATACTGTGTTTCACTGTGTGTTGGTACGATGGAGTATGCTGTGTTTCACAGTGTGTTGGTATGATGGAGTATGCTGTGTTTCACAGTGTATTTGTATGATGGAGTACCCTGTGTTTCACAGTGTGTTGGTATGATGGAGTATACTTTGTTTCATAGTGTGTTGGTATGATGGAGTATACTCTGTTTCACAGTGTGTTGGTATGATGGAGTACACTGTGTTTCACTGTATGTTGGTTTACTGGAGTATACTTTGTTTCACAGTGTGTTGGTATGCTGGAGTATACTGTGTTTCACAGTGTGTTGGTATGATGGAGTATACTGTGTTTCACACTGTGATGGTATGATGGAGTATACTGTGTTTCACAGTGTGTTGGTACGATGGAGTATGCTGTGTTTCACAGTGTGTTGGTATGATGGAGTATGCTGTGTTTCACAGTGTATTTGTATGATGGAGTACCCTGTGTTTCACAGTGTGTTGGTATGATAGAGTATACTGTGTTTCACAGTGTGTTGGTATGATGGAGTATGCTTTGTTTCACAGTGTGTTGGTATGATGGAGTATACTGTGTTTCACAGTGTGTTGGTATGATGGAGTACACTGTGTTTCACAGTGTGTTGGTATGATGTATACTGTGTTTCACAGTGTGTTGGTATGATGGAGTATACTGTGTTTCACAGTGTGTTGGTTGGATGGAGTATACTGTGTTTAACAGTGTGCTGGTATGATGGAGTATACAGTGTTTCGCAGTGTGTTGGTATGATGGAGTATACAGTGTTTCACAGTGTTTTGGTATGATGGAGTATACTGTGTTTCATAGTGTGTTGGTGTGATGGAGTATACCGTTTTTCAGTGTGTTGGTATGCAGTATACTGTGTTTCACAGTGTGTTGGTATGATGGTGCATACTGTATTTCACAGTGTGTTGGTATGATGGAGTACACTGGGTTTCACAGTGTGTTGGTATGATGGTGCACACTGTGTTTCACAGTGTGTTGGTATGATGGAGTACACTGGGTTTCACAGTGTGTTGGTATGATGGAGTATACTGTGTTTCATAGTGTGTTGGTATCATGGAGTATAGTGTGTTTCACACTGTGATGGTATGATGGAGTATTCTGTGTTTCACAGTGTGTTGGTATGATGGAGTATACTGTGTTTCACAGTGTGTTGGTATGATGGAGTATACTGTGTTTCACAGTGTGTTGGTACGATGGAGTATGCTGTGTTTCACAGTGTGTTGGTATGATGGAGTATGCTGTGTTTCACAGTGTATTTGTATGATGGAGTACCCTGTGTTTCACAGTATGTTTCACAGTGTGTTGGTATGATGGAGTATACTGTGTTTCACAGTGTGTTGGTATGATGGAGTATTCTGTGTTTCACAGTGTGTTGGTATGATGGAGTATGCTTTGTTTCACAGTGTGTTGGTATGATGGAGTATACTGTGTTTCACAGTGTGTTGGTATGATGGAGTACACTGTGTTTCACAGTGTGTTGGTATGATGGAGTATACTGTGTTTCACAGTGTGTTGGTATGATGGAGTACACTGTGTTTCTCAGTGTGTTGGTATGATGGAGTATACTCTGTTTCACAGTGTGTTTGTATGATGGAGTATACTCTGTTTCACAGTGTGTTGGTATGATGGAGTATACTGTGTTTCACAGTGTGTTGATATGATGGAGTATTCTGTGTTTCACAGTGTATTTGTATGATGGAGTACCCTGTGTTTCACAGTATGTTGGTATGATGGAGTATAGTGTGTTTCACAGTGTGTTGGTATGATAGAGTATACTGTGTTTCACAGTGTGTTGGTATGATGGAGTATACTGTGTTTCACAGTGTGTTGGTATGATGGAGTATACTGTGTTTCACAGTGTGTTGGTATGATGGAGTACTGTGTTTCACAGTGTGTTGGTATGATGGAGTATACTGTGTTTCACAGTGTGTTGGTTGGATGGAGTATACTGTGTTTCACAGTGTGTTGGTATCATGGAGTATAGTGTGTTTCACACTGTGATGGTATGATGGAGTATACTGTGTTTCACAGTGTGTTGGTATGATGGAGTATACTGTGTTTCACAGTGTGTTGGTTGGATGGAGTATACTGTGTTTAACAGTGTGTTGGTATGATGGAGTATACTGTGTTTCACAGTGTGTTGGTATGATGGAGTATACTGTGTTTCACAGTGTGTTGGTATGATGGAGTATACTGTGTTTCACAGTGTGTTGGTATGATGGAGTACACTGTGTTTCACAGTGTGTTGGTATGATGGAGTATACTGTGTTTCACAGTGTGTTGGTATGATGGAGTATACTGTGTTTCACAGTGTGTTGGTTGGATGGAGTATACTGTGTTTCACAGTGTGTTGGTATCATGGAGTATAGTGTGTTTCACACTGTGATGGTATGATGGAGTATACTGTGTTTCACAGTGTGTTGGTATGATGGAGTATAATGTGTTTCACAGTGTGTTGGTATGATGGAGTACACTGTGTTTCACAGTGTGTTGGTATGATGGAGTATACTGTGTTTCACAGTGTGTTGGTATGATGGAGTATACTGTGTTTCACAGTGTGTTGGTATGATGGAGTATACTGTGTTTCACAGTGTGTTGGTATGATGGAGTACACTGTGTTTCACAGTGTGTTGGTATGATGGAGTATACTGTGTTTCACAGTGTGTTGGTATGATGGAGTATACTGTGTTTCACAGTGTGTTGGTATGATGGAGTATACTGTGTTTCATAGTGTGTTGGTATGATGGAGTATACTGTGTTTCACAGTGTGTTGGTATGATGGAGTATACTGTGTTTCACAGTGTGTTTGTATGATGGAGTATACTGTGTTTCACAGTGTGTTGGTATGATGGAGTATACTGTGTTTCACAGTGTGTTGGTATGATGGAGTATAGTGTGTTTCACAGTGTGTTGGTATGATGGAGTATACTGTGTTTCACAGTGTGTTGGTATGATGGAGTATACTGTGTTTCACAGTGTGTTGGTATGATGGAGTATACTGTGTTTCACAGTGTGTTGGTATGATGGAGTATACTGTGTTTCACAGTGTGTTGGTATGATGGAGTATACTGTGTTTCACAGTGTGTTGGTATGATGGAGTATACTGTGTTTCACAGTGTGTTGGTATGATGGAGTATGGGTTTGTATGACAGTGTGTTGGTATGATGGAGTATACTGTGTTTCACAGTGTGTTGGTATGATGGAGTATACTGTGTTTCACAGTGTGTTGGTATGATGGAGTATACTGTGTTTCACAGTGTGTTGGTATGATGGAGTATACTGTGTTTCACAGTGTGTTGGTATGATGGAGTATACTGTGTTTCACAGTGTGTTGGTATGATGGAGTATACTGTGTTTCACAGTGTGTTGGTATGATGGAGTATACTGTGTTTCACAGTGTGTTGGTATGATGGAGTATACTTTGTTTCACAGTGTGTTGGTATGATGGAGTATACTGTGTTTCACAGTGTGTTGGTATGATGGAGTATACTGTGTTTCACAGTGTGTTGGTATGATGGAGTATACTGTGTTTCACAGTGTGTTGGTATGATGGAGTATACTGTGTTTCACAGTGTGTTGGTATGATGGAGTATCATGTGTTTCACAGTGTGTTGGTATGATGGAGTATACTGTGTTTCACAGTGTGTTGGTATGATGGAGTATACTGTGTTTCACAGTGTGTTGGTATGATGGAGTATACTGTGTTTCACAGTGTGTTGGTATGATGGAGTATACTGTGTTTCACAGTGTGTTGGTATGATGGAGTATACTGTGTTTCACAGTGTGTTGGTATGATGGAGTATACTGTGTTTCACAGTGTGTTGGTATGATGGAGTATATCTGTGTTTCACAGTGTGTTGGTATGATGGAGTATACTGTGTTTCACAGTGTGTTGGTATGATGGAGTATACTGTGTTTCACAGTGTGTTGGTATGATGGAGTGTCCTGTGTTTCACAGTGTGTTGGTATTGTGGAGTATACTTTATTTCACAGTGTGTTGGTATGATGGAGTATACTGTGTTTCACAGTGTGTTGGTACGATGGAGTATGCTGTGTTTCACAGTGTGTTGGTATGATGGAGTATACTGTGTTTCACAGTGTGTTGGTATGATGGAGTATACTGTGTTTCACAGTGTGTTGGTATGATGGAGTATACTGTGTTTCACAGTGTGTTGGTATGATGGAGTATACTGTGTTTCTCAGTGTGTTGGTATGATGGAGTATTCTGTGTTTCACAGTGTATTTGTATGATGGAGTACCCTGTGTTTCACAGTGTGTTGGTATGATGGAGTATGCTGTGTTTCACAGTGTGTTGGTATGATGGAGTATTCTGTGTTTCACAGTGTGTTGGTATGATGGAGTATACTGTGTTTCACAGTGTGTTGGTATGATGGAGTATACTGTGTTTCACAGTGTGTTGGTATGATGGAGTATACTGTGTTTCACAGTGTGTTGGTATGATGGAGTATACTGTGTTTCACAGTGTGTTGGTATGATGGAGTATACTGTGTTTCACAGTGTGTTGGTATGATGGAGTATACTGTGTTTCACAGTGTGTTGGTATGATGGAGTATACTGTGTTTCACAGTGTGTTGGTATGGATGGAGTATACTGTGTTTCACAGTGTGTTGGTATGATGGAGTATAGTGTGTTTCACAGTGTGTTGGTATGATGGAGTATACTGTGTTTCACAGTGTGTTGGTATGATGGAGTATACTGTGTTTCACAGTGTGTTGGTTGGATGGAGTATACTGTGTTTAACAGTGTGCTGGTATGATGGAGTATACAGTGTTTCGCAGTGTGTTGGTATGATGGAGTATACAGTGTTTCACAGTGTTTTGGTATGATGGAGTATACTGTGTTTCATAGTGTGTTGGTGTGATGGAGTATACCGTTTTTCAGTGTGTTGGTATGATGGTGCATACTGTATTTCACAGTGTGTTGGTATGATAGAGTGTCCTGTGTTTCACAGTGTGTTGGTATGATGGAGTATACTGTGTTTCACAGTGTGTTGGTATGATGGGGTATGCTGTGTTTCACAGTGTGTTGGTATGATGTAGTATACTGTGTTTCACAGTGTGTTTGTATGATGGAGTACACTGTGTTTCACCGTGTGTTGGTATGGTGGAGTATACTCTGTTTCATAGTGTGTTGGTATGATGGAGTATACTGTGTTTCACAGTGTGTTGGTATGATGGGGTATGCTGTGTTTCACAGTGTGTTGGTATGATGTAGTATACTGTGTTTCACAGTGTGTTTGTATGATGGAGTACACTGTTTCACAGTGTGTTGGTATGATGGAGTATACTGTGTTTCATAGTGTTTTGCTATGATGGAGTATACTGTGTTTCACAGTGTGTTGGTATGATGTATACAGTGTCTCATAGTGTGTTGGTGTGATGGAGTATACTGCGCTTCACAGTGTTAGTATGATGGAGTATACTGTGTTTCACAGTGTTGGTATGATGGGGTGTACTATATTTCACAGTGTGTTGGTATGATAGAGTATACTGTGTTTCACAGTGTTGGTGTGACGGAGTATACTGTATTTCTCAGTGTGTTGGTATGATGGAGTGTACTGTTTTTCACAGTGTGTTGGTATGATGGAGTACACTGTGTTTCACAGTGTGTTGATATGATGGAGTATACCATGTTTCGCAGTGTGTTGGTATGATGGAGTATACTGTGTTTCACAGTGTTGGTATGATGGAGTATATTGTGTTTCATAGTGTGTTGGTATGATGGAGTATACTGTGTTTCACAGTGTGTTGATATGATGGAGTATACTGTGTTTCATAGTGTTTTTGGTATGATGGAGTATACTGTGTTTCACAGTGTGTTGGTATGATGGAGTATACTGTGTTTAACAGTGTGTTGGTATGATGGAGTATACTGTGTTTCACAGTTTGTTGGTATGATGGAGTATACTGTGTTTCACAGTGTGTTGGTACGATTAGTATGCTGTGTTTCACAGTGTATTGGTATGGTGGAGTGTTCTGTGTTTCACAGAGTGTTGATATGATGGAGTATACTGTGTTTCAGAGTGTGTTTGTATGATAGAGTGTCCTGTGTTTCACAGTGTGATCGTATGATGGAGTATACTGTGTTACACATTTCTGGTATGATTGAGTATACTGTATTTCACAGTGTGTTGGTATGATGGAGTACACTGTGTTTCACCGTGTGTTGGTATGGTGGAGTATACTGTGTTTCACAGTGTGTTGGTATGATGGAGTATACTTTGTTTCACAGTGTGTTGGTATGATGGAGTATACTGTGTTTCACAGTGTGTTGGTATGATGGGGTATGCTGTGTTTCACAGTGTGTTGGTATGATGTAGTATACTGTGTTTCACAGTGTGTTGGTATGATGGAGTATACTTTGTTTCACAGTGTGTTGGTATGATGGAGTATACTGTGTTTCACAGTGTGTTGGTATGATGTAGTATACTGTGTTTCACAGTGTGTTGGTATGATGGAGTATACTTTGTTTCACAGTGTGTTGGTATGATGGAGTATACTGTGTTTCACAGTGTGTTGGTATGATGGGGTATGCTGTGTTTCACAGTGTGTTGGTATGATGGAGTATACTGTATTTCACAGTGTGTTGGTATGATGGAGTATACCATGTTTCACAGTGTGTTGGTATGATGGAGTATACCGTGTTTCACAGTGTGTTGGTATGATGGAGTATCCTATGTTTCACAGTTTTGGTATGATGGAGTATACTGTGTTTCAGAGTGTGTTGCTATGATGGAGTATACTGTGTTTCACAGTGTGTTGGAATGATGGAGTATACTGTGTTTCACAGTGTGTTGGTATGATGGAATACACTGTGTTTCACTGTGTGTTGGTTTGCTGGAGTATACTGTGTTTCACAGTGTGTTGGTTTGCTGGTGTATACTGTGTTTCACAGTGTTGGTATGATGGAGTATACTGTGTTTCACAGTGTGTTGGTATGATGGAGTATACTGTGTTTTACAGTGTGTTGCTATGATGGAGTATACTGTGTTTCACAGTGTGATGGTGATGTGGAGTACACCGTGTTAGCTTCTGTCTTTAAAATTATTCATTCCTTTCATGTGTGAATGCATGGTTCCAATTTATCTCTGCAACGTAGTTGTGTGATCTGTCATCCCATTTGTTGAGGGTACTGACATGGCCTGGGGGCTAGTTATGGTTGAACCAGGGGTGTAAAGGGAGAATGGTGTGTGGAGTCGGCCCCTGTTACGTAACCGGCAACAATGAATATCAACTGAGACCGGTTATATAAAAACAACCAAACATTTATTTAGCACGGATAAACGATAAGGAAAAAAAAACAAACAAAAACCGGAAGTTAACAGATATACAGCCGTTCACCAACTCGCCACTCGGCTGTGGTTCTTAAAGCGTTAAATGCGAAATCAGTTCTTAAAGCGATGCATTTTTTAAAGCGATAACTTCGAAAGTCCAGCAGATTTACACGTTCAATTGGGAGAGACTTCTCTGGAGAAGGATTTCTTCGGAGACGCGACTTTCCTGCTGATTCTGTCCACAGGATTCACAACGCCGAAAATAAAGAGTTTAAATCAACTGACCTTAAATTCCTTTATAGACAGAGAGCACCTTTTTGCATGAACTCTTTGCTCTTTCTGGCAACAGTTATCTCGATGCAGGTTCTCCTCCAACGAAGACTCAATAAGGTCGATTCTTTATTAAACTGCCAAATGATGCCGACTTCTCTCGATCCTTCGATGAATTCTTCACTCTCCCTTCTAATGTTGGAAGTGAGTAAATCAACACATTTAGCAAAACATTCGAGTCCAAATAATATGGTTCCTTGCAACAGAACGCACACTCCATTTTAAAAATGAAACTGCGTCACAAAAACAAACACGCAACAGAATCGGAGATACAGCACGTTCTACCTGGAAATCTACAATCTCAAAAACCCCCAACTGCATCCCCTGGGTCGACCCTTATATAGTCACGGGTCACATGTCATCACATGACCTCACATCGGTGGGAAAATCACATCAGGTGACCTCCAAAAGACCATTACATCATTCTCACAAAATAAAACACGTCTCCTTGAGCATGTAACACCCCTCATTATCATGGCATGTATTTCTGTCTGTTGGTCATTTGCGTCTTTCTGCTGCATCTCCCTCCTCCCCTCCTCTGGAAAGGTCGTCAAATTTCATTCTATGTTCTTGGGCCATTCTCATGTTTTGAGAGACTGTTTTCTTCGGTTGCTTTGTAGAGTCATTCTGTCACTAGCTCTTGTGTTTTGTCATAAATAAAGTATGGCATTAACCACACTTTGTTCAGTTAGCAAGCCTTGTTCACTGAAACCACCATGTTCAATGTGAACATGGCGCTAGTCTTCACCTGCCTCTGCTGAACTTTTTAATGGGGGTTTTATTGTATTTTAAATCGATGGTATGCCACAGAGTTGGGTGATGTTGTTTAGAACCATGGAACATTACAGCACAGAAACGGGCCTTTTGTCCCTTCTTAGCTGTGCCAAACCATTTTTCTGCCTCGTCCCATTGACCTGCACACGGACCATATCCCTCCATACACCTCCCATCCATGTACCTGTCCAAGTTTTTCTTAAATATTAAAAGTGAGCCCAGATTTACCACTTCATCTGGCAGCTCATTCCATACTCCCACCACTCTCTGTGTGAAGAAGCCCCCCCTAATGTTCCCTTTAAACTTTTCCCCCCTCACCCTTAACCCATGTCCTCTGGTTTTTTTCTCCCCTTGCCTCAGTGGAAAAAGCCTGCTTGCATTCACTCTATCTATACCCATCATAATTTTATATACCTCTATCAAATCTCCCCTCATTCTTCTACGCTCCAGGGAATAAAGTCCTAACCTATTCAGCCTTTCTCTGTAACTGAGTTTCTCAAGTCCTGGCAACATCCTTGTAAACCTCTGCACTCTTTCAACCTTATTTATATCCTTCCTGTAATTTGGTGACCAAAACTGAACACAATACTCCAGATTCGGCCTCACCAATGCCTTATGCAACCTCATTATAACATTCCAGCTCTTATACTCAATACTTTGATTTATAAAGGCCAATGTACCAAAAGCTCTCTTTACGACCCTATCTACCTGTGACGCCACTTTTAGGATAGTTTGTATCTGTATTCCCAGATCCCTCTGTTCTACTGCACTCCTCAGTGCCTTACCAATTACCCTGTATGTTCTACCTTGGTTTGTCCTTCCAACGTGCAATACCTCACACTTGTCTGTATTAAACTCCATCTGCCATTTTTCCAGCTGGTCCAAATCCCTCTGCAAGCTTTGAAAACCTTCCTCTCTGTCTACTACACCTCCAATCTTTGTATCATCAGCAAATTTGCTGATCCAATTTACCACATTATCATCCAGATCATTGATATAGATGACAAATAACGGACCCAGCACTGATCCCTGTGGCACACCACTAGTCACAGGCCTCCACTCAGAGAAGCAATTCTCTACCACCACTCTCTGGTTTCTTCCATCGAGCCAATGTCTAATCCAATTTACCACCTCTCCATGTATACCTAGCGACTGAACCTTCCTAACTCACCTCCCATGCGGGACCTTGTCAAAGGTCTTACTGAAGTCCATGTAGACAACATCCACTGCCTTCCCTTCATCCACTTTCCTGGTAACCTCCTCAAAAAACTCTAATAGATTGGTTAAACATGACTTACCATGCGCAAAGCCATGTTGACTCTCCCCAATAAGTCCCTGTCTATCCAAATACTTGTAGATCCTATCTCTCAGTACTCCTTCCAATAATTTACCTTGTACTGACATCAAATTTACTGGCCTATAATTTCCCAGATTACTTTTAGAGCCTTTTTTAAACAACGGAACAACATGAGCCATTCTCCAGTCCTCCTGCACCTCACCCGTAGATACTGACATTTTAAATATATCTGCCAGGGCCTCTGCAATTTCAACACTAGTCTCCTTCAAGGTCCGAGGGAATATCCTGTCAGGTCCTAGGGATTTATCTACTCTGATTTGCCTCAAGATAGCAAGGACCTCCTCCTTTTCAATCTGTACAGTTTCCATGATCTCACTACTTGTTTCCCTTAATTCCATAGACTTCATGCCAGTCTCCTTAGTAAATACAGACACAAAAAACCCACTTAAGATCTCCTCCATTTTTTTTGGTTCCATACATAGCCGACCACTCTGATCTTCAAGAGGACCAATTTTATCCCTTACAATCCTTTTGCTCTTAATATACCTGTAGAAGCTCTTTGGATTATCCTTCACCTTGACTGCCAAAGCAACCTCATGTCTTCTTTTAGCCCTCCTGATTTCTTTAAGTATTTTCTTGCACTTTTTATACTCCTCAAGCACTTCATTTATTCCCTGTTTCCTATACATCTCATACAACTCTCTCTTCTTCTTTATCAGAGTTCCAGTATCCCTTGAGAACCAAGGTTCCTTATTCCTATTCACTTTGCCTTTAATCCTGATGGGAACATACAAGCTCTGCACTCTCAAAATTTCTCCTTTGAAGGCATCCCACTTCCCAATCACCTCCTGGCCAGAGAACAACCTGTCCCAATCCACGCTTTTCAGATCCTGTCTCATTTCTTCAAATTTGGCCTTTTTCCAGTTTAAAACCTCAACCCGAGGACCAGATCTATCTTTATCCATCAAAGTTGCTGGTGAACGCAGCAGGTCAGGCAGCATCAATAGGAAGAGGTACAATTGACGTTTCGGGCCGAGACCCTTTGTCAGGACTAACTGAAAGAAGGCTAGTAATCTCTTACTAGCCTGACGAAGGGTCTCAGCCCAAAACATCAACTATACCTCTTCCTATTGATGCTGCCTGACCTGCTGCGTTCACCAACAACTTTGATGTGTGATGCTTGAAATTCCAGCATCTGCAGAATTCCTCTCTATCCTTGCTATTCCTTGCTATCTTTATCCATGATCAAGTTGAAACCAATGGTGTTTTCATCACTGGAACCAAAGTGCTCCCCTGCACACACTCCCGTCACCTGTCCTAACTCGGTTCCTAATGGGAGATCTAATATTGCATCCTCTCTAGTTGGTACCTCTATATATTGATTTAGAAAACTTTCCTGAACACATTTCACAAACTCTAACCCATCTAGACCTTTAACAGTATGGGAGTCCCAATCAATATGTGGAAAGTTAAAATCCCCTACCACCACAACTTTATGTTTCCTGCAGTTGCCTGCTATCTCTCTGCAGATTTGCTCCTCCAATTCTCGCTGACTGTTGGGTAGTCTATAATACAACCCCATTAATGTGGTCATACCTTTCCTGTTTCTCAGCTCCACCCATATGGCCTCGGTAGACAAGCCCTCTAATCTGTCCTACCTGAGCACTGCTGTAACATTTTCCTGACAAGCAATGCCACCTCCCCCCCGCCCCACCCTTCATTCCCCTGCCTCTATCATGCCTGAAATATCGGAACCCTGGAACATTAAGCTGCCAGTCCTGTCCCTCCTGTAGCAGAGTTTCAGTAATGGCTATAATGTCGTAATTCCATGGGTCAATCCACGCCCTCAGCTCGTCTGCCTTCCCCACAATACTCCTTGCATTGAAATAGCCTCACCTCAGAAGATTATTACCACTACACACAACCCTTCTGTTTGTGACTTTGCATGAACTTTTAACATAGTTTATTTTCACCCCAGCTTCACTCTCTGCTCTGGCACTCTGGTTCCCATCCCCCTGCAAATCTTGTTTAAACCGTCCCCAATAGCACTAACAAACCTCCCTGAAAGGATATTGGTCCCCTTGTAGTTCAGGTGTAACCTGTCTCTCTTGTACAGGTCCCATCTGCCCCAGAAGAGGTCCCAATGATCCTGAAATCTGAAACCCTGCCCCCTACACCAGTTCCTCAGCCACTTGTTCCTCCTCCAGAGCATCCTATTCCTACCCTCACTGGCACGTGGCACAGGTAGCAATCCTGAGATTATCACCCAGGAGGTCCTGCTTTTCAACTTCCTACCAAGCTCTCTATACTCACTCTCCAGGACCTCCTCACTCTTCCTTGCTATGTCATTGGTACCGATGTGCACCACGACATCTGGCTGATCACCCTCCCACTTCAGAATGCTGTGCACGCATTTTAGTGGGGTTTTATTGTATTTAAAATCGACGTGTGCTACAGAGTTGGATGATGTTTTTAATGGAGTTTTATTGTATTTTAAATGGACAGTGTGTCAGGGAGTTGGGTGATGTTTTTAATGGGGTTTTATTGTATTTTAAATTGATGGTGTGCTACGGAGTTGGGTGATGTTTTTTTGATTTTGCTGCTGTTTTCTCTTTCATTTGCTACTGTTCCCCATCCAGATCAATAATCATTCTGCATCCGTTCCTCGTGTTTGCGACACTGAAATCCACACGTAGCTTTCCAGTTTGTGACAATGGTAGATATTGGAACAGGTTTTATAGAGTCATAGGGCACTACAGCACTGAAACAGGCCCTTCAGCCCATCTAGTCCAGGCTGTACCATTAATCTGTACTGTCCCATCAATTTGCCTCCTTACCTCTCTCATCCATGTGTTTATCCAAACTTCTCATGTATTTTGATGTCAAATCTGCCTCCACCACTTTGAGTGACAGCTCGTTCCATGCTCTCATCACCCTCTGAGTGAAGTTCCTCTTCATATTACCCTTAGGCATTTCACCTTTCACACTTAACCTAAGACCTTTCGCTCCAGTGTCACCCAACCTCAGTGGCAAAAGCTTGCTTGCATTTACACTATCTATATCTCTATCAATGTTGAGAAATGTACGGTTGTACATTTTGGAAGAAGAAATAATCGGGCAGATTATTATCTAGATGGGGAGAAAATTCAAAAATCGGAAGGGCAAAGGGACTTGGGGTCCTCATGCAGGATACCCTAAAGGTTAACCACCAGGTTGGATCGGCAGTAAGGAAAGCGTATGTTGGCATTCATTTCAGGAGGAATAGTGTATAAGAGTAAGGAGGTGTTGATGAGGCTCTATGGGGCATTAGTGAGACCTCATTTGGAATACTGTGTGCAGTTTGGGCCCCCTATCTTAGAAGGGATGTTCTGATGTTGGAGAGAGTTCCGAGAAGATTTACGAGGGTGATTCCTGAAATGCAGGGGCTAACATATGAGGAGCATTTGTCGGCTCTTGGATTGTATTCATTAGAGTATAGAAGAATGAGAGGGGACCTCATAGAAACATTTCGAATGTTGAAAGGGTTGGACAGAGTAGATGTGGAAAGGCTGTTTCCCTTGGTGGGTGAGTCCAGGACAAGAGGACACAGTCTTAGAATTAGAGAGTACCCATTTAAAACAGAGATGAGGAGAATTTTTTTAGCCAGTGGGTCGTGGATTTATGGAATTCGTTGCCACATACAGCTGTGGAGGCCGGATCATTGAGGGTGTTTAAGAAGGAGATTGATAGGTATCTAATTAGTCAGGGTATCAAGGGATATGGGGAAAAAGCTGGAAATTGGAACTAGATGGGAGAATAGTTTAGCTCATGGTGGAGTGGCGGAGCAGACTCGATGGGCCGAATGGCCTACTTCTGCTCCTTTGCCTTGTGATCTTGTGACCTTCATAAGCTTTTATACCTACAAATGAATCGAGCTTAGTGTACTGCTGTTCCAGCTCAGGGCATTGGAGCTTGGAGATCAATTCTGGGGTCATTTGTAAGGAGTCTGTAAAGGCTAATTTATACTTGTGCATCAAATCGACGCCGTAGGTACAGCGTAGCCGTGTCACTACACAGTGCCTGCGCGGATCCCTATGTTGTAGCCTGACGCGCACCTCTCCCAAAATGTAACTACGCGTTGCAGCAACGCAGACCGAAACAACAGTGATTGGTCCATTTGGTCGCATTGCATTTCCTCCTACGCTGCAATAGCTTCCCATTGGGCGACTGAAGGGCAGGGAAGGAACTCTGGCTGCAGTGCTTTCCATAAAGCTTTACAGACCTCCAAAATTCTGGAGGACACATTTTGCTTTTACGAAAAAAGACGCTCGCTTTAAACTTGTTTACCCCGAGTAAGACTACCATGACCATGAAGCCTTGCGCGGGCAGGTGTGTGCGCATGCTTGACGTGCGAATATGTGACGTGCACATGGGTGTACGTGCCTGAATTGCAGGGCGACGCAGACACACCAACGCACAAGTATAAATGCTCACAACGGCGTAGCCCACTTGCGTAGGCTACGGCGTAAGCTGGTACGTACCAGCCTTTAGTCCTCCTTGAGGAACGTGTGGGTTTGTCCGGCTCTTCCGGTTTCCTCCTGTCGTCCAGGTTCACTCTGGTCATTGTAAATTGTCTGGTGATTAGGTTAGGGTTAAACTGGGGTTTTTGGGGGTTGCTAGGTGACATGGCTCGGAAGGCCAGAAGGGCCCGTTCCTTGCCATATCTGCAAATAAATAATAAACTGAAAAAATAAAAATAAAGAAATAATTTAACGAAACTAGGAGTGGCTGTTGGGGGAGGAGATAGATTCAAAAGAATTGTCAGGAAGCAAAAACTTTATGGATTCAATATCTGATGTATTTGTCAAGCAAAAATATGCTCAAGTATTATGTTTTTATTCTCAGGACTACATCAACACACATCCAGAGACCATAATTCTGGATCCCCTCCCTGCAATCAGAACCCTTCTGGATAGATGCAGATCCTATGAACTGATTCGCAGGCTTGAAAGCTGCATGCAAGGTAAGTAATGAAAATGTTATTGCTGTTACTTAGAACAGAGGTTGGATTTATGATTATTTCTTCAAGCCACTCTGGAAACCTGAATTGTAATAACACTTCTGAGAAAGCATGTTTTCTCAAGATACAAGTGTTTTAAGAAGTCTTTGGCATGAAATGTTAATTCTATTTCTCTCTCTGACTATTTCAGCTTGTGTTTAGGTATTCTCTGTAAAAGGCAGACGGAATTTAATCCTGTTTAAGCAGTGTAATTTATCTTGGGATGTCTAGTAAGGGCAAGACTATAAGACCAAGGAGTGGGATTAGACCTTGCAGCCCACTGAGTCTGCCCCGCCATTCCATCGTGACTGATCCCGGATCCCACGCAACCCCATACACCTGCTCTGTCACCATATCCTTTGATGCCCTGACTGACCAGGAAATGATTAACTTCTGCTTTAAATATACTCACAGACTTGGCTTCCACAGCTGTCTGTGGCAGAGCATTCCACAGATTCACTACTCTCTGGCTAAAAAAAAATCCTCCTTACCTCGTTCTAAAAGGTTGCCTCTCAATTTTGAGGCTGTGCCCTCTAGTTCTGGACACCCCACCATAGGAAACATCCTCTCCACATCCACCTTATCTAGTCCTTTCCACATTCAGTAGATTTCAATGAGATCCCTCCCCTCCTCCCTCCACCCCCCCGCCCGCATTCTTCTAAATTCCAGTGAATACAGGCCCAAAGCTGCAAGACACTCCTTGTATGTTAACCACTTCGTTCCTGGAATCATCCTCGTGAACCTCCTCCGGACTCTCCAATGACAACATATCCTTTCTGACATCTGGGGCCCAAGACTGTTGACAATACTCCATGTGTGGCCTGACTCGTGTCTTATAAAGGCTCAGCATTATCTCCTTGCTTTTATATTCATTCCCCTTGAAATAAATGCCATCATTGCATTTACCTTCTTTACCGCAGATTAAACCTGTAAATTAACTTTCTGGGAGTCTTGCAGTTTTCTCCCCATTTAGATAATAGTCTGCACTATTATTCCTTTTACCAAAATACAAACGTTTGTATGTTATCATACATTTCCCAACACTGTATTCCGTCTGCCACTGTTTTGCCCATTCTTCCAATTTGTCTTAAGTCCTGATGCAATCGCATTGCTTCCTCAGCACTACCTACCCCTCCAGCTATCTTTGTGTCATCTACAGACTTTGTGACAAAGGCATCAATTCCATTATCCAAATCATTGACAAACAATGAAAAGTAGCCGTCCCAATACTGACTCCAGAGGAACACCACTAGTCAGTGGCAGCCAACCAGAAAAGGCCCCTTTATTCCTTGGTGCCACTTGCCTATTGGCTATTCCTCTGTCCATGCCAGCATCTTTCCTCTCACGCCATAGGATTTTATCTTGATAAGCAGCCTCATGTGTGGCACCTTATCAAATGCCTTCTGAAAATCCAAGTAAATGACATCCACTGCCTCTCCTTTGTCCACCCTGCTTGTTACTTCCTCAAGGCACTCTAGCAGATTTGTCAGGCAAGATTTCCTTTTACAGAAACCATGCTGACTTATTTTATCATTAGTCTCCAAGTACCTCGAAGCCTCATCCTTATTAATGGATTTCACCGCTTTCCCAACCACTGAGGTGAGGCTAACTGGCCTATAATTTTCTTCCTCCCTTCTTAAAGAGTGGAGTGACTTTTGCAATTTCTCAGTCCTCCAGGACATGCCAGAATCAAGTGATTCTTGAAAGATCATAGCCAATGCATCTGTTATCTCTTCAGTAATCTCTTTCAGAACTCTGGGATGTAGTCCATCTGGTCCCAGTGACTTTTGAGTTTGCCTCGCACTTTTTCCGTTGTCATAGCAAAGGCACTCACTCCTGCTCCCTGACACTCATGGACCTCTGGCACACTGCTAGTGTCTTCCATAGTGAAGACAGATGCAAAGTACCCATTAAGTTCATCTGCCAGTTCTTTGTCCCCTATTACACATGGCCAAGTGGTTAAGGCATTGGACTAGCGATCTGTAGGTCGTGAGTTCGAGCCCCAGCCAAGGCATCGTGTTGTGTCCTTGAGCAAGGCACTTAACCACACATTGCTCTGCGACGACACTGGTGCCAAGCTGTATCGGCCCTTGCCCTTCCCTTGGACAACATCGGTGTCATGGAGATGGGAGACTCGCAGCATGGGCAACTGCTGGTCTTCCATACAACCTTGCCCAGGCCTGCGCCCTGGAGAGTGAAGACTTTCCAGGCATAGATCCATGATCTCGTAAGACTAACCAATGCCTTTACTTTACTATTACTACCTCACCAGCATCATTTCCCAGTGGTCCAATATCAACTCTTACCTCCCTTTTATTCTTTATATCATTGAAAAGAACATTTATTATTGGCTAGTTTGCCCTCGTATTTCATCTTTTCCCTTGTAGCTTTTTAGTTGCCTTTTGTTCGATTTTAAGAACTTCTTCATCATCCAACTTCCCACTCACGTTTTCTGACTTCCGTGCTCTTTCCTTGGCTTTGTGTAGTCCTTAACTTCCCTTGTCAGCCACGGTTGCATACACCTGCCAAGTGAGAACTGCTTTTTCTTTAGGACATATCTATCCTGCGCCTTGTGAACTATTCCCAGAAACTTCAGCCACCTCTGCTCTGCCGACATCCTGAGAGTACCCCCCTCCAACCCACCTGGGCGAGTCCTGTCTCATGCCTTTGTAATTCCCTTTATTCCACTGCGATACTGAACCACTCCCCACAGCTCCGGTAAACCGGCCCGCAAGAATACTGGTCCCCCTCAGAGTCAAGTGCATCCCGTCCTTTTTGTACTGGTCACAATCATCCAGAAATCTGAATCTCTGCCCTGTGCACCAATTCCTCAGCCACGCATTTATCTGCCACCTTATTCTGTCCCTGTCCACCCTGTGGCGTGGCACAGGCAGCAGTTCCAAGATTACTGCCCTTCAGCTTCCTTCCTAACTCCCTGTATTCTGTTTTCAGGACCTCCTCCCTTTTTCTACCCATGTCGTTTGTACCAATGTGTACCACAACCTCTGGCTGTTCACCCTCCCTTTTCAAGATATTGTGAACGTGTTCAGAAACATTGTGGAGCGTGGATCCTGGGAGGCAAACTAATAAAACTACTACACTATGAATGGTCCTGGGGAATGCTGAGGAATGGGTGGGGGGGGGGGGGAAGTTGATGTGAAAGTCTGAGGTTCTTTAAAGATGCCAGTACAGGTGGAAAAGGTGATGAAGATTTGTGACTTCATCAGTCAGAGCCCAGAATATAGATCAGCGAAGTTATGGTACTACTGATATGGTCAAATATTAGTTCGACAGCAGGAGTATGTGTCTCGTCACCATTCCAGAGCAAGGACATAATTGCATTGGAAATGGAGAAGAGGAGATTTAAAAGCATATCATGAGGAGAAACTGGATTGCTGGGTTTGTTTTCCTTGGAGTGGAGGACAGCGAGGAAGATGTATGAAGGGAATGAATCAGGTATAGGACATAGAACCGTACCATACAGGCTCAGGCCCTTTGGCCTACAATTTTGTACTGAACCCATTCATTCAGTAATGAAATGGCGAACTAAAGTAATCTCTTCTGCCTACATACAGGAGGGTATATAGGAGAGGAAGGCATTTAAGACTAACAAGCATGGGTTTAGGAGTACGATGTCTGGAGTGAATTTGAGGAAGAACTTTCTTTACCCAGAATGTGATCGTATGTGGAGCACCAGCCTGAGGTGCTGGTGGAGGTGAGTATTTGTCCATGCCAACCAAGGTGCCCAGTTAAGCTAGTCCCATTTGCTCACATTTGTCCCCTATCCAAGGAGAAATATCTTTGGGCTTCTCTGAGGAGGTTGTGGAGCTTAGAAAGATAGAGGGCTATGGGTCACCCTAGGTAATTTCTAATGTAAGTACATGTTCGGCACAGCATTGTGGGCCGAAGGGCCTGTATTGTGCTGTAAGTTTTCTATGTTTCTATGTTTCTATCTCTGTTCTAAATGAACGTCCCCTATTCTGAAGCTGTGTCCTTTGGTCCTAGACTCCCTCACTGCAGAACGAGGGGTCACAGGTCACAGTTTGAGGATAAAGGGGAAGCTTTTTAGGACCGAGGTGAGGAAAAACTTCTTCACACAGAGAGTGGTGAATCTGTGGAATTCTCTGCCACAGGAAACAGTTGAGGCCAGTTCATTGGCTATATTTAAGAGGGAGTTAGATATGGCCCTTGTGGCTAAAGGGATAGGGGGTATGGAGAGAAGGCAGGTACAAGGTTCTGAGTTGGATGATCAGCCATGATCATACTGAATGGCAGTGCAGGCTCGAAGGGCCGAATGGCCTACTCCTGCAGCTATTTTCTATGTTTCTACCGGAAACGTCCTCTCCACATTCTTGATGAGTAGCAGAGTAGGCTCAAAGAGCTGGATGGCCCACTCTGTTCTGATCTCTAATGTTGTTATTTTCTGATGCTGGTTGGAGTGCGTGATAGTTCCTTCTGCTGCCATGGTGGCAAGGGTCTTATTCGGGCCTGAGCCATGTGATGGTGGCAAGTTTTAGATTTGTGCTACAGTAAATTTTGGAGCAGAGCAATGGTGAAGCGGTTAACAGCTGAGTGCAGGAGAGATCTGAGCTGGTCTGAGTTACTGCTGTAATGTGCTTTGCCACTTGCTGATGAATGATCCCTGGCATTGCTTAGCAACCATCACAAAACGTTGGAGGAATTCAGCAGTTCAGGCTGCATCTATGGAAATGAATAAACAGTCGAGGTTTCGACTGGACACCCTTCATCAAACTCTGCTTCATTCCTAATGGCACAGAAGTTCCTGGAAGAGATCAAAGCCTTTCAGAACATCTATCGAGGCTCTGGTTCCTTTAAGATATAATGCTCAGTGCTCTGGATTTGAAGCCCAACTCTCCGGTTCTGTATTTTGTCAAGCACTTGGACAACCTGCCAGTTCAGTTGATGCTGCAGCACTAACAAGCAGCAGCTTCTCTGGCCATGTTTAAACATTAGTAGAAAATGTAGTAAATCTCAGGAGCCAGGCACGCCAAACTAAAGTGATGGAGAAAATCGATGGCTTCTGACAGGCTTAGCCTGATATTGCTGTTCTTGGAAACTGTTGGTGCATTCTTTTAATTGGTTTGCACACTACTGAAAATTGGTCTCCTAAATAAAATGTAACACACACAGAATGCTGGACAGGCAGCATCTATGAAAACGAATAAGCAGCTGACATTTTGGGCTGAGCTGCTTCTTCAGGACTAATCCTGAAATAAGTGATGAGGATCAGCTCAGCCAACAGCTGCCTAAAATATTGGTTAAAAGTAAAGCCAGCAATTTGTGACAGAGTCAGCAAAGCTGAGATGTCTACTGTAAAGTTCATTGCCAAGAGGTGGAAAGGTTTACTGAAACCCTAACTGCTATGAAAACCCGGTTCTGTATGTTTATCCTCTGGGTGACATGAAGTGAATTGAGCGGACAGGGAATCCACAGAATGGGGAGCAGAAGTTTTGAGGTCATACAGGACTCCACCAGCTGAGTTGTGAGACAACAAGCTGTACCCTGCTGCTCCACTTTGCTGTCCTGTTAATGCTTTAGTTTGAAGATCTTCCATTCTGCTTTCCTCATCCAGGAAAACTGACAGCTTGGGTATCTCCAGCAGTTTCTGCTTGAAATTAATTAGCAACAACAAGCTGCATTTATACAGCACCTTTGAGATGATGAGTTGTCCCAATGAACTTCTCACGACTATTACATGGAGCTTAGAAAAACAGAGGGCTCAGGGTAACCCAAGGTGATTCCTGGGATGGCAGGACTTTCATATGATGAAAGACTGGATCGGCTAGGCTTGTACTCTCTGGAATTTAGAAGATTGAGGGGGGATCTTATTGAAACGTATAAAATTCTAAAGGGATTGGACAGGCTAGATGTAGGAAGATTGTTCCCGATGTTGGGGAAGTCCAGAACGAGGGGTCACAGTTTACGGATAAAGGGGAAGCGTTTTAGAACCGAGATGAGAGAAAACTTCTTCACACTGAGAGTGGTAAATCTGTGGAATTCTCTGCCACAGGAAACAGTTGAGGCCAGTTCATTGGCTATATTTAAGAGGGAGTTAGATATGGCCCTTGTGGCTAAAGGGATCAGGGGGTATGGAGAGAAGGCAGGTACAGGGTTCTGAGTTGGATGATCAGCCATGATCATACTGAATGGCGGTGCAGGCTTGAAGGGCTGAATGGCCTACTCCTGCACCTATTTTCTATGTTTCTGTTTCTAATTTCTAAAGTAAGTTCAGGATGGGCAGAAGGGCCTGCATTGTGCTGTAGGGTTTCTCCGTTTCTAAGCTGCACTCTAACGGACAAAGTTTGGCCTGTTAGAGTGCAGCTTATTGGGGCATCGTGGTAATGAGGGGGTCAGTGTGATGCTATTACAGCTGGGGGGCATCAGAGTTCAGTGTGCAACTCCTACACTGTTTGTACGTTCTTCCTGAGCCATGTGGGTTTCCTCCAGGTGCTCCAGTTTCCTCCCACAGTCCAAAGGTGTACAGTTAGTAGGTTAAATGGTGGTTGTAAATTACCCTGTGATTAGGCTAGGATGATTACTGGAGGGTGCAGTTTGTTGAGCTGGAAGGGCCTGTTCTGTGCTGGTTCTCTAAGTCAGTGGTTCCTAACCACTGGGCCGCGAGGAAATGATATGAGTCAGCTGCACCTTTCCTCGTTCCCTGTCACGCACTGTTGAGCACCCCCCCCCTCCGCCCCCGCAGGCTGTCAGCCAGTCCGCAAGAATATCGTCAATATTAAACCAGTCCACAGTGCAAAAAAGGTTGGGGACCCCTGCTCTAAGTGAAATAAAATCAAATTGTGACATAGTGAGGCCAGTGTTGTTAACTGGTTGCTGTCTTGGAGGGCCATCCGTACCTGTTATGGCCTGGAAGGAGGCCATTCACCCCACTGGGTCCATTTTAGCATAACAATCCCATCAGTCCATTTCCCTCCCTTTCTATCAATCCATCCCTCTGTGCAATCTGCTGTCTCTTACAGATTGATTCATTTGCTTTTTGCCTACCTGATGGGGTACTTTCCAGTATCCCATGAACTTACTTGTCGAGATATGGGGAGAAACCAGAGCTGCCAAAGGAAACTGGGATGGTCACAGGGAAAAAATGTGTTAACTCCACACAGACAGCGGCTGGCACAGTTAACCCCTTCCTGGCATTGACAGCCCAGCACCATTACCCTTACCAAGGGGAACCTGACACTGTTAACCCTTTCCTTGTTGGGAGTGCCAAGCACTGACCATTATTGCAATCTCACTCACATTACACAAATCTACTTGTATTAGGCTGTCGTCTTCTCCGGGAGCACCTGCTCATCATGCAGTTTCTGGTTGTTTCTTTGTTTGCAATGTTCAATCAACAACACAGCGCTAGTTTGAACGGAGCTGAGCTGAGGCTGGACTCTCCTGAACTGTTTGTTGACTTGTGGTTTGGTGTTTTATATTCTGTGTTTTTTTTGCAATTGTGTCATTTGTTTTTTTTGTGCTTTGGGGATTTGATGTTTTCCTTTGAATGGGTTTCATGGTTTCTTTGTTTCGTGGCTGTTTGTGGGAAGATGATTCTCAAGGTTGTACTTTGGTGATGAGTGTACTTTGGATGTTTGAATGAGGTTTAAAGCTCACCCAGTTGCTCGTTCATTTGTATAGCTCCCAAAGCAGGTGCTTTGTGGAGGAGGTTTGCTGTGGTCTGACTCTTGTAAATGAATACATTATCACCAAAGTTGACTGTAGTGACTAGGGCAGTGCTAATTAAAATAAAATGTGACAAGAAGGAGCATGAGAGACAGTATAACTGATGGATGACAAAATGTTTTTGTCACATCTTTCAAAGAAAATCCATTATGTTTGTGCTTTTAAGCAGGAGGCATCAGTTTGAGTGATTTGTCATAAAATACACATCAAAGAATATCTAGAATTTGCTTCTGGGTGAGAAATCACCTTCATTAAGCTCATGCCCTTGGATAGAACAACAGGTTGGCTTTGTCGCCAGTAGCTTAATTTTTTTGCTGTGAATGCCTGCAAGAAAATAAACCTCAGGATAGCGTGTGGTGACATATTTGTACTTTGGTAATCAATTTACTTTGAACTTTGATCTATAGTCCAATGTGTTTCCAAGTTTAAATTTCCACACTGATGGGACCTGTATGGTTTGAGAGTTAACTGGATGCTTTTGAAAAATAAACCTGTGTTTAAACATGTGAAAAGATGAATTATGTAACCTGTTAAACTGTCCTAGACTAAATACAGTCCATGGAATCCTGTGTGAATGTTAAACAAGATATAGTTAGAACAACTCCTTGTTGGTATCTTGTATTGGAGAGGCCATAAATAATTCCATCAAGGCCAAAGGCAATCTATAAACAATCTTGGGTAGTGACACATTTACAGAATTTTAGAACACTACAGCACCGAACCATGCCCTTCAACTCATCTAGCCTGTGCTGTACCGTTATTCTACCTGGTCCTTTTGACCCACACCTCCATACCCCGCACTTCCATTATTAAATCTGTGTGCAGCCTCCTCTGTCGATTCGATTAGGCTGCTGGAAAAGGCTGAAATCCTGCAAATGCTGCTTTTTAAATCACTCGCCACTGTCTGAGTCGAGCTTCCTCTGTTGATTCGATAAGGCTGCTGGAAAAAGCCCAAAGCCTGTGAGCACTACTTTTTAACTGACTCACCCCTGCCTGGAATCTGATCAGGAAGGAAGGCGGTGAAGGAGTGAGAGGGTTGAGTGAGTGGGTGAAGGAGTGACTGGGTTGCATGTGTGGGTTAAGGTGACAGGCAGATGGAATAAGACCATAAGATACAGGACCAGGACCAGGCCATTTGACCCATCACGTCTGCCCTGCAGGTGGGGGACAGGAGGGGAGAGGAATTGGGTGAAGGAGGGATGGGTTAGGGGGTTTGGACAGATGGGGCTGTGCAACCTTTCCTGATTATTGTAAACTGTCTTTGTTGAGGAGCAGTGAATGTGACAGCTATGAAAAGCAGGAATAGGACATATGACCCCTCATAGCCTGTCCACCATCAACAAGGCTCAGGTCAGGAGTGTGATGGAATACTCACCGCTGGCTTGGATGAGCGTGGCTCCATCAACACTCAAGCAGCTTGACACCATCCAGTACAAGACAGCCTACTTGATTGGTACCCCTTCCACAAGCATCCAATCCCTCCACCATCAACAAACAGTTGCAGCAGTGTGTACTATCTACAAGATGCACTGCAACAACACACCAAAGTTCTTAAGGCAGCATCTTCCAGCTCCCCGACCACAACCATCCAGAAGGATGAGAACAGCAGATACCTGGGAACACCACCACTTGGGAATTCCCTCCAAGTCACTCACCGTCCTGACTTGGAAATGTATGGCTGTTCCTTCATTGTCACTGGGTCAAAATCATGGAATTCCCTCCCTAAGAGCACTGTGGGTGTACCTACACCTCAGGGACTGCAGCGGTTCAACAAGGCAGCTCATCACCACCTTCTCAGGGGCAACTAGGGACGGGCAATAAATGCTGGCTTAGTTAGCCACACTCACATCCTGTAAATGAATAAATAATTTTAAAAAAATCTGTACCACCCTTCAATAGGATCAGGATGTATCTAATTGTTGGTCTCAACTCTATTGTCCAGCCCGGTCTCCATAATCTCAACTCTATTGTCCAGTCCGGTCTCCATAATCTCAACTCTATTGTCCAGCCCGGTCTCCATAATCTCAACTCTATTGTCCAGCCCGGTCTCCATAATCTCAACTCTGTTGTCCAGCTTGGTCCTCATAATTTCAACTCCCTCAAAGTTCAGCAATCGATCAGTCTTTGCCTTGGTGGTGCTTGCAATATACTGTACGCATTTTTGCACGATTTGTCCTCTTTTGCACATTGGATGTTTGTTGGGCTTTGGTTTTTCGTGGTTTCTGTTATGCTCCTTTGTTTTGTGGGTGCCTGCAAAAAGATGAATATCAAGCTTTTCTGTGGTACACATACTCTGATTAAAAATATACTTTGGACTTAGAATATTCATAATGATTTTACATTCACTCTGTCTCTGGGGAATTCAGCAGGTCAGTGTACATCTACAGAGGTAAAGGAGTAGTCAATATTTTCGGGTCAAAACTCTGCCTCAGGATTCAAGGCATAAAGGGGACAGAGGAAAGGATGAGGCAAGAGCTGGCAAGAAATGAGAATCTAGCAGAGAAGTTGCATCCTTTTGAGCAAAGAACTAGTTTCCTGTGTCAGTCTTGAATCAGTACTGTTTTGTCCTCTTGTAGAAAACCTTATTACGCTTACCGTACCAAATTGCCCAAATGACCTTTATAAACAAAAGAAAATCTGCAGATGTTGGAAATCCAAGCAACACACACAAAATGCTGGAGGATCTCAGCAGGCCAGGCAGCTTCTGTGAAAAGAGTACAGTCGATGTTTTGGACCGAGACCCTTCAGCAGGATCCTTTGATAATAAATTTATTGTATACTGCATACAATTTTGAGATTTGTCATCTTGCAGACAGGCATAAAACAAAGAAACATAATGGAGCCCATTTAAAAAACCTACACAACAAAGACCATCAAACACCCAATATGTGGGGGGGGGGGTGGCGGGGGGGGGGGAAGAACAAATCATGAGAACAATGACCAAATAAACAAATAACACGCAGAACATGAACCCACCCCAACCCCTCTCAATCTTTCCTATTCATCTTGAACTTACTGAAATAATTAATGGTTAGCACAGTCACATTCACTTTACCGTGCTAGCAAATGGAAGTTTGGGGTTGGACTCCATATAGACTTCCTCATCTTTATTTTCTTTTTCTGCTCTCTTTTTGCATTGCTGATTTAATTTAATAATGTGTTTGTGTGTATATAATATGTGTGTGCATTTATATGTATCTGTATATGTATATGTGTGTGTATACAGAAAGACTTGTGTAAAAGTGAAAACAGATCTGTGCAAAGTGATCTAATTACAAATATAAAACACAAAATAATTGCATAAGTATCCAGCCCCTTTAATATGACACACCAAATCATCACTGGTCCAGCCAATTGGTTTTAGAAGTCACATAATTAGTTAAATGGAGATCTGTTTTTGGAGACCTGTGTGCAGTTAAGGTGTTTCAATTGACTGTAGTAAAAATACACCTGTATCTGGAAGGTCCAACTGCTGGTGAGTCATTATCCTGACAAAAATTACACCAGGAAGCTAAAAGCAACTTGCAAAAAGGTTATTGAAAAGCACAAGTCAGGAGATGGATACAAGAAAATTTCCATTACTGAATTTCCCTTGGAGTACTGTTAAGTCAATCAAGAACTGGAAAGAATATGGCACAGCTGTAAATCTGCTTAGAGCAGGCCATTCTGAAAAACTGAGTGACCGTGCAAGAAGGGAGCTAGTGAGGGAGGCCACCAAGAGCTCTATGACAACTCTGCAGGAGTTACAAGCTTCAATGGCTAAAATGGAAGAGACCGTGCATTTAACAACTGTTGCCCGGGTGCTTCACCAGTCGCAGCTTTATCAGAGAGTGGAAAAGAGAAAGCCACTGTTCAAAAAAAAAACTCACATGAAATCTTGACTAGAGTTTGCCAGAAGGCATGTGGGAGACTTCTGAAGTCAGCTGGAAGAAGGTTCTATAGTGTGATGAAACCAAAATTGAGCTTTTTGGCCATCAGACTAAATGCTGTGTTTGGTGTAAGGCAAACACCACACATCATCAAAAGCACCCCATCCCTACTGTGAAGCATATTGATGGCTGCATTATGCTGTGGGGATGCTTTACTGCAGCAGGATCTGCAAGGCTTGTGAAGGTAGAAGATAAAATGAATGCAGCAAAATACAGGGGAATCCTGGAGGAAAACCTGATGCAGTTTGCAAGAGAACTGCGACTTGGGAGAAGATTTGTTTTGTAGTAAGACAATGACCTCAGGCATAAAGCCAAAGCTACACAGAAATGGCTTAAAAACAACTTAGTTAATGTTCTGGAGTGTCATATCAGAGTCCTGACCTCAATCCAATTGAGAATTTGTGGCTGGACTTGAAAAGAGCTGTTCACTCACGATCCCCATGCAATCTAACAGAACTTGAGCAATTTTGTAAAGAAGAATGGGGGAAAATTGCAGTGTCCAGACGTGCAAAGCTGATAGAGACCTTTCCACACAGATTCAAGGCCAAAGGTGCATCTAGTAAATACTGACTTGAAGGGGGTGAATACCTATCCAATCAATTATTTTGTGTTTTATATTTGTAATTAATTTGGATCACTTTGTAGAGATCTGTTTTTACTTTGACACGAAAGAATCTTTTTCAGTGTCAAAAAAGCCAAATTAAATCTACTATGATTCAATGTTGTAAAACAATAAGACATGAAAACTTCCAGGGTGGACTGGAGGGGGTGAATAATTTTTATACGTGTGTGTGTATGTAGGTCTGTGTGGGTTTGTGTGTGTGTATATATGTGTGTAGGTCCGTGCGTGTGTGTGTGTGTGTGTGTTCTCAGACCAAGGTGCACAGCACCAGACACGTACTAACACACAACCATAAAGTAATATCACTACAATTAAACTGACCATTAATAAAAAATATTCCTGAAGATTGACATTCAGCATAAGGTCCATTTACAACACATGTTAAAATGTAAACGGTGTAACGGTACTGGCGCTTCATGTGTGATTTGGCCTGGGTGGTGGCAGGGAAAGAAGTTGTTTCCTTCCTGACAGTCCCTATCCTAGTGCTACAGAACCTCCTGCCTGATGGTGGGGGTTCTAAGAGACGGGTGGAATCCTGTGACCATTCTCCCAGTGACTGCTTGGGTTTCCTCCCACATTCCAAATGCTGTACATGTAGTTGTGGTTGGTGGGCTGGAGGCATGTTTGGTTGGCACTGGAAGTGTGGTGACGCTTGTAAACTGCATTGATACAAATGATGCATTTCACTGCATATTTTGATGTACGTGTGACAACCCTAACCCTAATCCTAATCTTTCATCTAATCCATATATCTGTCTAAATATTGATATTGTACTTGCCTCAAACACTTCCACTGGCTACACAGTCCATATCTGCTCCATCATGTCTGTGAAGATGTTGCTGCTTGGGTCCCCTTCAAATCTTTCCCCTCTCACTTCAACCTATGCCCTCTATTTTTTGATTTTCTTTCCATGATAAAAAGACTGTATGTATTCACCCTAATTTTGGTCCTCTTGATTTTATACACTTCTATGAAGTCACCCCTGTGTCCTCTACTCTCCAAGGAATAAAGTCCAAGCCTGCCTAGGCTGTCCCTATTATCAGATTTTCTGGTACCATTCTTGAAAATCAGCATTACATTCTTTCTAGCTTAAGGACATCTTTCCTGTAACGATAGTGAAAACTGTACACAATAATCTGGGTGCAACCTCACCAATTTCCCCTACAACCAATTTATTTTTCTTTCTTGTTTTTAAAGCTCTCAATGGTCTGGAACTGGAGTACATCACAGAATCATTATTGTTTTACAATCCTGCCTGAGCTCTCCAGTCTCTTAAATTTAATCAAATCTCCCGCAAAAGATAATTGCCAGGTCATCTTTTCTGATCTACACTCCTAACCGTGGAGCTCAATATCTAAGACTATAAGGGATGCAGACTTGGGTGACACCTTTGATCACTAGCTCAAAACCTGGTTCTTTAACCTTTCTTTTAACTAACATCTTTTTGCCTTTTATTTTCACGTTTGCATTTTATCCCATTGTAAAGCACTTTGAACTACAGTGTATAGAAAACGCTCTATGAACTCAGCTGTTATTATTATTAACAGAGCGACTGGTCACTCAGTATTTGAAACTGGAGGGTGTGACATCTCAAAGTCAGAATCAGGCTTAACATCACGGGTATATGTCATGAAATTTGTTAACGTTACAGCAGCAGTACAATGAAATACATGATAAGTAGAGAGATATATAAGCATATATATATATATATATATATATATGTCTATTAAATAGTTAAGTTAAAATAGGTAATACAAAATAACAGAAATAAAAGAAGTATTGAGATAGTGTTCGGGGGTTCAATGTACATTTAGGAATCGGATGGCAGAGGGGAAGAAGCTGTTCCTGAATCGCTGAGTGTGTACCTCCTTACCGATGGTAGCAGTGTGAAGGGGGCATGCCCTGGGTGGTGGGGGATCCTTAATGATAGACATCGCTTTCCTTGGGTACCGCTCCTTGAAAATGTCTTGGATATTACAGAAGCTGGCACCGATGATGGAGCTGGATAATTTTACAAGTTTCTGCAACTTATTTTGATCTTATACCTTAGCCTCCCCTACCAGACAGCGATGCAGCCTATCAGAATGCTCTCTGCGGTACATTTGTGGAAGTTTTCCAGTGTTTTAGGTGACAAGGCAAATCTCTTCGAACTCCTAATGCCACTGCCTTGCCTTCTTTGTGGCTGCATTAATATGTTGCGTCCCGGTTAAGTCCTCTGAGATAATGACACCCAGGAACTTGAAACTGCTCACTCTCTCCACTTCTGATCCCTCTATGAGGATTGGTATGTGTTCCCTCATCTTACCCTTCCTGAGGTCCACAATCAGCTCTTCCATCTTACTGACCTTGAGTGCCAGGTTGTTGCTGTGACACCACTCAACTGGCTGGTATATCTCGCTCCTGTATGCTCTTTTGTCACCATCTGAAATCTGCCAACAATGGTTGTGTCATTAGCAAGTTTATAGGTGCTGTTTGAGCTATGCCTAGCCACACAGTCAGATTTGTAGAGAGAGTAGAGCACTGGGCTAAGCACACACCCCTGTGGAGCTCCAGTGTTAATTGTCAGCAAGGTGGAGATGTTATTTGCAACCCACGTGGATTGCGGTCTTCCTGTTAGGAAGTTGAGGATAGAGTTGCAGAGGGAGGTACAGAGGTGTTGGTTCTGTAGCTTTTCAGTCAGGGTCTTTAGAGTAATGGTGTTAAATGTTGAGATGTAGTCAGTGAACAGCATCCTGACATTGGTATGCTGTAGACCTATTGTGGCAGTAGGCAAGTTGCAGTGAGTCCAGGTCCTTGCTGAGGCAGGAGTTCAGTCTGGTCATAACCAACCTCTCGAAGCATTTCATCACCGTAGATGTGAGTGCTACTGGGCGATAGTCATTAAGGCTGCTCTTCTTCGGCACTGGTATAATTGTGGCCCTTTTGAAGTAGGTGGGAACTTCTGACTGTAACACTGTATTTCAGGGCTGTACCAGATACTCCATCGGGCCTGCTGTCTTGCAAGGGTTCACCTTCTTGAAAAACAGCCTGATGTCAGCCTCCAAGACAGAGATCACAGGGTCGTCAGATGCTGCAGGGATTCTCACAGCTGTAGCTTCATTCTCCCTTTCAAAGCAAGCATAGAAGACGTTGAGCTGGTCTGGTAGTGAAGCATCACTGCCATTCATGATGCTGAGTTCTGCTTTGTAGGAGGTGCTGGCCTGCAAACCCAGCCAGAGTTGACGTGCATCTGATGTTGCCCCCAACCTTCTCTGCAACTGTTTCTTCATTCTTGAAATACCCGTCAGCAAATCATACCTGATTTTCTTGCGTAAACCTGGATCACTAGACTTAAATGCCAGAGATCTAGCTCTCAGCAGACTACGAACCTCCTGGTTCATCTACGGCTTTTGGTTTGGGAATGTAAAGCAAGTTTTGGTAGGCACACACTCATCCACACAGGTTTTAATGAAGTCGGTAACAACTGTGGCGTAGTCATCCAGGCTTGAAGATGAATCACTGCATGCAGTCCAGTCCACCGATTCAAAGCAGACCTGCAGACGCTCCTGTGCTTCCCTTGTCCATACCTTCTTGGTCCTCACTACTGGTGCTGCAGTCTTCAGTCTCTGCCTATCCTCAGGAGATCAGACAGGTGATCAGACTTTCCAAAGTGTAGGTGTGGGATAACACGGTAGGCACTCTTGAACTTAGTGTAACAGTGGTTCAGTGTGTTATTTCCTCTGGTACTGCAGGTGATTTCTTGGCAATAATTATTTAGTGACTTTATCAGGCTGGCCTGGTTAAAATCCCCAAATCTATGGGGAAGCTGTCAGAATGTGTTGTCTCATGCCTGTTGATTACATTGCTCAGTTTGATATTATCCTGGAACGTACGCCGCTTCCAAAAAGATTGCTGGTAGAATGGCCGGCACTTAATTCTGAAGTATTCCAGGTCTGGTAAGCAATATTGGGACATCACCAACACAATAGTACACCGCAAGGAGTTGATCATGAGGCATACACCTCCACCTCTGCTTTTTAGAGACTTGACTGACCTATCTTGACGGTGAATTGTGAACCCATTATTTGAATTGCTGTGTCTGGCATGGAAAGAGTTAACCAAGATTCCATAAAACAAAGGACGTACACATACCTAACGTCCTTCTGATACAGGGCTCTTGCTCTGAGATTGTGAATGTTATTTACCAGAGACTGTATGGTTGCCAGCAAGTTGGTATTGGAAGTAAACACCTTGTTTTTTTTTTAATGCACCATCAGACCGGCACTTCAACCCCTTTTTCGCTGGCAGCTTCTAAAAGGAGCTGTGTGCCAGCCGCAGTCCAGTCTATTTCCATCAGTTTTGTGCAGTGATAGATTGTTCCATTGCATTAGAACTTAGTTACTGACTGTAAACATCGTAGCTGCAGTTGTGGTTCTCAGTTGTAGCAGGCTAAAACGAGAATAGTTTTGCTAAAACGTATTTGATGTTTTCCATAATTTTCAATCATTGTTTTCATTAGCATCATCCTTGGTTTTTGGCACTCTGGTAGTAGAACTGCGTGATAAAGGACTGCTAAATTTATTAAGCTCTTACTGATCCGATTGTTAACCATGACTTTATTTTCCATTCTGTTCCCTGCAACCTTGACTCTCCTGTAGTCTAAAAATCATTGTGTCTCCCATCTTCAATATTTTGATGAATCAGGATTCATTGCTCCCTCTGGTGCAATTACAATGACTTATGGCTCTCAGGGAATAAACTTCTTCTCCATCTGAAGCAGATGACCCCTTTACTAGAGATTGTTTTTGCTCTGCATCATTCTGAACAGTTATATCGGTTTCCAGCAAGTGAAGGTGATTAGGTAGTCAACTAAGAAATGGTAACAAATTTTATTCATCCATGGATCCAATAGTCTTCAACTTATGAAAGTTTTAAATTGCTTATTATTGAAGCAGATGTTGCATTCTGACGATTCGAAAGGGGCGCTACCGTAGTGTAGCGATTGGGATGATGCTGTTACAGCTTGGCGTACTGGAGTTTAGAGTTCAATTCTGGTGTTCTGTGCAAGGAGTTTGTATGTTCTCCTCATGACCGTGTGGGTTTCCTGTAGGTGCTCCAGTACCTCCCACAGTCCAAAAATGTACTGGTCAGTAGGTAAATTAGTCATTGTAAATTGATCATAAGATATCGGAGCAGAATAGGCCATTCAGCCCATGAGTCTGATCCACCATTTCATCATGACTGATTGATTATCTCTCTCAACTCCATTCTCCTGCCTTCTCTCTGTAATCCTGAATACAGTAACCAAAAACCCATCAACCTCCAGCTTAAGTATACCCAGTGGTTTGGCTTCGCTTCCTTGTGGTCAAAGAAATTGTTCCTCATCTCTGTTTTAAATGGACGACTGTAAATTCTGAGGCTGTGCCCACTGGTCCTTGGCTCTCTTGCTGTAGGAAACATCCACTCTATCTAGGCTGCTTTCGAAACTATTGCTATGATTGTATTGCTGGTTCGATACAGAGGGACAGCTGGGTCCTGATGCTCTTGAAGATGTTGTTATTGACCTCTCAGTTTTATGTTTTTTCATGTCCTCGCCCAATTTCTCTTATTGCTGTTTGGCAGACTGGGGTTTGGGGTTTGATGTTCTTGCTGTTTCTTCATGTGGATGATCTGTTAGTTTTTGTGTGAGGGAGGGAGGGGTTGGGGAGTTTTTGTTTCTTTTTCTTTTGTGTGTTGGGGGGATTAATCTCTTTCTTTCTACTACTTCTATGGTTTTCTGTACTTTATGACAATCTGGAGAAGACAAAACTCAGAGCTGTATTCTGCATACATTCTTCGATAATAAGTTGAACCTTGAATTACTTAATCAATCCTGTAATTTCCTTTCTTCTGCCTCCCTTCCTTAAAGAGTGGAGTGATATTTGCAAGTAACCTATCTACCTTCAGACTTGCAACTTCCCAAACACCTTCTCCTAAGTAATAGCAATGCCACTCACTTCTGCCCCCTGAAACTCTCGCATTTCTGGATTTTCTGCTGGTGTCTTCCACAATGGAGATTGCTGCAAATCAGTTTGCCCACCATTTCTATGTCCCCCATTGCTACCTCTCCAAAGGCATTTTCCAATGGTCCCATATCCATTCTCGTCTCTCTTTTACTCATTATATATCTGAAGAAACTTATTATATCCTCTTTTATGTTATTGGTCAGCTTTCCTTTATAACCATATAACAATTACAGCACGGAAACAGCTCTTTTCTCTCTTTATGGCTTTTTAGTTGTCTTCTGTTGGTGTTTATAAGCTTCCCAATCCTCTACCTCCGCAGTGATTTTTGCTATATTATGTGGCCTTTCTTTTGCTTCTATTCTGTCTATGACTTCCCTCGTCAGCCACGGCTGCCCCATCCTCCCCACTCAATGTTTCAGAAGCAGGTTCTTCCTCTTTGCCATCAGATTTTTGAATGGACAACGGACACTTCACTATCTTTGCTCCTCTCTTTTTTTGTACTACCTATTTATTTTTTAATATATACTTCCTGTAATTTATAATTTTTATTATGCATTTGCAATGTACCGCTGCCACAAAACAACAAATTTCATGATATATGCCAGTGATATTGAACCAGATTCTGACCCGGATTTGGGCCATACCCTCCAACTATCCGGACCTGCCTCTCGGTTTTTTTGCGCTACCTTACTTTCCATTTTTCTATTTTCTATTTATGATTTATAATTTAAATTTTTACTGTTTACTAATTTTTACTATTTTTAATATTTAATATTTGTAATCCAGGGAGCGGGAAGCACAGAATCAAATATCGCTGTGATGATTGTACGTTCTAGTATCAATTGTTTGGCGACAATAAAGTATAAAGTATGAAGTAAGATTCTGATTCAGATTTAAATTTGGGCTCATCCACTTTAACTAACATGATAAAGGCTCAGTGCGAGCAGAGTTTGCATGTGTGAGTCACTGGTGCCTTCAGAAAGAACAGAACAGATTGGCAATCTAATGGATTTATTTGTGTCCAAGGCTGACTTGCGGGGGGGGGGTGGGAAACTGGAATACTACATGGAATGGAAAGCAAGAAATGCACCATTCGAACAAGCACTGCGGTGGAGCGTTGCCTGGAGTGCTTGTGAATGGTGTTTTGTGATAGTTCATGCAACAGATGTGTGAATTCATCTGGAATTCTGACTCACTTTCCCTGAGGGAGAAAGACATTCAGTTAGAGCATTCCCCTTTCACCCTGCTGACTTGGACTTTTTCCCAGACTAATGGAATAAAATGCTCAAAAGATTTGGGAATTATTGGGCATTTAAATTTCAACTCAAATCTTGAGTGTAACTTTGGTATAGTATGGATAGATAGAAAACATAGAAAATAGGTGCAGGAGTAGGCCATTTGGCCCTTCGAGCCTGCACCGCCATTTATTATGATCATGGCTGATCATCCAACTCAGAACCCCGCCCCAGCCTTCCCTCCATACCCCCGATCCCCGTAGCCACAAGGGCCATATCTAACTCCCTCTTAAATATAGCCAATGAACTGGCCTCAACTGTTTCCTGTGGCAGAGAATTCCACAGATTCACCACTCTGTGTGTGAAGAAGTTTTTCCTAATCTCAGTCCTAAAAGGCTTCCCCTTTATCCTCAAACTGTGACCCCTTGTTCTGGACTTCCCCAACATCGGGAACAATCTTCCTGCATCTAGCCTGTCCAATCCCTTTAGGATTTTATACGTTTCAATCAGATCCCCCATCAATCTTCTAAATTCCAATGAGTACAAGCCCAGTTCATCCAGTCTTTCTTCATATGAAAGTCCTGCCATCCCAGGAATCAATCTGGTGAACCTTCTTTGTACTCCCTCTATGGCAAGGATGTCTTTCCTCAGATTAGGGGACCAAAACTGCACACAATACTCCAGGTGTGGTCTCACCAAGGCCTTGTACAACTGCAGTATACCTCCCTGCTCCTGTACTCGAATCGTCTCGCTATAAATGCCAGCATACCATTCGCCTTTTTCACCGCCTGCTGTACCTGCATGCCCACTTTCAATGACTGGTGTATAATGACACCCAGGTCTCGTTGCACCTCCCCTTTTCCTAATCGGCCACCATTCAGATAATAATCTGTTTTCCTATTTTTGCCACCAAAGTGGATAACCTCACATTTATCCACATTAAATTGCATCTGCCATGAATTTTCCCACTCACCCAACCTATCCAAGTCACTCTGCATCCTCTTAGCATCCTCCTCACAGCTAACACTGCCACCCAGCTTCGTGTCATCCGCAAACTTGGAGATGCTGCATTTAATTCCCTCATCCAAGTCATTAATATATATTGTAAACAACTGGGGTCCCAGCACTGAGCCTTGCGGTACCCCACTAGTCACCGCCTGCCATTCTGAAAAGGTCCCGTTTATTCCCACTCTTTGTTTCCTGTCTGCTAACCAATACTCCATCCACACCAATACCTTACCCCCAATACCGTGTGCTTTAAGTTTGCACACTAATCTCCTGTGTGGGACCTTGTCAAAAGCCTTTTGAAAATCCAAATATACCACATCCACTGGTTCTCCCCTATCCACTCTACTGGTTACATCCTCAAAAAATTCTATGAGATTCGTCAGACATGATTTTCCTTTCACAAATCCATGCTGACTTTGTCCGATGATTTCACCGCTTTCCAAAGGTGATGTTATCACATCTTGATAACTGACTCCAGCAGTTTCCCCACCACCGACGTTAGGCTAACCGGTCTATAATTCCCCGGTTTCTCTCTCCCTCCTTTTTTAAAAAGTGGGGTTACATTAGCCACCCTCCAATCCTCAGGAACTAGTCCAGAATCTAACGAGTTTTGAAAAATTATCACTAATGCATCTGCTATTTCTTGGGCTACTTCCTTAAGCACTCTGGGATGCAGACCATCTGGCCCTGGGGATTTATCTGCCTTCAATCCCTTCAATTTACCTAACACCACTTCCCTACTAACAAGTATTTCGCTCAGTTCCTCCATCTCACTGGACCCTCTGTCCCCTACTATTTCTGGAAGATTATTTATGTCCTCCTTAGTGAAGACAGAACCAAAGTAATTATTCAATTGGTCTGCCATGTCCTTGCTCCCCATAATCAATTCACCTGTTTCTGTCTGTAGGGGACCTACATTTGTCTTTACCAGTCTTTTCCTTTTTACATATCTATAAAAGCTTTTACAGTCAGTTTTTATGTTCCCTGCCAGTTTTCTCTCATAATCTTTTTTCCCCTTCCTAATTAAGCCCTTTGTCCTCCTCTGCTGAACTCTGAATTTCAGCAGAGTTCTGAATTTGAACGAGTTTTCATTGATTTGGGGCGGAGATCTTAATACCTGTTTATTTCCAGCTTTGGACCGTTCGGCTCCTTTACGGACTTTACCTAATAAATCTGCAAATTTGATTAATTTTTTCCTTTCTGATTCTGGGTCGACGGACATTTGGCGTTTTCTGCATCCTCTAGGAAAAAGATTTTTCCTTTTTTCACATGTTCATCATTCCTATTCAAGAATTGATTATTTTTTCATTGATTCTCGTCTCATTCCTTCAGTGATTAAATGTGATTATGATTCTATAACCATTTCGGATCATGCTCCACTTAAGCTTTCTATTAAAATTATGGCCAATATACCAAACAATAGACAATGGCGTTTTAATTCGCTGTTGCTTCAGGACTCGGACTTTGTTAATTTTATGAATGAACAGATTGAGCTTTTTTTTACAATTAACCATACAGAAGATATTTCGGTTAACACTCTTTGGGACACTTTTAAAGCCTATATTCGGGGTCAGATTATTTCGTATTCCGTTGCTTTGAGGAAGAAACAGAAGCAGGAGGAGATGGCAATTGTGGACAAGATTAAAGAAATTGATAAGAAATATGTTATGGCTCCTTCTGAGGAGCTATACAAACTGGGATGAACAATTGTTGTAGTTCATCCATGCAACCTTTAAATGCTTGCCATTGCATATCCACCATCAATCCTTTAAGTGTCATTTGCCAGTCTATCTTAGCTAATTCACGTCTCATACCTTCCAAGTTACCCCTCTTTAAGTTCAGAACCTTTGTTTCTGAATTAACTATGTCACTCTCCATCTTAATGAAGAATTCCACCATATTATGGTCACTCTTACCCAAGGGGCCTCTCACGACAAGATTGCTAATTAACCCTTCCTCATTGCTCAAAACCCAGTCCAGAATAGCCTGCTCTCTAGTTGGATCCTCGACATGTTGGTTCAAAAAACCATCCCGCATACATTCCAAGAAATCCTCTTCCTCAGCACCTTTACCAATTTGGTTCACCCAATCTACATGTAGATTGAAGTCACCCATTATAACTGCTGTTCCTTTATTGCACACATTTCTAATTTCCTGTTTAATACCATCTCCGACCTCACTACTACTGTTAGTGGCCTGTACACAACTCCCACCAGCGTCTTCTGCCCCTTAGTGTTACACAGCTCTACCCATATCGATGCCACATCTTCCCGGCTTATGTCCTTCCTTTCTATTGCGTTAATCTCTTCTTTAACCAGCAACGCCACCCCACCTCCCCTTCCTTCATGTCTATCCTTCCTGAATATTGAATATCCCTGAACGTTGAGCTCCCATCCTTGGTCACCCTGGAGCTGTGATCCCAACTATATCATAATCATTAATAACAATCTGCACTTTCGATTCATCCACCTTATTACGAATGCTCCTTGCATTGACACACAAAGCCTTCAGGCGCTCTTTTACAACTCTCTTAGCCCTTATACAATTATGTTGAAAAGTGGCCCTTTTTAATGCTTGCCCTGGATTTGTCGGCCTGCCACTTTTACTCTTCTCCTTAGTACTTTTTGCTTCTACCCTCACTTTACACCCCTCTGTCTCTCTGTAACTAATTGTAACTAATTAGATTGTAACTAATGATCAACGCTGGACAATATGTGAGAGTAAGGAGATCTCCAACTTGAGCCAGTCTTAGTACATCAGAGCTGGTGCTTTATTTTGCAAAATATATACACCTGGCTCCCAAATTGATGAGTATAAGGTCACAGGAGCAAATACACATGCATTCAAAATGAATTTTTACTTAATTTCCTTTCTAACAAGATTTCTGCGATCTTCTATCCTACTCAGTATTGATTACTTAAGAGAACTGGGAACCACGGTAGTGTAGCTGTTTGCGTGATGCCACTATAGCTCGGGCGTCGGAATTCAGCGTTCATTTCCAGGCTCCTTTATAAGAAAACTTGTACGTTCTCCCCATGACCACATAGGTTTCCTCCAGGTGCTCCAGTATTCACCCACAGTCCAAAGACGTACTGGTTGTCATTGTAAAGTTTCCTGTGATTAGGCTTGGGTTAAATAGATGGGTTGCTGTGTGGTGCGGCTCGTTGGGCCAGAAGGCCCTGTTCCACACTGTACCCAGACATCCCACCTCTCCTGGAGGTTCCGGGGGTCTCCTGCATATTGATAGTGGCTCCCCGATGCCCGCAAATTATATACAATATCCCGGCATCAAATTCCCTGTACGTGTCCACATACTTGGCGATAATAAAGGATTCTGATTCTGAAATCGATTTTTTTTTTAGAGTGACTGAGAGAGAGAGAGTGCGGCGAAAGAGAGAGTGCGAGAGAGCGTGCCATGGCAGAGTCTTCCAGAAAAAGAAAATATAAAACATACGTCACCCCGGACTACACTAAAGTGTACCCCTGCCCAAGGGGTAAAAAATAATGACAGTGTTGCTCGCTGCGGTTTGTAACAGTGACTTTTCTATTGCCCATGGTGGGTTAAGACTGTAAAAGACATGTTGAGGTGAGTTTAACAGGTGTCATTCGTTCATTAGTATAGCTAACGTTATTTAAACTAGCTGGCTAGCTGCTGAGGAGCTACTCTATTGCAAACATCCCACCTCCCCCGGAAGTTCTGGGAGTCTCCCACAAATTGATGGTACTACCTCCCTGACATGAGTTTTTGCAGGGTGGGATGTCTGTGTATTTCTAAATAAAACTATGACTTGTGGTATCTTCTGTGTCTTACGTGGGAATTAAGTTCAAAGTCAGTGGGCACGTGGCCAAGTGGTTAAGGCATTGGACTAGTGACCTGAAGGTCGTGAGTTCGAGCCCCAGCCGAGGCAGCGTGTTGTGTCCTTGACCAAGGCACTTTATCACACATTGCTCTGCGACGACACTGGAGCCAAGCTGTATGGGTCCTAATGCCCTTCCCTTGGACAACGTTGGTGTCGTGGAGAGGGGAGACTTGCAGCATGGGCAACTGCTGGTCTTCCATACAACCTTGTCCAGGCCTGCGCCCTGGAGAGTGAAGACTTTCAACGGATGCCTTTGAAAAGTTCAAAGTTCGGAAAAAAATTATCAAATTACATATATGTCACTGTATACTCCCTTCAGATTTATTTTCTTATTGGCATTCACAGAACAGAGAAATACAGCAGAATCAATGAAAAACTACACGCAAAGAAAAATTGACAAACAACCCATATGCCAAAGATTATGGGAAATATCAGCATATTATTTGATCCAAGGAATAAGAAAGCCAGACACTGAACTCTCCTTGTTCAGTGTGATAGTATGTGTGCTCGTCAGACTGGCACAGAGAGGTTCCCCAGCCAGGAGCAGGCAATGATCGCAGGAGAGCGTCTGATCAATCGCAGAACTCTCCTGCTCAGGGTAGCTCAGCTTGTTACCATCCTCAGCTCCCAGTGGTGTCACCCCTTTACCCAAAAGAATGTTACAACTTGACAAGGGCTCAGTCTTGCAATACATGAAAGAGACATTGTTTGAGGACATTGAAGGCTTGCAGTTTATTCCAGCTGCAAGATGTAATTTTGTATTCTTCAGTTGTGGATGCTATTTTAGTTTATTCCAAGATGCTCTGAGCTTTTTTGCTACTCTGTGTTTATTTTACGAAGTGAGCCCTTGCCCATTTGCCTGGGAAAACTTTAAAAGTCAATCACAGACCTGGAGTGAGGGATAGATGTATGTTGAGCTGGTTTACATTTAGTTACACTCACAACACGCTGGAGGAACTCAGCAGGTCAGGCAGCATCTGTGGAAACGATGAGTCGACGTTTCGGGCCAGGACCCTTCGTCAGGACTGTAGAGGGAAGGGGCAGAGGCCTATAAAGAAGGTGATCGTTTCCAAGGATGCTGCCTGACCTGCTGAGTTCCTCCAGCGTGTTGTGAGTGTTGCTATGGCCCCAGCATCTACAGAGTATCACACATCAAAGTTGCTGGTGAACGCAGCAGGCCAGGCAGCATCTCTGGCTATTTTGTCAACACACATCAAAGTTGCTGGTGAACGCAGCAGGCCAAGCAGCATCTGTAGGAAGAGGTGCAGTCGACGTTTCAGGCCGAGACCCTTCGTCAGGACTAGCTATTTTGTATTTACATTTAGTTAGTCTCATGGCTTCTAATGAAATAAAAATTTTAACTTCTGGGTCAGGTAAATATCTGTGAAGAGAGTAAACAAAACATGTTTAATGTTTTGAGTCTAATTGGCCATTAAAGGACACAGATCTGAAGTGCTTGCTCCTGTCTCTCCAAGACACTGCCTGCCCTGCTGAATGTATGCAAAATGTTTTTACTTCAAGTCAAAGTTCAAAGTAAATTCATAGTCAAGATACATAAATATCACCATATACAGCCCTGAGATTCGTTTTCTTGTGGGTATTCACAGTAATTACAAAGAAACACAATAGAATCAATGAAATACCATACACAACAGGATGGACAAACAACAAATGTGCAAAACACCACTGGGCAAATAGAAAAATAAATAAACAAACAATAAAGATAAGTTGTAAAGCCCTTGAAAGTGAGTCCACAGGTTGTGGAAATGGTTCAGTGTTGGGATGAGTGAAGTTAACTCCTCTGGTTGAAGAGCCTGATGGTTGAGATGTAATAACTGTCCCTGAACCTGGTGGTGTGGGACAGGGGGAACAGGCAGGAGATTGGGGCTGAGAGGGAAATGGGTCAACCACGATGAAATGGTGGAGCAGACTCGGTATTTTGAGTTCTGCAAATACCGGTGACACTGGGCGGATGAGGTTTGTCCTGTAAGTCAGCTGCCGCACGTGTCTGACTGGATCGGGGGACAGCCTGTTACAGGAACAACAATGCTCTTGAACAGAAAATCCTCCATAAAGTAGCAGATACAACCATTTCATCATGTGTAAAGCCCTTCCCACCACTGAGCATATCTACATGAAACACTGTCGCAGGAAAGCAGCATTCATTGTCAGGGAGCCTCACATGCTCTCTTCTCACTGCTGCCATCAGGGAGGAGGTACAGGAGTTTCAGGACCCACACCACCATGTTCAGGAACAGCTATTACCCCTCAGCTATCAGGCTCTTCAGTCAAAGGTGACAACTTCACTCAACTTCACTTGCCCAAATCACTGAACTGTTCCCACAACTTATGGACTCACTTGGAAGGACTTGACAACTCATGTTCCTGATACTTATTATTTATTTAGCACTTCCCACTAACCTTTTAATTCTGTCACCTCTATCCTTCACTAAAAATAGCAACCTGGAGGTTCTGGTTTCAGTGATCAGAACAGGGCAACAGCCTGGTTTGGCAGATCTCCGTCGACGTGGCTTTGAGCCTGACTTTTGTTGTGGTGCGTGAATATTTTCCTGTGCCCATGTGGATTTCCTCCAGGAGTTCCGCTTTGCTCCCGTATTTCCAGGACATTCTTATTACATAGAAACATAGAAAATAGGTGCAGGAGTTGGCCATTCGGCCCTTCGAGCCTGCACCGCCATTTATTATGATCATGGCTGATCATCCAACTCAGAACCCTGCACCAGCCTTCTCTCCATACTTCCTGATCCCTTTAGCCACAAGGGCCATATCTAACTCCCTCTTAAATATAGCCAATGAACTGGCCTCAACTGTTTCCTGTGGCAGAGAATTTCACAGATTCACCACTCAGTGTGAAGAAGTTTTTCCTCATTTTGGTCCTAAAAGGCTTCCCCTTTATCCTCAAACTGTGACCCCTCATTCTGGACTTCCCCAACATCAGGAACAATCTTCCTGCATCTAGCCTGTCCAATCCCTTTAGGATTTTATACGTTTCAATAAGATCCCCCCTCAATCTTCTAAGTTCCAATGAGTATAAGCCTAGTTCATCCAGTCTTTCATCATATGAAAGTCCTGCCATCCCAGGAATCAATCTGGTGAACCTTCTTTGTACTCCCTCTATGGCAAGAATGTCTTTCCTCAGATTAGGGGACCAAAACTGTACACAATACTCCAGGTGTGGTCTCACCAAGGCCTTGTACAACTGCAGTATACCTCCCTGCTCCTGTACTCGAATCCTCTTGCTATAAATGCCAGCATACCATTTGCCTTTTTCACCGCCTGCTGTACCTGCATGCCCACTTTCAATGACTGGTGTACAATGACACCCAGGTCTCGTTGAACCTTCCCTTTTCCTAATCGGCCACCATTCAGATAATAATCTGTTTTCCTGTTTTTGCCACCAAAGTGGATAACCTCACATTTATCCACATTAAATTGCATCTGCCATGAATTTGCCCATTCACCTAACCTATCCAAGTCACCCTGCATCCTCTTAGCATCCTCCTCACAGCAAACACTGCCACCCAGCTTCGTGTCATCCGCAAACTTGGAGATGCTGCATTTAATTCCCTCGTCTAAGTCATTAATATATATTGTAAACAACTGGGGTCCCAGCACTGAGCCTTGCGGTATCCCACTAGTCACCGCCTGCCATTCTGAAAAGGTCCCATTTATTCCCACTCTTTGCTTCCTGTCTGCTAACCAATTCTCTATCCACATCAATACCATACCCCCAATACCGTGTGCTTTAAGTTTGCACACTAATCTCCTGTGTGGGACCTTGTCAAAAGGCTTTTGAAAATCCAAATATACCACATCCACTGGTTCTCCCCTATCCACTCTACTAGTTACATCCTCAAAAAGTTCTATGACATTCATCAGACATGATTTTCCTTTCACAAATCCATGCTGACTTTGTCCGATGATTGATATCGTTGATAGATTATTTGGCCACAGAGATAGTGTGGGTGTAGCATCAGGTGAAGTCGGTTGGAAAATAGGAGAGCGTAGGTTGCATGGAAACGTTGGGAGATGGGACTACTTCGAAAGCTAGCATAGACTCAGTTGGCCCTATGATCTCCATTTTTAAAAAAATTGGATACGGGTGACCCCCACATTATAGAGGGCTGTATTCCTGGAAATCTGTCTGTATTGCAGAGCTGTGTCATCTGCATGTGCTTCAAGAAATGCAAGTTGAAAAAACCATAGTTTTCTCACATAAATCCGAGAGAGTGAACTTTTTTATATTCAAAGTTCAAAATAAATTCTATTATCATATTATTCATAAGGGTCACCATATACAACCCTGAGTTTCGCTTTCCTTTGCACATACTTTATACCTCATTGTCGCCAAACAATTGATACTAGAATGTACAATCATCACAGCGATATTTGATTCTGCGCTTTCTGCTCCCTGGATTACAAATATTAAATATTAAAAATAGTAAAAATTAGTAAATATTAAAATTTTATATTATGAATCATAAATAGAAAATAGGAAAATGGAAAGTAAGGTAGTGCAAAAAAACCGAGAGGCAGGTCCAGATATTTGAAGGGTATGGCCCAGATCCGGGTCAGGATCCGTTCAGCAGTCTTATCACAGTTGGAAAGAAGCTGTTCCCAAATCTGACTGTACAAGTCTTCAAGCTCCTGAGCCTTCTCCCGGAGGGAAGAGGGACGAAAAGTGAGTTGGCTGGGTGGGTCGTGTCTTTGATTATCCTGGCAGCACTGCTCCGACAGCGTGCGGTGTAAAGTGAGTCCACAGACGGAAGATTGGTTTGTGTGATGTGCAGCGCCGTGTTCACGATCTTCTGCAGCTTCTTTCGGTCTTGGACAGGACAACTTCCATACCAGGTTGTGATGCAACCTAGAATAATGCTTTCTACAGTGCATCTATAAATATTAGTGAGGGTGTTAGGGGACAGGCCAAATTTCTTTAGTTTTCTCAGGAAGTAAAGGCGCTGGTGGGCCTTCTTGGCAGTGGACTCTGCTTGGTTGGACCAAGTCAGGTCATTTGTGATATTGACCCCGAGGAACTTAAAGCTTTTGACCTGTTCCACTTGCGCACCACCGATGTAAATTGGGTCGTGCAGTCTGCTACTCCTTCTGAAGTCAACAACCAATTCCTTCGTCTTGCTGATGTTGAGGGATAGGTTATTGTCTTCGCAAACATACTCAGCAAATCTATAGAATAATAACTATAATAGGATCAATGAAAGATTGACCAGCATGCAGAAGACAACAAACTGTTCAAATGTACATATAAATCTATGGCAATAAATAATGCTTCAGGGATCTGTTCTGGGACCCCTTCTCTTTGTGATTTTTATACATAACCTAGATGAGGAAGTGGAAGGATGGGTTAGTAAATTTGCTGACACAAGGTTGGGGGTGTTGTGGATAGTGTGAAGGGCTGTCAGAGGTTACAATGGGACATTGACAGGATACAAAACTGGGCTGAGAAGTGGCAAATGGAGTTCAACCCAGATAAATGTGAAATGGTTTATTTTGGTAGCTCAAATATGATGTGTGGTAAACCATATATATGTTGTAAAACTGGGTTAACTGTCTGGACACGCCCCTCTGCTGACTGCCCCTGTGGCTCCTGCCACAGATTCCTGTATAAAGGTGATTCCACCTTGCCCCCCCCCCCCCCAGTCCGGGGGCAGACACTCAACGTGGAGGTCGTATTGTACAGCGAATAAAAGCCTTTCAGTACTTTACCCAACTTCAGTCTTTTGGAGTTATTGAAGGTACTTCATAATGGCAGAATATAGTATTAATGGTAAGACTCTTGGCAGTGTGGAGGATCAGAGGGATCTTGGAGTCCGAGTTCATAGGACACTCAAAGCAGCTGCGCAGGTTGACTCTGTGGTTAAGAAGGCATACGGTGTATTGGCCTTCATCAACCATAGGATTGAGGTCGAGAGCCAAGAGGTAATGTTACAGCAGTATAGGACTCTGGTCAGACCCCAGTTGGAGTACTGTGCTCAGTTCTGGTTGCCTCACTACAGGAAAGATGTGGAAACCATAGAAAGGGTGCAGGGGAGATTTACAAGGATGTTGCCTGGATTGGGGAGCATGCCTTATGAGAATAGGTTGAGTGAACTCGGCCTTTTCTCCTTGGAGCGGCGGAGGATGAGAGGTGACCTGATAGAGGTGTATAAGATGATGAGAGGCATTGATCATGTGGATAGTCAGATGCTTTTTCCCAGGGCTGAAATGGCTAACACGAGAGGACACACTTTTAAGGTGCTTGGAAGTAGGTACAGATGAGATGTCAGAGCTAAGTTTTTCACACAGAGGGTGGTGTGTTCGTGGAATGGGCTGCCGGCGAAGATGGTGAAGGCAGATACAATAAGGTCTTTGTAGAGACTCCTGGATAGGTACATGAAGCTTAGAAAAATAGAGGGCTATGGGTAACCTGAGGTAATTTCTAAGGTAAGGACATGTTTGGCACAGCATTGTGGGCAGAAGGGCCTGTATTGTGCTGTAAGTTTTCTATGGTTCTATATTTTCTATGTGTCTAAATCATGGCTTGGTAAGGCAAATGCTCTGCTTGTGACCATGAGAAATTGTAGAGTTGTGGACACATCTGAGCACATCAAAGAACCTAACCTCTCCTCCATGGAACACACACAAAATGCTGGAGGAACTCAGCAGGCCAGGCAGCATCTATGGAAAAGAGTACTGTCAACGTTTCACACTGAAACTTGTCCTGCCCGAAGGGTTTCAGCGTTCCATCAATGCTGCCGAGTTCCTCCAGTATTTTGTGTGTTGCTCTGGATTTCCAGCATCTGCAGATTCTCTCTTGTTTGTGATTTGACTCTGCTCCATGGTCATCTGTCTATACTTCTCACAGCCTCACTTCTCCTTTCTGGCTTTGGACAGAAAACACTGAAGTTTGAAAGCATGTACAGCAGATTCAAGTCAGCTTCTACCTCACGGTTACAGGACTATTGGATGGCTCCCTAGCACAATGACATTGATTCTTCCCCTCACAATTTACCTGGTTACGATTTTGCACCTTACTGCACTTCCTCTGTAGCTGTTACACTTTGTTCAGCTATTCTCTTAGCTCGGACTGTCTGAGTGCACTGTGTAATGAATTATGTGTGCAAGACTAGTTTTTCACTGTAGCTCAGCCCAGTGACAATAATAAACCATTTCAGTTCCAATAATGCAGTACTTTCGGCTGCCTTAATACTGCATGAACAATAGGCTCATTGTGGTTCTGACAGAGTCATCTGTGACAACATCTTTAAATAGCCATAAAAAATAAGTTCTCCTGTAACCTGATACATTCGATCTGATAGGGCTTGGCTGTCTTATTTACCAAAGGATGTGGTCATTTGCTTAATAGCTCTGGTTATCTTTGAACTCCAATTCAACTACCTTCCTAAACCCAGCTGATGAACAAAGACCCAACAAAAATTATTAAACTATACACTCAAGCCCTTTATTGTGAATACAGTCACTGTGCGACAGGCTGTCCAGGATGCAGGTGATGCGAAAATCTGAAGTAAATCGGCTTTTAACATTGTTTATTTTATTGTTATTAGCATAAGGGTGTAAACTCAAACTTGCACTGGTGGGTTGATAGTTTTCCATATAACAATTACAGCACGGAAACAGTCCATCTCGGCCCCTCTAGTCTGTGCCGAACTCTTACTCTCACCTAGTCCCACTGACCTGCTCTCAGCCCATAACCCTCCATTCCTTTCCTGTCCATATATCTATTCAACTTAACTTTAAATGACAACATCGAACCTGCCTCAACCACTTCTGCTGGAAGCTCGTTCCACGCAGCTACCACTCTCTGAGTAAAGAAGTTCCCCCTCATGTTACCCCTAAACTTTTGCCTGTTAACTCTCAACTCATGTCCTCTTGTTTGAATCTCCCCCACTCTCAATGGAAAAAGCCTATCCACGTCAACTCTATCTATCCCCCTCATAATTTTAAATACCTCTATCAAGTCCCCCCTCAACCTTCTATAAAGACCCAACTTGTTCAACCTTTCGCTGTAACTTAGGAGATGAAACCCAGGTAACATTCTAGTAAATCTTCTCTGTACTCTCTCAATTTTATTGACATCTTTCCTATAATTCGGTGACCAGAACTGTACACAATACTCCAAATTTGGCTTTACCAATGCCTTATACAATTTCAACATTACATCCCAACTCCTATACTCAATGCTCTGATTTATAAAGGCCAGCTTTCTTCACCACCCTATCCACATGAGATTCCACCTTCAGGGAACTATGCACCATTATTCCTAGATCCCTCTGTTCTACTGCATTCTTCAATGCCCTACCATTTACCGTGTATGTCCTATTTTGATTAGTCCTACCAAAATGTAGCACCTCACATTTATCAGCATTAAGCTCCATCTGCCATCTTTCAGCCCACTCTTCTAACTGGCCTAAATCTCAATGCAAGCTTTGAAAACCTACTTCATTATCCACAACGCCACCTATCTTAGTATCATCTGCATACTTACTCATCCAATTTACCACCCCATCATCCAGATCATTAATGTGTATGACAAACAACATTGGACCCAGTACAGATCCCTGAGGCACACCACTAGACACCGTCCTCCAATCTGACACACAGTTATCCACCACCACTTTCTGGGATCTCCCATTCAGTCACTGCTGAATCCATTTTACTACTTCAATATTAATACCTAACGATTGAACCTTCCTAACTAACCTTCTGTGTGGAACCTTGTCAAAGGCCTTACTGAAGTCCATATAGACAACATCCACTGCTTTATCCTCGTCAACTTTCCTAGTAACCTCTTCAAAAAATTCAATAAGATTTGTCAAACATGACCTTCCACGCACAAATCCATGTTGACTGTTCCTAATCAGATCCTGTCTATCCAGATGATTATATATACCATCTCTAAGAATACTTTCCATCAATTTACCCACCACTGACGTCAAACTCGCAGGCCGATAATTGCTAGGTTTACTCTTAGAACCCTTTCTAAACAATGGAACAACATGAGCAATATGCTAATCCTCTGGCACCATCCCCGTTTCTAATGACATTTGAAATATTTCTGTCAGAGCCCCTGCCATTTCCACACTAACTTCCCTCAATGTCCTAGGGAATATCCTGTCTGGACCCGGAGACTTATCCACTTTTATATTCCTTAAAAGTGCCAGTTCTTCCTCTTCTTTAATCAGCATATTTTCCATAACTTCCCTACTTGTTTCCCTTACCTTACACAATTCAATATCCTTCTCCTTAGTGAATACCGAAGAAAAGAAATTGTTCAAAATCTCCCCCATATCTTTTGGCTCCCCACATAGCCGTCCACTCTGATTCTCTAAGGGACCAATTTTATCCCTCACTATCCTGGATTATCCTTCCATCTCATTGCTGTCTGGGCAATAAATACAGAGAGCAAGAATGAAACCTCAAGACTAATTTCAATGTGTGTTAAAGGGACACCTATCAGTGCTTCTAAACACAGGTCGTGGGCATAATTAGCAAACTATTGCTATGGTAGTGTAGCTGTTGGCACAGCGTTATTACAGCTTGGGTGTTGCCATAGTGAGGAGTTCAATTCCAGCACTGTCTGTAAGGAGCTTGTACGTTCTCCCCGTGACTGTGTGGGTTTCCTCTGGGTGCTTTGGTTCCCCGCCGCAGCCCAAAGAGCTACCGGTTAGTAGGTTAATTGGTCATTGTAAATTGTCCTGTGCTTAGGCTAGGGTTCAATCACTGGGTCATTTGGCAAGAAGGGCCTGTTGCATGCTGTATCTCGTAATGAGTAAATAATATGGCCGTCCAGTGTCAGTGGCACTTGCAAATAGTCAGCTGTACTGTACCTGCCACGTCGGAGTCTTACTATAGCTCCTTGTAATTCTGAAGTTTATTTCCACTGAAGCCATGACAGCTGATTGCAGTTTCAGCTGTTAAACATGTTTCAAGATTAGTCCACGTTGTTCCTTGGACCAGGAGTTAATTGCAGAACTGTCAGCAAGTTTACAATCCATGGACCTTGTCCATGCAGATTGTAATTGGGCCTTTTTATTGTTTAACTGCTGCTTACCCTGGGCAGTTCCTGGTCTCAGACTGGGAATTGCTCATTCAATTCCTGTTTATACTGTGTGGCTCCAGCCTGGCTGCAGCATGTTCAGCTGTTTGCTCAGAATCTGCAGGCCAGCTTTAATCACATTCATGTTTACTGTCATCTGATGGTGCATAATTACATGTAAACAAAACAATGGCCTTCTGGATATCACATCAAAAAAAATATTGCAAGTTGATCAAATATAATTAAACATGTATGTGAAGTGCAGAGCACAGGTGAACAGCTGGCTCTCCTGGTGATGATAGCAGGGTCTTCATTAGTCTCACAGCCTAAAGGATGAAGCTGTGACCCGGTCTGGCATCCTGGCCAATCCTCCTTCCTGAAGGTAGTGGGTCAGAGAGACTCTGGGATGGGTGGCAGGGGTCCTCAGAGGAGCAAAGGGACCTGGGAGTCCTTGTGCAGGGTTTCCTAAATGTTAACTTGCAAGTTGAGTTGGTGGTGAGGAAGGCAAATGCAATGTTAGCATTCATTTCGAGAAGATGAGAATATCAAAGCAAGGATGTAATGCTGCAGCTTTATAAAGCACTGGTTAGATCGTACTTCGAGGATAATATAAACCATATAACCATATAACAATTACAGCACGGAAACAGGCCATCTCGGCCCTTCTAGTCCGTGCCGAACTCTTACTCTCACCTAGTCCCACCAACCTGCACTCGGCCCATAACCCTCCATTCCTTTCCTGTCCATATATCTATCCAATTTAACTTTAAATGACAACATCAAACCTGCCTCAACCACTTCTGCTGGAAGCTCGTTCCACACAGCTACCACTCTCTGAGTAAAGAAGTTCCCCCTCATGTTACCCCTAAACTTTTGCCCTTTAACTCTCAACTCATGTCCTCTTGTTTGAATCTCCCCCACTCTCAATGGAAAAAGCCTATCCACGTTAACTCTATCAATCCCCCTCATAATTTTAAATACCTCTATCAAGTCCCCTCTCAACCTTCTACGCTCCAAAGAATAAAGACCCAACTTGTTCAACCTTTCTCTGTAACTTAGGAGATGAAACCCGGGTAACATTCTAGTAAATCTTCTCTGTACTCTCTCAATTTTATTGATATCTTTCCTATAATTCAGTGACCAGATAATGAGCAGTTTATCTGAGAAAAGATGTTCTGGCTTTGGAGAGGGTCCAGAGGAGATTCATGAGAATGATTCTGTGAATGAAAGGGTTAACATATGAGGAGCATTTGATGGCTCTGGGCCTGTGCTCACTGGAATTTAGACAAAAGACAGGGAAATCTCATTGAAACATCTTGAATATTGAAATGCCTCGATAGAGTGGGTGTGGAGAGGATGTATCCAATAGTGGGCGAGTCTAGGATCAGAGGGTACAATCTCAGAATAAAAGAATAGAAGGAGATTTACAAGGTTGTTGTCTGGATTGGAGAGAATGCCTTATGAGAATAGGTTGAGTGAACTTGGCCTTTTCTCCTTGGAGCGATGGAGAATGAGAGGTGACCTGATAGGGGTGTATAAGATGATGAGAGGCATTGATTGTGTGGATAGTCAGAGGCCTTTTCCCTGGGCTGGAATAGCTAACACGAGAGGGCACAGTTTTAAGGTGCTTGGAAGTAGGTACAGAGGAGATATCAGGGGTAAGTTTTTTACGCAGAGATAGGTGACTGTGTGGAATGGGCTGCCGGCGAGGATGGTGGAGATGGATACGATAGGGTCTTTTAAGTGATTCCTGGATAGGTACATAGAGGTTAGAAAAAGGCTATGGGTAACCCTTGGTAACTTCTAAAGTAAGTACATGTTCAGTACAGCATTGTGGGCCGAAGGGCCTGTATTATGCTGTAGTTTTTCTATGTTTCTAATGTCCATTTAGAACAGAGATGAGAAACTTCTTTAGCCAGAGAGTAGTAAATCTGTAGAATACATTGCTTCAGACAGCTGTGGAGGACAAGTCACTGGGTATATTTCAATTGGAGGATGAGAGGTGGTTGATTACTAAGGGCATCAAAGGTTACAGGAAGAAGGCAGGAGATTGAGGTTGAGCAGGATAATAAATCAGCCATGGCGAATTGGTGGAGCAGACTCGATGGGCTGAATAGCTTAATTCTGCTCCTATGCTTGATGATCTGTTCACTCAATTTTTCTTTAACCTGGTCTCACTCCATCACAGGTATTTCCTTTGTTTTATTTGACCTTCTGCAAACTCCCTGCGACATAAAACTAGCATGTTTTCACACTTGCTTGGGTATTGAGGTCAAGGGCGTTTGGCCAGAAATATTAACACAACGTTCTCCTGCCCTCTCCCCACACACACGCTCACACACTCTGCCTGCCCAGCAGAATGTTTCCAGCTTTATCTGTTTTTATTTTTAACATTTAATGTGAATGTGCACATCATCAATAGTGTGAAGTTCAACCTCAACAATTATTATTGTTCTTATAAAACATTTCATGATTTATATTTGCATAGAGTTCTGCATAGGTATGTTCCATTGAGGCAGGGAAAGGATGGTAGGGTAAAAGAACCAAGGTGTACAAAATGTATAGGAAATCTCATTAAGAAGAAAAGTAAAGCTTATGAAAGGTTCAAGAAACTAGGTACCGTTAGCGCTCTAGAAAATTACAAGGTTGCCAGAAAAGAGCTTAAGAATGAAATTAGCAGATCCAGAAGGGGCCATGAGAAGTCCTTGGGGAGCAGGATTAAGGAAAACCCCAAGGCAATCTACAAGGATTGTGAAACGGGCCCAGCAGGGATTGCACTTTCTGAGGAAGCTTAAACAAGCATCACTCCCCACTAACATCGTAACTACATTCTACAGAGGCGTGGTTGAGAGTGTGCTGACCTTTTGCATCACAACCTGGTACTCCAGCTGCAGTGCTGTCGACAAAAAAGCCTTGCAGAGGGTGGTTAGGGGAGCAGAGAAGGTTATTGGGGTCTCCCTACCTTCTGTCCAAGACCTCTTTCAGAGTCGATGCCTCCAGAAGACACGGTACCTCATTAAAGACCCCTCACACCCTCTCCATGAACTGTTTGTTCTTCTGCCATCAGGCAAACGTTACAGGAGCATCAAAACTAAACCACAAGGCTACTAAACAGCTTCCTCCCACAGGCAGTCAGACTGCTAAATAGCTGCTCCACCTGACTCTGCTTTGGACACTTTTAACTTGCACTGGACACTTATAACTTGATTTTAACTGACATGTGGCTGTTGTGATTTACTACTTATTGTTATGTTTATTATTTAGTGTTGTGTTTGTTATGTTATGATTGCACTGCTCCTGGGAAACGCTGTCTCATTCTACTCTGAAGAGCTAATGTATGGTTAGAATGACAATAAAGTTTTATGAACTTTTTGAATCTTGAAGTATGTGAAGAGCAAGAGGATGAGCCGTGTGAGAATAGGACCAATCAGGTGTGATAGTGGAAACGTGTGCATGGAGTCGGAGGAAGTAGCAGAGGTACTTAAGAAAAATTCTTTGCTTCAGTATTCACCAGGGAAAAGGACTCTAGCAATTGTGGGGATAACTTATATTGGACTGAAATGCTTGAGCATATAGACATTAAGAAAGAGGATGTGCTAGAGCTTTTGGAAGGTATTAAGTTAGGTAAGTCCCTGGGTCTGGACAAGATATACTGCAGGCTACTGTGGGGAGCAAGGGAGCCTCTGGCGATGATCTTAGCAGTATCAACAGGGAAGGGAGATCTACTGGAGGATGGGAGGGTTGAAAACGTTGTTTCCTTATTCAAGAAAGGGAGTAGAGATAACCCAGGAAATTATAGACCTTTGAATCTTACTTCAGTAGTGGGCAAGTTGTTGCAGAAGATCCTGAGAGGCAGGATTTATGAGCATTTGAGAGGTATAATAAGTTTGTGGATAGTCAGCATGGCTTTGTCAAGGGTGGGTTGTGCCTTACGAGCCTGATTGAATTCTTTCAGGATGTAACAAAACACATTGAAGAAGGTAGAGCAGTGGATCAGAATCATGATTATTATATCCGGCATGTGACGTGAAATTTGTTAACTTAGCAGCAGCTGTTCAATGCAATACATAATATAAAAGAAAAAATAAATAAATAAATTATAGTATACACATAATGAATAAATTAAAAATCATGCAAAACCAGAAATAATATATATTTTTTTAAAAGTGAGGTAATGTTCACAAGATCAATGTCCACTTAGGAATAGAAACATAGAAAATAGGTGCAGGAGTAGGCCATTCGGCCCTTCGAGCCTGCACCGCCATTCAGTACGATCATGGCTGATCATCCAACTCAGAACCCTGCACGTGCCTTCTCTCCATAACCCCTGATCCCTTTAGCCACAAGGGCTATATCTAACTCCCTCTTAAATATAGCCAATGAACTGGCCTCAACTGTTTCCTGTGGCAGAGAATTCCACAGATTCACCACTCTCTGTGTGAACAAGATTTTCCTAAGCTTGGTCCTAAAAGGCTTCCCCTTTATCCTCAAACTGTGACCCCTCGTTCTGGACTTCCCCAACATCGGGAACAATCTTCCTGCATCTAGCCTGTCCAATCCCTTGAGAATTTTATACGTTTCAGTAAGATCCCCCCTCAATCTTCTAAATTCCAGAGAGTATAAGCCTAGTCGATCATATGAAAATCCAGTCATCCCAGGAATCAATCTGGTGAACCTACTTTGTACTCCCTCTATGGCAAGAATGTCTTTCCTCAGATTAGGGGACCAAAACTGCACACAGTACTCCAGGTGTAGTCTCACCAAGGCCTTGTACAACTGCAGTAGTACCTCCCTGCTCCTGTACTCGAATCCTCTCGCTATAAATGCCAGCATACCATTCGCCTTTTTCACCGCCTGCTGTACCTGCATGCCCACTTTCAATGACTGGTGTATAATGACACCCAGGTCTCGTTGCACCTCCCCTTTTCCTAATCAGCCACCATTCAGATAATAATCTGTTTTCCTGTTTTTGCCACCAGAGTGGATAACCTCACATTTATTGACATTAAATTGCATCTGCTATGAATTTGCCTACTCACCTAACCTATCCAAGTCACCCTGCATCCTCTTAGCATCCTCCTCACAGCTAACACTGCCGCCCAGCTTCATGTCATCCGCAAACTTGGAGATGCTGCATTTAATTCCCTCGTCTAAGTCATTAATATATATTGTAAACAACTGGGGTCCCAGCACTGAGCCTTGCGGTACCCCAGTAGTCACTGCCCGCCATTCTGAAAAGGTCCCGTTTATTCCCACTCTTTGCTTCCTGTCTGCCAACCAATTCTCTATCCACACCAATACCATCAATACTCTAGCATTTTCCCCACCACCGATGTTAGGCTAACTGGTCTATAATTCCCCGGTTTCTCTCTCCCTCCTTTTTTAAAAAGCGGGGTTACATTAGCCACCCTCCAATCCTCAGGAACTAGTCCAGAATCTAAAGAGTTTTGAAAAATTATCACTAATGCATCCACTATTTCTTGGGCTGCTTCCTTAAGCACTCTGGGATGCAGACCATCTGGCCCTGGGGATTTATCTGCCTTTAATCCCTTCAATTTACCTAACACCACTTCCCTACTAACATGTATTTCCCTCAGTTCCTCTATCTCACTAGACCCTCTGTCCCCTACTATTTCCGGAAGATTATTTATGTCCTCCTTAGTGAAGACAGAACGAAAGTAATTATTCAATTGGTCTGCCATGTCCTTGTTCCCCATAATCAATTCACCTGTTTCTTACTGTAAGAGACCTACATTTGTCTTAACCAATCTTTTTCTTTTCACATATCTATAAAAGCTTTTACAGTCAGTTTTTATGTTCCCTGCCAGTTTTCTTTCATAATCTTTTTTCCCTTTCCTAATTAAGCCCTTTGTCCTCCTCTGCTGGACTCTGAATTTCTCCCAGTCCTCAGGTGAGCCACTTTCTCTGGCTAATTTGTATGTTTCTTCTTTGGAATTGATACTATCCCTAATCACCCTTGTCAGCCACGGGTGCACTACCTTCCCTGGTTTATTCTTTTGCCAAACTGGGATGAACAATTGTTGTAGTTCATCCATGCGATCTTTAAATGCTTGCCATTGCATATCCACCGTCAACCCTTTAAGTATCATTTACCCGTCTATCTTAGCTAATTCACGTCTCATACCTTCCAAGTTACCCTTCTTTAAGTTCAGAACCTTTTTTTCTGAATTAACAATGTCACCCTCCATCTTAATGAAGAATTCCACCATATTATGGTCACTCTTACCCAAGGGGCCTCTCACAACAAGATTGCTAATTAACCCTTCCTCATTGCTCAATACCCAGTCTAGAATGACTGCTGTCTAGTTGATTCCTCGACATGTTGGTTGAGAAAACCTTTTACAACACTCTTAGCCCTTGTACAATTATATTGAAAAGTGGCCCTTTTTGATTTTTGCCCTGGATTTGCCGGCCTGCCACTTCTACTTTTCACCTTACTACCTTTTTGCTTCTACTCTTATCTTACACCCCTCTGTCTCTCTGCACTTGTTCCCATCCCCCTGCCACATTAGTTTAAATCCTCCTGAACAACAGTAGCAAACGCTCCCCCTAGGACAATGGTTCCAGTCCAGCCCAGGTGCAGACCATCCTGTTTGTACCAGTCCCACCTCCTCCAGGACTGGTTCCAATGCCCCAGAAATTTGAATCCCTCCCCCTTGCACCATTTTCAAGCCACGTATTCATCTGACATGTCCTCCTATTTCTACTCTGACTAGCACATGGCACTGGTAGTAATCCAGAGATTATTACCTTTGTGGTCCTACTTTTTAGTTTATCTCCTAACTCCCTAAATTCACCTTGTAGGACCACATCCCGTTTTTTTACCGAAATCGTTGGTACCTATGTGCACCACGACCACTGGCTGTTCACCCTCCCACTCCAGAATGTCCTGCAGCCGCTCACAGACATCCTTGACCCTTGCACCAGGGAGGCAACATACCCTCCCGGAGTCTCGTTTGCAGCAGAGTCGGATGGCAGAGGGGAAGAATCACTGAGTGTGTGCCTTCAAGCTTCTGTACCTCCTACCTGATGGTAACAGTGAGAAAAGGGCATGTCCTGGTGCTGGAGGTCCTTAATAATGGACGTTGCCTTTCTGAGACACTGCTCCTTGAAGATGTCCAGGATACTTTGCAGGCTAGTACCCAAGATGGAGCTGACTAGATTTATGACCCTCTGCAGCTTCTTTCAGTCCTGTGCAGTAGCACACCACCCCCCACCCCGCCGCCGTACTAGACAGTGATGCAGCCTGTCAGAATGTCTGCTCATCATGGTACATCTATAGAAGTTTTTGACTGTTTTTGTTGACTTACCAAATCTCCTCAAACTCCTAACTATTGGGACCAGGTTAGGTCCCCAGAGCTCTTGACACCCAGGAACTTGAAACTGCTCACTCGCTCCACTTCTGATCCCTCAATGAGGATTAGAATGTGTTCCTTCATCTTACCCTTCCTGAAGTCCACAATCAGCTCTTCCATCTTACTGATTTTGAGTGCCAGGTTGTTACTGCGGCACCACTCCACTAGTTGGCATATCTCACTCCTGTACGCCCTCTCGTCACTACCTGAGATTCTACCAACAATGGTTGTATCATCAGCAAATTTATAGATGGTATTTGAGTTATGCTTAGCCATACAGTCATGGATATAGAGAGAGTAGAGCAGTGGGCTAAGCACACACCCCTGAGATGTACCAATGTTGACCTTCAGTGTGGTGGAGATATTATCACCAATCTGCACAGACTGTGGTCTTCTGGTTGGGAAGTTGAGTATCCACTTGCAGAAGGAGGTACAGAGGCCCAGGTTCTGTAACTTCTCAATCAGGATTGTGGCAATGATGATGTTAATTGCTGAGCTATAGTCGATGAACAGCATCCTGACGTAGGCGTTTGTGTTGTCCAGGTGGTCTAAAGGCATGTGGAGAGCCATGGAGATTGCATCTGGCGTTGACCTATTGTGACAATAGGCAAATTGCAGTGGGTCCAGGTCCTTGCTGAGGCAGGAGTTCAGTCTAGTCATGATCAACCTCTCGAAGCATTTCATCACTGTAGATGTGAGTGGTGCTGGGCAATAGTCATTAAGGCAGCTCAGATTATTCTTCTTAGGCACTTGTATAATTGTGGCCTTTTTGAAGCAAGTGGGAACTTCTGCCTGTAGCAGTGAGAGGTTGAAAATGTCCTTGAATATCTCCACCAGTTGGTTGCACAATTTTTCAGAGCCTTGCCAGGTACTCCGTCGGGACCTTCTGCCTTGTGAAGGTTCACCCTCTTTCAAGACTGTTTCATCACCCCCTTTGATACAGCCCATAGCAGTCAGGAACTAGTAAATGGTGCTAGCGCTGTGCTTAGCCATGGTCACAGGTGTAAAGTGAGTAGAGCAGGGTCAGGGGTTAAGTACACATCCCTGTGGTGCTTCTGTTCTGATAGAGATTGTGGATGAGATATTTTTGCCGTTCTGAATTGACTGGGTCTACAAGTGAGGAAATCCAGGATCCAGTTGCAAAGGGGGTATTGAGGCCCAGGTCTTGGAGTTTACTGATTAGTTTTGCGGGATGATGGTATTAAATGCTGAACTGTAAACAATAAAGAGCATCCTGATGTATGCATCTTTGCTGTCCAGATGCTCCAGGGTTGTGTGAAGAGTCAATGAGATGGCATCTGTTGTGGACCTGTTGCTTCTATAGGCAAATTGGAGCAGATCCAAGTCACCGCTCAGTAAGACGCTGGCATGCTTCAATACCAACCTCTCAGAACACTCCATCACCACCAGCCTCTCAGAACGCCGCGTCACCACCAGCCTCTCAGAACACCGCATCACTACCAGCCTCTCAGAACGCCGCGTCACTACCAGCCTCTCAGAACGCCGCGTCGCCACCAGCCTCTCAGAACGCCGCGTCGCCACCAGCCTCTCAGAACGCCGCGTCGCCACCAGCCTCTCAGAACGCCGCGTCGCTACCAGCCTCTCAGAACACCACGTCACTACCAGCCTCTCAGAACACTCCGTCACTACCAGCCTCTCAGAACACCGCGTCACTACCAGCCTCTCAGAACACCGCGTCACTACCAGCCTCTCAGAACGCCGCGTCGCCACCAGCCTCTCAGAACGCCGCGTCGCCACCAGCCTCTCAGAACGCCGCGTCACTACCAGCCTCTCAGAACGCCGCGTCGCCACCAGCCTCTCAGAACACCGCATCACTACCAGCCTCTCAGAACACCGCGTCACTACCAGCCTCTCAGAACACTGCATCACTACCAGCCTCTCAGAACGCCGCGTCACTACCAGCCTCTCAGAACACTGCATCACTACCAGCCTCTCAGAACGCCGCGTCGCCACCAGCCTCTCAGAACACCGCATCACTACCAGCCTCTCAGAACACCGCGTCACTACCAGCCTCTCAGAACGCCGCGTCACTACCAGCCTCTCAGAACGCCGCGTCACTACCAGCCTCTCAGAACACTGCATCACTACCAGCCTCTCAGAACGCCGCGTCACTACCAGCCTCTCAGAACGCCGCGTCACTTCCATCACTACCAGCCTCTCAGAACGCCGCGTCACTACCAGCCTCTCAGAACACTGCATCACTACCAGCCTCTCAGAACGCCGCATCACTACCAGCCTCTCAGATCACTGCATCACTACCAGCCTCTCAGAACGCCGCGTCACTACCAGCCTCTCAGAACGCCGCGTCACTTCCATCACTACCAGCCTCTCAGAACGCCGCGTCACTACCAGCCTCTCAGAACACTGCATCACTACCAGCCTCTCAGAACGCCGCGTCACTACCAGCCTCTCAGAACGCCGCGTCGCCACCAGCCTCTCAGAACACCGCATCACTACCAGCCTCTCAGAACACCGCGTCACTACCAGCCTCTCAGAACACTGCATCACTACCAGCCTCTCAGAACGCCGCGTCACTACCAGCCTCTCAGAACACTGCATCACTACCAGCCTCTCAGAACGCCGCGTCGCCACCAGCCTCTCAGAACACCGCATCACTACCAGCCTCTCAGAACACCGCGTCACTACCAGCCTCTCAGAACGCCGCGTCACTACCAGCCTCTCAGAACGCCACGTCACTACCAGCCTCTCAGAACACTGCATCACTACCAGCCTCTCAGAACGCCGCGTCACTACCAGCCTCTCAGAACGCCACGTCACTTCCATCACTACCAGCCTCTCAGAACGCCGCGTCACTACCAGCCTCTCAGAACACTGCATCACTACCAGCCTCTCAGAACGCCGCATCACTACCAGCCTCTCAGAACACTGCATCACTACCAGCCTCTCAGAACGCCGCGTCACTACCAGCCTCTCAGAACGCCGCGTCACTTCCATCACTACCAGCCTCTCAGAACGCCGCGTCACTACCAGCCTCTCAGAACACTGCATCACTACCAGCCTCTCAGAACGCCGCATCACTACCAGCCTCTCAGAACACTGCATCACTACCAGCCTCTCAGAACGCCGCGTCACTACCAGCCTCTCAGAATGCCGCGTCACTTCCATCACTACCAGCCTCTCAGAACGCCGCGTCACTACCAGCCTCTCAGAACACTCCATCACTACCAGCCTCTCAGAACACTGCATCACGGTGGATGTAAGTGCCAATGGGCAACAGTCATTGAGGCAGGTTTCCTCGCCCTTCTTGGGCACCAGAGTGATTGAAGCAGGTGGGTACCACTGACTGCTGGAACGAGAGGTTGAAGATATCAGTGAACACACCAGCCAGTTGGTCAGCACAGGTCTTTACTCGTCCAGTACTCCGTTCCGATCGGATGCTGTCCTTGGATTCACTCTCTGGAAGGCAGTACAAACGTCAACTTCAATATATTAAGACCAAAGGATCATTGGGGTGTGCGATGGTTTTTCCCTATTCTCGTTGTCAAAGCGAGCAAAGAAGGCATTGAGCTCATGTGGAAGCAAAGCTCTGCACTGCTCTATGTTGCAAGATTTAACTTTGTAGGAGGTTATAGCATCCCTCATTGATTCCAGTCTAGTCTGGAATATCCACTTCACTGGAGAGATGGCTTTCTGGAGATCATACCTGAACCTCTTGTAGCATTCTTGATCTCGGGACTCAAATGCCTCTGATAGGATCTCAGCAAATTCTGGATTTCATTGTTTATCCAGGGCTTCTGACTGAGGTAAACCCTGAACGATTTCGTGGAGACACACTCGTCCACTGCTTTTTTAATGAAGTCCATTATGATGCTGGTGTAGTCAATCAGATCCTCAGAGGAGTTCTTGAACATGCCCCAACCCACTGACTCGAGGCGATCCTGTAACCGTTCCTCTGCCTCCTGTGACTACCTCTGGTTGTCTTTATCTCTGCTTTAGTTCTTTAGGCTCTATCCGTATGCAGGCAGTAGGAATTGTACAACTTGCCAAAGTGCGGTCTGGGGTTCACCCAACTCAAACACAGTTACTTTCCCCTAGGAGTAAGGCTGATCAACACCTCCACCCACGAACCCATCTTAACACAGCCCCACCACCACTACTTTATTATTTCCTGTCGGTCACCTGGCGTACAGACAGTCCTGGGCCTATTGTCACTTTATGGACATACAATGAATCTATCTGTATAAGCTATCTTGTGTATTGATATTTATTGTGTTTTTTGTGCTGTATTGGATCCAGAGTAACAATGAATTTGTTTTCCTTTACACTTTGTATTGAAGCAATCCTGAATGTTGAGCAGTACACGGGACAGGTCAGCTGTGATTATTCTGTGTTCATCACCTTTGCATAATCAGTTCTAGTACTATTGTGTTACCTGGACAACTGTGTTCTCCACTCTATCATGGACTTCCCTCCATCTCTGCAACTTAAAAGTGCACCTGTTTCCTTGCATTTCAACTCCTGATGAAGATTATCAGCCTGTCATGTTAACTGGGCTTCTCTGTGCACAGATACTGCCCAGCCTCTTGTTTTTATTTCAGATTTTCACTTTGTATTGGTTACCACTCTGCTATTTCAGTCCGGATAAAGGCTCCATTTCCCTCCAGAGATATGGCTGACTGGCAGGAGGCGAAGAGCGGGAATAAAAAGGGCCTTTTCTGGTTGGCTGCTGGTGACCAGTGATGTTCCTCAGCCGCGGGAATTGGTGTTGGGATCGCTTTGCTTCATATTGTATACCTTTGATTAAGATGAAAGAACTGATGGCTTTGTGGACAATATGAAGATGGGTGGAGGAGTGGGTGGTGTTGAGGAAGCAGGGAGTCTGCAGAATTCTTTGACAGATTGGGAGAAATGGCAGATAGTATGGAGAAGTGTATGATCGTGCAGTTTGGTAGAGGAAATAAAAACGTAGATTATTTTCTAAATGGAGAGCAAATTCAAAAATCTGAGGGGCAAAGCTACTTGGGAGGACTGATGGAGGGTCTCAGCGAAACCTTCACTGTTTATTCTTCTCCATAGATTCTGACTGGCCTGCTGAGTTCCTCCAACATTTTGTATGTGTTACTCTTGATAAATATAAGGGTTCGGTTTTGGGTTTCAAGATTGTTTAATGTCATTTCCAGTACACAAGTGTAAAAGAGAACAAAATAACTGTTATTTCAGATCCAACACAGCAAAAAAACACAAAAGATAAAGAACATAGCATTAATAAATATAAATGCATACAGACAGCTTATACACATTGATTGTATGTCCATAAAGTGACGCTAGGCACTGGATTGTCTGTACATAAGGTGACTGGCAAAAAATGATAAAGTCGTAGTTAAATTTGGGATAAAGAATGAAACCAGAAGAGTCAAATTTTTAAAGGATTTTGAGAGAAAAATCAAACCTGACACGTTTTTGTGAAATGAATCTTTTCCCAATTCCTTGTCAGTGTTTCAAATCCCCTGGTGTGAAGGTTTTTCATGTGAAACCTGCCACATGTAAAGTTGATATCAGCCACTGCTGAGATTGTTAAAGTGTGACCAGGTTAACTGAAGCTTGGCTCTTCATCGGTGTCACCATGTCTGAAAGCAGCACTGCTGGTCTTCAACCACGTGTAATGCCCCGGTTCAGATTTTTACTCTTGTGCTGTATGTTTTTCATTTAGCAGTCTGTTCTGTTTTCAACTTGTTTGGGTTATTGTTGAAGATGAGAGATGAGGAGAAATGTGTGCCATCCAGTTAGGATGGTCGAATTAAGGGGAAGTTTCTCTGGTGAGGGACACTAAATTGGGGCTTTTGTTCGAGAGGAGATAGAGAGAGAAGACACCGGGGAGAACCGGTCGTAGCATACGATCCGGTGGGAGCCCCGTTTGTTCAAGATGGATTGCGAGCGACGTTCGGAAGGTGGTGTGGACATTCACGCTGACCGAGGGCCCAGCTCCTGAGTGACAGAGAAGTTCAAGATGACCTCCAATTTGTGCTCATTTGTCTATTTAATTAGAATGGGCCCTTTTCTCTTTGTTATTTATTAATCCTTTAGTTATGTTAAGCTTCACAAATATAATTCTTTTAGTCGTATGCAGTGTGCTGCCTGTTAGTTCGTGGCACCAATTAGTAACGGTAACAAATTACACAGCATCCACACAAACTGGGATTTGGTGTGGGACTCAATCTCACGAGTTTGGTGGGACTTGCGAGTGTCTTCCCTGGACTTACGCAGCCAAGGAAACCAGGGTGTTTCATTGGTTTTGAGTATTCACCGATCTTTGTAAAAGCTTGATCAGAATCCTCCATGCTAAATTATTCTCAATGCTAAAGGCATATTTTAATTGGGAACAGTCATCAAAAGAATCCTCACTGCAACAACCCGTAAAATCATATTGAAAATGTCAGGTGGTCGTTCACTGAGCTGGCCTATTGAATTATGGAGCTATCAACTTATGCTGTCAGCTCTTCCATCAATTTTGATCAGCTCCTGTGAGACATAGAGCCAATTTAGTTAAAAGTCCTACCTGTTAGTGTGGCGCGTGGCCAAGTGGTTAGGGCATTGGACTAGTGATATGAAGGTTGTGGGTTCAAGCCTTGGCCAAGGCAGCGTTTGTGTCCTTGAGCAAGGCACTTAACCACACAATGTCCAGTCTACCCAGCTGAGAATGGGTACCGGCAAAAATGCTGGGGGTTAACCTCGCGATAGACTGGCGCCCTATCCAGGGGGGAGTCTCGTACTCTCAGTCGCTTCACGCCACGGAAACCGGCATAAGCACCGGCCTGATGGGCCACAAGGCTCGTGACAGACTTTAATCTTTAATCCTACCTGTTATCTAAAATGTTCTGAATCGGGATTGCGTTTAGACTATTTCTTTAACCTTCATATCCCTGCACTCACACTGTTGTCTTAATGATTAATCAACCTGAGGAAACAGTATTTCATTATTTATCTTCCGAAATTCTTTCATGATATTTAATGCAAACAACAGGAATTCTGCAGATGCTGGAAATTCAAGCAACACACATCAAAGTTGCTGGTGAACGCAGCAGGGCAGGCAGCATCTCTAGGAAGAGGTACAGTCGATGTTTCGGGCCGAGACCCTTCGTGACTGTACCTCTTCCTAGAGATGCTGCCTGGCCTGCTGCGTTCACCAGCAACTTTGATGATATTTAATGCTTTAGTTAGAGCCCTCTTTAAGCCTCGCTTTTGAAGACAGAAACTTTCTGCAGTCCGTCACGTCGATGCAGACACACATTCACACACAGCTAGCCATTACAATCAGAAATAAGTAATTGTAATTATTTGGGACCACTACTGTATGAAGAAATTGACTGATTTCTTCAGTCAAGGAGCTGATTATTGATCACTGTAGGAGGAAAGCAGAGGTCCAGGAGTCAGCCCACATCAGAGGATCAGATGTGGAGAGGATCAGCAACATTAAATTGCTTGGGGCTATCATTTCAGAGGAGCTGGCCTGCCCCAGCACGTGAGTGTCATCACAAAGAAAGCATGGCAGCATCTCTACTTCCTTAGAAGTTTGTGTAGAAGCATGTCATCTGAAACTTTGACAAACTTCTATAGATGTGCAGTGACTAGTCGCAAGAGAGCACCATCAATGATTTGGGACCCTCACCATCCAGCGCTTGCTCTTTTCTTGCTGCTGTCATCAGGAAGGAGGTACAGGAGCCTCAGGACCCACACCAGCAGGTTCAGGAACGGTTATTACCCCGCAACTTCACTCACCCCAACACTGAAATGAACACAACTATGGGTGTCCTTTCAAGGACTCTTCGCCTCACCTTCTCAGTTGTTTTTCTCAATCCGGCCGGCTCATTGCATGACTTCCACCTGTACAGGATTGAGTGTCGATCTAGCAACCCGGCCTTATGAAAAAAATGGACAAAGTTGCGAAGGAAGCGGTAAGGTTGCTGCCTGATATGCTGCAAGGCACGGAAAGGAGGAAGGAGAGAAGTAGATGAGATGAGTCTGTTAAAGATAGACATTGGCACATGAATAAATCATTTCATGCTGTTGTTATTCATTCAATAAGTAGTGGGAAGAGTAATGCATAGAAACATAGAAAATAGGTGCAGGAGTAGGCCATTCGGCCCTTCGAGACTGCACCACCATTCAGTATGATCATGGCTGATCATCCAACTCAGAACCCTGTACCAGCCTTCCCTCCATACCCCCTGATCCCTTTAGCCACAAGGGCCATATCTAACTCCCTCTTAAATATAGCCAATGAACTGGCCTCAACTGTTTCCTATGGCAGAGAATTCCACAGATTCACCACTCTCTGTGTGAAGAAGTTTTTCCTAATCTCAGTCCTAAAAGGCTTCCCCTCTATCCTCAAACTGTGACTCCTCGTTCTGGACTTCCCCAACATCGGGAACAATCTTCCTGCATCTAGCCTGTCCAATCCCTTTAGGATTTTATACGTTTCAATCAGATCCCCCCTCAATCTTCTAAATTCCAACAAGTATAAGCCTAGAGTTGATCCAGTCTTTCATCATATGAAAGTCCTGCCATCCCAGGAATCAATCTGGTGAACCTTCTTTGTACTCCCTCTATGGCAAGGATGTCTTTCCTCAGATTAGGGGACCAAAACTGCACACAATACTCCAGGTGTGGTCTCACCAAGGCCTTGTACAACTGCAGTAGTACCTCCCTGCTCCTGTACTCGAATCCTCTTGCTAAGGAGTGGGGAGACAGTAGGGAAAGTGAGGCTTCCACAGCCATTGGGACTGCAGTCTTTCTCTGGAACTTGGGTCTTGCAGTTCACCATGATTAAATATTCTGTTTAAATTAAGGTCGCAGATAAGAAGATAGCACTTGTATTGTTGATGGAAAGTGAAGCCAGGATCTGATCCTGTCGAAACGTGCATGTCATTTCCAATGCCACTGGAATATGTGCATCCCAGTCTGTCTCTTTTCAACTACTGACTGCTCCGTAGTCTTCTGGCACTTCCCTTCATTTGCCAAGATTCTTTCATGTGCTAATGTTATGTAGGAGTTTCAGAGTGTGCAGTAAATCACTATGGAGATGGATACAGTCACAGCACATTCTGGACTTGTATTGTCATAAAGGGCAGTGTTTGTTCTAACCACAGATTGTATGTTCAAGTTTTTGGCCCCGTTCTAAGATTCCTCATGATAGCTTATTTGGACGCTGACAGGTTTCCACTTGAAGTGCAGGATTTCACTCACTGAGTGGTTTAAAATCTCTCCAAAGGAAAAGGCCAAGAAACTGATATAAAAGTAACGTTGCAATGACAGGTGTTGCCAGCCAGCTCTGGCTGCTTGACATCAATAAATGTGCATTTCTGAATGCCTTTTATTGGCTTCAAGTCACTTGCATTGTTATAGAATGCTAAGGACTGGTATGGGAGAAGTATGGACTATCTCCTCCTCTAACTATTGCCATGGGAGCAGGAGGTGGACGGTTGTCTGGGCTCTGAGTAGCTGGTGCATATCACAAGCCATGGAAGCAGCTGAGTGCATATCACAAGTCCTAGTTTTGTCACCACTGCCCAGGAGAAGACCGTGAAAAACTACTTCTGTAGAAAAATTTGCTGAAAATACTCATGGTCATGGAAGGCCATGATCGCCAATGTCATACTATATATCAGACTATAACAAACACATAAATAGGTTTTGAGCTGGTGTTTAGAAGTGTCAGCTGAGTGTACATTCCTTATAGCCTTAGGTATTGAATTCCTATGTTTAGGAGCGTAGTTCTAAAAAGCTGGCCTGATAAGGGAGATTGCTTAAGTTTAAATGTACATTACTTCCTCACCAACACACACAAATGTTGGTGGAACTCAGCAGGCCAGGCAGCACCTATAGAAAAGGGTAAACAGTGGATGTTTCAGTTCTGAGACCTTTCATCAGGACTGGAAAGGAAGATGAGAAATCAGTGTAAGAAGGAGGGGGGGAATGGGAGGAAGTAGTACAAGGTCGTAGGTGATAGGTTAAACTGGGGGGGGAGAGAGAGCGGGGGTGAAGTAAAGAGCAGAGAAATTGGTTGGTGAAAGAGAAGAAAGGCTGAAGAAGGGGGAATCTGATGTTAGAGGACAGAAGACCATGGAAGAAAAGGAAGGAGGAGGAGCACCAGAGGGAGGCGATGGGCAGGGAAGGAGATGAGGTGAGAGAAGGGAATGGGGAATAGCCAAGGAGAGGGCAAATACTGGAAGTTTGATAAATCAATGTTCACTGGATGTTAACAGAATGTTACCTGGGTTTCCTCAACTAAGTTACAGAGAAAGGTTGAACAAGTTAGGTCTTTATTCTTTGGAATGTAGAAGGTTGAAGGGGACTTAATAGAGGTATTTAAAATTATGAGGGGGATAGATAGAGTTGACGTGGATAGGCTTTTTCCATTGAGAGTGGGGGAGATTCAAACAAGAGGACATGAGTTGAGAGTTAAAGGGCAAAAGTTTAGGGGTAACATGAGGGGGAACTTCTTTACTCAGAGAGTGGTAGCTGTGTGGAACGAGCTTCCAGCAGAAGTGGTAGAGGCCGGTTCGATATTGTCATTTAAAGAAAAATTGGATAGGTATATGGACAGGAAAGGAATGGAGGGTTATGGGCCGAGTGCAGGTCGGTGGGACTAGGTGAGAGTAAGCGTTCGGCACGGACTAGAAGGGCTGAGATGGCCTGTTTCCGTGCTGTAATTATTATATGTTCAGCCATCAGCTTGGAGGTTACCCAGACGGAATATAAGGTGTCACTCCTCCGAGCTGAGTGTGTCCTCATCGTGGCAGTAGAGAAGGCCGTAGGTTGACATGTCGGAATGGGAATGGGAAGTGGAATTGAAATGGTGATCACTCAATTCTTCTCTAATTTTTTAAATGATTATTTTACTTTAAGGATATATAAGTGCCTTTGCTATTCCCTTTACAGATCAATCTTTTTCTATTGACTCTCAGTTTTATAGTCACACCTGCCTGAGGTCAACATTTTGAGTGGAACATAATATGTAAACAGCAGGAATTCTGCAGATGCTGGAAATTCAAGCAACACACATCAAAGTTGCTGGTGAACGCAGCAGGCTAGGCAGCATCTCTAGGAAGAGGTACAGTCGATGTTTCAGGCTGAGACCCTTCGTCAGGATTAACTGAATACAGTCGACGTTTCAGGCCGAGACCCTTCATCTAGTCCTGACGAAGGGTCTCGGCCTGAAACGTCGACTGTACCTCTTCCTAGAGCTGCTGCCTGGCCTGCTGCGTTCACCAGCAACTTTGATGTGTGTTGCTGGAACATAATATGTGGTGGTTTTGAGTAACTATTCGACTGTATAATAGTCATTTTTCCTTGTATATAAATTTCTTATGCTTGCTTGTATTGTTATGCTTGTCTACTAACCTAGTGGGCCGCCATACTGAGCTTAATAAAACTCTAGTTAGGCCACATCTGGAGTATTACATACAGTATGGTCACCCCATTATAAGAAGGTTGTTGAGGTTTTGGAAAGGCTGCACAAGAGGTGTAATGTGCTGCCTGGAGTGGTGGTAGAGGCAGGTATAATAGGGACTTTTAAGAGACATTAGATAGGCACATGAATGTGAGGAAAATGGAAAGATATGGGCATTCGAAGAGATGAGTTGCCATTTGATTACTAATTTATTTGGTTCAGCACAACATTGTGATCTGGAGGGCGTGTTGCTGTGCTGTACTATTCTCTGTCTATGTTTATTGAAGGGCAGGCTCTATACAACGTTTGCTAACTCTTGCTGTATTCATCTCTTGTTGCAGATGACCGTATTTGTTCACCTCCATTTATGGAGCTCGCTAACCAGTGTGGTGAGGACATGATGGCAGAGCTGAAGAAGCACAAGCTGACATTCCCATTGAGTAAGTGATTGGGATGCAAAAATCAAAACCCTGGGACAACTGCCAATGTCCCATGTTCCCATGTGCTGTTTAATATTCCAGCATTTCTTCCAACACTCTTACTCTTTGTATTCAGGGCGAGTATGTACTGTTACTTTAATGTTGAAAGATGAGGTGATTCTGCCTGTAAGGATTCATTATCCAACTTAGTAAACTATCCAATAAACATATAAATAAGTTGGTCTTGGGGAAACGATGATGCAGTTCATTATGTACACTTACATCACTGTGCTAAGCTACCCCAAACACAAACCCTCAGCCCACCTCTCGACCGCCTGCCTCATCTGAAACAAGGTGATCAGACTCTGTCATTTTTGTTCTTCTTATTTCTCCACACTGCGGGGATAGGCGTGTTGCGTTGATTCCTGACGGGAAATGCAGTTTAGTTCCAGCTTTCCACACTGCGGGGATAGGCGTGTTGCGTTGATTCCTGACGGGAAATGCAGTTTAGTTCCAGCTTTCCACACTGCGGGGATAGGCGTGTTGCGTTGATTCCTGACGGGAAATGCAGTTTACAGGGGACTGGAAGAGCTGACTTGTAGGGAAAAGTTGAACACGTTCAGACTTTATTCCCTAGAATGTAGAAGAGTGAGAGGAGATTTGACAGAGGTACATAAGATTGAGAGAGGTATAGATAGGGAAAATGTAAGCCGTCTTTTTGCACTGCGGTTGGCTGAGACTAGAACAAGAAAGACGTTATGGGTAAAGGGTGAAATGTTTAAGGGGAACGTGAGGGAGATTTTCTTCATTCAGAGGGTCGTGAGAGTGTGGAATGAGTTGCCAGCACAGTGGTGCATGCAAGCTGGATTTCAACATCTCAGTGAAGTTTAGATGGGTACATGGATAAACGGGAATGGAGGGCTGTGGTCTGTGACGAGGTAGGTTAATAGTGTGGCCAGGAGGCCTGTTCCCATGCTGTAGTGTATGACTTGACTATGAGAGGCAGAAAGGTTCAGGAACAGTTATCACCCCTCAACCATCAGGCTCTCAAACCAGTCACTCACCCCAAAACCAAACTGATCCCACATCTATAGATCACTTTCAAAGACTCGTCATCTTATGATCTCAATATTTATTGCTTACTTTTTTATTATTTTTATTTTTTTCTTTCTTTTTGTATTTGCACAGTTTGTCCATTCTGTTAGGCATGGTTTTTCATTGACTGTATTGTGTTTCTTGTATTTATTGCAAATGTCGACAAGAAAATAAATGTCGGAGTTGTATATGGTGACATATATGTACTTTAATAATAAATTTGCTTTGAACTTTGAGGTGTGCCCAGGCCATACCAGAGCTGTAACAGCACACCAAGACTCAATGTACGGATATTTTAAATGTGATGCTGAGATGCATCCTGGGATACACTGGGACATGTCATTCGTGATGTAAGCTGGGGTCATCTAGTCTTTTCAATATCAAACAACCTCACCCAGGCGACCCAGCCAGGATTGATTAGGCCCTGGCTTCTGTCCCAGCAGCACTGGTCCACTGATCACACCTCTTGATCCATAGCCATCTCGTTGAGCAGCCCCCATTATGCCAATGAGAGAGTAGGTTCTGCAGAGCAAGCAGCTAGCTTTGGTTTACTATACACAATGACTATTGATTGTTCTTTGCCAGTCGCAACCTGTCCCCTGATTCACTGTGAAACCATCAGAGTCCCATTTTACTATACACCATAGACCATAAGATTGGGGAGCAGAATTAGGCCATCTGGCCCAGCAAGTCTGCTCCACCATTTCATCATGTCTGATTCATTTTTTCTCTCAGGCCCAATCTTCTACCTTCCGCCCCATATCCCTTCATACTCTGACCAATCAAGAATCTATTAACCACTGCCTTTAATATACATAAAGACTTGGCCTCCACGGCTGCCTGTGGCAATGAATTCCACAGACTCACCACTCTCCGGCCAAAGAAATTCCTCATCTCCATTCTAAAAGGACGCTTGAAGTCTGTGTCCTCTAGTCTTAGACACTCCCACTATAGGAAACATTCTCTCCCCATTCACTCTATCAACACCTTTCACCATTCAACAGGTTTCAATGAGGTCACCCCTTATTCTTCTGAATTCTAGTGAATACAGGCCCAGAGCCATCAAACGCTCTTCATCTGACAATCTGTTCAATCCTGGAATGATTTTCGTGAACCTTCTTTGAACCCTCTCCAGTTTCAGCACATCCTTTATAAGATAAGGATTGCTTCTACTAAAATGCATGGCCATACACTTCCTGCCACTGTACAGCAAATGCCACTTCTTTGCCCATTCTCCAAATCCGTCAAAGTCCTTTTGTTAGTCTCTCTACTTCCTCAAAACTAACTTCCCCTCCACCTATCTTCATATCGCGTGCTCTTCTGCACACCTCTGTTACAATGCGTGGTTATTTGTGTCAGCTAGAACCTGTCTAGCTATTCTCCTCTAATCTCTCTCGTTAATAATGCATTTTTACTCTCAAAATTGTTCCCTGGATTTTTTTGTTTTTCACACCATTCTCTGTAAACTCTAGAGACTGTTCTGTGTGAATATCCCAAAAGGTCAGCAGTTTTTGAGATACTCAAACCATCCTGTCTGGCACCAACAATCATTCCATAGTCGAAGTCACTTAGATCACATTTCTTTCCTGTGCTGATGTTTGGTCTGAAGAACTGAACCTCTTGACCATATCTTCATGCTTTTATGCATTGAGTTGCTGTCATATGATTGGCTGATTAAATATTTGTATTAACAAGCTGGTGTACAGGTGGCCATTGAATGTATGTCTTTTGGTTTTACGGTCTTTGTGGTTTTGGTTATAACTAGGCAGCTCTGTTCCTTCAGAGATTCATTCCCTACCTTTTGGAAAACTTGAGAGAGCAGAAAGCCCTGGGTTGATTGGGTAGGGAAGTGGAGGGCTCCTTCAGATATTTTTACTTGCATGGTCTTGCAGTCTATCTCTTCTTGGCCAAGCAACATTGGACCAAAATTTGCTCATAGGTACTGTACTAAACACCACTACCATTTCTAGGGTAGACGACTCCACATGGGAAAATTGGGAAAGGTTGCCAAGGTCCCCCACCATCCAGGCCATACTCTATTCTTGCTGCTGCCATCTGGAAGCAGGTACAGTGGCCTCAGGACTCACCCACCAGGTTCAGGAACAGTTATCACCCCTCAACCATCAGGCTCTTGGACCAGAGGGGATAACTTCACTAAACTTCCCTCACCCCATCACTGAACAAATCCCACGAGCTCTTAATATTTATTATTTATTGTTATTATTGCTTTGTTTCTTTTTCTTTTCGTATTTACAGTTTGTTGTCTTTTGCACGCTGGTTGTTTGTCCATCTTGTGTGCCGGTTTTCATGGATCCTATTGTGTTTCTTTGTATTTACCATGAATGAATACCAGGGTTGTATATGATGACATATATGTCCTTCTAATAATAAATTGACTTTGAACTTTGAAGGGTGTTCTTGTGATCACTACATACATTTTAATGATCTTCTTTCTCTTTCTAGTTTGCAAAACCAGAGTGGCACATGGTACCAACTCTCATGAGGTAAGCAATAAAACAAGGCTTTGTATATCGTCAGTCAACCACTGTGAAAAACTATTTATTTGGACGAAATCCCATTCTATTGAATGCACCATTTTCAAGTTGAAAGTGACTAATTATATTCAAATGAATCTTGATAATGTTTGTATCATCCGCTTATATGAAAGTATTGAATTTATTTCTTCCAAGGTGAGATTTGTGTATGAAAGAATGAACAAACCTAGTGGTATCCATTAGTTTGGAGGTGGGACTATCTGTTATAAGTGAGCGTTGGATCCAAGTGATTTTGTGATCCAGAGCTGCTTCAGAAATCATAAATGAGTAAAAAAAAAAGCTTGTTGCTTACTGCTGTTTCTTAAGTGTTACAAACAATAAACAAAGAAAAGGACAAAGAACAAAGAAGCTGTGATGGTCTAGTCCAAAACTAATACTAAAATAATAAGCAACACACATCAAAGTTGCTGGTGAACGCAGCAGGCCAGGCAGCATCTCTAGGAAGAGGTACAGTCGACGTTTCGGGCCGAGACCCTTCGTCAGGACTAACTGAAGGAAGAGTTAGTAAGAGATTTGAAAGTGGGAGGGAGAGGGGGAGATCCAAAATGATAGGAGAAGACAGGAGGGGGAGGGATGGAGCCAAGAGCTGGACAGGTGATTGGCAAAAGGGATACAAGAGGATCATGGGACAGGAGGCCCAGGGAGAAAGACAAGTGGGGGGGAAACCAGAGGATGGGCAAGGGGTATGGTGAGAGGGACAGAAGGAGAAAAAGGAGAGAGAGAGAGAGAAAGAATGTGTGTATATAAATAAATAACAGATGGGGTAAGAGGGGGAGGTGGGGCATTAGCTGAAGTTTGAGAAGTCAATGTTCATTCCATCAGGTTGGAGGCTACCCAGACAGAATATAAGGTGTTGTTCCTCCAACCTGAGTGTGGCTTCATCTTTACAGTAGAGGAGGCTGTGGATAGACATGTCAGAATGGGATGTGGAATTAAAATGTGTGGCCACTGGGAGATCCTGCTTTCTGTGGCGGACAGAGCGTAGATGTTCAGCAAAGCGGTCTCCCAGTCTGCGTCGGGTCTCGCCAATATATAGAAGGCCACATCGGGAGCACCAGACACAGTATATCACCCCAGCCAACTCACAGGTGAAGTGTCGCCTCACCTGGAAGGACTGTCTGGGGCCCTGAATGGTGGTAAGGGAGGAAGTGTAAGGGTATGTGTAGCACTTGTTCCGCTTACACGGATAAGTGCCAGGAGGGAGATCAGTGGGGAGGGATGGGGGGTACGAATGGACAAGGGAGTCACGTAGGGAGTGATCCCTGCGGAAAGCAGAGGGGGATGAGGGAAAGATGTGCTTAGTGGTGGGATCCCATTGGAGGTGGCGGAAATTACGGAGAATAATATGTTGGACCCGGAGGCTGGTGGGGTGGTAGGTGAGGACCAGGGGAACCCTATTCCTAGTGGGGTGGCAGGAGGATGGAGTGAGATAATAATACTAAAATAATAACGAGACATCGGTGATAACAATCAACCTTTAAAGTAGCCAGACTCAAGGCATGACACCGGCTACAAAAAAAACCTAAGAAACTTCTAGAAAAATACTACAATTACTGGAAAAAATCTCCTAGCAATTATATGTATATCGGTGATTGTAAGGTCATAAGATATAGGAGCAGAATTAGGCCATATTGCCCATCAAGTCTGCTCCACCATTTTAGAATCAGGTTTATTATCACCAGCATGTATCACAAAATTTGTTAACTTAGCAGCAGCAGTTCAATGCAATGCATAATATAGAAGAAAAAAAAGTAAAAACAAATAAATAAGTAAACCAGTTACAGTATACGTATATTGAATAGCTTAAAATAGTGCAAAAACAGAAGTAATATATATTTTAAAAAGTGAGGTAGTGTTCATGGGTTCAATGTCCATTTTGGAATCAGATGGCAGAGGGGAAGAAGTTGTTTCTGAATCGCTGAGTGTGTGCCTTCAGGCTTCTGTATCTCCTACCTGATGATAACAGTGAGAAAAGGGCATGCCCTGGGTGCTGGAGGTCCTTAATAATGGATATGCCTTTCTGAGACACCGCTCCCTGAAGATGGCCTGGGTACTTTGTGGGCTAGTACCCAAGATGGAGCTGACTAGATTTACAACCTTCTGCAGCTTCTTTCGGTCCTGTGCAGGATCCCCTCCGTACCAGTCAGTGATGCAACCTGTCAGTAGGCTCTCCACAGTACATCTATAGAAGTTTTTGAGTGTATTTGTTGACATACCAAATCTCTTCAAACTCCTAATGAAATAATAGTCACTGTCTTGCTTTCTTTATAACTACATCGATATGTTGGGAACAGGTTAGATCGTCAGAGATCTTGACACCCAGGAACTTGAAACTGCTCACTCTCTCCACTTCTGATCCCTCTATGAGGATTGGTATGTGTTCCTTCATCTTACCCTTCCTGAAGTCCACAATCAGCTCTTTTGTCTTACTGACGTTGAGTGCCAGGTTGTTGCTGCAGCACCACTCCACTAGTTGGCATATCTCACTCCTGTAGCCCTCTTGTCACCACCTGAGATTCTACCAACAATGGTTGTATCATCAGCAAGTTTATAGATGGTATTTGAGTTATGCCTAGCCACACAGTCATGGGGATATAGAGAGTAGAGCAGTGGGCTAAGCACACACCCCTGAGGTGCACCAGTGTTGATTGTGAGCGAGGAGGAGATGTTATCACCAATCCACACAGACTGTGGTCTTCCAGTTAGGAAGTCGAGGATCTGACTGCAGAGGGAGGTACAGAGGCCCAGGTTCTGCAGAGGGAGGTACAGAGGCCCAGGTTCTGCAGAGGGAGGTACAGAGGCCCAGGTTCTGCAGCTTCTCAATCAGGATTGTGGGAATGATGGTGTTAAATGCTGAGCTCTAGTCTATGATCAGCATCCTGACGTAGGTGTTTGTATTGTCCAGGTGGTCTCAGGCTGTGTGAAGAGCCATCATGGCTGATCCAATTTTCCTTTCAGCCCCATTCTTCTGCCTTCTCCCTGTATCCCTGAACAATTAAAAATCTTATCAACTTCTGCCTTAAATATACATAAAGACTTGGTCTCCACAGCTGCCTGTGACAATGAATTCCACAGATTCACCACTCTCTGGATGAAGGAATTCCTCTTCATCTCTGTTATAAAGGGAAGCCCCTCTATTCTGAGGCTGTGTCCTCAGACTCTCCCACCATAGAAAAGATCCTCTCCACATCCACTCTACCAAGGCCTTTCACTATTCAATGCTTTTCAATGAGGTCACCCCTCATTCTTCTGATTATATACGAATACTAGCTAGCATAGGAAAGCTAAAGTTCAAGGAAAGTGACAATTTTACCCTCTAGTGAATCCAACATGGACCATGAGATATTGAAACCTTTTCATTGTCCATTTAAATTAAAGCCATAATTCTCTGCATAATAATCTTGCATAGGTATCTAGACAGTAAATCATCTCATGTCTGGGTTAACAATGTTTCCTTTGATCCACTATTCCCAGTGTCAAACTGCCGAGCTGCAGTGCCCTCACTTGAGAGGCAGGTATTCATGTCTCATGTCAGCGTCTCCGACAACTTTAAACTGGTGAATTATCTTTCAGCATTAGTCACGGGATGGATAATTGCAGAGACAAGTGAAGAGAGTGTTGATTCATAGAGGAATAGACTGTTAGAAATTTGCATTTAACCATTGACAGTCGCAAGCAAACCTCACGTTCCTCACGTCACTAGTGAGGTAACTCTTCCACTGTCGAATGAGCCAACTGGAGGTCTCTTCACTGAAGGCAGTGGAAGTGAAAATTGGGAGAGATTTGCAGCATGTGGCAGGTCTGATGTAGTCTGATTCACAATATTGTCCTCAGCATGTGCCTTATTTGATGGTTACCCATCAACCCTTGCAACTTAGGGAGTACTGAATATTTCTCCATCACTGGACTAAGTCATCAGGCGCATTGTCTCCCAACAGAACTGTCCACAAATTGCTACTGCTCCCTTTATTAACCCAAGTAACAGAAACATTCACAGAGCTAATGACACCTGCAGCTTCTGAACAGTGAATGCGAGACAGCTGACAGCCTTGCTGCCCTTGTTCATGCTCAGCAAGATTTAGCTGACCTACACTGGTGCTACTTTCCTGCACTGAGCTTTAACTCCCTCAATGTACAATAATCTCTATCCTGGACATGAGATTCTGCAGATGCTGGAAATCCCAAGCAACACAAACAAAATGCTGGAGAAACTCAGCAGGTCAGGCAGCATCTACTGAGATGAATAAACAGTCGATGTTTCAGGCCGAGACTCTTCTTCAGGACCTCCATCTTGGATATAGATGGTTGACTGAATCTTCTCAGTCCTCTTGAGTCGAGAATTCCTATGTTCGAGAAGAAGAAATTTTGTTTCCTTCTTTTTGAATGACTCACTCTTTATTTTGAACCTCTGACCCTTGATGTTAGGCACCAATGGCAGGAAAAATGGCAGCTCCATCTCTACCCTTTTGAATGCCCTAATTGAGGGCGCCACGGTAGCATGGTGGTTCGCACGACACTGTTACAGCTTGGGGCGTAGGAGTTCAGAGTACAGTTCTGCGGTCTTCAAGGAGTTCGTACATTCTCCCTGTGAGCTTGTGGGGTCCCTCTGAGTGTTCAGTTTTCCCAGCACAGTCCACAGACATACCTGTTAGTAGGTTAATTGGTCATTGTGATCCCACAAATATACATGTGCCCTTCTTTGGCTTAGGAAGTCAAGATCAGTGCATGTTATTCTACATACAGCCTTACTGGGACTCGACATAATTAGAACAACAAGTTACTTCTCTTCCACTCATGGCCCCTTGCTATCAATGACAACTGCTCTTTGCTTGGTTAGAATTTCTGTATAAGTGCATCTTGTTATGGCACTGGCATTCTGTTTTTAGACTTGAGAGTTGCTTCAAAGCTGTTTGCCCTTTAGGGACTCCAGTTCCTCAGAGTCACTGAGATCATGGCCCTTTGTGAATTTTTTCGGCAGGACTCCAGGAACGTCAGAATTCGGGACTGTTACAGAGATACTTCTCAAAATTCTGCTAGTTCTGTAGCTGTAGTGAGATCGTGGCCAAAATGCAGCCTCCGTCTGTAGCTAATTGGATGCTGTCCAGCTTGAAATCCGTGGCTTGTTCTTACAACTCCAGTCAGGCTTGAAGTACCCAGACACCCGGTCCACGCTGTCCTTCGTCAGCAGTGAAGATCTGTTCAGGCTGACTAAACATGCCAATTCTGCAAGTCTTCTGGATGGGTGGATGAAGCATTTTGGAGCCAGTTACAGCTCAGTGTCTGTTCTCTGACTTGGCTGCGGAAGTTCCAAATATGGGTCTCTTTGTAAAGTTAGCACAGAATGCACAGTCCAAAAGATGAAAAGGCAACATAAATAAGTAAGTATTGTGCCTAGGCAACATTCGGCTTGACACTGAATAAACTAAAGGACAGAGAGGCACTCTTAAACATAGGAGATTTTGCAGATGCTGGAAATCCGGAGTAACACACAAAATGCTGGAAGAACTCAGAAATTCAAGTTGCATCCATGGAGGGGAATAAACAGTTGCTGTTTTGAGCCAGGACCCTTCATTCTGAGAAACATCAACTGCTTATTCTCTTCCATCAGTGCTTCCCGACTTGCTGAGAAACATTCTTTTATTGGTGTCATTAATGTGATAAGTATATTTGGAACAAAAGCAGGAGGAGGATTTTTGGACCCTTGAGTCTAGCTGACTCTCAGTTCGATGCTTCAAGTCCACCTTCACACTTACTTTGCGAGTAGCTGGTGGCGGTTTCCTGGACCAGTGCATAGAATAGTAGGTTAACTGCTGGCAAAAGGTGGGATGGGCTCACTCTGTCATCACTGGAGTGTGACTTATTGAAAGCCTGAAGTTCTTGACGGGATGGAGACGGAGAGGAAGTTCCTTGTTTATATACTTACTTATTGGGATACAGCACAGAATAGACCCTCTCGCCCCTTTGAGCCGCGCCCGCCAGCAACCTCAATTCAGCCCTAGCCTAATATCGGACAATTTACAACGACCAATTAACCTACTAACCAGTAAGTCTTTGGACTGTGGGAGGAAACTGGAGCACCTGGAGGAAACCCACACGGTCACAGGGAGAAAGTAGTAACTCCTAACAGGTGATGATGGGAATCGAACCCAATGGTCACTGGTACTGTAAAACATTGTGCTAACCACTGCACTATCATCCTGCCTTTGTGAAATAATCTAGAGCTAGTTGTCACTGTTTAAAATGCTAACACTTGGTGGGAATTGTAGTCACTGATGAACTATACACATTAAATACTAGACATAATATTGGATCTTCATGCTGTGTTAAGATGCTTTGCTGATGGTATCAAAACTAACAATAGGTTTAGGTTCCAGTATTAGGACTAATGATCTCTGTTTTGGCCCCTGTTGCCTTGGGATGTCTATTGTTGTGTGGAGATGATTCATTTACAGTTAGGTGTAAAGCAAGATGAATAAAACAATAGCGATGGAACTCTTCGGGGTGACGCGGTAACACCGTGGGTAAAGTAACGCTATCACAGCACCAGGAGACCGGGTTCTGTTCTCACCGCTGTCTGTAAGGAGTCTGTACGTTCTCCCCGCGACTGCGTAGGTTTCCTCCGTGTTCTGCAGGTCCCTCCCACAGCCCAAAGACGTACAATTAGCAGGTTAATGGTCCCATGGGTGCAGTTGGGCGGTGCGAGCTCATTGGGCTGGAAGGGCCTGATAATGTGCTGTAGTAGTCGGCAGCCGTCGACCCCAGGGGATCACGGGTTTGCGCCTCTGCTGGACTGTGTCCTCTCCAGGGTGCAGGCCTGGGCGGGAAGATTTGAAGGACCGGCTGTTGCCCATGGAGTGGACTCCCTGTCTCCGCGTCACTGATGTAGTCCAAGGGAAGGGCAAGTGCGGATATAGCTCGGCACCAGTGTTGTCGCAGAGTGCCAGAGTGAAGTTATAAACAACATCAAACTGCCTTCGGGACCCTGGCTCCGGATTTCTTCCTCGGGGTTTACTCCCGAAGTGGGTATGGCCGCAAGGCAGCGGAGGTTTAAAATCAGAGTTTTCCTTCTAGGCTGGCTGATGAGCGCCACGTGCCCGAAAACGTGCTATGTCTCCAAGTGAATAACAAATAATTTAAAAAGGCACCTTGTGCTTTGAGAGATGGCAGGCACCGGGGGTCGAGAGCAGTTTCACGGTGGACTCTCCTGCAGAATGGAGCCTCTTGGACCAGATTTTACTGAGGTGACGCTACTACCAATAATATCAACTCCTGGACTGAGCCCATTGTTGTGACATCCCAGGCTTTAGCTCAGATGTCAGTGGACATACATTCTTCAGCCGTGAACTCCTGTGATGGATTGGCTTCCCCAGACATCGTAGACTTGGTCAGAATTATTGTTTACCACTCTCCTTGTCCAGCGTGAACCGAAGTCAAAGACTGACATGGGTCATATGGTACACAACAGGAAGTAAATTTCCAGTGCACAATTAGAAAGTTTGCCAGCAGTTGAAGGAATAGCTTTTTTCCTTAGCTGCTCTCTTGCAAGAGAGTGTACTACAGTCATCTGTCCAGGTGCTATGTGCCAAGCGCCCTGTGCGTCCAGCTATCCAGCTGTTATGTACAATGTCTTTCTGGTAAGGACGTGCTTGCAATCAGCTGGCAAAAATGATTGTGTCAGGTTTTCTGTCAGCACCCGGTGCTTTAGAAGACAGTTTTTGCTGCTGTTCGTACCTTTCTGTGAGCTCTCAGTTGACACTCCTGTGTATTCTAGGGTACGTGCAGGGATACTTTATGAGAAGTCATACAGGAGACGTGTTGGTTGGTTCAAGGCCAATGCATGGAATTCTGTTAATCAGAAACACTTACTCACAAACATCAATCAAAGAAATGTTCCATTATCTTGCATTAACAGAAATCAGAATTATTTATTATCACAGGTGTGCAGTGAAATTTGTTGTTTTGCGGCAGCAGTACAATCATCATCATCAGGTGCCGTGCCCAGTTTGAGCTTTGACTGCCATGGACCACACACTCCTGTTTCGGGTCAAGTGGATCAATTCATTGGAATTCATTTCCAGTTCTCTGGCTGCTGTCTCCATCATCATTTGTCTTTGTCTTCCTCTTGCTTTCTTCCCTTCAATCTTTCCCATAATTACTGTGCATTCTAACTCCTCTTTCTAACTCCTCCTTCTAACTTCATGTCCAATGAAGTTACGTTGCCTTTTCATGGTCTCATACATTATTTCTCTTTCTGTGTTTACTCTGTTCATGACATCCTCGTTAGATATTTGTTTCATCCATGATATTCTTTGCATCCTCCTCAAAACCACATCTCTGCTGCTACAATTCGTTTCCTCATTTTACTAGATATTGCCCTACATTCTGAGCCATATAACATAACTGGATAAACGTAACGTTTCAGTACTCTGAGGCGGGTTGTCATGCCTAATTTAGTATTGGTCAGTATACTCTTCATTCTCGTCTTTTGCCATCTCTATTCTTCTCTTGATGTCCATGTCACACTTGCTATCTGATGTCACCCAGCTTCCTAAGTAGCAAAACTTCTTTACTTGTTTTATGTCTTCCCCGTTTATTCTCAGCCTGCAGATAGGATTCTCCTTCTTTTTGGATATCATCATACATTCTGTATCATACATTCTGTCTTTTTGCAGTTGATAGACCCATTTTTGCACTTGCATCAACAATTATATCAATTAAGTTTTGTAGTTCTTCCTCCGTACTTGCAATTAACACAGTATCATCTGCATATCTGAAATTATTGATGTTTTCACCGCCAACTTTGATTCCCAAGATGTCTCTTATTTTTTGTAATATTGTTTCATTGTGCACATTAAACAAATCAGGGGAGGAAACACACCCTTGTCTAACGCCTCTCTTGATTTTTGTAAACTGACTCACTTCTCTATCTATTCTTACAGCGGCAGTTTGTTCCCAGTACAGATTTCTGATTAGGTGGAGGTCTTTTGAATCTAGATCTAGAGTTTTCTGTAATATTTCAAATAACTTATTGTGCTTCACTTTAACAAATACTTCTGTGTAGTCGATAAAACAAACAAATCTTTTTTGCACTTGAATAGCTCGTTCTGATAGTATCCTTAACATCAATATCGCGTTTCTTGTACCTTTCTCTTTCACAAAACCACATTGTTCTTTGCCTATTTCAGCTTGTATCTTACTTTTAGCTCTTGTCATCAAAATTCTTAGAAGTATCTTGGTGATATGTCTCATTAAACTTATGGTCCTATGTAATTCACATTCTGTTGCTCCAGGTTTCTTAGGAAGAGTGATAAATACTGATTTTTTCATCTCTTCTGGTATTATTCCAGTCTCATAAATGTCATTGATTAAATCAGTAAGTTTTTCAATTCCATAATCTTCAAGGGTGATAATTTGTTCTATTACTAATTCATCAGGACCTGCTGCCTTTCCTTTCCTTATCTTATTTATTGCATTACGAACTTCAGATTTTAAAATACTTGGACCTTCAATGTTTTTCTTAATTTCTGTTTTTTTGCCTCGATCATCTTCAAACAATTCCTGAATATACTCAGTCCATCTATTCATAATCTCATCTTTTTTCATGATAATGGTACCGTCCTCTGCTTTCAAACATCCACCTGAAGAACAGAGGAGCTTTTTACCAGCGATATTCTTGATTTGTTGATGTAACCTTTTTGGATCAGTAATAGGGATTCTTTCTGTTTGCTCACATTCCTGGTTTAACCATTCTTCTTTGGCTTTTTGACATAAGCTTCTAACTTTTTTATCTAAGGACTTACATTCTATAGCATTTGCTTTCTTCCGTCTCCTTTCTTCCGTTAGATTTTTGATTTCATCTGTCATCCATTTATTCTTTGTGCTTTTTCTTTTTTAGGAATTACTGACTTTGCTGATTCTACCAAGGCTTCCTTTAGAGAGTTAAATTTCATTTCTACATGCTTGCTATCATCTTCACAGATTCTATTTCTAGACTTTGAAATCTATTCCTTATTTCAATTGTAAATGTTTGTCGTAAGTTTTCTTCTTTAATTAATTGCAAGTAGTCAAGGGATTGTTCAGGTTTTTGTTTCTTTAGTTTTTTAAGTTTTACTTTTACATGACATACTACTGGGTTATGGTCACTATTACAGTCTGCAGTACAATGCAAGGCATAAAAGTTACTCTGAGTTAGAAAATAAATACTTCATGGACCATTAAGAAATCAGATGACAAAGGGGAGGAAACTGAGTGTGGGTCTTCAGGCTGCTGCTGGTAGTAATGCGGAGATGATGTGTCCCAGTTGGTGACTGTCTTTAATAGTGTAGGCCACCTTCTAGAGGCATTGCTTCTTGAAGATGGCCTCGATGGCAGGGAGGGAGGGAGGGTTGTGCCCATGATGGAACCGGCGGAGTCGACAGCCCTCCTTGTGATCCTGAGCACTGGAGACTGCTTACCTGCCCATGATGTAACCAGTCAGAGTGTGGAGATTCCTTACCTGCCCGTGATGTAACTAGTCAGAATGCTCTCCATGGTACGTCTGTGGAATTTACAAGAGTTTTTGGTGATGTACCAAATCTCTACAAACTCCTAATGAAGTAGAGAGTTGGCATACTACCTTTGTGATTGCATAAATGTCTTGTGCTCAGGATAAATCTACTAAGAGGTTAACAACCATGGTCTTAAAGCTGCTCACTTTTTCCACCCCGACTCCTCGATGAGGACTGGTGTGAGTTCTGTGTACGAGGTGGCATCAGGTTTGGATTGGCTATGTTTCTAAACAATGTAACAGAGAGTTCATATAGTCATCAGCTCCTTTCCCAGTCATGCTGTGTGTTGATCTAATAACTCGTATTACACTGTGTTCTGTTTGTGAGATCTATTACTCTTACCATTTTAATCATTGCCTCAGAGCTGTCTCTATCTTGGTTATTGACCTGCTTTTTTCTTGCAATCTTTTTAATCCACATTCTTCAGTGTTAACATCCTCTCCAAAGATACCAATCTGCAATAAAAGCAACAGTTAGGCAAAGGCTTTGTAATAGTTCTGGCTGTTTGAATAAACATTGTTGGTACTGGATTTGAACTGGCTATGTTTCTAAACATTTAACAGAAAGTTTTTAAGGCTACTTTTCTCTAGAACAGTGCTGTTTGGCCTTTGTTTTAGCCTTGGTAACTCCTGTCCTTTGATTTAAAGAAGCTGTACAAGGCAGTGTGCTTAAACTGTGGCTTTTCATATCTTCTGGACTTAAATCAATAAATGCAAAACTCTTTGTGTTGATTTTGTGTTGGAAGAGGTGAAGGGCTGAAGAAGATTCTGTCTTCAACCTTTTTCCTCTTCCATCTATCTCCTCCAAGCTTCTACATTCATCTCCCCTCCCCGATTCACCTATCTTCCCCCTCACCTGGCTTCAACTATCACCTGCCAGCTTGCCCTCCTTCCCTTCTCCCCATCTTCTTATTCTGGCGGCTTCCATTTAATTCCTGGTGAAAATTTCAGATTTTATCGTCTGTTTATTCCCCTCCGTAGATGCTGCCTGACGTGCTCAGTTCTTCCAGCACTTTGTGTGTGCATGTTGCTCAAGTCATCCAACATCTGCAGAATCTCCTGTGTTTATGTAATGAAAGTAAGCACCTCAATAAAATACCATAGCAGTAAATGCTGTCAAACATGTAGAACACGCTGGAGGAACTCAGCAAGTCGGGCAGCATCCGTGACTGATCGTTTCCATGGATGCTTCCCGACCTGCTGAGTTCCTCCAGCGTGTTGTGCGTGTTGCTTTGACCCCAGCATCTGCAGAGTATTTTGTGTCAGACATGTAGAATTTGCAACCATTAAGAATCTGCTGTAAGAAAGATGCACTTGGCTTTTGAAATATTTTTACTGATCAACCTCGTATCTGTGGAGATACAAGATGCTGGAATCTGGAACAACATGCATTCCCACCTCCCAGATTCCACTCGGCTACCTGAGTTCCTCTGCCAGATTATTTATTACTTCATATATCTGAGGTTCCATTGTCATGAATGTGCATGTGGTGACATTGTGGATGGTGGTAAATTTTAATGTTAATGGGACATTGAATGTCCAATTTCACTCTGCACCCTTTTTCTGCATTTCTTCCTGTGAGGATTAGAATAAACTAATTATTGACAAATACTAAAAGCAAACTCCAAACTAAGCAAAAATTAAAAATCAAGGCCTTGTGGTTTTTTTTACGTTTCATATTTTTCTCAGATCCGGTGGAGATCTGGTTGGATCCCTGCATGGTATGGAGGGACCACTGCACTGGATGGGTGAAAGACGCAGTGTGTTGCAACCTCAGCATGGACATGGGCTCCTCAGCATCGAGGACACCTTCGAAAGGTGGCCTCTGTCATTAGGAACCCCCGCTACCCAGAATATGCCCTCTTCTCAAGCTACCATTACGGAGGAGGGTATAGGAGCCTGGAGGCACATTCTCAATGTTTCAGGAACTGCTTCTTCCCCTCTGCCACAGACTTCAGGATGGACAATGAATCCATGAGCACTACCTCACTATTGTTTTTTTTTAATTCTCTTTTTGTACTATTTATTTAATTTACTTACATAGAAACAGAAAACTTACAGCACAATACAGGCCCTTCGGCCCACAAAGCTTTGCCGAATAGGTCCTTACTTTAGAAATTACCTAGGGTTACCCATAGCCCTCTATTTTTCTGAGCTCCATGTACCTGTCCAGGAGTCTCTTAAAAGACCCTATCGTATCTGTCTCCATCACCATCGCCAGAAACCCATTCCACGTACTCAACACTTTCTGTGTCAGAAAAACAACAACAACTTACCCCTGACATCTCCTCTGTCCTACTTCCAAGCACCTTAAAACTGTGCCCTCTCGTGCCAGCCAATTCAGCCCTGGGAAAAAGTCTCTGACTATCCACACGATCAATGACTCTCATCATCTTATACACCTCTATCAGGTCACCTCTCATCCTCCATCGCTCCAAGGAGAAAAGTTGCAAAGTTCAACTATATATATAGTTATTGTAACTGGTAGTTTAAAAAAATAATTATTGTAAAATACTGCTGTCGCAAAACAATAAATGTCATGATGTATGTCAGTGATGATGAACCTGATTCTGATTCTGCTAGGAGGGTATTCTGCCCACCGTCTGTCTCCCAGCGCACAAAGCAATCCCATCCTTCCCTTACTTCCATTCAACCTATTCTCTCTCGCACATCCATCAACTCCTACCTGATTCTGCTGTCACTAGGGGTTTATTTGCAGTGGCCGATTACCCTTCTCATCTGTACGTCTTTGGCATGTGAGAGGAAGTTGGTGCAAACTCCACACAGACAGTATCCAATGTCACCGAAGCTGCACCATTGTACCATCCCTTTCGCAGTTAGTGATTCAAGTTTAAGATTGTTTCCGGTCATTTCCAGTACACAAGGAAAGGAGAACAAAATCATTGTCACTCCGGATCTAATGCAGCACAAAAATAACCGCAATAAGACAAAGAATACGATAATAATGAAAGAAAACACAATAAGTACTGAAATCCATGACTAGAAACTTTGAAACATTAAGAATTTAAAACTAACTCCATTATTGGGGGTCAGAGAAGCCACTGCATCCCTGCACATCAAAAGTTTTTTTTTCTCTTTTCCCTATTGTAGCACTTCTCCTTCAAATTTTTCCTGTGCACCACAAACTAAACTGTCGATATTTCTTGCTCTTTGTAAATCAAGCGGGATCTGTAGAATTAAATGATGCACCATCGTAGATTAACAGTCCTCCTCACCTGTGTCTGCACTGAAGTCTGTGCAACAGTCTCTGTGACCTGCACAAGTGTTTCGCTGTTGTTGCTGACAAATGGTTAATGTGGAAATGTGAGACTTCATCAAGAAAATTATACAATCAATGTATTTTTTAGGATAATCCCCCGGCAACAGGATAAGTTTGCAGAAGTCATCTGATATGTTGCACTTGTACTTCTTGGCAAGGCCACTAGATGGCACCAGAATTCCCAACACAATGTAGTTCACAGTATCACTATCTAAACCGAGGTTTGTTTTCTTGTGGGCATTCACAGTAAATACAAGAAACAGAATCCAATCAATAAAAGCCCACAACAACAGAGCTGACAATCAATGTGCAAAATACAACAAACTGTGCAATTGCAAAAATAAAAAGAAAAAAGAAATAATAGATATTAAAAATATGAGATGAAGAGTTCTTGAAAGTGACTCCATGGGTTGTGGGGAGAGTTCAGTTATGGGGTGAGTGAAACTGAGTGAAGTTATCCCTCTGTTCAAGAGCCTGATGGTTGAGGAGTAATAACTGTTTCTGAACCTGGTGGTTTAGGTCCTGAGACGCTTGTTCCTTCTTTCAATCTTCTCTCATATGCTGATTCATCACCACCTTTGATTCGGCCTACAGCAGTGGTGTCATCAGCAAATTTAAATATGGAATTGGAGCTGTGCTTAGCCACTCATCATAAGTGTAAAGCGATTAGAACAGGGGGCTAAGCACATAGCCTTATGGTGCAGCTGTGGTGATGGAGGACTGTGGAGGAGATGTTGTCACCAATCTGATCTCACTGGGGTCTGCAAGTGAGGAAATCAAGGATCCACTTGCACAAGGAGGTATTGAGGTCTTGAACCTTCTTGATTAGTTTTTAAGAGGATGATAGTATTGAATGCCGTGCTATAGTCAATGAAATGTGGTATGCATCTTCACTGTCCAGATGTTCCGAAGTGGAGTGAAGAGCCAATGAAATGGCACGTGCTGTTGATCTGTTGTGACGGTAAGTAAACTGGAGCAGATCCACATTGCTTCTCGGGCAGGAGCTGATAAGTGTCATCACCAACCATTATTGGGAGTAAGTGCACACTGTGTTCCTCTGCCTCTGCCCAGGACACGCTCTCTTGTCACTGCTGCCATCAGGTAGAAAGTACAAGAGCATCGGGATTCGCACCACCAGGTTCATGAACAGTTACTACCCCACAACCATCAGGCTCTTGAACAAAAGGGGATAATTACACTCACTTGCCCATCCTTTGAGATGTTCCCACAGCTAATGATCTCTCTTTAAGGACTCTTTATCTCATTATCCCAGGTTCTCATTATTTATTGCTATTTATTTATATTTGCATTTGCACAGTTGTCTTCTGCATTCTAGATCTTTCATTGATCCTATTATAGCTACTGCTCTATAGGTTTATTATACCTGCAGGAAAATTAATCTCAGGGTTGACATATATGTACTTTGATAATAAAATTTACTTTGAACTTTAGAACTTCTATCTATTATTTGAGTTGAGTATGATGTTCTATGGTGTTGTCTATTTATGGGTCCTCGGGTGTCTGTACAGGCTGATCTGGGATCCACACACTCTGGTGCAGTGTGGACACGAGTAAGTGGTGTCTCTGGTGACTGGTCGGGTCTTTTGATTGTTCAGTCTCTCCTTTCACAGTGGTTGCTTGTTCTCTGTGGCACTGTGAACGTCGTTCTCGTGTCGCACATCTCCCTCTTGAACAAATTTCTTCCAGGTCTATCTATTGAGTGCTGTGTTTTCCCAGTTTTTAGCTGTAATATTTGAATATCTTCAGGCAGATTTTGATGTCATCTTTGAAGCATTTCCTCAGTGACCACCTTTAATATTTAAGCTGGGAGTAAAGGGTCTGTCTGGGGACACGTGATATAGGCCCGTAAGCGAGCTGGCTGAGTTTACAATGTTTTACAATCCTGTGCAGAAGCTCCTCCATACTATACTGTTGACAGTTTGTGTATAGGTTTTGAACAATGGTACCATGCTGACTTTTGTGTGCTGGTCCGAGACCAGCACTGAGACATGAACACTCAATCTAGATCATGGGTTTCCAATTTTGTTTTATATACCATGGACCAATACCATTAAGCAGAGGGCCAGTCGACCCCAGCTTGGGAACCCTTTATCTAGACTGACTGTCCGCAGAAATATAGCATCATCAGAACTGGTACCGTTAAATCAAGCCTCCTGTCAGCTCTTCTCTTGGCCCTGAGGAACACCTTGGCAGTGCTAAAAGAAGAGCAGGCCCCCTTTCCAAGGGCCTGTGCTGCTTGTGGAAACAACCACAGGGTACTTCCCTGTCGCTCTAACACTAGCCTGTCTTTATTCATGACTGCTCGAGCTGTGTCAAACTGCAGGTGAGAATGGCAGTGGAAGTTCTTTCTGCCCTGAGGCAGAAACCTGCATTGCCAATCACTGCCAACACTGAGGGCAGATAGGGCACATCCAGAAATGGTGTTGGGGTGATTAGTACTATAAAGCTTGTAAGAACTGAATAAAACTGAAAATCTTTCCATACTTCCTTACAGGAGGAGGCCTTTCAGCCCACTGAAACTATGCTAGCTCACAGATCAATCCACTACTAATTACTCCCCCAAATTCCAATCAGTTCTGTACCAACTTGCAGGAGGGGCAAGTTACAGTGGCCAACTAACCTACATGTTCTGGGCATGTGGGGTGCTGTGTTCTGATGATTCTAAGATTCTTTCAGCAATCAGAAAAGAGGCATAAAACTTGATACTTCATGGTTGTTTCATTTAGCATCAATAGAACAAAGGAAAATTGAAACAGTCAGTGATAGAGGCCTGCTAAGCAAAGGAATTTAGAAGCAAAATGATGGCACATACATGTTGTGACCACTAGGAAGCATACTGAACAGTTACTTGTATATAAAGACTACTTAGAATACAAGCAGGAAATTAATTGTTAAACTGCAAAGAAAATAACAAGTAAAACAGTCAGATCAAACAGGGGCCTTGGAGGAGAAACTCGTGTAGGCACAGAGAGAATGTACTCATCCACAAAGGCACCTGCTGAAGCTGGGATTGAATGCGGGCCACTGCAGCTCCACAATAACTGTACTACTTGTGTTAAAAGGATCAGGTGTCTATGGATCCTGGAGAAAGAATGAGGGAATGGCTGTAATTGTAGTACTTAATGACAGAGTCAAATTGTTTTTACAGATGGCGATAATTTTCAGTGAGGATGGTCTGAAAGACATAAAACCCCAGTGTGTTATCCAGAGCTTTATAAACCACAATGCTGTTCTGCACAAAGTGTTTGTTGTGGGCGAGTCGTACAGTGTGGTGGAGCGGCCATCACTGAAGAACTTCTCCTCTGGCGTTTCAGGTTAGTTGTGGGGTTACCCTGCTGGGCTAACACCAGATGTCACTTCACAATCGGAACCAGCTTTAGTGTCACGATGTACACCGTGAAATTTGTTGTTCCGTGGCAGCAGTACATTTTAAAACCCTATAAATTACAATAACACAACGTATATTTAATAAATTTAATACCAGTGCAAAAAGAGCAAAGGAAGAACAAAACAGTGAGGTGGTATTCACGGGTTGATTGTCCATTCAGAAATCTGATGGTGGAGCGAAGAAGCTGTTCCTGAAATGTTGAGTGTGTGTACTCAGGCTCCTGTACCTCCTCCCTGATGGTAGCAATGAGAAGAGGGCACATACTCTGGGGTAGTTCCCGAGGGGGTGACACTCCCAACACTCACTGGACCCTGGGATAACAATGAGAAGAGGGCACATCCTGGGTGATGGGAGTCTTTAATGATGGATGCTGCCTTTTTAAGGCATCACCTTGTGACGATGTCCTCGATTTTGGGGAGGCTAGTACCCATGATGGAGCTAGCTGAGTTTACAGCTTGCTAGCAATCTGACTGAATTAATTCAATGGCTGATCCTATAGGCCATGAATTGAGGGCTGTGTTTTAGATGCAATTTTGAATTCTGTTGTCTCCTTTCCCTGATTATCAAATGGAGGAATGTACACCTGTTCTGCATCCCCCTTTGTAGACAAAGTCCGATCCATTTGTTTGCTGAGAAGTATCAGGAGTGATGCTTCTACCGTGGCAACCACTCCACCAAAGTAAGAGATTGAACAGGAGTAATTGATCCTTGCTTGGTATTTAACCTTTGGCAGTGAATACTTTAGGTGCCCTGAAGTCTGTTGCAGACCCAATTTGTTCATAGATATATGGATAACTTTGTGCAGGTAATTAACTTACATTTTGTCAAATTTCCATTGATTACAGACAGAAAAACAATATTCTTCAACAGCCACAACGTGTCAAAACCAGAGTCTTCATCTGATTTAACAGCAGTAAGTTGTTACTTCTGATAAAACTTTTTCTTTTCAGCTCGTGTGTTCGTGAGCTCTGCTGTAAGAAAGCACGTCAGTGTGTAGGGAAGGGTTGTGGGTGCCACTGGTGTTTAGCAGTTAGTGCAATACTGTTACAGCTCAGGGAATTCCAGAGTTCGCAGTCCCATTCCAGTGTATCTAGTAAAGAGATGGCACATCCTCCCCGTGACTGCGTGGGTTTCCTCCAGGTGCTCCAGTTTGCTCCCACAGTCCAAAGACATGCTGGTTAGTAGGTTAATTGGTCAATACAAATTGTGCTGTGATTAAGCTGGGGTTAAATTGGAGGTTTGCTGGGCAGTTTGGCTTGGTGGGCCAGAAAGACCTGTTCCATACTGTATCTCTAAATAAACAAATAAACAGGATAAACTGCAAACCCGAGGAAATCTGCAGATGCTGGAATTTCAAACAACACACATAAAAGTTGCTGGTGAATGCAGCAGGCTAGGCAGCATCTCGGCCCGAAATGTCAACTGTACCTCTTCCTAGAGATGCTGCCTGGCCTGCTGCGTTCACCAGCAACTTTGATGTGTGTTGCATAGGATAAACTGGGTGGTTTGTTCCTTTTCCATGGCTAACCCCACCTAATTAATAAACTTCCTTGTTTTTACGGCTGCCTGTAAGTAGACGAATCTCAGGGTTGTATAATTTGTACTTCGAAGCTCACAAGTGGAGTGGCTAATGGAAGTTTTGGGTGTTGCTGTCAGGACCTCTGTGTGCTTGTGTCATGTGAATTTTCAGTGGTAGGCCGTGAAAGAAAGTTGGCTATAAGCATCCGGCCCTTTGGCGAGATTTTGAAGTACTTAGAATGGAGCTTACAGTCCATGAGGATAAAAATGTGCATTCTTTCAAAGATTGCCTGTGGGGTTTGATCTCTTACATCAAATTTGTGAAAGACCATCTATGTGGATAGGTTTAACCCTAATGATGTTTCTGCACTGGCAAAGTCTTGTGAAGTGAGAGAAGTGCAGAATGCTGGGGCATGTGCAGAAATGCCATTCCCTATTCCCAGTTCCTCCGTCTCCTCTGCATCTGCTCCGAGAATGAGGCTTTCTGTTCCAGGACATCTCAAATATCCTCTTTCTTTAAAGATCGTGGTTTCCCTTCTACGGTGATCAATGATGCCCTCACCCGCATCTCCTCCATTTCCCGCACTTCGGCCCTCACCCCATCCTCCCGCCACCACAACAGGGACAGAGTTCCCCTTGTCCTCACCTACCACCCCACCAGCCTCCGGATCCAGCACATTATCCTCCGCAACTTCCGCCACCTTCAACAGGACCCCACCACTAAGCACATCTTTCCCTCTCCACCCCTCTCCGCTTTCCGCAGGGATCGGTCCCTCCGCGACTCACTTATCCGCACGTCCCTCCCCACGGATCTCCCACCCGGCACTTATCCCTGTAAGTGCAAGTGCTACACCTGTCCCTACACCTCCGCTCTTGCCACCAATCAGGGCCCCAAACAGTCCTTCCAGGTGAGGCAACACTTCACTTGTGAGTCTGTTGGGATCATCTATTGCATCCGGTGCTCCCGGTGCGGCCTCCTCTACATCGGTGAAACCCGACACAGATTGGGGGACCGCTTCGTCGAGCACCTCCACTCCATCCACCACAACAGTCAGGATCTCCCGGTAGCCACCCACTTCAACTCAGCTTCCCATTCCCATTCAGATATGTCCATACATGGCCTCCTCTACTGCCATGATGAGGCCAAACTCAGGTTGGAGGAGCAACACCTCATATACCGTCCAGGTAGTCTCCAGCTTCTATGAACGTAGAATTCTCCAACTTCCGGTAATTCCCTCCCCCTCCCTTCCCCTATCCCTATTTCACTCTGCCCCCTCCCCCAGCTGCCGACCACCTCCCTCATGGTTCCGCCTCCTTCTATTACCCATTGTGTTTTCCCCTATTCCTTCTTCACCTTTCCTGCCTACCAGCTCCCTGCCTCCCTTCTCCTACCTCTTTATCTTTCCCCTTACTGGTTTTTCACCTGGAACCTACCAGCCTTCTCCTTCCCACCCTCCCCCCACCTTCTTTATAGGGCCTCTGCCCCTTCCCTCTACAGTCCTGACGAAGGGTTCCAGCCCGAAACGTCGACTGGTCGTTTCCACGGATGCTGCCCGACCTGCTGAGTTCCTCCAGCGTGTTGTGAGTGTTGCTTTGTGGAAGACCTAATGAACATAAAACATAGAACATAACAGTGCAGTACAGGCCCTTTGGCCCACAATGTTGTGCTGACCCTTTAACCTACCCCAAGATCAATCTAACTCTCTCCCACGTAGGCCTCCATGTTTTCTTTCATCCATGAGACAGGATTCCAAAGCCAGTGCTGAGGGCTAAAGTCAGAGGCAGATATACCTCTGACTCAGAGGAAGAGGCCCTTCATCGGTGAAATCCCTCAGTCACCTATTAACACTCATCCTCCATTAACCCCACTTTATCTCCCCACATCCTCCTTAATTCCCTTCTGATTTTAACAGTCTCGAGATAAATATGCAGTGCCCAATTCATCTGCCAATTAACAGCCCGTATGGTGACAGGAAGGAAGTGCAAACTCCACTAGACAGCACCCAAGGACGATGTACTCTCTGTCCACCCTACTCTACTTCTTCCCGCAGATGGTTTCAGATCCAGTGCCCAGAAGCATATCACGTCAGCTGGCCTTGCACTTGCTGTTGAATGGCCTGTGTTGTCGGGGAGCTTCCCTTACGAGGATTAGCCTTGTGGGTGATAGATCCAGACAGCTGCTGGATACACCTGTGTCTATATGCCAGTGGGGAATTGGCTGTGGGCCTTGCTTTAGTGCCTTTCTTGATGTTTGACATTGTTCTTCATGGGAGGCTCAAGAAGGTTAAGATGCATGGGATCCATGGTGAATTGCCCATGTGGATTCAGAACTGGCTTCCTGTAGAAGACAGAGGGTGGTGGTCGAACGGCTGGAGGTCTGTGATTACTGGTGTTCTGCAGGCATCTGTACTGGGACCTCTGCTGTTTGTGGTGTATATAAATGACCTGGATGAAAACGGAGATGGGTGGGTTAGTAAGTTTGCAGTGATATGAAGATTGGTGGTGCTATAGATAGTGAGGAAGGCTGATAAAGAGTACATCGGGATAAAGATCATTTGCAGATATGGGCAAAGAAATGGCCGCTGGACTTTAACCCAGCCAGATGAGAGGTGTTGCAGCTTGGCAGGTTAAAGGTAAAGAGACAGTGCATTCATTGTTAAGGCAAGACCCTTAACAGTGTTGATAAACAGGGATATTGAGAGCTCCATGAAAGTGACTGCACAGGTTGATAGGGGGTTGAGAAGGCATTTAACCAATTTCCCCCGGGATCAATAAAGTATGACTATGACTATATGGCATGATCACCTTTGTTAGTCAAGGCACTGAGTTCAAAGGTTAGGAAGTTATGGTGCATCTATTTTATGAGCCAAAGGGCCTGTTCTTGTACTGTATCGTATGTTCATGAGTAGCACGTACCCAGTGGCATTTAAAATTTGCCAGATAAACATGGTTTCTAGGTCTAGGTCAGGCAGCTGTCGCATATTCCAGTCACTAATGGGCCTATCCAACCTGCGCCGCTCTGTAGCTGATTGTTGCCAACATTGGGCCCTTGAAGACCTTTAGTTAGATTGATAGTCCTGAGTCAGGATGACAGACTGTTGGCCATTAATCTTCTCCAGAACTAGTCATTTGAAACTGGTGAAAAGTTTTTTTTGTACTGTTTTCTCTTTTGCTGCTTTCGAGAAGCCTGTCCAGATATTATTCCTGCTGTTAGATGCTAAGACCTCACCATGGTCCATAAGAAATGGGAGAAGAATTAGGCCATCTGGCCCTCAAGCTTGATGTACCATTCCATCATGGTTGATTTATTATCCCTTCTCCCCGTAACCTTTGACACCCTGTCTAATCAAGAACCTATCGACCTTGTCTTAATTATATGCAATGACTTTGCTTCGACAGCCGTATCTGACAATGAATTCCACAGATTTACCACTGTCTGGCTAAAGAAATTCTCCCTCATCTCTGTTCTACAGGGACATCTCTCTGAATTCTGAGGGTGTTCCCTCTGGTCCTAGACCCACTCACTATTGGAAACATCCTCTACACATCTACTCTATTTAATCCCTTCAATATTCGATAGACTTCACTGAGATTCTCTCTCGTTCTTCTAAGCTCCAGCAAGCACAGACCCAAAGCCATCAGGTGCTCCTCGTACATTAACCCTTTCATTCCTAGAATCATTTTTGTGAATCTCCTCTGGATCCTCTCCAATGCCAGCACATCTTTTCTTAGATAAGGGGCTCAGAATTGCTCACAGTACACCGTGCAGTCTGACCAGTGCCTTATAAAGCCTCAGCATCACATCCTTGCTCTTGTATTCTAGTCCTCTCGGAATGAATGCTAAAATTGCATTTGCCTTCCTTACCATCTACTCAACCAGCAAGTTAACCTTTAGGGAACCCTGCACAAAGACTCCCAACTCCCTTTGCGTCTCTGACCTTTGAATTTTCTCCCCATTGAGAAAGTAGTCGATGCCTTTATTCCCACTACCAAAGTGCATGACCATACCCTTGCCTACACTATATTTTATCTGCCACTTCTTTGCCTATTTTCCCAATCTGTCTAATCCTTCTGTAGACTCCTTGCTTCCTCAGTACTACCTGTTCTTCCACCTATCTCACATCGTCCACAAACTTGGCTACAAAGCCATCAATTCCATCATCCAAATCATTGACATATAATGCAGACAGGAGGGATCCCAAACTGGCTTCTGTGGGACACCACCAGTCACCAGCAGCCAACCAGAATAGGCTCCCTTTATTCCCTCTTTGCCTCCTGCCATTCAGACAGTCTTCTCTGCAAGCTGGGATCTGTTCTGTATTAGTGGGCTCTTGTTAAACCGCCTCATATGTGGCAGCTTGTCACAGGCCTTCTGGAAGTCCTGGTAAACAACATCCACTGACTCTCCTTTGTCTATTCTGCCTGTTATTTCCTCAAGGAATTCCAACAGATTTGTCAGGCAAGATTTCCCCTCAAGGGTCTATAGGGTAACACAGAATTCTCCTTTGAAAGACGTGGCGGTTTTTAGCTGACCTTTTGAAGGTGATAACCGTTCTCATTCTAAGTGCGCTGTATTGCGCGGGAAGCCATTGGCACTGATCAATCTATCGTCCTCCTTCAATGGCATTCAATCAGGTGGTTGGCAAAGAGCTTTGAAACTTTTTCAAAAGATGCTGAGTCGTCTATTTCTCGTGTACATCTTAGCTGTGGGAAATCAAAAGCATCACATATTGGACAAAGCCATGTAAAAAATAAATTAAATGCACAGCTCACTGTAATCACCATCGGCAGTTAATGTTCCCATGTTCTAAAACAAGCGCTGCATTTTACTGTATTGTTTGATCTACAGATATTTATGACATATTTTTGTTGTAATGTTGTTAACTCAATGGAAGCATGTGTCTCCCACATAGGAAACTATTCTTTATAATAGCGCTGTGCTATTGGATACAGAGACTGATGAGTCCCTGATACACAGTGCTGGGTGTGGTGGGGAGAGACAGGTATATTAGGGATTTTTAAGAGATTCTTAGACAGACACATGGATGATAGAAAACTGGTGGGTTACGGGTTGTGGAATACACAGGATTGTGAGCTGAAGGGCCCATACCATGCAGAACCCTTCTTTGTTTCCATGGAGCTATGGAGATTAGCCGTGTGCTTTCATTCTGTTGCTGACTAGTGTTTGTGCTTTCTGTAGCTGGACATGGTGGAAGGTGTCTGCAGGCCCCCGAGTGACGAAGTCATCAGGAAAATATCCAGGAACCTGCGTGAAGCTCTTGGAATTTCCCTCTTTGGCATTGACGTAATCATTAATAACCAGACCGGCCAGCACGCGGTCATTGACATCAACGCATTCCCAGGTAAGCTGCTTACTCAGTCCTCGGGACAGATCCCACCCTAAGCCTGGGCACTGAGGCATCGCTGCTCCTCTCAGAGGTTGGCTAACTTTTCTGAGGCAGCGGGAAAATTTTCCTGTCCGTTGGGAGCAAGTTTCAGGCTCACATTAGGGATGCACAAGGAAGAAAGGGATTGGAATATGGGCAGCATAGTAGTCAGATTCCAGGTCAATATCACTGACACGTGTTGTGAAAGTTATTGTTGTGGCAACAGTACATCACAATACATAGGATAAAAAACTATAAATTACAGTAAGAAGTGTGTGTGTGTGTGTGGGTATAAAAAAGGTTAAAGTAAAAAGCACACAGAGAGAAAAATAGTCTGGTAGTACTCATGGTGTCATTATCCGTGCAGAAATCTGATGACAGAGAGGAAGAAGCTGTTCCTGACGTGTTGAGTGTGTGCCTGCAGGCTCCTGTACCTCCTCCCCGGAGGTAGCAATGAGAAGAGGGCACGACCTGCATGGTGGGGGTCCTTAACGATGGCTGCCGCCTTTCTGAGGCATTGTTCCTTGAAGATGCCCTGGAGGCTACAGAGGCTAGTGCCCATGATGAAGATAGTCATAGTCATAGTCATACTTTATTGATCCCGGGGGAAATTGGTTTTTGTTACAGTTGTACCATAAATAATTAAATAGTAATAAAACCATAAATAGTTAAATAGTAATATGTAAATTATGCCAGGAAATAAGTCCAGGACCAGCCTATTGGCTCAGGGTGTCTGACCCTCCAAGGGAGGAGTTGTAAAGTTTGATGGCCACAGGCAGGAATGACTTCCTATGACGCTCTGTGTTGCATCTCGGTGGAATGAGTCTCTGGCTGAATGTACCCCTGTGCCCAACCAGTACATTATGTAGTGGATGGGAGACATTGTCCAAGATGGCATGCAACTTAGACAGCATCCTCTTTTCAGACACCACCGTCAGAGAGTCCAGTTCCATCCCCACAACATCACTGGCCTTACGAATGAGTTTGTTGATTCTGTTGGTGTCTGCCACCCTCAGCCTGCTGCCCCAGCACACAACAGCAAACATGATCGCACTGGCCACCACAGACTCGTAGAACATCCTCTTAGTCATTAGGATGACTAAGTTTACAACATTCTGCAGCTTATTTTGATCCTATGCAGTAGCCTCCCACCCCCCCACCCCGTACCAGACAGCGATCCAGCCAGTTAGAATGCTCCCCACAGTGCACCTATAGAAATATGCGAGTGTCTCTGGTGGCATAGTAAATTTCCTCAAACTTCTAATGAAATCTAGCTGCTGGCGTGCCTTCTTTGTAGCTGCATCAATATATTGGGCCCTGGGATAGAACCTCAGAGATGTAGACACCCAGGAACTTGAAATTGATCACACTTTCCATTGCTGATCTCCAATGAGGACTAGTGTGAGTTCCCTCGTCTTACCCTTCCTGAAGTCCACAATCAAGCTCTTTGGTCTTACTGACATTGAGAGCAAAGTTGTTGCTGTGACAGCACTCAGCTGGCTGATCTATCTGGCTCTTGTACGTCACCTTGTCACTGTTCATTGTGGAGTTGTGAGGGCAGCATCTGGGAGCTGTTAGAGAAGCTGCCTGCACAGCTCCATAGGACCATAAGACATAGCAGCAAAATTAGGCCATTCAGCCCATTGGGTCTGCTCCACCATTCCATCATGGCTGATTTATTATACCTCAACCCCATTCTCCTGCCTCTCTCCTGACTCATCAAGAGCATATCAATGTTCCATAAATATATTAAGAGCAAAAGTGTACCAAGGGAGAGAGAATTCATTTTGAGAGGACTGGAATATAAAAGCAAAGATGTGATGCTGGGGCTTTATGAGTCATTGGAGTATTGTGACCAGTTTTGGGCCCCTTATCTAAGAAAAGATGTACTGGCATTGGAGAGGGTCCAGAGGAGGTTCACAAGAATGATCCCGTGATTGAAAGGGTTAACGTATGAGGATTGGTTGATGGCTGTGACCCTGTACTTGCTGGAGTTCAGAAGAATGAAGGGTGATCTCATTGAAACCTATTGAATATTGAAAGGCTGAGATAGAATGAATGTGGAGAGGATGTTTCCAATAGTGGGTGAGTTTCGGACAAAAGGGCACAGCCTCAGAATAGAGCGATATCCATTTAGAACAGAGATTAGGAGGAATTTCTTTAGCCAGAGGGTGGTGAATCTAGAATTTGTTGTCGCAGAAGGCTGTGGAAGCCAAGTTATTGGGTATTTTTAAAGCAGAGGTCTACAGGTTCTTGATTAGTCAGGGCATCAAAGGATACAGGGAGAAGGCAGGAGATAGGGGTTGAGAAGGATAATTAATCAGCCATGATAGAATGGTGGAGCAGATATGATGGGCTGAATTGCTTTATTCTGTTTCTATGTCTTATGGTCTTAAAGGGCATATTTGTATTGTTACGTACTGTAACGTTTTAGAAATAAACCAGCAGCAAAAGATTTCACACTGAGTCGGGTTTTAATGTTAAAACCACTATCTTTATTATTATCTACTTATAATATCGTAACTTAACCAAGATAAACAAATGTTAACAGCGTTATGTGTATATATGTGTGCAATATAGCTCCCAAACTATGTTGAGCTTGGAGAAACAAAGCTTAGAGTCTTGAGATGGTAAAGTAGGAAAGTTCGGTTCATCCACGGAAGGAGTGATGGGAGAGAGATATTTGTAATCCAGGGTGAAACGTAGAGAAAAGGCAATTACGTCGAATTCCACAGGTTCCACGATGGTAATTAATAAATATCAGTTGTCGAAGATCTTCCATCGAGCTGTTCCAAATCCACATACCAACTACCACCAGAATGATCTGTCACAGGGATGTCGTCTTCAAAGGGGTTACCACATAACGTACCCAGGCAAGGGTTAATTTTGAGTGGTCCCACGGGACATTCCTTAATCCACTCCTATGGATTATACGAAGTGACAGCCACACGTTTGATGTGCACTGGATCGATGATCAACCCACCCTTGAGGGTATAGCAGAGTTCCAAATCCCCAGCTTCGACACGCTGGAGTTGCTGCCCTTTTTCAGGTTCGCTCCTCTCTCTATCGTTCTCTCTCACTTCTTCTGACTTCTGACCGTGACTGTCTGTGTCCTTGCTTTAAAGGTAAACAAGCTGCAACTCAGTCAGTGAACAACATCACAGTCCTGCCTCACTGAAGTGCTCTTTTGAAGTGACAGTCCACAGTAAACGAAACCTGTGGGTTTGTAACAGTATGTCTGATGCTTTGGGACTAATGCAATGAATGTTTGCTGTCATGGACTGTCTATTCGAGCTGCACTATCAATGTCAACGTAGGAACCAGAGCAGGATATTGATCTCTTCAGCCTGTGTGGCCTGATTTGCAGTCACTCCACTATCCTCTGTCACACTCGTGTACTGTAACTCCAATGCAAACCATCTGCAAAATGCCCCAAGGATATCTGCAATTTATAGTAGAAAAGAGGCAGAGGAGGATCATGAGAGGGCAGATCGAGGAGCCATGCAGCTGAGAGAACCTGTGCATTCTCATGTGCATTGTCCTATGTAAGGAAGTGACTGGTTGTGATGCAGGTGTACAAGGTGTAAGTAATCCTACCACAAATCCATCTACATTGAATTGGAAGATGGGTCTTTTAGGCAAGTGCTGTATCTCATTGAAGTTGTGACCTTGTGTGTGTCAGTTGATTCTGGATGGTAACTGATGGAAACAACCTCTCATTATGTTTCTCCTGCATGAGAAAGAAACTTCAGTGACAATGGGATATTTCAGCCTACCTTAATACTACTGCACAATAACATCATGAAGGATTCCACCCACCCTGCTCATGGACTGTTTGTCCCACTCCCATCAGGGAGGAGGCTACATAGCATCCAAACCAGGACAACCAGACTCAAAAGCAGTTACTTTCCCCAAGCACAAGGCTGATCAACACCTCCACCCACTAACCCACCCCTCCACATCCCCAACCACCACTACTTTATCAATTCCTGTCAGAGTCACCTTATGTACAGACACTCCTGTACCTAACTTCATGTTATGGACGTTTAATCAATCTATGTATATAAGCTACCTTATGTATTTAATATTTATTTTGTATTATTATTATGTTCTTTATCTTATTGTGTTTATTTTAAGCTTCATCAGGTCTGGAGATTCTTTTGTCCTACTTTACACTTGTGTCCAGGAAATGGTATTAAACAATCTTGAATCTTGAATTCATAATAAAAATTATTTATAGGAACACCTTCGAAAAATTTCAGTGGAATACTGATGTGTCTGGATCGGAGATGTGTTGGACCAAGTCCAAAAGAGAGTGTGATTTTAATTTGACTGATTTCAGGAATGATTCTTACTACAATCACTGAAATTGAAGACTGGATTCAATTTGAACAGTAAAGAATGTTTCTCATGGGACCTGGAACCAAATCATGAGAAACACTTTCAAAAATCAGAGCCAACTTCTAATTGTATCTCATGTGTGAACAGAGAAACCTTTCTTCCTTTATCCCCAAGTTAAAACGAAATTTAGAAATGCTTAGCTCAGGGAAAGGAAGGAGATGCAGTATATCTTCCTCTCCCTGCATGATGATGTGCAGAAATAACTGGAACTCTTTAAAAACTTGTGCGAATGTTTACTGCAGCTGTGGCAAATTTGGAAAGAAATGTTTAGGACTAATTTGTACTTCAGTTGATCATGCTGGGACTAACTCGGACTGATGGTGATGAGCAGACAGATTTCATGGTGTAGAATATCGTTGATGAATGCTTAGAAGTGAACATTTTTCTATTAGCTAAAATACTCTACTTACTTCCTTCAAGATTGCTTAATGTCATTTCCAGCACACAAGTGTAAAGGGGAACAAAATAATTGTTAGTCCAGATCAAATGCAGCACAAAAAAAGCACAATAAGATAAAGAGCACAATAATAAAAAACACAATAAATATAAATTGACTGTGTGTTCATAAAGTGACACTAGGCACAGGAGTGTCTGTACATAAGGTGACTGAAAGGAAATGATAAAGTAGTGGTGGTTGGGGGTGTGGAGGGTGGGTTACTGGGTGGAGGTGTTGATCGGCCTTACTGCTTGGGGAAAGTCACTGTTTTTGAGTCTGGTGGTCCTGTCGTGGACGCTATGTAGCCTCCTCCCTGATGGGAGTGGAGTAAACAGTCCATGAGCAGGGTGGGTGGGATCCTTCATGATGTTACTGGTCCTTTTCTGGCACCTTTCCTTGTCCCTTTGTCCTTGATGGCTGGTAGGCCGGTGACAGTGATGCGTTGGACAGTGTTCACGATCCGTTGTGGAGCCGCCTTGTTCATCGCAGTGCAGTTTCCATATCATGCAGTGACACAGCTCGTTAGGATGTTCTGTAGAATAACTTGAGTACAGATGTACAAAGTCCAGCTCTCCTCAGCCTCCTCAGAAAGTAGAGATGTTGGTGAGCTTTCCTGATTGTGTACACTGTGTTCTGACACCATGAGAGGGTGTTTAAGATGTGCCCTTATAGGAGTTTGAAACTGCATGCAATGCCCACTGCTGTGCCACTGATGTAGAGAGGGGTGTGAACGGTTGAGCTGTCACCACTACTGGGGCATGGTTGCCAATAGCAGGTCACCGGAGTCCTCTGTCCTGGCCGGTCTTTCAAGTTGGCCCAGGTGTAGTCCTTCTTTCGAATCCTCCTCCTCCCCGGGATGAAATCTCTGCAGCCTCTGTTGGCATTTCTAAAGCACTGGGTTTTTATGTGATAGGGTTGCTTGACCAATGCCCAACCCTTCTTTTGCGGTTGGGCTTGGGATGGTCCATGGTGGAGTTAGCTAAAATAAAATAAAAGACTTGAATTATTTTCTTATTCCAGTGTGATAGGTTGAATGGGGCAAGTAAACATTGCAGGGCAGTTTATCATCACCCCTGACTGACTCTTTCTGGTGGGAGTTGCTCTTTGACCCTGAAACAGTTCCTTCATCGTTTGCACACAGCTGAACCCATTCCTGTTTGGGCCATTTTGGGAAAACTAGGACAAAATTTTCCCAGGAGAAGCTATTGTTTCTTGCTTTTGGATCAGCTCAGTATTCCCAGTGCAGTGTTAGCTTGTGATCCTCATCGGGTAAACACCGTGCTTTCGTCCCCTGGTACGATGTAATAGACCATCAGACATAGGAGCAGAATCAGGCCATTCAGCCCATCGAGTCTGCTCTGCCATTCCATCATGGCTGATTTATTATCCCTCTCAACCCCATTCTTCTGCCTTCTCCCCGTAACCTTTAACGCCCTGACTAATCAAGAACCTATCAACCTCTGCATTAAATATACCCAATGACTTGGCTTCCATAGCTGTCTATGGCAATAAATTCCACAGATTCACCATCCTCTGGGTAAAGAAATTCCTTCTCATCACTGTTCCTCTATTCTGAGGCTGTGCCCTCTGGTGCTAGATTCACCAACTGCCCCTTGACCTGCTCCAGGCCAGTTACCAGTGTACCGATCCATGTTGTCAGCCCAACCCACAGGCCCCAGTCTGATTATCCCCTCACCACAGTGCAGAGTTCTTCCTTGAAAATCCAAAACAAAAATGTAGATGCTGGAAACCTCCAATGAAAACAGAAAATGCTGAAAATATTCGTCCTTCACCAGCTCCCCCACCATCTCTAACCATTGTCACCTTCTACCCACATCCCCACCATGCCTGCCATGTTCTTTGATCCCGCCATGTCAGGCCAAGATGGGCCCTGACTGGGGTGATGTTTGTTGGTTACCCTAACTGTTACACCTGAAAGTGGCTTTAGTTTTGATTTCTGGGCACTGTTTTGAATCCAGAGATGTGGATGCCTCAGCTTAAAATGAGGCTGGCACTCACCTGCACTGAAAGGGACTGTCCAGGCCAGTATGTCCATCAGGCCAATCCTAATCACTCAATAGAAATTTTCTCAAGGAAGCGTGATCCCTTCTAAATATTGATTCAATTTCCTAAAATAAGCAGCAAAGAATACTAGTGTCAGGAAAACAAATCACGTACCTTGTGTTTGTTGCAGGATATGAAGGCGTTCCAGAGTTCTTCACTGAACTGATAAACCACATTCAAGTTGTACTGCAAGATCAAAACCCAGAGTCGTCTCCGTGTGGCCTGAACAATACTGCGCCTGAGCAGGCCGCAAGCATCTGTGGGGACCGGGCCTGTCCTGCCGCCTCGGGCTTTGTGACCATGACGACAAAGGAGGCGTGGCTTATGGAGGATGACCCGGGCAACGGCAAGAAGATGCAGCACCAGAGGCTAACCTGCAATTCAGCTTTGCCACCCAACTTTCAGAACTGTGTTGCCCCAATGGCAACTAAAGCTTCCTCGCAATAACTACTGACTAAATCCAAGCGCAAAAAAAATCATTATTGGGGATCAACACGATCCAATTTCTTAAATCAATAGACCAACTTATGTTTGAATGACTTCACAGGTTGGTGCAGGGACTGGAGCACAGTATGGAAAGGTTTCTTGAGGATCAGTTTACGTCAAAGTTTGGATACTCAACCTAGTTCTTCTGAAGCATTGATATTAGCAACAATTGCTTTGTTAGGGATTTACCATACCGGAACGGGAGTCAACCTTAATTGGCTAATTCAGTTCAACAGGAACCCCTTTATTTTCATCCAATTAATTTGGGCACTTCATTTCTCTCCCCCATGAGTTCACCTCAGTCAGCGCACAGGAACCTCTTTAAATTACTGTGCAGTGTCCTGTCAGGAGCTGCACACTATTCCGAGAGTTCTGTGAAATCCATGGTTGGTTAAACTCCAGTGAGATCTGTTCTGTCAGGTTGCAAGAATCTGATTGAGTTTTGGGACAAGACTTTGCTGTGGGCTTTATCTGACAAAAGAAGTTCTCGGTAAATAAAAGCTCTCCTCTTCAGAAGGGTAAAATTGAGGTGACTGTTGAAGTGTGGTAAAGTGGGGATTGCAGCATATTTACTTGTAAGATAAATAGCTTCTGAAAATGCACAACATAGATTCTAAGAAGAGGTATGATGTAATATCGTTCATGGTCTTATTATTATTAAATTTCATAGATGTTAACAATATACTTCCATCCATCTCCTGATTTGAAACGAAGTCTCAACAAAGCTCAGTGAAAATAGCTGTAGAGCCTCATCTGTTTGTGATGTTTACAATGCAGTGTTATAAATCAGCATTACTTTTACTCTAGTCTTCTCTTGAAGAAGAAATGAGGAAATTTCCTTTGTACAATCTGCTGGATGTTTTTGTTTGTTTCCCAGACTTGCCATTTACAAACAGAGGATAGGTAGGGGGTCTCGAGTTCTTTCCAGGATGAGAGGGCTTCAGTATTTGATGGGCGTTTTTGAGTTTCTGTTGCATTCGACATTGAACCTGTCTTTGGCTAATTTTAGATGAAGAAGCAGAAGGGAGTTGTTGGAACTCCTTCTCTGAGCATTTGATATATGAAAGAAACAGTAGGGGGAGATTTTAACCAAAGGTAAGTGGGCATGTTTATTTTATGGATTCCATCCACTGCTCCTCAGACTACCATGAATCAAAAACTTATACTTTTCTGAATCAAATCCAAAGTCATTGTGTACGAACATTGCAGGCTGAATGGACAATGCATCCAGGTTAAAATCTGCATCATATTTTTGGTTTAATAATCGCACTAGCTCATTTGATTTATTTGCAGAAGGAATATGTTATTGAGATTATGCTGAAAAGCTACACCTTTGCACCACCCTAATCTTCGGGCAACTCTTAACTATGATTCTGGCCTGGGATTGATTTGTATTTGTTCCTCCTCGTGGAAACCAGGTCCAAATATGATTACAGTAAATAGCTTAGTGCAGTGGATATTTGACATGTTAGTGCTTTTCCTGTCTTGCCTTGTTGGATGAAAGTTAGTGAGGGTTGGCTGGCTTTCTGCCCATATCCCCACTGTCCTGTCAGCATTGGCAAGGCTCAGTCACACTGCTTCAGTCTTCCGTCTGACTACTGAAAGGCAATTTAGCATTTAAACATTGAACATTGGAACTTAATTACTTTGTTTTCTATTGAATTGGAGCTTCACAATCATATGTCAATGTGCAATATTACCAGGAGGTGGCACTTTTAAACCACCCTAACAATCCATCCTTGGCACCAACAGCTTAAAGGCATAAATGGATAATTCAACATTTAAAGGGTACAGTTCCATTTAGAACAGAGATGAGGGGGAATTTCTTTATCCAGAGGATGATGAATCTGTGGAATTCATTTCCACAGACGGCAGTGGAAGCCAAGTCATTGAGTATATTTAAAGTGGAAGTTGATAGGATCTTTATTAGTCAGGGTGTTGATGGTTACAAGGAGGAGGCAGGAGAGGGAAAATGTATCAGTCAGGTTGGAATGGCGGAGCAGACTGGATAGGCCAGTGCTGCTCCTATGTCCTACAGTCGTATCTAATCTGCCACATTCCACTCATGGAATTCAGAACAAAGTAAATTTCACTCAGTAATTTTGTTAGAAGAAATTTAGGGAGTTTAACATCCTTAAGTTTGTCTGACCGTTGAACAAGGCCAAAATAAGGAAGTCATGGATAACAGAACAAATTCATTGTATCACATTGTTGGCAGATTTTTTATAAGGTCACGTTCGATAATGTAAACCAGTGGTCCCCAACCTCCAGGCCGCGGACCGATACATTGCCGCGAAGAATGCAGTGGTAGTCGGGACGCACCCGGCACATCTTTAAGAAAAAAGCCAAAATAAACAAGCTAATTAATTAGGTGCCAGCTGGCATGTAATTAATTAACTCGTTTATTTCAGCTTTTTTCTTAAAGATGTGCCGGGTGCGTTCCAACTACCATTGCATTCTTTGCAGCAATGTATTGGTCTGCGGCCCGGTGGTTGGGGACCACTGATGTAAACTCTCTCAAAATATATTACTCATTTTCCTTCAGTCCATGTTTCCCAGTTGCTGGCACCTTGTGGAAGATCAGTACTAAAACTGTGTTTTCCCCTTCCCTTGCTAGTTAATTTGTGTTGGTACGTGGGGTGGGGGTGGGAAGAGTGTTTGGGAGGGGAGGTTTCAGTACTACTGCCGGTTATTCTGTGTTCATACATGGGGAGGAGAGGTTTCGTTATTATTTTGCTGAGATCCTTTTGAATGGGAGGGGTTCATGGTGAGGAGGAACTTGGCAGGGTAGTTGGAAAATTAAGCCTGTGGTTTGGTTAAGTAGAACTGAAATGGGACATTTATAGCCTTGTACTTTACACCGTGTTCTTCTCTCAGCAGCCTTTTCTCTATAACAGCAGGCAGTCCATCAAACTTTCATCGGTGTCTGGGTTTGTGGAAGAATAACGTGTATGCTGCAACATGGAACATGTTCAGTTGAGAGATGTTGGATTCTGATGGTTTTTGTCCAAGGTTCTATCGGAAGTCAGGAAAGAGGCTCAAAATGTGTTGCTTCACCATGGTTTTATTAAGCGGTAATTGTAGAGGTCTAGTAGGGAAAGGGAGAGAAGAGGCAAAGATGGTGTGGTCACATAGTTAGCTCTTATTATACCATAGAAAACAAACATTCCATTCAAATTTGCAGATAAGAGCCAACCAATCAGACAACACAGACACAAAATGCTGAAGGAACTCAGCAGGCCAAGCAGCATCTATGGAAAACAGTACAATCAACGTTTCAGGCCAAGACCCTTTACTAGGAGTCCTGATGAAGGGTCTCGGCCTGAAATGTCAACTGTACTTTTTTCCATAGATGCTACCTGGCCTGCTGAATTCCTCCAGCATTTTGTGTCTGTTGCTTGGATTTCCAGCATCTGCAGATTTTCTCTTGTTTCAGATTAAACCAATCAGAAAGCCCTATTCAAATCATGCAGCACTAGAGAAGCTTCCAGAATTTTCAAAGAAGTGTAACCACTGGAGGACAGACTGAACAACTGTATATACACACTGTGACCATTAGAGGACAGACTGATCAATTGCATATACATACTGTAACCACTAGTAAGTATACTAAACAGTTACATATATATATATATAAGTAGTTATAAAAATACAAGCAGGTAATTAATTATTAAACTGCAAAACAAAATAACAATTGTACAGTCTGATCCGGGGGGGGGAGGGGGGGTTCCCAACCTCTTTTTTTTTTATGCCAATGAGCCTCACCATTAACCAAGGGGTTCATGGACCACATGTTGGGAACTCCTGGTCTAATCCAACAGTTATAAAGATCTACTTTTGCATAGATTGTGACACACATTCTATTTCCCTTCATGTGTTCAGTTGTCGCAAAAGGCAATATCCTAAGCTGGTATCTTCCACGTACGGAAGCATACACCTGTTCTATTTTAACAAATTCCTGGCTTATCTGAAACTCAGCAGTTCAGGATTAAGCTAAATTTAATGTATTGCATCCATTCAGCTGTTGTTATTACGTTGCCTAAAGCTTTCTGATAATATTGCACAATATTTTAAGCTGTGTGATAGTGACTGGAGTGTGTATTAAATGTGATATATATTTTGTGGCATCATTGTTAATAGTCTACACACCAGGATGTATTCATTTTTTATTTATACCTTTCTAATTTTAATAACTGCTGCTTATATAAAACCAAAAATATTTTATGTTTGTTCTGCTAATTTTATGGCATGAAGAACTTTGTCTTGTTTAACTGAGTATTACTTAAGAACATTCGTTGGTTGATCCATAGAGAAAGACTTTTGAATCTCATTCTGAGGGTTGATTCAGATAGGTTTGGTGACTCGGATCGGACCAGTTCAGATTTTGCAGCTTTATCTGTCCATTGCTTTTTGGATTAAAAGAAATGGAGCTTTGTGTACTGCTCAGCCTTGACTTGAAGCATAAGGGATGTCCTTCGCCCAAAAGCAGTTGTTTCAGTTTGATGCAGATAATCGACATAGAGAATGTGTAGATGATATGAGTCTTAAAGATTGCTTTATAGCATATTTTCTTTTGTAGATGTTGCAATGTTCAGGAGAGTATCAGTGAATGACCATTTATTACCAATGTAAAAACTTCTGCAGTGAACAGTGACGGTGGGCAGATTTTGATTAGAGGGGGTGGCAGACAAAGATGAAGAGAAATCAAGAGTCTAAACGTAGCGGAGAACAAAGACATTTGAAAAATGGAACAAGGCAAAAGCAGAGAGTGCAAACTGATTTTCATGCAAAGTCTTCCTATGTGACCAAGAGGAGAGGGGGAATGCCATAGTGAGGACCTGGGAAGGAGACAGATATGCCCCCTTCAAAATGATCAATTTTTAACTTTAATTTGCAATTTCACCTAGTTATATTAAGGGTAAAATATTAATTGAATGGCACTAGTTGAGTTTTTTTTTGTTTTTCATGCTTTCTGTTTTACTCTTGGCAGAGCAGTTGATAGCATCAGTCAACGGAGCGCTCTGTACTGCACATCAGGCAACGTGCAAAGTCACAGTGGCAGAACAGCTCAAGTTGTCATTGGGTTGGTGTAGGCTCCAGTATCTGCACCCTCCTGTGTCACCATGGGGTACCATGGTTTTGTTAGTTGATTGGATTAAAAGGCAGTTTATAAATGAATTGTGTTTTTTGTTGTCATAGATTTAAAATAATTGTTCCTTAGAAACTGGGCTTCACATGTGTTTGATGCTGTAAAACATCATTGCTTTTGGCATTAGCATTAAGTCATCTTTCCCATTGGAAAATCAGGCAGCAGCAATGCTGTTTTCACCTAGAAAGAGAAGTAAGAGACCCAGGCATTTCCTGATGGGAGCCACGCAGAATCATTGTCATTCCCATAGTTTGGCTGAACTGGGTGCAAATAAAGTCTCCAGGCCTTAAAGAACCCATCACCATGGCAACCAGGAACTAGCTATGCAGATGGGGGTTGGGGGTAGCAATGTGCCCTTCACTAACATCCCCCCCCCCCCATGAGACTCACTGCCCTAATGGAGAGCCAGGATATGAGTGGTTTGATGCCATTTTGATCTGCAGGGTGATCACTGAGGTAAGGGTTGCAGTGTGATGTATTGAGGTACAAGGCTGCAGATAATGGTGGGCAATGAAACATGATGCCAGGGCCATTTTGATCATTGACTATAAACCCTTCAGATGTTAGGCTCAAAATCAGAATGGACAGCCTTTAATTCAACACCCACATGGATTTCTTTGTGTTCTGTTTTTTTTTCCTTTGTGACTGTCACGAATTGATTATTCTCCCAACACGGGAGGCAGGCTCAGTGACTGACTTCATTCTATGCACATCTGACCCTGCATCCCAATGAGCTAGCCCAGCTTTGTGAGGGGTGCAAATTCACCCAGATGTGATTGTGACCTTCTGTAGATAAAACTGTAATCGCACAATAGGCAAACGCAATCAGTAATCTGTTGTATTCCTAAGGGTGGCATTAAAGCTCCATTCTCACTGACCATTGGCACTGTTGCCATACGAATCATCCTATCATATTGCATTTGGAATGCTAAACTGTAACCCTTAAAATGTATTGTTTTGGAATGTTTAGAGGCAGACTTTGAGGAAAACATGTCGAGATGGAGCCAGAGCATGCCAACTTGTTGCATTATCAAAACCAAATTTCAAATGGCGCCTTGAGTGAAATTTCTAAATCCTTGGTCAGTGAGGAAAAGCATTGAACGGGCAGGTGAGCTAGAGGAATCAGCTCCTCAGGGCCTGTCCAGTGACCTCTGCCCCAGCCTAGAGGGATACTGACTCCTGCACAAATATCAGCAAACCCTCTCCATGGACAACGTGCTGTCCCCGAATGCTGGCTCTTTCTAATGGGGGCCACAGTATGAATGTTTGTCAAGTTTTAGAATAGTGCTTCAGTTTCAGGTCAGAGGGCTTGAGCAACTTTTCACCACGTCTTTGACTTTTCCTCCAGGTCCTGTAGATTTTTCAGAGTCAGAAACGGGTTTAGTATCACTGGCATATGTTGTGAAATTTGTTTTCTTTTGTAGTAGCAGTACATTACAATACATAATAAAAATTATAAATTGCAATAAGAAATATATATAGAAAAATAAAATAAAATTAAATAAGTAGTGGAAAAATAGAGGGAAGAATAGTGAGGTAATATAGATGGATTCATTGTCCATTCAGAAATCTGATAGTGGAGGGGAAGAAGCTGTTCCTGGAATGTTGTTTATGGAAGTACCATGTCTGTGACTGGATTTCAGCTGTAGACGTCCTGAACGGATCTATCTGATGATTCCCTTCAGAGCTTTACACAAACAGTCGCCTTTAATGGTGCCATCTTTTTGTTCAGTATGGAGGCTTGTCATCAATTCCCATTTGTTCTGCTTCTTTTGGACATTAGAATTAAAGAGTTTCATGGATAATCAACACTAAAGCTTACAGATTGACTTGCCTACCACTTTTACCCAATTGTTATAGGGAGTAAGCAACAGAATTTCCACTTGGGCTTGTATTTTACCCCAGCCGGTGCAAAAATTGTTCCACTGAATCTGTACATGCTGACAAATTGTTTGAAATTTCAAAGATCTTGATTCCATAATTTAAACAGCAAGAGGGATTGAAACAAGATCCCGTCACCCTGGGTTCATCTGGACTGATGGCCATTCACGTCTGGTGTGAACAGGGAGCAGTCCGTGGGTCACAATTGAGATGTCTTAACGTGGGAATGTAAGACAAACGGGAGTTACACTGACTGAGTTGCCGTTCACATTGTCAACTCTGGATGCAATGGACCTTTGGTTTGGTAATGTAAAAGTTACGTTCAGCAGACACTCATCACAATCGGGTCTCAGATGTAGTTTCAGTTCATACTGATGAGCAATGGCTTACAAAGAGTGCTTGCAATATCCAGAAACTATTGTGAACCATCCTGTTATAATCATGGCCAGTACATTATACCTATGTTATTGCATATTTTCTGTTTCATGCATAATTTTTGAAATGATCCCTGATGTTTTATTCAGCCTGTATAATTTGCTGCTGTTGCCTATGTCTGGTGTAACCTATAGAACTGTATATGTAACTGACCATGGCTGCATGTTAACAGGATACACTACCTCTTATTTACTTCAACCAATTCAAGATTGTTTAATGTCATTTCCAGTACACAAGTGTAAAGGAGAATGAAATAATTGCACATAGCCAGTGACTTGTGTGTTAGTGAATAGTGGCTTTCTGTTTGTATTACCTGAGATGTTTGAAGCTGGCTGAAGTGAAGTCTTGTGTTGAAGTCAAGTCTGTATTGTGGTGAAGCCTGTACCAACTGCAGATCTGGCTCTACTCTACAGTGAAATCACTTAGGTTTGACCAATTCCCTCACATGTGCCTTGAAACTAACTGTGCTCCTTCTCACTGTGTGCATGATCGTACTGTCATCAAAATACTAAAAAATAAATCATAACATTTTCAGTGGCCTCTCCCTCAATTCTTTCAATCTTCAGTTCATCTAGGACTCGGGTTGTTTTGAATGGCTGACTGGGGGCCACTGCCAGAGAGGTTTAACTCGCTGCTTTTCACCTCATGATGTCTCAAAGCTCAACTTGTTAAAAAAAAACTATGAATAATTTGATGTGCATTCTGATATTCTGGGGACTCCAAGAAGAGGCACTGTACTGAACCTTCTGAAATCGAGACTCATTGAAAGGAAGATAATTGTGTACAAAAACAACAGGAATTCTGCAGATGCTGGAAATTCAAGCAACACACATCAAAGTTGCTGGTGAACGCAGCAGGCCAGGCAGCAACTTTGATAATTGTGTACAACATTATGAGGGGTATAGGTAGAGTAAATGCAACAGGCTTTTTCCATTGAGGTTGTGTGAGACTAGAACTAAAGGTCATAGGTAAAGGGTGAAAGGTGAAATGTTTTAGGGGATCACAAAGGAAACTTAGAGGGTGGTGAGAGCTGCCAGAGCTAGTGGTGGATGCAAGGTCAATTTCAATGTTTAAGAGAAGTGTGGATGGGTACATTGAGCAGATTAGATAGATAAAGGGGATGCAGTGGATGTTGTATATTTGGACTTTCAGAAGGCCTTTGACAAGGTGCCACCCATGGGGCTGCTTACCAAGTTAAGAGCCCATGGTATTGCAGGAAAGTTACTAAGTTACAGGTTAGAGCATTGGCTGATTGGTAGGAGGCAGCGAATGGGAATAAGAGGATCCATTTCTGGTTGGCTGCCAGTGACTAGCGGTGTTCCGCAGGGGATGGCGTTGGGACAACTTCTTTTTATGCTGTATATAAATGATTTAGATGATGGAATAGATGGCTTTGTTGCCAAGTTTGCAGATGATACGGAGATTGGTGGAGGGGTAGATAATGTTGAGGAAACAGGTAGGATGCAGAAGGACTTAGACAGATTAGGAGGATGGACAAGAAAATGACAAATAAAATACAATGCTGGAAAACGCATGGTCATGAACTTTGGTACTAAAAATAAATGAATGGACTATTTTCTAAACAGGGAGAAAATCTGAAAATGCAAAGGGACTTGGGAGTCCTCGTGCAGAACACACTAGAGGTTAGCATTCATTTCAAGAGGTCTAGAATACAAAGGCAGGGGTGTGATGCTGAGTCTTTATAAGGCACTGGTGAGGCCTCACCTTGAGTATTGTGGACAGTTTTGGGCCCCTCATCTTAGAAAAAATGTGCTGGCATTGGAGAGGGTCCAGAGGAGGTTCACAAGAATGATTCCAGGAATGAAAGGGTTATTGTACGAGGTACGTTTGATGGCTCTGGGTCTGTACTTGCTGGAATTCAGAAGGATGAGAGGGGATATCATTGAAACCTTTTAAATGTTGAAAGGCCTAGACAGCGTAGATGTAGAAAGGATGTCTCCTATGGTGGGGAATCTAGGGCAAGAGGGCAAGAGGGTACAGCCTCAGGATAGAGGGGCATAAATTTAAAACAGAGATGCGAAGAAATTTCTTTAGCCAGAGTGTGGGTGAATTTGTGGAATTTTATTACCATAGGCAGCCAGGTCATTGGGTGTATTTAAGGCAGAGCTTGATAGGTTCTTGATTGGACACGGCATCAAAGGTTACGGGCAGTGGGGCTGAGGATGGGGCAAAAAGGATCAGCCATGATTGGTGGGGTAGATTCGATGGGCCAAATGCCTATTTCTATATTTTATGGTTTATGTGGATCGGGTGCAGGTTGATGGGACCAGGTAAGTTACTAGATAGGCATGGACCAGATGGGCTGAAGGGCCTGCTACTGAGCTGGATTGTTCTATCACTCTAAGGATTTGTGTTTGTACAGATTTCTCACGAGGTTAACATCTTTCCTCTTTATACAGCCACCTCAGCCTTCAGTTGTGATGCAGGGTTTCAACCTGAAACGTCAATGATTACTTTCCTCTCGCAGTCACTGCTGGACTTGCTGCTGAGCACTTCCAGCAGATGGTTTGTAGAGTCATATGGCATAATTTATTGTCCTTAATAATCCATTAAAAACCCTGTTTAAATGCTGAAATACTGAAATGGTCATTCATTGGTGGTCACAGCAAAACAAGGCCTTTTGGGCGCCATGGTAACATCATGATTAGCGCAATACTATTGCAGCTCTGGGCATCGGAGTTCAGAGTTCAATTCTGACGTCATCCCTAAGGAGCGTGTAGGGGCATCCTGTGGAATGTGTAGGTTTCCTCCGGGTGCTGCGGTTTCCTCCCACGGCTCAAAGATGTACCAGTTAGTAGGTTAATTGGCCATTGTAAATTGTCCCATAATTAAGCGAGGTGAACTCGGGGATTGCTGGGTAGCGTGGCTTCGAGGGCCAGAAGGGCCTGTTCCACTCTGTAATCACTAAATAAATAAACAACAGACATCCCACCTCTCCCAGAAGTTCCGGGAGTCTCCTGAATATTGATATCAGCTCCCTGACGCCCGCAAATTATATACTATATCCCGGAAATTGATTTTTTTGAGAGAGAGCGAGCGAGGGGGGAGAGAGAGAGACACACTCACACAGAGAGCGAGTGACAGACGTAGCGAGAGAGTGACAGAGAGAGCATCCTGGTTGGTCTCTCTTTGTGCTAAGTAGACCTATCAGTTTTCTCTGTGGGCAGGCTTTATAGTCGATATCCCTCTCCCTCTCCCTCCCTCCCTCCAGCTTAGTGTCCTGCAGCACCATGGCAGAGTGTTCCAAAAAAATATATAAAACGTGCTTCACCCCACACTGCACTAAAGTGTACCCCTGCCTAATACGGGTGAAAAATAATGACAGTGTTGCTCGCTGCACTGTTTGCAACAGTGACTTTTCTATTGCCCATGGTGGGTTAAATGACTGTAAAAGACAAGTTGAGGTGAGTTTTAACAGGTGTCATTCATTCATTAGCATAGCTAATGTTATTTGACTATATATAATTACCAATGAGAGACCAAATCTTGAAAAATCTGTCAGTGGTCAATACAGAGAGCTAAGATGAGGTGAATCCAGAGCAGATTTTGACTTTGACAGAGAGATTTCCAAATGTGATCCAGGCAGGTACAAGAGAACAACTCCACTTGGAAGTCCTGGATTATGTCTCAACTAACCTTGAAGGACTGGTGCCAAACTACAAAGGTTTGCCAGTTGAGTTCTGGGGGAAGCTGTCCAAAGTAAAATCTGTGAGCACAGGGCAGTTGAGATTCAAAGAGCTCTGCCAGTCGATGAAGCTGCTTTTGGTGCTGCCAAATTCTAATTGTAATGTAGAGAGGGCATTCAGCATGGTGCGTCACATTAAGACAGAATTCAGAAGTCAGCTGTCTCACAAAACACTTGTGAATCTGATGTCTTGCAAAATTAACAAATTCATTGATGCAGACTGCAATGAGGTTGAGACTTCCGGCAAAATGCTCAAATCTCCCAAGCAAGCCACATCACAATACAAGGAAAGTTTGCAAAAGAAATAGAAAAGCTATTTGCATTAGCATTTAGCTATTAGCATTGAGACTGCCAACAAAATACTCAACAAGGAATAAACATGTGTGTAAATAGATTCAATATGTGATCAAATAAATTGTTGTGTTCTTTCATAGTCAAATGGGGTTGCGGGGGGTGGTGGTGCTGCCTTCCTGAAATGAGTTTTTGCCGCGTGGGAAGTCTGAAATAAATACAACAGATTCAACCCACTAAGTCTGCACAACACTCTGCCTGGACGTCTCTCCAGTTCCATCACTAGAAACATAGAAAACCTACAGCACAATACAGGCCCTTTGGCCCGCAATGCTGTGCCAAACACGTACTTACTTTAGAAATTACCTAGGGTTGCCCATAGCCCTCTATTTTTCTAAGCTCCATGTACCTATCCAGGAGCCTCTTAAAATACCTATTGTATCCAAAAAACCCTATTGTATCTTCTCTGTAGCATTTGTACTTAAACCATAAGATATAGGAGCAGAATAAAGCCATTTGGCCCATTGAGTCTACTCTGCTATTCTATCATGGCTGATTTATTTTTCCTGCAGTCTTAGACCCCCTGATTAATCAAGAACCTATCAACTTCTGCTTTAAATATACTCAATGACTTGGTCTCCACAGCCGCCCGTAGCAATGAGTTCCACAGATTCACCAGTCTCTGGTTGAAGAAATTCCTCCTCATCTCTGTTCTGAATGGATGTCCCTCTACCCTGAGACTGTGAAACGATGTTAAAAGGCTGGACAGAGTGGATAGGATTCTTCCAGATACCAAGCACAGGGCCACTGGTATCTTTCTATGTTGACATGGTGACTGGTTGATCATTGACATACGTAGCAGGATACAGTGTTTGCAGGCCATCTAGACAGATCACCCATACACGGGCACATCCTTCCATACACTTACTGCTAGAGCTTTCAAAACACTCACTCTTCACCAACACTCAATATTCACATGAGAAATTTTCTGAGAATTCCTACTTTATTGCACACGTTACAAAGTCACTCGCGATCAGAGAGTGCTTGGTGAAAGGTATCTTGCTGGGAGAGAGAGACATGATGTGCAAAGTATGTGAAGAACAAGGGGATTAGACAGAGCAGCATCCTATCACCCTATCAGTGACCCCTCACTCACAGTTTCCACCCTTCCCATCTCTGCAACATAAAACATTTTTCCATAAGACATGGAAGCAGAATTAGGCCATTTGGCCCATCGAGTCTGCTCCACCATTCCATCATGGGCTGATCCTTTTCCCCCTCCTCGGCCTTCTCCCTATAACCTTTGACCTGTGTCCAATCAAGAACCTATCAGTCTCTGCCTTAAATATACCCAATTACCTGGCCTCCACAGCTGCCTGTGGTAATAAATTTCGCAACTTCACCACCCTCTGGCTAAAGAAATTTCTCCGCACCTCTGTTTTAAGTGGACTTACCCCTCTGTTCTGAGGCTGTGAGCACTTGTCCTAGACCACCCCCCCCCCCACCGCACCACATTGGGAAACATCCTTTCCACATCTTCTCTGTCTAGTCCTTTCAACATTTGAAAGATTTCAATGAGATTCCCCCCATCCTTCTAAATTCCAGTAAGTACAGACCCAGAGCCATCAAACATTCCTTGTATGATACCCCTTTCATTCCTGGAATCATCCTTGTGAAACTCCTCTGGACCCTCTCCAATGCCAGCACATCTTTTCTGAGATGAGGAACCCAAAACTGTTCACAGTTCTCAAGGTAAGGCCTCACCAGTGCCTTATAAAGCCTCAGCATCACATCCCTGCTCTTGTATTCCAGACCTCTTGAAATGAATGCTAACATTGCATTTGCCTTTCTCACCACTGACTCAACCTGCAAGTTAACCTTTCGGGTGTTCTGCACACGGGCTCCCACGTCCCTTTGCATCACAGATCTTTGGATTTTCTCCCTGTTTATAAAATAGTCTGCACATTTATTTCTACTGCCAAAGTGCATGACCATGCATTTTCCAACATTGAATTTCATTTGCCACTTGCTTGTCCCTTTCCCTAATCTGTAACAAAGCCATCTATTCCATCATCAAATTCATTGATTAACAGAATAAAAAGAAGTGGTCCCAACACCGACCCTTGTGGAACAATGTGGTAATTAAGGACACAATCAGCAGCTCTGTGTTACGATCAGAGTAAATAATTTCAGAGAAGATTGCATTCTGTCTGTGATGTACTGAAGTTGTGGAAGTCCAGTTTTGGGACTCGAATAGCTGCATCAACAGTCAGGTGAAAAAATGGTTTGCTGCCATTTGTAAATATTGTGTGTAGGATCAACGCATCTGTTTTCTGTCTGCATTGTATTCTGTCTTTTTGATCCATCTGTTCCTTTAAATTTGAGATTTCCTCCTGAATAAACCTGATATCCCTTGAACCTCTTGAAGATTTTTCACCACTGGATTTCAAATCCTCTCCTCTTCCCAGAGATCCCCAAGTAAACTCTCCTCTTCCTCAGTGCAGTTCAGCAAACTGGGATGTGATGTGAGACTGAACACTGTGTGACTATTCCTGAACCCTGGCAGTCAATTCGGGTCTTCCCAGTTCGTCGGAAAGATCATCACCTCAACTATAATCAGCTCCCAAGGTCTTTGTTACATCCAGTATTCCGGTGCAAAACAACCTGGAATTGTTGCAGAGTGAGGGGGGATATGCTGCCTGCAGGTGTAGAGCTTTAAGGTTCCATTTTGGCTTTCAAGAGGAAGTTTGACAAATAGAACAGAGATGTGGAGGAATTTCTTCAGCTCGAGAAAGGTGAATCTGTGGAATTCATTGCCACATACTCAAGTCATTGAGTATATTTAAAGCAGAGGTTGATAGGTTCTTGATTAATCAGGGAGTTAATGGTTACATTAGAGAAAACAGGAGAATGGGATTGAGTGGGATAATAAATTAGCCTTGATAGAATGGTGGAGCAGACTCGATGGGCCAAATGGCCTAATTCTGCTCCTTTGTCTTATGATCTTAAACCACTGATCCCTTCTAGGAATGGGATCGATGCTACTCATAAAGTGATTTGCAGCCCTTAAAGAGAATTTTAAAGATCAGTTTTGTTGGTCACATGCTCATCAAAACATACAGTGCAGTTTCATCAAATCAAATCAGTAAGGATTGTTCTGGGCTGCCTTCAAATGTTCTCACACCTCCAGTGCCCACAACTCACTAATGCTAAATGTCTACCTTTGGAACTTGGGAGGGAACTGGACCAGCGGGAGGAAACCCATGATGTACAAACTCCTTACAGGCTGTGCAGAAAATGAACTCTGATCGGTTTTACATCTGCGTGGCGCTAACTGCTAAACCATCATGGCACCCAGCAACGTAAGTGACACTCTGCACTGTAATGTTCTCCAAATTGCCAAATCTTACACCAGCTTCATTTTCCAAGAGAACATTTGGGCCAGTCATCATCTCAGGAACCCAGGCGAACGTCTGAAGGAGGTGTCCGGGCGATCGCCCAGTGGGGGTGTGTAAATGAGCGCCCGATGGTGGTATCAAAATGTGAACCTTCAGTCCCTGACAAATTGAGTTCTGCTTAATGTTAGTCAGCCTGAACGGTTAGCTCTGTTTCTTCCTTCACAGATGAAACTCTGTCCATTCATCCCTCGCCACTACTCTCTGTCCAGGCACTTCTCACTGCAAACGGCCGAGGTGGTAACCTGCCCATACACCTCCTCCCTCACGTCCAAACAGACCTTCCAGGTGAGGCCACACTTCACCTGCGAATCTGCTGGGGTTGTTTATTGTGTCTGGTCCTCCTGACGTGGCCTCTACAGTGCTGAGACCTGATGGTAAATTGGGAACCACTTTGCCGAGCACTTCTGCTCCATCTGCCACAAGTGGGAGTTCCCGGTGGCCAAATGTTTTAATTCCCATTCCCAAACCAGTTCGGACATGTCTGCCCCGGCCTCTTGTGCCAAGATGAGGCCACACTCAGGATGGAGGAGCAACACCTCATATTCCATCTGGGTAGCCTCCAACCCAATGGCATGAATATTGATTTATTTTTCCGGTGAACAAATTCCTCTCCCCCGACCCATCCTCTATTCCCCACACTGACCTTTTACGTCTTCTCACCTGCCTATCACTTCCCCGGCTCTCCTCCTTCTCCCCTTTCTCCTACAGTCCACTGTCCTCTCCCATCAGATTCCTCCCTCTCCAGCCTTGACCGTTCCTGCCCACCTGGCCTCACCTATTTCCGTCTAGCTAGCCTCCTTCCCCTCCCACCACCTTTTTATTCCGACATCATCCCCCTTCCTTCTCAGTCTTGAAGAAGGGTCTCAGCCCAAAATGATTTCCACAGATTCTGCCTGACCTGTTGAGTTCCTCCAGCATTGTATGTGCATTGCTCTGGATTTCCAGCATCTCAGACCCCCTCGCGTTTCTGTTCCGTGAGCTCTGTCTGTCCTCCGCTGATGCATCCTGCATCTGGAAATATTCTCCTGCAGCTTGTCTTTAAGCATCAGATTTCCTGCATCTGTAATCATTAACTGCTGCCAGTCACTGCCTCTGGGGCATTTAACATAGAACTGCAGAGCTCAGCAGTAAATAATGCTGTATCTGAAAATCTGTTCAGAGTTCTTGCAGATGATACGCCTGAACGCCACAACCTCTCCCATTCTGAACTCCTGAAGGCAGTCTGTATCTAACCTCTCTTTTCATTCTAGTTCAAGGGAAGATTAATTGATCAAAATTGTACCCCCCTCACCCTTCTCTTTTATTTTTGATTCCACATAGTCATAGTCATAGTTAATTGATCCCAGGGGAAATTAGTTTTCGTTACAGTTGCACCATAAATAGTAATAAAACCATAAATAATTAAATAGTAATTTGTAAATTATGCCAGGAAATAAGTCCAGGACCAGCCTATTGGCTCAGGGTGTCTGACCCTCCAAGGGAGGGGTTGTAAAGTTTGATGGCCACAGGCAGGAATGACTTCCTATGATGCTCTGTGTTGCATCTCGGTGGAATGAGTCTCTGGCTGAATGTACTCCTGTGCCCAACCAGTCCATTAGGTAGTGGATGGGAGACATTGACCAAGATGGCATGCAACTTAGACAGCATCCTCTTTTCAGACACAACCGTGAGAGAGTCCAGTTCCATCCCCACAACATCACTGGCCTTACGAATGAGTTTGTTGATTCTGTTGGTGTCTGCTACCCTCAGCCTGAGGAGGAGTCTCAGCCCGAGGAGGAGTCTCAGCCCAAAATGGCCACCAATGCTGCCTGACCTGCTGAGTTCCTCCACCATTTTGTGTGTGTTGCTCTGGATTTCCAGCATCTGCAGGTTTTCTTGTTATAATTATTCTAGCCTTCCTTATAACTGCCTGTAACAGCCTAGTAAACCACCTCCCCTCAAGGCCTTCCTGTTATTCCTCAATCAGCATCCAAATGTTAAACTTCTTTTTGTCCCCCACCAAAATGAAAAGATGATACAGAGATCATGGGCTAAGTTATTTTAATTACATAAATTGGATATACAGTACAATTAGTTTGGCTTGGTACAGGCAGTGACCAAGCACAATACTAATTTCATATTGTTCCATAAAGTTCTAGAAAGCCATTGCATTTTAATCCATAAGTAAAATATTGAAAGTTCATTCAGCTACTGCACAAAGAGAGTTGCCCTAAATAAAAAGGAGCAAAATGATTTTAGCAAGCAATATGATAGCACCTCAAAGGGAAAAAAGAAGATGGTTTGGGCGCTCATGATGAATTTGATAAAATATTACTTGTCAAACAAAGTGTACTTTGAAGGTGCTAATAGTCACTTCATTATTAATCTTTGTAGCACCACATTTAACGACTACGCATCTGGTGTAACCTCCTCGCCATTGCTTCAAGTTCACTTTCGATCTCTTCCAAGCTCTCCACTTCGTGATCCTGGGAAAATATAAAGTATTTAGATATTATTAATTATTAATATTATTAAAGTTATTTAAATACACTCTCAGACCAAGAAAACGGGCACTTTGAAATTAAAAATGTTACCAAAATTGGAAATGAATGACTAATGGAAAGAGTGATTGCTATACTTAAGACTGAATATTGACAGTTTTTCCCTTCACTAAGCATTTGTACTGTCACGAAAATTGCAGTTTGAATAGTTTGAGGGAACTTCCAAGACCCAGATTGATCCTTGTCTCCTAAAAGCAGGTTACAAATAATCAAAGCTCTATGATGGTTCAACCAGAATAAAACTATTTTTAAATAAATTATAAAAACGTAATTGATCTATAAAGTCGTATTGTAATGGGAGTTGAATGCAAAAATAATATTCTAGAGTAACACACACAAAATGCTGGAGGAACTCAGCAGGTCAGACAGCATCTATGGAAAGGAATAAACAGTCGACATTTCAGGTCAAGGCTCTTCAATATAGACAATACATATTCTACATTTTGTGAGATATTGTTAAGGTTTCTTAAGGTCGTTATAGCCGGGGGTGATAATGGGGACAAGCTCCAATTAAATGCTCTCAATGGCGTCACCTCAAATAGCCTCTGACAACCAAGTCCAGCTCCTGGCCTTCGTGTGTGGCTTAGCTACTAAGTGTGGCAGAACCATTTCTACTGACAAGAAAAGGAGCAAAGGCTGGTTACTGACACTATAAGATCAGTCGCTTTGGGCAGATGGGGCTCATTAGCTGTAGTCAGCAGCTCATCTAGAAGGAAAACTCTGATCTCAAACCTCTGCTGCCTTGTGGCTACACCCACTCATGGGGAAGGATTCGGGAGTAAATCCAGTGGAAAAATCTGGAGCTGGAGTCCCTAAGGCAGTTCTACATCGAGCTGAATGCTGAATGGCAACTCCTTTGGGTTCATCAGATGTGTGGATGCGGCAGAGAGGGCCTCAAGATGGCTTCAAGATGGCTGTGGCTCAAAAGAGGGGAGCCATGGAGTCATAAGTAGCTTGCCATCTGGACACAAGCTGGGGTCTGATCAGCCCCGGCTGGGTCACCTGGAGGAGGTTGTATGATGTTGAAAGACCCAAAACACTTGATGGTTCCAGGAACATCACTGAAGATGTGTCCAGAGGCATCAGTAGATGTACGTACACAGCAGTGGTTTTAATTTGACAATTCTGTGCTTCAGCCATTCGTACAGTTTATTTTCAAGGTGACTCCACAGTGCCCCATTTAAGCTCTGCTCTCAGTTTCAAATGGATCTGCACTAAATGCTTCATTGTGTCGTCTAGCCCAGAGTAATGTACCAGGGCTGCAAAGGATATCGTGATTTTTTGGATTACCAAAGTTTAAAAACAACTTAAAAAGGCAGGTTAATAATTATGTTGGTAAAATATGTAAACCACAGTGGGTTAAGTCCGGGGTTTCCTGACCTGGTCACTCAGTGAGCCCTGAACTTTAGCCGCACCAAGTGGGGAATGGATTCCAGAACAATACGAGTCTCCGAGGGGTGGGGGGGGGGGGTCAATTAGCAAAATATACTAAACCCCAATACAAGAGTCCATGCACCTTTTTCCTGATGACTAATGAGATGAAAATAAGACATAGGAGCAAATTAGTCCATTTGGCCCATTGGGTCTGCTCTGCCATTCCATCACGGCTGATTCATTATCCCTCTCAATCCCACTCTCCTGCCTTGTCCCTGTATCCTTTGACACTCGGACTAATCACGAGCTTACCAATCTCTGCTTTAGATATACCCAATGACTTGGCCTCTTCAGTCATAAATAAAGCACATTTACAGATTCATGCCTCTGCTACATTGCACCTCAGATGTGAGAGCAGCACACCCGTGTTGCTAAGGTGCTGTTTGCTACTTACAAAATCAATTTTCACTTAAAGCAGTTTTGCAAAAAAAAAAACAAGATTTTGTTTTGCACAGAAGTTGGAGTGCAGTGTGATTGTAGCTAGCTACTAGGCTGTCAGAGGAAACTAGTATCTTGGAGCGCCTCTCCTCTTAATTTCACAGACAAGTGGAGCCTCAGATCTCACGTTAGATATCACAAGTTTGTCACTGGTATGAAACTGCGAGTGTTATTGTACCAATATTAATCTAGTGGTGTCAGTTCAGTGATACTAGCAGTGCATACTTAATTACACATTTCAATAAGATCCCCTCGCTGCTCATTCTGTTACTCTTTGTTTCTCAGCTTTCCATCGAGCCCTCCCATTGAATGCCACTATCCACACTGTGGGTGAACCTGAGGAGTAGCAAGTAACCTTCTTCAATTACTCATATGTAATCTTCTTCAATTCACGCAAATCTACTGTGTGAAATTCTGCAAAAGTGGTGGTGGGTGGAAAACGTAGCGTTCGTCAAGTTGGCAGCCAGGTTCAGGTTCAGGTTCATGGTTCAACCGTATGCACACGTATACCACCAAACGAAACATTCCTCTGGACCAAGGTGCACAACACAGTACATATAACACAGGTAATAATACCACAAATTAATTAACAAATAATAAAGTGCACTTATGACTGAAGTTAAAATACATGAGACCTGGGTGGTGGCTGGGAGTTCAGTAGTCACATGGTCTGAGGGGCGAAGCTGTTTCCCATCCTAACAGTGCTTGTCTTAATGCTACAGTACCTCCTGTCTGATGGGGGTGGGGGAGAAATTGTTGGACAAATGGGAGGGATGACTGATAATGCTCAGGGCCCTGTGTATGCAGAGCTCCTGATAGATATCAGAGTGACCTCGGCAGTCCTTTGTCGGTGTATGTGAACCCATGGTCAGGGTTGTTGCTCTCTGACATTCTGGGAACAATAGAAAACAGCATCTTCACGTGGTAGGTACCAGCAGAAACTCACACCTACTGAAGTTATTTGTCAGTCTGTGTTGCAGTTTCCCCCAGGGGAATATAGGCATTTGCCATTAATCATCAAGTATACACACGAAGTTATTAGAATGTACCCACAGCATTGAACTATCTTTCAGGCACATTAGGGAGAGAATCACAATCAGGTTTAATATTGCTGGCACTTGTGAAATTTGCTGTTTTGCAGCAGCAGTAAACTGCAATATCTGATAACAAAAACCACACACACACACACACCAAAGAAAGTGAGGTGGTGTGTGTGGGCTCATTGTCCTTGCAGAAATCTGCTGGCAGAGGGGAAGAAGCTGTTCCTCAAGCATCGAGCGTGGGGCTCTGTGCCTTTAGCAGAACTGTCTTCAGGCACATTTAATTGCATCATGCTTAGCATTGCACTGTAGACAACCAGGGCTACAATTATCTCAACAGCTGCTTCTCACGTTTAAAACACTTTACAAAACCCGCTCCCTTTATCACCCAACTCAAAGACTCTCATTCAGTGTTTCTGTACAGTTGTACCCTACTGAAAGCACCACAAAGTCCCGTTACTGCAGAGAAATTTTATCAAACGTGGGTCAACAAAATACTGGACCACTTGCTCTGAAACCTGGAGGTTTTACTTCCGTTTCTCTGTGCCATCAGAAATAGAAAGACACTTCTGTTCTGGTGATGGGAAAGCTCAATTGTTTCCAAAAGACCAGTGAGGATTTCCAGAGAAAATAAAAACTTCCAAAGACCAATGAGAATGTAGAACTTAATACCACCAGAAGTTTCTGAAGCCAACAGTGTAGACGCAGTTTAGAGGCAACTGGAAAGTACGAGAAGATCATCCTGAGATACAGACATGGAAAGGTAGCAAGAACCCCACACATTCTCTCTCTCTCTCTCCCTCCCCCCCCCTTTTTCTCCCTCTGTCCCTCTGACTATACCCCTTGCCCATCCTCTGGGTTTCCCCCCACCCCTTTTCCTTCTCCCTGGGCCTCCTGTCCCATGATCCTCTCGTATCCCCTTTTGCCTATCACCTGTCCAGCTCTTGGCTCCATCCCTCCACCTTCTGTCTTCTCCTATCATTTTGGATCTCCCCCTCCCCCTCCCACTTTCAAATCTCTTACTCACTCTTCCTTCAGTTAGTCCTGACGAAGGGTCTCGGCCTGAAACGTCGACTGTACCTCTTCCTAGAGATGCTGCCTGGCCTGCTGCGTTCACCAGCAACTTTGACGAGTGCAATATGGATACTGGCGAAAATTGTCAGAAATCTGTGTGGTACTTTGTATCCCTTTCCTACATGGCATCATTATATTGGAATGTCCTACCATTTAAATTCTTTGTAGAATTCATAAAATTATTTCTACAAAAAATTTAAATGGCAGGACATTCCAATACTTTTATAATTTAAAAAAAGTCTGTACTTGGTACATTTATAGTTAACTTTCTTTTCAAGGGTCTGGTTTCCACAATTTTGGAATTGCCCTTGAGAATGTTGGGATTGAGACTGTCATTTCATGCTCCGTCCACTAGGTTCTGTTTGGAACACTTCAGCATTTCCCAGTTCCAGGTGTGACAGGTGGCCCTGTTTGTAAACTATGCCGATTAGTCATTACCCTTATTTATTAAGTAAAAACAATTTAACGACCTGTTGTTATGCACAATTTCCTCTTTCAATGTGCAGTTTTCTTCACCATTCAAGACTCAATAGCTTCTCTCCAGTTTCCAGTGAAGGAACCATTTGGCCCTTCAGCTAAAACCTTCGATGGCCCCTCACATCTCCTGTTGAGTGTTAGTGCAAATATTGATCCAGTACGCACTTGTGTAATATACTTCTTGAAGCATCTTTCCTTGTCATAGTTAATAACATTGATCTCATTAAATAAAATTAACATATGCAAATTGAGGAAGAGCTGGTTATGGAGAATTGGCAATGCATTTTAAATCCAGTGATTTTCACTTCCATTTGTTTCAGATTTGTTCCCAACCATTTCTGATGCCATTAACTGAGGACTCTGTGACCCCAGGTTGGGAACCCCTCCACTAGATAAATGACCCTGAGCCAACGCTTAACTGGATATGAATATCACAGATTTTTGTCTCAACCCATCAAGGTTGAAGATATCAGACGGAAAGGCAGCCAGTTGCTTGCTTTTCTGCCGGTGATGAACTGTTCTCCCGAGGGACGGAGGTTAAAAGCTTACCTGCAGTTGCTAAGCTACAGAACCATCTGCTCCCCCAAGCACCATAGTGGAGCAAAGGCTTTCAGGCATGACCTTAATCCAGATGACTACCAATGGGAAACATCACAATACAACAGCCAAGCACAAACCTCACTTTTCCTGGTGGCACTTCCTTCCTCTACATCAAGCCTTTTTCGCAATGCAGATGATGCAATGAACATTTTCTCTTTCTGTCGACCTTCCTCAGCATGAGATCTTCTGTTTCCCTGCAAGTGTTGGAAATGGCCATGTCTGCTGTGTACTTTTGGATTTTCAACTCTGATCAATTTATCTTCGTCACCTGCTTCATACTTTCTCAACTTCATCTCTGGAGCAAATTCATCCACCTTTTGTTTATTCCCCTCCCACTCTTCAGACAAGTCATCCTTTTCATCATTCTTGCTTGAATATTCTTCCTCTTCTTTTTCCGAATTCTTGTTCTCTTTAGACCTTATTTCTTCATCTGAGGCCTTCCCATTTTCCTCCAACTCTGAACTGTCACTGTCAGCCGCTTCATCTCCCCAGCCTTCTTGTGGAGGCTCTTCACTGTAGGTTAGCTCCTCATCCTTACTGTCTTCATAATGGCTGTTGCTTTCTTCCTCATCATCATTCGCTTTGATGAGATCTTCGCCCGCTTCTTCAGTGTCCTCATCATCATGTGCCTCTGTACTTTGCTCCTCAGTTTGCTGCTGATCCTGGGATTGGTCCTCGTATTTATTGGAGAAGGATTCACTTTTCATTGGCTCATCTTCTACTGGAATTCTCTTTGTAACTCCTCTGCCTCGGTCTGTTGTAGTGCTGTTCAAGTCAGTAGTTGTATCCTCAAGGCTGTGTCTTCGTACACCAGGTAGTTTCTCCTTTGTGGTCTCCTCCTCCTCGTCCCTAATGTCCACGTTCTCAGTGCTGGATCTTTGTTGGTCGTCTGCTGGATTCTCTTGAGGTTCATCTGCAAAGCAATCGATACACCAAGTGAAATTTCAAAACTCATCTTGAATATTTGGTTTTTGCTTAATTATCATATCTCACAAACGGCAAACATATAATTTCCAAAAAACAGGGCCTTTAATTATTGGTGGATGTTAGACATCCAAATGTAGAACTGAATACTAGGAGGGGAATATATGTGACAACACTTGAATCCATCAGCCAATGACAAATCTGTCCCTACATTTTCAGAGATACGAAGGCAAACTGGTTATCCATTGTTTACCGGAGTTCATCTTAAATTAATACCATCTCCATTCCCCACCATGCAACCCGTTTCTCCACCGCAGAGATAGCAAGGCATGAATGCTGGAGCTCTCCTAAACAATCTCCCTGCCAGTTGTAAACATCTGCAATATGCTGCTCTCAGGGTATATGTGGTTACAGCCTTACAAGTGCTGGAGCATCTAATTAACTACAGCATATTGTTGATTATGTAGTCTATGCAGGCTCAACTGAATAATATTTGGAAACTAAAATTGCTTCCTCATACAAATACTTTTATCCCACATGCTGCATAAACATTTGGCTAATGTTTCATAACTGATTAGAAATATCAACTGCAACCCAGATATTTGGATTAAGCTGAACTTTTACAGTGTTGCCCTTGCGGGTTACCTCACCACCAGCCTAATGATGGTATCTTTACGTTACCGTAGTTCTTGAGAGCTGCAGGTTGCTTCTGTTCATAATTGTCGCTTTGCTTCTTCCGAACTGCCTTCTCATTGGCCCCTGAACGAAAATTTCAAAGAACATTTGTTATGGAAACAAAGTAGGGATTAGATTTTCATTCTCAGCCAGAGCTGGTTGGATTTTACAGAACTTAAGTATCATTGCCTCCCTTGGTATTTCCAGTTTTGTGTAGTCTGTTATCATCAAGAATAATCTTTATTTTAGAGATACATCCAATCCACTGAGTTGTGCTGCAAATGCAGCAACCCAATTATTTAACCTCTGCCTTATCACAAGACAATTTACAATGACCAGTTAATCTACTATGGGAATGTATTTGGACTGTGCGAGGAAACCAGAGCACCCGGAGGAAACACACATGCTCACAGGAAGGTTGTATAATCCTCTTGGAAGATCCCAGGATTGAACCCTAAACACTGATGTTATGACCTGCAATAGTACCACATTAACTGCTCCACCTCTGGCTTTTCATTTCCCTCCACAGACGCTGCCCGAGATGTTGGGTTTCTCCAGCGTTTTGTGTGTTACTCTGGATTTCCACCATCTCTTGGGTCTTGGATTGACTGGGCCGACAGCCGTGATAGTGTCTTTGTTTTAGCTGGTGAGATACAATCAGAACCAATGGCTATAACAGAGCCGAGACTTCACCCTGGATGCCTTCTACATTCTGGTGGAGTGGAATGCACCCCAATGGAGATGCTGCACTCAACGTTGGGTAAATAGGATTTGCAAAAGAGAGATGTTCTTTGGTTCCTCAGTGGACTAATGGGCAGTTCCAAAACATACTGATCTTTCTTGCCACACTGCAGTAGCCATCACCTCTATTCCATATATTGCAGGACTGTTATCAAACATGGGCTATTGCGGATCATGGCAGACATCAGAATGACAGAGTGATAGAGCTTGGGCCAGGCCCTTCAGCCCATTGCATAGATACTGATAATGCACCAATTACACACGAAGGGCAATTTATAATTGCCAATTGACCCACAACTCTATGGCTGGAAAGCAGAACGACTGGATGATACCCATGCAGTCACCGAAAGTGTGCAAATTCCACATAGACAGCCTCACAATATCAAAATTAAATCTGGCTTACTTCAACTATGAGGCTGCAGCTCTGCAAGATATACCCCATCAGAAACAAGAGAAAATCTGCAGATGCTAGAAATCCAAAGCAAAACACGCACAAAATGCCGGAGGAAATCAGCAGGTCAGGCAGCGTCTGTGGGAAAGAGTAAACATTCCATATTTTGGAATGAGGGCCTTCATCAGGACTGCAAAGAAAGATGAGAAGTCAGAGTAAGACGAAGGGAGAGGGGAGGAAGAAATACAAAGGTGTAGGTATTTAACTCCAGCATTCCCACAATCCTGATTGAGAAGCTGCAGAACCTGGGCCTCTGTACCTCCCTCTGCAGTCGGATCCTCGACTTCCTAACCGGAAGACCACAATCTCTGTGGATTGGTGACAACATCTCCTCCTCACTGACGATCAACACTGGTGCACCTCAGGGGTGTGTGCTTAGCCCACTGCTCTACTCTCTCTATATACACAGTCTGTGTGTCTAGGCATAGCTCAAACACCATCTATAAATTTGCTGTTGATACAACCATCGTTGGTAGAATCTCTGGTGGTGATGAGAGGACGTACAGGAGTGAGATATGCCAACTAGTGGAGTGGTGTCACAGCAACAACCTGGCACTCAGAATTTAAGGTGGGGGCGTTATATGGGAGGCAGGGTTTAAGGGTCGGCACAACATTGTGGGCCGAAGGGCCTGTACTGTGCTGTACTATTCTATATGTTCAACAACTTCGCACTCAATGTCAGTAAGATGAAAGAGCTGATTGTGGACTTCAGGAAGGGTAAGATGAAGGAACACAAACCAATCCTCACAGAGGGATCAGAAGTGGAGAGAGTGAGCAGTTTCAAGTTCCTGGGCGTCACGATCTCTGAGGACCTAACCTGGTCCCAACATATTGATGTAGTTATAAAGAAGGCAACACAGCAGCTATACTTCATTAGGAGTTTGAAGAGATTTGGTACGTCAACAAATACACTCAAAAACTTCTATAGTTGTACCATGGAGAGCATTCTGACAGGCTGCATCACTGTCTGGTATGGAGGGGCTACTGCACAGGACCGAAAGAAGCTTCAGAGGGTCATAAATTTAGTCAGCTCTGTCTTGGGTACTAGCCTACAAAGTACCCAGGACATCTTCAAGGAGCGGTGTCTCAGAAAGGCAGCGTCCATTATTAAGGACCTCCAGCACCCAGGACATGCCCTTTTCTCACTGTTACCATCAGGTAGGAGGTACAGAAGCCTGAAGGCACACACTCAGTGATTCAGGAACAGCTTCTTCCCCCCCTGCCATCCGATTTCTAAATGGACATTGAACCCGTGAACACTACCTCACTTTTCAAATATATGTTATTTCTGTTTGTTTGCACAACTTTAAATCTATTCAATATACGTATATCGTAATTGATTTACTTATTTATTATTATATTTTGTTTTTCTTCTTTTGTTATGTATTGCATTGAATTGCTGCTGCTAAGTTAACACATTTCACGTCACAAGCCGGTGATAATGAACCTGATTCTGATTCTGAGGTGACAAGTGAAACCAGGAGAGGCAGAGGGGGTGAAGTAAAGAGTGAGGAAGGGGATAGCGATAGGGACGGTTTGCACCTGAACTGGAGGGGGACTAATACCCTAGTGGAAGGTTTGTTAATGCTTCACAGTGGGGTTTAAACTAGAGATGCAGGAGGATGGGAATCTGAGTGCCAGAACAGGTACTGGAGAGGTTGTGGAGGCAGATGTTGGTGAGACCCGAGACAAAGTCAGGAATCAAAAGACTGAGCATGGTGTGACTAGTGTCCAGAGCCGCATATATTGCAGTGTGGGAAAGGCAGATGATAGTGCTGAACATGAGGAAATCTGCAGTTGCTGGAAATTCAAGCAACACACACAAAAATGCTGGTGAACACAGCAGCCCAGGCAGCATCTCTAGGAAGAGGTGCAGTTGATGTAATCATACAGTTGGTATGAACATTGACTTCCCTAACTTCTGTTAATGTCCCACCTCCCCTTCGTACCCCATCCCCTATTATTGTTTTTTCTCCCTCTGTCCCTCTCACTATACCCCTTTCCCATCCTCTGGTCTCCTCCCCCCGCCCCCCCCCCACTTTTCCTTCTCCCTGGGCCTCCTGTCCCATGATCCTCTCATATCCCTTTTGCCTATCACCTGTCCAGCTCTTGGCTCCATCCCTCCCCCTCCTGTCTTCTCCTATCATTTTGGATCTCCTCCTCCCCTCCCACTTTCAAATCTCTTACTCACTCTTCCTTCAGTTAGTCCTGACGAAGGGTCTCGGCCCGAAACGTCAACTGTACTTCTTCCTAGAGATGCTGCCTGGCCTGCTGTGTTTTTGTGTATGTTGATAGTGCTGAAGATGGGGTAGCTTGTTTGCAGACAGAGACAATGTGTAGTGAGGAGGGCTGTTGAGGGGGGCAAAATAGTCAGCAGAATTTACAATGTAAAAGGCAGACAAAATCAGCAAGGGTGAATACAGCACTGAAGGTGTTATATTTGAATGGTGCAGTATATGGAACAAGGTAGATGAACTTGTAGCACAGTTACGGTTTGGCAGGTGTGATGTTGTGGGCATCATGGAATTATGGCTGAAAGAAGATTATAGCTGGGAGCTTAATGTCCAAAGATACTCAGTGTATCAAAAGGACAGGCAGGAAGGTAAAAAATGAAATGAGATCATCTGGAAGAGGTGATACAAGGTGAGAAGGTGTTGAATCACTGCATAGAACATAGAAAATAGGTGCAGGAGTAGGCCATTCGGCCCTTCGAGCCTGCACCGCCATTTATTATGATCATGGCTGATCATCCAACTCAGAACCCCTCCCCAGCCTTCCCTCCATACCCCCTGATCCCTTTAGCCACAAGGGCCATATCCAACTCCCTCTTAAATATAGCCAATGAACTGGCCTCAACTGTTTCCTGTGGCAGAGAATTCCACAGATTCACCACTCTGTGTGAAGAAGTTTTTCCTAACCTCGGTCCTAAAAGGCTTCCCCTTTATCCTCAAACTGTGACCCCTCGTTCTGGACTTTCCCAACATCGGGAACAATCTTCCTGCATCTAGCCTGTCCAATCCCTTTAGGATCTTATACGTTTCAATCAGATCCCCCCTCAATCTTCTAAATTCCAACGAGTACAAGCCCAGTTCATCCAGTCTTTCTTCATATGAAAGTCCTGCCATCCCAGGAATCAATCTGGTGAACCTTCTTTGTACTCTCTCTATGGCAAGAATGTCTTTCCTCAGATTAGGGGACCAAAACTGCACACAATACTCCAGGTGTGGTCTCACCAAGGCCTTGTACAACTGCAGTAGTACCTCCCTGCTCCTGTACTTGAATCCTCTCGCTATAAATGCCAGCATACCATTCGCCTTTTTCACCGCCTGCTGTACCTGCATGCCCACTTTCAATGACTTGGTGTATAATGACACCCAGGTCTCGTTGCACTTCCCCTTTTCCTAATCGGCCACCATTCAGATAATAATCTGTTTTCCTGTTTTTGCCACCAAAGTGGATAACTTCACATTTATCCACATTAAATTGCATCTGCCATGAATTTGCCCACTCACCCAACCTATCCAAGTCACTCTGCATCCTCCTCACAGCTAACACTGCCACCCAACTTCGTGTCATCCGCAAACTTGGAGATGCTGCATTTAATTCCCTCATCCAAGTCATTACCATATATTGTAAACAACTGGGGTCCCAGCACTGAGCCTTGCGGTACCCCACTAGTCACCACCTGCCATTCTGAAAAGGTCCCGTTTATTCCCACTCTTTGCTTCCTGTCTGCTAACCAATTCTCCACCCACACCAATACCTTACCCCCAATACCGTGTGCTTTAAGTTTGCACACTAATCTCCTGTGTGGGACCTTGTCAAAAGCCTTTTGAAAATCCAAATATACCACATCCACTGGTTCTCCCCTATCCACTCTACTAGTTACATCCTCAAAAAATTCTATGAGATTCGTCAGACATGATTTTCCTTTCACAAATCCATGCTGACTTTGTCCGATCATTTCACCGCTTTCCAAATGTGCTGTTATCACATCTTTGATAACTGACTCTAGCAGTTTCCCCACCACCGACGTTAGGCTAACCGGTCTATAATTCCCTGGTTTCTCTCTCCCTCCTTTTTTAAAGTGGGGTTACATTAGCCACCCTCCAATCCTCAGGAACTAGTCCAGAATCTAACGAGTTTTGAAAAATTATCACTAATGCATCCACTATTTCTTGGGCTAAGCAACTGCAAGGGTAAAAAGATACTTTGGCAGTTGTGTACAGACCCCCAAACAGTAGTAAGGGTGTGGTCTACAAATTACAATGGGAGATAGAAAACCCACGCCAAAAGGCAATGTTTCTGTAGTCATGGGGGATTTCAATGTGCAGATAGATTGGGAAAATCAGGTTAGTGCTGGATTTCAAGAGGGTAACTTTCCAGAATGCCTGTGAGATGGCTTTTTAGAGCAGCTAATGGTTGGGCCCACGTGGGGGTCAGTTATGCTCAATTGGGCATTGTGCAATAACCAGAATTGATTACAGAGCTTAAGGTTGGAAAAGAACACTGGCAGGGATGACAGCAGAGGATTCTAAAGGATAGATGACACAACCATGGCTAACTAGAGAAGTCAAAACCAACATATAACAGAGCAAACACTACTGTGAAGTTAAAGGATTGAGAAGCTTTTAAAAACCAGCAGAAGGCAACTAAAAAAATCATTAAGATAAAAATGGAATATGAAAGTAAGCTAGCCAATAATATTAAAGAAGATACCAAGAGTTTCTTCAGATGCATAAAGTGTAAAAGAGGGGCAAGGTGGATATCAGATGGCTGGAAAATGATGCTGGAGAGGTGGTAATGGGGGACAAGGAAATGGACAAACTGAATAAGTATTTTCCATCAGTCTTCACAGTGGAAAGCACTAGCACATAGTGAGCATAGTTTCCTCAAGGGGGGATCTTGCCTAACAAAGCTGTTGGAATTATTTGAAGAAATAACAAGCAGGATAGAGAAAGGAGAGTTGGTTGGTGTTGTGTACTTGGATTTTCTGAAGGTCTTTGACAAGGTGCCACACGAGGCTACTACAGGCCCATAATATATTACAGGAAAGAATCTAGAAAGGATAAAGCAGTTGTTGATTGGCAGGAGGCAAAGAGTGGGAATAAAGGGAGCCTTTTCTGATTGGCTGTCGGTGACTAGTGGTGTTCCACAGTGGTCTGTGTTGGGACTGATTCTTTTTACATTATATGTCAATGATTTGGGATGATGGAATTGATGGCTTTGTTACAAACTTTGCAGATGATATGAAGATAGATGGAGGGGCAGGTAATTTTGAGGAAGTAGAGAGGCTACAGAGGACTTGGATAGATTAGGAGAATGGGCAAAGAAATGGCAGGTGGAATACAGCGTTGGGAGTGTATGGTCATGTACTTTGGTAGAAGAAGTGAAAGGGTTGATTATTTTCTTACAAAAACTAAGGCACAAAGGGACTTGGAACTTCTTGTGCAGGATTCCCTGAAGGTTAATTTGCAGGTTGAGTCTGTCGTGGGGAAGGCAAAAGTGATGTTAACATTCATTTCAAGAGGACTAGAATATAAAGGCAAGGATGTAATGTTGAGACTTTTTAAAGCACTGGAGTATTGTGAGCCAATTTGGGCCCCTCATCTTAGAAAGGATGTGCTGAAACTACAGAGGGTTCAAAGGAGGTTCAGAAAAATGATTCCAGGATTGGATGGCTTGTCATATGAAGAGCATCTGATGGCTCTGGGCCTGTATTCACCAGAATTCAGAAGAATGAGGGGTGACCTCATCAAAACCTATTGAATGGTGAAAGGCCTTGATAGAGTGGCTGTGGAGAGGAACACCAGAGGACACAGCCTCAGAATAGAGGCGTGTACTTTTAGAATGGAGATGAGGAATTTCTTCATCCAGAGAGTGGTGAGTCTGTGGAATTCTATGCCACAGGCAGCAGTGGAAGCCTGTATATATTTATGTATATTTAAGGTAGAGGTTGATAGATTCTTGTTTAGTCAGGGATACAGAGAGAAGGCAGGAGATTGGGGCTGAGAGGAAAATTGGATCAGCCATGATGAAATGGCAGAGCAGATCAATGGGCCAAATGGTCTAATTCTGCTCCTATATCTTATGGTCTAACAAAGACCATCAAACACCCAATGTGTGAAAAAAAAAACAAATCGTGCAAACAATAAAAAGTAAACAAGTAAACAACACCGAACGTGAACCAGAGGCCACAGTTACAGAGCCAGTTCAGCTCGGAGGCGAGTGAAGCCGATCCAGGAGTCGGATGCCTGTGGTCCTCAGCCACGGGGCCAGGTCGGCGGAGTCAGAGTCAGTCATCGCTGAAGTGTCTCGATCAAATTGCTCAAATAGTAAAAGGTAAACAAAAGCATGGAATATTGATTGCAAAATTCCTCAAAGTGAGCGCACAGCTGCGGGAGCTCCGCGCCGCCAAGGACTCCCTTTCGGGCGCTTAGCTGCAAGACAATGAGATCTGAATGAATGAGTCCATCCTGGGGTGTAGGAGACAACAGGTCTACAGGGAAATAAAGGCATGGTTGTGGAGATCAGCAGCTGGTAGTGGAAGAAAGGTGGAATTAACCTATGTTACAGCAGTGCAATTATCAGGCATTAGCCAAAAAGGGAAAAGTTTTCGAAACTTGCGTCTGGTAGATGCTGTAGTAATTAAACATATTAGGGCCGTGCAGTGGAATATTATTCTTCCTCCTCATTTAGGGAAGTTGTGGAATATACATCGTGTTTACAGACACAGGAAGTGTTCGTTTGGTGTTTGCTCCACGTGAGACGACAATATCCAAGAGACATTCTCAGTCTTAAAAAGACAAAGGCTCCTGGTTTCAGGTCAATATACAGTAATACAGTTACCAGTGAATACCTTCAGCCGCAAGTTCCTGCAATTCTCGTAGAAGATTTTGATGTCGAAGCACGCCGATTATTCTCTCATCTACAAGGATTACAAAATTGGGAAAATGTAAACAATTAATTAAAATTCAGCACACTAACCATGTATCTGAAATTACTTAATGCTAACGAGAGTTGTAGATTTTACAGTTTAGTTATAGACTATAAATCAATTAAACGAAAATCGATTTAGTCTTTAAAAGTGGGAATATGAAGGCGATAATTCATTTGCCGCAAGAAAGAAAATGGGTTTCATAATTAACTTAATGAAAATGAAGTTATCTGAGATTAGCCTACCTCCCCTGAGAGCGTCCAGGCACTCCGGGCTGATTGGCAAAGGGCTGGGTTTGGCCAGCGTGTCGGAGATGACCTCTACAACACAATTCATTACCTACAAAACACGTACAAAAGGTGCCCGGCAATTAGTGTTGTTCAGAGGAAAGTGGCCCTAAGGGAGAAGACCGTCAAGGTCAGAAAGAGGTCAAACAACAATCTCACAGAGATGGTCTTACCTTAGTGTCGGCTTTCGAATGCTGGATGGGTACCGGGGATGAGGAAGCTGCAGGGGAAAAAAAAAACAGCCAACGACATGTAGTTGAATCTACCCTACAAGCCAAAGAGAATTTCAGTACGGGATGTAGGGGGTTAAACTTCTAGCGCCGGATTAAAACTGTTACTACACCAAAAGCCCATTCGGCGTAATTTTGGTGAGCACACTCGCTCCGCCAGCGACCCGAGCAACCCCCGCTGTCCTTGGTGCTGAAATAGGGTCCTTGCCGTCTCTTAACTTTTTCTTTAAATACCACCCACAAATTATAACACACTGTGGATTTAGCCTCAGAAATTAGGAAGCAATTAATCGTTCTTACCTTGCCCCGCGAGTAAAAGTACGAAAAATACCAGGGTTATCATTTTTCTGGCAAAATGAGCATGGACTATAGAGGTGTAAAGTAGTCTGTCCCCTAGCCGTTTAATCCAGAACTCGCCTCAAAGGTAAAACGTACAAGGACCGGCTTCGCTGCGTTGTCAGGCTGATTGCGATGAACTGGCCGTCTGCCGCAGTTTCTGGAACCAGCGTGGATTGCAGCAGCAACTTCAGCTTTAAGTACCAGCAGCCGGATGTGACATCGCGCACAGTCACATGAAATCCCAGCGGCGTCCAAAGCCGAGCCAATCCAGGTAGACCCAGCGAGCAGAAACAGTCCAGAACCCACCTGGCGTGATTTCATCCTGCTCTCACTCGGAGCAGAGAAAAGGCTTTCCGGAAATCCGCTGGTTCAATCCTTGCCTAACATTCAAACACTATGTAAGCGGTAATGTGAAGCGCAAAGTATGAAGCCCCAGCTACCACAAAATTTGTTTTAACCTATTAAACCACCATCTACGCCAAGAACACTCTGATCATATTTATAAATGTAAAGTGAATGTATAACGCTTTTCAAAAAGGATTCTGCATCAACATTCAAAAATATTTTTCTTCATATTTCCCCATGGAGGCCATTGCACCCAACTAGTCAATGCAAGCTCTTTGTGAATGTACAGAACACTTTACTTAAATAACTTTTGAATTTTCTAGGTATGTAAAATACACCATTGCATTTTAACAATAATTATTATTTTTTAAATTTAGAAATACAAGGCAGAACAGGCTCTTCCAGCCCAGCAACCCACCTATTTAACACCAGCCTAATCACAGGACCATTTACAATGACCAGTTAACCTACTAACTGGTACATCTTTGGAATGCCGGAGGAAACCAGAGCATCTTTATGTTGGATGACAAATAGTTAAAATTGTTGCACCGAGGTTGTCAAAAGAATATCAATGATAATAGCAAGGCACGCCAGCATAATTTGTACTATACCAAAACAAAATTCAGGAATGAATTATAAGACCATAAGGCATAGGAGCCCCATTAGGCCATTTGGCCTATCAAGTTTGCTCCACTATTTCATCATGGCTGATCTATTTCCCCCTCAAATACATTCTCCTGCCTTTTCTCCATTACCTTTCACATCTGACCAATCAACCACCATCAGCCTCTGCCTTAAATACGTGCAATGACTTGGTTTCCACAGATGTCGGTGGAAATGAATTCCACAGATTCACCCTCTGGCTAAAGAAATTCCTCCTCATCTCTGTTCCAAATGAACACTCCTCTATTCTAAGGCTGAGCCCTCTGGTTTTACACTCCCCACTATAAGAAACATCCACTCCACATCCAGTCTATCTAGGCCTTTCAACACTCAATAGGACATTCCCCCTCATTCTTCTAAATTCTGGCAACTGTAGGCCTAGAGACGTCTAATGCTTCTCATATGATAAGCCTCTCATTCCCAGAACCATTTTTGTGAACCTCCTTTAGGCACTCTCCAATGTCAACATGACCTTTCTCAGATAAAGGGCTAAAACTGCTCAAAATACCCTGAGAGGCCTCACCAGTGTCTTGACAAAGCAGCGTTACACTATTGTTTTTATATTCAAGTGCTCTCAGAATGAATCCATTTGCCTTCCTTACCACCGACTCAACCTGCAAACTAACCTTCAGGGATCCCTGCTTGAGGTCTCCCAGCTCCCTTTGCATCTCGGAATTTTGAATTTTTTCCCATTTAGAAATAGTCTGTTGTTTATTCCTTCTACCAAAGTGCATTACCACACATTTAGTCATAGACTCACAAAAAGTACAGCACAGAAAAAGGCCCTTTGGCCTATCTAGTCCATGCTGAGCCATTTAAACTTCCTACTCCCATTGATCTGCACCAGCCTTTGCCTTCATCAACTTTCCTGGTAACTTCCTCAAAAAACTCTATAAGATTGGTTAGACACGTGCTGACTATCCTTAATCAGTCCTTGTCAATCTAAATACTCATCTAACCGGTCCCTTAGAATACCTTCCAATAACTTTCCCGTGCCTGATGTCAGTCTTACTGGCCTAGAATTTCCTGGTTTATGTTTAGAAGATAAACCAGGAAATGTTTAGAACAGTGGAGCAACATTGGGTCCTCACCTGTCACTGAGAATGATTTAAATATCTCTGCTGGGTCCCTACAATTTCTGCACTTGCCTCCCGCAGGGTCTACGGGAATACCTCGTTAGGCCCCAGGGAGTTATCCACCCTAAATTGCCTCAAGACAGCAAACACCTCCTTCTCTGAAATCTGTGTAGAGTCCAAGAAGTCGATGCTGCTTTGCCTCACTTCTGTAGACTCTGTGTCCATCTCCTGAGTAAATGCAGATGCAAAATATGCATTTGAGATCTTCCCATCTTTTTGGCTCCCTACATGGATACCATTCTGATCTTCCAGAGGACCAATCTTGTCCCTTGCAATCATTTTGCTATGAACACATCTGTAGAGCCCTTAAATCCTCATTTACAAGGCAAAGCAGAATCCTCAGCAGGTCCATCCATTCCTGACGTGGTATTCCAACTGCCACTTCTTTGCCTATTCTCCAAATCTGTCTAAGTCCTTATGCTGTCTCCTTGCCTCCTCAAAACTACCTTCCCCTCCACTTACCTTTGTAACATCTGTAAACTTGGCCTCAAAGCCATCAATTCCATCATTCAAGTCATTGGCATCCAATGTGAAAAGAAGCAATCACAACGCAGATCCTGTGGAACACCGCTAGTCAGCAGCAGCCAACCAGAAAGGGCCCTCTTTATTCCCACTCTTTGCTTCCTGCTAATCAGCCAATGCTTTATCCTTGCTAGTATCTTTCCTGTAATACCATGGGCTCTTAATTTGTTAAGCAGCCTCATGTATGACACCTTGGCAAACATAACATCTACTGATTCTCCTTTGTCTATACTGCTTGTTATTTCTTCAAACAGTTCTAAAAGATTTGTCAGACATGATTTTCCCTTGAGGAAACCATGCTGACTTTGGGCTATTTTATCATGTGTCTCCAATTACCCCAAAAGCTCATCTTTAACAATCGATTTCAAGATCTTCCCATGCTATCTTCTTATGCTAACTGGGCTATAGTTTCCGTTCTTCTGCAACACTCATTTCTTGAAGAATAGAGTGACATCTGCAATTTTCCAGTCCTCTGGAACCATGTCAGAACCAATTGATGCTTGCAAGATCATTACTAATGTCTCCACAATCTCTTCAGCCACCATTTTCAAAACCCTGGGGTTTACTCCATCTGGTCCAGGTGACATCCACCTTCAGACCTTTCAGTTTCCCAAGAACCTTCTCCCTAGTAATGGCAAATTCACACACTTCTGTTCCCCCGGCACTCTTGAACTTTTAGCATACTGCTAGTGTCTTCCACAGTGAAGACTGATGCAAAATTCTTACTCAATTCTTCCACCATTTCATTGTCTCCCATTACTACCTCCCCAGCATCATTTCCCATCAGTCTGATATCTATTCTTGCCTCTCTTTTACTCTCTATATATCTGAAAAACCTTTTGTATCCTTTTTGGTATCATTGACTATCTTACCTTCATATTTCATCTTTTCCCTCCTATGGCTTTTAGTTGCCTTATATTGGTTTTAAAAGCTTCCTAAACCTCTAACTTCCCATTAATCTTTGCTCTATTATATGCCTTTGCATTTGCTTTTATGTTGGCTTTGACTTCTCTTGTTAGCCACAGTTGTGTCATCTTGTCTTTAATACTTGTTCCTCTTTGGGCAGTTTCTGAATTGCTCCCAGGAATTTCAGTCACTGCTGCTGTGACGTCATCCCGGCTGGCGGCCCTTTCTAGTCCAGCTCCACTCTCACGCCCCTGTAATTTCCTTTAATCCACTGTAATACTGATACATCTGACTTTTGTCTTCTCTCTATCAAACTGCATAGTAAATTCTATTATATTAAGATCACTACCTCCTAAGAGTTCCTTTACCTTCAGCACCCTAATCAAATCCAGTTCATTACACAACACCCAGTCCAGAATAGCTGATCCCCTAGTGGGCTCGACTGCAAGCTGCTCTAAAAAGCCAGCTCATAGGCATTATACAAATTCTTTATCTTGGGATCTAAAACCAGCATAAGACCATAAGACCATAAGAGCAGAAGCAGGCCATTCGGCCCATCGAGTCTGCTCCACCATTCAATCATGGGCTGATCCAATTCTTCCAGTCATCCCCACTCCCCTGCCTTCTCCCCATACCCTTTGATGCCCTGGCTAATCAAGAACCTATCTATCTCTGCCTTAAATACACCCAATGACCATGGCAACAATTTCCACAGACTTACCACCCTCTCACTAAAGTAATTTCTCCATATCTCAGTTCTAAATGAATGTCCTTCAATGCTGAAGTTATGCGCTCTTGTCCTAGAATATCCTACCATGGGAAATAACTTTGCCATATCTAATCTTTTAACCTTTGAACATTTGGAATGTTTCTATGAGACCCCCCTCTTTTTCCTGTACTCCAGGGAATACAGCCCAAGAGCTGCCAGATGTTCCTCATAGAGTAACCCTTTCATTCCTGGAATCATTCTCATGAATCTTCTCTGAACCTTCTCCAATGTCAGTATATCCTTTCTAAAATAAGGATCCCTAAACTGCACACAATACTCCAAGTGTGGTCTCACGAGTGCCTTATAGAGCCTCAACATCACATCCCTGCTCTTCTATTCTATACTTTCAAGATGCTTTCAAGAAAGAGTTAGATAGAGCTCTTAAAAATAGCGGAGTCAAGGGATATGGGGTGAAGGCAGGAACGGGGTACTGATTGTGGATGATCAGCCATGACCACAGTGAATGGCGGCGCTGGCTCGAAGGGCTGAATAGCCTACTCCTGCACCTATTATCTATTGTCTATACCACTAGAAATGACTGCCAATATTGCATTTGCCTTCTTCACAACTGACTCAGCCTGGAAGTTAACCTTTGGGGTATCCTGCACAAGGACTCCCAAGTCTCTTTGCATCTCTGCATTTTGAATTCTCTCCCCATCTAAATAATAGTCTGCCCATTTATTTCTTCCACCAAAGTGCACGACCATACACTTTCCAACATTGCATTTCATTTGCCGCTTCTTTGCCTATTCCCCTAAACTATCTAAGTCTCTCTGCAGGCTCTCTATTTCCTCAACACCACCCGCTCCTCCACCTATCTTTGTATCATCGGCAAATTTAGCCACAAATCCCTTAATTCCAATCAAATCCATAGTCCAAATCATTGACATACATCGTAAAAAGCAGCAGTCCCAACACCGACCCCTGTGGAACTCCACTGGTAACGGGCAGCCAGCCAGAATAGGATCCCTTTATTCCCACTCTCTGTTTTCTGCCTACCAGCCAATGCTCCACCCATGCTAGTAACTTCCCTGTAATTCCATGGGCTCTTATCTTGCTAAGCAGCTTCATGTGTGACACCTTGTCAAAGACCTTTTGAAAATCCAAGTACATCACATCTACTGCATCTCCTTTGTCTACCCTGCTTGTAATTTCCTCAAAAAATTGCAGTAGGTTAGTCAGGCAGGATTTTCCCTTCAGGAAACCATGCTGGCTTTGTCCTATCTTGTCATAGAAACATAGAAACATAGAAAATAGGTGCAGGAGTAGGCCATTCGGCCCTTCGAGCCTGCACCGCCATTTATTATGATCATGGCTGATCATCCAACTCAGAACCCAGCCTTCCCTCCATACCCCCTGACCCCTGTAGCCACAAGGGCCATATCTAACTTCCTTTTAAACATAGCTAATGAACTGGCCTCAACAGTTTGCTGTGGCAGAGAATTCCACAGATTCACCACTCTCTGTGTGAAGAAGTTTTTCCTAACCTCGGTCCTAAAAGGCTTCCCCTCTATCCTCAAACTGTGACCCCTCGTTCTAGACCTCCCCAACATCGGGAACAATCTTCCCGCATCTAGCCTGTCCAATCCCTTTAGGATCTTATACGTTTCAATCAGATCCCCCCTCAATCTTCTAAATTCCAACGAGTACAAGCCCAGTTCATCCAGTCTTTCTTCATATGAAAGACCTGCCATCCCAGGAATCAATCTGGTGAACCTTCTTTGTACTCCCTCTATGGCAAAGATGTCTTTCCTCAGATTAGGGTACCAAAACTGCACACAATACTCCAGGTGTGGTCTCACCAAGGCCTTGTACAACTGCAGTAGTACCTCCCTGCTCCTGTACTCGAATCCTCTCGCTATAAATGCCAGCATACCGTTCGCCTTTTTCACCGCCTGCTGTACCTGCATGCCCACTTTCAATGACTGGTGTATAATGACACCCAGGTCTCGTTGCACCTCCCCTTTTCCGAATCGGCCACCATTCAGATAATAATCTGTTTTCCTATTTTTGCCACCAAAGTGGATAACTTCACATTTATCCACATTAAATTGCATCTGCCATGAGTTTGCCCACTCACCCAACCTATCCAAGTCACCCTGCATCCTCTTAGCATCCTCCTCACTGCTAACACTGCCACCCAGCTTTGTGTCATCCGCAAACTTGGAGATGCTGCATTTAATTCCCTCATCCAAGTCATTAATATATATTGTAAACAACTGGGGTCCCAGCACTGAGCCTTGCGGTACCCCACTAGTCACCGCCTGCCATTCTGAAAAGGTCCCGTTTATTCCCACTCTTTGCTTCCTGTCTGCTAACCAATTCTCCACCCACACCAATACCTTACCCCCAATACCGTGTGCTTTAAGTTTGCACACTAATCTCCTATGTGGGACCTTGTCAAAAGCCTTTTGAAAATCCAAATATACCACATCCACTGGTTCTCCCCTATCCACTCTACTAGTTACATCCTCAAAAAATTCTATGAGATTCGTCAGACATGATTTTCCTTTCACAAATCCATGCTGACTTTGTCCGATCATTTCACCGCTTTCCAAATGTGCTGTTATCACATCCTTGATAACTGACTCCAGCAGTTTCCCCACCACCGACGTTAGGCTAACCGGCCTATAATTCCCCGGTTTCTCTCTCCCTCCTTTTTTAAAAAGTGGGGTTACATTAGCCACCCTCCAATCCTCAGGAACTAGTCCAGAATCTAACGAGTTTTGAAAAATTATCACTAATGCATCCACTATTTCTTGGGCCACTTCCTTAAGCACTCTGGGATGCAGACCATCTGGCCCTGGGGATTTATCTGCCTTCAATCCCTTCAATTTACCTAACACCACTTCCCTACTAACATGTATTTCGCTCAGTTCCTCCATCTCACTGGACCCTCTGTCCCTTACTATTTCTGGAAGATTATTTATGTCCTCCTTAGTGAAGACAGAACCAAAGTAATTATTCAATTGGTCTGCCATGTCCTTGCTCCCCATAATCAATTCACCTGTTTCTGTTTGCAGGGGACCTACATTTGTCTTTATCAGTCTTTTCCTTTTTACATATCTATAAAAGCTTTTACAGTCCGTTTTTATGTTCTCTGCCAGTTTTCTCTCATAATCATGTGCCTCCAGATACTTTGTAATTTCATCCCTAACAATTGATTCCAACAACTTCCCAACCACTGATGTCAGGTTAACAGGTCTATAGTTTCCTTTCTGCTGCCTCCCACCCTTCTTAAATAGCGGAGTAACATTTGCAATTTTCCAGTCATCCGGTACAATGCCAGAATCTATCGATTCTTGAAAGATCATTGTTATCATTATTCACCAAGCTTATTTTCCCAATATAACTGCATATTGAAGTCCTCCATGACTATTGTAACCTTGCCCTTTTGAAATGCATTTTCTATCTCCCATTATAACTTGTAGCCCACATTCTGGCTACTGTTTGGGGTCTGTATACATCAGGGTCTTTTTACCCTTGCAGTTCCTTAGCTCTACCCACGAGGATTCTACATCTTCTGATCCTATATCACCTCTTTCTAAGGATTTGATTTCATTTTTTACCAACAGAGCTACACCACCCCCTCTGCCTACCTGCCTGTCCTTTTGATACAATGTGTATGCCTGGATGTTAAGCTCCCAGCCATAGTCTTCTTTCAGCCTCGACTCAGTGATGCCCACAATGTCATACCTGCCGATCTGTAACTGTGATACCTTATTCCATATACTGCATGCATTCAAATATGACATCTTCAGTCCTGTATTCAACTCTCTCTTTGATTTTGTTCTCCTGCTATTCTGCAAATCATCCCACTAACTGCGATTTTGCCCTGTCATCAGCGTGTTCTTCCTGACAGTCTCAGTGTACACTGCCTCTGCTTGTATACCGACTGCCCCAGCCCCAGCCCTGCCATTCTTGTTCCCCTCCCCTGCCAAGCTGGCTTAAACCCTCCCCAGCGGTTCTAGCAAAGCTGCTGCAAGGATAATCGGAAGGCTCTACCGTGAATACTCACCATGACGTGAATGGACTACGACAAGGAAAGGGAGAGGAGGACTGAAGCGATGGAAGAAAATTATTTTATTTTGAAAATGTTCATTGATTTTATCTGACCATTTGCAAAAAGTGGTCAAAATGTCAATCTTTGTGCAATTGTAATCTAACAAATATGGAAACAATGTCAGAAACCACCTCCAAAGGAGGTTTTTTATTCATCAGTACATTGATATGGAAACGATGGAAACGCCAGTGCCCAGGAATGGAAAAGGCAGCAGAAAATGGTGGCACGGCCCACACCACCACAGGTGCAGTCCTGCCAACCATTGAACACATTTATATGGGGTTCTGCCACAGGAAAGAAGTACCCACCAGACCATACTCTCTCCTCCCTACTCCCACTGGGTAGGAAGAACAGCAGCCTTATGTCCCACACCACCAGGTTCAGGGGTAGTTGTTACCCCTGAACCAGCACTGGTAACCCCGGTCATCATACCCTGACCTGATTCTCACTGTCAAAGAGTCATTCCAACCATTCACAATAGTGTTCTATTTGCACAGCCCGTCTCCTTTCGCACATTTGTTGTTTATCAGTCTTTGATGGGTTATGTACGTTTTTCATGCAATTCCATTATATTTCTTCCTTCTTACAAATCCTGCACGAAAATGAATCTCAGGATTCTATCGGGTAACATATATATTCTTTGATAATAAATTTACTTTGAACCCGACACGAAAAGTAAAAACAAAAACCACAAATAATGGAAATCTGAAGTTCAGCAACTTTTGGAAACGTTTGACAAGTCAGGTACCGTATGGAGGATAGGAACAGCAAGTGAAGTTGTTTGCTGATCTACTCTTGGTGAGGTGTGCGACGGCCTGCCCCCCCCCCTCACTGCTCTGCCTGTGAGTTTGAGCAGCCTCCCTCTCCCTTATGGAGAATCGCCTGTGGAGGACAGTTCAGTGATTTAATGGATCTATGGACTGGACTGGACTGCGCTCTTTCTCGATTTTTTGTCTTTTATATTCTGTGTTTTTGCCCATCCTTTCTTGTTACCTACTGAGCAATTTAATTTTAATGTTGGCGCCATTTGTAAGTTTTTTTGTATGGGAGGTGGGGTTTGATGTTCTATCGGTTCACCAATTTGATTTTCAGGCGTGGAGGCGTGGGGTAGTTTGGTGATCTAGTTGCCGTTGCAATTTAAGTTTGGGGCAATTTCTCTTTGAATGACTTTCTTGGTTTCCTTTGTTTCGTGGCTGTCTAGAGACGATGAATCTCAGAGTTGTATACAGCATACGGACTTTCACAGTAAGTGAACCTTTGGAACCTCAGACAATGAAACTTGCAGAGACGTTTACAGATGGGAACATCAACAGAAGCGAGAGGAATTTTCGGCCCGTCACACCCATCCTGTCATTCTGTAAGATTATGGCTAATCATTTCCCCTCAATGTCACTTTCAGATACGGTACTGACTTCATATCCCTTGGTCTAACAATCTAATCTGAAGCTGAATCAGGTTTAATAGCACTGGCATATGTCGTGAAATTTGCTCTTGTGCTATAGCAGTACATTGCAAAACATAATAAAAAACTATAAATTACAGTAAGAAATACTGTACATGTAAAAATGGAGTTCATTGAGTAGTGTAAAAAGAGAACCAAAAGATAGTGAGGCAGTGTTGATGGGTTCATTGTCCATTCAGAAATCAGACGGTGGAGGATGAGAAGCAGCTCCTGAAATGCTGGATGTGCACCTCCAGGCTGCCGGACATCCTCCTCAGGGCAGCGACGAGAAGAGGAGAAGTCCTGGGCGATGGGGGACCTTAACGACAATGTCACCCTTTTGGGGAATCACCTTCTGAAGAGGTAATCTAACAAGCTATTGACGTTCATCACACTTTTACTCAGCAACTGAACCGCCGTTTCCTTTTTGGGGAATCATTTCCAAAGACTGAACACTTTATTCAAAAACTTTGTTACAGTATTGTTATTGAGAAACCAGCCATATATGATGAGATATTTCCCTGGCAACACTCTGCCCTGGATGAATAAGTGCATACTGAAAATTCACTGAAAAGCAGTCAGACTCTCACCTGCTAAAGGATTAGTGTCCCTAATACACTAATATTTTGGGAACTGGCCTTTGCAGTTAAGGTTCTAATAGCAGGTATGCTGACAGTCCAGTAAACATACTGGGAGCTACAGAATATATCAGCGGTCACTTGGGACATAAACATTCAGCTGTGATTGCATTAACAATGACAGATGGCAGCATATTGACTGTAATGCTAAAAAAAAATTCTAAAGCCATTGGAAGTATTTCTTTAAATCAGAATACTATCTAATCAATAAATGACAAGAGCAATAATAATGCAAACTATACTTGGCAGGAGAGCTTCTTCATCAGTGGAACACGGTGCCCAGCATCAGTTTTAAGGGAAGTAATTTATTTGCCAGAATATCTGGCGGGTCACCAATGAAACCAAGTTGAATAATGTGTTGCCTGACTACATTGAAAATGCTAATATCGTAGATAGCATGATAGAGGTTTATAAGATTAGGAAAGGCATAGATAGAGTAGACAGGCAGTATCTGTTTGCCAGGATTGAAATGTCTAACACTAAAGGAAGTAATTTCAAAGGGGACATCGAGGGGCAAGTTTTATTTACACTGGAATGCACTACCTGGGGTGGTGGTAGAGTCAGGAACATTTAAAAGATGTTTGGATAGGCACATGAATGTGAGGCGGAAGGGGTTAGTTTAGGTGATCACTCATTTAGTAGGTTCAGCACAACACTGTGGGCCGAAGGGCCTGTTCCGGTGCTGTACTGTTCAGAGTTCTATGTCCTATCAGAATTGCGTCATGTGGTGCCTGACCACACTGAAAATGCCAAAATCCAGGCAAATCTTAACAGAAAGAAAATGACAGTTCAATAATGGCTTAAGAAATAGTTTTATTTTCAGAAATTATAAACTGTGTGCCCATGAATCTTCCAATAGCCAAAGAATAATTCAGAATATTCTCTCACTGGTGTAAAGTTGACTCTAATGAAGAGACTCAATTGCCTGTTCAAGCAGAGGCTGTGAATTACTGACTTTCGTGACTTTTCCCCTCTTCCTAATTTTCCACTGTTATGGATTTCATTTTGATTTAAACATGTAATCTTATTTCACTGTGTAAAAGCAGGCCATTAAAAGATCTTATGCTAAGTTTATTTTGAAAATGAATCCATAAAATTATAAATCCAATTTGTTTGAGAGCGATTTGTAAAGTGACTTGAAGCCCTGAGTTTTGCTTGGATTTTCTTTCTGTTACATGCTAGGATTGTTCTTCGTATCTATAAATGCAGTAAATTTCATTTTTGTTACATTTGAGTGTTACTATGGATTATTTTTCATAACTATACCAATTTTCACATGCACTAAGTAATTCCAGCTCAACACAAATACATATAAACTGAATCATAGAAATGCAGGGGAGATATTTAGTAATTTTTTTGCATCTGTATTTACTCGGGAGATGGACAGAGTTTTAGAAGTAAGGCAAAGCAGTATCACCCTCTACAGTAGAGTATGGACCCTCTACAGATGACAGAGGAGGAGGTGTTTGCTGTCTTGAGGCAAATCTTAATTAATAAATCCTCAGAGCCTGACTAGGTGTTCTCTCAGACCCTATGGTAGGCAAGTCCAGAAATTGCTTGGGCCCTAGCAGTGATATTTAAATCATCCTTAGCAACAGGAGAGGTACCAGAGGATTGGAGAATAACCAACGTTCTGCTGATTAAAAAGGCTCTAAACATTAAGCAGGAAATTATAGGCCAGTGAGTCTGACATCAGTGTGGGAGGTGTTCTATGAGACCAAATATTTGGATAGATATGAAGTGATTAAGGATAGTCAGCATGGCTTCATGCATGGTTGGTCATGTCTGAATAATCTCATAGAGTTTTTTGAGGAAGTTACCAGGAAAGTGGATGTTGTCAACTTGGACTTTAGCAAGGTACTTGACAAGATCCCACATGGGAGATTGGTCAAGAAGGTTCAGTTGTTCAGCATTCAAGATGAGGTAGTAAATTGGATTAGACATTGGATTTACAGGATAAACTAGAGGTAGTAGATGGGTGCCTCTCTAACTAGAAGCCGGTGACTAGTGGAATGACCAGAGGTAGGAGATGGGTATCTCTCTAACTGGAAGCCGGTGACTAGAGGAATGCTGGGGGATCAGTGCTGGATCTGTCTATATCAATGATCTGGATGGTAATCTGGTTAACTGGATCAGCAAATTTGTGGATAACACCAAGATTGGGGGTTTAGTGGACAGTGAGGAAGGCTATCATGGCTTGTGAGGGATCTGAATCAGCTGGAAAAATGGGCTGAAAAATGGCAGATGGAACAATGCAGAGAAGCATGAACTTTTGTACTTTAGAACCATAGAACCATAGAACCATAGAAACTACAGCACAGAAACAAGCCTTTTGGCCCTTCTTGGCTGTGCCAAACCATTTTCTGCCTAGTCCCACTGACCTGCACACGGACCATATCCCTCCATACACCTCCCATCCACGTATCTGTCCAATTTATTCTTAAGTGTTAAAAAAGAACCCGCATTTACCATCTCGCCTGGCAGCTCATTCCATACTCCCACCACTCTCTGTGTGAAGAAGCCCTCCCTAATGTTCCCTTTAAACTTTTCCCTCCTCACCCTTAACCCATGTCCTCTGGTTTTTTTCTCCCCTTGCCTCAGTGGAAAAAGCCTGCTTGCATTCACTCTATCAATACCCATCATAACTTTATATACCTCTATCAAATCTCCCCTCATTCTTCTACACTCCAGGGAATAAAGTCCCAACCTATTCAACCTCTCCCTGTAACTGAGTTTCTCAAGTCCCAGCAACATCTTTGTAAACCTTCTTTGCACTCTTTCAACCTTATTTATATTCTTCCTGTAATTTGGTGACCAAAACTGAACACAATACTCCAGATTCGGCCTCACCAATGCCTTATACAACCTCATCATAACATTCTAGCTCTTATACTCAATACTTTGATTATTAAAGGCCAATGTACCAAAAGCTCTTTTTACAACCCTATCTACCTGTGACGCCACTTTTAGGGAATTTTGTATCTGTATTCCCAGATCCCTCTGTTCCACTGCACTCCTCAGTGCCTTACCATTAACCCTGTATGTTCTACCTTGGTTTGTCCTTCCAACGTGCAATACCTCACACTTGTCTGTATTAAACTCCATCTGCCATTTTTCAGCCCATTTTTCCAGCTGGTCCAAGTCCCTCTGCAGGCTCTGAAAATCTTCCTCACTGTCTACTACACCTCCAATCTTTGTATCATCAGCAAATTTGCTGATCCAGTTTACCACATTATCATCCAGATCATTGAGAGAGATGACAAATAACAATGGACCCAGCACTGATCCCTGTGGCACACCACTAGTCACAGGCCTCCACTCGGAGAAGCAATTCTCTACTACCACGCTTTGGCTTCTTCCACTGAGCCAATGTCTAATCCAATTTACCACCTCTCCATCTATACCTAGTGACTGAATTTTTCTAACTAACCTCCCATGCGGGACCTTGTCAAAGGCCTTACTGAAGTCCATGTAGACAATATCCACTGCCTTCCCTTCATCGACTTTCCTGGTAACCTCCTCGAAAAACTCCAATAGATTGGTCAAACATGACCTACCATGCACAAAGCCATGTTGACTCTCCCAAATAAGACCCTGTCTATCCAAATGCTTGTAGATTCTGTCTGTTAGTACTCCCTCCAATAACTTACCTACTACTGACGTTAAATTTACTGGCCTATAATTTCCCGGATTACTTTTTGATCCTTTTTTAAACAACGGAACAACATGAGCCACTCTCCAATCCTCCGGCACTTCACCTGTAGACAGCGACATTTTAAATATTTCTGCCAGGGCCCCCGCAATTTCAACACTAGTCTCCTTTAGTGGGATCAACCAGGGTAGGTCTTACACAGTGAATGGTCGGGCACTGAGGAGTGTGGTAGAACAGAAGGATCAGGGAATACAGATCCATCATTCATTGAAAGTGGTGTCACAGGTGGATAGGATCGTAAAGAAAGCTTGGCCTTCATAAATCAATGTACTGAGTACAGGAGTTGGGATGTTATGTTGAAGTTGTACAAGACATTGATGAGGCCTAACTTGGAGTATTGTGTGCAGATTTGATCACCTACCTACAGGAGAGATATAAACCAGGTTAACAGAGTACAAAGAAAATTTACAAGAATGTTGCCAGGTCTTGAGGACCTGAGTTATAGGAAAAGATTGACTATGTTATGTTTGTATTCCTTAAACTGTAGAAGATTGAGGGGAGATTTGATAGAGGTATACAAAATTATGAGGGGCATAGACAGGGTAAATGCAAGCAGGCTTTTTCCACTGAGGTTGGGTGGGATAACAACCAGAAGTCATGGGTTAAGGGTGAAAGGTGAAAAGTTTAAGGGGAACATGAGGGGAAAGTTCTTTACCCAGAGGGTCATGAAAGTCTAGCATTGAGCTACCAGCACAAGTGATGCATGCAAGCTCGATTTCAATGTTAAAGAGAAGTTCGTGGAATCGATATGGGTAGAGCTGCATAACACTAAGGGGCAGAAGACGCTGGTGGGAGTTGTGTACAGGCCACCTAACAGTAGTAGTGAGGTCGGAGATGGTATTAAACAGGAAATCAGAAACGTATGCAATAAAGGAACAGCAGTTATAATGGGTGACTTCAATCTACATGTAGATTGTGTGAACCAAATTGGTAAAGGTGCTGAGGAAGAGGATTTCTTGGAATGTATGCGGGATGGTTTTTTGAACCAACATGTCGAGGAACCAACTAGAGAGCAGGCTATTCTGGACTGGGTTTTGAGCAATGAAGAAGGGTTAATTAGCAATCTTGTCGTGAGAGGCCCCTTGGATAAGAGTGACCATAATATGGTGGAATTCTTCATTAAGATGGAGAGTAACATAGTTAATTCAGAAACAAAGGTTCTGAACTTAGAGGGGTAACTTTGAAGGTATGAGACGTGAATTAGCTGAGATAGACTGGCAAATGACACTTAAAGGATTGACGGTGGATATGCAATGGCAAGCATTTAAAGGTTGCATGGATGAACTACAACAATTGTTCATCCCAGTTTGGCAAAAGAATAAATCAAGGAAGGTAGTGCACCCGTGGCTGACAAGAGAAATTAGGGATAGTATCAATTCCAAAGAAGAAGCATACAAATTAGCCAGAGAAAGTGGCTCACCTGAGGACTGGGAGAAATTCAGAGTTCAGCAGAGGAAGACAAAGGGCTTAATTAGGAAGGGGAAAAAAGATTATGAGAGAAAACTGGCAGGGAACATAAAAACTGACTGTAAAAGCTTTTATAGATATGTAAAAAGGAAAAGACTGGTAAAGACAAATGTAGGTCCCCTACAGACAGAAACAGGTGAATTGATTATGGGGAGCAAGGACATGGCAGACCAATTGAATAATTACTTTGGTTCTGTCTTCACTAAGGAGGACATAAATAATCTTCCAGAAATAGTAGGGGACAGAGGGTCCAGTGAGATGGAGGAACTGAGCGAAATACATGTTAGTAGGGAAGTGGTGTTAGGTAAATTGAAGGGATTGGAGGCAGATAAATCCCCAGGGCCAGATGGTCTGCATCCCAGAGTGCTTAAGGAAGTAGCTCAAGAAATAGTGGATGCATTAGTGGTAATTTTTCAAAACTCTTTAGATTCTGGACTAGTTCCTGAGGATTGGAGGGTGACTAATGTAACCCCACTTTTTAAAAAAGGAGGGAGAGAGAAACCGGGGAATTATAGACCGGTTAGCCTAACGTCGGTGGTGGGGAAACTGCTGGAGTCAGTTATCAAAGATGTGATAACAGCACATTTGGAAAGCGGTGAAATGATCGGACAAAGTCAGCATGGATTTGTGAAAGGAAAATCATGTCTGACGAATCTCATAGAATTTTTTGAGGATGTAACTAGTAGAGTGGATAGGGGAGAACCAGTGGATGTGGTATATTTGGATTTTCAAAAGGCTTTTGACAAGGTCCCACACAGGAGATTAGTGTGCAAACTTAAAGCACACGGTATTGGGGGTAAGGTATTGATGTGGGTGGAGAATTGGTTAGCAGACAGGAAGCAAAGAGTGGGAATAAACGGGACCTTTTCAGAATGGCAGGCGGTGACTAGTGGGGTACCGCAAGGCTCAGTGCTGGGACCCCAGTTGTTTACAATATATAGTAATGACTTGGATGAGGGAATTAAATGCAGCATCTCCAAGTTTGCGGATGACATGAAGCTGGGCGGCAGTGTTAGCTGTGAGGAGGATGCTAAGAGGATGCAGAGTGACTTGGATAGGTTGGGTGAGTGGGCAAATTCATGGCAGATGCAATTTAGTGTGGATAAATGTGAAGTTATCCACTTTGGTGGCAAAAATAGGAAAACAGATTATTATCTGAATGGTGGCCGATTCGGAAAAGGGGAGGTGCAACGAGACCTGGGTGTCATTATACACCAGTCATTGAAAGTGGGCATGCAGGTACAGCAGGCGGTGAAAAAGGCGAATGGTATGCTGGCATTTATAGCGAGAGGATTCGAGTACAGGAGCAGGGAGGTACTACTGCAGTTGTAAAAGGCCTTGGTGAGACCACACCTGGAGTATTGTGTGCAGTTTTGGTCCCCTAATCTGAGGAAAGACATCCTTGCCATAGAGGAAGTACAAAGAAGGTTCACCAGATTGATTCCTGGGATGGCAGGACTTTCATATGAAGAAAGACTGGATGAACTGGGCTTGTACTCGTTGGAATTTAGAAGATTGAGGGGGGATCTGATTGAAACGTATAAGATCCTAAAGGGATTGGACAGGCTAGATGCAGGAAGATTGTTCCCGATGTTGGGGAAGTCCAGAACAAGGGGTCACAGTTTGAGGATAAAGGGGAAGCCTTTTAGGACCGAGATTAGGAAAAACTTCTTCACACAGAGAGTGGTGAATCTGTGGAATTCTCTGCCACAGGAAACAGTTGAGGCCAGTTCATTGGCTATATTTAAGAGGGAGTTAGATATGGCCCTTGTGGCTACGGGGGTCAGGGGGTATGGAGGGAAGGCTGGTGCGGGGTTCTGAGTTGGATGATCAGCCATGATCATAATAAATGGCGGTGCAGGCTCGAAGGGCCGAATGGCCTACTCCTGCACCTATTTTCTATGTTTCTATGTTTCTATGTTTGGATAGGTACATGGATGGTAGGGGTATGGAGGGCTATGATCTGGTGCCGGTCGATGGGAGTAAGTAGCTTAAATGGATTTGGCATGGACTAGATGGGCTGAAGGGTCTGTTTCTGTGCTGTACTTCTCTATGACTCTGTAACTCTATATATGCATTGTGCACAAAGATACATACATTCACACCTGCGTGCTTCCACACACCTACATGTACACACTGAACACAGGAGATTCTGCAGATGCTGGAAATCCAGAGCAACACATACAAAATGCTGGAGGAACTCAGCAGCTCAGGCAATGGAAATGAATAAAAGTTGACATTTTGGCTGGAAAGCCTTCCTCAAGGTGAGTCTTATTTAACCCCAGCCTAATCACAGGACAACTTACAATGACACATTAACCTACTACATGGTACGTCTTTGGACTGTGGGAGGAAACTGGAGCACACGCGGGGTTCACAGAGAGAAGGTACGAACTCCTTACAGATGGTGCCAAAATCAAACTCCAAGCTGCAGAATGCCCTGAGTTGTAATAGTGTCACACTAACCACTCTGCTTTCGTGGAGGTTTCTTTCTTTCCTAACTGGCCTGTGATGATGGCTTGTGTTTTACATAACTAAATACTGGGTCTAGGATTCTATTTGTTCATAAACTCTGTTTCAGAATGATGTATCTGTTACAGAAGCACCCCCATAAGTGAGCAGTTTGATTTTCTAGGCATCATTTGGTGCAGATCTTCTTTGGATTCCCAGTACTGAGTACAGGGGCTTTCATTCTTTATATATGGAACACGATTTGTTTCAGTATAACCTCGGATATTAGTCTGAGCCTTTAGTCATCTCACTGCTTGTAACCCCCAGATAATTGCCAGGAAATTGGAAGTAGAAATAGTAGTTATTGCAGGAAATGAGTGAATATTGCTGATGGAGGTTATCAGGTTATAGCACATTTGATGAGGGTTGAAAACTAAACATGTTTAAAGATGCATTTATCATCCAACGACAGTATTTGTACAACATGAAAACATACAGAACTGATGTTAAGGATGAACTGTAAGATGCTCTTCAGACTGAATCAGGAATGAATAAGGATAAGACCTTCAGGCAGGGGAACAGAATTCCGAAATCCTGCTCCATCAATGCACCAGGGCTGATTTATTATCCCTTTCAATCCCTGTAACCTTCGACACTCTGACTAATCAAGAACCTCCACTTTAAATATACCCAATGGCTTGGCCTCTGCTGATATATGTACCAATGTTTGCATGCCTCATGAGAATAGGTTGAGTGAACTCGGATTTTTTCCTTGGAGCGACGGAGGGTGAGAGGTGACCTGATAGAGGTGTATAAGATGATGAGAGGCATTGATCATGTGGATAGTCAGAGGCTTTTCCCCAGGGCTGAAATGGCTAGCATGAGAAGGCATAGTTTTAACGTACATGGAAGTAGGTACAGAGGAGATGTCAGGGGTAAGTTTTTTATGCAGAGAGTGGTGAGTGCGTGGAATGGGCTGCCAGCAATGGTGGTCAGGGCAGATACAATAGGATCTTTTAAGAGACTCCTGGATGGCTACATGGAGCTTAGAAAAACAGAGGGCTATGGGTAAAGCCTAGGTAGTTCTAAGGTAGGGACACGTTCAGTACAGCTTTGTGGGCCGAAGGGCCTGTATTGTGCTGTATGTTTTCTATGTTTCTATGTTCCTAATCCTGCTAGCTATAATAAGCTATTTCTCTTAAAGATTTTATTGCATTACTACCTGCCTAACCAGTATTACCCTAAACCGGTTTCATTATAACCACCTGCCCAACCAGTGTTACCCTAAACCGGTTTCATTATAACCACCTGCCTGACCAGTGTTACCCTAAACCAGTTTCATTGTATAACATCTGCCTGACCAGTGTTACCCTAAACCGGTTTCATTATAACCACCTGTCTGACTAGTGTTACCCTAAACCGGTTTCATTATAACCATCTGCCTGACCAGTGTTACACTAAACCAGTTGCTTCTGTACTCCAATAAGTGAGAGTATTAAAATGTGTTTTCATGCTCTTGATTATTCACGACAGAAACAGAATGTATTCAAAGTACAAAGAATAGCAGAAGATTTCAATGATCACCGTTCGAGCTGACATTCATTGTCAGTATGAATGCAGATTGCCAACAATTATGGTATCTCTTCTTTTCACTGTAGTGTAATTACTGTCCAATTCAAATCCTCCTCAGCCGAGTGCTGGTCTATGAACAGGTGTTTTATGAATAAGTTATTATAATGAAAGTGTATTACAAGATTAAATGTTATTTTCATCAACAGATTTTTAATTTGTTTTTGTACCCATGCTGAAGAGTAAATCTCTCCTCGGTTGACACCACGTATACTGGTTTTGCTTACAGTACATCTTGTAAACAACAGGTGGCGTTCTCCAGCTCCGACAGGAGAGTCACCTGGAGTCATCTTGCTTCACTTAATGTACCACTAACCAGGTAGTCTGACCAAAGAAGGGAACTCATGAAAATCTTCAAAGTCCATTGTCTCTCACACTACATGTGAAATATTGTTGAAAATCAGTCACATCTTGGTGAATCCTACAGTTGGTTTTAGGGCGTGCCTCAGGGTGGTGAGTGAGTTCCTTCCACTCCTGTCCTGTCCTGTCCTGTCCTGTTCTGTCCTGTGGGTTCAGAGCTGGAGAATGAGACCATTGTGGACTCTGCAGAATCTATTGCAGGCTGGCAGCAGGTGGTTCACTCGGGCACTTTGGGAGATGCTGCTCTCTGGTTTAACCGCTTGGGGGGAGGGGTTGCCAATGCTCCTCCTCACCCAGTTATTAGTTGATTCTTTTCACTAGCATATTATTTTAGTTTTCTGTGCACCCATGCCTTGTTTTGTTAGTCTATTGAAGTTCCCTTGGTTTTGTTCGTCCTTGCTTTGTTTAGAGTTTACCCACCCTGTGCGTCGTAATTCTGGAGTCCTTGTCAATGTTCGCGACAAAGCAATCCACAAGCAAAGATTCTTCATTCAATTCCATCCTCGTTTCTGATCTCCTCTGCACTTGGGTTCGAAATGGTCTACATCTCTTAGACCATAAGACCATAAGACATAGGAGAAGAATTAAGCCATCTGGCTCATCAAGTCCTCTCCACCATTCAATCATGGCTGATCCTTTTTTCCCTCCTCCTCAACTCCAATTCCCAGCCTTCTACCTTTGATGCCATGTCCAATCAAGAACCGATTAATCTCTGCCTTAAATACACCCAACGACCTGGCTCCTTACTGCTGTATGTGGCAACAGCTTCCATAAATCACCACCCTTTGGCTAAAGAAATTTCTCCACATCTCTGTTTTAAATGGACGCCCCTCTAACTTGAGGCTGTGCCCTCTTGTCCTGGACTCTCCCACCATGGGAAACATCCTTTCCACATCCACTCTGTCTAGGCCTTTCAACATTCGAAAGGTTTCAATGAGATCCTCCATCATCCTTCTGAATTCCAGTGAGTACAGACCCAGAGCCATCAAATGTTCCTCGTATGATAACCCTTTCATTCCTGGAATCCTCTTTGTGAACCTCCTCTGGACCCCCTCCAATGCCAGCACATCTTTTTCTGAGATGAGGAGCCCAAAACTGTTCACAATACTCAAGGTGAGGCCTCACCAGTGCCTTATAAAGCCTCAGCATCACATCCCTGCTCTTGTATTCTAGACCTCTTGAAATGAATGCTAACGTGACATTTGCAACTCAACCTGCAAGTTAACCCTTAGGGTGTTCTGCACAAGGACCCCCAAGTGTCTTTGCATCTCAGATTTTTGGATTTTCTCCCCGTTTAGAAAATAGTCTGCATATTTATTTCTACTACCAAAGTGCATGACTATGCATTTCGTAACATTTTACTTCATTTGCCACTTTCTTGCCCATTCTCCTAATCTGTCTAAGTCCTTCTGCAGCCTACCTGTTTCTTCAATAATACCTGCCCCTCCACTAATCTTTGTATCATCTGCAAACTTGGCAACAAAGCCATCTATTCCATCATCTAAATCATTTTTATACAGTATAAAAAGAAGTGGTCCCAACACCGACCCCTGTGAAACACCATTAGTCACTGGCAGCCAACCAGAAAAGGATCTTTTTATTCCTACTCACTGCCTCCTACCAATCAGCCAATGCTCTAACTTTCTTGTAATGCCATGGGCTCTTAACTTGTTAAGCAGCCTCATGTGTGGCACCTTGTCAAAGGCCTTCTGAAAATCCAAATATACAACTTGCACTGCATCCCCTTTATCTATCCTACTTGTAATGTCCTCAAAGAATTCCAACAGGTTCATCAGGCAGGATTTTCCCTGAAGGAAATCACACTGACTTTATCCTATCTTGTCCTGTGTCACCAAGTACTCCATCACCTCTACTAACTGATCTATAATTTCCTCTCTGCTGCCTTCCTCCTTTCTTAAAGGGTGGAGTGACATCCGTAATTTTCCAGTCCTCTGGAACCAGCCAGAGTCCAATGAATTTTGAAAGATCATTTCTAATGCCACCACATTCTCTAACGCTATCTCTTTCAGAGCCCTCAGGTGCAGTTTCTCTGCTCCGGGTGACTTGCGTACCTTTAGGTCTTTCAGCTTTTTGAGCACATTCTCTCTTGTAATAGTAACTGCACCCACTTCTCTTCCCTCACATGCTGCAACATCAGGCGAACTGCTAGTGTCTTCCACAGTGAAGACTGATGCAAAGTACTCATTTAGTTCATCAGCCATCTCCTTGTTATTATTTCTACTGCCCCATTTTCTAGTGGTCCTATATCAACTCTTATTCCTCTTTTATTTTAACAAAAACATTCAGACTTCTCTTCTGGAAGTCCACTGGTTAAAGATTCAGGGCTTCACCATAACAACCCGGTTCAATCCTAGACCGGCCGACACCCCATTACAAGTCAGTTGGATTCTGCATTTCTTCAAGAATGCTTTGGGAGTGAATTCCTCTGGCCACCTCGTACTCTCTTGCTATATCAAAACCCACAACAGACTCCTTGTTTTGGAACTGTGTTGCTTGGCGGGCACTTTGTCGGTTGAAGTTATTGATAAGCAAAGCATGAGGCCAATTAGTGACCCAAGGAGATCTAGCTTTGTGGATCCAGAAATGGCTTGCCCAAAGAAGGCAAAGAGTGGTTGTAGATGGTTCATATTCTGTATGGAGGTCAGTCACCAGTGGTGTTCCATAGGGATCTGTTCTGGGACCCCTACTCTTCGTGATTTTCATTAATGAGTTGGATGAGGAAGTAGAAGGGTGGGTTAGTAAGTTTGCTGATGACACAAAGGTTGGGGGTGTTGTGGATAGTGTGGAGTTCTGTCAGAGGTTACAGCGGGACATCGATAGGATGCAGAACCGGGCTGAGGAGTGGCAGATGGACTTCAACCCAGAAAAGTATGAAGTGATCCATTTTGGTAGGTCAAATTTGAAGACAGAACATAATATTAATAGTAAGACTCCTGTCAGTGCGGAGTATCTGAGAGATCTTGGGGTCCATGTCCATAGGACATTCAAATCTGCTGTGCGGGTTGACAGTGTTGTTAAGAAGGCGTACAGTGTGTTGGCATTCATCAACTGTGGGATTGAGTTCAAGAACCGTGAGGTAGTGTTACAGCTCTATAAGACCTTGGTCAGACCCTACTTGGAGTACCGTGTTGAGTTCTGGTCACCTCACTACAGGATGGATGGTAGGGGTATGGAGGGCTATGGTCCTGGTGCAGTTCAATAGGAATAGGCAGTTTAAATGGTTCACCACAGACTAGGTGGGCCAAAGGGCTTGTTCCTGTGCTGATTCTATGACTCTATATCCAAAAATAGATATCCAGTTAGAATCTCAATCAGGTTTAATACCACCAACATGTTTCGTGAATATTTCTGTTTTTTTATGACAGCAGTACAGTGCAATACATAATAATAAAATTAATTAAAATTAAATTAACTAAGTAGTGCAAAAAGAGAGGGGGAAAGTAATAACTGTGAGGTAGTGTCCATGGTTTCAGTGTCCATTCAGAAATCTGATGGTGGAGAGGAAGAAGCTGTTCTTGAAACATTAAGTGTGGGTCTTCAGGCTCCTGTACCTCCTTCCTGATGGTGGCAACGAGAAGAGGGCACGTCCTGGGTGATGGTGGCAACGAAAAGAGGGCACATCCTGGGTGATGGTGACAACGAGAAGAGGGCACGTCCTGGATGATGGTGGCAACGAGAAGAGGGCACGTCCTGGGTGATGGTGGCAACGAAAAGAGGGCACATCCTGGGTGATGGTGACAACGAGAAGAGGGCACGTCCTGGATGATGGTGGCAACGAGAAGAGGGCACGTCCTGGGTGATGGGGGCCCAAAATGAAGGGTGCCACCTTATTGAGGCATTGCCTTTTGAAGGTGTGTTTGATCTAGGGAGTCTAGTGACCACAAAGGAGCTGGGCAACACACACACAAACGCTGGAGGAACTCAGCAGGCCAGGCAGCATCTATGGAAAAGAGTATAGTCAACGTTTTGGGCCGAGACCCTTCAGCAGGACTGGCTGAGTTTACAAATTCCAGCAGCCTTTCCCAATCCTGTGCAGACGCCCCTCCATACCAGATGGTGATGCAACCAGTTAGAATACTCTATGGAAACTTGCAAGAGTCTTTGCTGACATACCAAGTCTCAAACTCCTAGTGAAATATAGCCACTTTTGGGCCTTCTTTGTAATCAATATGTTGAGCCCAGAACAGCCAGGAATTTGAAACTGCTCACTGGCTCCACTGCTGATCCCTTGATGAGAAATAACTGTGTGTTCACTCATTTTCCCCCTACCTGAACTCGACAATCGAATCCTTGGTCTTACTGACATTGTGAGCAAGGTATATTCATTGACCTACACCTGTCAATGTCATTTTCCACCAATCAGAAAGTGACTCAGCATCTTTTGCAGGCTGAATAATGATGTCCAAATTAAGGAATCTGATCTATCTATCATGTTGTTCAGTTGAGTGGTAAACGGCTGAATTTCGATGAGATATACGTATGCAAACTGCCTCCACTTAAAGATTCATTTTTGAATGGCAAAGGATAAAGAGACCAGCGATCTAAAACTCGTTGTAACAGACTTAAAGTAACCATATTGTGTGGGGTATTTTGAATGGGGTTGGCTAAATGGTAGCATAACTTGGCATTCAAGATAGGGCAAAAACAACCAGTATTCAGATGTAACTATCTTCTCTATTGAAACTTCTTAGCGTAAGCAAAATAAACATTTGATTCTGCTGTAATGATCATGAATCTGAAAGCCTGTAGTCAAGTCATCAGCACAACTGATGATGTGAATATTTAGTTGAATATTTTTCAATGAAATATAATTAGTAATCTTGACTATGAGTAAGAAAGTAGTTGGTTCATCCTTGCCTCCAATACTGAAATACACGTCAGGACACTCGCCTGGTGAGGAGGGTGGCTAGACACCCTGCAGGACGAAAAACAAGTCCTGTCAAAGGGCAGATGAACCCTCTCGTAGGGTCAACGGCCATCTAGCAAACACGTGCTGTGAAGCACAGAAAGGGCATCCCTTGCATCGAAGCTTGGTCTGGCTATTCACTGCGACAGACCCCACCATGCCGCTGGATCCGGGAGGGGATGTCGAGAGGGTGGGTCTGGACCTGTGCAACCCCCCACTCACCTAAAATCCATTCATGCACATGCTGTTCCTTTCTGAGGAGTGGAGTATCCCACCCCACTAACTGATTGAAAGGAATCATCATCATCCTATGGGATGGATAGCCAGAGAGAGAGACAGAAGTACAAATCCCAGGATCCGGAGGAAATCCAGTCATTGCCATAGGCTTGGCCTGTTTTATGAAAGAAACATTCTACTGAAGATTCAGCCATTTTGAATGATAAAAGGTAGTTGGCAGTCTATCAATAGAGTGGCTGTGGAGAGCATGTCTCCTCTAGGGGGCGAGTTGTCCAGGACCAGGGGTCTATCAATAGAATGGATGTAGAGAGGATGTCTCCTCTAGGGGGGGCGAGTCATCTAGGACCAGAAGTCTCAGTCTCAGGATAGAGGGACGTCCCTTTAGAATACAAATGAGGAGGAATTTCTTTAGCCAGACGGTGATGAATCTGTGGAATTCATTCTCACTGACCGCTGTGGAGCCCAAGTCATTAGGTATATTTAAAGAAAAGTTTGATAGGTTCTTAGTCAGGGTGTCAAGGGTTACAGGGAGAAGGCAGGAGAATAAGACGGATGAGAGGGATAGTCAATCAGCCATGATGGAATGAGAGAGAGTAGAGAGAGATTTCATGTGGTAAATGATCTAATAATGCTCTCATATCTTATGGTCTAAAAGCATAAAATACACCATGACAGGATTCGCAAGAGAACAGGATTGTCAGAGAGCTCTCAATATTCCAGCAAACACTTTACCCATTCGATTAATTGTTTTCTGTGGGATCTTACTCTGTACTGATTGGCTTATACTATTTGCCTAAAAGTTATTTCAAAATGACTTAGTGTTGAAGGATTTTGAAACATTAAATCTGTAAAAGAGGATTATGATTCATTGCAGCTCCCTTTATCTTTTAGAAATTATGGTATATTGTTTGCACATAGAGATAGTCAGCATGGCTTTCTGCTTTGTGTCTAACCAATCTTGCAGAGTTTTTCGAGGAAGTTACCATGAAGGTAAGGCAGTGGATGTTGTCTACATGGAGCTTAGCAAGGCATTTGACAAGGACCACATGGGAGTCTGGTCAAGAAGGTTCAATCGCTCAGCATTCAAAATGAGGTAGGATATTGGAGTAGACATTGGCTTTGTGGGAGAAGCCAGCAAGTGGTAGTAGAGGGCTGCCTCTCTGACTGGAGCCCTGGGACACTGTGTGCCACAGAGACTGGTGCTGGGTCTGTTGTTGTTTGTCATCAATATCAATGATCTGGATGATAATGTGGTGAACTGGATCAGCAAATATGCGAATGACACCAAGATTGGGGGAGTAGTGGACAATGAGGAAGGCTATCATGCATTGCAGTGGGGCCTGGACATTGCAGCTGGAAAAAATGGACTAAAAATGGCGGATGGTATTTATTGCAGACAAGTGGGAGCTGTTGCACTTTGATGGGACCAACCAGGGTAGGTCTTACACAGTCTGGCACTGAGGAGTGCGGTAGAACAGAGGGATCTGCAAATACAGGTCCATAATTTATTGAAAGTGGTGTCACAGGTAGATAGGATTGTAAAGAAAGCTTTAGGCACATTGGCCTTCATAAATCAATGTACTGAGTACAGGAGATGGGATGTTATGATGAAGTTGTATAAGACATAGGTGAAGCCTAATTTGGAGTATCGTGTGCAGATCTGGTCACCTGTCCACAGGAAAGAGTGAGGATTGAAGGAGTGCGAGGATACTGTCAGGTCTGGAGGACCTGAGTTATAAGGAAAGATTGAATAGGTTAGGACTTTATTCCTTAGAACGTGGAAGACTGAGAGGAGATTTGATTGAAGTATACAAAATTATGAGGGGTACAGATAGGATAAAGGCAAGCAGGCTTTTTCCGCTGAAGTTGAGTAGGTCTACAAGCAGAGGTCATGGCTTAAGAGTGGAAGGTGAGAAGTTTAAGGTGAGAGTGAGGGGAAACCTCTTCACTCAGAGAGTGAGCTGCCAGTGCAAGTGATGGATGCGAGCTTGATCTCAACATTTAAGAGAAGTCTGGATAAGCAGGAGAATGGAGGGCAATGGCCACTGTGCAGGTCCATGGGAATAGGCAGTTTAAATGGTTTCAGCATGGACTAGATGGGCTGAAGGGCCTGTTTCCGCGTTGTATTTCTCATCGACTCTATGACAAGATCACAGGAGTATTGCTGTCCTGTGTGATCCATTTCATAGCTTTGAACCTGTTCAATTTATTTACATCAAAGTTGAGTTTATTTTCAAAATCAAGCTACTCACACTAGCACACAGTTCTTTCACCCCCCCCCCATAACAGGAAGGATGTCGAGGCTGTGGGGAGGGGGCCTCTGGAGAATTCCATACAGTTCTTATCAACCCCCGCCCTCCCATAACAGGAAGGATGTCAAGGCTTCGGAGAGGGGGCCTCTGGTATTCCATACAGTTCCTATCATGTCTCCCCCCCATTATAGGAAGGATGTCGAGGCTGTGGAGAGGGTGCAGAAGAGGTTTGCCAGGCTGCTGCCTGGATTAGAGGGCATGTGCTATAACGAGAGGCTGGACAAACTTGCGTTGTTTTCTCCCGAGCGGCAGATGTTGTAGGGAGATCTGATAGAGGTTTCTAAGATTATGAGAGGCATAGATAGAGTAAACAGGGAGCATCTTTTTGTTTACTTATTTATTGAGATACAGGAAATCCCAGGGTTGAAATCTCTAATACCAGAGGGTGTGCATTTAAGGAAAGAGGGGGTAATTTTAAGGAGATGTGAGGGGCAGGTTATTGCAGAGTGGAGGGTGCCTGAAATATGGTGTAGAGGCAGATACATTAGGGACTTTTAAGAGACGTTTAGATAGGCACAGGAATGTGAGGGAAATGGAAGGATATGAACTTTGAAGAGATAAGTTTAGTTGACCATTTGATTACTAATGATTTAATTCAGCACGACATTGTGGGCTGAGGGTTTGTTCCTGCACTGTTCTTTGTAAACACAATTTTGTACCAGTTAGGATGATCATCGTCAAAACTCCCATCAGCTCATTGTCACACCTTCCTACTTTAATCAACTGAACAGCTCAGAGCTCGCTGTTGGACCTTTAATTGTCTGATGCCCAAGATCACAATCACTCACAGATCAGTATCTTGGATCCTCCGAGTGAGATGGTAATCAGAGAGAAGTGCAGTATACAAAAGGATTAGCAGGTTTGATGGAAACACCGGCTGGAGGGGAGCATCAGTGGCATTGCTCTCAGATCTGGCACAGATACTGCGGCAGAAGGGCTGTCAGAAGATAAGAGGATAAATGCAGGATGTTCACCTGAGACAGCAACAATATCATTGCAGACAGATCATCCTTCAGATTTACAGATACTGCACAGTAACCGGCCCTTCAGCCCAACCAGCGCACACTGCCCGATCACACCCATCTGACCACTCACCCGTACGTCTTTGGACTGTGGGAGGAAACCAGGGCACCCAGAAGAAACTCGCATGGTCACAGGGGCAAATGTACAAACTCCACGCAGACAGGGCAGGAAATGAACCCAAGTCACTGTGCTGTGACAGTGCTATGCTAACTGGTACACTACAGGGCTGCCCTCTCGTTTTTGGGATATGGGTATCACTGACAAAGTGAGGATTCACCCCACCCCCCACTAATAAGACCATAAGACATAGGAGCAGAATTAGGCCACTTGGCCCATCGAGTCTCCTCTGACATTCATCATGACTGATTTATTATCCCTCTCAACCTTGTTCTCCTGCCTTCTCACTGTAACCAATGACACCCTGACCAACCAACAACCTCTGCTTCAAATATGCCCAATGACTTGGCCTCCACAGCCCACTGTGGCAATGAATTCCATAGATTCACCACTCTCTGGCCAAAGAAATTCCTCCACATCTCTGTTCTAAATGTTCCTCATCTCTATTCTGAGGCTCTGCCCTCTGGTCCTAGACTCTGTCACTATCGGAAACATCCTCTTTACATTCACTCTACAGAGGCCTTTCAATTTTCAATCGATTTCAATGAGATTTTCTTTCATTCTTCTAAACTCCAGCGAGTACAGGCCCAGAACCATCAAATGCTACTCATACATTAACCCTGTCATTCCCTGAATCATTCTTGTGAACCTCCACCGGGCGTTCTCCAATGCCAGCCCATCTTTTCTTCGATAAGGGGCCCAAAACTGCTCACAATACTCAAAGTGAAGTCTGATCAATACCTTATAAACCTCAGCATCACATCCCCGCCTTTATGTTCCGGTCCTCTCGAAATGAATGCTAACAATGCATTTGCCTTCATTACCACCAACTCAACCTGCGTTAACCATCAGGGAAACCTGCACGATGATTCCCAAGTCCCTCTGCACCCCTGATTTTTGAAATTTCTTCCCGTTTAGAAAAAGGTCTACGCCTTTATTCCTTCTGCCGAAATGCATGACCATTGACTTCCCGACACTGTATTCCATGGGCTACTTCTCTCCCCATTCTCCTAGTCTGTTGGAGTCTTTCTGCAGACTCTCTGCTTCCTCAACAAACATCATCAATGGCAAAACACACACTGAGATGCTAATATCAACATCATCATCATTTTGATCATTGATCAGAACCTAACTGGATCAGCTACAGAGGATGGAGTCTCTGTCATCAGTCATGTACGAAGGCTTCTGCAACAACTATAATTGGATGGCCCATGGGCACAGGTTTGAGGTCCACCTTGGGTACTGTCTGACAGTACCATGACCATGAACATGGGTTTGAGATCCGCCTTGGGTATTGTCTGACAATACCATGGACATGGGCACAGGTTTGAGATCCACCTTGGGTACTGTCTGAAAGTACCATGGACATGGGGTTTGAGATTTACCTTGGGTACTGTCTGACAGTACCATGGACATGGGGTTTGAGATCTACCTTGGGTACTGTCTGACAGTACCATGGACATGGGGTTTGAGATCCACCTTGGGTACTGTCTGACAGTACCATGGACATGGGGTTTGAGATCTACCTTGGGTACCGTCTGACAGTACCATGGACATGGGGTTTGAGATCTACCTTGGGTTAAATGCTGAGCTGTAGACAATAAACAGAATTCTGAAATAAGTATTTGTATTGTCCAGGTGATCCAAGAACACGTGGAGAACCAGAGAGACACATCTGCTGCAGACCCATTGTGGTGATAGGCAAATTGCAGTGGGTCCAGGTCCTTGCTGATGCAAGAGTTGGTTCTAACTATAAGCAACCTCTCAAAGGACTTCATCATTGTTGATGTGAGTGCTACTGGACGATAATGATTAAGGCAGCTCATCCTGCTCTTCTTGGGCACTGGAATGATTGTTGCCCATTTGAAGCAAGTGGGAATTTCCATCTGTAGCAATGAGAGATTGAAAATGTCTTTGAACACACCTGCCAGCTGGTTGGCACAGATTTTCACAGACCCACCGGGTACTCCATCAGGGCCTGTCGCTTTGTAAGGGTTCACTCTCTTGAAAGCCAGTCTGAGTTTGGCGTCTGAGACACAGGTCACAGGGTCACCAGACGCAGCAGCGATCCTCAGAGCTTCCGTTTTATCCCCCCTTTCAAAGCGGGCGTGAAAGGCGTTGAGTTCATCTGGTTGTGAAGCATCGCTGCCATTCATAATATTGGGTTTCACTTTGTAGGAAGTAATGTCTTGCAGTCCCTGCCTCATTTGAAATTGTTCCTTTACTCTTGAGAGAGCCCTCTGTAAGTCGTACCTGATCTTCTTGTATAGTCCTGGGTCACCAGGTATGAATGCCACAGATCTAGCCCTCAGCAGACTACAAAGCTCCTGGTTCATCCGCAGCTTTTGATTTGGGTGTGTACGCTATGTTCTGGCAGGTACACACTCATCCACACAGACGTTAATGAAGTCAGTGACCGGGGCTGCACACTGATCCAGCTCAGAGATGAATCCCTGATACAGTCCAATCCAGCAACTCAAAACCGTCCTGTAAACGCTCCTGCCCCTCCCTTGTCCATACCTTCTTGGTCCTCACTACTGGTGCTGCAGTCTGTAGAATCTGTCAATACTCAGAGAGTAGAAGTTTGGCCGAGTGATCAGACTTCCCGAAGTGTGGGCACGGTAAGCACTCTTGATGCTGGTGTAACCAGTGGTACTGTGTGTTGGTTCCTCTGGTTCCATAAGTAGTAGTAATTGGAAATAAGTTGGCATAATTACTTAGACAGTGCGACGACACTGGTGCCAAGCCATATGGGTCCTAATGCCCTTCCCTTGGACAACATTGGTGTTGTGGAGAGGGGAGACTCGCAGTATGGGCAACTGCTGGTCTTCCATACAACCTTGCCCAGGCCTGCGCCCTGGAGAGTGAAGACTTTCCAGGCGCAGATCCATGGTCTTGCAAGACTAACTAATGCCTGAATTATTTAGAGACATTTTCAAGCTGACCTGGTTAAAATTCTCCGTTATGATGGAGATGTAATAAGTAAGAGTTAAGAATTTTCCTGAATGATTGCAGCTCCACAAGAAGCCCAGCACAGTCCAGAATGAACCCACCGATTGCATGCAGTCCAATGTCTTCTATGTTCACTAGGAAACAGGTGTATTGTGGTTGAACAGTGAACTATCTACACAATACCTTGTATTTATTCTCCAAGTTATGTGATAGACATAAGTGTGTCACTTGGAGAATAAATAACATATGTCAAGCAGCAAGAAGAACAAAAGACTGCAGGTGTATTGAACATCACCACTTTAGGTTCTCCTCCAGGTCACAAACTGACAAACCGGGGCACACAGTGAATGGTTGGGCACTGAGGAGTGTGGTAGAACAGAGGGATCTGGGAATTCCTCGACAATCACAGAATGATCGGATCGTAAAGAAGGCTTTGGGCACACTGGCCTTCATAAATCAATGTACTGGGTGCAGGAGTAGGGATGTTATGCTGAAATTGTTTAAGGCATTGGTGAGGCCTAATTTGGAGTATTGTGTGCAGATTTGGTCACCAACCTACAGGAAAGATGTGAACAAGGTTAAAGGTGTACACAGAGAATTTACAAGCATGTTGCCAGGTCTGGAGGACCTGAGTTATAAGGAAAGATCGAATAGGTTAGGACTGTATTCTCTAGAACGTAGAAGATTGAGAGGAGATTTGATTGAGGTATACAAAACTATGTGGGGTATAGACGGGTAAATGAAAGCAGGCTTTTTCCACTGAGATTGGGTAGGACTACAACTAGAAGACATGGATAAGGGAGAAATGTGAAATGTTTGAGGAGAACATGAGGGGGAGCTTCTTCATTCGGAGGGGGTGAGAGTGGTATTCAGTGGAAGTGATGGACACAGGTTTGATTTCAACATTTAAGAGAAACTTGGATGGGTAAATGGATGGGATGGGTATGGAGGGCTGTGGTGCGGGTGCAGGTCGATGGGACGAGGCAGTTGAACAGCTCGAGGAGGACTGGAAGGGGCCAAAAGCCTGTTTCTATGCTGTGGAGTTCTTTGATTCTACGTCTCAAGCCTGGCATGGAAATTGATCGCCTCAGTCCTGGTACTCAGCTGCCCTCAGTATTCCTGGAGAACATTCGCCGAAAGGACCGCAGTGGTTTAAAACGGTTCAAAAATAGAAAATTCGTGATAAGCAATACATGTGGGTTTGCCTGGAAAGCCATGATCCTGTGAAAGGACTAACTCATCTAGCGTCAGCAATATTTACAACTACATCACAAAATACACCCAGCTGAGAATTTATTGCAGCACATTCTGGAGAAATAGTTTTTACTCAAAACCAATCTCTGCTTCAAATTGACATGTGGGCCTGTGGAGTCTTGTAATCTATGAAGCAGAGCAATGGAATACATTAAGTCTTCCTCCCAGTGGGTTTGAATATAAATTATTCTCTCCGACAGATTGCATAAAGCCCAGCTCGGCCTGACATGTAATCTGCTTATATTGCAGCGAGCACAGAACTGCAGTCCCTCTCCTCTCCGACTGTTCTCAGAAGTGAGAGGGAGCTCTGAACTTGGACCATGTCGTTACTGCCGGGATAATGAGGATGTGGTTTAATTCATTACAGCACGGACTAGGTTCTTTTGGCCCTTCGAGGCAGACTGCTCAGCAACCCCGAACAATCCCCGAACTGACCCTGACGTAACCACAGGGCAATTTGTAACGACCTATTAGCTTACTTACCAGTCCGTCTTTGTACTGTGGGGGGAAACCAGGGCACCCGGAGGAAACCCCTGCAGTTCACGGGGATGACGGACAGACTCCTTCCGGAGGACGCCGGGACTGAACCCCAAACCCCGACAGCCCTGGCTGTCATAGTGTCACGGCAACCACTGTGCTACCATGATGTCAGGCCCAGGAGAGGGCGCACACCTTGATTCTCACAGCTGGGTTACCCATAGCAATGACTTAGCCAACACAGGAGCGGAAGGCATCATGTGCTTGGATTTGAAAATAACCCTTGTGTGGTGAGAAACAGGAGTGAACAGAATGGCTTTCTGCTCTGTGCTTTTACAAATGATCTCCAAGCTCCAAAGGCAGACAGGTCAGTAGGTTCACTGGCTGCTGTAAGTGGTGTCAGTTCGGAGGGTAAGAGGTAGAATTGGGGGAGGATGGGAAGTGTTTGTGGGAATACCAAGATTTCAAAGTGTATTTATTATTAGAGCCTATAATACAGTATACAACCCTGAGATTCATCTTACCACAGACGGCCACAAAACAAAGAAAACCATCGAACCTGTTCAAAGGAAAAGAATTCAGACCACATCCCCCCAACAACTCACACAGGCAAAAAAAGCAAATCATGCAAAAATCTACAGAAAACAATGAGCAAAAAACACTGAATTTAAAACAAGAAATCTAAAGAATCCAGGCATGTTCAGTTCAACTCAACTCACTACCTGCAGGCCTCCCTCATCAAAATCGCCGAAAATAGCAACAGAAAAGGTATGACCAGAAACCAGAAACACATCACAAACTGTGTCAATTAACCCTTGCGCAAGACCCAGAACTCTGACACTTTAACAGCTTTGGGGGAGAGAGAGACCATTCAAATGCAGGGACTTTTCTCCAGGAGCAGCAAGTGAGAGGGGAATATAATGGGATGAATTCTGGATTGGTATAGATGGGTGTTTGATGGCTGAGCACAAATTCAGTGGGTAAACTTACTTCCTTAAGCCCATCACCTTTGTGAGGCCCAGATCACAGGTAGATAGGGTCGTAAAGAGAGCTTTTGGTACATTGGCCTTTATTAATCAAAGTATTGAGTATAAGAGCTGGAATATTATGATGAGGTTGTATAAGGCATTGGTGAGGCCGAATCTGGAGTATTGTGTTCAGTTTTGGTCACCAAATTACAGGAAGGATATTAATAAGGTTGAAAGAGTGCAGAGAAGGTTTACAAGCATGTTGCCGGGACTTGAGAAACTCAGTTACAGAGAAAGGTTGAATAGGTTGGGACTTTATTCCCTGGAGTGTAGAAGAATGAGGGGAGATTTGATAGAGGTATATAAAATTATGATGGGTATAGATAGAGTGAATGCAAGCAGGCTTTTTCCACTGAGGCAAGGGGAGAAAAAAACCAGAGGACATGGGTTAAGGGTGAGGAGGGAAAAGTTTAAAGGGAACATTAGGGGGGGCTTCTTTACACAGAGAGTGGTGGGAGTATGCAATGAGCTGCCAGACGAGGTGGTAAATGCGGGTTCTTTTTTAACATTCAAGAATAAATTGGACAGATACATGGATGGGAGGTGTATGGAGGGATATGGTCCGTGTGCAGGTCAGTGGGACTAGGCAGAAAATGGTTTGGCACAGCCAAGAAGGGCCAAAAGGCCTGTTTCTGTGCTGTGGTTTTTTCTATGGTTTCTATGGTTTCTATCACTGAGAACAGCTCACCCGAGTCCTGTGTCCTGCGCTGGTCTTTCACATTGTCCCCAGGTGTTGCCCATCTTTGAAGCTCCTTCTTCTACCAGGGATGAGGTCTTTGGAGCATCAGTTGCCATTTCTGTAGCACAGGATTTTTACGGGAAGGGGCTTCTAGTTTCACATCACCCTTACGCAATTTGGTGGGTGAACTGTGCTAAATTGCTCTTAGCTCTAATTTCTAAGTTCTCATCCATTGAATAAAACAAGTCGTTACTCAGGATTTCACTGGTGGGATAGAAACCTCTCTGGAGCACCATGGACAGAATTTGGGGTTTGGGATTATCAACACTTCATGCTGAAATCTACCTTTGCCATTTTCAGAATGATGGGATTCTGTTGATACCACATTAAAATCAACAAGAGCTTCTCAATCCATGTCATAGATTCACAATACGCTCTGCATTGCATGTCGAAAGTGCCTCATCTGATGATATATACAGACATTTTTTCATGAAATAATAAGCAATTCTGGGATAGGTCTTCCAAAAGAAATCCCACCAGCTCCACCCCACTACATTTCCTCCTTAAGTGTTTTATCTGTTCCTTCTGGAATGCAAATGTTGACTTAATTAACACTTTAAGACACAGGAGCAGAATTAGGCCATTGAGCCCAACGAGTCTGCTCCACCATTTCATCATAACTGATCCTGGATCCCACTCAACCTCATACACCAGATCCTCTGATGCCCTGACCAATCAGCAAACAATCACCCTCCACCTTAAATACACCCACAGACTTGGCCTCCACCACAGACTGTGGCAGAGCATTCCACAGATTTACTAGTCTCTGGCTAAAAAACTTCCCCTATACCGCCTCTCTAAAAGGTCGCCCCTCAATTTTGAGGCTGTGTTCTCTAGTTCCAGATACCCCCACGATAGGAAACATCCTCTCCACATCCATCCTATCTAGTCCTTTCAACATTCAGTAGGTTTCAATGAGATCCCCACACATTCTTCTAAATTCCAGTGACTACAGGCCCAAAGCTGTCAAATGCTCCTCATATGTTAACCCTTCATTCCCAGAATAATTATTGTGAACCTCCTCTGCACTCTCTCCAATGACAATACATCCTTTCTGAGATATGGGGGTCAAAAACTGTTGACAATACTCCACTTGGTTGGTGCAGCTGTAACGAAACCCAATTTCCCTCAGGATCAATAAAGTATGTCTATCTATCTATCTATCTAAATGCAGCCTGACTAGTGTCTTATAAAGACTCAGCATTACCTCCTTGCTTTTATATTCTATTCCCCTTGAAATAAATACCAACATTGCATTTGCCTTCTTTACCACAGACTCAATCTGTAAATTAACCTCCTGGGAGTCTTACACGAGGACTCCTAAGTCCCTCTGCACCTCTGATGTTTGAACCTTCTCCTCATTTAGATAATAGTCCGCACTATTGTTCCTTTTACCAAAATGCATTATCATACATTTCCCAACACTGTATTGCATTTGCCACTTTTCTGCCCATTCTTCCAATTTGTCTAAGTCCTGCTGCAATCACATTGCTTCCTCAGCACTATCTGCCCCTCCACCTATCATCATATCATCCGCAGACTTCGCCACAAAGCCGTCAATTCCTGATCTGGAGGTGGGGCGAACTCAAGATGGCGCTGAACGGCAACTGCTTTGCTTGCATCTTCAGAAACAGCTATCTTTGATATCTCTTTTTTCCCTATTTATGGTATGGGGGTTCTTTTGAAGACCCTGACCTGGAGTTACACTCTGCCTTTGGTTTTTTTGGGAATGGGACCCGCTCTCAGGGCCTCACAACCGGTTGCTTTTTGACACAGCCTTCAGGATTGGGGCTTTTTGTGGCTCTGGGGACGTGCTGATTCTAGGCAGGTACGCCTGACTGAAGCATCGCAGGAGAACACGGATCATTGGGAGCAGTTGGTTAGCTGCCAGGGGGTTGTGCGTCCAGAGAGCTGTGCGTTTTTAGTGCTGACTATCTGGGCACAGAGTTCGGAAAAAGCCACACAACAGACTTTTAACACCGTAATCAGCGAGTTGTTTGTTACATCTCCCCTCTCACTGTGAAATGGGGACATCTCTTTTTCCCTTATTAGAGAGAGAGAGAGAGAGAGCCTGTGGTATGTAAATGGAAAGAAACACAGGAGAATCAATGAAACACAAGAGGATCAATGAAATACAACAAGGACAGGCAAACAGCCATTGTGCAAAAGACAATTAATTGTACAAATGCAAAAAAGAAAAATAACATTAATGATAAAGAAATAGGAAACAGAGCATATGTAGACTCTCTGTACACTCAATAGGCAGCAAGTTCAAAGTTCAAATAAATTTATTATATAATATGTATATGTCACCATATACCACCCCGAGATTCATTTTCATGAGGGCAATCACAGTAAATACAAGAAACTCAATAGAATCAAAGACCGCACCCAATGGATGGACAACAACCAGTGTGCAAACGACAACAAATTATGCAAATACCAAAAGCAAAAGAAATAAATACAGTTACTGCTACTTCTACTAATAATAATAATAAATAAATAAACAATAAATATTGAGAACATGAGCTGAAGAGTGCTTGACAGTAAATCTATAGGTTGTGGGAGCAGGGTTCAGTGTTGAGGTGAGTGAAGTGAGTGAAGTTACCACCTCTGGTTCATGAGCCAGATGGTTGAGGAATAGTGACTGTTCCTGAACCCGGAAGAGTGGGTCTTGAGCTTCCAGCTCCTCCTTCTTGATGGAAACAGCAAGAGCAGCTTGTGTCCTGCGTGACGGGAGCCCCTGATGATGGATGCTGCCTTCCTGTGACAACGCTCCGTGTAGATGTTTTCGATGGCGGGAAAGACTTTACTCATGATGGACTGGGTCATATCCGCTACTTTTTGTGGGGTTTTCCATTCAAGGATGTCGGTGTTTCCATAGCAGGCTGTGATACAGCCAGTCAATACATATCTGGAGAAATTTGTCAGAATTCTAGATGTCATGGCAAACCTTCTTAAAATCCTAATGAAGTAGAGGTGCTGTCGTGCTTCCTTCATAATTGCACTTACCTGCTGGGCCCAGGAGATGATAACAATGAGGAGTTTAATGTTGCTGACTCTCTCCACTTCTGATCCTCTGATGAGGACTAGCTGTTGCACTTCTGGTTTCCTCCCCCTGAAGTCAATAATCAGCTCCTTGGTCTTGCTGACACTGAGTAAGAGGTTGTTGTGGCACCCCTCAGACAGATTTTCAATCTCCCTCCGATGTGCTGATTCGTCACCACCTCTGATTCGGCCTCCAACAGTGGTGCTTTTCAGTAAACTTGAGTATGGCATTGGAGCTCTGCTTAGCCACACGGTAATAAACATAAAGTGAGTAGAGCAGGGGGCTAAGCACACAGCGCTGATGGAGGAGATGTTGCTGCCAATCCAGACTGACTGGGGTCTGCAAGGGAGGAAATCGAGAACCCAGTCACGTAAAGAGGTACTGAGGCCAGGGTCTTGAAAATTACAGGTTAGTTTTAAGGGGATGGTAGTATTGCAGGCTGAACTGTAGGCAATGAAAAGCATCCTAATATGAGTGAGGTTGATGTTCTGGAGCATGTTGATATTAAGGGAGAGGAGGTGTTGGAGTTGTTAAAATACATTAGGATGGATAAGTCCCCGGGCCTGACTCAGTTTGTCAGGAGCTGCAGCTGGATGCACCTTTTACAGGTGTAGTCATCAGAGATAATTGTGCTCACCCTGACTTCCCACATCCTGCAAACGGAGCACTCGACTGCCCTAACTGCTGCCTCCATTTCCTACTCCTAAGGTAATTAGAGTAATTAAAGCAACTTACCCAGCCTTACCTCACTGGGAGCAGGTTCATCCTCAGCCTCGGCTCGCCAAAGCCTCAAAGCTCCACTCCTACCCTGAGCCACTCACACACTGGCCACTCCTCTTCAGTTACCCCTCCTTTTATTTGTCCCTGCCAATTATCTCCAGTACTCACTCCCTCTAATCAACTAATCAACACTCTGTTTAACCCTTCAGTTGCCCTCCGCACTCCTTTTAAATCACACTCACCTCAGCTCCTCAGCTGTTTCCCAGCACTCAGCGCTTTCCCCAGCCCCTCACTCCTCCCCCTGCTGTGACAGTCCCGCGATCACACTGTCCCGAGCCCCTTGCTCCTCCCCCTGCCGTGACGGTCCCGCGATCACACTGTCCTGAGTCCCCGCACCTCCCCCTGCCGCGACGGTCCCACGATCACACTGTCCCGAGCCCCTCGCTCCTTGTCCTGCCCGCGATCACACTGTCCTGAGTCCCCGCACCTTCCCCTGCTGTGACAGTCCCGCGATCACACTGTCCTGATTCCCCACTCCTCATCCTGCTGTGACAGTCCCACGATCACACTAGTTTCAAAGGAGATGTGAGGGGCAAGTTTGTTTGTTTATATTTTACACAGAGTGGTGGGTGTTGGGAACGTGCTGCCTGGGGTGGGGGCAGAGGCAGATACATTAGAGACTTTTAAGAAACATTTAGATAGGCACATGAATGTGAGGAAACTGGAGGGATATGGAGATTGTGAAGGAATAAGGGATTGGTTTAAGTGTCTATTTGCTGACTAATTTATTTGGTTCAGCACAAAATTGTGGGCTGAAGGGCGTGTTCCTGTGTGGTACCATTCAATGTTCTGTGTTCTAAACTTACATCTTATTCACTCCTAATTACTCACAGTCCTGTTATCAGAAAGTGTCCATGATGTGGTTCTCACTGAGCCAGGAAAAGGGGCAAGTATTTTTAGGGTTAGCTTTAGAGTTATGAGTGCTGGTGTGAGATGGTATGCAATGTATTACAGTCACTCACAGTGAAAGGGTGCATCCTGTTACATGATCTGATGTAATGCAATGGACTGCTGGCCTTCCTCACTTCATTATGCTGAACATGATGGATGTTGCTCATTTAAGAAAAGATCTAAGTGCAGGCATTGGATAGGGTCCAGAAGAGGTTCATGAGAATGAGAGGAGTTGAGAAAAATGAGGCTGGGGAGTTTCATTGAAACCTGTCAAACATTGAAAGGCCTGCAGAATAGATGTTGTAAGGATGTTTCCTATAGTTGGGGAAGTCTCGGTCCAGAGGGCAGAATAGAAGGACGTCTTTAAATACACCCAACGACCTGGCCTTGACAGCTGCCTGTGGTAATAAATTCCACAAATTCACCACACTCTGGCTAAAGAAATTTCTCCGCATCTGTTTTAAATGGACTATCCTGAAGCTGTGCCCTCTTGTCCGAGACTCCCCTTACCCTGGGAAACACCCTTTTCACATCTACTCTGTCCAGGCCTTTCAACCTCCTCTGGACCCTCTCCAATGCCAGCACATCTTTTCTGAGATGAGGAGCCCAAAACTGTTCACAATACTCAAGGTGAGGCCTCACCAGTGCCTTATAAAGCCTCAGCATCACATCCCTGCTCTTGTATTCGAGACCTCTTGAAATGAAAGCCAACATTGCATTTGCCTTCCTCACCACCAGCTCAACCTGCAAGTTAACCTTTGGGTTGTTCTACACATGCACCCCCAAGTTGCTTTGCATCTCAGATTTGGATTTTCCCCGCATTTAAAAAATAGTCCGCACATTTATTTCTACTACCAAAGTGCATGACCATGCATTTTCCAACATTGAATTTCATTTGCCACTTTCTTGCCCATTCTCCTCATTTGTCTAAGTCCTTCTGCATCCTACCTGTTTCCTCTATACCACCTGCCCCACCACCAATCTCTGTAACATCTGCAATTTGGCAACAAAGCCATCTATTCCATCATCTAAATCATTTGTGTATAGCATAAAAAGAAACGGTTCTAACATCAACCTCTGTAGAACAGCATTAGTCACTTGCAGACAACCAGAAATGAATCCTTTTATTCCCTTACCAATCAGCCAATGCTCTAACCATGCCAGTGACTTTCATGTAATACCATGGGCTCTTACTTCGTAAGCAGCCTCATGTGTGGCACCTTGTCAAAGGCCTTCTGAAAGTCCAAATATACAGCATCCACTACATCCCCTTTATCTATCCTACATGTAATCTCCTCAAATAATTCCAACAGACTCATCAGGCAGGATTTTCCCTGAAGGAAACCATGCTGACTTTGTACTATCTTGTCCTGTGTCACCAAGTACTCCATCACCTCATCCTTAACAATTGACTTCAACATCTTCCCAATCAGTTAGGTCAGGCTAACTGTTCTATAATTTCCTTTCTGCTGCCTTCCTCCTTTCTTAAAGAGTGGAGTGACATTTGCAATTTTCCCGTCCTCAGGCACCATGCCAGAGTCCAATGATTTTTGAAAGATCATTTCTACAATCTCAATCGCTATCTCTTTCAGAACCTTTCTTCACTTCTTCAGCAGTTTGAACGGAGCACAACTGCGCAAGCGCATGGAGGTCGGCCAGTGAGAACGAGTGGAAGAGTTTAAATTCGAGCAGGGTTGAAAAGGTGATGGTTATTTATTCAGCAGTTTGAATGCAGCACGACTGCACAAGTGCGTGGAGGTTGGCCAGTGAGAACGGCGGGAAGAGTTTAAAAAGGACAGCTTTACAGAGCGGTGTTCAGCGAATCTGAACACCTACGCTCTGTCCGCCAGAGAAAGCAGGATCTCCCAGTGGCCACACATTTTAATTCCATGTCCCATTCCCATTCTGATATGTCTGTCCACGGCCTCCTCTACTGTGAAGATGAAGCCACACTCAGGTTGGAGGAACAACACCTTATATTCCATTTGGGTAGCCTCCAACCTGATGGCATGAACACTGACTTCTCTAACTTCCGCTAATGACCCTCCTCCCCTTCTTACCCCATCCCTTATTTTATTTACTTATTCATTTATTCCCCCCCTTTTTTCTCTCTCTCTTTCCCTCTCACAAGCACTCCTTTGCCTTCTCTCCACCTTCCTCCAGTGCTCCCCTCCCCCTTTCTTTCTCCCATGTCTCCAGCTTTGTTTCCCTTTTGCCAATCAACTTCTCAGCTCTTGGCTTCATCCCTCCCCCTCCTGTCTTCTCCGATCATTTCAGATCTCCCTCTCCCCCTCCCACTTTCAAATCTATTACTATTTCTTCTTTCAGTTAGTCCTGACAAAGGCCCTCAGCCCAAAACGTCGACTGTACCACTTCATAGAGATGTTGAAGGATGTGGAAATGATAGAAAGCGTGCAGAGGAGATTTACAAGGATGTTGCCTGGATTGGGGAGCATGCCTTACGAGAATAGGTTGAGTGAACTCGGCCTTTTCTCCTTGGAGCGATGGAGGATGAGAGGTGACCTGATAGAGGTGTGTAAGATGATGAGACGCTTTGATAGTGTGGACAGTCAGAGGCTTTTCCCCAGGGCTGAAATGGCTAGCGCGATAAGGCATAGTTTTGAGATGCTTGGAAGTAGGTACAGAGGAGATGTCAGGGGTAAGTTTTTTACGCGGAGAGTGGTGAGTGCGTGGAATGGGCTGCCGGCGGCTGTGGTGGAGGCGGATACAATAGGGTCTTTTAAGAGACTCCTGGATGGGATCATGGAGCTTAGAAAAATAGAGGGCTATGGGTAAGCCTAGGTAGTTCTAAGGTAAGGACATGTTTAGCACAGCTTTGTGGATCGTATATTTTCATATATTTCCACACTTGTATATCAAATAATCATTGCTAATCTGTTTGATTTATCTGCATATATATTACTGTATTGTCTAGTTACTAATAAATACCATTAGAAACATAGAAACATAGAAAATAGGTGCAGGAGTAGGCCATTTGGCCCTTCGAGCCTGCACCGCCATTTATTATGATCATGGCTGACCATCCAACTCAGAACCCCGCCCCAGCCTTCTCTCCATACCCCCTGATCCCCGTAGCCACAAGGGCCATATCTAACTCCCTCTTAAATATAGCCAATGAACTGGCCTCAACTGTTTCCTGTGGCAGAGAATTCCACAGATTCACCACTCTCTGTGTGAAGAAGTTTTTCCTCATCTCGGTCCTAAAAGGCTTCCCCTCTATCCTCAAACTGTGGCCCCTCGTTCTGGACTTCCCCAACATCGGGAACAATTTTCCTGCATCTAGCCTGTCCAATCCCTTTAGGATCTTATACATTTCAATCAGATCCCCCCTCAATCTTCTAAATTCCAACGAGTACAAGCCCAGTTCATCCAGTCTTTCTTCATATGAAAGTCCTGCCATCCCAGGAATCAATCTGGTGAACCTTCTTTGTACTCCCTCTAAGGCAAGGATGTCTTTCCTCAGATTAGGGGACCAAAACTGCACACAATACTCCAGGTGTGGTCTCACCAAGGCCTTGTACAACTGCAGTAGTACCTCCCTGATCCTGTACTCGAATCCTCTCGCTATAAATGCCAGCATACCATTCGCCTTTTTCAACGCCTGCTGTACCTGCATGCCCACTTTCAATGACTGGTGTACAATGACACCCAGGTCTTGTTGCACCTTAGTTATTGCTATTAGTTAATAGCAATACTGGACTCCAAAGTGTTTTCCATCTCTGCTGGTTCTGTAACCCGTCACGGGGCACGTGACAGGAGGGATGATTGGATGAAACATCTGTGAAGGAAGAAACAGAGCTAACCATTCAGGCTGTCTAACATTAAGCAGAAATAAATTTGTCAGGGACTGAAGGCTCACATTTTGATACCACCATCGGGCGCTCATTTACACACCCCCACTGGGCGATCGCCCGGACACCTCCTTCAGACGTTCACCTGGATTCCTGAGATGACGACTGGCCCAAATGTTCTCTTGGAAAATGAAGCTGGTGTAAGATTTGGCAATTTGGAGAACATTACAGTGCAGAGTGTCACTTATGTTGCTGGGTGCCATGGTGGTTTAGCAGTTAGCGCCACGCAGATGTAAAACTGATCAGAGTTCATTTTCTGCAAATCCTGTAAGGAGTTTGTACATCACCCCCTGACTTCATGGGTTTCCTCCCGCTGGTCCAGTTTCCTCCCAAGTTCCAAAGGTAGACATTTAGCATTAGTGAGTTGTGGACACTGGAGCTGTGAGAACATTTGAAGGCAGCCCAGCACAATCCTTACTGATTTGATTTGATAAAACTGCACTGTATGTTTTGATGAGCATGTGAACAACAAAGCTGATCTTTAAAATTCTCTTTAAGGGCTGCAAATCACTTTATGAATAGCATCGCTCCCATCCCTAGAAAGGATCAGTGGTTTAAGATCATAAGACAAAGGAGCAGAATTAGGCCATTTGGCCCATCGAGTCTGCTCCACCATTCTATCAAGGCTAATTTATTATCCCACTCAATCCCATTCTCCTGTTTTCTCTAATGTAACCATTAACTCCCTGATTAATCAAGAACCTATCAACCTCTGCTTTAAATATACTCAATAACTTGGCTTCCACAGTCGTCTGTAGCAATGAATTCCCCAAATTCACCACTCTCTGGCTGAAGAAATTCCTCCACATCTCTGTTCTATTTGTCTAACTTCCTCTTGAAAGCCAAAATGGAATTTTCAAGCTCTACACCTGCAGGCAGCATATCCCCCCTCACCCTGCAACAATTCCAGGTTGTCTTGCACCGGAATACTGGATGTAACAAAGACCTTGGGAGCTGATTATAGTTGAGGTGATGATCTTTCCGACGAACTGGGAAGACTCGAATTGACTGCCAGGGTTCAGGAATAGTCACACAGTGTTCAGTCTCACATCACATCCCAGTTTGCTGAACTGCACTGAGGAAGAGGAGAGTTTACTTGGGGATCTCTGGGAAGAGGAGAGGATTTGAAATCCAGTGGTGAAAAATCTTCAAGAGGTTCAAGGGATATCAGGTTTATTCAGGAGGAAATCTCAAATTTAAAGGAACAGATGGATCAAAAAGACAGAATACAATGCAGACAGAAAACACACAATATTTACAAATGGCAGCAAACCATTTTTCACCTGACTGTTGATGCAGCTATTCGAGTCCCAAAACTGGACTTCCACAACTTCAGTACATCGCAGACAGAATGCAATCTTCTCTGAAATTATTTACTCTGATCGTAACACAGAGCTGCTGATTGTGTCCTTAATTACCACATTGTTCCACAAGGGTCGGTGTTGGGACCACTTCTTTTTATTCTGTATATCAATGATTTTGACGATGGAATAGATGGCTTTGTTGCCAAGTTTGCAGATGATATGAAGGTCGGTGGAGGGGCAGGTAGTGTTGAGGAAATAGGTAAGCTGCAGAAAGACTTAGACAAATTAGGGAAAGGGGCAAGAAAGTGGCAAATGAAATTCAATGTTGGAAAATGCATGGTCATGCACTTTGGCAGTAGAAATAAATGTGCAGACTATTTTATAAACAGGGAGAAAATCCAAAGATCTGTGATGCAAAGGGACGTGAGAGCCCGTGTGCAGAACACCCTAAAGGTTAACTTGCAGGTCGAGTCAGTGGTGAGGAAGGCAAATGCCATGTTAGCATTCATTTCAAGAGGTCTGGAATACAAGAGCAGGGATGTGATGCTGAGGCTTTATAAGGCACTGGTGAGACCTCACCTCACCTTGAACAGTTTTGGGCTCCTCATCTCAGAAAAGATGTGCTGGCATTGGAGAGGGTCCAGAGGAGTTTCACAAGGATGATTCCAGGAATGAAAGGGGTATCATACAAGGAATGTTTGATGGCTCTGGGTCTGTACTTACTGGAATTTAGAAGGATGGGGGGAATCTCATTGAAATCTTTCAAATGTTGAAAGTACTAGACAGAGAAGATGTGGAAAGGATGTTTCCCAATGTGGTGCGGTGGGGGGGGGGGGGTGGTCTAGGACAAGTGCTCACAGCCTCAGAACAGAGGGGTAAGTCCACTTAAAACAAAGGTGCGGAGAAATTTCTTTAGCCAGAGGGTGGTGAATTTGCGAAATTTATTACCACAGGCAGCTGTGGAGGCCAGGTAATTGGGTATATTTAAGGCAGAGACTGATAGGTTCTTGATTGGACACAGGTCAAAGGTTATAGGGAGAAGGCCGAGGAGGGGAAAAAGGATCAGCCCATGATGGAATGGTGGAGCAGACTCGATGGGCCAAATGGCCTAATTCTGCTTCCATGTCTTATGGAAAAATGTTTTATGTTGCAGAGATGGGAAGGGTGGAAACTGTGAGTGAGGGGTCACTGATAGGGTGATAGGATGCTGCTCTGTCTAATCCCCTTGTTCTTCACATACTTTGCACATCATGTCTCTCTCTCCCAGCAAGATACCTTTCACCAAGCACTCTCTGATCACGAGTGACTTTGTAACATGTGCAATAAAGTAGGAATTCTCAGAAAATTTCTCATGTGAATATTGAGTGTTGGTGAAGAGTGAGTGTTTTGAAAGCTCTAGCAGTAAGTGTATGGAAGGATGTGCCCGTGTATGGGTGATCTGTCTAGATGGCCTGCAAACACTGTATCCTGCTACGTGTGTCAATGATAGACCAGTCACCACGTCAACTTAGAAAGATACCAGTAGCCCTGGGCTTGGTATCTGGAAGAATCCTATCCACTCTGTCCAGCCTTTTAACATCGTTTCACAGTCTCAGCGTAGAGGGACATCCATTCAGAACAGAGATGAGGAGGAATTTCTTCAGCCAGAGACTGGTGAATCTGTGGAACTCATTGCTACGGGCGGCTGTGGAGGCCAAGTCATCGAGTATATTTAAAGCAGAGGTTGATAGGTTCTTGATTAATCAGGGGGTCTAAGACTGCAGGAAAAATAAATCAGCCATGATAGAATAGCAGAGTAGACTCAATAGGCCAAGTGGCTTTATTCTGCTCCTATATCTTATGGTTTAAGTACAAATGCTACAGAGAAGATACAATATGGTCTTTTGGATATGATAGGGTATTATAAGAGGCTCCTGGATAGGTACATGGAGCTTAGAAAAATAGAGGGCTATGGGTAACCCTAGGTAATTTCTAAAGTAGTACAGTTTGGCACAGCATTGCGGGCTAAAGGGCCTGTATTGTGCTGTAGGTTTTCTATGTTTCTATGTTTCTAACCTTAAGGTGCAATTCATCTGGTCTGGGTGACTTATGTACCCTTAGGTCTTTCAGCTTTTTGAGCACCTTCTCCCTTGTAATAGTAACTCCACTCACTTCTCTTCCCTCACACCCTTCATCATTTTACTTCAGTGGTGGGCAAGTTGTTGGAGAAGATTTTGAGAAGCAGGATTTATCAGTATTTGGAGAGAACTAATCTGATTAGGGATATTCAGCATGGCTTTGTCAAGAGCAAGTCATGCCTTATGAGCCTAATTGAATTCTTTGAGGATGTAATAAAACATACTGATGAAGGTAGAGCAAGATATAGTGTATATGGATTTCAGCAAGGCATTTGATAAGGTTCCCCATGCCAGGCTCCTTCAGAAAGTAATGAGGCATGGGATCCAAGGAGAACTTGCTTTATGGATCCAGAATTGGTTTGCCCACAGAAGGCAAAGGGTGGTTGTAGATGGTTTGTATTCTGCATGAAGGTCGGTGATCAGTGGTGTTCCACAGGGATCTGTTCTGGGACCCCTTCTCTTTGTGATTTTTATAAATGACCTGGATGAGGAAGTAGAAGGGTGGTTTAGTAAGTTTGCTGATGACACAGAAGTTGGGGGTGTTCTGGATAGTCTGGAGGGTTGTCAGTGGGACATCGATAGGATGCAGAACTGGGCGGAGAAGTGGCAGATGGAGTCCAACCCAGATAAGTGTGAAGTGGCTCATTTCAGTACGTCAAATTTGAAGACAGAATATAATATTAATGGTAAGACTCTTGGCAATGTGGAGGATCGGCGAGATCTTAGGGTCCGAGTCCATAGGACACTCAAAGCTGCTGCACAGGTTGACAGTGTGGTTAAGAAGGCAAATGGTGCATTGACCTTCGTCAACCATGAAACTGAGGTCAAGAGCCAAGAGGTAATGTTGCAGCTATATAGGACCCTGGTCAGACCCCACTTGGAGTACTGTGCTCAATTCTGGTCACCTCACTACAGGATGTGGATGCTATAGAGAGAGTGCAAAGGAGACTTACGAGGACATTGCCTCGATTAGAGAGCATGCCTCATGAGAATAGGTTGAATGAACTTCACTTTTTCTCCTTGGAGCGATGGAGGATGAGACATGACCTGATAGAGGTGTATAAGATGATGAGAGGCATTGATCGTGTGGATAGTCAGAGGCTTTTTCCCAGGGCTGAAATGGCTAACATGAGGGGGCATAGTTTAAGGTGCTTGGAAGTAGGTACAAGGGGGATCTGAGAGGTAAGTTTTTCACACAGAGAGTGGTGGGTGTGTGGAATGCACTGCCAGTGAAGGTAGTAGAGGCAGATACAATAGGGTCTTTTAAGAACCTCCTAGATAGGAACATGGACCTGAGAAAAATAGAGGTCTATGTGCTGGGGAAATTCTGGGCAGCTTCTGGAGTAGATTACATGGTCGGCACAACATTGTGGGCCAAAGGGCCTGTAATGTGCTGTAGATTTTCTGTATGTCTATGTTTCTATCTGGCACACTGCTGATGTCTTCCACAGTGAAAGCTGATGCAAAATGCTCATTTAGATCATCTGCCATCTTGCTGGCGCCTGTTGTTATTTCTTGGGCCTCATTTTCTGGTGGTCCTATATCCACTCTCATCTCTCTTTCATTTTTTACATATGTGAAAAAACTTTTAATTTTGACATACCTTTTCTATTTCCTGTTGTAATCTGTGGTCCACCTCCCAGCTATTGTTGGGAAGCCTGTATATAACTTCCATCAGGGTTCTTTTACCCTTGCAGTTCCTTAACTCAACTCACAAGGATTCAACATCTTCCGATCCTATGTCACATCTTCCTAATGATTTGATGCCATTCTTTACCAGCAGAGCCACACCACCCCCTCTGCCCACCTTCCTGTCCCTCCGATACAATGTGTAACCTTGGACATTCAGCTCCCAACTACTACCATCCTTCAGCCATGATTCAGTGATGGTCACAGCATCATGCCTGACAATCTGTAATAGTGCAATAACCACCTTATTTCTTATACTCCGTGCATTGAGATACAACACCTTGAGTAGTGTATTTACTATCCTTTCTGATTCTGCATCCCTAATGTACTGATACTCATCCTGCTGTTGGCAATTTTGTCCCATCACCTGCCTGCCCTTCCTGACAGTCTGACTACATGCTATCTTTGCTTTTTTGCCATCCGTCCTATCCTGAGTCCCTTCACTCTGGTTCTCACCCCCCCTGCCAAATGAGTTTAAACCCTCCCCAATAGCTTTAACAAACCTGCCTGCTGAATATTGGTTCCCCTCGGGTTCAGGTGTAACCCGTCACTTTTGAACAGGTCATACCCCCTGCCGGGGAGATCCCAATGATCCAAGAACCTGAAGCCTTGTCCCTTTCACCAGCTTCTCAGCCACACATTAATCTGCCAAATCATCCTGTTTCTACCCTCACTGGTGTGTAGCACAGGCAGCAATCCAGAAATTACTACCCCAGAGGTCCTGCTCATCAGCTTTCTACATAGCTCTCTAAATTCTCTCTTCAGGACCTCTTTGCTTTTCCTTCCTATGTTATCGGTACCAATACTGTATGTATCAAGATATCTGGCTGCTCTCCCTCCCCCTCCAAAATGTTGTGGATGTGATCTGAGACATCCCCGACCCTGGCACCTGGGAGGCAACATACCATCCGGGTGTCCTGTTCACGTCCACAGGATCTCCTGTCTGTTCCCCTCAATATCAAGTCCCTTATCACTATCACTCCCCTCTTCTCCATCTTTCCCTTCTACACCACAGACCTATGCTCAGTGTCAATAACCCGGTCTCCGTGGCATTCCCCTGGGAGGTCATCCCACAACAGTATCCAAAACGGAATACTTATTATCAAGAGGAATGGCCAGAGGGGAGCTCTGTGCTGACTGCCTATTCACATTTCCATTCCTCCTGACAGTCGCCCAGCTCCTCACCTCCTGCAACTTCGAGGTGACTGCTTCCCTAAACTCTGATCGATGATCTCCTCACTCTCCTGTTCAAGCCGAAGGTCATCCAGCTGCTGCTCCAGATCCCTGACATGGTCTTCAAGGAGCTGCAGCCAGATGTACTTCACGCAGATGTAGTTCCCTGGGGGACTTTGGGTCTCCCAGGACTCCAACAACCTGCGTGAAGAACACACAACAGCCATTTACTACTCTAGGTACCGTAAGGGGAAAAAAGCTTCTACAGAGCCAACGCCTCTTTCGAGCCAAAGCCTCCTCTGAGTCAAAGCCTGACACTCCTACTCTCACCACGGCCTACTCCCTACAATGGCTGCCCTGCTTGTCCCGTCTGTACATTTAAACAAGTATTGCTGATCTGTGAGAAATCTTGTCGCTCTGGCCTCATCCTGCTGTTGACTAGGCCACTGGAATATCTTCACCCTCTCGCTCTGGCAGTGTGTGCACTCACCTGCTTCAAGCAAGCACCAGTCGTACCGGTGCCCAAGAAGAGCATGGTAACCTGCCTCAGTGACTATCACCCAGAGGCACTTACATCCACAGGGATGGAGTGTTTTGTGAGACCGACGTTGAAGCATATCAGTTTCTGTCTGACTGGCAACTTGGATCTGTTCACATTTGCCTATCGCAGCAACAGGTCCATAAGACCATAAAACAAAGGAGCAGAATGATGCCATTCAGCCCATCGAGTCTGCTCCATCATTCCATCATGGCTGATCCCGGATCCCACTCAACCCCATACACCTGCCTTCTCGCCATATCCTTTGTTGCTCTGACTGACTAGAAAACTATCAACTTCCACGTTAAACATATGCACGGACCTGGCCCCCACTGCAGTCTGTGGCAGAGTATTCCACAGATTCACTACTCGCTGGTTTAAAAAATTCCTCCTTAGTTCTGTGCTAAAAGGTCACCCCTCAGTTTTGAGGCTGTGCCCTCCGTTCTGGATACCCCCACCATAGGAAACATCCTCTCCACATCGACTCTTTCTAGTCCTTTCTACATTTGATTGGTTTCAATGAGGTCCCACCACATTCTAAAATCCAGCGAGTACAGGCCAAATCTACCAAATGCTCCTCATATGTTTACCCCTTCATTCCCAGAATCACCCTGGTGAACCTCCCTTGGACCCTCTCCAATGACAATGCATCCTTTCTGTGATATGGGGCCCAAAACTGTTGACAATACTCCAAGAGCAGCCTGACTAGTGTCTTAGAAAGCCTCAGCATTATCTCCTTGCTTTTATTTTCTATTTTCCTTGAAATAAATGTCAACATTGCATTTGCCTTCTTTACCACAGACTCAACCACAAGTCTTAACGAGGATTCCTAAATCCCTCTGCACCTCTGATGTTTGAACCTTCTCCCCGTTTAGATAATAGTCTGCACTATTGTTCTTTTTACCAAAATGTATTATCATACATTTCCCAACACTGTATTCCACAGCAGATGCCATCTCTTTGGCTTTTCACACAATCCTGGAACATCTGGACAGCAAAGATATTCAGAGATAGAATGTGGATGCTCTTTATCAATTACAGATCAGCATTTAACACCATCATCCCCTCAAAACTAATCAGTAAACTCCAAGACCTGGGCCTCAACACCTCTTTGTGCAATTGGATCCTGGATTTCCTCCCTTGCAGATCCTTGTTTGTTCGGATCGGCAAAAACATCTCCTCCACAGTCTCCATCACCATATTCAAGTTTGCTGATGACACCATTGTTGTGGACTGTATCAAAGGTGGTGATGAATCAGCATACAGGAGGGAGATTGAAAATTTGGCTAAGTGGTGTCATAATTCAGCAAGACTAAGGAACTGACTGTGGACTTCAAGAGGGGGAAACCAGAAGTCCTGGGTGTCACTATCACAGAGGACCTGTCCTGTACCCATCATGTACGACCCGGATCTGGGCTGTACCCTCCAAATATCCGGACCTGCCTCTCGGTTTTTTTGCACTACCTTACTTTCCATTTTTCTATTTTCTATTTATGATTTATAATTTAAATTTTTAATATTTACTATCAATTTGTAATCCAGGGAGTGGGAAGTGCAGAATCAAATATCGCTGTGACGATTGTACGTTCTAGTATCAATTGTTTGGCAACAATAAAGTATAAAGTATAAAAGTACACATAATTGCAAAGAAAACACAATAGCACCTCTACTTCCTCAGGAGTCTGCAGAGGTCGGCATGTCATCAAAAACCTTGGCAAACTTCTTTAGACGTGTGGTAGAAAGTGTGTTGACTGGCTGCATTACGGCCTGGTGTGGGAACACCAATGCCTTTGAGTTGAAATTCCTACAAACGGTAGTGGATCCGTCCCAGTACATCACGGGTAAAGCCCTCCCAACCATTGACCACACCTACATGAAACATTTCACAGAAAAGCAGCATCCCTCATCAAAGATCCTCACCCCCCCAGGCCATGCTTTCTTCTCACTGCTGCCGTTAGGTAGAAGGTATAAATACCTCAGGACTCACAGCAACAGGTTCAATAACAGTTACTACCCCCCAACCATCAGGCTCTTTAACAAAAGGGATAACAACACTCATTCTATTTCTGGTGTTCCCACAACCAATGGTCTCACCTTTAGGACTCTATATCTTGTTATTTCATGCTCGTTATTTATTGCTATTTATTTATATCTGCATTTGCACAGTTTGTTGTTCATTGATCCTGTTTACAGTTACTGTTCTATAGATTTCCAAATATACCCGCAGGAAAGAGAATCTCAGAGTTGTATGTGGTGACATGAATGTTCTCTGATAATAAATTTTCCTTTGAACTTTGACTCCAGTTAACAGAGGATGGTGATATTTGTGTTGTATGTTTGAGAATATCAATAGGAAACAACCATTCCTTTTAGCTTTTTGCTTTCTGGGTGGGTCTCATCGCCAGCAGCTTGCATATCTCTGCATCTTCAACATGAGCAGCCAACTGTGCTAAATATATCTCGAGTGCCTCTGGTGTATTTCTGCCAGGTCATTATGTTCATCAACAAGTCAACTGTCACAATTCAATCTGTTGCGTGATGTTCCTCACTCAGCAGAGTCCAGTCTACTTGGACAGGAGGAGACACAGTTCAGGAAAACACAGATCGGGAATAGAGTTCAATCCAGTTCTAAACCTCTCACCTGGCATTCCCTGTTTTCTACTGGGATCTCACCGGTACTATACAGGTAGTTCAAAAAATCAGCCATGATGGATTGACAGAGCAGAGAGGCTTAATTCTGCCACAATGTCTTATGGTCTTATTGTCTAAGACAGGGTCAGGAACTGGCCCCTCAAGCCTGCCCCACCATTCAATATGATCACGGCTGATGTACCCCAGGCCATATTTTCTTTTCTGTGCTAGTTCCCCATGATCTCCAGTTCCTGGATTTTCAAATGTTTATCTACTTTTTGCATAGTAGGGGAATTAAGGATTATGGGGAAAAGGCAGATAGATGGAGCTGAGTTTACGGACAGATCAGCCACGATCTTATTGAATGGCGGGGCAGGCTCAATGGGCCGGATGGCCTACTCCTGCACCTATTTCTTAATTCCTTATGCTTCTCTTTTTCCTTCCTTAAGCCTGTTGCCCCTACTGGGGCATAGGCTGTTGATAGCAGCTCACCCGAGTGCCCTGTCCTGGGTTAGTCTTTCAAGTTGTCTCAAGGTGCAACCCGTCTTTGAAGATCTTTCCTCTCCCAGGATGAGGTCTCCGGTCTCTGCTGGTGTCTCTGGGTTTTACAGCACTGACTTACTAGCCCCATGCCCAACCTCTCTCCTTTCGCAGCCGGGCTTGCGACTGGCCATGGCAGAGCAAAACCCTCACTTGCCTACCCTCCATGATTCAGAATTACAGATACTCACCAGTCTGCATAGGAAGACACCCTAGATTCAAGTGATTGCCTCTGAATCTTAATACAAGGACCACATCTAACTCCCTCTTAAATATAGCCAATGAACTGGCCTCAACTGTTTCCTGTGGCAGAGAATTCCACAGATTCACCACTCTCTGTGTGAAGAAGTTTTTCCTCGTCTCGGTCCTAAAAGTCTTCCCCTTTATCCTGAAACTGTGACCCCTCATTCTGGACTTCCCCAACATCGGGAACAATCTTCCTGCATCTAGCCTGTCCAATCCCTTTAGGATCTTATACGTTTCAATCAGATCCCCCCTCAATCTTCTAAATTCCAACGAGTACAAGCCTAGTTGATCCAGTCTTTCATCATATGAAAGTCCTGCCATCCCAGGAATCAATCTGGTGAACCTTCTTTGTACTCCCTCTATGGCAAGGATGTCTTTCCTCAGATTAGGGGACCAAAACTGCACACAATACTCCAGGTGTGGTCTCACCAAGGTCTTGTACAGTAGTAGTACCTCCCCGCTCCTATACTCGAATCCTCTTGCTATGAATGCCAGCATACCATTCGCCTTTTTCACCGCCTGCTGTACCTGCGTGCCCACTTTCAATGACTGGTATATAATGACACCCAGGTCTCGTTGTACCTCCCCTTTTCCTAATCGGCCACCATTCAGATAATAATCTGTTTTCCTGTTTTTGCCACCACAAAGTGGATAACCTCACATTTATCCACATTAAATTGCATCTGCCATGAATTTGCCCACTCACCCAACCTATCCAAGTCACCCTGCATCCTCTTAGCATCCTCCTCACAGCTAACACTGCCGCCCAGCTTCGTGACATCTGCAAACTTGGAGATGCTGCATTTAATTCCCTCATCCAAGTCATTAATATATATTGTAAACAACTGGGGTCCCAGCATTGAGCCTTGCGGTACCCCACTAGTCACTGCCTGCCATTCTGAAAAGGTCCCATTTATTCCCACTCTTTGCTTCCCGTCTGCTAACCAATTCTCTATCCACATCAATACCTTATCCCCAATATCGTGTGCTTTAAGTTTGCACACTAATCTCCTGTGTGGGACCTTGTCAAAAGCCTTTTGAAAATCCAAATATACCACATCAACTGGTTCTCCCCTATCCACTCTACTAGTTACATCCTCAAAAAATTCTATGAGATTCGTCAGACATGATTTTCATTTCACAAATCCATGCTGACTTTGTCCGATGATTTCACCGCTTTCCAAATGTGCTGTTATCACATAGAGTCAGATAACTGACTCCAGCAGTTTCCCCACCACCGATGTTAGGCTAACCGGTCTATAATTCCCTGGTTTCTCTCTCCCTCCTTTTTTAAAAAGCGGGGTTACATTAGCCACCCTCCAATCCTCAGGAACTAATCCAGAATCTAAAGAGTTTGAAAAATCATCACTAATGCATCCACTATTTCTTGGGCTACTTCCTTAAGTACTCTGGGATGCAGACCATCTGGCCCTAGGGATTTATCTGCCTTTAATCCCTTCAAGTTACCTAACAACACTTCCCTACTAACATGCATTTCCCTCAGTTCCTCCATCTCACTAGCCCCTCGGTCCCCTACTATTTCTGGAAGATTATTTATGTCCTCCTTAGTGAAGGCAGAATCAAAGTAGTTATTCAATTGGTCTGCCATGTCCTTGGTCCCTATGATTAATTCACCTGTTTCTGACTGTAAGGGACCTACATTTGTCTTAACCAATTTTTTTCTTTTCACATATCTATAAAAGCTTTTACAGTCCGTTTTTATGTTCCCTGCCAGCTTTCTCTCATAATCTTTTTTCCCTTTCCTAATTAAGCCCTTTGTCCTCCTCTGCTGGACTCTGAATTTCTCTCAATTCTCAGGTGAGCCGCTTTTTCTGGCTAATTTGTATGTTTCTTCTTTGGAATTGATACTATCCCTAATTTCCCTTGTCAGCCATGGGTGCACTACCTTCCCTGATTTATTCTTTTGCCAAACTGGGATGAACAATTGTTGTAGTTCATCCATGCGATCTTTAAATGCTTGCCATTGCATATCCACCGTCAACCCTTTAAGTGTCATTTGCCAGTCTATCTCAGCTAATTCACGTCTCATACCTTCAAAGTTACCCCTCTAAGTTCAGAACCTTTGTTTCTGAATTAACTATGTCACTCTCCATCTTAATGAAGAATTCCACCATATTATGGTCACTCTCACGACAAGATTGCTAACTAACCCTTCCTCATTGCTCAATACCCAGTCTAGAATGGCCTGCTCTCTAGTTGGTTCTTCGACATGTTGGTTCAGAAAACCATCCTGCATATAGTCCAAGAAATCTTCTTCCTCAGCCCCCTTACCAATTTGGTTTACCCAATCTATATGTAGATTGAAGTCACCCATTATAACTGCTGTTCCTTTATTGCACGCATTTCTAATTTCCTGTTTAATACCATCCCCAACCTCACTACTACTGTTAGGTGGCCTGTACACAACTCCCACCAGCGTTTTCTGCCCCTTAGTGTTATGCAGCTCTACCCATATTGATTCCACATCCTCTCGGCTAATGTCCTTCCTTTCTATTGTGTTAATCTCCTCTCTAACCAGCAACGCCACCCCACCTCCCCTTCCTTCATGTCTATCCCTCCTGAATATTGAATATCCCTGAATGTTGAGCTCCCATCCTTGGTCACCCTGGAGCCATGTCTCTGTGATCCCAACTATATCATATTCATTAATAACTATCTGCACTTTTAATTCATCCACCTTGTTACGAATGCTCCTTGCATTGACACACAAAGCCTTCAGGCTTGCTTTTACAACACTCTTAGCCCTTATACAATTGTATTGAAAAGTGGCCCTTTTTGATTTTTGCCCTGGATTTGCCGGCCTGCCACTTTTACTTTTCACCTTACTACTTTTTTGCTTCTACCCTTATTTTACACCCCTCTGTCTCTATGCACTTGTTCCCATCCCCCTGCCACATTAGTTTAAATCCTCCTGAACAACATTAGCAAACGCTCCCCCTAGGACATTGGTTCCAGTCCAGCCCAGGTGCAGACTGTCCTGTTTGTACTAGTCCCATCTCCTCCAGGACTGGTTCCAATGCCCCAGAAATTTGAATCCCTCCCCCTTGCACCATTTTCAAGCCACGTATTCATCTGACATGTCCTCCTATTTCTACTCTGACCAGCACATGGCACTGGTAGTAATCCAGAGATTATTACCTTTGTGGTCCTACTTTTTAGTTTATCTCCTAACTCCGGAAATTCAATAAAATCACAATAAATATAAATACATAAGATAGCTTATATCCACAGTTTGATTGTATGTTCATTAAGTGACTCTAGACACAGGAGTGTCTATACATAAGGTGACTGACAGGAGATGATAAAATAGTGGTGGTGCGGGTTATGGAGGGATGGGTTAGTGGGTGGAGATGTTGATCAGCCTCACTGATGTCATTTCGTTGGCTCTTCACTCAACTCTGAGACATCTGGACAGCAAAGATGCATACATCAGGATGATCTTTATCATTTACAACTCGGCATTCAATTGGAATGCTCTTTATATCATAACCTCAAAACTGATCAATAAGCTTCAAGACCTTGGCTTCAATATCTCCTTGTGCAACTGGATCGTGGATTTCCTCACTTGCAGACCGCAGTCAGTTCTTATTGGCAACATCTCCTCACGATCTCCAGTAATACAAGTGCAGCACAAGGCTGTGTGCTTAGCCCCTTGCTCTACTCACTTTACATTTATGACTGAGAGGCTAGGCACAGTCTGCTGATGACACCACTGGCATAGACCGAATCAAAGGTGGTGATGAATCAGGTTATAGGAGAGAGACTAAAAGTATGGGTGAGTGGTGCCACAACAACAATCTCCTACTCGATGTTAGTAAGACCAAGGAGCTGATTATTGACTTCAGTAAGAGGAACCAGAGGCCCATGTCCTCAATGTAGGATAGTTAAAGGAGATGCAGTGGATGTTGTATGATTGGACTTTCAGAAGGCCTTTGACAGGATGCCACACACAATGCTGCTTACCTAGTTAAGAACCCATGGTATTATTGTCATTGTTAGAGCATTGGCAGATTGGTAGGAGGCAGTGAGTGGGAATGAAAGGATCCTTTTCTGCTAGGTTGCCAGTGAATGGTGGTGTTTCACAGGGGCTGGTATTGGGACCACTTCTTTTTATGCTGTATATCAATGATTTAGATGATGGAATGGATGGCTCTGTTGCCAAGTTTGAATGTTGAAATATTAAATGTTGAATGTTGAATGCAACCTCACTGGCTCTCAACTTGGCTTTGGATCTCCTGGACAATAGTAATACCTACATCAGGCTGCTGTTTATCGATTACAGCTCGGCATTCAATACAATCATAAGACCATAAGACGATAAGATATAGGAGCACAATCAGTCCATTTGTTCCATCAAGTCTGCTCTGCCATTTCATCATGACAGATCCAATTTTCCTCTTGGCCCCAATCTCCTGCCATCTCCACATATCCCGACATGCCCTGACCAATCAAAAATCTATCAACCTCCACCTTAAATACACATAAAGACTTGGCCTCCACAGCTGCCAAGATTCACCACTCTCTGGCTAAAGAAATTCCTTCACATTTCTGTTCTAAAAGGATGCCCGTCTATTTTGATGCTGTGTCCTCTGGTCCTTCTTTGGAAACTTCCTCTACTCATCCACCTTATCAAGGTCTTTCACCAATTGATAAGTGTCAATTAGGTCATTCTTCATTCTTCTAAATTCCAGTGATTACAGGCCCTGAGACATCAAAGCTCTTTACATGACAGGCCATTCAGTCCTGGAACCATTTTCGTGAACCTCATTTGAACCCTCTCCAGTTCCAGAACATCCTTTCTAAGATAAAGGGTCAAAACTGCACACAATACCTCAAATGAGGCCTCGCCTGTGCTCAATAAAGTCTCATTATTACATCCTTGCTTTCATATTCTAGTCCTCTTGAAATGACCAAAAGATAAGATCATAAGATATAGGAGCAGAAGTAGGCCATTCAGTCCATCGATTATACCTTGCCATTCAATCATGGGCTGATTCAATTCTTCCTGTCATCCCCACTCCCTGACTTCTCCCCATACCCTTTGATGCCCTGGCTAATCAAGAACCTATCTGTCTCTGCCTTAAATACACCCAATGACTTGGCCTCCACAGCTGCTCGTGACAACAAATTCCACAGATTTACCACCCTCTGACTAAAGTAATTTCTCCGCATCTCTGTTCTAAATGGACGTCCTTCAATCCTGAAGTCGTGCCCTCTTGTCCGAGACAACCCTACCATGGGAAATAACTTTGCCATATCTAATCTGTTCAAGCCTTTTAACATTCAGAATGTTTCTATGAGATCTCCCCTCAATCTCCTGAACTCCAGGGAATACAGCCCAAGAGCTGCCAGACGCTTCTTATACGGTAACCCTTTCATTCCTGGATCATTCTCGTGAATCTTCTCTGAATGCTCTCCAATGTCAGTATATTCTTTCTAAAATGAAGAGCCCAAAACTGCACACAATACTCCAAGTTTAGTCTCACGAGTGTCTTATAGAGCCTCAACATCACATCCCTGCTCTTATATTCTATACCTCGAGAAATGAATGTCAACATTGCATTCACCTTCTTCAGAACCAACTCAATCTGGAGGTTAACCTTTAGGGTATCTTGCACAAGGACTCCCAAGCCCCTTTGCATCTCTGCATTTTGAATTCTCTCCCCATCTAAATAATAGTCTGCCCATTTATTTCTTCCACCAAAGTGCATGACCATACACTTTCCAACATTGTATTTCATTTGCCACTTCTTTGCCCATTCCCCTAAACTATCTAAGTCTCTCTGCAGGCTCTGTATTTCCACAGCACTACCTGCTTCTCCACCTATCTTTGTATCATCGGCAAATTTAGCCGCAAATCCCTTAATACCATAGTCCAAATCATTGACATACATCGTAAAAAGCAGCAGTCCCAACACCGACCCCTGTGGAACTCCACTGGTAACGGGCAGCCAGCCAGAATAGGATCCCTTTATTCCCACTCTCTGTTTTCTGCCGACCAGCCAATACTCCACCCATGATAGTAACTCCCCTGTAATTCCATGGGCTCTTATCTTGCTAAGCAGCCTCATGTGCGGCACCTCGTCAAAGGCCTTCTTTAACAACTTCCCAACCACTAATGTCAGGCTATCTGGTCTATTGTTTCCTTTCTGCTGCCTCCCACCCTTCTTAAATAGTGAAAGAACATTTGCAATTTTCCAGTCATCCGGTATGATGCCAGATCCTATTGATTCTTGACAGATCATTGTTAGTGCCTCCACAATCTCTCCAGCTACTTCCTTCAAAACCCAAAGGTGCATTCCATCAGGTCCAGGAGATTTATCCACCCTCAGACCATTAAGCTTCCTGAGCATCTTCTCAGTCATAGTTTTCACTGCACAAACTTCACTTCCCTGACACTCTTGAATGTCCGGTATACTGCAGGTGTCTTCCATTGTGAAGACTGATGCAAAATACACATTCAGTTCCTCTGCCATCTCTGCGTCTCTCATTACAATATCTCCAGAGTCATTTTCTGTTGGTCCTATATCTACCCTTGACTCTCTTTTACCCTTTATATACTTAAAAAAGCTTTTAGTATCTTCTTTGTTATTAGTCGCCAGCTTCTTTTCATAATTCATCTTTTCCTTCCTAATGACCTTCTTAGTTTCCTTCTGCAAGTTTTTAAAAGTTTCCCAATCCTCTATATTCCCATTAGCTTTGGCTTCCTTGTATGCCCTCTCTTTTGCTTTTACTTTGGCTCTGACTTCACTTGTCAGCCACGGTAGTGTCTTTCTTCCATTCAAAAATTTTTTCTTATTTGGAATATATCTGTCTTGCACTTCCCTCATTTTTCACAGAAACTCCAGCCATTTCTGCTCTGCTGTCCTTCCTGCTAGTGTCCCTTTCCAGTCAACTTTGGCCAATTTCCCTTTCATGCCATTGAAATTTTCTTTATTCCACTGAAATACCGACACTTTGGAATTTAGTTTCTCCTTCTCAAGTTTCAAAGTGAACTCGATCATATTAAGATCACTGTTTCCTAAGGGTTTCTTAATCTTAAACTCCCTTATCACCTCTGGATCATAGCACAATGCCCAATCCAGCACAGCCGATCCCCGGTGGGCTCAACAACAAGCTGTTCTAAAAAGCCGTCCCCTAGACATTCTACAAATTCTCTTTCTTGAGGTCCAGACCTGGCCGGGATTTCCCAATCCACTTTCATGTTAAAATCCCAAACGATTATTATGAAATTGCCCTTCTGACATGCCTTTTCTATCTCCTGCTGTAATTTGTAATCCACATCCTGGCTGCTGTTTGGAGGCCTGTATACAACTGTCATTACAGTCCTTTTACCCTTGTCATTTCTTAACTCAACCCACAGAGACTCTACACTTTCCGTTCCTATGTCATCCCTTTCTAATGATTTAATATTACTTCTTATACACAGGGCCACACCACCCCCTCTGCCTACTACCCTATCTTTCCGATACACCGTATATCACTGGACGTTCATCTCCCAATGGCAGCCATCCTTTAGCCAAGTTTTAGAGATGGCCACAACATCATACTTGCCAACCTGTAGCCGAATTTCAAGATTGTCCAGTTTATTTCCTATGTTGCCTGCATTCAAATATAACACTTTCAGTCCAGTACTTTGTTGCTTTCTGTTTTAACTGCACCATGTCTCTATTGCCCTGTAACTCATCCCACTGGCTGTGATTAGTCATAGTCATAGTCATAATTTATTGATCCCGGGGGAAATTGGTTTTCGTTACAGTTGCACCATAAATAATAAATAGTAATAAAACCATAAATAGTTAAATAGTAATATGTAAATTATGCTAGGAAATAAGTCCAGGACCAGCCTACTGGCTCAGGGTGTCTGACCCTCCAAGGGAGGAGTTGTAAAGTTTGATGGCCACAGGCAGGAATGACTTCCTATGATGCTCTGTGTTGCATCTCGGTGGAATGAGTCTCTGGCTGAATGTACTCCTGCGCCCACCCAGTACATTATGTAGTGGATGGGAGACATTGTCCAAGATGGCATGCAACTTAGACAGCATCCTCTTTTCAGACACCACTGTCAGAGAGTCCAGTTCCATCCCCACAACATCACTGGCCTTACGAATGAGTTTGTTGATTCTGTTGGTGTCTGCTACCCTCAGCCTGCTGCCCCAGCACACAACAGCAAACATGATAGCACTGGCCTTATCTCCTTATGCCTTATCTCCTGCCTGTCCTTTCTATCATCTCTGTTGCACGCTATCCTTGATTTATTTCTGTTTTCTCCTTCCTCAGCCCTATCACTCTGGTTCCCATCCCCCTGCCAAATTAGTTTAAACCCTCCCTAACAGCTCTATTTGAATGCTAGCATGAAGGCTAACATCGCATTTAGACCATAAGACTATAAGACATATGAGCAGAATTAGACCATTTGGCCCATCGAGTCTGCTCTGCCATTCAATCATGGCTGATCCTTTTTTCCCCTCCTCAGCCCCAGTTCCTGGCCTTCTCCCTGTAACCTTTGATCTGCATCCAATCAAGAACCTATCAAGCTCTGCCTTAAATACACCCAATCACCTGGCCTCCACAGTTGCCTGTGGTAATAAATTCCACAAATTCCCCACCCTCTGGCTGAAGAAATTTCTCCGCATCTCTGTTTTAAATGGATGCCCCTCTATCCTGAGGCTGTGCCCTCTTGTGCTAGACTCCCCCACCATGGGAAACATCCTTTCCACATTTACTCTGTCTTGGCCTTTCAACATTTGAAAGGTTTCAATGAGATCCCCCCTCATCCTTCTGAATTCCAGTGAGTACAGACCCAGAGCCATCAAACGTTCCTCGTTTGATAACCCTTTCATTTCCAGAATCATCCTTGTGAACCTCCTCTGAACTCTCTCCAATGTCAGTGCATCTTTTCTAAGATGAGGAGCCCAAAACTGTTGACAATACACAAGATGAGGCCTCACCAGTGCCTTATAAAACCTCAACATCACATCCCTGCTCTTGTATTCTAGGCCTCTTGAAATGAATGCTAACATGGCATTTGCCTTCCTCACCACCGACTCTACCTGCAAGTTAACCTTCAGGGTGTTCTGCACAAGGAATCCCTTTGCATCTCAGATTCCTGGATTTTCTCCCCGTTTAGAAAATAGTCTGCTCATTTATTTCTACTACCAAAGTGCATGACTATGCATTTCCAGTATTATATTTCATTTGCCACTTTCTTGCCTATTTTCCTAATCTGTCTAAGTCCTTCTGCATCCTACCTATTTCTTCAATAGTACCTGCCTTCCACAAATCTTCGTATCTTCTGCAAACTTGGCAACAATGCCATCTATTCCATCATCTAAATCATTTATATACAGAAGTGGTCCTAACACCGACCCATGCAGAATACCACTAGTCACTGGCAGCCAACTAGAAAGGGAATCTTTTGTTATCACAAATAAATCAACAAATAATAAGGTGCATTTACCACACAAGTTAAAAAGTAAACAGTACTGGTACTTCACAGCTGGTGAGACCCGGGTGGTGTTAGGGGTTTCGGTGAGACCCGGGTGGTGTTCGGGGTTTCAGTGAGACCCGGGTGGTGTTAGGGGTTTCGGTGAGACCCGGGTGGCGTTCGGGGTTTCGGTGAGACCCGGGTGATGTTAGGGGTTTCGGTGAGACCCGGGTGGCGTTCGGGGTTTCGGTGAGACCCGGGTGGCGTTCGGGGTTTCGGTGAGACCCGGGTGGTGTTCGGGGTTTCGGTGAGACCCGGGTGGTGTTCGGGGTTTCGGTGAGACCCGGGTGGTGTTCGGGGTTTCGGTGAGACCCGGGTGGTGTTCGGGGTTTCGGTGAGACCTGGGTGGTGTTCGGGGTTTCGGTGAGACCCGGGTGGTGTTCGGGGTTTCGGTAGGGGAAGCAGCTGCTTTCCATCTGAACCATTGTGGTCCTAACGCTATGTTACCTCCTGACTGATGGTCGGGGCTCAAGGAGGTTATTGGATGGGCGGTAGGGATTCTTGACAATACTAAAGGCCCCGCGTACACAGGGCTCCTGTTAAATGTCTCAGATGGTTGTATTCTGTCACAGCCCTCGCAATCCTTTGCAGGGACGCAGTCAGATTCCTTTCAATTCCTTTACCAGACAGAGATGCTGCAGGTCAGGACACTCTCAATAGTACTCCTGTGAAAATTGGTTAGGTGTGTGGATATGGAGCCTCACTCTCCTCAATCTCCTGAGGAAGTGGAGACGCTGCCGTGCTTTCTTGACCAAAGGGGTGGTGACGAAAACTAACCCCTGTAGAATGATAGTAATTTAGAACTGTGATACGTATTACATGTCAATACTCTTGAGATTACACGTGCTGTTGGTCAGTGAATGAACCTACACCTGGTTACGCAGCTGCTCCCTTACGAAACAAGTAACTTCGCTCATGCAGTCATGTGAAGAGAATGGACAAGGGATCAGCAGACGTTTGGAGTGCAGCCTGCGATCTATTATCGTCAACAGAGAGCAGGAAATTAAAGCGAATGCTCGCAAAAGTCTCTGTTTGCATCCCCATCAACAGCTTCTCTCTATAATTTATTTATTTTATGTCGAGATACAGCCCCTTCCTGCCCACTGGGCCAGACTGCCCAGCATCCCAACAATTTAACCCCAACCTAATCACAGGACAACTTGCAATGACCAATTAACCTATTAACTGTGGAAGGAAACCAGAGCACCTGGAAATAAAATCTCTCACTCAGCAACATACACAAATGCTGGAGGAACTCAGCAGGTCAGGCAGCATCTATGGAAATGAAAAAACAGACAATGTTTCAGGTTGAGACCCCTCATCAGGACTGGAAAGGAACAGGGTGGGGGAGAACTAGAACAAGAAGTTAGGAAGTTAGGGGGAAGGGGAAGGAGAACAAGCTGGAAAATGATAGGTGAAGCCAGCTGGGTGGGGGTGGGGATGAGGTAAGATGCTGGAATGCGGATGAAGTTAAAGGGCTGGAAAGGAAGGAATCTGACAGGAGAGGAGAGTCACCACGGGAGAAAGAGAAGGAAGAGAGGTGAGCGGGCATTCACCAGAATGAGAATGGTAGGGGAGGGAAGGACGAGGGGGATAAATTACTGAGAGTTAGAGAATTCGTTCACATGGCCGCTCTCCTCGTACGCAGATCATCATCATCATAGCTTGTCACACCAGACAGCCAGCCACCCTAGTGTTGTTTGGTTGATGTTGAGCAGGTCAGTGTCAGCTAGATCAGGTGAGAGTGGGCAGTTGTGCATGACGTGTTCAATGTTCTGTACCCTTTCGCCACACTCACAGGATTCGCTGGTCTTTAAATGTACGCAGGTGAAAAGATGGTTCCAATATTCTGAGACTGATGTGACTATTGGACTGTACTTTATATTGGTTTCCTTCAGTTTCTTGGTGTTGTCTTTCTTCTGGCTGATTGGTGGGTGGGTGATCCGTTAATTTTTTTGTGTGTGAAAGGGGAGGTTGGGAGTTTTGTTGCCACTGTCACCGTTCTTTTCTGTGAGTGAGGGGTCAGGGATTGTTAATGTCACAGTTTTTTTTCTGAGAATGACAGGGTTGGGGACTGTTATTGTCATTGTTTTTTCTGCGAATGAAGGGGCCGGGGATTGTTATTGTCACTGTTTCTTTCTGTGTGGGGTGGATTTTGGGATCTGCGACTTTTGTTTCTTTTCTTTTACATGCCGTGGGACGGGGGAGGGTGTGTGGATTTGATGTCTTTCCTTTCATCAACAACCATGGTCTTTCTGTATTTTATGGCTAGCTGGAGAAGACAAGTATCAGAGTTTGATTGTACATGCAGACTTTGACAACAAAATGAACATTTGAACCTTTGAACTCTGTATTCACGCCATTAGGCAGAATCACAATGAAGCAGGTGGCAGTCAAAGTAATTGATGTAACTCTGATATAGGAAATACCTCTGAAAGCAACCAATGTCTTTGCCTTCTCATTCACCTCTACACATTTCCATCTAATGCCTTCAAGATAAATTTCAACTCCTTTCTCCATCACGTGTTTATAAAACTTCTGATAAAATGATTATGTAGAGACATAAGGCCATAAGACATAGGAGCAGAATTAGGCCATTCAGCCCATCAAATCTGCTCTGCCGTTCCATCATGGCTGATTCATTATCCCTCTCAACCACATTCTCCTGCCTTCTCCCTGTCACCTTTGACACCTTAACAAATCAAGATCCTATCAACCTCTGCTTTACACACTGAATACCAGGTGTGTCGTCATCAAAGGGAATTAGGAGAAAATGGGGAATTAACGGTTGGAATCGTGACAACCTCCCCCTCTACCTACCTCCCTATCCCTTAGCTAGTAACTACAGACCTATTTCTAAACTTCCATTCCTGTTAAAGGTTCTCGGAAAGTTTATTCTTTGTCAATTGCTTCCCTACCTACACCAAAACAACATCTTGGAAAGATTTCAGTCAGGTTTTAAGGTTTATCATAGCACAGAGTCTGCCCTGCTGAATATGTACAATGACCTGCGGCTCTCTACCGACTCAGGTGACTCTGCCATCCTAATTCTTCTTGACCTCAGCGCAGCATTCAATACTGTGGATCACGCCATTTTACTAGACCGTCTCCAGTATGGGGTTGGTGTTGATGGCACTGCCTTGAACTGGTTCACATCCTACCTCAAAAATAGAAGCTTCTCCATCAACATAGGCAAATTTTCCTCTCCCCCAGCGTGTCTCTCCCGTGGGGTCCCACAAGGTTCCATCCCAGGTCCATTCTTTTCTCTATATACATGCTTCCCCCCAGTCAAATCAATCAAAAACATGACATTTCCTTCCATTGTTATGCAGACAACACACAGCTTTATCTCCCCTTGAAACCAAATGACCAGTCAAATCTAGTCAGCCTCATGAACTGCCTTGAGGACATAAAGTGTTGGATGGCACAAAACTTCTTACAGCTGAATGAAGGCAAGACTGAAGTTGTCCTATTTGGCCCCCCCCCCCCCGACTCTATCAAAGTGATTACCAACAGTCTTGGTAACTTGTCCACCCTTATCAAACCCCATGTCAAAAACCTTGGTGTGATATTTGATTCCGCCTTTAAGTTTGACAAGACTCGTATGGCCAGATTTGGGAACAGCTTCTTTCCAACAGTGATAAGACCGCTGAACGGATCCTGACCCGGATCTGGGCCGTAGCCTCCAAATATCCGGACCTGCCTCTCGGTTTTTTTGCATTAACTTACTTTCCATTTTTCTATTTTCTATTTATGATTTATAATTTAAATTTTTAATATTTACTAATTTTTACTATTTTAAATATTTAATATTTGTAATCCAGGGAGTGGGAAGTGCAGAATCAAATATCGCTGTGATGATTGTACGTTCTAGTACCAATTGCTTGGCGACAATAAAGTATAAAGTATAAAGTTAATGCAGTAGTAAAAGCCAGTTTTTTCCAGCTTCATACTATTGCCCAAATCAAGTCGTTTCTCTCTTTCAAAGATCTCGAGAAAGTCATCCATGCCCTTATATCCTCCCGCTTGGACTACTCCAACTCCCTGTATACTGGGATTAGTCAGTCGTCCCTGTCCCATCTGCAACTGGTCCAGAACGCCGCAGCCAGGCTCCTGACAGGTGCCCGGAAGAGGGACCATATTACTGCTATCCTGGCCTCCCTCCACTGGCTGCCAGTGTGGTTCAGAATTGATTTTAAGGTTCTCCTGTATGTTTATAAACCCCTAAATGGGCTGGTCCCCTCCTATATCACAGACCTTCTAACCCCTTATTCCACTTCCAGGTCCCTCAGCTCGGCTGACTTGGAGCTCCTGACTGTCCCGCGATCTGAATTTAAGCTCAGGGGTGACCGCGCTTTGCTATTGTAGCCCCTAGACTGTGGAACAGCATTCCCCTCCCTATCAGATCTGCCCCCTCCATCAACTCTTTTAAATCCAGGCTCAAAACTTACCTTTATTCACTAGCATTTGAAACCCCCTGATCTGGCTGATTTTTGGCTTGTGCCTAGGCCCCTGTGTTGTTTATTTTGTGCCTATAAGCTGTTTGCCTTGTTGGTTATGTCTGTGTTTCTCGTATTTGTGATTTTAGCTATCTGTTATGGTTTGTACAGCACTTTGGTCAACATGGGTTGTTTTTAAATGTGCTTTATAAATAAATTTGACTTGACTTGACTTGACTTGACTCTGATATAACGTGTAACCTTGGACATTCAGCTCCCAACTACAACCATCCTTCAGCCACGATTCAGTGATGGCCACAACATCATACCTAGCAATCTGGAATATTGCAACAAGATCATCCACCTTATTTCTTACACTACACGCATTTAGATACAACACCTTGAGTAAATTTGCTGTCCTTCCTGATTCTGCATCCCTAATGTTTTGATACTCAGCCTGTTGGCTGTAACTAAGTCCCATCAGCTGCCTACACTTCCTGACAGTCTGACTGCACGCTATCTTTACATTTTTACCATCTGTCCTATCCTGAGTTCCTTCACTCCGGTTCTCACCCCTCTGCCAAATTAGTTTGATCCCTCCCCAATAGCTCTAACAAACCTGCCCAGGAGAATGTTGGTCTCCCCCTCGGGTTCAGGTGCAACCCGTCACTTTTGAACAGGTCATACCTCCCCCAGAAGAGATCCCAGTGATCCAAGAACCTGAAGCCCTGTCCCCGTACCAGCTTCTCAGCCACGCATTTCAAAGATTTCAAAGGTACATTTAATGTCAGAGAAATGTATTCAGTATACATCCTGAAATGTTTTTTTTTGCAACCATCCACAAAAACAGAGGAGTGCCCCCAAAGAATGACACAGTTAAATTTTAGAACCCCAAAGCCCCCCCAGCTCCCCCCCATGCGTGAGCAGCAGCAAAGCAACAATCCCCCCTCCCCCACCAGCAAAAAAAAGCATCGGCACCTCCACCGAGCACTCAAGTGTGCAGCAAAGCAGCAGCAAAGACACAGACTTGCAGTACCCCAAAGACTATTTGACATACCACTGGCTCTCTCTCTCCCTAATAAGGGAGAAAGAGGTGTCTCTGTTTCACAGCGAGAGGGGAGACATAACAAACAACTCGCTGGTGTACGATGTTAAAAGACGGTTGCGTCACTTCTTCCGAGCTCTGTGCCCAAAGATCTCGGGTCTCTGGGCACACAGCCAGAGATCTTCCGTCTCCTACGACACACCGATTTCCTGCCGGGACACTGACCCTCGGTCTGCCCGTCTCAGCCACGAGATCCCGGAACTCCGAAGACGAGCTAATCTCTTTGGCCGCATCCTTGGCATATCGAATAACAGCCAGTCGTGAAACCCCGAGAGTGGGTCCCATTTCTGCAAAGAACCAAAGTCAGGGTCTTCAACAGAAACCTGAAAGGGAAAAATAGAGGTATTGAAGATGGAAGTAGAGCTGTTTCCGAGGATGCAAGCAAAGGACTCACTGTTAGTTGCCATTGTCTCCTCCTAAGCTCCTTTATCTGCCAAGTCACCCTGTTTCTACCCTCACTGGCACATGGCACAGGCAGCAATCCAGAAATTACTACCCGGGAGGCCCTGCTTCTCACCTTTCTACCTAGCTCTCTAAATTCTCTTTTCAGGACCTCATTACTTTTCCTTCCTATGTCATTGGTACCAATATGTACCAAGACATCCGGCTGCTCTCCCTCCCTCTCCAAAATGTTGTGGATATGATCTGAGACATCCCTGACCCTGGCACCTGGGAGGCAACATTCCATCCGGGTGTTCCGTTCACGTCCACAGAATCTCCTGTCTGTTCCCTTCACTATTGAGTCTCCTATCACCACCACTCCCTTCTTCTCTCTCTTTCCCTTCTGCACCATGGACCCATGCCCAATGCCTATAAAACCCGGACCCAAAGCATTCTCCTGGGAGGTCATCCCCCACAAAAGTATCCAAAGTGGTATACTTGTTTTTGAAGGGAATGGCCAGAGGGGTGCTCTGCTCTGCCTATTTCCATTTCTCCTGACAGTCACCCAGCTACTCACCTCCTGCAACTTTGAGGTGACTGCTTCCTTGTAACTTTGATCAATGATCTCCTCATTCTCCCCTACAAGCCAAAGGTCATCCAGCTGCTGCTCCAGATCCCTAACACGGTCTTCAAGGAGCTGTAGCTGGATGCACTTCACGCAGACGTAGTTCTCCGGCAGACTCTGGATCTCCCAGTTCTCCAATATCTGGCACAAACAGCACACCGCAGCCGTTTAAATGATACAGTAAGAGAGGGAAAAAAAACAAAAAAATTATGGAGACAAGGCAGGAGAGTGGGGTTGGGAGGGAAAGTGGATCAGCCAAAATGAAATGATGGAGAAAACTTGATGGACCAAATGTTGTGATTCTGCTCCTTATTTTCTGGTCTGTGTGGTTTTCTGAAACCATTGTTGACTGCACAATGCTTTAGGTTTCATAAGTGGAATGTAAAGGAAGGGGGCCCCATTTCAGCTTATGTGGCTGAATTGAAGACAATGTCCAATCATTGTGAGTTCAGTGGTGGGCTTGTTAATGCACAGTGAGATCCTTTAGATTGTGGAATCTTACAAGAAAGTATTTACAAGCGGCTCCTAACCGAAGCACAGTGAGTTGTAGTCAGGAATGAAAGTGAGTGTGAACAAAATTATAATGTCTAAACTGGAGGTTCCCGAAGTTTTTTTATGCCAGGGCTGACCATTAACTGAGGGGATGTTTGACCCCAGAGGGGCATCCTGGTCTAAATAGAAACCTAACTGGCCACACTAATCATGTTGCTCTTGTGCTAGGGGCTCATGTACAGCAAACCAATGTAGGTTTAATGTGAAACTTGCAGAAAATGCTAAAAAAAGAACACATACTAAGAGCATGTCAGGCAAACAAAATTAACTGGACTACAGAGGGAAGAGTAAAAGCTAAAGAGTCAAGCTTCAGTTTCAGAAGAGTAACAACCTACACGCTGTTGATGAAAAATCTGAAGATGCTGGGAGTGACAGGGATGGGTAGGCTCGAGATTTATAATGTGCAAACTAACAGCAGACCAGCAATATGGTTCACACTAGAAGCGAACAGCAAATTAATTAAAAAGCAATTGGACATTGGCTTGGCTGTTTCAGTCATTCCACAAAATGAGTTTTCAAAGATACTGAAGTGAAGCCTGCAAATATCCAACCAAGAACTTATACTGGAGTACAGATAACTGCAGTGGGAATAATGACATTTGCAACAGTGAAATACACCAACCAACAATCCACATTGGGCTTGTGTTTGGTAAAGACAGGAGGACCAGCATGGTGGGGATACGATTGCTTGTTTCAGTGCTTCAGAAATCTGATAACAGTGGGGAGGGGTTAACTGTCCATTCAGAAATCTGGTAACAGTGGGGAGGGGTTAACTGTCCATTCAGAAATCTGGTAACAGTGGGGAGGGGTTAACTGTCCATTCAGAAATCTGATAACAGTGGGGAGGGGTTAACTGTCCATTCAGAAATCTGGTAACAGTGGGGAGGGGTTAACTGTCCATTCAGAAATCTGGTAACAGTGGGGAGGGGTTAACTGTCCATTCAGAAATCTGATAACAGTGGGGAGGGGTTAACTGTCCATTCAGAAATCTGGTAACAGTGGGGAGGAGTTAACTGTCCATTCACAATCTGATAACATTGGGGAGGGGTTAACTGTCCATTCAGAAATCTGGTAACAGTGGGGAGGGGTTAACTGTCCATTCAGAAATCTGATAACAGTGGGGAGGGGTTAACTGTCCATTCAGAAATCTGATAACAGTGGGGAGGGGTTAACTGTCCATTCAGAAATCTGGTAACAGTGGGGAGGGGTTAATTGTCCATTCAGAAATCTGATAACAGTGGGGAGGGGTTAACTGTCCATTTAGAAATCTGATAACAGTGGGGAGGGGTTAACTGTCCATTCAGAAATCTGATAACAGTGGGGAGGGGTTAACTGTCCATTCAGAAATCTGATAACAGTGGGGAGGGGTTAACTGTCCATTCAGAAATCTGGTAACAGTGGGGAGGGGTTAATTGTCCATTCAGAAATCTGAGAACAGTGGGGAGGGGTTAACTGTCCATTTAGAAATCTGATAACAGTGGGGAGGGGTTAACTGTCCATTCAGAAATCTGATAACAGTGGGGAGGGGTTAACTGTCCATTCAGAAATCTGATAACAGTGGGGAGGGGTTAACTGTCCATTCAGAAATCTGGTAACAGTGGGGAGAGTTCATTGTCTGTTCAGAAATGTGGTAATAGTGGGGAGAGTTTGCTGTCTGTTCAGAAGTCTGATAACACTGGCGAGGTGTTTTTTTGCTATCTGTTCAGAAATCCATGATGGAAGGAGCTGTTATCAGTTTTATGAAATTGTCTCTTTCAATATTAAATTATTAATTTTTGTAGTCAAGGTTCAGTTTATTTGAACTAACAGAGCTTTTTTTTGTGAAGGGCAGTTTAGTTTGCATTCAGGTACGTGTTATTTTAATCAGATATCTTTTTCCCATGTTGATAAATATATAAAACACAAAGGAAATGGAAACGTATCCATATGGCTTCAAAAATAACATTATTTCCTTTTGCGTCAAGTCCAATATCAGATCTGTATTAACAGGATATACACCTGAGAAACGGCTTATTATACCAGATAGAACATTTACTTTATTAACTCACATTTAATGATTTTGTAACTATTGGATACTTTACTAAACCTGTTTGTTTGTTATGCAGCAGAACAGTAACATTTTAAGTGAGATCCTTGTCATAGCAATTATCCACCTCCTTTAGCACAGATGGACTGAGAGTGTTGCAATAAATCGCTCGTTTAGATGCTAACATGAAACAGATACAGAAGTAACACTTGTGGTTTCTTCCTGTAAACATAGAAACATAGAAACATAGAAAATAAGTGCAGGAGTAGGCCATTCGGCCCTTCGATCCTGCACAGCCATTCAGTATGATCATGGCTGACCATCCAACTCAGAACCCTGTACCTGCCTTCTCTCCCTACCCCCGATCCCTTTAGCCACAAGGGCCAAATCTAACTCCCTCTTAAATATAGCCAATAAACTGGCCTCAACTGTTTCATGTGGCAGAGAATTCCACAGATTCACCACTCTCTGCGTGAAGAAGTTTTTCCTCATCTCGGTCCTAAAAGGTTCCCCTTTATCCTCAAACTGGGACCCCTCGTTCTGGACTTCCCCAACATTGGGAACAATCTTCCTGCATCTAGCCTGTCCAATCCCTTCAGAATTTTATATGTTTCAATAAGATCCCCTCTCAATCTTCTAAATTCCAGAGAGTATAAGCCTAATCGATCCAGTCTTTAATCATATGGAAGTCCTGCCATCCAAGGAATCAATCTGGTGAAACTTCTTTGTATCCCTCTATGGCAAGAATGTCTTTCCTCAGATTAGGGGACCAAAACTGCACACAATACTCCAGGTGTGGTCTCACCAAGGCCTTGTACAACTGCAGTAGTACCTCCCTGCTCCGGTACTCAAATCCTCTCGCTATAAATGCCAGCATACCATTCGCCTTTTTCACCGCCTGCTGTACCTGCATGCCCACTTTCAATGACTGGTGTATAATGACACCCAGGTCTCGTTGCACCTCCCCTTTTCCTAATTGGCCACCATTCAGATAATAATCTGTTTTCCTGTTTTTGCCACCAAAGTGGATAACCTCACATTTATCCACATTAAATTGCATCTGCCATAAATTTGCCCACTCACCTAACCTATCCAAGTCACCCTGCATCCTCTTAGCATCCTCCTCACAGCGAACACTGCCGCCCAGCTTCGTGTCATCCGCAAACTTGGAGATGGTGCATTTAATTCCCTCGTCTAAGTCATTAATAATATATATTGTAAACAACTGGGGTCCCAGCACTGAGCCTTGTGGTACCCCACTAGTCACTTCCTGCCATTCTGAAAAGGTCCCGTTTATTCCCACACTTTGCTTCCTGTCTGCCAACCAATTCTCTATCCACATCAATACCATACCCCCATACCGTGTGCTTTAAGTTTGCACACTAATCTCCTGTGTGGGACCTTGTCAAAAGCCTTTTGAAAATCCAAATATACCACATCCACTGGTTCTCCCCTATCCACTCTACTAGTTACATCCTCAAAAAATTCTATGAGATTCGTCAGACATGATTTTCCTTTCACAAATCCATGCTGACTTTGTCCGATGATTTCACCACTTTCCAAATGTGCTGTTATCACATCTTTGATAACTGACTCTAGCATTTTCCCCACCACCGATGTCAGGATAACCAGTCTATAATTCCCCGGTTTCTCTCTCCCTCCTCGTTTAAAAAGTGATGTTACATTAGCCACCCTCCAATCCTCAGGAACTAATCCAGAATCTAAAGAGTTTTGAAAAATTATCACTAGTGCATCCACTATTTCTTGGGCTACTTCCTTAAGCACTCTGGGATGCAGACCATCTGGCCCTGGGAATTTATCTGCCTTTAATCCCTTCAATTTACCTAACACCACTTCCCTACTAACATGTATTTCACTCAGTTCCTCCATCTCTCTAGACCCTCGGTCCCCTACTATTTCCAGAAAATTATTTATGTCCTCCTTAGTGAAGATAGAACCAAAGTAGTTATTCAATTGGTCTGCCATGTCCTTGTTCCCCATGATCAATTCACCTGTTTCTGACTGTAAGGGACCTACATTTGTCTTAACCAATCTTTTTCTTTTCACACATCTATAAAAGCTTTTACAGTCAGTTCTTATGTTCCCTGCCAGCTTTCTCTCATAATCTTTTTTCCCTTTCCTAATTAAGCCCTTTGTCCTCCTCTGCTGGACTCTGAATTTCTCCCAGTCCTCAGGTGTGCCACTTTTTCTGGCTAATTTGTATGTTTCTTCTTTGGAATTGATACTATCCCTAATTTCCCTTGTCAGCCACGGGTGCACTACCTTCCCTGGTTTATTCTTTTGCCAAACTGGGATGAACAATCGCTGTAGTTCATCCATGTGATCTTTAAATGCTTGCCATTTCATATCCACCATCAACTCTTTAAATATCATTTGCCAGTCTATCTTAGCTAATTCGCGTCTCATACCTTCAAAGTTATCCTTCTTTAAGTTCAGAACCTTTGTTTCTGAGTTAACTATGTCACTTTCCATCTTAATGAAAAATTCCACCATATTATGGTCACTCTTACCCAAGGGGCCTCGCACGACAAGATTGCTAACTAACCCCTCCTCAATACCCAGTCTAGGATAACCTGCTCTCTAGTTGGTTCCTCAACATGTTGGTTCAAAAAACCATCCCGCATACATTCCAAGAAATCCTCTTCCTCAGCACCCTTACCAATTTGGTTCACCTAATCTATATGTAGATTGAAGTCACCCATTATAACTGCTGTCCCTTTATTGCACACATTTCTAATTTCCTGTTTAATACCATCTCCAACCTCACTACTATTGTTAGGTGGCCTGTACACAACTCCCACCAGCGTTTTCTGCCCCTTAGTGTTATGCAGCTCTACTCATATCGATTCCACATCCTCCCGGCTAATGTCCTTCCTTTCTATTGTGTTAATCTCCTCTTTAACCAGCAACACCACCCCACCTCCTTTTCTTTCATGTCTATCCCTCCTGAATATTGAATATCCCTGAATGTTGAGCTCCCATCCTTGGTCACCCTGGAGCCATGTCTCTGTGATCCCAACTATATCATATTGATTAATAACTATCTGCACATTCAATTCATCCACCTTGTTACGAATGCTCCTTGCATTGACACACAAAGCCTTCAGGCTCGCTTTTACAACACTCTTAGCCCTTATACAATTATGTTGAAAAGTGGCCCTTTTTGATTTTTGCCCTGGATTTGTCGGCCTGCCACTTTTACTTTTCATCTTACTACTTTTTGCTTCTACCCTCATTTTACACCCCTCTGTCTCTCTGCACTTGTTCCCATCCCCCTGTATGAGGTAGGTAAAGACCTACCTCATACAACACAGCACATAATAAACAAACCAGTCTCTATACATGGCCATCTTGCTGACGGGAACTATCACAAGGAACATCAGAGTCACATAATCAAAAAGGCCTGGATAGAGTGGATGTGGAGAGGATGTTTCCTATAGTGGGAGAGTCTAAGACCAGAGGGAACAGTTTTAGAATAGAGGGACATCCATTTTGAATAGAGATCAGGAGGAATTTCTTTAGCCAGAGTGTGGTGAATCTGTGGAATTCATTGCACAGACAGCTGCGGAGGCCAAGTCATTGTGTGTATTTAAAATAGGTTAGTCAGGTCATCACAGGTTACAGGGAGAAGACAGAGAATGGAGTTGAGGGGAATAATAAATCAGCCATGATGGAATGGTGGAGCAGACTCGATGGGTGGAATGGCCTAATTCTACTCCTATGTTTTATGGTCTAATATTAGCATAGAATTTGGGCTAAGTAGGTGGCCTTTACAGTGGGTCTTAGAGAGGCCAGAGAGACAGAGACGAAGATGGGCAGAGATGGAGATGAGGAATTCCAGAGGGACAGAGATGGAGGTGAGGAATTCCAAAGAAACAGAGATGAAGATGGCAGAGATGGAGGTAAGGAATTCCAGAGGAACAGAGATGAAGATGGCAGAGATGGAGGTGAGGAATTCCAGAGCTCAGAATCTCAACTACTGGCTCCCAATCTGCTCAAAATCTTGTAGGATATGTGGGCAGGGTGATGCTAAGGATTTCAGCATGTCCGTAACATACTCATTATTAATAATGACATAACTTTGTTTGAAGATTGACATGAAAAGTAAAGACAATGCAATATATTCAGCACACCATCATCCTGAGCTACAGTGCTGAGAGCACTTGTCAGAAATGCTCTGAAGTACTATTGCTTGGAGATTTGCGGGAGGAGGGGAGTGGGTATAACTAATAGACCAATAGTGTCTTCTCTTAAAAACAACTCAGGAGCCACTGACATAGTTTCACTCAGCTCCTTTCTCTCTGCTGTCAGATTTCTAAATGGACAATGGACACAAGATTACTGCATCACTACTTTTTTTGCTCTCTTTTTGCGCTATTCATTTAATTTTATATGTATATTTACGTTATAGTCTTTTTACTATGATATATTGTAATGTATTGCAGCAAGAAAAGAAAACATTTCCCGTTTCTCAGTGATATTAATCCTGACTCTGGTATGCCTCGGAAGGTAAAACCACCATTACCAAATTCAGTGGCGTGTCATTGGCATAAAGGATTAGAGCTGACGAACAAAGCAAACTTAGCAAAGACATACAGGCAGTCTAGTTCAGACCTTTGGGTCTAAATCCTCTTTCAGGGTCACAGAGAATAAGCTATTGACATTTGCGTTCTGTTGGCACCTCCCCAATCCAGAAGGGTATTCCATGAAGGAGTTAGCTTTACTGATCTACGTGAATGAAGCCATATCTCCAACGCAAGAAATAAGCAAACGCCTTCTGTCTTATGTGATCTATTACGTTGTGCCACACAACATGCCAGAGGGGAAAGCATGCCCAGGATGGATTTTGATCTAATTCCACCAAGATAGTAGTATTAGTAGAAGTAGTAATAATAATAATAATAACAGAAATAAATCTGCTCTCTAATTTACCGAATGGGATGAAAATCTATTATCAAATCAGAAACATTGAAACAAGTTATACCTTAACACATCTTCTATACATGGATGACTTGAAATTAGACGTTCCTTCATCAGTAAACTTAAAGCAATTAATACAAACAGTAGAAATATTTTGAAAAGATATAAACATGAACTTTGGACTAGATAAGTGCAGAATATTAAACATAAAGGGGAAATAGAGCTGGGAGAATGTAAAACAGAGCAGCGGGGTACATATGAAATATATGAGTATCTGGGATGTCAACAAGCAAAGAAAATAGATCATAGTGTGATAAAGGGGGAAATTTTCAACAAAAATTACCTCAAGGCTTAAAAAATTCTGTCAAACAGAGCTGAATAGTAAAAATTATAAGAAAGGCAATAAACACTTTCACTGTCCCCTTATTAACATATTCTTTTGGCATAATGTCTTGGTCTGAAACTGATCTGGAAAAGTTACACAGAAAAATAAGAACTCCAATGACAAATTTTAGAAAACTATGTATACTCAAACATGCTTAGATTAACACTACCTAGGACAGAAGGAGGAAGAAGAATAACAGACTTAAAATATTTACACAACAGTCAGATATAACATTTAAGGATATATTTTTATTAGTAAAAACAGGATTCAGCACTTCATGTGAGCATATGCGATTCTGGTAACAAGTATACACGACTAAAATTAAAGCAAAACCCAGAAAAATGAAGAAATTATCACTATTGAAGAAAGAGTTAACCAATTGAACAGCATGACCCTCCATGGAAGACATCCCCATGATCTGAGCAGACTAGATGTCGACAAGGAAGCATTGAACACCTGGCTCACAGTTGGAGACCTCTTCCTAGAAACAGAGGAGTTCCTTAGGGCAATACAGGACCAGGTGGTTAATACAAACAATGATCAAAAATACACAATAAAAGACCAAAAAAACCAAGATGCTAAATGCAGAAAATGCCAAATGAAACCAGAAACAATCCAACACATCACAGGATCCTGCAGCGGTTTAACTCAATCTGATTACTGACACAGGCACAATCAAGTGGTAAACATCATTCACCAATGTCTTGCTTTAAAAAACAAACTCATAAAAGAAACCATACCTTACTATAAATGTGAGACTAGTCCAGTTTTATAGTAAGAATCCTTCAAATTATATTACGACTGATCTGTTACTACAGACAGGACAATCCATAATAACCTGCTACATATAATATTACAGAAAAAACAAGCTATAACAACTTACTTGTTCCAAATGTTTACAATAGACAAAAATACATGTGAAAAACACCAGAAACATAAAAGAGGAATTGAAAGACTATGGAACATGAACAGGATACACATTGTCCCAATAGTTATATCTACAATTGGTTTAGTCCCAACGTCACTACACAATAGCATTAAACAATTCGGCTTACACGGCAATATTGATGTAAATCTCCAGAAAGCCACAACACTAAACACCACTAGAATTGTCAGTAAGTTCCTAGCATTTGAGAAACCAGTACTACCCGTGCCACGTGACATTGAGTATTGGAATAGAGTGAGGTGGAGGATAAATGCGTGGCTGAGAGATTGGAGCAGGGGGCAAGGATTCAGATTTCTGGATCATTGGGACCTCTTTTGGGGCAGGTGTGACCTGTCCAGGGGGATCAATATCCTGGCGGGGAGGTTTGCTAATGCTATTGGGGAGAGTTTAAACTAGAATCGCAGGGGATGGGAACCAAACTGAAGTGACTGGGGAAGAGGCGGTTGGCTCACAAATAGAGAAAGCTTGGAGACAGTGTGTGAGGGAGGATAGGCAGGTGATAGAGAAGGGATACACTCAGACCAATGGTTTGAGATGTGTCTATTTTAATGCAAGAAGAATCATGAACAAAGCGGATGAGCTTAGAGCGTGGATCAGTACTTGGAGCTATGATGTTGTGGCCATTGAGAGCCTTAAAACAACTGAGAGAATTTTAAAGTCAATTCTAAAATATACAGGAAGCCAATGCAGAGTAGCTAGGACAGGAGTGATCTGCTCCCTCAACACACACAAAATGCTAGAGGAACTCAGCAGGCTACGCAGCATCCATGGAAAAGAGTACAGTCAACATTTCAGTCCAAAACCCTTCATCAGGACCTCTTATGTTCCCTCATTCTGTTCTTAGTTAAAAGTCTAGCATCAGCATTCTAAATGTGTAGAAGTTTGCCAGTAGGTTGCTTTGGAGGACCTGTGAGGAGTGCATTGCAGTAATTAGCATGGATAGAGGATTGGTTAACTAATAGAAAGCAGACAGTTGGGATACATGGGTGTTACTCTGGTTGGCAGTCAGTGGTGAGTGGTGTGCCAGAGGGGTCGGTGCTGGGCCACAACTGTTCACGATATACATTAATGATCTGGAAGAGGGGACTGAGTGTAGTGTATCTAAGTTTGCTGATGAGACTAAATTGAGCAGAAAAGCAAATTGTGCCGAAGATATGGAGAGTCTGCAGAGAGATAAAGATAGGTTAAATGAGTGGGCCAAGGTCTGGCAGATGGAATACAATGTTGGTAAATGTGAGGTCATCCACTTTGGAAGGAAAATAGAAGAGCAGATTATTATTTAAATGGTATAAAATTGCAGCATGCTGCTGGGCAGAGGGACTTGGGAGTGCTTGTGCATGAATCACACAAGGTTGGTTTGCAGGTACAGCAGACTATCAGGAAGGCAGATGGAATGTTGGCCTTCATTGCTAGAGGGATTGAATTCAAGAGCAGGGAGGTCACGCTGCAACTATACAGGGTACTGGTGAGGCTGCACCTGGAGTTCTGTGTGCAGTTCTGGTTTCCATACTTGAGGAAGGATATACTGGCTTTGGAGGCAGTGCAGACGAGGTTCACCAGGTTGATTCCAGGGATGAAGGTGAGGAGAGATTGAGTTGCCTGGGACTATACTCTCTGGAATTCAGAAGAACGAGAGGGGATCTTATAGAAACATACAAAATTATGAAAGGGATAGATAAGATAGAGGCAGGAAAGTTGTTTCCACTGGTAGGTGAGACTAGAACTCGGGGACACAGCCTCAAGATTTGGGGGAGTAGATTTAGGATGGAGATGAGGAGGAACTGCTTTTCCCAGAGAGTGGTGAATCTGTGTTCTTATCTAGTCTCTTCAATATAAAGGTGTGAATTAGTTTTTTAACATCATTACGTGACAGAATCGAATGTTCTGTACCTTTGCAATGTTTCCTCAGTGTAGAAACGCTGCTCTGGTCACTTTCTTTATGTGGCATTTAAAACTGATATCTGAATCAAGGGTAACAGCCAAGCTTGTTACTTCTGATTTTACAAGGGCAGCCAAGTTGCCAAGTTTATAAGACTATCAGATATACCAACAGAATTAGGCCATTTTGGCCTATTGGGTCTATCCGGAAGTCATTCGAATGTGCAAATGCTCTGCAGCTAGATTTGGTTAATAATTTGACCTAGATCCTGAAACACATCTTAAAATGTTCTGTTGGTGTCTCATGAACTTGTGCATCATAAACAAAAGGACAGATTGAAGATGGTGTAGAAGGTTACAATTCATTGAAAGGCAAATTGGACTAGTTAGATAACACTTCGTGGAAGCTGCCCCAAGCATAATGGAGCTTTACCTTTCATCAGTGCTGAAGCTTTATATGGAATGGCAATAAACATTAATATTAAAATGGTTTAAGCATGAAATAGAAACGCAAGTGCAGTGAGAAAGAGTTTGTATTTCAGGTTAAAGAGTTCACATGAAAAATAAATCTTTGAGATATTAACTACGCCTCTCTCTGAAGGTTTCTCCTTTTCTGTAGAATGTTTCAACCATTTCACCTTTTACATAAAATGTCAAAATTAATAGCCTTCAATAGTTTGACTGTTTTATTGATCAAAAGTGCCACCTACAGCTCAATGCTACCAAACTCCTTTGAGCGCGAAGTGTGGGTAGTTTTAAAACAGAACCAACCAGGAGGTTCCAGCCTAGATTTCTGGTGTGTGCTGGATCAGTGGATGCCAGAGAACAGTTGGGCCTTTGCAAATTCCTCTTCTCCTGTGCACCTGAGAAAGGGTTTACCAATTCCTCTTCTCCAATGCACCTGAGAAAGGGTTCACCAATTCCTCTTCTCCAATGCACCTGAGAAAAGGTTCACCAATTCCTCTGTAAATTTCTTTGCAGTTGGTAGAAGTGATTTTGTGATGTTATAAGATTTATCATATCCTAGTATGATAAGACAGGCTCTTGATCTCATGATTTACCTCATTATGACCTTGTACCTTATTGTTTTATATCTTGATAAGCAGCCTTATGCATGGCACCTTAACAAACACCTTCTGAAAATCCAGGTAAATGACATCCACTGCCTCTCCTTTGTCCACCTTGCTTGTTACTTCCTCAAAGAACTCTACCAAATTTGTCAGGCAAGATTTCCCTTGACAGAAACCATGCTGACGTTGACTTATTTTATCATTATGCCCTATAATTTCCTTTCTTTCACCTGCCTCCTTTTTTAAAGAGTGGAGTGACATTTGCAATCTTCTGGTTTTTGGGGACCATACTAGAATCAAGTGATTCTTGAAAGATCATGACTAATGCATCACCTATCTCTTCAGTAGTGTCTCTCAGGACTCTGGGATGTAGTCCATCTGGTCCAGGTGACGTATCTACCTTAAGACCTTTGAGTTTGCCAAAGCACCAGAGGGTGATGATGGGCAGGCAGGAGATAAGGTGAGAGAGGGAAAAGGGGATGGGGACTAGTGAAGGTGGGGGAGGGGGAAGTTTGAGAAATCGATGTTCATACCATCAGGTTGGAGGCTACCCAAATGGAATACAAGGTGTTGTTCCTCCAACCTAAGTGTGGCCTCATCACGACAGTGGAGGAGGCCATGGATGGCCATATTGGAATGGGAATGGGAAGTGGAATTAAAATGGGTGGCCACTGGGAGATCTGGGTTTTTCTGGTGGACAAAGCATCGGTGCTCGGTGAAGTGGTCTCCCAATCTACATCGGGTCTCATCGATATACAGGAGGCCATACCGGGAGCACCGGACACAGTATATGTTCCCAACAGACTCACTGGTGAAGTGTCGCCTCACCTGGAAGAACAGTTTGGGTCCCTGAATGGTAGTGAGGGAGGAGGCAGGTGGAACCTGCCCCTACACCTCATGGAAGAAAGAGAAAGGGTGTGGGAGGCAATGGGCAGGCAAGAAGATAAGACCAGAGCTTCTGTCCTCTTCTATTAGATTCCCTCTTCTCTAGCCCCGTATCTCTTTCATGAATCAACTTCCCAGCTCTTTACTTCATCCATCCCCTCCTGGTAACACCTATCACTCTGTGTTCCTCACCCTTTCCCCTCCCCCCACCTTTTAAATATACTCATCTTTTTCTCTCCAGTCCTGCTGAAGGGTCTCGGCCCAAAACATTGACTATACTCTTTTCCTTAGATGCTGCCTGGCCTGCTGGGTTCCTCCAGCATTTTGTGTGTGTTCACTGATTGGAACATCTGACTCCAAATAGCTTTTATAGGAGGCATTACCTCAGTGGTTCACATACTTTTTCCAACAATACATGTAATTCCCAATCATTTTTCTCAATAAACAAATGAACAAGTGTGATTTTTTTTAGTGTTATTTATTTAACTGTGTTCTCTTTATCCAGCTTTAGGATAGGTAAAGAGAACCCATATTTATGCAGAAATAGAGAAAATTCAGGGTTCACGAACTTTCTACCACGATATCGAATAATAAAAGGCCTAAATACAGTGCATGTGGAGAGAATATTTCTTTTGGTGAGAGAGTCTAGGACCAGAGGACGCATGCTCAGAATAGAGGGACATTCGCTTAGGACAGAGATGAGGAATTTCTTTCCTCAGAGAGTGGTGAATCTGTGGAATTCATTGCCGCGGACGGCTGTGGAGCCCAAGTCTTTGAGTATACTTAAAGCAGAGGTTGATAAGTTCATGATTAGTAAAAGGTTATGAGGAGAAAGCAGGTGAATAGGATTGGGAGGGATAATAAATCAGCCATGATGAAATGGCGGAGCAGAGTGACAGGACAGATGGTCTAGTTCTGCTCCGATATCTTATGGTGTTATGGTCTTTTCACAGGCACCATGTTGCATATTAAAACATGTTCATTTTAGTTTTCTTTTTATAGTTTTCATCGCAGTTATTCATTTTCACAAAGCTCACTTGGTTGAGAACCATCATAAGGTATTGTTGCATACTTTATACTGGATCATTTTATCAACCTTGCTAGGCAGAGAGAAAATCAATTTCCTCCTTGTCTATCAGTGCAGCAGCAATAAATGTGGTATTAGCTGTCCAAGTCATGATTGTGCAGGATTAGGAAGAATTGTCCTTTTTTGTGCCTGGATTATAGATAGAGCTGAAGGGCAGTAAATCTTCTATTTAATTATCAGTGTGATTTATATTGCAGGCAAACAGTAACCGGGGAAACAGATGAGGAACTGTCACACTGCTATTTGGGCTGCAGAAAGCTGTAAACTCACTCAGCTCCATCATGGGCGCTAGCCACCCCAGCTTTGTGACATGATGGAGGAGCGGTGCCTCGAAAGGCAGCATCCATCACTGAGGGCCCCCATCACACAGGGCGTGCCCTCTCCTCATCGCTACCGTCAGGGAGAAGGTACAGGAGCCTGAAGACACACACTCAGCGATTCAGGAATCCCCTCTGCCTTCAGATTTCTGGATAGACAATGAACCCACTTACACAATCTCATTTTTTTTTCTGTTTTTGCACAACTTAATTTAATGTCTTTAGTACTTACACTTTTTACAGTAATTTACAGTTTTTATTATTCAGTATTGCAATGCCCTGCTGCCACAAAACAACAAATTTCACACCATATCACAGTGAGATTCAACCTGATTCTGATTGTAGTGCTGGGTTATGTTTTTTTTGCATTAATTTGATTTTGATTATTTAAACTCAAAACTAACTACTTAGCAATCAAAATGTTTTAGCTAATGAGTACAAATTCTACATATTCTCTATGTATCTGCAATAACCAGAATTAAGCTTCATCTAATATCTTATCTTGATGGTTATTGTTATCATGGAATCAAATCTTCTCTAGTTAGTTAACATAAAACAATAGAATGGTACAGCACAGGAACAGGCCCTTGGCCCACAATGTTGTATCGAACCAAATGAATTAGTAATCAACTGGCCAACTAAGTTAGTCTCTTCGGCCTACACAATGTCCCTATCCCTCCATTTTCCTCACATTCATGTGCGTCTAAACTGTCCCTCAAACGTCTCTGATGTATCTGCCTCTACACCACCCCAGGCAGCACGTTCCAGACACCCTCCACTCTCTGTAAAAATACTTGCCCCTCACGACTTTGAACTTACCCCCCCCTCACCTTAAATGTATGCCCTCTGGTATTAGACGTCTCCACTCTGGAAAAAGATACTGTCTATTCTATCTGTGCCTTCCATAATCTTATAAAGCTCCATCAGATCTCTCCTCAACCTCTGCCACTCCAGAGAAAAGAACCCAAGTTTGTCCAACCTCTTGTAGCACATGCCCTCTCATCCAGGCAGCAGCCTGGTAAGCCTCTTCTGCAACGTAAGACCATAAGATATAGAAGCAGAATTAAGCCACTTGGCTCATTGAGTCTGCTCCGCCATTTCATCACGGCTGATCCATTTTCCCTCTCAGCTCCAATCTCCTGCCTTCTCCTCATATCCCTTCATGTAAGAGTCTACAACCTCTGCCTTAAATATACCCGATGATTTAACCTCCACAGCCGCCTGTGGCCAAGAGTTCCACAGATTCACCACTCTCTGGATAAATAAATTCCTCCTCATCTCCATTCTAAAAGGACGCCCCTCTATTCTGAGGCTGTGTCCTCTGGTCTTAGACTCTCCCACCACAGGAAACATCCTCTCCACATCCACTCTATCAATAGCACATGCCGTCTAGTTATCATAGAATTAGGCGTTGTGGAAGCAGGCTCTTCCGTTTATTGAGTCCATACCGATTATCAAGCAATTAATGAAATCAAAATTACATTGACCCCACGTTTTTGATAAATTCGCCCACATTCTGATCCCGTCCCCACCAGATTCAGCTACTCACCTACGCACCAGTGACAATTTGCAGTGATCAATTCACATCTCTTGGGGATTTGGGAAGGAACCAAACTGCACAAAACAAAGAATATACAACAATACCACTGTGGTGTCAATATTCTGATTCATAAACAAAATTAAATATTGAAGTGCCTTTTACTGGAGATGGAATTAATCATAATCCTTATTAAAATAACTGTAGAATCGTACTAAATGACTCAAGACCAGGTTGTGAATAAGTTTCGAAAGTTAGATTGAATCGCTGCCTGAGATTCAAACAGCTGTGAAACTCGTGAGCTTCCTAAAGGTTAACAACTAGAGATTTCCTCCTTTCTCTACGTAGAAATATCTACTTAAAGAAGTGAAATTAAATATCAACATTTGCAGATTATTATGGAAAACAATAGATCCTTAATAGGGAGCTTGCCAATAAGCATCTCTTGTATTGTGTACTGTTTCAGTATACGAAGAAAGTGCTTGTGCGGGATTGAGTACAGAGGAGATTCACCAGGATGGTGAATAAGAGACTGCAGATGCTGGAATCTGGAGCCAAAATCAGTCTGCTGGAGAAGGTCAGGCAGCACCTCCGATGGGAAATGGGCTGCAGGTTGTTCAGGTGAAAACTTCACCCGGATTACCAGCAGCATCTCTGCTGGGAAATGTGCCGTCAACATTACGGCCTGTCCAAATGAAAGTTCACAAGCTGACTGTCTGTTTCTTTCTAAACAAGCTGACTGGCCCAGGTGAGTTCCTTTAGTAGCTCATGCTTTTCACCGGGGTGTTGCCTGGTCTGCTAGACATTAGTTGTGGAGAGAGAATAGATAAACTGAGATTGTTTTTCCCGGAGGAAAGGAGGCCGAAGGCTGCTCTGATATAAGTATTGTGATGCTCTGGGACGGGGCACACATGCTCGACAATCTGCTCCTGCATTTCTAATGACCAGCACTGTTTATCGTTCTTGTGTTAAAATGCTTTTGTGGGATTATGGGGGGAAGTTCCAGTTTGTTTACTGTTAAGTTTTAGCAATTACACAGTTATTTGCTTGTGTATTTGCGGGTCACCCTAACAATAGCTGGGGTGTGTGATGGTCACTTCTCTGTGTGGTGAGACTGGTCGTGTTCACTCTCCGGTACAGAGGAGATGTCAGGGGTAAGTGTTTTATGCAGAGAGTGGTGAGTGCATGGAATAGGCTGCCGGCAACAATGGTGGAGGCAAGGAGGTGCCAGGAGGCAAGGAGGCATTTACCATGGTGCCCAGTCTGTCTGTTTTGTGTTTATCAGAGTAAATCGGATGTTGAGTTAAGGAGCTTCCTCATCCGTCATTATGCTCACAGTATTAATGGCAGAGAAAGGATAGAAACATAGAAAACCTACAGCACAATACAGGCCCTTCGGCCCACAAAACTGTGCCGACCATGTCCTTACCTTAGAGATTACTTAGGGTTACCCCTAGCCTTGATCTCCATGTACCTATCGAAAAGTCTCTTAAAAGACCCTATCGTTTCTGCCACTACCACCATCACCAGCAGCCCATTCCACACACTCACCACTCTCTGTGTAAAAAACTTACCCCTGACATCTCTTCTGTACCTACTCCACAGCACCTTAAAACTGTACCCTCTTGTGGCAACCATTTCAGCCCTGGGAAAAAGCCTCTGACTATCCACACGATTAATGCCTCTCATCATCTTGTACACCTCTATCAGGTCACCTCAAATCCTCCATCACTCCAAGGAAAAAAGGCCAAGTTCACTCAACCTAATCTCATAAGTCATGCTCCCCTGTCCAGGTAACATCCTTGTAAATCTCCTCTGCACCCTTTCTATGATTTCCATATCCTTCCTGCAGTGAGGCGACCAGAACTGAGCACAGTACTCCAAGTGGGGTCTGACCAGGATCCTATATAGCTGTAACATTACCTCTTGGCTCTTAAACTCAATCCCACGATTGATGAAGGCCAATGCACCATACGCCTTCTTAACCACAGAGTCAACCTGCACAGCAGCTTTGAGTGCCCTATGGACTCAGACCCCAAGATCCCTCTGATCCTCCACACTGCCAAGAGTCTTACCATCAATATTCTATTCTGCCATCATATTTGACCTACCAAAATGAACCACCTCACACTTATCTGGGTTGAACTCCATCTGCCACTTCTCAGCCCAGTTTTGCATCCTATCAGTGTCCCACTGTAACCTCTGATTTCGCCATCCAGAAGGAAGAAATGTGATGCTGTCACTTGCCAGGCTGAATGCAGCTCTAGCAACTGTCAAGAAGCTCATCATCTTATCTACCACCCTGTTGATGATTCCCTCATCTCTAGACATGTATTAAGAAAGCTCTGACACAATCTCCTGCATCCTCTACCAGAAAAAGTATAAAGGACAGAAGGCATGTGAGAGCATCACCCTCTATAAAATCCCCTCAAATCTGCACACAATCCTGAACTGGAAATATATTGCCAGGCCTTCAGCGTGTCTAAGTATAATTCCTACTCAACAGCACGGTATCTTCACCAGATGGATGCCATTGGTTCAAAATGGCAACCTCAGAGGTAATCGTGGACAGGAATAAATGCTGGCTAGATCCTGGAAATTAGGAATGCTCTTGGTCCTCAGAATTGGACTCAGAATAAAGTTTAATATCATTGGCATAAGTCATGAAAATTGTTGTTTTCCAGCAGCAGGGCAATGCAAAAAATAATTAGAAAAAATATATACTTCACAATGACAACATCACAGATGGTCACAGGCACCTCTGTGAAAGATAAAGGGGTTGGGCATGGGGCTAGCTCTCCCATCCCTCAGTAAATACCAAAACACATGAACGCACAACTATCCAACACAGAACTGAGTCACATCGAACTCAGGGAAGAATGCTACACTTACAGAGAAGAGAGTACTGTCAACTGAGTCACATCGAACAGAGAGGAAAGTCTGAAGTTAACAACTCATCTCCTTCTACCTTAGGCCACAAACTTATCAATCACCCCTGCTGTGGACACTTTCTGGAGGTCCAAGATCCGCACGCTCCACGACCGCTGGACTAAGTGTGTAAATGTAGGAGGGGACTATGTTGAAAAACAAATGTGCTAGGTTTTCTAAAATGGACTCCTTCTACCTCAGGCCATGAACTTATCAATCACCCCTCGTACCAGCAACTGAGTCAGATAGAACTCAGAGGTGAGTATTAGCACCTGATTCACATCTAACTCAGCGGTAAGAGTATTGCCAACTGAGTTAAATCCAACTCAGTGCTGAGAGTACAAATACTGAGTCACATCTAATTCAGAGGGGAGAATACTGCAACTAAGCCAAGTCTAACTCAGAGAGGACATATCTAAATCAGAGGTGAGAGTATTACCAACTAAGACATCAAATTCAGAGCTAAGAGTACTACCAAGTGAGTCACATTAACCTTGTAAGAATGTGACATAGAAACACAGAAACATAGAAAACCTACAGCACAATACAGACCCTTCAGCCCACAATGCTGTGCCGAACATGTCCTTACTTTAGAAATTACCTAGAGTTACCCATAGCCCTCTATTTCCCTAAGCTCCATGTACTATCCAGGAGTCTCTTAAAAGACCCTATCGTATCCACCTCCACCACTGTCACTGGCAGCCCATTCCACGCACTCACAACCCTCTGCGTAAATGTTGCAACAATTGGATTTGAGCTCTTATTCCTTCTCTTGGTAAACAAAAAGGTCACATTCAAGCTTTGAGGGAAAGAAGTTCAATATACAATTAAGCTGTTCTTCTCATCTCTTCTTCTTTTAAGTAATAAATAGGAGAGGCTGAAGTAAGTCATAAAAATCCAGTCCATTAGGGAAGATCAATACTTCTCCAATCCCCATAATGGCAGCAGGTAGAAACCTAAAAACTAAATGAATTGCATATTTCAATAAAGGGAATTAGCCAACCGATCTCCAGAGTTAAATACTAAAGCAAGAAATAACGAAAGACTTTAAACAACTCTCTTGTTTCACGATATATTATGCAGGGAGATAGTTGGAATTGCAGTTTTGTTTAAATTAGTATGTTTTCGATCCTGTCAATCTCACCCTGTTAATACCCCTCAATCAAAGTGTTTCTGTAAATACTGGCATCTACTTGGCTTCAATTTTATTTTACTTTATTTCATTTCGGGATACAGTTGCAAACAGGCCCTTTTGGTCCAATAAGTCACCGCCCATCAACACCCAGCTTAAACCTGGCCTCGTCACAGGACAATTTACAATGACCAGTTAACAGACTTCTTGCTACATCTTGGACTGTGGGAGGAAGCTGGAGCACCCGGAGGAAACACGCACATTCTACAGGGTGGACATACAAACTCCTTATAGAAGACACCTGAATTCAACTCCGAACTCCCACTCGCCAAGCTGTAATAGCTTTGCGCTGATTACTCCACCATTTTGGGGCCCACTACGCCACCCTAGTGCCCAAATCTCAAAGAGAACAACTCTGGATTATGCAAAAGAATTCTGTCCATCAATCAGAGTTGATTCAATTGCAAAGGAAATGTTTTCTTCAGAAAAATCCAAGGTGCAGAGGGAATCGTGCAGGATTTCCTAAAGGTTAACTTGCAGGTTCAGGCAGTCTAAAGGAAGCCAAATGCAATGTTATCTTTCATTTCAAGAGGACTAGAGCTGTGGCTTTGTAAGGCATTGGTCAAACCGTATTAGGTGTTTTGTGAACAGTCTTGGTCTCCTTATACTAGAAAACGTGCTAGCATGAGAGAAGGTCCAGAGGAAGTTCATGAGAATTATTCTGGGAGTGAAAGGGTTAATGAGGAGCATTTGCTGGTTCTGTGCTTGTACTCACTGGAGTTTAGAAGAATAAGGGGGATCTCACTGAAGTCTCTATCATGTCTAGTCCTTTCAACATTCGAAAGGTTTCAACGAGATCCCCCCTCATCCTTCTGAATTCCAGCGAGTACAGACACAGAGCTATTAAACATTCCTTGTATGAGAACCTTTCATTCCCAGAATCATCCTTGTGAACCTCCTCTGGACCCTCTCGAATACCACCACATCGTTTCTCAGATGAGGGGCCTGAAACTGTCCAAAATACTCAAGGGGAGGCCTCACCAGTGCCTTATAAAACCTCAGCATCACATCCCTCTTGAAATGAATGCTAACATGGCATTTGCCTTCCTCACCACCAACTCTACCTGCAAGTTAACCTTCAGGGTGTTCTGCATCTCAGATCTTTGGATTTTCTCCCCGTTTAGAAAATAGTCTACACATTTATTTCTATTACCAAAGTGCATGACCATGCATTTTCCAACATTGAATTTCATTCGCCACTTTCTTGTCCATTCTCCTAATCTGTCCTTCTGCAGTCTACCTGTTTCTTCAACACTACCTGCCCCTCCACCAATTTTCATATTATCTGCAAATTTGGCAACTAAGCCATCTATTCCAACATCTAAATCATTTATATAAAAAGTGAAAAGAAGTGGTCCCGATACTGATCCCTGAGGAACACCACTAGTCACTGGCAGCCAACCAGACAAGGATCCTTTTATTCCCACTCACTGCCTCCTACCAATCAGCCAATGTTCTAACTATGCCATTAACTATCCTGTAATACCATGGGCACTTAACTTGGTAAGCAGCTTCATATGTGGCACCTTGTCAAAGGCCTTCTGAAAGTCCAAATATACAACATCCACTACACAACATCTACTACATCCCCTTTATCTATCCTACTTGTAATCTCCTCAAAGAATTTCAACAGGTTTGTCAAGCAAGATATTCCCTTGAGGAAACCATGCTGACTTTGTCCTATCTTGTCCTGTGTCACCAAGTATCCCATCACCTCATCTTTAACAACTGAGTCCAACATCTTCCCAACCACTGATGTCAGGCTAACTGGTCTATAATTTCCTTTCTGCTGCCTTCCTCCTTTCTTAAAGAGTGGAGTGACATTTGCAATTTTCCAGTCCTCTGTCACCATGGCAGGGTTCAATGATTTTTGAAAGATCATTACCTCCACAATTTCTACCGCTACCTCTTTCAGAACCCTATGCTGCAGTTCATCTGGTCCGAGTGACTTATGTAACCTTAGACCTTCCAGCTTTTTAAGCACCTTCACCCTTGTAATAGCAACTGCACTGACTTCTCTTCCCTCACATCCTTCCACATGTGGCACGCTGCTACTGTCTTCCACAGTGAAGACTGATACATAAACATTCTTTTCCTTCATCTGCCATCTCCTTGTCCCCTGTTATTATTTCTCCGGCCTCATTTTCTAGCGGTCCTATATATACTTCCATCTCTCTTTTATTTTTACATACTTGAAACTTTTACTATCCACTTTGATATTGTTTGCTAGCTTGCTTTCATACTTTTTCCCTTCTAATGATTCTTTTGGTTGCTCTCTGTAGGTTTTTAAAAACTTCCCAATCCTCTATCTTCTTAGTAATTTTTGCTTTGTCGTATGTCCTTTCCTTTGCTTTTACAATGGCTTTGACTTCCCTTGTCAGCCATGGTTGTACTATTTTGCCATTTGAGTATTTCTTTGTGTAACATGCTGTAAGGTTTCACTGCTAATGTAATGGCCTCTCTGTAATGTTTTGCTGCTAAGGTAATGGTTTCTCTGTAGCAGCAATGTTTGGGTTATGACTGGAGATAGTGAGGGGTTTGCAATATATGTTAGCCAATGAGAGGCTTCTTGCGGGTCTGGGAGGAGGGATTTCGTAGTCTTTTGTCAGCAAGATATGAAGAAATGAAGAGGGAAGACCCGAGTGGAGAGAGTTGGTAGACCAGCGGAAGGAGTGGACCGGGAGTGAGGGTCCGAAGGTCAGCGACACTCAGAGGTCAATGGGGGCGAATGGACAAGTGTGCGAGCTCCAACGTGCACATTAGACTATTTCATTAAAATGGGCCCTTTTTCTTTTTATTTCCCTTACTAACCCTATAGTCAGATTAAGATTTATAAAGTTCAATGGTTTAATTGCATATGGTGTACCGTCTGATATTTTGCAGTTCAGATTTGTAACTGGGCAGCACATCACGCAGCATCCACACAGACGAGATCTCTCAGTTTGGCTGGGCCAGAGGCTGCCTTCCCCTAGACAAACATGTGCTGGCCAAACCTCTGGGTTACAATTCTGGGGGCTTGTCCGGGATTGATTCCCTCGCCTCCTGTGTGATTGCCTTGAGCTTGAACCATTGGGTTGTTCCAAGAGCACTCGTCACACTACCTAGGTGACCAAAGACACCCCGTTTAGAGAGAGGTCAGAGAGATTGGCTCCTGCAGACGTGGAAGACGTTCAGCAGCACTTGTGTAAGTTGAAGAAAGCTGGGATCATCACCGAGTCCCAAAGCCCCTATGCATCCCCAATAGTAGTGGCCTGAAAGAAGAATGGGAAGATAGGAATGTGTGTGGACTAAAGGACTCTGAACAGGCACACCATCCCTGACCAGTATATAGTCCCGAGAATCGAAGACATGCTGGCCTGTCTGAGTGGTGCAAACTGGTTCAGTGTGCTGGGTTTGAGGAGTGGATATTACCAGATCCCCGTGACTGAGGCAGACAAAGAGAAGACGGAATGTATATGTCCCCTGAGATTCTTCCAGTTCGAAAGGATGCCCCAGGGCATCTCGGGAGCTCCTGCAGCCTTCTAGCAGGTCATGGAGAAGACGGTGGGGGATATGAACATGCTTGAGGTATTGGTGTATCTGGATGACCTTATAGTGTTTGGATCCACCTTGGAGGAACATGAAGCGAGACTACTGAAGATGCTTAGCACCTGAAAGCTGAAGGCATTCACTCTCCTGAGATCCATCACCAACCTAATTTTCCAATTGACCTGCAAGTTGAAATCTCCCATGACTATCATAACATTTCCCCCTTGACACGCCTTTCCTATTTCCCACTGTAATCTGTGGTCCACATCCCAGCTACTGTTGGAAGGCCTGTTGCTGGTTAAAGAAGAGATTAACGCAATAGAAAGGAAGGACATAAGCCGGGAAGATGTGGAATCGATATGGGTAGAGCTGTGTAACACTAAGGGGCAGAAGACGCTAGTGGGAGTTGTGTACAGGCCACCTAACAGTAGTAGTGAGGTCGGAGATGGTATTAAACAGGAAATTAGAAATGTGTGCAATAAAGGAACAGCAGTTATAATGGGTGACTTCAATCTACATGTAGACTGGGTGAACCAAGTTGGTAAAGGTGCTGAGGAAGAGGATTTCTTGGAATGTATGCGGGATGGTTTTTTGAACCAACATGTCGAGGAACCAACTAGAGAGCAGGCTATTCTGGACTGGGTTTTGAGCAATGAGGAAGGGTTAATTAGCGATCTTGTCGTGAGAGGCCCCTTGGGTAAGAGTGACCATAATATGGTGGAATTCTTCATTAAGATGGAGAGTGACATAGTTAATTCAGAAACAAAGGTTCTGAACTTAAAGAGGGGTAACTTTGAAGGTATGAGACGTGAATTAGCTAAGATAGACTGGCAAATGACACTTAAAGGATTGACGGTGGATATGCAATGGCAAGCATTTATAGGTTGCATGGATGAACTACAACAATTGTTCATCCCAGTTTGGCAAAAGAATAAATCAAGGAAGGTAGTGCACCCGTGGCTGACAAGAGAAATTAGGGATAGTATCAATTCCAAAGAAGTAGCATACAAATTAGCCAGAGAAAGTGGCTCACCTGAGGACTGGGAGAAATTCAGAGTTCAGCAGAGGAGGACAAAGGGCTTAATTAGGAAGGGGAAAAAAGATTATGAGAGAAAACTGGCAGAGAACATAAAAACGGACTGTAAAAGCTTTTATAGATATGTAAAAAGGAAAAGACTGGTAAAGACAAATGTAGGTCCCCTGCAGACAGAAACAGGTGAATTGATTATGGGGAGCAAGGACATGGCAGACCAATTGAATAATTACTTTGGTTCTGTCTTCACTAAGGAGGACATAAATAATCTTCCAGAAATAGTAAGGGACAGAGGGTCCAGTGAGATGGAGGAACTGAGTGAAATACATGTTAGTAGGGAAGTGGTGTTAGGTAAATTGAAGGGATTGAAGGCAGATAAATCCCCAGGGCCAGATGGTCTGCATCCTAGAGTGCTTAAGGAAGTAGCCCAAGAAATAATGGATGCATTAGTGATAATTTTTCAAAACTCGTTAGATTCTGGACTAGTTCCTGAGGATTGGAGGGTGGCTAATGTAACCCCAATTTTTAAAAAAGGAAGGAGAGAGAAACCGGGGAATTATAGACCGGCTAGCCTAACGTCGGTGGTGGGGAAACTGCTGGAGTCAGTTATCAAGGATGTGATAACAGCACATTTGGAAAGCGGAGAAATGATCGGACAAAGTCAGCATGGATTTGTGAAAGGAAAATCATGTCTGACGAATCTCATAGAATTTTTTGAGGATGTAACTAGTAGAGTGGATAGGGGAGAACCAGTGGATGTGGTATATTTGGATTTTCAAAAGGCTTTTGACAAGGTCCCACACAGGAGATTAGTGTGCAAACTTAAAGCACACGGTATTGGGGGTAAGGTATTGGTGTGGGTGGAGAATTGGTTAGCAGACAGGAAGCAAAGAGTGGGAATAAACGGGACCTTTTCAGAATGGCAGGCGGTGACTAGTGGGGTACCGCAAGGCTCAGTGCTGGGACCCCAATTGTTTACAATATATATTAATGACTTGGATGAGGGAATTAAATGCAGCATCTCCAAGTTTGCGGATGACACGAAGCTGGGTGGCAGTGTTAGCAGTGAGGAGGATGCTAAGAGGATGCAGGGTGACTTGGATAGGTTGGGTGAGTGGGCAAACTCATGGCAGATGCAATTTAATGTGGATAAATGTGAAGTTATCCACTTTGGTGGCAAAAATAGGAAAACAGATTATTATCTGAATGGTGGCTGATTAGGAAAAGGGGAGGTGCAACGAGACCTGGGTGTCATTATACACCAGTCATTGAAAGTGGGCATGCAGGTACAGCAGGTGGTGAAAAAGGCGAATGGTATGCTGGCATTTATAGCGAGAGGATTCGAGTACAGGAGCAGGGAGGTACTACTGCAGTTGTACAAGGCCTTGGTGAGACCACACCTAGAGTATTGTGTGCAGTTTTGATCCCCTAATCTGAGGAAAGACATCTTTGCCATAGAGGGAGTACAAAGAAGGTTCACCAGATTGATTCCTGGGATGGCAGGACTTTCATATGAAGAAAGACTGGATGAACTGGGCTTGTCTCATTGGAATTTAGAAGATTGAAGGGGGATCTGATTGAAACGTATAAGATCCTAAAGGGATTGGACAGGCTAGATGCAGGAAGATTGTTCCCGATTTTGGGGAAGTCCAGAACGAGGGGTCACAGTTTGAGGATAGAGGGGAAGCCTTTTAGGACCGAGATTAGGAAAAACTTCTTCACACAGAGAGTGGTGAATCTGTGGAATTCTCTGCCACAGCAAACTGTTGAGGCCAGTTCATTGGCTATATTTAAGAGGGAGTTAGATATGGCCCTTGTGGCTACGGGGATCAGGGGGTATGGAGGGAAGGCTGGGGCGGGGTTCTGAGTTGGATGATCAGCCATGATCATAATAAATGGCGGTGCAGGCTCGAAGGGCCAAATGGCCTACTCCTGCACCTATTTTCTATGTTTCTATATTACTGCCATCAGGGTCCTTTTACCCTTGCAGTTTCTTAACTCAACCCACAAGGATTCAACATCTTCTGATCCTATGTCACATCTTTCTACTGATTTGATGCCATTCTTTATCAGCAGAGACACGCCACCCCCTCTGCCCACCTTCCTGTCCCTCCGATACAACATGTAACCTTGGACATTTAACTCCCAACTACAACCATCCCTCAGCCATGATTCAGTGATGGCCACAATATCAAACCCAACAATCTGTAAAAGTGCAACAAGATTGTCCACCTGATTTCTTATACCCCAGCATTGAGATATAACACTTTGATACTGTATTTGTTACCCTTTTTGACTCTACATCTCTAATGCATTGATACGCACCCTGCTGGCTGCAGTTTTGTTCTGTCATCTGCCTGCTCTTCCTGACATAGAAACATAGAAAATAGGTGCAGGAGTAGGCCATTCTGCCCTTCGAGCCTGCACCGCCATTTATTATGATCATGGCTGATCATCCAACTCAGAACACCGCCCCAGCCTTCCCTCCATACCCCCTGATCCCCGTAGCCACAAGGGCCATATCTAACTCCCTCTTAAATATAGCCAATGAACTGGCCTCAACTGTTTCCTGTGGCAGAGAATTCCACAGATTCACCACTCTCTGTGTGAAGAAGCTTTTCCTCACCTCGGTCCGAAAAGGCTTCCCCTTTATACTCAAACTGTGACCCCTCATTCTGGACTTCCCCAACATCGGGAACAATCTTCCTGCATCTAGCCTGTCCAATCCCTTTAGGATTTTATACGTTTCAATCAGATCCCCCCTCAATCTTCTAAATTCCAAGGAGTATAAGCCTAGTCGATCCAGTCTTTCATCATATGAAAGTCCTGCCATCCCAGGAATCAATCTGGTGAACCTTCTTTGTAGTCCTTCTATGGCAAGGATGTCTTTCCTCAGGTTAGGGGACCAAAACTGCACACAATACTCCAGGTGTGGTCTCACCAAGGCCTTGTACAACTGCAGTAGTACCTCCCTGCTCCTGTACTCGAATCCTCTTGCTATGAATGCCAGCATACCATTCGCCTTTTTCACCGCCTGCTGTACCTGCATGCCCACTTTCAATGACTGGTGTATAATGACACCCAGGTCTTGTTTCACCTCCCCTTTTCCTAATCAGCCACCATTCAGATAATAATCTGTTTTCCTGTTTTTGGCACCAAAGTGGATAACGTCACATTTATCCACATTAAATTGCATCTGCCATGAATTTGCCCACTCACCTAACCTATCCAAGTCACCCTGCATCCTCTTAGCATCCTCCTCACAGCTAACGCTGCCGCCCAGCTTCATGTCATCCGCAAACTTGGAGATGCTGCATTTAATTCCCTCATCTAAGTCATTAATATATATTGTAAACAACTGGGGTCCCAGCACTGAGCCTTGCGGTACCCCACTGGTCACTGCCTGTCATTCTGAAAAGGTCCCGTTTATTCCCACTCTTTGCTTCCTGTCTGCTAACCAATTCTCTATCCACATCAATATCTTACCCCCAATACCGTGTGCTTTAAGTTTGCACACTAATCTCCTGTGTGGGACCTTGTCAAAAGCCTTTTGAAAATCCAAATATACCACATCCACTGGTTCTCCCCATCCACTCTACTAGTTACATCCTCAAAAAATTCTGTGAGATTTGTCAGACATGATTTTCCTTTCACAAATCCATGCTGACTTTGTCCGATAATTTCACCGCTTTCCAAATGTGCTGTTATCACATCTTTGATAACTGACTCTAGCATTTTCCCTACCACCGATGTTAGGCTAACCGGTCTATAATTCCCCGGTTTCTCTCTCCCTCCTTTTTTAAAAAGTGGGGTTACATTAGCCACCCTCCAATCCTCAGGAACTAGTCCAGAATCTAAAGAGTTTTGAAAAATTATCACGAATGCATCCACTATTTCTTGGGCTTCTTCCTTAAGCACTCTGGGATGCAGACCATCTGGCCCTGGGGATTTATCTGCCTTTAATCCCTTCAATTTACCTAACACCACTTCCCTACTAACATGTATTTCCCTCAGTTCCTCCATCTCACTAGCCCCTCGATCCCCTACTATTTCCGGAAGATTATTTATGTCCTCCTTCGTGAAGACAGAACCAAAATAGTTATTCAATTGGTCTGCCATGTCCTTGCTCCCCATAATCAATTCACCTGTTTCTGTCTGTAGGGGACCTACATTTGTCTTAACCAATATTTTTCTTTTCACATATCTGTAAAAGCTTTTACAGTCAGTTTTTATGTTCCCTGCCAGTTTTCTCTCATAATCTTTTTTCCCTTTCCTAATTACGCCCTTTGTCCTCCTCTGCTGGACTCTGAATTTCTCCCAGTCCTCAGGTGAGCCACTTTTTCTGGCTAATTTGTATACTTCTTCTTTGGAATTGATACTATCCCTAATTTCTCTTGTCAGCCACGGGTGCACTACCTTCCTTGATTTATTCTTTTGCCAAACTGGGATGAACGATTGTTGTCGTTCATTCATGCGCTCTTTAAACGCTTGCCATTGCATATCCACCGTCAACCCTTTAAGTGTCATTTGCCAGTCTATCTTAGACAATTCACATCTCGTACCTTCAAAGTTACCCTTCTTTAAGTTCAGAACCTTTGTTTCTGAATTAACTATGTCACTCTCCATCTTAATGAAGAATTCCACCATATTATGGTCACACTTACCCAAAGGGCCTCTCACGACAAGATTGCTAATTAACCCTTCCTCATTGCTCAAAACCCAGTCCAGAACAGCCTGCCCTCTAGTTGGTTCCTCGACATGTTGGTTCAAAAAGCCATCCCGCATACATTCCAAGAAATCCTCTTCCTCAGCACCCTTACCAATTTGGTTCACCCAATCTATATGTAGATTGAAGTCACCCATTATAACTGCTGTTCCTTTATTGCACACATTTCTAATTTCCTGTTTAATACCATCCCCAACCTCACTACTACTGTTAGGTAGCCTGTACACAAATCCCACCTGCGTTTTCTGCCCCTTAGTGTTATGCAGCTCTACCCATATCAATTCCACATCCTCCTGGCTATTGTCCTTCCTTTCTATTGCGTTAATCTCCTCTCTAACCAGCAATGCTACCCACCTCCTTTTTTTTCATGTCTATCCCTCCTGAATATTGAATATCCCTGAATGTTGAGCTCCCATCCTTGGTCACCCCGGAGCCATGTCTCTGTGATCCCAACTATATCATATTCATTAATAACAATCTGCACTTTTAATTCATCCACCTTGTTACGAATGCTCCTTGCATTGACACACAAAGCCTTCAGGCTTGCTTTTACAATACTCTTAGCCCTTATACAATTATGTTGAAAAGTGGCCCTTTTTGATTTTTGCCCTGGATTTGCCGGCCTGCCACTTTTACTTTTCACCTTACTACTTTTTGTTTCTTCCCTCATTTTACAGCCCTCTGTCTCTCTGCACTTGCTCCCATCCCCCTGTTGTGAACTAACCTCCTCTCTCCTCGTCTCTTTAATTTGATTCCCACCCCCCAACCATTCTAGTTTAAAGTCACCTCAGTAGCCCTCGCAAATCTCCCCGCCAGGATATTGGTCCCCCTAGGATTCAAGTGTAACCCGTCCTTTTTGTACAGGTCACACCTGCGCCAAAAGAGGTCCCAATGATCCAAAAACTTGAATCCCTGCCCCCTGCTCCAATCCCTCAGCCACGCATTTATCCTCCACCTCATCGCATTCCTCCTCTCACTGTCGCGTGGCACAGGCAGTAATCCTGTCAGTCTGACTGCATGCTATCTTTGCTTTTTTTACCATCGGTCCTATCCAGAATCCCTTCACTCCAGTTTCCACCTCCCTGCCAAATTAGTTTAAAACCTCCCCCAAAGGTTCTGGGGTGAAAGCAGGAGAATGGGGTTGAGAGGGATAATAAATCAGCCATGATGGAATGGTGGAGCAGATTCGATGGGATAAATGGCTTAATTCTGCTTGTATGTCTTCTGGTCTTACAAATGTGACAAGACTGCTATGTCTGAGAAACATGAAGAGTTTATCATGAAACAGAGACTCCAACAATTTGTCTTCTTTGAATCAGCAGTTCAGTCTGTCCATTAGATGGAGAAACCTTTGGGCCTGACCATCATATCTGCCAAGTCTTGAGTGAGTCATGTCTCTGTGAGACAGAGAACACTGCAATCTCGCATTTCCCTCTGATGCAGCTACCTTGCCCTTACACCCTCCATCTTGTTTCCTGGTGGCTGTGCATTAGCTAACAGATGCTGGGTAGAGGAAGTTTTATACCCTGCTGTTTGAGTCTGGCTTGGAGTCCTCCCCTCCTGCACCTTTGTCCACTTAAAGGTGCTGAACCTGTCTCCGGAGGGTCAAGCCAGCAGGAAATTTTAAAATTGCTAGTTTGTGTAGACCAGTGATTTTCAAAGGGAGCGGTGACATGACCTAAGGGGGTGATGGGGGAAATAGAAGCCATTGGGGTCATTTGAGATTCCTGTGGAGAGGTGGTAAGTGTTACCCTAACCTGAGGCATGAGACCTGACTGACCATATCAACTCACTGCCATCATCAACTTCTGATAGGCATTCCCAGTTTGTGTTAATTTTTTTTATTTTAATTTAGCCCTGTTACTGTAATGACGGATGAATATGTACAGTGCAGACTCTATGAGTCTGAAGGTGGTGAAGCCTTGAATTCTAATCCTGCTTAGAAACAGAAACTGCAGAAAGTGCATCAATACAATGTTACATACCTGGAGTGTGGTTTTAAGATTATGAAGACATGTAGTCCTCTTTTATTGTCATTTAGTAATGCATGCATTAAGAAATGATACATTATTTCCTCCGGTGTGATATCACAAAACACAGGACAGACCAAGACTGAAAAAACTGACAAAACCACATAATTATAACATATAGTTACAATAGTGCAACAATACCATAACTTGATGAAGAAGTCCATGAGCCCAGTAAAGTTCAAAGTTTCTCAAATGTCCCACATCTCACGCAGACGGGAGAAGGAAGAAAAACTCTCCCTGCCATACCCAACCACAGTCCGACTCCGAGTCATCTGAAAACTCTGAGCTCTGATCGACTGTCTGACACCGAGTACTGAGTGCCATCTCTGTCCGAACGATTCGATGGTTTTATTCTGTTCCTGTCAGATCAGCGACGCCACGGGTGTCTGATTTGTCATGAGACGTGTCTAATGAAGCCATGAAACCATCAAGACTGCAGGGACACTTCTGTAAAAGACACCCTGAAAAGGCTACTTATGGTATTACTGAGTTCCAGAAGATGACAGAAGCATTTGGAAAGCATTACACACTCAAATCATTTGCCAAGAAAGCTAAAATTGGCCTTGATAGTGGTCTCATTGCTTCTTAGAACATTTCCAAAATAATAGCAAGTGTGGAAAATCTCACACAGCTGGTGAAAGATTAATAATGCCTGCTGTATCAGAAGTGATCACCACTGTTCTCAAAATGGATACCTGTACTTTAAAATCAACTCCTGTGTGTACTCACTCTAGCTCGTTGTATTGACAAAGTGAGTAAAAACATTGAGTATCAACTATACACAGAGCTACAAAAAACAGAACTTGGAATACAACTGGATGAGACAACTGTGCAAGACAATGATGCATTGCTATTGACATGTGTATGGTTTATCAAAAATGGAAAACTTTATGAAGAGGTTCTCTTTTATAAAAAGTTAAAAACCATGAACAATTACCAACGGAGAAGCAATCCGCAACAAACTCAAAATATATATTGAGGATAGAAGTACTCTGATTAGGAACATAATTTCTTGTACAACAGATGGAGCACCATATATGACAGGCCGCCATGCTGGTTTAGTGGCACTTATGATATAAGAAATTCCAAGATCAGGATGAAGAGTTTGAACACTTGCTTCTTCACAATGAAGTGTGTTGGCTGTCATAGGACTGCTGCTTAAAATGTTTCTTTGATCTTTTTGACACTGTGGTTGAACTTTTGTTCAAAGTCGACAAGAACTCGGTAAAGAGGATTGAACAGCTACATGCAGATGTGGCATCCCTAGCCGATCTGTATGACAAATTGAACATTCTAAATAGGAAACTGCAGGGTGAGAATTTCAATTTAATTCAGGCAAAAGTACAATGTCCTCTTTTATCAGAATATTGGAAATATTTATGCAAAACATTAGATTAGAAGAAGAATATTCTCACTCTTTCCTTGCATGGGAAGTATGACACTCTCTTTCACAGACAGTGATTTGCAAAAGTACTGCTTACGCCAGTAGTCACTGAAGAAGAATTTTCAGAATTGATTCAAGGATTTGAAAGGTCTGGAAATTCCAGACTAGATAATTAACCTATTTCTTTGCAAGGTGGAAGAACAGGAAGAGAACTTGCAAGAAGAAATGATCGAAATTTAGAATGATGAAGGAGCAAAAATGTTTTTGTGGTATGTGGCTGGACTGTCATATGAAGTTTCCTGGTCTTTGGAGAAGAGCCAAACTGTTCTTCATTGCATTTCTATCCTTCTACCTTGTTGAAAGAGGCTTCAATGCAGTGAACCACACACTCACAAAAAAACAGAAACCACTTGGACGTTGTTTCGTGTGGGGACTTAAGGCTTTTGCTGTCACAAATTGAACCAGATATTTCAACTCTTGAGAAAAGCATTAAGTTCAAGGATCACATTGATATTGAAGCTGCTGTACAGCACACAGGTACTGTGTATGCTGAGTTTAAGGACAATTAAAAATTTAAAGCAGAATCATTTTTCTCATGTTAGCATATGGTAAACACATTTTTACACTATGGGGGCACTGGAAAGTATATTGTGCCTAAGGGGGTGTTGACAAGTATGAAGGTGCTTTAGGGAGGCATTGGCAGGTATGAAAATGCTTTAGGGAACGTTCAGCTGAAAAAGGTTGGGAAACACTGGTTTAGACAGTTCATAAGTATGTTCCTTAAAGGGAAATTAAAAGATGCAAGTTCCAGTGAAAGTAGTTCAGAAAAAGTACATCTAAAACTTTTGTGAGCTTCCTGTAAAACGTCACCATGTACTGCCAGCACCAGATTGGCTTTTTATTTTTTGCATCCTGAAAGCTGGGGAAGTCCGGAGAATTTTGTGCTGCCTCTGCTGAGGCAGTGGTAGCAGGCAGCACAGTGGAAGGTATGTCTGCTGGTTTAAACCTATGGCCTTCGGAACTTCTTCCGACAAAGTGCTGGTGTTGAGGTGGAGTTACAAAATACACATGGACTAAGATGTTAACTGTCCTGTGCTATCACCAGTGGGATCATCAGTTGATCTGCCACCTGTCTTCAGGAGTTTCGGCCCGCTTATGATCAAGACTCCCTCGAGGTGGTGGGCCAGCAGTGCTAAAGCACCTCCTCCCACTGGTGAGCTTAAAAACTTGGCATCAGCCTCTATCAGAGTTGTTGGTCGCTTCCATCCAACAGATAGTCTGCTCTTCAGGTGTCTATGCAACTACTGAAGGGTTTGCAAGACATGTATACACTGTCTGACTATCTGCCCCTCTGGACATACTTGGTCCACACCCATGCTGATCCTTTCTCTGCTGCCTCAGCTACAGCCCTGCTGGTTGACTTGATCTCCCTTCTAGTGAAGACAAGGTCACGCAGCCACTTCTGGAGAGTGAACGCAATAAACCCACGGCAGCCCACATCGAATGGATAGCATGAGACCTTCCACCCTCTGTCTTTGCACTCTGATCTTAACTCTGCATATTTGGTTAACTTGCGCTCATGGGCTTCATCGATGTTGTCTTCCCAGGGGACTGTGAGTTCACCAATAACCACTTCTCTACTGGTGTCAGACCATACGATTATATCTGGATGCAATGTTGTGAAAGCTATTTGCTCCGGAAACTGCCTTTCCCGTCCAGGTCAGCCTTGACACACCAATCATTGGCTGAAGAAAGTATGCTTGATCGTGAGCCTGTGCTGTACACCCTTGACTTGGAGGCTTCTTTCACAAATGATATGCGATGTTCTGAGCAGCATGGGGCATGAGATAAGTTGTGCTGCAGTACTCTCTGCTCAACTGCTTCTGTTATAACTTTAAGAACGTTGTTATGTCTCCACGTGTACATGCCGCTGGAAAGATTGACTCTGCATACACTCAAGATATGTTGAAGTGTTCCCTTCTCACCACAAGCAGCACACCTGTCCGTCTTATCTTCATACCAGGTGCTGAGGTTGGCAGGTGTTGGGAGCAGGTCGTACGCTGCTCTGCATAGAAAAGAAACGCGGAGCGGTTCCATCTGCCACAGAACATTCCAAGATAGATGTCGTTGTTCAACACTTTCCCACCAGGTCCAAGCCCCTTGTTTGGCCAAGCCAGCTGGAAAATCTATCCTAGAGAAAAGTACGGAGAGTGTCAATAAAATATCAGAAGCATAAGAACAGAGTGTGCAACTCAACCAGAGAAACACACTGTTCATCACCAAGCTCGGGAAATAGAAATAGCCGTGCTGTAAATTTTTGATGAATGTTGACAGCAGAAAATAGAAATGAAAGGGGTATCAAAAATGTTTCCGGAAACTGCCCTGATTCCATATCGTCTGTTTTAATATGGATTAATATGCATTTATTATTAGCCCAAGTTATCAATATCAAGAAAATTGATGAGTTTCAAGATACCTTTCATGAAAGAAGTTGCTGAATTTATAAAAAAATGATTGTTATACATGTCCAATTAAAATTCTGCTTGTGCACCATTCAGCAGACGCGAGTGTGCAGACTGTGTTCTAATGAATTATAGATGTGTGGAACTGTAGCTTGCCAGATCCACTTATTTCCCAGACAGCACGTCCTTCATGACTTGTGCAATATTCTGTCAAAGTCCTTCTCCTGGTTCAAGGAAGTGTCCGCTCCCACCCCCCCCAGAGTAGGACAAAGCCTTTTTGCTGGTGCAATACCCCTCTGGTCCGGATGTATCACCACAGCCAGACTTGACTTGACTGGAGTTGACCTTGGAGAGAAAAGGTCAGATTGTCGGGCTGGAGGGGAGGGACAGGCCAGTTCAACTCTCTCCTCCATGAGGTTCACTCATCTTTGCACTGAACATCAGCTCACCACTCCGCAAATTACTCATCTCTGTACTGAACTGAAGCTGTGTCCTGCAATCGAATCTGTCTGGCTGTGGACTCACTTTCATAAACTTCACTCTGAATGCTAACTGCTTACTTTTATTGTTTGCACGTTTTGTTTTCTTTTCTTTCTCTGCACACATTGGGTGTTTAACGGTCTTCTTTTGTTTTAATGGATTCTGTTGGGTTTCTTTGTTTTGTGGCTGCCCGTAAGGAGACGAATCTCAAGGTTGTATAAAGATACGTGCTTTGATAATAAATGTACTTTGAACTTTGAACTTTGCAGAAACTTGCCACTGCACGATGGCACAGGCAGTCACCAGTTCCCTTTGCATTAATACATTTGTGGTAAGTAGAATTCTGATCATTGGTGTTCTCTGCATCTTTGGACACCTCCAGGTGTAACCCTTTTTTATCATATAATGTCCAGCACAGAATAACCTCTCAAAGACACTTAGTGTTGAGGTTTCTGATGAAATCTCTCTCCAGAGCACACTAACACATTGTCACCACAGCTCCACCATTATCACTGTCACACTTGGCTCCCACCCCATAATCTATCTCTGAGCATGGAGGGGGAATGAGAGAGTACCTGAAACATTCTTTACATGAATGCTTCTGGTAACTGGTGCGAAATGCATGCTGCAACAGTTGGGTGTCTTACATGAAGTGTCTCCTCTTTACAGAGTAAATAATTGCCTGGAAAAAATGGTAGAGAGATGGCGCAGGGAAAGACAAGCTACAAGCAGCCCACAACATGAACAAAAATAGCAAGTTTACCAAACCTTAGCAAAGGCAGGATAGGAAATTTATTGTGGAGTTGTCAATAACAGTTTGGTATTGGAAGTAATGGCAACGGTTCCATAAATTTGTCATAGCCAGTGGGGGCGGGGGTGATAATGGGGACAAGCTCCCGCCACCTATTAAATGCTCCCAATGACTACATCTCAGATAGTCTCTAACAACCAAGTCCAGCTCCTGGTCTTCACGTGTGGTTTAGCTACTAAGCCCGGTGGAACCATTTCTATTGACATGAGGAGGGGAAGAGGCAGGTTACTGGCACATTAAAACCAGTCGCTCCTGGCAGATGGGGCTCATCAGCTGTTGTTGGCAGCTCATCTCGGGGAAGGAAATCTCTGATCTCAAACCTCCGCTTCCTTGCGGCTACTCTTTCGGGAGTAAGCGCCAGGGAAAGATCCAGAGCTGGAGTCCCTAAGGCAGTCCCGTGTTGAGTCCAGTGCTGACTGGCAACTCCTGCGATGCTGCTGGTACCAAGCTATATTGGTCTCTGATGTCCTTTGGATATGTCAGCTGCATGGAGAAGGGGAGCCTGCTACATGGGCAACATCTCACTCTCCATATCATACTGACCTGGCTTGTGTATCACGTAGGCAGTCGGGACTCAACATCTGCGGTCAACCCGAACCATCAGAGGGCCTCAAATGGAAATAATCACACTTTACAGTGAGCTGCTGGAGTCATTAAGACACATGGTACGGAAACCGTTCAGAGACCAGGCCAGCCATCAAACTACTATTTACACCAATCCTACACACTTTTCATGTTTAGTTTTTCTTCTCTCCACATTTCTATCATTCTACCACTCACTTACACAGAAGGTGTAGTTTGTAGTAGACAATTAACCAATCAAACTGCACGTCTTTGGGATGTGGGAAGAAACCAAAGCACATTAAGAAAATCCACCATGTAAGCAAGCAAGCGTCTCTCAGCACCTCACTACTACAGTGAGGCTATTTGACTGTTCCATTGCAATCTCCACTCATTCATCTAAATTGTGATAGAAACATAGAAACATAGAAAATAGGTGCAGTAGTAGGCCATTCAGCCCTTCGAGCCTGCACCGCCATTTATTATGATCATGGCTGATCATCCAACTCAGAACCCTGCACCAGCCTTCCCTCCATACCCCCTGATCCCCGTAGCCACAAGGGCCATATCTAACTCCCTCTTAACTATAGCCAATGAACTGGCCTCAACTGTTTCCTGTGGCAGAGAATTCCACAGATTCACCACTCTCTGTGTGAAGAAGTTTTTCCTAATCTCGGTCCTAAGAGGCTTCCCCTTTATCCTCAAACTGTGACCCCTCATTCTGGACTTCCCCAACATCGGGAACAATCTTCCTGCATCTAGCCTGTCCAATCCCTTTAGGATTTTATACGTTTCAATCAGATCCCCCCTCAATCTTCTAAATTCCAACGAGTACAAGCCCAGTTCATCCAGTCTTTCTTCATATGAAAGTCCTGCCATCCCAGGAATCAATCTGGTGAACCTTCTTTGTACTCCCTCTATGGCAAGGATGTCTTTCCTCAGATTAGGGGACCAAAACTGCACACAATACTCCAGGTGTGGTCTCACCAAGGCCTTGTACAACTGCAGTAGTACCTCCCTGCTCCTGTACTCGAATCCTCTCGCTATAAATGCCAGCATACCATTCGCCTTTTTCACCGCCTGCTGTACCTGCATGCCCACTTTCAATGACTGGTGTATAATGACACCCAGGTCTCGTTGCACCTCCCCTTTTCCTAATCAGCCACCATTCAGATAATAACCTGTTTTCCTATTTTTGCCACCAAAGTGGATAACTTCACATTTATCCACATTAAATTGCATCTGCCATGAATTTGCCCACTCACCTAACCTATCCAAGTCACCCTGCATCCTCTTAGCATCCTCCTCACAGCTAACGCTGCCGCCCAGCTTCATGACATCCGCAAACTTGGAGATGCTGCATTTAATTCCCTCATCTAAGTCATTAATATATATTGTAAACAACTGGGGTCCCAGCACTGAGCCTTGCGGTACCCCACTAGTCACTGCCTGCCATTCTGAAAAGGTCCCGTTTATTCCCACGCTTTGCTTCCTGTCTGCTAACCAATTCTCTATCCACATCAATATCTTACCCCCAATACCGTGTGCTTTAAGTTTGCACACTAATCTCCTGTGTGGGACCTTGTCAAAAGCCTTTTGAAAATCCAAATATACCACATCCACTGGTTCTCCCCTATCTACTCTACTAGTTACATCCTCAAAAAATTCTATGAGATTCGTCAGACATGATTTTCCTTTCACAAATCCATGCTGACTTTGTCCGATGATTTCACCACTTTCCAAATGTGCTGTTATCACATCTTTGATAACTGACTCCAGCAGTTTCCCCACCACCGACGTTAGGCTAACCGGTCTATAATTCCCCGGTTTCTCTCTCCCTCCTTTTTTAAAAAGTGGGGTTACATTAGCCACCCTCCAATCCTCAGGAACTAGTCCAGAATCTAACGAGTTTTGAAAAATTATCACTAATGCATCCACTATTTCTTGGGCTTCTTCCTTAAGCACTCTGGGATGCAGACCATCTGGCCCTGGGGATTTATCTGCCTTTAATCCCTTCAATTTACCCAACACCACTTCCCTACTAACATGTATTTCGCTCAGTTCCTCCATCTCACTGGACCCTCTGTCCCCTACTATTTCTGGAAGATTATTTATGTCCTCCTTAGTGAAGACAGAACCAAAGTAATTATTCAATTGGTCTGCCATGTCCTTGCTCCCCATAATCAATTCACCTGTTTCTGTCTGCAGGGGACCTACATTTGTCTTTACCAGTCTTTTCCTTTTTACATATCTATAAAAGCTTTTACAGTCAGTTTTTATGTTCCCCGCCAGTTTTCTCTCATAGTCTCACCAATTTGTGTTGTCCAACATTCTACACAGATTTCCTTTGTAAACTTCTTGGTGACACACATGAAACCATCATCAGCAGCCTTACACCGAGGCCAGGCTCTCTTCTCACTGCCGTCATCAGGAAGGAGGTACAGGAGCCTCAGGACTCTCACCACCAGGCTCAGCAACAGTTATTACCCCTCAACCATCAGGCTCTTGAACCAAAGGGGATAACTTCACTCAACTTTACTCAGCCCATCACTGAAATGTTCCTACAACTATGCATTCACTTTCAAGGGCTGTCAACTCACATTCTGAATATATAATGATTTTTTATATTGTATTTGCACAGTTTGACGTCTTTTGCACGTTGGTTGTTTATCCATCCTGTTGGTGAGCTCTTTCAATGATTCCATTGTGTCTCTTGTATTTAGTGTGAATGCCTGCAAGAAAACGAATCTCAAGGTGACACACGTGTACTTTGATACTTAGAACTTTGAAATTTATAGGTGACTGTTCTTGAAATGCTCAGAAACCTCCAAGATAACCCATCTAACTCGGAATCAGAATCAGGTTTATTATCACCAGCATGTGATGTGAAATTTGTTAACTTAGCAGCAGCAGTTCAATGCAATACATAATCTAGCAGAGAAAAAAATATATAATAATAAATAAATAAATAAATTACAGTATATACATATTGAATAGATTTTTTAAAACATGCAAAAAACAGAAATACTGTATATTAAAAAAAGTGAGGTAGTGTCCAAAGATTCGATGTCCATCTAGGAATCAGCTGGTAGAGGGGAAGAAGCTGTTCCTGAATCGCTGAGTGTGTGCCTTCAGGCTTCTGTATCTCCTTCCTGTTGATAACAATGAGAAAATGGCATGCCCTAGATGCTGGGGAGGTCCTTAATAATGGATGCTGCCTTTCTGAGACACCACTCCCTGAAGATGTTCTGGGTACTTTGTAGGCTAGTACCCAAGATGGAGCTGACTAGATTTACAACCTACTGCAGCTTCTTTCTGTCCTGTGCAGTAGCCCCTCCATACCAGACAGTGATGCAGCCTGTCAGAATGCTTTCTATGAAACTCTATGAGACTTCAGTTGCCTGAAGAAAATTTCAGATTCACACTGTTGGTTGAATAAAAATCTAAAATAACCCAGTTGCTTTTAGACAGAGAAGTGTCTCTGGAGATAATCCTTGCATCAAGGTATCAGAATAGAGGGATATCCATTTATTACAGAGATGAAGAGGAATTTCTTTAGACATGGGGTGATGAATCTGTGGAATTCATTGCCACAGATAGCTGTGGATGCCAAGTCATTGGGTATATGTAAAGCAGAGATTGGTAGGTTGTGATAAGTCAGGGTGTCAAAGGTTATGGGGAGAAGGCAAGAGAATGGGGTTGAGAGGGACAATAAATCAGCCATGATGCAATGACAGAGCAGCCTCGATGGGCCAAATGGCCCAATTCTGCTCCTATGTCTGATGGTCTTATCGTCCTGCAAGACCACTGATATGATGTTAGCTCTTCAGAAGAATCCAAGGCCTTTCACTAAAATAAGGTGCTCCAAGTGATTGACCGCCCCCCCCGTGCCCCCACCCCCAGCCACTAGCTGAATTTTTTGGATACTCCAGCACTACTGGAACGTGGCTGAAGTGGTATTCCTGCTGCAGGATACAGTCCAGGAACTCTTCACATACACCCTGTGGAGCTCCGGCCTCTGCCATCTCAAAAGAGAAAGGCCAGAGGTTGCGGGTAACAATTGTTACTTACAAACTGACTTGTAAATCAGTAGGTTCAAGGTTAATTGTCATTCAACCATACATGAACTTGAGGCCCTCTGTCGGTCAGTGTTGACCACGGTTGTTGTGTCCCAACTGTCTATGTGATATGCAAGCCAGGGGGTTTCTCCAGGTGCTCTGGTTTGCTCCCGCGGTCCGAAGACATACCAGTTAGTAGGTCATTGTAAATTGTCCTGTGATTGGGCTGGGGTGAAATTGGTGGGTTGCTGGTCGGTGGCTCGTTGGACCAGAAGGGCCTGTTCTGCGCTGTCTCCAAATAAATAGATAAAACTAAAATCTGAACCCAGTGGGTAAGGCAGCATCTATGGAGAGGAATAAACAGTTTATGTTTCAGACCAGAGGCAATCATCAAACCATGTCCTTCAACAAGGGCCTCAGAGCAAAATGCTGACTGTTTATTTCTCTCCATAGAGGCTGCCTGAGCTGTTTGGATCCTGCAGCATTTTGTGCGTGTTACTCTGGACTTCCGGCAACTGCGGCATCTTTTGTGTTAAGTTTATTCCTTGATTTCCATCAGAGTCTTTCTCTCACGCCTTCATCCTAAAACATTTGTGAATTCTAATTAATGTGACACCAATGCATTTATTCCACAAACAGTTTTGCTCCATTCAGTAACCATGAAATATGAAGATTTTTTTCCCAGATACATCAACTTGTTAAGACAATGTCTAAGTATAATACACTTCCTTTGGTATGTACACCTGGGGTTCATATTTTCTTTGGACTGTCACTTTAAAACGTCGGGAGAATGAGACTGACTTTTGGACACTGTTTGAGCTGTTAGAGAGAGAGAGAGAGGGACGAAGCCTGCCTTGAGATGGTGTATATATGAACTCTAAAGCTTGTTTTGAATATTCAAGGACGCTGTCTGCTTGTGAGTTCTTACAGAGAGAGAACGAGCAGCTCGTGAGTCATCATGGTGACCGAGGGTGGTGTTATTTGATAGACAGCTGGTGTTCAGCATGTCTGGATAAATACAAGGTCAGCTGGTTGTTAGACAGACACACAGACACACATGGTTTGGAACACTGGATGAGCTTTGTGTGCCCACAGAAGGGTGGGTTTTTGGAGGATCGAGCGGGAGAATCGATCAGTGGCTCTCGCAGTGTGTAAAGGGGTGACCGGCGGAAAGTTATCAGGGTGTCCAACCCTCGCATGGGTGGATAACTTTACCACAGAAGACGGTCTCCTTCTTGTGGTCACATTCGTTGACTTTAAAAGATTTCGGGGGACAATGGAAGATCAATGGCATCAGCTTACTCAGACAACCACAACACCTCTCTCTCTCCATCATTACTCAACTCAATAACACGAACTGAATGGACTTCATTTACCATCATCATAAGACTATATCCATTACCTCCTAAGCTTGAAGAAGCTTGGCTTTTATATTCCCACACGTATATATGCATGAACTTTGCTAACCTGTTTGATTTATCTGATTTTTATATTACTATATTGCGTAGTCACTAATAAAGTGGCTCATATAACAGCAATACCAGACTCCAGGTGTTTTCCATTTCCGCTGGTTCTTTAAACCCATTACAGGGTACGTAACACCTCAATCTGCTCCAAATCTGATACAAATTCTGTGAATGTTAGGGTAACACAAAAATTTCCAGTGTCATCAGGGTTTTCTCAAAATTGTGCACTTGTTCTGCTGAAGACAGGTGATTTTTGAGAACCGCACCAATATCAGCTTTATTCATCTGGTAATTAATAGAAACATAGAAAACCTGTATTTTTTTATGATTATGATTATGAGGACAACGCAGTCCCCTTTTATTGTCATTTAGTAATGCATGCATTAAGAAATGATAAAAATCTTTTTCCAGAATGATATCACGAGAAAACATGACAAACCGACTTAAAAACTAACAAAAAACTCATAATTATAATGTATAGTTACAACAGCGCAAAACAATACCGTAATTTGATAAAGAACAGACCATGGCACGGTAAAAATCTCAAAGTCTCTCGAAAGTCCCATCATCTCACACAGACGGTGAACCTCCAGCGCCGTAAACTTGCTGGTGCAGCATCCCGGAAGCATCTGACCAGAGTCCGACTCCGAGTCCGTTCGAAAACTCCGAGCCTCCGACCAGCTCTCCGACACCGAGCACCGAGCACCATCTCTGCCGAGCGTTTCGACCCCGACCCCGGCAACAGGTGATAGGCAAAGCCGAGGATTCGGGGCCTTCGTCTTCGGACAGTCTCGATCGCACAGTAGCAGCGGCAGTGAAACAGGCATTTCAGAAGTTTCTCCAGGTGTTTTCCTCTGCGCTTCTCATGGCTGTCTCCATCAAATCCGGATTGTGTACAACCCCCTAGTTACACATAATCGATATTCATTCAGAACAGCCGCGCGCTCTGTGTCGCGCCGCCATCTTCTCCTCCCTCCCAAAAACTGATACATGTATCAATTAAAGTAAACTTGAAGTTAGATCCACAATCCTGGACTCCCATATTGTCCTTTGAATTAGCTTAATGCTTTGAAGTTACAAAACATATCACTGGCTATGAAATAGTTTTAAAAATGTACCCGAGTTGGAGACTGACCCACTAGAGCACAGCAAGATGAGAGTCCTGGCTCTGTCTGTCACTGACCACCGTCCTGGCCCTGTGCGTCACCGACCGCCATCCTGGCCCTGCCCGTCACCGACCACCATCCTGGCCCTGTCTGTCACCGATCAATGACCTGGTCCTGTCCGTCACCGACCGCCGTCTTGGCCCTGTCCGTCACCGACCACCTTCCTGGCCCTGTCTGTCACCGACCACCGTCCTGGCCCTGTCCGTCACCGACCAATGACCTGGCCCTGTCTGTCACCGACCAATGACCTGGCCCTGTCCGTCACCGACCACCGTCCTGGCCCTGTCCGTCACCGACCAATGACCTGGCCCTGTCCGTCACTGACCGCCGTCCTGGCCCTGTCCATCACCGACCACCGTCCTGGCCCTGTCCGTCACCGACCAATGACCTGGCCCTGTCCATCACCGACCACCGTCCTGGCCCTGTCCGTCACCGACCGCCGTCCTGGCCCTGTCCGTCACCGACCGCCGTCCTGGCCCTGTCCGTCACTGACCGCCGTCCTGGCCCTGTCCGTCACCGACCAATGACCTGGCCCTGTCCGTCTCTGACCGCCGTCCTGGCCCTGTCCGTCACCGACCAATGACCTGGCCCTGTCCGTCTCTGACCGCCGTATATCGGCGTATTATACGGAGTGGTGTGTGTCGGCGTATTATACGGAGTGGTGTGTGTCGGCGTATTATACAGAGTGGTGTGTGTATCGGCGTATTATACAGAGTGGTGTGTGTCGGCGTATTATACAGAATGGTGTGTGTCGGCGTATTATACGGAGTGGTGTGTGTCGGCGTATTATACGGAGTGGTGTGTATCGGCGTATTATACGGAGTGGTGTGTGTCGGCGTATTATACGGAGTGGTGTGTGTCGGCGTATTATACGGAGTGGTGTGTATCAGTGTATTATACGGAGTGGTGTGTATCAGTGTATTATATAGAGTTGTGTATGTTGGTGTATCATAGACAGAGTATTGTATCATGAGCCTACTGAGTATATTGGTATGTCTTTGACATATTAGTGTATCCTGGGCATACTGGTGTGTGTTGGACATATTGGTTTATCATGCAGGCATGAGTATTAGATGGTGGGGTGGAGATACGCCTCTACCAAAGGAGGTGTAATGTGCTCCTTCTCGTGGCTAGCCTGCAGGTCACCCTTGAGCGAGGTGTAGAAGCTACTTATCCCCCAATAAGGGTCACATGAAGCCCTAGGAGCAGGTGGTGAATGGTCGTATGAGCAGCTGGTGCACATGTTAAGTTCTTGTTATTGGGCCACTGATGCCAGGAAGACAATCTCTGAAGAGTATTGATAATGGCTGATGGTCACATGTCATGTAAAGACAATGGCAAACCACTTCTGCAGAAAAAATTGCCATGAACAGCCGTAGTCAAAGACCATCACCAGCCACATCACACAACAGGGCACCCGATGATGATGGTGGTGATGACTCCAGTGAGTCCTCTTGATCTTCAAGTTGAAATCTTGGCAAATTTCTCCAGTAAATCTTATGGATGGTACACACTTTAGTTACTGCTTTGTCCTGGACAGTGCTGATTTTAGACTAGAAGACCATAAGATTTAGGAGCAGAACTAGGCCATTTGGTCTATTGAGTCTGCTTTGCCTTTCCATCATGGCTGATTTTTTAATCCTCTTAACCCCATTCTCCTGTACGTGTTCCCATTCCCAATAACCCTTCACTCCCAAACCAATCAAGAACCCATCCTTCCCTGCCTTAAATAACCCAATAATGTGGCTTCCACAGATGCTTATGGCAATGAATTCCACAGATTCACCAGATTCTAGCTGAATAATCCTTAAATCTGCCAAACATCAGTTCATTATCCATTCTTGGGCCTGGGCACCACTGCTTCAGTCCATCCCCAAGTTTGCTTTGTCCTGAGGCTCTGCCATTTGGTCCTAGACTCCCTACCGATGGAGGTGTCCTCTCCACATCCAGTCTATTCCTGGGTGTGTATGAGCAGCAGTCACCCAGGCAAGTTCCACACAGATCTGTGTCTTATCAGCTCGTCAACCCTTTACTGATCAAACAAAACTCATTACCAATCTCAGCACAGTCTTCTTTCAGACAGCTTAACGATTCCAGTGGAGCAAGCAACACCACATACCAGAAAATAGCATTACCTGGTCCTCAGTGGACTAGAATTCAAAAGCTATGATCATAGCATGCCTCAGGGATCTGTACTGGGTCCAATGTTGTTTGTCATACACATTAATGATCTGGATGATGGGGTGGTAAATCGGATGAGTAAGTATGCAAATGATACTAAGATAGGTGGCGTTGTGGATAATGAAGTAGGTTTTCAAAGCTTGCATTGAGATTTAGGCCAGTTTGAAGAGCGGGCTGAAAGATGGCAGATGGAGCTTAATGCTGATAAACGTGAGGTGCTACATTTTGGTAGGATGAATCAAAATAGGACATACATGGTAAATGGTAGGGCATTGAAGAATGCAGTAGAACAGAGGGATCTAGGAATAATGGTGCATAGTTCCCTGAAGGTGGAATCTCATGTGGATAGGGTGGTGAAGAAAGCTTTTGTTATGCTGGCTTTTATAAATCAGAGCATTGAGTATAGGAGTTGGGATGTAATGTTGAAATTGTATAAGGCATTGGTAAGGACAAATTTGGAGTATTGTGTACAGTTCTGGTCACTGAATTATAGGAAAGATGTCAATAAAATTGAGAGAGTACAGAGGAGGTTTACTAAAATGTTGCCTGGGTTTCATCTCCTAAGTTACAGCGAAAGGTTGAACAAGTTGGGTCTTTATAGAAGGTTGAGGGGGGACTTGATAGAGGTATTTAAAATTATGAGGGGGATAGATAGAGTTGATGTGGATAGGCTTTTTCCACAGAGAGTGGGGGAGATTCAAACAAGAGGACATGAGTTGAGAGTTAAAGGGCAAAAGTTTAGCTGTAACATGAGGGGGAACTTCTTTACTCAGAGAGTGCTAGCTGTGTGGAACGAGCTTCCAGCAGAAGTGGTTGAGGCAGGTTCGATGTTGTCATTTAAAGTTAAGTTGGACAGCTATATGGACGGGAAAGGAATGGAGGGTTATGGGCTGAGTGCAGGTCGGTGGGACTAGATGAGAGTAAGCGTTCGGCACGGACTAGAAGGGCTGAGATGGCCTGTTTCCGTGCTGTAATTGTTATATGGTTATAACGTATTGTGATAAATGCTGTGAGCTGGTGCAGAATTCTGCCCTTCACAGCCTATTGCATAGTGAACAACAAACACCTTTCGTCGTAATCGGGTTACCAGGTAGCTCTGGACTGGCCTGACACAAGATGCAGACACTGAGATCAGAGAGAAGGAACTTCACCCTGCTGGTTTGGGCTCTGTCCTGAATAATTTCTTCTACTGTGATAATTGAATGTCTTCTAACTGATTTATTTTATGAGATTTATCAAACAGTTAATTAATACATTGGATACAAGAGCTGTTTGTGGCTAAATTAACTCCACTCTGGGATGTAAATAAGAACTATTTTCATCTTTTACATTAATCAGAAAAACACAAGTATCATTGACAAGGTCAAAGTTATTAGTTTTCTGGTTACCTTTGCTAGGAAGTAAGTACATTATCTGCGCCCCTGGGGTCACATGTAGGGCAGACTGCAGTTTCTTCCCATAGCTCCATCAATCAGTTAATTAATCGGTAAGTCCTGGTGAAGGGTCTCGGCCAAACATGATGCTGCTTGATCTGCTGGTCTCCTCCAACATTTTGTGTGTGTTGCTCTGGATTTCCAGCATCTGCAGACTTTCTCGTGTTACTTTTGTGCATTCTGACAAAACAATTCTTTCACTCAGGGGGTCATAGTGCGTGTGATTTTGATTCTGATGTTTAAGAGAAGTCTGGATAAATATGTGGATGGTAGGGGTATGGAGGGCTGTGGTCGATGGGAGTAAATGGCTCAGCAGGAACTAGATGGGCTGAGGGACTTGCCCCTGTGTTGTGCTTTCCTGTGACTCTCATGTAGAATTTACAGCCTGGAGTTGGCCATTCGGTCTTCATCCTTTATCTATTCTCAATAAAATCTATCAGCAAAACCTTTTCTCTCTCACTGACTCTTGGTCAATACATCTAAATTAACTTTAGTTTGCAATTTCCACATTAACAGCACTCCAGGCAAAAGAAAATTATATTACCACCTCATTTTTTTTAGATGACTGTCATAAATTAATGGGCCCTATTTTCAGTTTACTCAAGCACAAACATACCCTCTCAAACAAAACCTCTCATCATTTTAAAGACCCGTCATTCACTAAAATGTGAATTCAAATGGAAGTGAAAAGAATCAGAGTCCAGTTTACTATGTGGCAGTGCAAAGAACATAAAGTTGCAACAATTAAATGAAAGGAGGGAAAATGAGGACACGTTGACGGGTTCTTGCCGGCAGGTTTCAATGCCGGCTACCTGTTATATGTCTGAACTTTTCCACTTCTCACCTCCAGCTTCTCACATCATCCCCCTCCTCACCCACCTGGCCTTCACCTATCTACTAACCTGTCCTCATTCCCCTCACCCACCCTCTTATTCTGTCACCTTCCACCTTTCCTTTTCAATCCTGCTGAAGGGTCTCGGCCTGAAACGCCAACAGTTTATGAAATTCCATTGATGCTGCCTGACCTGCTGAGTTCCTCCTGCATGTTGTGTGTGTCACTCAATCCTGATGATGTGATGCTTTGGATTCCAGCCTCTGCAGACTGATGTGGATATATAAGTTTGAGGATCAGGAGTATCCGCCCCTTCAAACCTGACCAATCACTTCCAGTCCCAAAGTAACAAGTTCAAAGTTCAAAGTACATTTATTATCAAACTACGCAGACTATACACATCCTTGAGGTTTGTCTTCTTGCAGGCAGCCACTAAACAAAGAAACGCAATAGAATCCCTGAAAAACCCTGCCCCACACAGAACAAACCGTCAAACCCCCAATGTGTGAGAAAAGAACAAATTATCCAAACAATAAACAAGTAAACAAATACCACACAGAACGTGAACTGCAGACACCCTGAGAGTGAGTTCACAGCCCCGGAGACATTTCAGCACAGAGGCAAGTGACACCAGTCCAGGAGCCCGATGACTGCAGACCACAGCCCCGGAGACAGTTCAGCACAGAGATGCGTAAACCCGGACAGAATATTCAGCTGAACATGGCTACGTCCTATGGCCTCTGCCTCGATGCCTTAACTCGTTTGGCACTTAAATCAGGCACACATCAGTTTGTTATCCGCACTTGGACTGGGGCACCATTGTTTCAGTGTAGCCCCAAATTTGCTCAGGTACAACCTTTTGCGAATTCCTTGCTGGAGGAGAAACTGAAGAAGCTGAAACAGTATTCAAACTGTGCTACTGCCTACATCGGAAACCGTGTCTAAAGGTGTACAGTGAACACCTGTCCGTTTTCAGAATCAGTGTCTGAGGGTGTGTAGTCTGACAGCGAGTGATCACCTGTCCAATTCAGAATCACTGTGTGAAGAAGGTGTTAAGTCTGAGAGCGAGTGAGCACCTGTCTGTTTTCAGAATCAATGTGTGAAGGTGTGCAGTCTGTCAGTGAGTGATCACCTGTCTGTTTTCAGAATCAATGTGTGAAGGTGTGCAGTCTGTCAGTGAGTGATCACCTGTCCATTTCTTGGAATCAGCGTGAAGGTGTGCAGTCCGACAGCGAGTGATCATCTGTCCATTTTCAGAATCAATGTGTGTAGGTGTGCAGTCTGACAGCCAGTGATTACCTGGTACATGGGTAGACAATTATAGGGAAAGATAGAAATCTAGGGGGTGGAGAGGGTTGTTCTATGTTAATCAAGCAAGAGAAACCATATAGGGTACTGGAAAAAGGAGATGATCAGGAATACATAGTTGTGGAAGTGTGGGAGAGAGGCGAGGGAGTGGTTATAATTAACTACTACATCCCATGTAAAAGGTTGGATTTGGACAGCCTATTAAGGATACAAGGACAAAACAGACATAAAGTAGTGTGGTGTGCAGATTTCAATGCTCACAGCACAATATGGGGAGATCAGATTGCAGATTCAAGTGAAAAGGTAATTGAAAATTTGATGGAAGAAAGGGATTTGGTGTGTATGAATGATGGTAGAGGAACAAGGATAAACATAACAACAGGAACTGAGTCAATATTAGATATTACGTTAGTGTCTAATACGTTGGCTGGTGTTAGTAACTGGGGAGTTTGGACTGCTTCAGCATAGGCAGTGATCACCACCCAGTTTTATGTTCAGTGAGTGAAATAATTGAAATAAGATCAGGTGGTGGAATCCCAAAGTGGGTGTTTGGAAACGCAGATTGGGGTAAGTTCCAGAAGTCGAGTGAAGAGGCATTGACAAAGATTGACATTTCTGGAAATATAGATGAATTAAACAGTCAGGTGACTTCAGCAATCATTATGGCAGCAGAAGGATCTATATCCAGAAGTAAAAATAAAAATTAGGATGAATAGAAAACTGGTACCATGGTGGACAGAGGAGTGTTGTCAGGCTGTAAAAAAACAGAAATAGAGCATTCAGGCTAGTTAAAAGAACCCATAATATGCAGCATTTGGTTCAATATAAGAACCCTCAGCTATGTGGAGTACTTCGCCATGTATTCAACCTGAGCCTGAGGCTCCGGAGGGTTCCTGTACTGTGGAAGACGTCCTGCCTCGTCCCTGTGCCGAAGACGCCGCGTCCCAGCGGCCTCAATGACTACAGACCAGTGGCATTGACCTCCCACATCATGAAGACCCTGGAGAGACTTGTTCTGGAGCTGCTCTGGCCTATGGTCAGGCCACACTTAGATCCCCTCCATTTCGCCTACCAGTCCCGACTAGGAGTTGAGGATGCCATCATCTACCTGCTGAACCGTGTCTACGCTTACCTGGACAAGCCAGCGAGCACCGTGAGGGTCATGTTTTTTGACTTCTCCAGTGCGTTCAAAACCATCCGCCCTGCTCTGCTGGGGGAGAAGCTGACAGCGATGCAGGTGGATACTTCCCTGGTGTCATGGATTCTTGATTACCTGACTGGCAGACCACAGTATGTGTGCTTGCAACACCGTGTGTCCGACAGAGTGATCAGTAGCACTGGGGCTCCACAGGGACTGTCTTGTCTCCCTTTCTCTTCACCATTTACACCTCGGACTTCAACTACTGCACAGAGGCTTGTCATCTTCAGAAGTTTTCGGATGACTCTGCCATAGTTGGATGCATCAGCAAGGGAGATGAGGCTGAGTACAGGGCTACGGTAGGAAACTTTGTCACATGGTGTGAGCAGAATTATCTGCAGCTTAATGTGAAAAAGACTAAGGAGCTGGTGGTAGGCCTGAGGAGGGCTAAGGCACCGGTGACCCCTGTTTCCATCCAGGGGGTCAGTGTGGACATGGTGGAGGATTACAAGTACCTGGGGATACGAATTGACAATAAACTGGACTGGTCAAAGAACACTGAGGCTGTCTACAAGAAGGGTCAGAGCCGTCTCTATTTCCTGAGGAGACTGAGGTCCTTTAACATCTGCCGGACGATGCTGAGGATGTTCTACGAGTCGGTGGTGGCCAGTGCTATCATGTTTGCTGTTGTGTGCTGGGGCAGCAGGCTGAGGGTAGCAGACACCAACAGAATCAACAAACTCATTCGTAAGGTCAGTGATATTGTGGGGATGGAACTGGACTCTCTGACGGTGGTGTCTGAAAAGAGGATGCTGTCTAAGTTGCATGCCATCTTGGACAATGTCTCCCATCCACTACATAATGTACTGGCTGGGCACAGGAGTACATTCAGCCAGAGACTCATTCCACCGAGATGCAGCACTGAGCGTCATAGGAAGTCATTCCTGCCTATGGCCATCAAACTTTACAACTCCTCCCTTGGAGGGTCAGACACCCTGAGCCAATAGGCTGGTCCTGGACTTATTTCATAATTTACTGGCATAATTTACATATTACTATTTAACTATTTATGGTTCTATTACTAGTTATTATTTATGGAGCAACTGTAATGAAAAGCAATTTCCCCCGGGATCAATAAAGTATGACTATGACTATGAAAGCACAGGCAGTGGTGAGAAGATCTATACGTCAAACTAAAAGGGCAAGTTGGAGGAGTTTTTGCAACGAAATAGGAAGAACAACACCTGTGGGAGAGGTATGGGGAATGGTTAAGAGGATGGGGGGAGATAGAAGGGAATGGGAATATCCAGTAATGATATCTAAGGAGGAAACGGCAGTCTCCAGTAGGGATAAGGCTGAAATCATGGCCAGGCCATTTGTACTGATACACAGTTCAGAAAATTTGTCTGAAGAAGGGAGAAAGAGAAGGGAAAGAACAATGAGCCAACACCCAGGTGTGCTAAACAGGAGGGAAGAAACAGATGATATAATTGATGATCCATTTACATTGGCAGAAATAGTAAGAGCAATAAAAAGGTCGAGACCAACCTCCCCAGGGAAAGGTCTGATATGCTCTGTGATGCTAAAAAATCTAGGAGAAGGAGCGCTCTTGAAGTTGCTGCATTTTTATAACAGAGTGTGGGAGGAGGGAAGATTACCAAGGGCATGGAAAGAAGCAGTAGTAATTCCAATAAGGAAACCTGGCAAGGATCCATCAAAACCCACTAGCTACAGACCAATTGCATTAACATCAAATATATGTAAGATAATGGAAAGGATGATAACAGAAAGGTTATCGTATGAGCTTGAGAAGAGAGGAATGCTGGCAAGATATCAGAGTGGATTTAGAAAGGGAAGGAATTCCATGGACTCAGTGATAAGGTTAGAGACTGAAATAAGAAAGGCCCAGGCAAATAAAGAGTCAGTAGTTGCAGTGTTTTTTGACATTGAAAAAGCATGTGATATGATGTGGAAGGAAGGATTATTAATTAAACTGCACAAGATGGGGATTGATGGGAGAGTTTTTAATTGGATTAAAGATTTTTTGTTTGGTAGAAAAATTCAAGTTCGGATTGGATCAGAATGATCAAAACAGTACATAGTGGAAAATGGCACACCTCAAGGTAGTGTGATTAGCCCGTTACTTTTCATCATTATGATCAATGATGTCTTCACAAAGGTACCAGTGGATATAGGTAGGTCACTGTTTGCGGACGATGGGGCCTTGTGGAAAAGAGGCAGGAACATGGAGCATATAATCAGGAAACTACAAGAAGCAATTGATGAAGTGGTAGAGTGGGGTTATGATTGGGGATGTAGATTTTCAGTAGATAAAACTCAAACTGTATTTTTCACCAGGAAAAGGGTTGAGGTAGGGAAGAAGTTAAGGATGTATGGGGTTGAATTAGAAAGGGTTGCATCATTTAAATTTCTGGGAGTTATATTTGATTCACGATTAACATGGGCAGAACATATCAGGAAAGTTGAGGAGAAATGTAAAAAAGTAATAAATGTGATGAGATGTTTGACTGGTAGGGAATGAGGAGCAAGTTGTTCAGCTTTGAAGAGAATGTATGTGGCTTTAGTAAGATCTGTATTGGATTATGGAAATATAGTATATGGATCAGCAGCTAGGTCTCTTATAAGGAAACTGGATGTGATTCAGGCTCAGGCCTTGAGAGTGTGCAGTGGGGCTTTTAAAACGTCACCAGTGTCAGCACTACAGGTAGAAATGGGAATAATGCCTCTGGAACTAAGAAGGATGCAATTGATGGCAAACTACTGGGCTAATTTGCAGGGGCACAATGATTCTCACCCTGCTAAAGGAGTGTTGCAGGACTGCTGGGAAAATGGGAGGTTTCAGAGGGATAACTTTAATCGGGTAGGGAATGATATCGCGAAAGAATGTGGAGTATTTGATCTAAGGATAAGTCCTTTAGTAGTTTATCCGGTTGTAGCTCCATGGAAGCTTGTATGGCCTGACCTAGACTGGCATTTGTTAGAGGTAAAATGGAAAGGAAAATATAAAGCTGATCTGGTAAGTGCATTTAACTGTCATGTGATGGAAAAGTATAGTGATTACACTCAGATTTATACGGATGGTGCTAAGGAACCTGAAACAGGAGTGACAGGGTTTGGGGTGGCTGTACCAGCAAAAGAAATTGGAATCAGTAGAAGAACATCTAATAAGTTAGGGGTGTATACAGTGGAGATGCTGGCAGTGTTGGTTGCGTTGCGATGGGTGCAGAAAGCCAGACAAGCCAAAGTGTTGGTATGCTCAGATTCATCCTCAGTTCTAGCAAATTTAAGGTCTTTTCACTCAAACAGTCGGCAAGATGTACTTCATGAAGTCCTTCAGTTAGTCACAAGAATTGCAAATCAGGGAGGTCAGGTAAAATTTCTATGGGTTCCAGCACATGTAGGGGTGAAGGGGAATGAGAGGGTGGATGAGTTGGCAAAGAGGGCGTTAAAGAAAGAAAATATAGAAATGCACATTAGTATCAGTAAAGCAGAGGTTAAGTGTGTAATCTGGGAAAAAATCAACCAAATGTGGCAAGAAGGATGGGACAGGGAGGGGAAAGGGAGGCATTTATATCAAATACAAAAGAGTGTTGCAGGTACTAGGGTAGGTAATGGAAACAGATGAGAGGAAACTGTGCGGACTAGTTTAAGGCCGGGGCACTGTGCATTAAACAAAAAATTGAAAATGATAGGGAAACACCAGACAGGATTGTGTGAGGAATGTCAGGAAGAGGAGTCAGTAGAACATGTAGTACTGAGTTGCTGGAAGTATGGGATGCAGAGATGATGATAATCAATCTAAGGGAATTGGAGGTGCAGGAATTCACATTAAAAGGGTTGCTGGGCATGGATGAGAGAGCACAGGTCAGGGTATTTTTAGCTTTCTTAAGGGTTACAGGGTTTTTTTATAGGATATGATGGATAAGCAGGGAGGATAAAGTGTAGGTTAGGGTGTGTGTGTGTGTGTGTGTGTGTGTGTGTGTGTGTGTGTGTGTGTGATTGGGTGAAGGGATTTGGAATGTAAGTCTATTGCACACTCCGGAGAAGAAGGTGGCAGTAATGCACCATTAAGCTGGGTGCCAACCACCGTAAAACAAGATGGAGAGAGAGAGCTTCATTTTGGGGCTGTTCGTGGTTGGTGCTGGGTGCTGGGTTGGGGAGAGACGAATGGAGTTCCGCCTGCAGTGTTTTGCTTTGGATTTTTGCTGGTGTTTTCGGAGGACGAGGGTGGTTGGCTAAACAACCAGACTGTGAATGGACGGAGGATGGCAGGAGGTAGTGACAATTTGGGAAGTGAGTTAGAGATGGAAGATGGCGGGAAAGAGGAATGGAGTGTAAAGAGTAAAAAAAGAAAACAGGTATGAGCAGTCAAATTCTGAGGGGTCGGGGATGATCGAAAAATGATAGCAAAAGAATGGAAAGAAGGTGAGATTAAAGCAATTATAAAACTGAGTGAAGACGGGGCATCTTTCGGGGATTGGAACCCGATTTATTTGACGAAGGCAATCAACAAACTTATAGACGAAGTCAAAAGAGCCAAGGTATTACGAAATGGATCACTATTTGTGATATGTCGGGATAGTGCTCAGCAAGGCAAAGTGATAAGATTAAATAAAATAGACGGCAAAAAAGTACAATGTTCAATACTCGACAATTGAAAGTGGACTAGAGGAGTTATTTTGGGGATACCAACAAAAGTTACTATGGATGAGATTAAACAGAACATAAAAGGAGCAAAGATTATTGAGGCCAAACGTTTGAAAGTTACAAGAGACGGAAAAAAGTGTGATAGTTTATCAGTAATGATTAACTTTGATGAAGAGAGATTGCTGACTAAAGTTTATTTAGGGTATATGTGTTATGAGGTCAGAATACATATACCACCGCCCTTAAGATGTTTTAAATGTCAGAAATTTGGGCATATTGCGGTGGTCTGCAGAGATGTGGGAGATGCACTGGAGAACATGAATACGGGAAGTGTGAGGCGGGAGCTGGGCTGAAATGTTGCAATTGTGGTGAGGAACACAGTACAGCTTATCGAGAGTGCATTATTAGTAAGAAGGCAGCTGAGATACAATATGTTAAAGTAACTCAAGGGATTAGTTATGCTGACGCAGTGAAAGGTTTCGCTGAAAAGGAGAAAGCAATTAAGCAAACAAATACAGGGAATAATAAACCTGTGAACTGTGAGGGCTGTAATATGATAAATAAGGACACACTAATAATGAATAGAAAAGATTTCGTACTGTTTATGGTAGATGCAATTAACTGTTCAGCGCAAACAGACAAAAGAACAGAAAAATTAAAATTATAGTCAAGTCTGCAGAAAAATATCTTGGAATTACAGGGCTTAGGTGGGAAGTAATTGAAAAAACACTGAATGGAGAATCAAACAGATCACAGGCAGGGGAGGCAGGATCTTAATGGCAATATGTATTTTGCAATGGAATGCAAGGAGTCTTATCGCAAATGGTCAAGAATTTAAGAAATATGTATCAGAACTTAAGGAAAAACCTCAGATTCTACATATACAAGAAACATGGTTGAAACCACGATTAGATTTTGTTTTACAGGGATAGCCAGCAATTAGGAGGGTTAGAAGCAATGGCAATGGTGGAGGAGCAGCAATATTTATAGCCAGTGGGATGAGATATAATATAGTCAACATAGGGCAGAAGTATGAATCAATAATAACAAAATATGGATAGGCAGAGAAAGCTTGGTAATAATAAATTATTATAATCCATGTTGAAGACTAAGCTAAGATACATTAAACGAAGTGGGTGGTAGGATGCAAGGGAAAATAACATGGTGTGGGGATTTCAATGGAGACAGTACACTATAGGGATGTAAAAATGTGGATGAAAACAGATTAGTGATAGAAGAATTTCTAGATGGTGAAAAACTGGTATGTATAAATAATGGAGAAGGTACGAGATATAATATATCCCAAAACACAGAAACTGCAATAGATTTAACATTTGTAAGTAGAGAATTAGCAGGAATCAGTACTTGGAACGTATTGAAACAAACTACAGTAGGAAATGATCACTATCCCTTACTCACAAGGATTCAGGTTAAAATAGAACAAAATGTAGGATCTCGAGTGTCAAGGTGGGAACTAAATAAGGCAGAGTGGGAGATACTTCAAAAAAGAAATGAAGTAAGATGCACAAAGATTTTGGATGAAAATATATCAGATATTGAAGAAATGAATGATAAATTGGTCACAACAAATATAAATTCAGCAGAAGAAACAATTCCGAAAAGTAAAGGTACAGGAAAGAGGAAAAATGTTCCATGGTGGAATTGTGAATATAGTAGAAGTATAAAAGCAAGAAATAAAGCATTTAAAATGTTAAAAAGACAACATTCGGTAGAAACATTAATACAATATAAAAGAGCACAAGCAGAAGTTTGGAAAACAATCAGACAAGCAAAGCGAGCATTTTGGAGACAGTATTGTAACGAAATTGGAAGAGAAACTCAACTGTCTGAAATATGGGGCATGATAAGGAGAATTAATGGTATTAGAAGTAGTGAAGAGTTTCCTGTGCTAAAAAGTAAGGACAAAATGGCAATTAACAATGTAGGGAAAGCAGCAATAGTGGCAAAGACTTTTGTAAACATACATAGCTCGGAGAATTTGACGGTCGAGGCTAGACAGCAAAGGGAGGAGAGGCCTAAGCAAAATTCAGGAATTCCAGATGAAAGAGCAACATCAGAAGTGCTGGATACACCTGTTAGCATAACAGAAATAGAAAGAGCCATTGTGAATGCGCGGCCAACTTCTCCTGGGAAGGATGAAGTAGGGGGTATAATGCTGAAGCATTTATCAAGAAGTGCACCTCTAATTCTACAGAGACTGTTTAATAAAATATGGGAAATAAGTAAACTACCAACTGCATGGAAACATTCTGTTATTGTTCCAGTATTAAAACCTGGTAAAGATTTATCAGACCCAACAAATTATTGACCAATTGCACTGACTTCACAGCTAGGTAAACTTATGGAACGAATAATAACTGATAGGCTTACATACTTTCTTGAAAAAAGAAATCTTATTTCTCCCTACCAAAGCGGTTTTCACAATGGAAGAACTACAGTAGATTCAATACTTAGCTGGGAATCTGAAATCAGGAAGGCTCAAACAAATAAAGAAATGGTCTTGGTGGTGTTTTCTGAAGTAGAAAAGGCATACGATATGCTCTGGAAAGAGGGGGTGTTAATTAAATTGAAAGAACTAGGGGTGGAAGGAAAATTATATAATTGAGTTCTAGACTTTCTTTTTGGTTGAACAATTCAAGCCAAGATGGAAACAGAGTACTCCAGGACATATTTGGTTGAAAATGGAACACCACAAGGTAGTGTCTGCAGTCCATTACTATTTTCCTTAGTGATAAATGACATATTTGCGCAAGTTGAACATAGTGTGGGGAAATCCTTATATGCAGATGACGGGGCTTTGTGGGTGAGGGGAAGAAATTTAATTTATATACAAAGGAAAATGCAAGATGCGATAAATAAAGTGGAAGAGTGGGCAAATAAATGGGGTTTCAAATTGTCTACAAGTAAGTCGCAAGTGACATGTTTCTCAAGAAGTCCCAAACCAGTTTCCATGAAATTATATGAACAAAAATTACAGCAGGTAAAGGTAATTCGATTCCTTGGTTTGTTATTTGATGAGACACTTACATGGAAAAAGCAAATCGAGAAAATTACAAACAAATCTAAAAAAATAAATAACTTATTGAGGGGTCTTGCCGGACAGGACTGGGGTGCAAGCAAGATATCGCTATTAAATATTTATCAAGATACTTACTTCATGATACAGATCTGTATTTCTCTTGAATTCCCACTTAAAATGTCTTCTATACCCACATCAGTTATTTTGTTTATCTTAAGCGCTCTTATCATCTTCACTCTTTTTGATACTTCTTACATTTTATCAATTCATGTTCAACTCTTTCTGGTTGATTACAGTACTCACACAACCCAGTTGGATGTCTCCCTATTTTGTGTAATGTGTAATTAAGATTAGTGTGTCCAATTCTCAAACAACTGATGATCACTTCTGTCTTTCTATATCCACTTGACAATCTTTTGTATCTGACTTGCCTCCGTATTTGGTACAGTTGTCTCCCTGTCTCACTCTCATCCCAATGCTTCTGCCACGTCTCCTCAGTTTTAATAATGCTCTTGACTTCCACTTTGCTAAGAGGGATCTGGACCTCTATTATAGATGATTTGAGCGTGGGGGAGATTCAAACAAGAGGACATGAGTTGAAAGTTAAAGGGCAAAAGTTTAGGGGTAACATGAGGGGGAACTTCTTTACTCAGAGAGTGGTGGCTGTGTGGAACGAGCTTCCAGCAAAAGTGGTTGAGGCAGGTTCGATGTTGTTGTTTAGCACTCCAGTCTAGCAGGTGGCGGTAATACACCTTAAAGCTGGTTTGCCAACCGCTATAAAACAACAGAAGAAGAAGAAGAAGAAGCAGCAGCTTCATTTTCTGGACTGTTCCCTTCCCTCCCCTTCCCCTTCCTTCTGAAGCCTCGCATGCTATCTCCGCCTGAAGCCTCACCTGCTACCTCCGCCTGTGTCCTCACCTGTCACACCGTCAGGTTCAACCGCCAAGGCAAGATCAGGGCCCTGCTGTGTCTAGATAAGGAGCTGTCTTTTGTTGTTTGGACCTGTCTCTTTGTGTCCTCGCCTGGATCCAGGGTCCGAGCCCGAGTCAAAACCCAGGTTCCAGGTCCCTGTCCAGTCTCTGGCTCGGAGTCCTTGTCCAGGTTCCAAGTTCCCAGTTCCTCGTCCAGGTCTCACTTTCCTAGTCAAGTCCTAGCCCAGGCCCTGTATCCTAGTCTCATTCAGGGCCTGTGTCAATGTCCTGCATCATTTCTTCCCCTCTTTCCTTGCTTTCTTGACAAACCTGGTCGTGTTCCTTGTACTTCAGTGTCTGTGTCTTGCATTTGGGTATGCTGTCAACACAGGCTCCGTATGACAAGGTGCACAGTCTGACAGTGAGTGATCACCTGTCCATTTTCAGAATCAATTTGTCAAGGTGTGCAGTCTGACAGTGAGAGATCACCTGTCTACTTTCAGAATCAGTGTGTGCAGGAGGTGTACAGTCTGACAGTGAGTGATGTCCCCTTGGATCCCATGCCTCTTTACTTTCTCAATAAGCCTTGCATGGGGTACTTTATCCACTGCCTTGCTGAAATCCATATACACTACATCTATTGCTCTACCTTCATCAATGTGTTTAGTCACATCCTCAAAAAATTCAATCAGGCTCGTAAGGCACGACCTGCCCTTGACAAAGCCATGCTGACTATTCCTAATCATATTATACCTCTCCAAATGTTCATAAATCCTGCCTCTCAGGATCTTCTCCATCAACTTACCAACCACTGAAGTAAGACTCACTGGCCTATAATTTCCTGGACTATCTCCAGGATAGCAATCTCAGGATTGCTACCAGTGCCACGTGCAGGTGGGTTTAGAAATAGTAAGATAGCGCAGATCAACACGTGGCTGAAGACATGGTGCAGGAGGGAGGGCTTCAGATTTATAGATAATTGGGCAGTTTTCCAGGGAAGGTGGGACCTATTCTGGTGGGACGGTTTACATCTGAACTGGAGGGGGACAAATATTCTTGCAGGTAGATTTGCTAGAGAGGCTCCGGTGGATTTAAACTAGATACGATGGGGGAGGGGAACCAGAGTGTAGGAAAAGATGTGGGGAAAAAGGAAGAAAAAGAAAATAGTAAAGTTGTTTGCACCGTTAGTGGTAAACAGAGAGTAAGAGGTGGAAAATTTCTTAAATGCATTTATTTTAATGCAAGGAGCATTATAAGAAAGATGGATGAGCTTAAAGCATGGATTAATACCTGGAAGTATGATATGGTATCTATTAGCGAAACGTGGTTGCAGGAGGGGTGTGATTGGCAACTAAATATTCCTGGATTTCATTGCTTCAGGTGTGATAGAATCGGAGGACCAAGAGAGGGAGGTGTTGCATTGCTTGTCAGAGAAAATATTACAGCGGTGCTCTGGCAAGATAGATTAGAGGGCTCGTCTAGGGAGGCTATTTGGGTGGAATTGAGGAATGGAAAAGGTGTAGTAACACTTATGGGGGTGTATTATAGACCACCAAATGGGGAGCAAGAAGTGGAGGAGCAAATTTGTAAGGAGATAGCAGATATTTGTAGTAAGCACAAGGTTGTGATTGTGGGAGATTTTAACTTTCCACACATAGACTGGGAAGCCCATACTGTAAAAGGGCTGGATGGTTTGGAGTTTGTAAAATGTGTGTAGGATAGTTTTTTTGCAGCAATACATACTTTATACTTCATACTTTATTGTCGCCAAACAATTGATACTAGAACATACAATCATCTCAGCGATATTTGATTCTGCACTTCCCGCTCCCTGAATTACAAATATTAAATATTAAAAATATTTAAAATAGTAAAAATTAGTAAATATTAAAAATTTAAATTATAAATCATAAATAGAAAATAGAAAAATGGAAAGTAAGGTAGTGCAAAAAAACGGAGAGGCAGGTCCGGATATTTGGAGGGTACAACCCAGATCCGGGTCAGGATCCGTTCAGCAGTCTTATCACAGTTGGAAAGAAGCTAGAGATACCAACTAGAGAAGGAGCAGTGATGGATCTCCTGTTAGGGAATGAGATAGGTCAGGTGATGGAGGTATTAGCTGGGGAGCACTTTGGGTCCAGTGATCACAATGCTATTAGTTTCAATATAATTATGCAGAAGGATGGGTCTGGACCCAGGGATGAGATTTTTGATTGGAGAAAGGCTAACTTTGAGGAGATGCGAAAGGATTTAGAAGGAGTAGATTGGGATGAATTGTTCTATGGGAAGGATGTAATAGAGAAATGGAGGTCATTTAAAGGTGAAATTTTGAGGGTACAGGATCTTTATATTCCTGTTAGGTTGAAAGGAAAGGTTAAAAGTTTGAGACAGCCATGGTTTTCAAGGGATATTGGAAACTTGGTTCGGAAAAAGAGAGATATCTACAATAAGTATAGGCAGCATGGAGGAAATGAGGTGCTCGAGGAATATAAAGAATGTAGTTAGGAAGGTTCAATCGTTAGGTATTAATATTGAAGTAGTAAAATGGATTCAACAGTGGCTGGATGGGAGATGCCAGAGAGTAGTGGTGGATAACTGTTTGTTGGTTGGAGGCCGGTGACTAGTGGTGTGCCTCAGGGATCTGTATTGGGTTCAATGTTGTTTGTCATATACATTAATAATCTAGATGATGGGGTGGTAAATTGGATTAGTAAGTATGCAGATAATACTAAGATAGGTGGCGTTGTGGATAACGAAGCAGGTTTTCAGAGCTTGCAGAGAGATTTGGGCCAGTTAGAAGAGTGGGCTGAAAGATGGCAGATGGAGTTTAATGCTGATAAGTGTGAGGTGCTACATTTTGGTAGGACGAATCAAAATAGGACATACATGGTAAATGGTAGGGCATTGAAGAATGCAGTAGAACAGAGGGATCTAGGAATAATGGTGCATAGTTCCCTGAGAGTGGAATCTCATGTGGATAGGGTGGTGAAGAAAGCTTTTGGTGTGCTGGCCTTTATAAATCAGAGCATTGAGTATAGGAGTTAAAATGTAATGTTAAAATTGTACAAGGTATTGGTGAGGCCAAATTTGGAGTATTGTGTACAGTTCTGGTCACCGAATTATAGGAAAGATGTCAACAAGATAGAGAGAGTGCAGAGAAGATTTACTAGAATGTTGACGCAAACAACAGGAATTCTGCAGATGCTGGAAATTCAAGCAACATACATCAAAGTTGCTGGTGAACGCAGCAGGCCAGGCAGCATCTATAGGAAGAGGCGCAGTCGACGTTTCAGGACTTTGTCCTGACGAAGGGTCTCGGCCTGAAACGTCGACTGCGCCTCTTCCTATAGATGCTGCCTGGCCTGCTGCATTCACCAGCAACTTTGATGTATGTTACTAGAATGTTGCCTGGGTTTCATCTCCTAAGTTACAGAGAAAGGTTGAACAAGTTGGGTTTTTATTCTTTGGAGTGCAGAAGGTTGAGGGGGGACTTGATAGAGGTATTTAAAATTATGAGGGGGTTCGACAGAGTTGACATGGATAGGCTTTTTCCATTGAGAGTGGGGGAGATTCAAACAAGAGGACATGAGTTGAGAGTTAAAGGGCAAAAGTTTAGGGGTAACATGAGGGGGAACTTCCTTTACTCAGAGAGTGGTAGCTGTGTGGAATGAGCTTCCAGCAGAAGTGGTTGAGGCAAGTTCGGTATTGTCATTCAAAGAAAAATTGGATAGGTATAAGGACAGGAAAGGAATGGAGGGTTATGGGCTGAGTGCAGGTCGGTGGGACTAGGTGAGAGTAAGCGTTCGGCACAGACTAGAAGGGCCGAGATGGCCTATTTCCGTGTTGTAGTTGTTATATGGATATATGGTTATCTGTACTCCCTTTCTTGAATAAGGGAACAACATCTGCAGCCCTCCAATCCTCCAGAACCTCTCCCGTCCCCATTGATGATGCAAAGATCATTCCCAGAGGCTCAACAATTTCCTCCCTTGCCTCCCACAGTAACTTGGGGTACATCCAGTCCGGTCCCGGTGACTTATCCAACTTGATGCTTTCCAAAAGCCCCAGCACATCCTCTTTCTTAATGTCTATATTCTCAAGCTTTTCCGTCTGCTGCAAGTCATCACTACAATCGCCAAGATCCTTTTCTGCAGTAAATACTGAAGCAAAGTATTCATTAAGTACATCTGCTATCTAGTTGAGGTGCACTCTCTTTTGCATTGGAGCTTATAGCTAAGCAGGAAGGAATGCCGTGTGTTCAGTAATTTTTTCATTAATTTCAGTAATATTTGAGTAGTCTTATATATACATTGGTTGATGAACCATTCTTGTTCATTTAAATAATTCATTACGGGCTACGTGTATAAATACGTGAATTGCATACGTCATCTCACACACCACGTGATATGCGCGCCTTGCTTAAAGTAAACTCTAAGTTGGATTCACTGCCATGGCTTCCTTTGAATTAGTTTAATGTTCTGAAGGTACGAAACATAATACAGATCAACCATATCTATGAAGGTTCTCATCACCCAGGACATTACACATCAAGCAGGAGTAAATCAAGGCAAATGGACTTGTGGTCTTGTCTCGAAGATGTTTCGCCACTCACCTTCTTCAGTTCTGATCCATGGCAGGTAGTTTTCTGGTTTATAAACTCGGTGAGGTGTTTGAAGGTATAGTAATCACATGAGGGTCGTTAAGAATTGTAGAGGTAATGAGAGGGTCATTAGTCTTTCCTTTGCTTGAATGGAGGTGTGAACTGTTGTGGAGATGCTGGGGTAGAGATGTTAGGACTGCATTGTGTATAGCTGATGGGTGGTGTCATACCCCACCTCCTCTGTTCAGGGATGGGTTTTCCCCTTTTCCTAATCTGTTTTCTTGCTTTTGCCACCGAAGTGGATAACTTCACATTTATCCACATTAAATTGCATCTGCCATGAATTTGCCCACTCACCTAATCTATCCAAGTCACACTGCATCCTCTTATCATCCTCCTCATAGCTAACACTGCCGCCCAGCTTCGTGTCATCCGCAAACTTGGAGATGCTGCATTTAATTCCCTCATCTAAGTCATTAATATATATTGTAAACAACTGGGGTCCCAGCACTGAGCCTTGCGGTACCCCACTAGTCACCACCTGCCATTCTGAAAAGGTCCCGTTTATTCCCACTCTTTGCTTCCTGTCTGCTAACCAATTCTCTATCCACATCAATACCTTACCCCCAATACCGTGTGCTTTAAGTTGGAACACTAATCTCCTGTGTGGGACCTTGTCAAAAGCCTTTTGAAAATCCAATATACCACATCCACTGGTTCTCCCCTATCCACTCTACTAGTTACATCCTCAAAAAATTCTATGAGATTCGTCAGACATGATTTTCCTTTCACAAATCCATGCTGACTTTGTCCGATGATTTCACCGCTTTCCAAATGTGCTGTTATCACATCCTTGATAACTGATCTAGCATTTTCCCCACCACCGATGTCAGTCTAACCGGTCTATAATTCCCCGGTTTCTCTCTCCCTCCTTTTTTAAAAAGTGGGGTTACATTAGCCACCCTCCAATCCTCAGGAACTAGTCCAGAATCTAAAGAGTTTTGAAAAATTATCACTAATGCATTTTAAATGTTTTCTGAAAGTTCATGTATAGCACAGCCACTGGTCTCTCTTCAGCAGTTACATCATCAAAAACCTTCTGAAAGATCTACAGTATTTCCTTATTTAGAAACAGACCCTTCAGTCCCACCCAACAACCCACCAATTTAACCCTTGCCTAATCACAGGACAATTTACGATGACCAATTAACCTACAAACCGGTAGGTCTTTGGACTGTGGGAGGAAACTGGAGCACCCGGAGGAAACCCACGTGGTTCATGTGGAGAACATACAAACTTGCTTACAGACAATGTTAGAATTGAACTCTGAACCCCAAAGCACCAAGCTGTAATAGTATCATGCTAACCACTATGTTACCGTGACAACCTAACCCTTGTCAAACATGACTTTTCTTCCAGAAATTCACTGATATTTGTTGTGTACATTTAATCAACCTACATGTCTGGCCAAATCAACTCCACACCACAAGGAAACCACAACATTGCTCATTAATTAGGTGCCAGGCCATTGTCGGCTGTGCTAAGGTGCTAAGAAGCTAATTTCACATTGACTGTGATCTCCTCAGAAAGTAATCATAAACAAGAGAAAATCTGCAGATGCTGGAAATTCAGCAACACACACAAAATGCTGGAGGAACTCAGCAGGCCAGGCAGCATCTATGGAAAAAACTACAGTCGATGTTTCAGGCCGAGACCCTTCATCAAAAAGTAATCTTACTTACCTAAGCCCATCGCCCTTACTGGGACATAGGCCACTGACAGCAGCTCACCAGGTTCCTGTGTCCTGGGCCAGTCTTTCACGTTGTCCCCAAGTGCAACCCATCTTTGAAATGAATTGAATTGACTTTATTTCTTACATCCTTCACATACATGAGGAGCAAAAATCTTCATGTTACGTCTCCATCTAAATGTGCAATGGGCAATCATAGAAATTCATAATAATTTACAATAAATAGAACGGTCAATGTAACATAGAATACAGTCAGATCAGCGTGAGTTAATCAGCCTGATGGCCTGGTGGAAGAAGCTGTCCCGGAGCCTGTTGGTCCTGACTTTTATGCTGCGGTACCGTTTCCCGGATGATAGCAGCTGGAATAGATTGTGGTTGGGGTGACTCAGGTCCCCAATGATCTTATGGGCCCTTTTTACACACCTGTCCTTGTAAATGTCCTGGATCATGAGAAGTTCACAACTATAGATGTGCTGGGCTGTCCGCACCACTCTCTGCAGAGTCCTGCGATTAAGGGAGGTACAGTTCCCAAACTAGGCAGTGATGCAGCCAGTCAGGATGCTCTCAATTGTGCCCCGTAGGAAGTTCTTAGGATCTGGGGACCCATACCAAACTTCCTCAACCGTCTGAGGTGAAAGAGGCACTGTTGTGTCTTTTTCACCACACAGCTGGTGTGTACAGACCACGTGAGGTCCTCGGTGATGTGGTTGACAAGGAAGTTGAAGCCGTTTATCCTCTCAACCCCAGGTCCGTCGATATCAATAGGGGTTAGCCCGTCTCCATTCCTCCTGTAGTCCACAACCAGCTCCTTTGTTTTTGCGACATTGAAGGAGATGTTGTTTTCTTGACACCACTGTGTCAGGGTGATGACTACTTCCCTGTAGGCCACTTTGTTATTGTTTGAGATATGGCTAATCGATGTAGTATCATCGGCAAATTTAATTAGCAGATTAGAGCTGTGGGTGGTGATACAGTCGTGGGTATACAGTGAGTAAAGGAGGGGACTCAGTACGCAGCCCTGAGGGGCTCCTGTATTGAGAGTCAGAGGGGTGGATCCTTCCTCAGGAGTTTCTGTGGCTCTGGGATTTCACGGGATGAGGTTGCTAGCTCCATGCAAACCCTTCTTTTGCAGCCAGGCTTGGGACTGTCCATGTTGGAGTTCTAGCCCAGTTTTCCTCTTTATATGTGAATTGTACATTGGAAATGAGTGCAGATAGGTCTAGTCGTTAGCTCGAGTTCTTACATGAGGGACAGCACAGTGCAGATTCACCAGATTAATTCCTGGGATGGTGGGATGACCCCACGTGGATCATGTAATTTTGGTTTTAACCACAGGAGTTTACAAAGGATTTCTTTGAAAAATACATGATCTTGACGAGGTAGATTCGAGGACTAGAGGCAGAAACTTGTGATATGATGATGGCCATTGTTGAGACGATGAGAAATGCTCTTTATTTAGTGTGCTGCCTATACGTTAGTCAGGTTTTTTGTAAACAGATTCTGTGCACTGCCCTTTATCTGAAGGCTTTGAAAATATTCTTATCAACATGTTCAAGCTTATGAGAATCAACCAAATGGGCGCTGAACAGATGTTCCCATAAATGGGCTTATCAGAATCAGGCATAATTGCATTTGAATTTAAATAAAAGCATTTGGCCTTTTGTGTAGCTGTTATTGCAACTCTTATTAAATATTACCGACTGACCTCAGAAGGTGATTCAAAACACACGTTGTTCTCAGGGAAAATGATTACTGTCATATGATGCAGTAGTTCTGCAGACAAACTACCATGTGCACTGTTCCAAACATAAACATGTTCATTCTTATTCCCATTCTCATTCCAGCATGTTGGTCTGTGGTCTCCTCTCCTGCCACGAGGCGGTTACTCTCAGGGTGGAGGACCAACACTTCATATTCCATCTAGGTAGCCTCCAACCCAATGGCATGAACATCAATTTTTCCAGCTTCTGGTGAGCGTTCCCCTCCACTTCCCTCTTCTTCAATTCCCCACTCTGACCTCTCATCTTCTCTCCTCAGCTGCCTGTCACCTCCCAATGGGGATTCTCCTCCTCCTTCCCTTTCTCCCATGGTCCACTCTCTTCTACCAGATTCCTTCTCCTCCATACCTTTACCTTTTCCGCCTTTCAACTCCCAGCCTTTACTTCATCCCATCCCCTGACCACCAGGTTTCAACTCTCCCCTCCCTTCCCTCCCCACCTCCTTATTCTGGTTTCTTCCCCTTCCCTTCCCTTCCCTTCCCTTCCCTTCCCTTCCCTTCCCTTCCCTTCCCTTCCCTTCCTCTCCTGATGAAGGGTCGTGGCCCAAAACATCGACTTTTATTCAGCTACCTGACCTGCTGAGTTCCTTCAGTATTTTATGTGTATAACCATGAAGCATCTTTGCAAATGCATTCTTTAATTCTATAGAACTATTTTCAGGAAACAAGGTTTTAGAGTAGATGACTCCTCTATATCAACTTCCCACTCAAGCAGTATATATTGTTTAATGTCTGTCTATTTTAGAAAGCTCAGAAGGTGGAAAGAGTAATTTTCAGAATTTGCACTACCCGTGGAGAGATTTGCCTGCAGGGAACAGGCAGCAAAACCTGAACAAATTCATTCATCGGAATCAGACGGTCAGACATAGGTGCAGAGTTGGCCATTGGGCTCATCGAGTCTGCTCTGCCATTCAATCAGTGCTGATTTACTATCCCTCTCAATCCCACTCTCCTGTCTCCTTGCCGTAACCTTTAATACCCTGACTAATCAAGAACCTGCCAACCTCTGCTTTAAAAATATTCAATGAGTTGGTCTTCACAGCCGTCTGTGACAATGAATTCCACGGATTCCTCATGCTCAGGCTAAAGAAATTCTTCTTCATCTCCAAAGAGATGAACATCTCTCTATTCAAAGTCTGTGCCCTCTGATCCTCGACTCCCCCATGATAGAAAACATCCTGTCTACATCCACTCTATCCAGGCCTCTCAATATTCAATAGTTTTCAATGAGATCTCCTCTCATTCTGCTAACCTCCAACAGATGCCAAGATAACTCCCTCATCCTGGAATCATTCTTGTGAACCTCACCTGGACCCTCTCCAATTCCAGGTGAAAGATAATGTGCCTTTTGCGCCCAGATTGCAGTCACTTACTTCAGACACTGTATCAGAAGTCCAATGTTAGCTCAGTTCACTGAAAACCAGGAGCAGTGCATTCCAGTGATAATGAGAAGCAGAACGCAGTGCACTAGATATTTGTGGCAATTGTGCTGGTTAAAGTCCAATGCCAAATAAGACCATAAGACACAGAAACAGAACTAGGCCATTCAGCCCATCGAATCTGCTCCAGCATTCTATCATGGTTGATCCTAGATCCCACTCAACCCCATACACCTGCCTTCTCACCATATTCTTTGATGCCCTGACCAATCAGGAAATGAATAACTTCTGCCTTAAGTAAATCCAGGGACTTGGCCTCCACCTCAGCCTATGACAGAGCATTCCACAGACACACAACACTCTGGCTAAAAAAAATTCCTCCTTACCTCTATTCTAAAGGGTCACCCCTCAATTTTGAGGCTGTGCCCTCTAGTTCTGGATACCCCCGGCATAGGAAACATTCTCTCCACATCCACCCTATTTAGTCCCTTCAACATTCAGTAGGTTAGATTAGATTATGAGAACACTCAGTCCTCGTTTATTGTCATTTAGAAATGCATACATGCATTAAGAAATGATACAATGTTCCTCCAGAGTGATATCACAGAAAAACAGGACAGACCAAAGACTAACACTGACAGAACCGCATAATTATAACATATAGTTACAGCAGTGCAAAGCAATACCATAATTTGATAAAGAACAGACCATGGGCACAGTAAAAAAAAGTCTCACGTCCCGATCGACTCCCGAGTCCCCGATAGCAGGCAGCAAAAGACACAGTCCCTGCCATAAACCTCCAGGCACTGACAATTGCCGATGCATTGGAAGCACCCAACCACAGCGGACACTGAGTCTGTCTGTCCGAAAACTTCGAGCCTCCGACCAGCCCCTCCGATACTGCCTCCCAAGCACCTTCGACCTCGTCCCGGCCGCCGAAACAAGCAAAGCCGAGGACTCGGAGCCTTTCCCTCCGGAGATTCCGGACCACACAGTAACAGCGGCAGCAAAGCGGGCATTTCAGAAGTTTCTCCAGATGTTCCTCTGTGCTCTCACGTCTGTCTCCATCAAATCAGGATTGTGCACGGCCCCCTACTTGACAGATAACAGATATTCATCACCGGAGAGGCCGCAGGCGCTGCCGTCGCGCTGCCATCTCTTCCTCCTTTTCTTCCCCCGCATTCTTCTAAATTCCAGTGAGTACAGGCCCAAAGCTTTCAAATACTGCTCATATGTTAACCCTTTCATTCCTGGAATCATCCTCATGAACCTCCTCTGAACTCTTTTCAATGACAACACATCCTTTCTGACATTTGGGGCCCAAAACTGTTGACAGTACTCCAAGTGCAGCCTGACTAGTGTCTTACAAAGGCTGAGCATTATCTCCTTGCTTTTATATTCTATTCCCCTTGAAATAAATGCCAACTTTGCATTTGCCTTCTTCACCACAGACTCAATCTGTAAATTAACCTTCTGGGAGTCTTGCACGAGGACTCTCAAGTCCCTCTGCACCTCTGATGTTTGAACCTTCTCCCCATTTAGACAATAGTCCGCACTATTGTTCCTTTTACTAAAATGCAATATCATACATTTCCCAACTGTATTCCATCTGCCACATTTTTGCCCATTCTTCCAATTTGTCTAACTCCTGCTGCAATCACATTGCTTCCTCAGCACCACCTACCCCTCCACCTATCTTCGTATCATCCACAAACTTTACCACAAAGCCATCAACTCCATTATCTAAATCAGTGACAAACAATGTGAGAAACAGTGGTCCCAATATTGACCCCTGAGGAACACCACTAGTCACCGGCAACCAACCAGAAATGGCCCCTTTGCCTTCTGCCTGTCAGCCATTCCTCTATCCATGCCAGTATCTTTCCTGTAACACCATAGGATTTTAACTTGTTAAGCAGCCTCATGTGTGACATCTTATCAAATGCCTTCTGAAAATCCAAGTAAATGGCATCTACTGCCTCCACTTTGTCCACCCTGCTTGTTACTTCCTCAAAGAACTCTCATAGATCTGTCAGGCAAGATTTCCCATTACAGAAACTATGCTGACTTTGGCTTATTTTATCATTAGTCTCCAAGTACTTCGAAAACTTATCCTTAATGATAGACTCTAAACTTTCCCACGGTTAGGCTAACTAGTCTATAACTTCCTTTATTTTGCTTTCCTCCTTTTTTAAAGTGTGGACACTCATGGACCTCTGGCACACTGCTGATGTCTTCCACAATGAAGATTGTTGCAAAGTACCCATTAAGTTCATCTTGCCATTTCTTTGTCCCCCATTACTACCTCACCAGCATCATTTTCCAGTGGTCCAATATCAACTCTCACCTCCCTTTTACTCTTCATGTAAATGAAAAAACTTTTAGTATCTTGGTTTATATTATTGGGTAGTTTGCGCTCATATTTCATCTTTTCCCTTATACCTTTTTAGTTGCCTTTTGTAGGATTTTAAAAACTTCCCAATCATCCAATTTTCCACTCACTGTTGCTACCTTACATGACCTTTCAACACACACAAAATGCTGGAGGAACTGAGCAGGCCAAGCAGCATCTATGGAAAAAAGTACAGTTGATGTTTCGGGCCAAAACCCTTCAGCAGGACTGGAGAAAAAGTGCTGAGGAGTTGATTTAAAAGGTGAAGGGAGGGAAGAGAGAAACATAAGGTGACAGGTGAAACGTGAAGGGAGAGGGATGAAGTAAAGAGCTGGGAAGTTGCTTGGTGAAAGAGACAGAAGGCCATGGAAGAAAGGAAAAGTGGGGGGAGGAGCGGCAGAGGAGGCGATGGGTGGGCAAGGAGATGAGGTGAGAGAGGGAAAGGGGATGGGAGATGGTGAAGGAAGGGAAGGTGGGGACATTGCCGGAAGTTGAGAAATTGATGTTCATGCCATCAGGTTGGAGGCTACAGTCTGCACATTTATTTCTAACATTGTGTATCATTTTGCCACTTTCTTGTCCATTCTCTTAATCTGTCTACCTGTTCCCTCAACACTACCTGCCCCTCCACCAACCTTTGTATCATCTGCAAACTTGGCAACAAAGCCATCTATTCCATTATCTATTCTAAATCATTGATATACAGCATAAAAAGAAGTGGTCCCAACACCGACCCCTGTGGAACTGGCACTGGCAGCCAACCAGACAATGCTCTAACCATGTTAGTCACTTCCCTGTAATACCATCAGCTCTTAACTTGCTAAGAAGCCTCATGTGTGGCACCTTGTCAAAGGCCAGACTATACACATTCAGACTTTCAATTTACGATGGAGATTGAGAAGAATGGTTGCCTCCCATTCCTGGACATTCTAATATGACGGAAATCGAATGGTCGCCTCAGACATCCCATCTATCGGAAACCCATTCACATGGACTTATGTTGGTTGTCTGTTGTTTTCGACGGTGACGTAACCTGTGTGGGAGGAGTTTTATAGTGAGAAAGCCATTGCAATGGGCGGTTCCACTCTCTCAGCCTCAATAATCTTGGTCCAAAGGTACGAAAATTTGTCACGACTGGAGACCTCCTCGGCTGCAGTGGATAGCCATGACACCTTCTGTGCCTTGTCATGCGCTTTGCTCTGCATGAAGCGTTGCAGCATCTTCTTGACCGTTGGATCTAATCTGCCCAGTCCACCAGAACTGGCTTCGTCTGCTGGGGTAGGCTTATCCCTGTCTCATTGGCTTTGGAGGTTCACAGCTGCCCTCACTGGTTTAGCTGGCCTGTGAAATGGTGTACTGGGGTGTGGCCACTGTCACATGTGAGCAGTTACCTGGAGCCACAGGTGAGAGCTGGGTGCCAGGTGGGGACCACAGGTGGACAAGCTGCCCCTGGGTGGAGCACAACAAGCCCACCACCAGAGGTGCTACCCCTCCCTGGGCACCCCATACACCCCACACAAACTTATACCTCAACAATAACAGCCACCATCACACTTCCTAACGTAGAACAGTTGTTTCTACTTTGATTAACCATATGAAAACTATTTTGGACTCGGCCAGTCTCCCCGACGAAATAAGACAATTACACATGACATTCCTACAGAATAGCTACAAGGTGAAGGAAGTTAATTGGGCCTTTAATAGGGCTGACAGAGAAACCAGGAAAACTAACACTGATGAGGAATCTGTCTCTACCACCTATCTTCCCTATATTTCCATGTTTTCTGTAAGGATTGATTGCCAAAATCCTGAAGAAATACCAGATTAATACTATCCACAAACCCGTAAGGAAGCTCAAATCACAGTTTATGTGGGTCAAAGATGACCTGGGGATCAGGTCGACTGGCATTGACAGTATTCCCTGCGATGCGGAGTGGTGCATATTGGCCAGATGGCTGATATACACCACTACAGAAAGGGATCTTGGCACATCAAGGAGCACAGGAGGTTTATCTGTTTTGGTTACCCGGAGAAATCAGCGACAGCAGAACACTGAATTCGTGATGATCATAGAATTGACTTCGACAGCAGAAAACTACTGTGCTAAGCCAATGGCTTTTGGGACCACCTGGTAAAGGAAGCAATTGAAATAAAACTAGAGGAAAAGAATTTTAACAAAGTCAAAGGTCTCACTCTAAATAAGAACTGGCATTTGATTGTAAACAAGTTGGCAGAACAGAATCCTGATTGGATGAGAACTAACCAATCAGGAGGGAGGGACTACGAGGGTATAAACAGCACCGGACTAGACATGCCCAAGCATCCTCCCTGATGAAGATGCAGTGTCTGTCATCAAAACATCGGTTATAATCGATACCCGTACCTGGCAGTAGTTCGAGAATAATTTATTCGCCATAAACGCCGACAAAGCACCAGATGCTTTTTCAGTTAAGGCCTTGTTCACGCATCATATTGTGGCAAAACAACAATCACGTAGTGCTTGCTTCACCCTTTCCACATCGCTAACCATATTATCTGTAGTTTTCCGTACAACCTAATCTTCCTTGTGAATATTGTATATCTGATGCAGCTGTTGTACAGATATTGTGCAGGTGACTTTGACTCTGAGTGACCTGAGTCGGTACACATAACACTGGACAACAAATTTTTTCAAAAATGTTGTTTCCTCAGAATTTTTTATTTATTTATGATAGACTGCTTGAAGATGAACACAAATATAATTTCAGACTACTTGTATCATGCAGAAATTTGGAGAAACAACAAATTAACTTTTATTGAATATAATGTGTTTAATTGCATAATGGTGCTGATGCTTTGCAATAGTTCAACTAAATTAAAAATATTTTGTTAATAATTTTCATTTGTACTCAATGTCTGAGGCTTCTTGCTTAAGTGTCCAACAATAATTCGCCAGCATTGATGGATTCCAGTTGCCCTGATATCTTTTCTCCATGACCACAATGTCCTGGTGAAACCTTTCACCAAGCTTGTCACGAACAGCACCAAGATTTGCAGGGAAGAAGTCTAAATGGGAATGCAGAAAATGAACCCTTAGTGACATGTTGCAATTCATGGTCTTATATGCTTGAAGCATGCTTTCAACCAGCTGCCTGTAGTTTGGTGCACTGTAGATCCCAAGAAAAATTTCAACAACTTCCTTGAATGCCTTCCATGTGATTTTCTCCAGTCCCACCAGAAATTCTTCAAATTGCCTGTTATTGATGACCTGTTTGATTTGCGGACCAACAAAATGCTTTCCTTAATCTTGGCATCAGTTATTCTGGAAAGCATCTGTCTCAAATATCAAAACCCTTCATAGAGATTTTTGTGCCTGGTGATAGCAAATTCCATCCTTACGGTCTTGAACCCAATAATTATTACTAAAACCTGTCCTGCCACGCAGCAGCCGTGCTGCCTAAGCATACCCAAGCATGCCTGGACAAGATAGGAAACTTTCCAGCTGTCATTGTAGGCAACATTTTAATTGACTTGAATTATGAATTGAAATAATAAACATAAGTTTATTTTAAAAAAAGGTGCTTGATAGGGAAATTTCATGGTGATTTTCATGATCAGCAACCCAAAATTCATAAGGTACACCTAAAGGTACTTGGGAAGCAAAATCTTTGTTGTCCAGTGTAATTAATTCCCATCACACCCTAACACACAAAACACTGCTGCATAAGTCACCACATAAATGCACTGTCGGCTCGTCGTTAATTAGCCACTAGAAAGTGGTACCTAGACCATAAGAAATAGAAGCAGAATTAGTTCATCTGGCTCATCGAGTCTGCTCCACCATTCAATCATGGCTTTTTTCTCTCTTCCTGAACCCCAGTTCCCAGCCTTTTCCCCGTAACCTTTGATGCCATGTCCAACCAAGAACCTATCAACCTCTTCCTTAAATACACCCAATGACCTGTCCTCCACAGCTGCATGTGGCAACAAATTCCACAAATTCACTACCCTCTGGCTAAAGAAATATCTCAGCCTCTCTGTTTTAAATGGACGCCCCTCTATCCTGAGGCTGTGCCCTCTTGTCCTAGACTCCCCTCACCATCCTTTCCACATCTACTCTGTCTAGGCCTTTCAACATTCAAACAGTTTCAAAGAGATCCCCTCCTTATCCTTTTAAATTCCAGCGAGTACAGACCCAGAGCCATCAAACGTTCCTCATATGATAACCCTTTCATTCCTGGAATCATCCTTGTGAACCTCCTCTGGACCCTCTCCAACGCCAGCACGTCTTTTCTAAGATGAGAAGCACAAAACTGTTCTCAATACTCAAGCTGAGGCCTCACCAGTGCCTTATAAAGCCTCAGCATCACATCCCTGCTCTTGTATTCCAGACCTCTTGAAATGAATGCTAACATGGCATTTGCCTTCCACACAACCAACTCAATCTGCAAGTTAACCTTCATGGTGTTCTGCACAAGAACTCCCAAGTCCCTTTGCATCTCAGATTCCTGGATTTTCTCACCGTTTATAAAATAGTCTGCACATTTATTTCTACTACCAAAGTTCATGACCATGCATTTTCCAACATTGTATTTCATTTGCCACTTTCTAAGCAATAAATATCTAGAACACTTGTTGTAGAGTTCATATGGGGTTTAAACTGCACCAGGGAAACTGGGGAGATTAAATTCTAATAATTCCAATAAATAAATCAAGAATTGAATGGGCTTTGGTAGATGGAGAGGCTGAGGTGAAATGTGTATCTGGATTGAAGTATTGATTCGACGAGGAAAGGAGGAATGACGTACGATGTGGGTGAAACACTGACACAATCTTGGCTGAATGATTAGTTCCTGGGGCAGGCAGATCTCACTCCTCGTGTCTTGGCTGAATGATTAGTTCCTGGGGCAGGCAGATCTCACTCAAAAGGAGAGCAGGGCAAGGCAAACAACGTTGCATTAGTGTAAGCTTTTAGATTTTGTTTATTTCTATTAGTTAATTCCGAAACCTGGTAGGAAACACTGATAAAAACAGAAATTGATGGAAATACTCAGCAATTGGTATAATCAGGAGTGGTGAGGGCCAAGGTTTTTACACAAGAAGTGGTGGATGCCAGGAGTGCACTGCCTGGGGTAGTGGTAGAAGCAGTTTTGAATACTGTTGTGGGGGATGACCTCCCAGGGGAATGACACGGAGACTGGGTTACAGGCATTGGGCATGGGTCCATGGTGCAGAAGGGAAAGAGGGAGAAGGGGGGAGTGGTGGTGATAGGGGACTCAATAGACTTTGAGGGAACAGACAGGAGATTCTGTGGATGTGAACGGGACACCTGGATAGTATGTTGCCTCCCAGATGCCAGGGTCAGGGATGTCTCAGATTGCATCCACAACATTCTGTGAGAAAGGCAAATGCAATGTTAGCATTCATTTCAAGAGGTCTAGAATACAAGAGCAGGGATGTGATGCTGAGGCTTTATAAGGCACTGGTGAGGCCTCACCTTGAGTATTGCGTACAGTTTTGGGCTCCTCATCTCAGAAAAGATATGCTGCATTGGAGAGGGTTCCGAGGAGGTTCACAAGAATGATTCCAGGAATGAAAGGGTTATCATACGAGGAACATTTGATGGCTCTGGGTCTGTACTCACTGGAATTCAAAAAGTTGAGGGAGATCTCATTGAAACCTTTCGAATGTTGAAAGGCCTAGACAGAGTAGATGTGGAAAGGATGTTTCCCATGGTGGGGGAGTCTAGGACAAGAGGCCACAGCCTCAGGATAGAGGGGCATCCATTTAAAACAGAGATACGGAGAAATTTCTTTAGCCAGAGGGTGGTGAATTTGTGGAATTTGTTGCCACATGCAGCTGTGGAGGCCAGGTCGTTGAGTGTAGTTAAGGCCGAGATTGATAGGTTCTTGACTGGACATGGCATAAAAAATTACGGGAAGAAGGCCGGGAACTGGGGTTGAGGAGGAGAAAAAAAGGATCAGCCATGATTGAATGGTGGAGCAGACTCGATGGGCCAGATGGCCTAATGCTGCTCCTATGTCTTATTGTCTTAGTTTGGAGAAGGAGAACAGCCAGATGTCTTGGTACATATTGGTACCAATGACATAGGAAGGAAAAGCAAAGAGGTCCTGAAAAGCAGAGAGAGCTAGGTAGAAAGCTGAGAAGCAGGTCCTCCAGGATAGTAATTTCTGGATTGCTACCTGTATCACGTGCCAGTGAGGGTAGAAACAGGATCATTTGGCAAATAAATGCATGACTGAGAAGCTGGTGCAGGGGGCAGGGCTTCAGGTTCTTGGATCATTGGGATCTCTTCTGGGGGAGGTATGACCTGTTCAAAAATGACGGGTTGCACCTGAACTCAAGGGGGACCAATATTCTCATGAGCAGGTTTGTTAGAGCTGTTGGGGAGGGTTCAAACTAATTTGAGGGGGGGGCGGGAACTGGAGTGAAGGGACTCAGGATTGGACCGATGGTAAAAATGTAAAGATAGCATGCAGTCAGGAAGGGCAGGCAGTAGGACAGAACTGCAGCCAGCAGGGTGAGTATCAGTGCATTAGGGATGCAGAATCAAAAAAGGATAACAAATACAGTATGAAAGTGTTATATCTCAGTGCATGGAGTATACAAAATAAGGTGGCTGATCTTGTTGCTCTATTACAGATTGTTGGGTTTGATGTTGTGGCCATCACTGAGTCATGGCTGAAGGATGGTTGTAGTTGGGAGCTGAATGTCCAAGGTTGCACGTTGTATCAGAGGGATAGGAAGGTCGGCAGAGGGGGTGGTGTGGCTCTGCTGGTAAAGAATGGCGTCAAATCAGTAGAAAGATCTGACATAGGATCAGAAGATGTTGAATCTTTGTGGACTGAGTTAAGAAACTGCAATGGTAAAAGGACCCTGATGGCAGTTATCTACAGGCCTCCCAACAGTAGCTGGGATGTGGACCACAGATTACAATGGCGATAGAAAAGGCATATCGAAAGGGCAATGTTATGATAGTTATGGGAGATTTTAACATGCCGGCTGATTGGGAAAATCAGGTTGGTAATGGATCTCAAGAGACTGAGGTTGCCTACGAGATGGCTTTTTAGAGCAGTTTGCTGTTGAGCCCACTAGGGGATCAGCTATACTGGTTTGGCTGTTATGTAATGAACTGGAGGCAATTAAGGACCTTAAGGTAAAAGAACATTTAGGAGGCAGTGATCACAATATGACTGAGTTCAACTTGAAATTTAATAGAGAGAAAGTAAAGTTTGGCATAGTGGTATTTCAGTGGAGTAAGGGAAATTACAGTGGTATGAGGGAGGAGTTGGCCAGAGCAAATTAGAAGGAGTTGATGCCGGGGAAATCAGCAGAGCAGCAATGGCGTGAGTTTCTGGGAAAAATGATGAAGGCCCATGGTGCTTGGAAGTAGGTACAGAGAAGATGTCAGGGGTAAGTTTTTTTACGCAGAGAGTGGTGAGTGCGTGGAATGGGCTGCCGGTGATAGTGGTGGAGGCGGATATGATAGGGTCTTTTAAGAGACTCCTGGATAGGTACATGGAGCTCAGAAAAATAGAGGGCTATGGGTAACTCTAGGTAATTTCTAAAGTAAGTAAATGCTCGGCACAGCATTGTGGGCTGAAGGGCCTGCATTGTACTGTAGGTTTTCTATGTTTCTATGTCCAGGATAGATGTATTCCAAAAACAAAGAAATACTCACATGGTAAAATAGTACAACCTTGGCTGACAAGGGAAGTCAAAGCTAATGAAAAAGCAAAAGAGAGGGCATACAACAAAGCAAAGACAGAAGATTGGGAGACTTTTAAAACCCTGCAGAGAGCAACTAAAAGAATCATTAGGAGGGAAAAAATGAAATATGAAAGCAACTAGCAGTCAATATCAAAGTGGATAGTAAAAGTTTTTTCAAGTATGTAAAGTGAGGCAGGAGAAATAATAACGGAGGCCAAGAAGATAACAGATGAAATAAATGAGTATTTTATATCAGTCTTCACTGTGGAAGACACTAGCAGTGTGCCAGATGTTGAAGGGATTCAAGGAAGAGAACTGAGTGCAGTTACTATTACAAAGGAGAAGGTGCTCAAAAATCTGAAAGACCTAAGGGTACATAAGTCACCCGGACCAGAGGAACTGCGCCCTAGGGTAGTGGTAGAGATTGTGGAGGCTTTGGTAATGATCTTTCAAAAATCATGGTGCCAGAGGACTTGAAAACTGCAAGTGTCACTTTGCTCTTTAAGAAAGGAGGAAGGCAGCAGAAAGGAAATTATAGACCAGTCAACCTGACCTCAGTGGTTGGGAAGATGTTGAAGTCAATTGTTAAGGATGAGGTGATGCAGTACTTGGTGACACAGGACAAGATAGGACAAAGTCAGCATGGTTTCCTTAAGGGAAAATCTTGCCTGACAAACCTGTTGGAGTTCTTTGAGGAGATTACATGTCGGATAGATAAAGGGGATGCAGTGGATGTTGTATATTTGGACTTTCAGAAGACCTTTGACAAGGTGCCACACATGAGGCTGTTTACCAAGTTAAGAGTCTATAGTATTACAGGAAAGTTACTGGTATGATTGGGGCATTGGCTGATTGATATGGGGCAGCAAGTAGCAATAAAAGGATCCTTTTCTGGTTGGCTGCCAGTGACTAATGCTTTGTCGCAGGGGTCGTTGTTGGGACGGCTTCTTTTTATGCTGTAAATAAATGAATTAGGTGATGGAATAGATGGCTTTGTTTCCAAGTTTGCAGATGATACGGAGATTGGTGGAGGGCCAGGTAGTGTTGAGGAAACAGGCAGGATGCAGAAGGACTTAGACAGATTAGGAGAATGGGCAAGGAAGTGGCAAATGAAAGACATTGTTGGGAAATGCATGGCCATGCGCTTTGGTAGTTGAAATAAATTTTGTATCCTGGGGTAAAATGCACGCACAGGTCAACAAATACTTTTTCGGGTCTTTAATTCTGTTAAATCTGCTTTAGATGTTTTAATGCAGAAAGAGGGTATCAAAATAAAAATGACAAAATTAATTAAAAAATCACAGTTCCTGCTGTTACAACCTCAGCTTAATTTTGAACCATACCCTTGCTACATATGCAGTATGAAAATAAATAAAACAAAATATACAAAACCAATACGGCAGTGGCAATTCTAAAAAAAACAACACAAACAACATTACGATCCCACCAACCCTGTACGTTATACATAATATGAATAAATACATCTCGTCTTAACTAAGAGATACACTCACTTTGACACACACGTGCTTAACCTCCAAACACATATAGGCTAGACCTTAAAATGAGTTCTCTTCGCTCACGCTAGGTGAACGGAGATTAACACTTTCACATTACTCTGTTACATTCACATTCAGTCATGAAACAATAAAGAAAGACAAAAATAAGCTTTTACAATAAATTGCCTTGTAGTTAAATTACTAAAAAGACTAACCTACTAGGCCGGTAAGGAGCTTCTCACAACCATGCTACTCAGCGCCAATACCTTACTCACAAAAATCTAAAGCATCCACATGTAAAACATGTCAAATTACCAATATTCTATATTTACAAACAAGCGTAAAAGAATTTACATGGGTATTATCAGATATTATTCATCTTTCCTCACCAAACCTGGGAAATGCACTTGGATGTCATTCTCTTTATAACAGGGCAACTCTTCCTTCTACTCCACACGTGCATAATGACATCACTGTATTCTCTTAAAGGCACAGGCAGCTATTGCAGCATTACCAAGGTGCACTTTAATAATAAAAATGATATTCAACAGTCATCTGGTTACATAAATGTGCAGATTATATTCTAAATGGCGAGAAAATCCAAAAATCTAAGATGCAAAGGGACCTGGGAGTCATTGTGCAGAACAACCTAAAGGATAACTTCAAGGTTGAGTTGGTGGTGAGGAAGGCAAATGCCATGTTAGCATTCATTTCAAGAAGTCTGGAATACAAGAGCAGGGATGTGATGCTGAGGCTTTATAAGGCACTGGTGAGGCCTCACCTTGAGTATTGTGAACAGTTTTGGGCCCCTTATCTTAGAAAAGATGTGCTGGCATTGGAGAGGGTCCAGAGGAGCTGCTGGGAATGAAAGTGTTATCATACGGGGTATATTTGATGGCTCTGGGTCTGTACTCGCTGGAATTTAGAAGGATGAAGGGGGTTCTCGTTGAAACCTTTTGAATGTTGAAGGGCTTGGACAGAGTAGATGTGGAAGGATGTTTTCTATAGCGGGGCATCCATTTAAAACGGAGATGCAGAGAAATTTCTTTACAGAGGGCAGTGAATTTGTGGGATTTGTTACCACAGGCAGCTGTGGAGGCCAGGTGATTGGGTGTATTTAAGGCAGAGCTTGATAGATTCTTGATTGGCAGGGAGGGGAAAAAAGGGTCAGTCACGACTGAATGACAGAGCAGACTCAATGGGCCAAATGGCCTAATTCTGCTCCTATGTCTCATGGTCACATGAATGTAGGAAAATAGAAGGGTATGGATAATGTGTAGGCAGAGGAGATTAGTCTAGTTGGCCAGCTGACTATTCGCTTAATTGGTTTGGCACAACAGAGTGGCCAAGGGGTCTGTTCCCATGCTGAACTGTTCTAACTCCTGTGAAACGGAAATAGAACTGATGTCCCAGACTGAATATCCGTCCATGGGGATCGAGGAGCCCAAGATACCGATGCTGTTTCTCACTCCACAGTGATGCTTGACCTGGCACTCTCTGTGTTTATTTCAAATTCTCAGTATCTATGGCAGGAGTTTCCAACCTTTTTTACGCCATGGACCCCTGCCATTAACTGAGGTGCCCCTGGCCTCCAGGTTGGGACCCTCTGACCTGTGATATTTTCCCTTCAATTAATTGTTTCAAAGCTTAGACTGTTGACAATATCCAAGTGCGGCCTGACCAGTGTCTTATGAAGGCTCAGCATTATCTCCTTGCTTTTATATTCTATTCCCCTTGAAATGATTGCCAACATTGTATTTGCCTTCTTTACCACAGACTCAACCTGTAAGTTAACTTTCTGGGAGTCTTGTACAAGAACTCGTAACTCCCTCTGCACCTCTGATGTTTGAACCTTCTCCCCATTTAGATAATAGTCTGCACTATTGTTCCTTTTACCAAAATACATTAACATACATTTCCCAACACTGTATTCCATCTGCCACTTCTTTGTCCATTCTTCCAAATTGTCTAAGTCCTGTTGCAATTACATTGCTTCCTCAGCACTAACTATCCCTCCACAAACTTGGCCACAAAGTCATCAATTCCATTATCTAAATCAGTGACAAACAATGTGAAAAGTAGTGGTCCCAATACTGACCCCTGAGGAACACCACTAGTCACTAACAGCCAACCAGAAAAGGCCCCTTTTATTCCCAGTCGCTGCCTCCTGCCTGTCAGCCATTCCTCTATCCATACCAGTATCTTTCCTGTAATGTCATAGGATTTTATCGTGTTAAGCAGCCTCATGTGTGGCACCTTATCAAACACCTCCTGAAAATCCAAGTAAGTGACATCCACTGCCTCTCCTTTGTCCACCCTGCTTGTTACTTCCTCAAAGAATTCTAACAGATTTGTCAGGCAAGATTTTCCTTTACAGAAACCATGCTGACTTTGACTTATTTTATCATTAGTCTCCAAGTACCCCGAAACCTCATCCTTAATAATAGACTTCAACATTTTCCCAACCACTGAGGTTAGGCTAACTGGCTTATAATTTCCTTTCTTTTATCTTCCTCCCTCCTTAAAGAGTGGAGTGACATTTACAATCTTCCATTCCTCTGGGACCAAGTGATTCTTCAAAGATCATGACCAATGCATCCGTTATCTCTTCAGCAACCTCTCTCAGGACTCTGGGATGTAGTCCATCTGGCCCAGGTGACTTATCCACCTTAAGACCTTTGAGTTTGCCTAGAACTTTTCCCTTTGTAACAGAAATGGCACTCACTCCTGCTCCCTGACACTCACGGACCTCTGGCACACTGCTAGTGTCTTCCACAGTGAAGACAGATGCAAAGTACCCATTAATTTCATCTGCCATTTCTTTGTCCCCCATTACTACCTCACCAGCATCATTTTCCAGCGGTCCAATATTAACTCTCACCCTCCTTTCACTCTTGATATAACTGTAAAGAATCCTGCTTTACATTATTGGCTAGTCTGTCCTCATATTTCATCTTTTAATAGTTTTTTCAGTTGCCTTTCATTGGATTTTAAAAACTTCCTAATTATTCAACTTCCTAATCACTTTTGCTACCTTTCCTTTGCTTTTATGCAGTCCTTACCTTCCCTTGTCAACCATGGTTGCCTACCCCCGCCATTTGAGAACTTCAAAGGCAAGCTTCTTTCTCGTGCCTCTGTTATTCCTCTAATTTCATTGCGATACTGACACATGTGACTTGTGCTTCTCCCTCACAAATTGCAGTATGAATTCAATCATATTACGATCACCTCCTCCTAAGGCTTCCTTTACATTAAGCTCCCTAACAAGGTCTGGGTTATTACACAACACCCAATCTATGACAGCCTTTCCCCGAGTGGGCTCAAGCACAAACCTCTGTAAAAAGCCAGCTCCTGGGCATTGGACCGCTGAGCCGCTGAGATCACTGCTGGAGAGGTAGTACTGCGGGAGAAGAAATGCTGAAAGAACTGAATAAGTATTTTACTTTAATCTTGACTGCGGAAGGCACTAACAGTATGGTGGAATTTCCAGAGTCAGCGGTCATGAAGTGCGTGAAGTTACCATGATTAGAGAGAAGGGTCTTGGGAAACTTAAAGGTCTGAAGGTAGATAGTCACCTGGATCAGATGATGTACACCCCAAAGTTCTGAAAGAGGTAGCTTAAGAGATTATGGAGGCATTAGTAATGATCTTTCAAGAATCACTAGATTCTGGAATGGTTCCTGAAGACTGGAAAATTTCAAAATGTCACTCCACTCTTCAAAAGGGCAGAGAGGCTGAAGAAAGGAAATTATAGGCCAGTTAGTCTGACCTCTGTGGTGGGAGTCGATTATTAACAATGATGTCTCGGGAAGCACATGATGATAAAATAGACTGTAGTCAGCATGAGTTCTTCAAGGGAAAATCTTGCCCGACAAATCTGTTTGAATTCTTTGAAGAAATAAGCAGGACAGACACTGGGGAACCAGGTGATGTGAACTTGTATTGAAACCTACTGAATATTGAAAGGACGAGATGGGGTGGATGTGGACAGGATGTTTCCTATAGTGGTGGTATCCAGAACCAGAGGGCTCAGCCTCAAAATTGAGGGATGACCATTTAGGAGGAATTTTTTAGCCAGGGAGTAGTGAATCTGTGGAATACTCTGCCACAGACTGCGGTAAAGGCAAAGTCTATGGGTGTATTTAAGGCGGAAATTGATAGTTTCCTGATCGGTCAGGACTTCAAAGGATATGGCGAGAAGGCAGGTGTATGGCATTGACTGGGATCTGGGATCAGCCATGATGGAATGGTGGAGCAGACTCGATGGGCTGAATGGCGTCATTCTGTTCCTTTGTCTTGTGGTCTCCTGAAGGATTTGGCAAACTTGACTTGCGAGAATGCAGAAAGAGCCGTGGTGGCCATCGCTGGGACTGGACACTTCCCTGTGGTGGGAGGTGCAGGAGTCTTGGGTCCTGTGCCACCAAGTTTGGGAGCAGTTGTGCCCGGCAGCCGTCAGGCTCCTGTCCTGGTTTCACAGACTGTGGACTTGCCTTCAGACACTCGTCAGCCCATGTTCTATATATTTATTTTTATTTGTATGATTCGTCCTCTTTTGCTCATTAGATATTTGTTGGTCTTCATTGTGTGGGTTTCTTTGTCAATTCTATTGTGCTTCTTTGTTTGGTGGCTGCCTGCAAGAAGACAAATCTTAAGGTTGTGTACAGTATAAGCACTTTGATAATAAAGGAGAACTTCTGACACTTAGAGAAAATACTTGATTACAATTTTAACAATATCAGGTCGATATGGATTGTAGAGTCTGTTTCAGCAAGTGGTCAGATATATGAAAATACAGTGTTTTATAGTGTCAAAAGTAAATGAGTTTCTGTTTGTCCATTATGTTTCATCCATTTTCACCCCCCTCTACCTACGTATTTCAGAACAATCACCAGAACCAAGGCAGATAGAGCCAAGTTCCTGTCGAATGATTGCTTTCGACACCATGGCCAAGAAAACTCACCATCCCCTCCAGTTCCTCGCTGTACGATTGTACGATTTCAGAAGGTCTTTGACAAGGTGCCACACATGAGGCTGCTTAACAAGCTAAGAGCCCATGGAATTACAGGAAAGATTCTAGCATGGAGAAAGCATTGGCTCATTGGCATGAGGCAAAGAGTGGGAATAAAGGGAGCCTTTTCTGTCTAGCTGCTGGTGACTCGTGGTGTTCCACAGGGGTTTGTGTTGGGACTGATTCAATGATGGAATTGATGACTTTGTTGCAAAGTTTGCAGATCATGTGAAGATGGATGGAGGGGCAGGTAGTTTTGAGGAAGTAGAGAGGCTACAGAAGGAATTAGAAAAATTAGGAGAATGGGCAAAGAAATGGCAATACAATATAGGGTTGTATTCTGCATACACACTTTGAAAATAAATGTAGTTTGAATCTCTGACTTTGAAACAGTACAGTACAGCTGCAGAACCTATGGCCACATTAAACTAATCCTGTTTGCCTATACTGTCCATATCCCTCCATTCCCTGGATATTTATGAGCCTATCTGAAAGCATTTAGAGATCACTATTGTATCCACTTCCAAAATCACTCCAGGAAATACATTCCATACAGTTGGCACTCTTTGTAAAAAAAGACCTGTCCTGCGTCTGTTCTTTAACTTCAAGTTTAAGCTCATTGTCAACTGAATGTACGTTATACAACCAAATGAAACAATGTTCCCCCAGACACAGTCCACCCACAAAACACAGCACATAAAACAAAATATTAGATAGTTACTTTATTGATCCCAAAGGAAATTACAGTGTCACAGGAGCATTACAATTGCACAGATATACAAATATTAGAAAGAAGTAAGAAAGAATTAAAAAGTTACCTTAAAAATAAGATGTACAAGATTTACAAATCAAAGGTTACAAGATTTCCTAGTGCGTTATATTATAAGAGTATGGAGAGAGGGCAGAGGCAACGATAGGCACACTGGGCTCTGTGCTGCCCTCCAGTGTTCACTTGGTGGATTACGTTTGTGGCCACACTAACAGGTGATAATCTGACTACCATGGGCTTGTTCTTGCTGAATGCATCCCACGCCCATCAATCTACAGGACTCATCACTCAGGAATTTGCCTATATTATTAGTAGTTTTTGTGTAACGATGTGTTTACTGCTAGTGTAATTATATGCACCTGTTGGCGCGTGGCCAAGTGGTTAAGGCGTTGGTCTAGTGATCTGAAGGTCGCTAGTTCAAGCCTCAGCTGAGGCAGCGTGTTGTGCCCTTGAGCAAGGCACTTATCCACACATTGCTCTGCGACGACACCGGTGCCAAGCTGTATCGGCCCTAGTGCTCTTCCCTTGGACAACATCGGTGGCGTGGAGAGGGGAGACTTGGCAACTGCCCGCCTTCCATACAACCTTGCCCAGGCCTGAGCCTTGTAAACCTTCCAAGGCACAAATCTATGGTCTCACGAGACTAACAGATGCCTTTTTCAAATTATATGCGCCTTGTGTGGCTGTTGGTACTGTGTTTTGCACCTTGGCCCCAGAGCAATACTGTTTGGCTAAGCCATGCGGTTGAATGACTATCAAACTTGAACTTAAAATTCTGAGAACTTGTTTCTGGGGTGGGTGGGTAATGGAGGGTGGGGTGGGGGTGGGGGAGGAGGGGTGACAGTGTGGAATACCAAATCACTTAAACCAAATTCAGCCCATGAGGAAAGTGAGTGCTCTAAAGTGTTTCAGAGAAGCTCTTCGTCAGAAAGAATAATTGCGCCAAATTCTCGCTTTGATTGCTGTTGTGTATTTAATATTTCAGTAATATTTGAATACAGTTGTAAATCTATGGATTGATAAAGCATCCTTTGATTCATTATGGCTGCATGCAAAAACCATAACACCACCACACGACATGTGTGCACCTCGCTTGAAGTAAACACAAACTAACACTCGGAGCATTTCGGACTCCCGAGTTTTACTGCAATTAGCTTTTATGTTTTGAAGCTACAAATAATAACAATTCCGAGATGGAATGAAGGCTTCTTGGGAAGGTCAACTGGGTAAAATTTTGGAAAATTGTCATATTTTCTATATTAGTTACATATCAGACACTGAAATCAAGAGGTTTTTGACAGAAGTAACTAATGTCTCAGCCTGGCGTCAACTTGTGCAGAAGTGAATGGTGTTCTATGGTAGTACAGCGGTTAGGGCAACACTATTGGAGCTCGGGCCGTCGGAGTTCAGAGTTCAATTCTGATGCCATCCGTAAGGAGTCTGTACGTCCTCCGGGTGCTCTGGTTTCCTCCCACGGTCCAAAGACACACTGGTTGGTAAGTTAATTGGTCGTTGTAAATTGTCCTGTGCGGGGCTGGGGTTAAATCAGGGCATTGTAGCTCAAAGGGGGTATTCTGCACTGTATCTCAATAAATGATTGATTTTCATTAATGGTATTTATTATTGTAAAAACAGTGGACATCCTGCATGAGAGTTATCAACAACAATGTGACTTTTATTACTGGTATTCACTATGGTCCCTTAAAGTTATTATAGCTGGGGGAGGGGTGGTCATGGGGAAAAGCAAAAACTGCCTATTAAATACTCCCAGTGGCGTGTGTCTCAAATAGCTTCTGACAACCAAGTCCAGCTCCTGGCCTTCACATAGAAACACAGGAAAACTACAGAACAAAATAGTCCCTTCGGCCCACAATGCTATGCCAAACATGTACTTACTTGAGAAATGACCTAGGGTTACCCATAGCCCTCTATTTTGCTAAGCTCCATGTACCTATCCAGGAGTCTCTTAAAAGACCCTATTGTATCCGCCTCCACCACCATCGCCGGCAGCCCATTCCACGCACTCACCACTCTCTGTGTAAAATACCTATCCCTGACATCTCCTCTGTACCTGCTTCCAAGCACCTTAAAACTGTGCCCTCTCATGGCAGCCCTTTCAGCCCTGGGAAAAAGCCTCTGACTATCTACACGATCAATGCCTCTCACCATCTTGTACACCTCTATCAGGTCACCTCTCATCCTCCATCTCTCCAAGGAGAAAAGGCCGAGTTCACTCAAACTGTTCTCATAAGGCATGCTCCCCAATCCAGGCAACATCCTTGTAAATCTCCTCTGCATCCTTTCTATGGTTTCCACATCCTTCCTGTAGTGAGGCGACCAGAACTAACCACAGTATTCCAAGTGGGGTCTGACCAGGGTCCTATATAGCTGCAACATTACCTCTCGGCTCCTAAACTCAATCCCACGATTGATGAAGGCCAATGCACCGTAAGCTTTCTTAACTGCAGAGTCAACCTGCGCAGCAGCTTTGAGTGCCCTATGAACTCGGACCCCAAGATCCCTCTGATCCTCCACTCTGCCAAGAGTCTTACCATTAATACTATATTCTGCCATCATATTTGACCTACCAAAATGAACCACCTCACACTTATCTGGGTTGAACACCATCTGCCACTTCTCAGCCCAGTTTTGCATCCTATCAATGTCCTGCTGTAACCTCTGACAGCCCTCCACACTATCCACAACACCTCCAACCTTTGTGTCATCAGCAACTTTACTAACCCAACCCTCCACTTCCTCATCCAGGTCATTTATAAAAATCACAATGAGTAAGGGTCCCAGAACAGATCCCTGAGGCACACCACTGGTCACCGACCTCCATGCAGGATGTGACCCATCTACAACCATTCTTTGCCTTCTGTGAGTAAGCCAGTTCTGGATCCACGTATGGCTTTGCTACGGAGCCTGGAGGAACTGTTTCTACTGACAGGAGAAGGGGCAAAGACGGGTTACTGGCACTTTAAATCCAGTCACTTCGGGCAGATGGAGCTTGTTAGCTGTTGTTGGTAGCTCATCCTGGAGAAGGAAAACTCTGATCTCTAACCCCCGTGGCCTTGCAGTGACACCCACTCATGGGGAAAGATTCAGGAGTAAACCACGAGGGGAAAATCCGGAGCTGGAGTCCCCAAGGCAGTCCTACGTTGAGTTCAATGCTGACTGACGACTTCTACGATGTTGCTGGTACCGAACTGTATCGGTCTCTGTCATTCCTTTGAGTTCATCAGATGTGTGGAGACGGGGAGATTGTTACATGGGCAACAGCTTGCTCTCCATATCGTACTGCCCAGGCTTGCGTATCTAGACATCTGGGACGCAATATCCATGGTTAACTCTGACCAATGGAGGCCCTCACCTCATTCATTAAGGGTGGAATATTAATCGGGGCATCAGTAGAAATTCTTGCTCTTCTTTGAACAATATCTTGGGATCTTTACCATCCAGTTACTTGGATCAGCAGTTAGTACAAGACGATCAGATACAGGAGCAGAATTAGGCCTCTTGGCCCATCGAGTCATTTCATCATGACTGATCCAATATCTCTGTCAGCTCCAGTCTCCTGCCTTTTCCCCAAATCCCTTCATGCCCTGACCAATCAAGAATCTATCAGCCTCTGTGTTATAAATGACATCGATATTGAATTGAATTGACTTTATTACTTACATGAGGAGTAGAAATCTTTACATCACCATCTAAATGTCCAATGTGCAATTTATAGTAATTTGTGATAAATATAATGTACAACGGGATAGTCAATATAACATAGAAATACAGTTGCGTCAGCATGAATTAATCAGTCTGATGGCCTGGTGGAAGAAGCTGTCCTGGAGCCTGTTGGTCCTGGCTTTTATGCTGCGGTACCGTTTCCCGGATGGTAGCAGCTGGAATAGATTGTGGTTGGGGTGACTCTGGTCCCCAATGATCCTTTAGGCACTTTTTACACACGTGTCTTTGTAAATGTCCTGAGTAGTGGGAAGTTCACATCCACAGATGTGCTGGGCTGTCCGCACCACTCTCTGCAGGGTCCTGCGATTGAGGGAAGTACAGTTCCCATACCAGGCAGTGATGCAGCCAGTCAGGATGCTCTCAATTGTGCCCCTATAGACAGTTCTTAGGATTTGGGGGCCCATACCAAACTTCCTCAACTGTCTGAGGTGAAAGAGGCGTTGTTGTGCCTTTTTCACCACACAGCTGGTGTGTACAGACCATGTGAGGTCCTCAGTGATGTGGATGCCGAGGAACTTAAAGCTGTTTACCCTCTCACCCCAGATCCATTGATGTCTATATGTTGTATTATATCCAGCAAATATCCTATTTGCTGTACAACTGACAGCAAATCTGATTCTGAAACATTCATCTGAAGTACTAAAGTATTGATTTATTTTGTTTAAATTATTAACTTTCCAACCCTGAACAAGCTGACACTAATAAAATAATTGACTAGAATTTGATCAGTGACTGGGCTAGTTTTGCAATACTCCATCCAATGCTGACATTCAATAATCGGAGCCCTTTTGATTCCTGTAGGAACATTAAATGTTATTCATTAGGCTGCTCTGTTACATATTCGGAGATAACAGGAGATTAGGATGACAATGAGAAACACAATCTCATGACACTACTTAAAGTGCATCTGACAACAGGGTACAAACGTGACTAGCTGCGATCTTGATGCTATTACAATCTGGTTTGCTGAAAAGATGAATATTACACACCGGCAGCATGCTTGTTGTAGAGCAGATGGTGACCTTGGAATGAACCACACACTACTGAGCTCGGAGGCATCAGATGTCAGAGTGCTGCAAGAAAAAATAACAAGGCCAAACTGACACTGTTTTACTGTGTTCCTCAAGCCGCTGGCAATGAAGCTCTCCCATCTCTGCCTGGCACAGGAACAGCCCTTCGGCCCATCTAGGCTACACTGAACCATTTAAACTGTCTACTCCCATCAACCCGTACCCAGTCCAAAGGCCTCCACACCCCTGCCATCTATGTATTTATCCAAACTTGTCTTAAACATTGAAATTGAGCTCGCTTGCACCATTTGTGCTGGCAGCTCATTCCACACACTCACAACCCTCTGAGTGATGAAGATCCCCCTCATGGTCCCCTTGAGCTTTTTACCTTTCACCCTTAACCTATGACCTCTGGTTGTAGTGCCTTGTCCTTGGCCATTTTCTCTACTGTGGCCCAGGTGTGGCTCAGGGTCCATCCCGTCACACACAGATACAGAGGATTCTTTATCGCTGCGAACGTAACAGTTTTGTTTGACCAGTCAGGGTTGTTATCCCTGAGCTGAACCCCCGAACCTGGAGGACCGGTGGGCCACTTTTAGTCTGGCTTCTACCCTTTGACCTGTTTGGCATGGGTGACCCTACCAAGAGCCAAAGCATAAAGCCCTGACTCCAGCCAACGTCGTTTTCCAGGTCATCGAGGCACACAAGCCTCCAATCCACGACAAGGTTCTGGTTCCCTTCGCGGTTTACTGTGGACGCATGGGTGAATGTCATAAGTCAGCAATCTGTTGGGCTTGAATTAAATGGAAATTTGAACCCTGGCAATAGTGCATCAATGGCATTTGCTATTGCTATGAATTTGTTCAGTTTCCTCAGGGACAGGATTGAAAATTTAAACCTCAGTTATATAATAAAGTGTTTCGCAGTTGCAAACGCAGCCAGTTCCATCGTGAACACTGGCCTCCCCTGCATTCAGGACCCCTTCAAAAAACAATGCGTCAAAAAGGCAGCATTCATCAGGCAGGACGTGCCCTCTTCTCATTGCCACCGTCAAGGAGAGGAACAGGAGCCTGAAGACACTCACTCAATGTTTCAGGAACAGCCTCTTCCCCTCCGCCATCAGATTTCTGAACGGACAGTGAACCCGTGTACAAGACCTCAGTCCCTCCGCCATCAGATTTCTGAACGGACAGTGAACCCGTGTACACTACCTCAGTCCCCCCACCATCAGATTTCTGAACGGACAGTGAACCCGTGTACAAGACCTCAGTCCCTCCGCCATCAGATTTCTGAACGGACAGTGAACCCGTGTACACTACCTCAGTCCCCCCACCATCAGATTTCTGAACGGACAGTGAACCCGTGTACACTACCTCAGTCCCCCCACCATCAGATTTCTGAACGGACAGTGAACCCGTGTACAAGACCTCAGTCCCCCCGCCATCAGATTTCTGAATGGACAATGAACTGGTGTACACTACCTCAGTCCCCCCGCCATCAGATTTCTGAATGGACAATGAACCCGTGTACACTACCTTAGCTTTGTTTTTGCTTTCTTTTTGCATTAATTATTTAATTTAATTTTTAAATTTCTTATTGTAATTTATATTGTATTATTACGCATTGCAATGTACTGCTGCTGTGAAACAAATTTTACGATATATGCGGTGATATTCAGATTCTGATTCTGATCAGGAGTGGAATCTGTTTCAGTCTCAGGTGAAGAGGGTGATTTCAGTGACCTGCCCATTTTTCCTGAATGGTCAGACACAAACTAGACGACATTGAGAAGATGGTCACTTAATCCTCTCGCCACCAATTTCCTCATGAGGACTACATGAAGTAATAATCAGTTAGAATTACACTCCTGATGAAGGGTGTTGGCCCGAAGAGTCAACTGTTAATCCCTCCTCTCCCTTAGAAGCTGCCTGTCCTGCTGACGTCCTGCATTGCTCGAAGGATGGGTGTTTTCAGTCGTAACTCTCACACTGTGCATCTGTTTCTATTCAAATCCCAGCTCAAACTTCCTGACACACTCCCCCGACACCTTATTCTCTGATTTGTGCAAATCTCTGATTTTAATTCAGATTTTCAGTATTTGCAACTGGTTCACATTTCCATTCCTGCAGAATCTGTTGAAGACCCTGATGTGGAGTTACACTCAGACCTTGGTTCTTTGTGGGAATGGGCCTCACGACCAGCTGCTTTTTGATATCCCAAGGACGCGCCTGGAAGACGAGTGCGCGTTCAGGGTTCTGGATTTCCGTGGCTCTGGGGACGAGCTGATTCTAGGCCGGTGCCCCTGACTGAAGCGTTGCGGGAGAACATGGAATATTGGGAGCAGCGGGTTAGCTGCCGGGGACTGTATCCAGAGAACTGCGCCTTTCTGGAGCCGACTGTCTGGGTGCAGAGCTCGGGAAAAACAAAGCAACAGACTTTTAACATCGTGAATCAGAGAGTTGTTTGTTATATCTCCCCTCTCGTTGTGAAGCAGGGACACCTCTTTCTCCCGTATTAGAGAGAGAGAGAGAGAGAGAGAGAGAGAGAGAGAGAGCCTGTGGTATGTCGAATACCAGGTGAACGAGTAGTCTTTGGGGTACTCCACTTTCAAATCTCTTACTAGCTCTTCTTTCAGTTAGTCCTGACGAAGGGTCTCGGCCTGAAACGTCGACTGTACCTCTTCCTAGAGTTGCTGCCTGGCCTGCTGCGTTCACCAGCAACTTTGATGTGTGTTACTCTGTGTCTATATTGATGCTTGCTGCATGCTTGAGTGCTCGGTGGAGGGTGCTGATGCTTTTTGCTGGTGGGGGTGGGGGTGGGGGTGGGGGGGTCATTGCTTTGCTGCTGCTGGTGTGTGGGAGGGGGAGCTGGGGTGGGGGAGTCATTGTTTTGTTGCTGCTGATGTGTGGGAGGGGGAGCTGAGGTGGGGTGAGGGTGGGGGGTTGGGGGATCATTGTCTTGCTTCTGCTGGTGTGTGGGGGGGAGCTGGGGGGGTAGGGATGGGGGTGGGGGTGGGGTGGTCATTGTCTTGCTGCTGCTGGTGTGTGGGGGGGCTGGGGTGGGGGGGGTTGGGGGGTTATTGCTTTGCTGCTGCTGGTGTGTGGGAGGGGGAGCTGAGGTGGGGTGAGGGTGGGGGGTTGGGGGTTGGGGTGGGTTGGGGGGCTCATTGCTTTGCTGCTGCTGGTGTGTGGGAGGGGGGAGCTGGGGTGGGGAGGCTTTGGGTTTCTAACATTTAACAGTTATTCATTCTTTGGGGCACTCCTCTGTTTTCATGGATGTTTGCGAAGTAAAAGAATTTCAGGATGTATATTGTATACATTTCTCTGACATTAAATTACCTTGGAAACCTTGAAAAATTGAATTCTCCTGGAAAGACGGTACTCATAACTTGAAAAAGCCAAATCTTTGTGATCAGTGATCGAGTACTTAGACCCTGAACCTTTCTTACACACTACAGAGCACGTTGTAAAAATGTACTCCCCATGAAATGGCTTTGCTTTCATCAGTTACCGTGTATCCCGGGATAAAATCCTGGTGAACTTTTACAGTGGCAAAAATAAAATACAAAACTTCACCACAGACATCCCAAGCCTGTCTGAGACAGGAGGAGGAGGGCTTGGCCGTGAGGCCGGCAAGCCCACCCTGTAAAAACCCAGCGCTACTGAATTGCCAACAGACGCTCCAAAGATCTCGCCCCTGGCAGAGCAAAGATCTTCGCCGAGTGAGGTATGAAATATGTATTAAACAAGAGAAAATCTGCAAATACTGGAAATCCGAGCAACACACAGAAAATGCTGAAGGGACGCAACAGACCAGGCAGCATCTGTGGAAAAAAGTGCAGTTGACATTTTGGGAAATATGTATGTAGGAGGGAGATTGAAAGTCTGGCTGACTGGTGCCAGAACAATCCCTCACTCAATGTCAACAAGAGCAAGGAGCTGATTATTGACTTCAGGAAAAGGAACCAGAGGTCTATGAGCCGGTCCTCATTGGACGATGAGAGGTGGAGAGGGTCAGCAACTTTAAATTCCTTGGAATCATTACTTCAGGGGACCTTTCCTGTGCCCAGCACACAAGTTTTTTTGATCGGGACAAGAAGAGCAGCGTGAGAGCTGAATTCTGAAGGAAGGCAGTTTTTTAAAAAAACTTCTTCGAGTACAAGAGGGACGAGACTGCGCAGGCACATGACGTAGACAGGACAGCGTGGGAAGTTTTAAAAGGAGACCACCCTATACAGCGGGCAGCAGTTGGCGCGGGCAGCGGAGTGAGTGGTAGCAGAGTGTAAGGCTTTGGCTCAATGGGCTTCGGCGGTGACAGAAAGAGGCGAAAGTGAAGCACCAACTCTTTTTTTCCCCCTTGGCGAATCGGCCCGGACAGACAGGAACAGCAGGGCTCTCACAGCTAACGGTACGAGCTAACGGTTTAAAAAGTGCGTCTGTTTGGTGAGGTAAGTGGGTGAGTAGACTTATTTTTCCTGTTTCATTCCTGTAGAATTAGATAGCATGCCCGCAGGGTTAGTGCTTTGTTCAGGGTGTCAGATGTGGGAATCCTGGGAGACCTCCAGCCTCCCCTGATGGCCACATCTGCGCCAGGTGCACCGAGATGCGGCTCCTCAGAGACTGTGTTAGGGATCTGGAGCTGCAGCTTGATGACCTACTGCTTATCAGGGAAAGTGAAGAGGTGATAGACAGGAGCTACAGGGAGTAGTCATCCCTAGGCCACAAGGGTCAGAAAACTGGGTCATTGTCAGGAGAGGGAAGGAAAATGCCCGGATAGTGGAGAGCACCCCTGTGGCTGTCCCCCTCAGCAACAAATATCTTGTTCTGGATCCTGTTGAGGGGGATGACCTGACAGGGGATGCCCACGGTGACCGGGTCTCTGGCACTGAGCCTGGCGCTGTTGTGCAGGAGGGAAGGAGGGAGAAGAGGAATGCGGTAGTCATAGGGGATTCCATAGTCAGGGGAACAGATAGGAGGTTCCGTGAGACTGCTAGAGATACCCGCATGGTGTGTCGCCTCCCAGGTGCCAGGGTACGGGATGTCTCGGATCGGGTCCTGAATATTCTGAAGGGGGAGGGCGAGCAGCCAGTTGTCTTGGTACATGTTGGTGCCAATGACATAGAGAGGACAAAGGAGGAGGTCCTGAAGAGAGATTTCCGGGAGTTAGGAAGGAAGCTGAGAAGCAGGACCTCCAGGGTAGTAATCTCGGGATTGCTACCTGTGCCACGTGCTAGCGAGGGCAAGAATAGTAGGATCAGGCAGATGAATGCATGGCTGAGAGACTGGTGCAGGGGACAGGGCTTCAGATTCTTGGATAATTGGGATCTCTTCTGGGGGAAGTACGACCTGTTCAAAAAGGACAGGTTACACCTGAACCCAAAGGGGACCAATATCCTGGCGGGAAGGTTTAATAGAGCTGTTAGGGAGGGTTTAAGCTAAGTTGGCGGGGGGATGGGAACCGGAATGATGGAGCAGAGGAAGGGGAAAACAGAAATAAATCTAAGATAGTGAGCAGTAAAGATGTCAGGAAGGACAGGCAGATGTTGAGGCAAATTTACAGCCATTGGGATGAGTTGCAGTGCAATCAAAGCAAAAAGTACCAAATACTGGACTTAAGGTGTTATACTTAAATGCATAAGGAATAAGGTGGATGATCTTGTCGTACAGCTACAGATTGGCAGGTATGATATTGTGGCCATCACTGAGACATGGCTAAAGGATGCCTGTCTCTGGGAGCTGAACGTCCAAGGATACACGATGTGTCGGAAGGATAGGCAGGTAGGCAGAGGGGGTGGTGTGGCTTTATTGGTAAGAAATGATATTAAATCATTAGAAAGAGGTGACATAGGATCGGAAGGTGCTGAATCTTTATAGGTTGAGCTAAGAAATCGCAGGGGTAAAATGACCCTGATGGCAGTTATTTATAGGCCTCCAAACAGCTGCAGTGATGTGGACTATAAATTACAACAGGAAATAGAAAAGGCTTGTCAGAAGGGCAGTGTTATGATAATTGTGGGGGATTTTAACATGCCAGTGGATTGGCAAAATCAGGTCGGCACTGGATCTCAAGAGAGAGAATTTGTAGAATGTCTGCGAGATGACTTTTTAGAACAGCTTGTTGTTGAGCCCACTAGGGGATCGGCTGTACTGGATTGGGTATTGTGTAATGAACCGGAGGTGATTAGAGACATTGAGGTGAAGGAACCCTTAGGAGGCAGTGATCATAACATGATTGAGTTCACTGTGAAATTTGAAAAAGAGAAGCCAGAGTCTGATGTGTCAGTATTTCAGTGGAGTAAAGGAAATTACATTGGCATGAGAGAGGAACTGGCCAAAGTTGACTGGAAAGGGACACTGGCGGGAAGGACGGCAGAGCAGCAGTGGCTGGAGTTTATGCAAGAAGTGAGGAAGGTGCAAGACAGGTATATTCCAAAAAAAGAAGACATTTTCGAATGGAAAAAGGATGAAACTGTGGCTGACAAGAGAAGTCAAAGCCAAAGTTAAAGCAGAGGGCATACAAGGAAGCAAAAATTAGTGGGAAGACAGAGGATTGGGAAGTTTTTAAAAGCTTACAAAAGGAAACTAAGAAGGTCATTAAGAGGGAAAAGATGAACTATGAAAGGAAGCTAGCAAATAATATCAAAGAGGATACTAAAAGCTTTTCCAAGTATATAAAGAGTAAAAGATAGGTGAGAGTAGATATAGAACCAATAGAAAATGATGCTGGAGAAATTGTAATGGGAGATAAGGAGATGGCGGAGGAACTGAATGAGTATTTTGCATCAGTCTTCACTGAGGAAGACATCAGCAGTATATCGGACACTCAACGGCGTCAGGGAAGAGAAGTGTGAGTAATCACAACTACGACAGAGAAAGTACTCAGGAAGCTAATAGCCTAAGGGTAGATAAATATGGACTTCATATTGCCTATATGGACTTCAGTAAGGCCTTTGACAAGGTCCCACATGGAAGGTTGGTTAGGAAGGTTCAATCGTTAGGTATTAATATTGAAGTAGTAAAATGGATCTGTACTGGGTCCAATGTTATTTGTCATATACATTAATGATCTGGTTGATGGGGTGGTAAATTGGATGAGTAAGTATGCAGATGATACTAAGATAGGTGGAGTTGTGGATAATGAAGTAGGTTTTCAAAGCTTGCAGAGAGATGAGTGGGCTGTTAGAAAAGTGGGCTGAAAGATGGCAGATAGAGTTTAATGCTGATAAATGTGAGGTGCTACACTTTAGTAGGACTAATCAAAATAGGACATACATGGTAAATGGTAGGGCATTGAAGAATGCAGTAGAACAGAGGGATCTACTGTTACATAACCGGCAACAATGAATATCAGTCGAGACAGGTTATATAAAAACAACCAAACATTAATTAAACATGGATAAAAGATGAGGAAAAAAAAACAAACGAAAACTTCAACCGGAAGTTAACCGTTATGCAGCCGTTCAACAACTCGTCATTCGGCACTGGTTCTTAAAGTATTAAATGCAAAAACAGTTCTTAAAGCAATAAAATCAGATATAGTTCTTAAAATGGTAAATTCAAAAGTCCAACAGCTTTATACGTTCAATTGGGAGAGACTTCTCTGGAGAAGGATTTCTTCATAGATGCGACTTTCCTGCTGGTTCTGTCCAAAGGATTCACGATGCAGTAAATAAACAGTTTAAAACAACTGACCTTAAATTCCTTTTAGATAGAGCACCTTTCATGAACTCTTTTCTCTTTTGGCAAGAGTTATCTCGATGCAGGTCGCTACTCCTTCAACGAAGACTCAATATGGTCGATCCTCTGTTAAACTGCCGACCGATGCCGACTCCTCTCAATCCTTCGGTCCTGTACTTCGATAAAGCCTTCACTCTCCCTTCTACTGCTGGAATAGGGTAAATCAGCACATCTAGCCAAAAATTTCCAGTCCAATAATATTGTATCTTGCAACAGAACGCAACACTCCGTTTTAAAAATGAAACTGCGTCACAAAAACAAACACGCAACAGAAACGGAGACACAGCACATTCCACCTGGAAATCTACAAACTAAAAACTGACTGCGTCATCTGGGATCTTCCCTTTATATACCCGTGGTACACATGTCATCACGTGACCTCAGCGGTGGGAAAATTACATCAGGTGACCTCCAAAAGACCATTACATCATTCTCACACAAAAAAACAGATCTCCTTGAGCATGTAACACTAGGAATAATGGTGCATAGTTCCCTGAAGGTGGAATCTCATGTGGATAGGGTGGTGAAGAAAGCTTTTGGTATGCTGGCCTTTATAAATCAGAGCATTCAGTATAGGAGTTGGGATGTAATGTTGAAATTGTACAAGGCATTGGTGAGGCCAAATTTGGAGTATTGTGTACAGTTTTGGTCACCAGATTATAGGAAAGATGTCAACAAAATAGAGAGAGTACAGAGAAGGTTTACTAGAATGTTACCTGGGTTTCATCTCCTAAGTTACAGAGAAAGGTTGAACAAGTTGGGTCTTTATTCTTTGGAGCGTAGAAGGTTGAGGGGGGACTTGATAGAGGTATTTAAAATTATGAGGGGGATTGATAGAGTTGACGTGGATAGGCTTTTTCCATTGAGAGTGAGGGAGATTCAAACAAGACACGAGTTGAGAGTTAAAGGGCAAAAGTTTAGGGGTAACATGAGGGGGAACTTCTTTACTCAGAGAGTGGTAGCTGTGTGGAACGAGCTTCCAGCAGAAGTGGTTGAGGCAGGTTCGATGTTGTCATTTAAAGTTAAATTAGACAGGAAAGGAATGGAGGGTTATGGGCTGAGTGCAGGTCGGTGGGACTAGGTGAGAGTAAGAGTTCGGCACGGACTAGAAGGACCAAGATGGCCTGTTTCCATGCTGTAATTGTTATATCATTACATGGTTAAATCTCCCGGACCAGATGGAATGCACCCTCATGTACTGAAGGAAGTAGCTGTGGAGATTGCGGAGTCTGTGGTGGCCAGTGCTATCATGTTTGCTGTTGTGTGCTGGGGCAGCAGGCTGAGGGTAGCAGACACCAACAGAATTAACAAACTCATTCGTAAGGCCAGTGATGTTGTGGGGATGGAACTGGACTCTCTGACGGTGGTTTCTGAAAAGAGGATGCTGTCTAAGTTGCATGCCATCTTGGACAATGTCTCCCATCCACTACATAATGTACTGGGTGGGCGCAGGAGTACATTCAGCCAGGGACTCATTCCACTGAGATGCAGCACTGAGTGTCATAGGAAGTCATTCCTGCCTGTGGCCATCAAACTTTACAACTCCTCCCTTGGAGGGTCAGACACCCTGAGCCAATAGGCTGGTCCTGGACTTATTTCATAATTTACTGGCATAATTTACATATTACTATTTAACTATTTATGGTTTTATTACTATTTATTATTTATGGTGGAACTGTAACGAAAACCAATTTCCCCCGGGATCAATAAAGTATGACTATGACTATGACTATTAGCGATGATCTTTCAAAAGTCGATAGATTCTGTCATGGTTCCGGAGGACTGAGAGATTGCAAATGTCACTCCGCTATTTAAGAAGGGGGCAAGGAAGTAAAAAGGAAATTATAGACCTGTTAGCTTGACATCGGTGGTTGGGAAGTTGTTGGAGTCGATTGTCAAGGATGAGATTACAGAGTACTTGAAGGCATATGACAAGATAGGCAGAACTCAGCATGGATTCCTTAAAGGAAAATCCTTCCTGACAAACCTATTGCAATGTTTTGAGGAAATTACAAGTAGGCTAGACAAGGAAGATGTAGTGGATGTTGTATATTTGGATTTTCAGAAGGCCTTTGACAAGGTGCCACACATGAGGCTACTTAACAAGATAGGAGCCCATGGAATTACGGGAAAGTTACATACGTGGATAGAGCGCTGGCTGATTGGCAGGAAACAGAGAGTGGGAATAAAGGGATCCTATTCTGGTTGGCTGCCGGTTACCAGTGGTGTTCCACAGGGATCTGTGTTGGGGCCACTTCTTTTTACATTGTACATCAACGATTTGGATTATGGAATAGATGGCTTTGTGGCTAAGTTTGCTGATGATACAAAGATAGGTGGAGGGGCTGGTAGTGCTGAGGAAACAGAGAGTCTGCAGAGAAACTTGGATAGATTGGGAGAACGGCCAAAGAAGTGGCAAATGAAATACAATGTTGGAAATTATATGGTTATGCACTTTAGTAGAAGGAATAAATGGGCAGACTATTATTTAAATGGGGAGAGAATTCAAAGTTCTGAGATGCAACAGGACTTGGGAGTCCTCGTACAGGATACCCTTAAGGTTAACCTCCAGGTTGAGACGGTGGTGAAGAAGGTGAATGCAATGTTGGCATTCATTTCTAGAGGAATAGAGTATAGGAGCAGGGATGTGATGTTGAGGCTCTATAAGGTGCTGGTGAGACCTCACTTGGAGTACTGTGGGCAGTTTTGTTCTCCTTATTTAAGAAAGGATGTGCTGACGTTGGAGAGGGTACAGAGAAGATTCACTGGAATGATTCTGGGAATGAGAGGGTTAACATATGAGGAACGTTTGTCCACTCTTGGACTGTATTCCTTGGAGTTTAGAAGAATGAGGGGAGACCTCATAGAAACATTTCGAATGTTGAAAGGCATGGACAGAGTGGATGTGGCAAAGTTGTTTCCCATGATGGGGGAGTCTAGTTCGAGAGGACATGACTTTAGGATTGAAGGGCGCCCATTCAGAACAGAGATGCAAAGAAATTTTTAGCCAGAGGGTGGTGAATCTGTGGAATTTGTTGCCATGGGCAGCAGTGGAGGTCAAGTCATTGGGTGTATTTAAGGCAGAGATTGATAGGTATCTGAGTAGCCAGGGCATCAAAGGTTATGGTGAGAAGGCGGGGGAGTGGGACTAAATGGGAGAATGAATCAGCTCATGATAAAATGGCGGAGCAGACTCGATGGGCCGAATGGCCGACTTCTGCTCCTTTGTCTGATGGTCTAAGTGCAATTATGAAGAAAGCACCTCTACTTCTTTGAGAGTTTGCAGAGAATCAGCATGACATCTCAAACTTTGACAAACTTCTATCCATGTGCAGTGGAGAGTGTATTGACTGGCTGCATCATGGCCTGGTATGGAAACACCAACGCCCTTCAACAGAAAATCCTACAAAAAGTAGTAGATACAGCCCAGTCCATCGCAGATAATGCCCTCCCCACCATTCAGCACACCTACACAGAGCGTTGTCATTGGAAATCAGCATCTATCATCAGGGACCCCACCACCCAGGACATGCTGTCTTCTCAACACTACCATCAGGGAGAAGGCACAGACCTTCAGGACTCACGCTATCAGGTTCAGGAACAGTTATCAACCCTCAGCCATCAGCCTCTTGAACAAACGGGGATACATTCATTCAGCTTCACTTGCCCCATCATTGAAATGTTCCCACAACCTGTGGACTCAATTTCAAAGACTCTTCGTCACATTCTTGATGTTTACTTATTGTTATTATTTCTTTCTTTTTGTATTTGCACAGCTTGTTGATTTTTGCATTCTGGTTGAACACCCAAGTTGGGTGGTCTTTCATTGATCCTGTTATGGTTATTATTCTATGGATTTATTGAGTATGCCTGCAAGAAAATGAATCTCAGAGGCAGATGGAGTTCAACTCAGATAAGTGTGAGGTGGTTCATTTTGGTAGGTCAAATATGATGGCAGAATAGAATATTAATGGTAAGACTCTTGGCAGTGTGGAGGATCAGAGGGATCTTGGGGCCTGAGTCCATAGGACTCTCAAAGCAGCTGCACAGGTTGACTCTGTGGTTAAGAAGGTATACGGTGCATTGGCCTTCATCAACTGTGGGATTGAGTTTAAGAGCTGAGAGGTAATGTCACAGCTGTATAGAACCCTGGTCAGACCCCACTTGGAGGACTATGCTCAGTTCTGGTTGCCTCACTACAGGAAGGACTTGGAAACCGTAGAAAGGGTGCAGAGGAGATTTACAAGGATGGTGCCTGGATTGGGGAGAATGCCTTATCAGAATAGGCTGAGTGAACTCGGCCTTTTTTCCTTGGAGTGACGGAGGTTGAGAGGTGACCTAATAGAGGTGTATAAGATGATGAGAGGCATTGATCCTGTGGATAGTCAGAGGCTTTTTCCCAGGGCTGAAATGGCTAGCATGAGAGGACATAGTTTTAAGGTGCTTGGAAGCAGGTACAGAGGAGATATCAGGGGTAAGTTTTTTACGCGGAGAGTGGTGAGAGTGTGGAATGGGCTGCCGGCAATGGTGGTGGAGGCAGGATTTTTGTGTACTTTATGCAGTCCTGGGTAGGTCTGTAGTCTTGTGCAGTTTTTGTGTTGTTTTACATAGTTCAGTGTAGTTTTTGGATTGTTTCACATAGCACCATGGTCCTGAAAAACGTTGTCTCGTTTTTACTGTGTACTGTACCAGCAGTTATGGTTGAAATGACAATAAAAGTGACTTGACTTGACTTGAAACGATAGGGTCTTTTAAGAGACTCCTGGATGGCTACATGAAGCTTAGAAAAATAGAGGGCTATGGGTAAAGCCTAGGTAGTTCTAAGGTGGGGACATGTTCGGCACAGCTTTGTGGGCCGAAGGGCCTGTATTGTGCTGTATATTTCTATGTTTCTATGTATATGGTGACATATATGTACTTTGATAATAAATTTACTTTGAACTCTGAAGTTGTACAGTCAAAGGGGAAGCCACAGGACCAGCCCAGGAGAGAGGTCTCTGGCGAACTGCATCACTGGGAGTTTAACATCAAAGGATATACTTCGTATAGAAAGGACAGGGAGGAAGGCATAGGTGCTCCTGTGGCTCTGTTGGCAACAGATGGAAATAGATCTTTAGAAAGAGATGACATAAGGTCGGAGAATGTTGAATCTTTGTGGGTGGAGTTAAGAAGTTGGAAGGATAAAAAAACTATTATGGGAATCATATATAGGCCTCCAACTGGTAGCCAAGATGTGGGGTTGAGATTGAAAAGGGAGCTGGAAAAGGCCTGTAATAAGGGTAATGACGCAATTGTAATGTGGAATTTCAACATGCAAGGGGATTGGGAAAATCAGGTTGGTGTCGGATCGCAAGAGAGGGAATTTGTTGAATGCCTATGAGATGGCTTTTTAGAGCAGTTTGTGCTTGAGCCTACTCTGGGAAAGACCATCTTAGATTGGGTGTTGTGTAATAACCCAGATCTTATTAGGGGGCTTAATGTAAAGGAACCCTTAGGAGGCAGTGATCATAATATGACTAAATTCATACTGCAATTTGAGAGGGAGAAGCACAAGTCACATAGAAACATTGAAAACCTACAGCACAATACAGGCCCTTCAGCCCACAAAGCTGTTCCGAACATGTCCCTACCTTAGAAATTACGTAGGGATACCCATAGCCCTCTATTTTTCTGAGCTCCATGTACCTGTCCAGGAGTCTCTAAATGGTTCAAACAGCAGAGGTGCAGAGGGACTTAGGAGTCCTCGTCTAAGACTCTCAGAAGGCTAATTTACAGGTCAAGTCCGGATAAAGAAGGCAAATGCAATGCTAGCATTTATTTCAAGGAGAATAGAATATAAAATCAAGGAGATAATGCTGAGGCTTTATAAGACACCAGTCAGGCTGCACTTCAGAATCAGAATCAGGTTTATTATCATCGGCACAACGTGAAATGTGTTAACTTAGCAGCAGCAGTTCAATGCAATACATAATATAGAAGAAAAAAATAATAAATGAATAAATTACAGTATACATATATTGAATAGATTTAAATTGTGCAAAAGCAGAAAAATATATATTTAAAAAGTGAGGTAGTGTTCACGGGTTCAATGTTCATTTAGGAATTGGATGGCAGAGGGGAAGAAGCTGTTCCTGAATCACTGAGTGTGTGCCTTCAGGCTTCTGTATCTCCTACCTGATGGTAGCAGTGAGAAAAGGGCATGCCCTGGGTGCTGGAGGTCCTTAATAATGGACGCTGCCTTTCTGAGACACCGCTCGGGAGTATTGTCAACAGTTTTAGGCCCCATCTCATCTCAGAAAGGATGTGATGTCATTGGAGAGAGTCCAGAGGAATTTCACGAGGATGATTCCAGGAATTAAGGGGTTAACATATGAGGAGCATTTGGCAGCTTTGGGTCTGTACTCACTGGAATTTAGAAGAATGTGGGGGGGGGTCTCATTGAAACCTACCAAATTTTGAAAGGACCAGATAGGAAACATCCTCCCTACATCTGCCCCATGTGTCCTGAAGTAGAGGGCACAGCCTCAGAGTTGAGGTAGCAATCCTTTAGAACGAGGTAAGGAGGATTTTTTTTAGCCAAAGAGTAGTGAATCTGTGGAACGCTCTGCCACAGACTGTGGTGGAGGCCAAGTCTGTGAGAATATTTAAGGCAGAAGTTGATCATTTCCTGGTCAGTCAGGGCATCAAAGGACACGGCAAGAAGGCAGGTGTATGGGGCTAGTGGGATCTGGGAGCAGCCATGATGGAATGGCAGAGAAAATTCAATGGGCTGAATGGCCTCGTTCTGCTCCTATGTCTTGTCGTCTTACTCTTGCCTCTCTTTTACACTTTATTTATCTGAAGAAACTTCCAGTATCCTCTTTAATACTATTGGCTGGCTTACTTCTGTATTCTATTTTAACCTTTTTAATGTCTTTTTCTGTTGCCTTCTGTTGGTGTTTAAAAGCTTCTCACTAATTGTTGCTGTATTGTATGGCCTCTCTGTGGATTCTGTACTGACTCACTAAACTGTTACACAGTGGAATTATGTTTAATTAGTGCAGGAGAACTGCAAAAAGGAAGATTTTTTAAAATGTCCAGCAGATATTGAGGAAGTTGTACCAGATTTACAAACGTATAAAAAACCAAATGATTAAAAATAAATCTAGTCAAAGATAATAGAGACAATGACAGCAGAAAATTATTAAATATTTTGTGAAGGGGAAGATTCGGCACGGACGAGAAGGACCGAGATGGCCTTTTTCCGTGCTGTAATTGTTATATGGTTATGTGGTTGGAGGCATCGGATGAATGGGCAAGGGAAACTTAGACAAAATTTTCTTTTGCTCTCTTTTTGCACTAATTTTGTATTTATGTATTTATAGTTTTTATGTATTACAGTGTGCTGCTATCACAAAACAAACTTCATGACATATGCCAGTGATAGTAAACTGGATACTGATTATCTCCACTTTTGGCAATTGTTCTTTCTTACCAGTCTTAAGTGTCTTTAACGTTATTAGGTGGAGGCATGGTTACCACACTGAGTGTTTTTGTGTATTTTTCAGATTACACATCAGTGTAAAATTGGAGCCCACTGGAATCTGGGGAAGGACATGCACACAGCTGTGAATCCAACAGTAGTACCGTCATTGCCCACGTGAGGACAGCTGTGAGCACAGGAACATGAAATGACGAACAATGGGCACAAAATGCTGAAAAACTCAGCAAGCCTAAACCATCGACTGTGCTCTTTTCCTTATACGCTGCCTGGCCTGTAGAGTTCCTCCAGCACTTTGTGTGTGTTGCTTAGATTTCCAGGATCTGCAGATTTTCTCTTGTTTGTGATTAAATTGCTAGCAATGACAGGAAGACTTTCCTAATGAAGGCTGGAGACACAAAATCCATTCCTCTTTCCGCAGAAACTGCCTGACCTGATGAGTTTTGCCAGCATTTTTGATTTAAACTAACCATCTGTACATCCTCACTGGATTTAGCACTCCTGATGTCGGTGGTGGGGAAACTGCTGGAGTCAGTTATCAAGGATGTGATAACAGCACATTTGGAAAGCGGTGAAACGATCGGACAAAGTCAGCATGGATTTGTGAAAGGAAAATCATGTCTGACGAATCTCATAGAATTTTTTGAGGATGTAACTAGTAGAGTGGATAGGGGAGAACCAGTGGATGTGGTATATTTGGATTTTCAAAAGGCTTTTGACAAGGTCCCACATAGGAGATTAGTGTGCAAACTTAAAGCACACGGTATTGGGGGTAAGGTATTGGTGTGGGTGGAGAATTGGTTAGCAGACAGGAAGCAAAGAGTAGGAATAAACGGGACCTTTTCAGAATGGCAGGCGGTGACTAGTGGGGTACCGCAAGGCTCAGTGCTGGGACCCCAGTTGTTTACAATATATATTAATGACTTGGATGAGGGAATTAAATGCAGCATCTCCAAGTTTGCGGATGACACAAAGCTGGGTGGCAGTGTTAGCAGTGAGGAGGATGCTAAGAGGATGCAGGGTGACTTGGATAGGTTGGGTGAGTGGGCAAACTCATGGCAGATGCAATTTAATGTGGATAAATGTGAAGTTATCCACTTTGGTGGCAAAAATAGGAAAACAGATTATTATCTGAATGGTGGCCGATTAGGAAAAGGGGAGGTGCAACGAGACCTGGGTGTCATTATACACCAGTCATTGAAAGTGGGCATGCAGGTACAGCAGGCGGTGAAAAAGGCGAACGGTATGCTGGCATTTATAGCGAGAGGATTCGAGTACAGGAGCAGGGAGGTACTACTGCAGTTGTACAAGGCCTTGGTGAGACCACACCTGGAGTATTGTGTGCAGTTTTGGTCCCCTAATCTGAGGAAAGACATCTTTGCCATAGAGGGAGTACAAAGAAGGTTCACCAGATTGATTCCTGGGATGGCAGGTCTTTCATATGAAGAAAGACTGGATGAACTGGGCTTGTACTCGTTGGAATTTAGAAGATTGAGGGGGGATCTGATTGAAACGTATAAGATCCTAAAGGGATTGGACAGGCTAGATGCGGGAAGATTGTTCCCGATGTTGGGGAGGTCTAGAACGAGGGGTCACAGTTTGAGGATAGAGGGGAAGCCTTTTAGGACCGAGGTTAGGAAAAACTTCTTCACACAGAGAGTGGTGAATCTGTGGAATTCTCTGCCACAGCAAACTGTTGAGGCCAGTTCATTAGCTATGTTTAAAAGGAAGTTAGATATGGCCCTTATGGCTACAGGGGTCAGGGGGTATGGAGGGAAGGCTGGGTTCTGAGTTGGATGATCAGCCATGATCATAATAAATGGCGGTGCAGGCTCGAAGGGCCGAATGGCCTACTCCTGCACCTATTTTCTATGTTTCTATGTTTCTATGATGTGATCGCTTCTAGTGAGAGCAAGTTGCAGCGTGCACTGTCTGGAATGCCCAGCCCGAGTTCCCAGGCATGCTTCATTTCAACTTTGTTTCTCCACACTGACCTAACAGCCTTTGGTCTCCTCCACTGCCAGGGTGAGGCACCACCTCATACTCCACCGGGGCAGTGTACAACCCAATGGTATGAACATTGAATTTGTTATTTACTTAGTGATGAGGCCTCTCCGGCCCACCAGGCCTTGCCACCCAGCAACCCACCTATTTAACCCTGGCCTAATCACAGGACAATTTACAATGACCAATTAACATAAGAACATCTACTTCTATCTTATCTATCCCTTTCAAAATGTTGTATGTTTCTATAAGATCCCCTCTCATTCTTCTGAATTCCAGACAGTATAGTTCCAGGCGACTCAATCTCTCCTCATAAGTTAACCCCTTCATCTCTGGAATCAACCTGGTGAACCTCCTCTGCACTGCCTCCAAAGCCAGTATATCCTTCCTCAAGTATGGAGACCAGAACTGCACACAGTACTCCAGGTGCGACCTCACCAGTACCCTGTATAGTTGCAGCATGACCTCCCTGATCTTAAATTCAATCCCTCTAGCAATGAAGGCCAACATTCCATTTGCCTTCTTAATAACCTGTTGTACCTGCAAGACAACTTTTTGCGATTCATGGACAAGCACTCTCAAGTCCCTCTGCACAACAGCATGCTGCAATCTTTCACCATTTAAATAATAATCTGTTCTTCTAATATTCCTCCCAAAGTGGATGATCTCGCATTTACCAACATTATATTCCATCTGCCAGACCTTGGCTCACTCGCTTAACCTATCTATATCCCTCTGTAGACTCTTCACATCCTCTGTACAATTTGCTTTTCCACTCAGTTTAGTGTCATCAGCAAATTTTGCTACGCTACACTCAGTCCCCTCTTCCAAATCATCAGTGTAAATGGTAAACAGCTGCGGGCCCAGCACCGACCCCTGCAGCACCCCACTCACCACTGACTGCCAACCGGAGAAACACCCATTTATACCAACTCTCTGCCTTCTGTTGGTTAACCAATTCACTATCCATGCCAATACACTTCCTCCGACTCCATGCATCCGTATCTTATTTATAAGTCTCTTGTGTGGCACCTTGTCGAAAGCCTTCTGGAAATCCAAGTATACGACATCCACCTGTTTCCCTCTATCCACTGCACTCATTATGTCCTCAAAGAACTTCAGTAAGTTTGTCAAACAGGACCTGTCCTTTCTGAATCCATGCTGCGTCTGTCTAATGGAACTACTCTTTTCTAAATATTTTGCTACTTCTTCCTTAATGACAGCTTCAAGCATTTTCCCGACTACAGATGTTAAACTAACTGGCCTATAGTTGCCCATCTTTTGCTTACATCCTTTTTTAAAAAGTGACGTGACATTTACTGTCTTCCAATCCGCCGGGACCTGCCCAGAGTCTGGAGAGTTTTGATAAATGATTACCAACGTATCTACTTTGGCACTTTGGTTCCAGTGATCATAACACCATTAGTTTCAATTTGATCATGGACAAGGATAGATCTGGTCCTAGGGTTGAGGTTTTGAACTGGAAGAAGGCCAAATTTGAAGAAATGAGAAAGGATCTAAAAAGCGTGGATTGGGACAGGTTGTTCTCTGGCAAAGGTGTGATTGGTAGGTGGGAAGCCTTCAAAGGGGAAATTTTGAGAGTGCAGAGTTTGTATGTTCCTGTCAGGATTAAAGGAAAATTGAATAGGAATAAGGAACCTTGGTTCTCAAGGGATATTGCAACTCTGATAAAGAAAAAGAGGGAGTTGTATGAAATGTATAGGACACAGGGGGTAAATCAGGTGCTTGAGGAGTATAAGAAGTGCAAGAAAATACATAAGAAAGAAATAGGGAGGGCAAAAAGACATGAGGTTGCCTTGGCAGTCAAAGTGAAGGATAATCCAAAGAGCTTTTACAAGTATATTAAGAGCAAAAGGATTGTAAGGGATAAAATTGGTCCTCTTGAAGACCAGAGTGGTCAGCTTTGTGCGGAACCAAAGGAAATGGGGGAGATCTTAAATAGGTTTTTTGCGTCTGTATTTACTAAGGAAGCTGGCATGAAATCTATGGAATTGAGGGAATCAAGTAGTGAGACCATGGAAACTGTACAGGTTGAAAAGGAGGACGTGCTTGCTGTCTTGAGGAAAATTAAAGTGGTTAAATCCCCGGGACCTGACAGGGTGTTCCCTCGGACCTTGAAGGAGACTAGTGTTGAAATTGCGGGGGCCCTGGCAGAAATATTTAAAATGTCGCTGTCTACGGGTGAAGTGCCGGAGGATTGGAGAGTGGCTCATGTTGTTCCGCTGTTTAAAATAGGATCGAAAAGTAATCCGGGAAATTATAGGCCGGTGAGTTTAACGTCGGTAGTAGGTAAGTTATTGGAGGGAGTACTAAGAGACAAAATCTCTACAAGCATTTGGATAGACAGGGACTTATTAGGGAGAGTCAACATGGTTTTGTGTGTGGTAGGTCATGTTTGACCAATCTGTTGGAGTTTTTCGAGGAGGTTACCAGGAAAGTGGATGAAGGGAAGGCAGTGGATATTGTCTACATGGACTTCAGTAAGGCCTTTGACAAGGTGTCGCATGGGAGGTTAGTTAGGAAAATTCAGTCGCTAGGTATACATGGAGAGGTGGTAAATTGGATTAGACATTGGCTCGATGGAAGACGCCAGAGAGTGGTGGTAGAGAATTGCTTCTCTGAGTGGAGGCCTGTGACTAGCGGTGTGCCACAGGGATCAGTGCTGGGTCCATTGTTATTTGTCATCTATATCAATGGTCTGGATGATAATGTGGTAAATTGGATCAGCAAGTTTGCTGATGATACAAAGATTGGAGGTGTAGTAGACAGTGAGGAAGGTTTTCAGAGCCTGCAGAGGGACTTGGACCAGCTGGAAAAATGGGCTGAAAAATGGCAGATGGAGTTTAATACTGACAAGTGTGAGGTATTGCACGTTGGAAGGACAAACCAACGTAGAACATACAGGGTTAATGGTAAGGCACTGAGGAGTGCAGTGGAACAGAGGGATCTGGGAATACAGATACAAAATTCCCTAAAAGTGTCGTCACAGGTAGATAGGGTCGTAAAGAGAGCTTTTGGTACATTGGCCTTTATTAATCGAAGTATTGAGTATAAGAGCTGGAATGTTATGATGAGGTTGTATAAGGCATTGGTGAGGCCAAATCTGGAGTATTCTCTTCCTTCAGTTAGTCCTGACGAAGGGTCTCGGCCTGAAACGTCGACTGCGCCTCTTCCTATAGATGCTGCTTGGCCTGCTGCGTTCACCAGCAACTTTGATGTGTGTTGCTTGAATTTCCAGCATCTGCAGAATTCCTGTTGTTTCTGGAGTATTGTGTTCAGTTTTGGTCACCAAATTACAGGAAGGATATAAATAAAGTTGAAAGAGTGCAGAGAAGGTTTACAAGGATGTTGCTGGGACTTGAGAAACTCAGTTACAGAGAAAGGTTGAATAGGTTAGGACTTTATTCCCTGGAGTGTAGAAGAATGAGGGGAGATTTGATAGAGGTATATAAAGTTATGATGGGTACAGATAGAGTGAATGCAAGCAGGCTTTTTCCACTGAGGCAAGGGGAGAAAAAAACCAGAGGACATGGGTTAAGGGTGAGGGGGGAAAAGTTTAAAGGGAACACTGGGGGGGGCTTCTTCACACAGAGAGTGGTGGGAGTATGGAATGAGCTGCCAGACGAGGTGGTAAATGCGGGTTCTTTTTTAACATTCAAGAATAAATTGGACAGATACATGGATGGGAGGTGTATGGAGGGATATGGTCCGTGTGCAGGTCAGCGGGACTAGGCAGAAAATGGTTCGGCACAGCCAAGAAGGGCCAAAAGGCCTGTTTCTGTGCTGTAGTTTCTATGGTTCTATGGTATTATAACCTCTGCCAATTCCTTCAGTACCCTGGGATGCAACCCATCAGGACCAGGGGACTTATCTACCTTCAGGCCCTCTAGTTCGCTCATTTTATCGTGGTGCTCACCTCCCATTTCATCCATAACATCATTCTTTGGCATATTAGACGTGTCCTCCACCGTGAAGACCAACACAAAATAGCCATTTTATGCCTCAGCCACTTCCTTATCACCCAATATCAATCTCCCTTCTCGTCTTCCAAGGGACCTACGTTAACTTTAGCCACCCTTTTCCGCTTTATATATTTATAAAAACTTTTGCTATCCGTTTTTATATTTTGGGCTAATTTACTTTCAAACTCTATCTTCCCCTTCCTTATTTCTTGTTTCGTTGTTCTCTTGTTGCTTTTTAAAGTTCTCCCAATCCTCCAGTCTCCCACTACTCTTTGCGACTTTGTACACATGAGCTTTTAATTTGATACTATCTTTTATATCCTTAGTTATCCAGGGCTGGCTCTCCCCACTTACTATCCTTACTTTTGACTGGAATATACTTTTGTTGAGCACTGCGAAAAATCTCTTCAAGAGTATTCCACTTTTAAAGAACACAGAACATAGAACAGTACAGGCCCATCAGCCCACAATGTTGTGCTGACCCTCAAACCCTGCCTCCCAAATAACACCCCACCTTAAATTCCTCCATATACCTGTCTAGTAGTCTCTTAAACTTCACTAGTGTATCTGCCTCCACCACTGACTCAGGCAGTGCATTCCACGCACCAACCACTCTCTGAGTAAAAAACCTTCCTCTAATATCCCCCTTGAAATTCCCACCCCTTACCTCAAAGCCATGTCCTCTTGTATTGAGCAGTGGTGCCCTGGGGAAGAGGCGCTGGCTATCCACTCTATCTATTCCTCTTATTATCTTGTATACCTCTATCATGTCTCCTCTCATCCTCCTTCTCTCCAGAGAGTAAAGCCCTAGCTCCCTTAATCTCTGATCATAATGCATACTCTCCAAACCAGGCAAATCCTGGTAAATCTCCTCTGTACCCTTTCCAATGCTTCCACATCCTTCCTATAGTGAGGCGACCAGAACTGGACACAGTACTCCAAGTGTGGCCTAACCAGAGTTTTACAGAGCTGCATCATTACATCGCAACTCTTAAACTCTATCCCTAGACTTATGAAAGCTAACACTCCATAAGCTTTCTTAACTACCCTATCTACCTGTGAGGCAACTTTCAGGGATCTGTGGACATGTACCCCGAGATCCCTCTGCTCCTCCACACTACCAAGTATCCTGCCATTTATTTTGTACGCAAACAACAGGAATTCTGCAGATGCTGGAAATTCAAGCAACACACATCAAAATTGCTGGTGAACGCAGCAGGCCAAGCAGCATCTGTAAGAAGAGGTGCAGTCGACGTTTCAGGCCGAGACCCTTCGTCAGGACTAACTGAAGGAAGAGTGAGTAAGGGATTTGAAAGTTGGAGGGGGAGGGGGAGGGGGAGATCCAAAATGATAGGAGAAGACAGGACGGGAAGGGATGGAGCCAAGAGCTGGACAGGTGATAAGCAAAAGGGGATACGAGAGGATCATGGGACAGGAGGTCCGGGAAGAAAGACAAGGGGGGGAGGGACCCAGAGGATGGGCAAGAGGTGTATTCAGAGGGTCAGAGGGAGAAAAAGGAGAGTGAGAGAAAGAATGTGTGCATAAAAATGAGTAACAGATGGGGTACGAGGGGGAGGTGGGGCCTTAGCGGAAGTTAGAGAAGTCGATGTTCATGTCATCAGGTTGGAGGCTACCCAGACGGAATATAAGGCGTTGTTCCTCCAACCTGAGTGTGGCTTCATCTTTACAGTAGAGGAGGCCGTGGATAGACATGTCAGAATGGGAATGGGATGTGGAATTAAAATGTGTGGCCACTGGGAGATCCTGCTTTCTCTGGCGGACAGAGCGTAGATGTTCAGCAAAGCGGTCTCCCAGTCTGCGTCGGGTCTCGCTAATATATAAAAGGCCACATCGGGAGCACCGGACGCAGTATATCACCCCAGTCGACTCACAGGTGAAGTGTTGCCTCACCTGGAAGGACTGTTTGGGGCCCTGAATGGTGGTAAGGGAGGAAGTGTAAGGGCGTGTGTAGCACTTGTTCCGCTTACACGGATAAGTGCCAGGAGGGAGATCAGTGGGGAGGGATGGGGGGGACGAATGGACAAGGGAGTTGTGTAGGGAGCGATCCCTGCGGATGCAGGGGGGGGGAGGGAAAGATGTGCTTAGTGGTGGGATCCCATTGGAGGTGGCGGAAGTTACGGAGAATAATATGTTGGACCCGGAGGCTGGTGGGGTGGTAGGTGAGGACCAGGGGAACCCTATTCCTAGTGGGGTGGCGGGAGGATGGAGTGACAGCAGATTTACTTTGTACTCTGCTTTGGAGTTTATCCTTCCAAAGTGTACCACCTCACACTTCTCCGGGTTGAACTCCATTTGCCACTTCTCAGCCCACTTCTGCATCCTATCAATGTCTCTCTGCAATCTTTGACAATCCTCTACACTATCTACAACACCACCAACCTTTGTGTTGTCTGTAAACTTGCCAACCCACCCTTCTACCCCCACATCCAGGTCGTTAATAAAAATCACGAAAAGTAGAGGTCCCAGAACCGATCCTTGTGGGACACCACTAGTCACAACTCTCCAATCCAAATGTACTCCCCCCACCACGACTTTCTGCCTTCTGCAGGCAAGCCAATTCTGAATCCACCTGGCCAAACTTCGCTGGATCCCATGTCTTCTGACTTTCTGAATAAGCCTACTGTGTGGAAACTTGTCAAATGCCTTACTAAAATCCATATAGATCACATCCACTGCACTACCCTCATCTATATGCCTGGTCACCTCCTCAAAGAACTCTATCAGGCTTGTTAAGACACGATCTGCCCTTCACAAAGTCATGCTGACTGTCCCTGATCAGACCATGATTCTCTAAATGCCCAGAGATCCTATCTCTAAGAATCTTTTCCAACAGTTTTCCCACCACAGACGTAAGGCTCACTGGTCTATAATTATCCGGACTATCCCTACTACCATTTTTGAACAAGGGGACAACATTCACCTCCCTCCAATCCTCCGGTACCATTCCCGTGGACAATGAGGACATAAAGATCCTAGCCAGAGGCTCAGCAATCTCTACCCTCGCCTCATGGAGCAGCCTGGAGAATATTCCGTCAGGTCTCGGGGACTTATCCGTCCTAATGTATTTTAACAACTCCAACACCTCCTCTCTCTTAATATCAACATACTCCAGATTATCAACCTTACTCATATTGTCCTCACCATCATCAAGTTCCCTCTCATTGGTGAATACCAAAGAGAAGTATTCATTGAGGACCTCGCTCACTTCCACAGCCTCCAGGCACATCTTCCCACCTTTATCTCTAATCAGTCCTACCTTCACTCCTGTCATCCCTTTTTTCTTCACATAATTGAAGAATGCCTTGGGGTTTTCCTTTACCCTACTTGCCAAGGTCTTCTCATGACCCCTTCTTACTCTCCTCAGCCCCTTCTTAAGCTCCTTTCTTGCTACCCTATGTTCCTCAATAGACCCATCTGATCCTTGCTTCCTAAACCTCATGTATGCTGCCTTCTTCCTCCTGACTAGATTTTTCACCTCACTTGTCACCCATGGTTCCTTCACCCTACCATTCTTTATCTTCCTCACTGGGTCAAATTTATCCCTAACATGTTCCTCAACTGTCCTACCAAATAGCCTGTGCTCCCAATCCACATTAGCCAACTCCTCCCTCATCCTGTTGGAGTCTCCCTTGTTCAAGCATGATACACTGGTTTTAGATCTAACTATTTCATCCTCCACCTGTTTGCAAATTTCAGTCATACTATGATCGCTCTTTCCAAGAGGGTCCCTGACTACAAGATCGTTAATCTTACCTGTCTCATTGCACAGGACTAGATCTAAGATAGCATTTCCCCTTGTAGGTTCACTAACATGCTGCTCAGGAAAACCATCACGGATGCATTCTACGAAGTCCTCCTCAAGACTTCCTTGACCAACCGGATTCAGCCAATCTATGTGGAAGTTAAAATCCCCCACGACAACTGCCGTTCCGTTCCTACAAGCCTCAGTTATTTCTTGGTTAATTGCCTCTGCCACTGCAATATTTTTATTAGGTGCCCTGTAGACAACACCCACCAGTGATTTTTTTTCCCTTTACTATTCTTAATCTCTACCCAGGTGGACTCAACATTCTGCTCCGTAGATCTTATATCGTCTCTCACAATCGCCATGATCTCATCCCTAATCAAGAGCGCCACCCCACCTCCTCTGCCTTCCTGCCTATCTTTCCGTGTTACCTGATACCCTTGGATATTTAATTCCCAGTCATCTCCACCTTGCAACCAGGTTTCTGTAATGGCCACTAAATCATATGCCTTGGTACTGATCTGTGCCACAGGTTCACTAACCTTGTTTCTAATACTACGGGCATTTAGATAAACTGCCCTTATACTCATCGTCCTTTTAGAATTTAGTGACCTATGTGATTTTTGCTTTTTACTTTTATGCTCTCTACTCTTACTTTTTTCTACACTAACTCTAGCTTTGGTCTCTGCATCACTTCCCTCTTCTTTTCTGTGTGGGTTCCCATTCCCCTGCCATATTAGTTTAAAATCTCCCCAACAACCTACTAACCTAATTAACTTACTAACCTACTAATTAACCTGCTAACCAGCACGCCTTGGGACTGGGGGAGGAAACCAGAGCCCCCGGAGAAATCCCAGGCACTCGTGGGAAGGAGCGTACAAACTTGCTTACGGAGGATGTTGGAATTGAACTTTGAAGTCCTGAGCTGTAATACTCTCAGGCTAACTGCTACACTACCATGGCACTCCAAGAAAACACCTTATCCAACTTAGTGCTCAAACGCACAACTCTGAAATTAAACAGCTCACGCTCCACTGACTGAGCTACCTGGGCTTACAGGTAACTCCCTCCCTGGTGTTTTCCTCTCTATCTCTGCAATCCACCTCCCATCTTTTGTTCCATTTCTTACAATGCGTTCCGACCCCCCCCCCCCCCATCAGCCATTTCTGTCCCCTTCCTGACTCTGGTCCTCATCTCCTCCCCCTTCTGGGTCCACCTTCCCTTTACGGTTCCCATTATCACCTTCCTTACTGCTCAGGCTCGAGCACTTGTATCAACTTATCACCCAGGACGTGCCCTCTTCTCTCTGCAACCATTGAGGAGGAGGTACAGGAGCCTGACAACACACACGCAACATTTCAGGAACCATTTCTTCCCCTCCACTATCAGATTTCTGAATGGACAATGAACCCATCAACAACACCCATTTTCCTTGCTCATTTTTGCACTACTTGTTCTATTTCTTACATCCTTCACATACATGAGTAAAAATTTTTACATTACGTCTCCATCTAAATGTGCAATGAGCAATCATAGTAATTTATAATAATTTATAATAGATAGAACAGTCAATGTAATATAGAGTACACTCAGATCAGCGTGAATTAATCAGTCTGATGGCCTGGTGGAAGAAGCTGTCTCGGAGCCTGTTGGTCCTGGCTTTTATGCTGCGGTACCGTTTCCCAGATGGTAGCAGCTGTAATAGATTGTGGTTGGGATGACTTGGGTCCCCAATGATCCTACAGGCCCTTTTTACTCACCTGTCTTTGTAAATGTCCCGAATGACAGGAAGTTCACAATTACAGATGTGCTGGGCTGTCCGCACCACTCTCTGTAGAGTCCTGCGATTGAGGGAGGTACAGTTCCCATACCAGGCAGTGATACAGCCAGTCAGGATGCTCTCAATGGTGCCCCTGTAGGAAATTGTTAGGATTTGGGGGTCTATACCAAACTTCTTCAACCGTCTGAGGTAAAAGAGGTGCTGTTGTGTCTTTTTCACCACACAGTTGGTGTGTAGACCACATGAGGCCCTCAGTGATGTGGATGCCGAGGAACTTAAAGCTGTTCACCTTCTCAACCCCAGATCCATTGATATCAATAGGGGTTAGCCTGTCTCCATTCCTCCTGTAGTCCACAACCAGCTCCTTTGTTTTTGTGACATTGAGGGAGAGGTTGTTTTCTTGACACCAGTGTCAGAGAGATGATTTCTTCCCTGTAGGCCACCTCGTTATTGTTTGAGATAGAGCCGATCAATGCAGTGTCGTCGGCAAATTTAATTAGCAGATTAGAGCTGCGAGAGGTGATTATTGTACTTTATAGATTTTATTATATATTGCACTGTACTGCTGCCACAAAGCAAATTTCACAACATAAGCTGGTGATATTAAACCTGACTTTCCTCTCCCACTTGCTTCCACATCCATTTTTTTTAAACCCTCGTCTGATTTCATCTTTCATCCACCTGCCTTCGTCTTCCAATTCCACAGCTTCTCTCCTCCTGCTCCTGCTCGAACTGGCCATCATCGCTCTTTGATCCATTATTATCTACTGGCCTCTGTCTCCCCCCTCGCTCCCCCTTTAGATCGGCCCTTCCGCATGCCTCATGCTGTCGACAATTCCTTTCTCCCTGGAAATTCGCTAATGAAGGAACAGTTAAAATACTGCACTTAAGACATATGTCTACGATTTGGACTATGGGATTAATGGAATTGTGACTAAATTTGCCGATGATACAAAGATAGGTGGAGATGCGGGTAGTGTTGAGGAAACAGAGAGCCTGCAGAGAGACAGACAGTTTAGGGCAGTGATCCCCAACCACCGGGCCGCGAGGAAATGATATGATTTGGCAATATGAGTCAGCTGCACCTTTCCTCATTCCTTGTCATGCCCACTGTTGAACTTGAACACACGTGTCATCCATGTCAGCGCGGGAAGGAGATCAACTCCTCGAGCTTGCAAATGATGGCAGGCTGAAAAGTATGTTTGACATAACATCTCTGCCGGCATTCTGGATCAAAGTCAAGGCTGAATATCCTGAGATAGCCACGAAAGCACTGAAAACGTTGCTTCCATTTCCAACATATCTCTGCAATGAATACAACAAAAACTAAATTGTGGAATAGACTGGACATAAGGAACCCCCTTCGAGTATCGCTGTCTCCCATCACCCCTCGATAGGACCGTCTTGTTGCAGGAAAACAAGCCCAGGGCTCCCACTGATTCAGCTATATTGGTGTGTTGCAATGATTTTACATGTTCATACGGGGAAAATATGTGCTGTGTATTTAATATCCAAACGTTACTTAAAATGTTATGATGCTATTGACTTATAAGTGACTTATAATTGACTTATCACTATATTCATGCAAGGAAAATATGCGCTGTGTGTTTAATATTGAATTCGTTAGATAAACCCTTTTAAAACAAAATTGAGTGTATTAGCCACTTATAAGTGACTTAACACCTATATTCCGGTCATGATTAACACCACCACCCACCCCAACCAGGGTTGCCAACTGTCCCGTATTAGCCGGGACATCCCGTATATTGGGCGAAATTGGTTTGTCCCATACGGGACCGCCGTTGTCCCATATTTCCCTCGCTAAGGTACAGCGTTCCTATGAAACTATTCGTAAAATGAAATGGCGTCAAATGAAGAAGCAATTACCCTTAATTTACAGACGTTTGTATATGCGAACGGTTTTTGAGCGTTCCCAGACCCAAAAAATAACCTACCAAATCATAGCAAATAACACATAAAACCAAAAACAACACTAACATATAGTAAAAGCAGGAATATGATACACAGCCTATATAGAGTAGTTTCACTGAACAGAATCGCCAAAAACGACTTGTAGAAAAAAAATCGGCACGTACACGGCACGCATGTGCACACAGGTGCCCGCGCAAGGCTTCATGGTCATTGTAGTCTTTCTGAGGTAAACACAATGTATTTGACTGCTACTCTTGTACGTTGGCAACCCTACCCCCACCCGGTCAGCTGGTCCGCAAGAATATTGTCATTAATAAACCGGTCCGCGGTGCAAAAAAGGTTGGGGACCCCTGGTTTAGGGGAATGAGCAAAGAAGTGGCAAATGAAATAAAATGTTGGAAAGTGTATGGTCATGCACTTTGGTGGAAGAAATAAACAGGCAGACTATTATTTAGATGGGGAGAGAATTCAAAATGCAGAGATGCAAAGGGACTTGCGTATCCTTGTGCAGGATACCCTAAAAGTTAACCTCCAAGTTGAGTCAGTGGTGAAGGCGGCAAATGCAATGTTGGCATTCATTTCTAGAGGTATAGAATATAAGAGCAGGGATGTGATGTTGAGGCTCTATAAGACACTCGTGAGACCACACTTGGAGTATTGTGTGCAGCTTTGGGCTCCTTATTTTAGAAAAGATATACTGACATTGGAGAGGGTTCAGAGAAGATTCATGAGAATGATGGTTCAGAGAAGATTCACGAGAATGATTCCAGGAATGAAAGGGTTACCGTATGAGGAATGTCTGGCAGCTCCTGGACTGTATTCCCTGGAGTTCAGAATGAGACATTCCGAATGTTAAAAGGCCTGAACAGATCAGCAAAGTTATTTCCCATGGTAGGGGATTCTAGGACAAGAGAGCACGACTTCAGGATTGAAGAACGTCCATTTGGAACTGAGATGCAGAGAAATTACTTTAGTCATAGGGTGGTAAATCTGTGGAATTTGTTGCATGAGCAGCTGTGGAGGCCAAGTCATTGGCTGTATTTAAGGCAGAGACAGATAGGTTGTTGATTAGTCAGGGCATCAAAGAGTATGGGGAGAAGGCAGGGGAGTGGGGATGACTGGAGAAATTGGATCAGCCCATGATTGAATGGTGGAGCAGACTCGATGGGCCAAATGGCCTGCTTATGCTCCTATATCTTATGGCCTTATGGCCTTATGGTCTATTCAGGTCAGATTACAGAACAGAACCTAATGACATTGACATGTGCCACCTTTTCTCATTCCTGTATTATGGAATAATGTTGAACATATATTTAAGAAACAACATTTTTGGAATGAGTTTATTAAAAGATATTGCACAATCAAGTTGTTTCTGTCCCTCAGTATAACTACATAACCACTATATATGTACAGATTCTAATGTGTATGGCGATTGTGAAAATGCCAAGATAAGAGGCTGAAAATTAAAACTCTGAAACTACTGATTTGGTGATTAAAGCCAATAGTTAACTGGTTCTGCAATTTGCATCGACATGTTGGTATAGTTATGTGTGTACAGAGCAACCCAAATCCCTCTCTGATGGGTCCATATCCATTTCTTCTCACTTGCCGCCCGGTTGTGAGGAACCATGGTGGATCTCCGGGGTGTAAGTCAGGAGCACTATCATCACCCACAAGTGCAGCAGCACCTACAAGAGAAATAATCTTTTAACCAAACAGGGTAAGGAAATGTTGAGAGAAGCATCTACTCTATGATTTTGAGAAAATCAGAGAGTTTCACTAACAATCAGTTTTCAGTAGTTTGGGCTGCAGGATTTATTAGTGGGCCTCTTCACCATTCACACCCTGTAGCTGTGTCAAACCCAACAGGCCCATATAAAATCCAGCAAAAAGCATTAAGAGAGCTATGAGAAGGGAAAAGATGAAATGTGAGGGCAGTTTAGCCAATAATATAAAGCAGGATACCAAAAGTTTTTACAGTTATATCAAGAGTAAAAAGAAGGTGAGATTTGATATTGGACCACTGGGAAATGATGCTGGTGAGGTAGTAATGGGGGACAAAGAAATGGCCAATGAACTTACTGGGTATTTTGCATCTGGCTTCACTGTGGAGGACACTAGTAGTGTGTCAGAGGTTCATCAGTGTCAGGGAGCAGGAGTGAGTGCCATTGCTATTACATAGGAAAAAGTGCTAGGCAAACTGAAAGATGGTAAGGTGGATAAGTCAGCTGGGCCAAGTCTTGAGAGAGGTTGCTGAAGAGATAACGGATGCCTTGGTCATGATCTTTCAAGAATCACTTGATTCTGGCATGGTCCCAGAGGACTGGAAGATTGTAAATGTCACTCCACTCTTTAAGGAGGGAGGAAGATAAAAGAAAGGTAATTATAGGCCAGTTAGCCTAACCTCAGAGGTTGAGAAAGTCTATTATTAACGATGAGCTTTTGAGGTAGTTAGAGACTAATGACAAAATAAGCCAAAGTCAGCATGGTTCCTGTAGAGGGAAATCTTGCCTGTCAAATCTGTTAGAGTTCTTCAAGGAAGTAACAAGCAGGGTGGACAAAGGAGAGTCAGTGGATGTCATTTACTTGGATTTTCAGAAGGCGTTTGATAAGGTGCCACTCATGAGGCTGCTTAACAAGATAAAATCCTATCTTAGATACTGGCATGGATAGAGGAATGGCTGACAGGCAGGAAGCAATGATTGGGAATAAAAGGGTCCTTTTCTGGTTGGCTGCCAGTGACTAGTGGTGTTCCTCAGGGGTCAGTATTAGGACCACTACTTTTCACATTGTTTGTAAATGATTTAGATAATGGAATTGAGGGCTTTGTGGCAAAGTTTGCAGATGATACGAAGATAGTTGGAGGGGTAGGTAGTGCTGAGGAAGCAATGTGATTGCAGCAGAATTTAGACAAACTGGAAGAATGGGCAAAAATGTGGCAGGTGGAATACAGCATTGGGAAATGTATGGTAATGCATTTTGGTAAAAGAAACAACTGTGCGGACTATTGTCTAAATGGGGAGAAGGTTCAAACATCAGAGGTGCAGAGAGAGTCCTCGTGCAAGACTCCCAGAAGGTTAATTTACAGGTTGAGTCTGTGGTAAAGAAGGCAAATGCAACGTTGGAATTTATTTCAAGGGGAATAGAATATAAAAACAAGGAGATAATGCTGAGCCTTTATAAGACACAAGTCAGGCCTCACTTGGGAGTATTGTCAACAGTTGTGGACCCCATATCTTAGAAAGGATGTGTTGTCATTGCAGAGTCCAGAGGAGGTTCACAAGGATGATTCCAGGAATGAAGGGTTAACATATGAGGAGCATTTGGCAGCTTTGGGCCTGTACTCATTGGAATTTAAAAGACTATGGGGAGATCTCACTGAAACCTACTGAATGTTGAAAGGTCTAGATAGGGTGGATGTGGAGATGATGTTTCCTATGGTGGGGATATCCAGAACTAGAGGGCACAGCCTCAAAATTGAGGGGTGACCCTTTATAACAGAGGTATGGAGGAATTTTTTTAGCCAGAGTAGTAAATCTATGAAACGCTCTGCCACAGACTGCAATGGAGGCCAAGTCCATGGGTATATTTAAGGTGGAAGTTGTTAGTTTCCTGATCGGTCAGGGCATTAAAGGATATGGCGAGAAGGCAGGTGTGTGGGGTTGAGTGGGATCCAGGATCAGCCGTGATGGAATGGCGGGGCAGACTCAATGGGTTGTATGGCCTAATTCTGCTCTTATGTCTTATGGCCTGATGGTCTAAATTGAGTTCTGTATTGTGATTTTAATACAGATTTAAACTCACATTTTTTTCCTTTAAGTTAGTAGCCAGCACTGTGAGTCCAAACAAAAAGTGACTGAACCTGTCTGCAATGAGCAGGTAATCGGCAGGGTAGATTTTAGTCAGAACAGACTTTATCCTTCCTCACACTCAACTGTCCAAACGTGGAGACAAACAGAACTTCTCTCACCAGTTGTACCTTCCTCAGTAATGAATTCCAGAGCATTGTGTGTTGGTACGCTGAACAATATAATATCACAGCACTTCAGGATCATTAGTATTGAATTCCCCAGTTTCAAACACTTGTCAATTTATAACTAATAACAGACTACACCTGTGCAGCTATGCCGAAATGTTGCTGTGCAGGACAACCTCATTTCCCGTGTCCTTCAGTGCAGAATGCTGGGAAACAGAGACCAGAATGGACATATAGCTACTAACAGGCTGAGGGAAGATTTGATGGAAGTTTAAAAGATTATGAAAGGCAGAGAGTAGACAGACAGTACTTTTTTTCCCAGGCTAAAAAGTTATAATATCAGAGGGCATGCATTAAAGGTCAGAGAGGGTAACCTCAAAGGAGATCTGAGGAGTAATGTTTTTACAAACGGAGAGTAGTGAGGTGCCTGGAATACACTGCCGGGGTGGGGTAGAGGCAGATACACAGAGGCTTTTAAGAGATGTTTAGATAGGTACATGAACGTGAGGGAAATGGAGGGATATCGAGATTGTGTAGGCAGAAGGGATCAGTTTAATTGGCCATTTGATCACTAATTAAGTTGTTTGGTTGGGCCGAGGGGCTTGTTTCTGTGCTGGACTGTTCGATGCTCTATGTTCTAACCCTCGGCTTAGCAAGACTGCAATAAAAGAGTGATATTTATAAAGAGTATTTAGAATTTATCTCACTCTCATCTTTGCCTTCAGTCAGCAGCTCAAGAGAATAACTCATCATTCACTCAGACAGACAGACCATGAAGAGAGTTGACACAACACGGCCTGACGGGAATCCTTCAGACTTCTTGGGAGCCAACACCGAGGGTGAACACATCAGCCTGTGGTTTATGCAGCTGCATTTTCAGATCAGATTTTTCAATCTCCATTTCATTCAGTGTGACATCAGCAGCAGGAACATCGATGAAGAGTTCGGTGTAGTTGGAACATTTGTGGTTGTGTGACCCCCCCGGTTCAGTGTAGACAGAGCAGTTGTGTGACCCCCCCCCCCGGTTCAGTGTAGACAGAGCAGTTGTGTGACCCCCCCTGCCCGCCCCCGGTTCAGTGTAGACAGAACAGTTGTTGTGTCACCCCCCCCCCCCGGTTCAGTGTAGACAGAGCAGTTGTGTGACCCCCCCCCGCCCCCGGTTCAGTGTAGACAGAGCAGTTGTTGTGTGACCCCCCCGCCGGTTCAGTAAAGACAGAGCAGTTGTTGTGTGACCCCCCCCCCCAGTTCAGTGTAGACAGAGCAGTTGTTGTGTCACCCCCCCCCCCCGGTTCAGTGTAGACAGAGCAGTTGTTGTGTCACCCCCCCCGGTTCAGTGTAGACAGAACAGTTGTTGTGTCACCCCCCCCCCCCGGTTCAGTGTAGACAGAGCAGTTGTGTGACCCCCCCCCCGGTTCAGTGTAGACAGAACAGTTGTTGTGTCACCCCCCCCCGGTTCAGTGTAGACAGAGCAGTTGTGTGACCCCCCCCCCCCCCGGTTCAGTGTAGACAGAGCAGTTGGAAACACAGGTCTGAACTCAGTGTGGTATTAAAGGTTTTCCGTGGTGCTATTAACTCATCGGCCTGGCAGAGACCACTAATTCCAGTAGACGCTTTAAGCTAAGTCAAACCCTAAGCACTATGACATACTATAATACTTCAGTCATAAATTGTAACTGGTAAAAGAATAAACTCACCATATAAATAATTACAAATACCCTTGCGATTGGATATCTCCTCAGAAAAATTCCTAACCGGATGCTGTGAAAGACATGAGGTGTTATTTCGAATGCCATCAATAAAATGAAAATAAAACATTAAATCACCTTATGAAATATAAAGTTCCAATCAAATGTGCACAAAAAGTACACAATTACTGCGGATTCAGTAAAGAAATGTTAGAACAAATAGTTAGCAGCAGACACTTACCTGAATCGATCAATTGTGTTTGCAGCTTTGCGAACTTTCCCATACATTCCTACTGAACCATCTGGTTCACCAAAAAGAACCGGGACGCTTCTCAAACGAGCACCTAGTTCAAGTACAACTTATTCATTAAAATATTTCAGCAATTCAGACATTTGTGTCTTTTTTAAAGAAAGCAAAACTGAATGGAAATGTGAGTGAGATCTCCGTGGACCAAGGGGGATCATTGATTAACTGCACAGTGCACCAGTACAACAGGCCACCCACCCTGAGTCACCAACACAATGCAGCTTTGATGTCCTGTGGGGGTGAAATGCTGGTGCTGCTCCCCAGTGTCAGCTCGGTGCAAGACAAGCTGGACAGCCTTTGTCTGCAGCTGCTCTTACACAGGATGAGGAACTTATGTGGGCTCATTCTTGCAGAAACGTGGCCCCAGGACAACATCCCACACACCATCAATCCACAGGCCATGACACTCCGGGACTTGGGCTACATTACTATCATTTTATCGGTTTTTTTGTAACTTCTTTTCTGCTGTCATAATCATCCATGCTGTGTGATAGAAATACAATAGTAAATTTAACTTCAGTGAATTCAATTACAGATGCTCGCCTTGCAAGTAAATTAACTCAAACTAAGGGTTTAATATTAACTTTAGGGTTGGCACGGTTGTATAGCTAATAGTGTAACACTTCACAGTACCAGTGATCGCCAAACTGGGATTTAGTTCCTGCCGTTTGTGTGGTCTCTCTGTGATCAGTCCGTAAGGACCTTGTACGGTCTCTCTGTGATCGCACTGTAAGAACTTTGTACGGTCTCTCTGTGATCGCGCTGTAAGGACTTTATATGGTCTCTCTGTGATCAGGCTGTCAGGACTCTGTACGGTCTCTCTGTGATCGCACTGTAAGAACTTTGTACGGTCTCTCTGTGATCGCGCTGTAAGGACTTTGTATGGTCTCTCTGTGATCAAGCTGTCAGGACTTTGTACGGTCTCTCTGTGATCAGGCTGTAAGGACTTTGTACGGTCTCTCTGTGATCAGGCTGTAAGGACTTTGTACGGTCTCTCTGTGATCAGGCTGTAAGGACTTTGTACGGACTCTCTGTGATCAGGCTGTAAGGACTTTGTACGGACTCTCTGTGATCAGGCTGTAAGGAGTTTGTACGGTCTCTCTGTGATCTCACTGTGAGGACTTTGTACGGTCTCTCTGTGATCGCGCTGTAAGGACTTTGTACGGTCTCTCTGTGATCAGGCTGTAAGGACTTTGTACGGTCTCTCTGTGATCTCACTGTAAGGACTTTGTACGGACTCTCTGTGATCAGGCTGTAAGGACTTTGTACGGACTCTCTGTGATCAGGCTGTAAGGACTTTGTACGGACTCTCTGTGATCAGGCTGTAAGGACTTTGTACGGACTCTCTGTGATCAGGCTGTAAGGAGTTTGTACGGTCTCTCTGTGATCTCACTGTAAGGACTCTGTATGGTCTCTCTGTGATCGCACTGTAAGGACTTTGTACGGTCTCTCTGTGATCGCACTGTAAGGACTTTGTACGGTCTCTCTGTGATCGCACTGTAAGGACTTTGTACGGTCTCTCTGTGATCTCACTGTAAGGACTCTGTATGGTCTCTCTGTGATCTCACTGTAAGGACTCTGTATGGTCTCTCTGTGATCGCACTGTAAGGACTTTGTACGGTCTCTCTGTGATCGCACTGTAAGGACTTTGTACGGTCTCTCTGTGATCGCACTGTAAGGACTTTGTACGGTCTCTCTGTGATCTCGCTGGCTTCCTCCCACATTCCAACGCACGTTGTACATTCGCTACGCTGCTGCCGGAAGCATAGCGACACTTACGGGATGCCCAGCACAATCGCCACTGATCTGATTTGATGCAAACAATACTTGACACTGTTTCGATGTACTTGTGACAAATAAAGTTCATGTGAATCTGAAGAAACATGCCACCCACCAGTCAAGAACCCCAGAGGCAAGAAAATGAAAGCAATGACTACCTGCATACCTTCGTTAGTTTCCAATGCTGATACATTAATAACAGGGCCGTTAACATTGCTGCCCTGGCTATTTTTCAGTTGCTGCTCAAGACGTTCCAGCTGGAAGCAAAGTGAGTTCTTCTCAGTACTGAGGGCCTCTAACATAGTCTGCTTCTGGATCAGAGTTTCAGTCAGCTGGTGCAGCCGGTTCTCCAGTTCCGTGTGGCTGCTACTCAAAGTTTTGTTTGTAAGCTGAAGGTAAAACAGTAACAGAGAATTAAGACCAGTACTGCCAGCTCTTTGATAAAACTATCCATGAGACATAGGAGCAGAAATAGGCTATTTAGCCCATCGAGTCTGCTCCACCATTCCATCATGGCTGATTTATTATCCCTCTCAACACCATTCACCTGCCTTCTCCCCATAACCTTTGATCCCTCAACTAATCAACCTCCACTTTAAATACTCTCAATTACTTGGTCTGCACAGCTGTTTGTGGCAATGAATTCCACAGATTCACTACCCTCTGGCTAAAGAAGTTCCCCCTCAGCTCTGTTCTAAATGGACCGCTCTATTCTGAGGCTGTCCTAGACCTCTCCCACGATACAAACGTCCTCTCCACATTCACTCTATCTAGACCTTTCACTGTTCGATAGATTTCAATGAGATACCCCCCCCCCCCATTCTTCTAAACTCCAGCGAGTACAGCATCAGAGCCATCAAACGCTCCTTATATGTTAACCCTTTCATTCCTGGGATCATTCTTATTAGATTAGATTAGATTCAAGTTTATTGTCATTGTGCCGAGTACAGATACAAAGCCAATGAAATGCAGTTAGCATCTGACCAGAAATGCAAAGAATAGTATTATTTACAAAATAACTGCGAATAAAACGTAAGTGCTACAGCACACAAATATAAAAGTACTGAGACAGTACAATACGGGTGCAATACTGCTTAGCGCTGTGATGTGAGGTTCAGCAGAGTCACAGCCTCAGGGAAGAAGCTCTTCCTGTGCCTGCTGGTGCGGGAGTGGAGGCTCCTGTAGCACCTACCGGATGGGAGGAGAGTAAAAAGTCCATGGTTAGGGTGAGATGCATCCTTGATAATGCTTTTCACCCTGCCCAGGTAGCGTTTATGGTAGATGTTCTCAATGGTGGGCAATTGGGTGTCGATAATTCGCTGGGCAGTTTTCACCTCACGCTGGTTTGCTTTGTGGTCCGAAACTGGACAATTGCCATACCACACTGAGATGCAGTTGGTGAGTATGCTCTCAATGGTACGGCGGTAAAAGTCCTTTGGTATCCTGGGACAGAGGTGAGCTTTCTTGATACTCTGCAGGAAAGAAGGGTGCTGTTGCGTCTTTTTGATCAGGATGGAGGAGTTCAGGGACCAGATGAGATCTTCGGAAATGTGGACACCAAGGAATTTGAAGCTTGCTACACACTTCACTACAGTTCCGTTGATGTAGATGGGGACGTGAGTGTGACTCCTGGCATGCCTGAAGTCCACAATGATCTCCTTGGTCTTCTGGGTGTTAAGGGCCAGGTTGTTGTTGGCACACCACACGGCCAGGTGCTGGACCTCGTCTCTGTAGACTGTCTCGTCATCCTCCTCTATGAACCTCCTCTGGATCCTCTCCAATTCCAACACATCTTTTCTCAGGTAAGGGACGCTAAGCTGCTGACAATACACCAAGTGGGGTCTGACTAAGGCCTTATAAAGCCTCAGCATTACATCCTTTCTTTTATATTCTAGTCCGCTTCAAATGAATGTTAACATTCCTTCCTCACCACCAACTCAAGCTATAAATCGACCTTTGGGGAAGCCTCCACAAGACTCCCAAGTCCCTCTGCAGCTCTGAATATGGAATTTTCCCACCATTTGGAAAATATTCAATGCTTTTATTCCTTCTACCAAATTTGCAGATACAACTATTGCTGGCAGAACCTCAGATGGTGATGAGAGGGCCTACAGGAGTGGCATATACTGGTTAGCTGAGTGGTGTCACAGCAACAACCTGGCACTCAATGTCAGTCAGACCAAAGAGCAGAGGGAACACACACCAATCCTCACAGAGGGATCAGAAGTGGAGAGAGGGAGCAATTTCAAGTTCTTGGGTGTCAAGATCTCTGAGGATCTAACCTGGTCCCAACATATCAACACAGTTATAAAGAAGACAAGGCTGTGGCTATATTTCATTAGAAGATCAGCAGAAAGCCATTGATTAGACAATCAAGATTTGAATAGCTCAGACTCAGCAGAAAGCAGCTGATTGGGCAGTCGAGGTCAGGTGGTCAAGCATTTTGAAAAGCTCAAACAGATAAATAGAGGGATAGCTCAAGTGGAGTGGCCAGTGAGTGAGTGGGCCAGTGAAGGAGTGGAGCTTTGAGACTTTGACTCGAGAGGCTTCGACGAGAAGAGGCGGAGGACAAGCTTGCTTGCAGTTAGTTTTTACAATGCCTCCTGAGACGGTGATGTGCCTCTCATGTGAGATGTGGCAGTCTTGGGGGAACGACCCTCTCCCACAGAGTCTCATCTGCCAGAAGTGCATATAGCTGGGCGATCTGGAACACCGTGTAAGGAATCTGGTGCAGCAGCTGGATGATCTTCGACTCATAAGGGATGATGACACTCGGGAGGGCGCTGCCAGCGGTGACCCTCCGGAGGACACGGCCGACAGTGATGCTCGGGGGGACGCAGCCGACGGCGACCCTCGGGGGGACACGGCCGGCGGTGACTGTCTAGAGGATGTTACCATCAGTGACACTCTAAATAACGGACACTACCAATAATGACTCTGCAGAGGACATTCCCGGTGTTTTCCCTCCAGAGGATGTTACTGATGCTGGTGAGGTCGTAATGGGGACTAAGAAATGGCTGATGAATGTAATGGGTACTTTACATCTGTCTTCACTGTGGAAGACACTAGCTGTGTGCCAGAGGTCCGTGAGTGTCACTGCTGATAATAAGGAAAAAGTGCTGGGCAACTCAAAAGTCTTAAGGTGGATAAGTCACCTGGACCAGATGGACTACATCCCAGAGTCCTGAGAGAGGTTGCTGAAGAGGTAACAGATGAATTGGTCATGATCTTTCAAGAATCACTGGATTCTGGCATGGTCCCAGAGGACTGGAAGATTACAAATGTCCCTCCACTCTTTAAGAAGGGAAGAAGGCAATAGAAAGGACATTATAGGCCAGTTAGTCTAGCCTCAGTGGTTGGGAAAGTGTTGGGAGTCCATTATTAAGGATGAATTTTCAAGGTGCTTGGAGACTAATGATAAAATAAGTGAAAGTCAGCATGGTTCCTGTAAAGGGAAATCTTGCCTGACAAATCTGTTACATGTTCTCTAAGGAAGTAACAAGCAGGGTGGACAAAGGAGAGGCAGTGGATGTCATTTACCTGGATTTTCAGAAGGCATTTGATAAGGTGCCACACATGAGGCTGCTTAACAAGATAAAATCCTATGGCTTTACAGGAAAGATACTGGCATGGATAGTGAAATGGCTGACAGCCAGGAAGCAGCAAGTGAGAATAAAAGGGGCCTTTTCTAGTTGGCTGCCAGTGATTCAGGGGTCAGTATTGGGACTGCTCCTTTTCACATTGTTTGTCAGTGATTTAGATAATGGAATTGATGGCTTTGTGGCAAAGTTTGTGGATGATATGAAGATAGGTGGAGGGGTAGGTAGTGCTGAGGAAACAATGTGATTGCAGCAGGACTTAGACAAATTGGAAGAATGGGCAAAAAAAGTGGCAGATGGAATAGAGTGTTGGGAAATGTATGATAATGTATTTTGGTCAAAGGAACAATCGTGCGGACTATTGTCTAAATGGGGAGAAGGTTCAAACATCAGGTGCAGAGGGACTTGGGCGTCCTCATGCAAAACCTTCAGAAGGTTAATTCACAGGTTGAGTCTGTGGTAAAGAAGGCAAATGCAATGTTGGCATTTATTTTTTGCTCTCATTTTGCACTACATTTTCAATATATATATATATATCAAAAAATTATCTGCAATATATATCTTATTGTAATTCATAATTTGTTGATTATGCTTTGCATCGTACAGCTGTTGTAAAACTCCATTTCACGAGTTATGCCAGTGCTATTAAACCTGATTCTGAAGTGAACACAACCAACATTTCAGGCCAAAACCCTTTATCAGGATTTAGCAATCCTTGCAAGCTCGGCATATTTATTTGTTATTCGTTATTACTGGGCCACTACCTAATGGTACTTTCGGAATACCTGTATTATACAGACGGCTGCAGTTCTTGGTGGAAAATCCACCACAGACAGTCCCAACCCAGCTGTGAGAAGAGGCAGATTGGCCATGGGCTAGCAACCCTACTCCATAAACACCCAGAGCTACTGAAATGCCAACAGAAGCCCCGGAGACCTCATCCCTGGGAGAAGAAGGATCTTACCAAGCTGGAGAAACGTGAAAGACTGGCCCAGGACAGAGTATTCTGTCAAGCAGTGTTGCCAGTCTATGTCCCAGTGATCAACAATAGCAGTAATCAGCTCCTCGTGGGGATGAGGGCGGGAATATCAATACTGCCTTTGCCAGCCACACTTGCATTACAAAAATAAAGAGTACTTACTACATTACAATAGAATCTCTGAAAGAGAGAATAAAACTACTTCATGTGAATACAAACTAATCATCTGAAGCGCTACCTGATTCCGGAGTTTCTGAATTTCGTCCTCTCGATCCTTCACTCTCATCTGCAGTGTGTTCTTTGTACGGTGAAGTTCATCTTCTATATATTGAAACTCCTGAATTCAACAGGGAGGGAAAAATACAAGTAATTACTTACTAAAAATGCACAGGAACTTAACCTCTCACAGACTGATGATATTTACACACACCAATATTGTAGTTATCCTTCCGTGTGGTTACAGATGAACTCCATTAGAAACAGCTCTTAGCTAATTGTCGTCAACTATTTTGATATTTATGAAATAGTCTGACAGAACACAGTTCATATTCTTAAAAAGCAAAATCCTTTGCAAATGTTAGCATCCTGATGTGCTATTGTACCTACATTGAAGCCTTACAGAGTCTAGAAAAGCAGGAGGTTCACGGGAATGATTTTGGAAATGAAATGGTTAACATACGAGAAGCTTTTGATGGTTCTGGGCCTGTATTCACTGGAATTCAGAAGAATGAGGGGGCATCTCATTGAACCCTTTCAAATATTGGAAGGCTCAATATAGAGGATGTGGGGAGAATGTTTCCCCAGAATTAGGCCATTCGACCCACTGAGTCTACTCCACCATTCCATCAGGGCCAATTTATTATCCATCTCAACCCCATTCTCCTGCCTTTGATGCCCTGCTAATCAAGAACCTATCAACCTCTACTTTAAACATACTCAATGACTTGGCCTCCACAGCTGTCCGTGGCAATGAATTCCACGGTTCACCACCCTCTAACGAAAGAAGTTCCTCATCTCAGTCCTAAATGGGCGTTCCTCTATTCTGAGGCTGTGTCCTCTGGTCGTAGACATCCCCACAATCGGAAACATCGTCTCCACATCCACTCTGCCAAAGCCTTTCAATATTCAATAGGTTTCAATGACACTAGACTATAAATGCAAGGACGTTACGCTGAGGCTTAAAAGGCTTTGGTCATACCACACTTGGAATACTGTGTGCAGTTTTAAGAACGTTAAGAACTTAAGAAACAGGAGCAGGAGTAGGCCATCTCGCCTGTCGAGTCTGCTCTGCCATTCATAAGATCATGGCTGATCTGGCCATGGACTCATCTCCACCTATCTGCCTTTTCCCCATAACCCTTAATTCCCCTACTATGCAAAAATCTATCCAACCTTGTCTTGGATATTTTTACTGAGGTAGCCTCCACTGCTTCATTGGGCAGAGAATTCCACAGATTCACCACTCTTTGAGAAAAGCAGTTCCTCCTCATCTCTGTCCTAAATCTACTACCCCGAATCTTGAGGGTATGTCCCCTAGTTCTAGTCTCACCGACCAGTGGAAACAACTTTCCTGCCTCTGCCTTATCTATCCCTTTCATAATTTTGTATGTTTCTATAAGATCTCCTCCCATTCTTCTGAATTCCAGCAATTAATCCCAGGTGACTCAATCTCTCCTCATAGTCTAACCCCCTCATCTCTGAAATCAACCTGGTGAACCTCCTCTGCACCACCTGCAAAGCCAGTATATCTTTCCTCAAGTATGGAGACCAGAACTGCACAACGTACTCCAGGTGCAGCCTCACCAGTACCCTGTATAGTTGCAGCATGACCTCCCTGCTCTTGAATTCAATCCCTCTAGCAATGAAGGCCAACATTCCATTTGCCTTCTCGACAGCCTGCTGCACCTGCAAACCAACCTTTTGTGATTCATGCACAAGCACTCCCAAGTCCCTCTGCCCAGCAGCATGCTGCAATTTTTTACTGTTTAAATAATAATTCGCTATTTCATTTTTCCTTCCAAAGTGATTGACCTCGCATTTACCAACATTGTATTCTATCTGCCAGACCCTTGCCCACTCACTTAACCTATCTATATCCCTCTGCAGACTTTCCGTAACTTCTGCATAATTTGCTTTTCTTCTCAATTTAGTGTCATCAGCAAACTTAGGTACACTACACTCAGTCTCCTTTCCAGATCGTTAATGTAAATCATGTATAGTGTGGGTCCAGCACTGACCCCTGTGGCACACCGCTCACCACTGACTGCCAACCAGAGTAACACCCATGTATCCAACTCTCTGCTTTCTATTAGTTAACCAATCCTCTATCCATGCCAATACATGGAACCTTTTTCTCGGGCCCCTTATCTAACAAAAGATGTGCTGGCATCAGAGAGGGTCCAGAGGAGGTTTGCGTGAATGATTCTGGGAACAAAATGGTTAACGTACGAGGCCGCTGTTGGGTATGGTCCTTCATTGATTCTGCTGTGTTTCTTGGATTTACAGAGTATGCCCACAAGACAACGAATATATGTACCTTGATAATAAATTCCAAGTACAGGCCCAGAGCTAAATGCTCCCCATACATTAACCCTTTCATTCCAGTAACCATTCTCATGAATCTCCCCAGGACCCTCTCCAATGTCAGCACATTTTCTTAGCAAGGGACTCAAAACTGCTCACAATACTCCCAGTGCGGTCTGACCAATGCCTTATGAAGCCTCAGCACTACACGCTTGCATTTATATTCTAGTCCTTTCAAAATGAATGCTACCATTGCATTTGCCTTCCTCACCACAGACTCAACCTGCAAGTTAACCTTTAGGGAATCCTGCACCAGGACTCACAAGTCCTTTCACATCTCTAATTTTTGAATTTTGAATTTTCTACCCATTTAGAAAGTTGTCAGTGCCTTTATTCCTTCTACTAAAGTGCATGACCATACACTTCCCCACACTGTATTCCATCTGCAACTTCATCAAGTCTCCCAATCTGTCCAAAGCCTTCTACTTCCTCGACACTACCTGCCCCTCCACCTGTCTTTGCATCGTCTGCAAACTTGACCACAAAGCCACCAATACTGTCATCCAAATCGCTGACATGTACCATGAAAGTAAATGGTCCCAATACCAACCCCTGCACAACACCACTTGTCAGTGGAAGCCAATCAAAATAGGCCCTTTTACTCCCACTCTTTGCCTGCTACGAGTCAGCCAGTCATTTGTCCATGCTAGAATCTTTCCTGTAAAACCACAGGCTCTTATCTTGTTTAACAGCATCCTGTGTGGCACCTTGTCAAAGGCCATCTGAAAATCCAAGTAAACAACATCTACTGACTCTCCTTTGTCTATCCTGCCTGTTATTTCCTCAAAAAATTCCAACAGATTTGTCAGGCAAGATTTTCCCTTGAGAAACCATGCTGACTACGGCCTGTTTTCTCATGTGCCTCCAAGTACCCTGGGACCTCATCCTTAATGATCGACTCCAACATCTTTCCAGCCACTGAGGTCAGTCTAACTGGCTTAAGAAATCGATGTTCATGCCATCAAGTTGGTGGCAACCCAGACAGAACATAAAGCTGCTCCTCCAACCTGAGTGTGGCCTCATCGCAGCAGTAGAGGTGGCCGTGAACGAACATGTTCAAATGGGAACAGGAAGAGAAATGAAAATGGGTGGCCACTGGGAAATCCTGCTTTTTCTGGCGGACGGAGCACAGATGCTCGGCAACACGGACTCCCAATCGACCTCGGGTCTCATGGATATTCAGGAAGCACCGGATTCAGTAGATGACCCCAACAGGCTCACGGGTGAAGTGTCGCCTCTCTTGGAAGGACTGTTTGGGACCCTGAATGGTGGTGAGGAAGGAGGTGTAGGGGCAGGTGTAGCACTTGTTCTGCTTGCAAGGGTAAGTGCCAGGAGGGAGATCAGTGGGGAGGGACGAATGGACAAGGGAGTTACATAGGAAGCAATCCCTAAGGAAAGCAGAAAGTGGAGGGGAGGGAAGGATGTGCTTGGTGGTGGGATCCTGTTGAAGATGGTGGAAGTTTCAGAGAATTACGTACTGGATGCGGAGGTTGGTGGGGTGGTAGGTGAGGAAAAGAGGAACCGTATCCCTGGTGAGATGGGAGGAGGATGGCGTGAGGGTAGATGTGTGCGAAATGGAAGAGATGCAGGTGACAGCAGCATTGATGGTGAAGGAAGGGAACCCCCTTTCTTTGAAGGAGGAAGATATCTCCTTGGTTTTGGCCTATAGTTTCCTTTCTTCTTCCTCCCTCCCTTCTTAAAGAGTAGAGGAACATTCACAACTTTTCTCTGGAAACATTCCAGAATCTAGTGACTCTTGATGAAAGATCATTACTCATGCCTCCACAATCTCTTCAGACACCTCTTTCAGACCCAGTAGTATAGTCCATCTGGCCCAGGTGACTTATCTAACTTCAGACATTTCAACTTTCCGAGCACCTTCTGCTTGGTAATAGGAGCTATTCTCACTCTTGCCCCGACACTCGCGGATTTCTGGCATACGCTGGCGACTTCCACAGTGAAGATTAAAGCAAATTATTTACTAAGTTTGCCTACCATTTCTTTGTTCCCCATTACTACCTCATCAACATCACAGAAAAAGAACATAGAAAACCTACAGGCCCTTCAGCTTACAATCCTGTGCCAAACATGTACTTACTTTAGAATTTACCTAGGGTTACCCATAGCCCTCCATTTTTCTAAGCTCCATGTACTTATCCAGAAGTCTCTTAAAAGACCCTATCATATCCGCCTCCACCACCACCGCCGGCAGCCCATTCCACACACTCATCACATTCTGCGTAAAAATCTTACGTCTGATATCTCCTCTGTACCTACTCCCAAGCACCTTAAAACTGTGTCCTCTCGTGTTAGTCATTTCCACTCTCATATATATTTAACTCTTTATATATCTGGAAAGACTTTTGGTATCCTTTTCAATACTATTAGCTAGCTTACCATCATATTTTTTTTTCTCTCCTTACGGCTTTATTAATTGCTTTCTGTTGGTTTTTAAATATTTTTCAAATCTCTGAAGTCCCACTAATTTTTGCAATATTATATGCCCTCAAAAGACCCGGTTACCATATCCTGCCTTTAAAATATGTATCTATCCTGCATCTTCCAAGTTGCCCCGAGAAACACCAGCCATTGCTGTGTAGCTACCATTCCTGCTAGTGTTCCCTTACAATCAACTTCGGCCAGGTTCCCTCTCATGCCCCAGCAATTCCCTTTACTCCACTGTAATACTGATACATCTGACTCTATCTTCTCCCTCTTAAAATGCCGGGCGTATGCTATCATTTTATGATCATTGCCTCCCAAGGGTTCCTTTACCTTAAGCTCCCTAATCAAATCTGGTTCATTACATAACACCCAAACCAGAATTGTCTTTCCCCCTAGAGGGCTCAACCATAAGCTGCTCTAAAAAGATACCTTGTAGGCTAAGTTCCCTATAAGCTGTGCGCGTGCAACCAGCGCACAAAGGAAATTAATGTGCGCACAAAAGGTAAAATAACGTAGTAATTAATAATTATACTTATTGAAAATAATCTTTTAGCTAAATATTTCTGTTAACTAGTTAGGCAGTTTTTCAAATACCACAATGCACGTCACTCACTAATTTACGTCACCTCACCTTTCCCGTTCCGGTTTGTACAGCTGCATCACGGCGGCAGCCATCTTTGGCGGACAGTGTTCATATTGTAGTTTACAAAGATCGGTTTCAAATCCTGTAGATAACTTACTAAGTTTTTATTGAAAAAGATCAGTCAAGTGACCCTGTGGCTAAATACTGTCACAAGAAATTGATAAACATCACATACAAAGTTGCTTTACAGGTTTTAAGTGATGTCTTTGATGAACTGGCTGCACTGTGCAAGATTCTGCAAAAGGGTGGCCTGACACCGATTGATTCACTTCATTTTGCACGAGACAAAATTAACAAGATAATAAAGCAGTATCTGGGAGACAATGTTTCGTGGAGTGACAAAGTTAAAGTTTTGCTAAGCCAACAACGTGAAGAAAACGTGACAGTAGATACAAGTTCTCTGTTGTCTTTGTGTTCATTTAGAAGAAAGGTTTCCTGAAGTTGAGGTACAAGAAAGGTCAGCTTTTGATTTCTCCGCAATTGCAGATTGTGACCTCACATTTGGCGATAAACAAGTTAATGCCTTATGTCTAAAATATCATGATTTTCTAGTTGAAAATACTGTAATAGTTGGACAGCTTAATGATTTCAAATTTTCCATGCAAGAAAAAATTAAATCCAAACTGATTTCAAACTTTGCTCGAATGGTGGCATTTGTACTTCAAAATGAACAGTTTTGCGACCTCACACAGTTGATGGACATTGGGGGAACCTTTCTTGCGTCTAGTGCGGACTGTGAGCGAGGTTTTAGCCTAATGAATCAACTCAAAAACAAGCCGAGAAGCCATTTAGGTGAATGTCATTTGGATATGTTAATGAGAATCAAAAGCTATCAATTGGATGGAAGTTCTATTAGTCTAGATAGAGTTTACAAAGAATGGGTAAATGCCAAAGACAGGAGAGTTTTGCCTCCATGTTACAATTCAATTCATCCCATCGACTGCAATTTTGCTGCCACCTACCTGTCCTTTCTCAGTCTCAGTACACACTGCCTCCGCTTGTTTACCAACTGCCCCATCCTCAGCTCTGTCACTCTGATTTCCATTCATGTGCCAAATTTGTTTTAACCCTCCCAAACAGCTTACCTGTGAGGATATTGGACCACCTCGGGTTCAGGTGCAACCCATCCCTTTTGTACAGATCCCAATGATCCAGAAATCTGACCCCCTGCCCCCTGCACCATTTCCTCAGCCACTCATTTATCTGTCCTACCATCCTACTCCTACCCCGATTAAGCACGTTGCACTGGGAGTAATCCCAGTTTGACATCCTGCTCTTCAATCTCTTCCCTAGTTCCCTACACTTACTGCACAGGACCCCCTCTCTACCTGTCACTGGTGGCAAAGTGCAGCACGACATCTGGCTGCTCACCATCCATCTACTACCCGAAGCCTGCACGCTGGGCGTGACCACCTCGGTAAAAGACTCCACGATGGTCCTCAGTACATCCAGCGCCAGTTCCTTGGCCTTGTCAGTCAGGAGCTGAATTTGGGTGCAATTCCTGCAGAAGCCATCACCAGGGAGACTGTTAGATACCCTGAAATCCCACATCTCACAGGAGGGGGAGTCTAGGACCAGAAGGAACAGGCTCTGAATTGAGTAAGATCCATTTAGATGAGGAGGAATTTCTTTAGCCAGAGGGTGGTTAGTCTGTGGAATTTATCGCCCCAGGCATGCCAAGTGATTGGGTATATTTAAAGCAGAGGTTAATAGGTTCTTGATTGGTCAGGGCATCAAAGATTACCGGGAGAAGGCAAAGGAATGGGGTTGGGAGAGATAACAAGTCAACTGCGATGGAATGACAGAACAAACCAATGGGCCAAATGGCCTTGTGCTACTCCTATGTCTTATGCCGTTGAAATAAATAATTTTAACGCATCAATTTAATGTAAGCTTTATTTACTTAGGTGCTCTGTAAAAGGGGAACATCGTGGCATTCCACCACATAACTGTTCACAGCTTCTGACTTACCAGGTCCATTTTCAACAAGATTCAAGAAATGTAACGATGCATTGAACATTACGCCCATTACTGAGATGCTAAAGAACTATGATTTAATAGTTTTAAATACCTCTAGGTACATGTCACATCATTGAAAAAGTTAGAAACCATTTTATTTTGTTGATACTCACAATAATGATTTCACCTTTTTATAGAAACACTCTGAGGCCGCACACTGGATGGTGCTCAATAATCTGCTGGAGCAACTCGGTAGATGGAGCAGCATTTGCATAAGGAGTGGATTATCGACTTGTCGAGTCAAAACCCTGCTTCAAGACATCCAAAGAAAAGGTGGCCTTTCACCCTCTCTTATGCAGGGTTTCTACCCAAAACCACAGCAATTCACTTCCTCACACTGATGCCATTTGACCTGCTGAGTTCCAACAAACTGCATCTGCACACCCCTGTGGTCCATCACACAATCAAAGCTTTATCAAAACTAGTTAATATTTTGCATTTTATATTGTGTGAACTTATTTGTGTTAATATTTTGTTTTATCTGCTGTGTGTGATACGTATTGTGAGTCACCACAGCCTGGAGGAATTTTGTTTCATTTTGTTGTATACATGTACAGTGAAATGACAACAAACTTGGTCTTGAACCTGATTTTACTTTGACACATACCTGTTTCTGACGTTCTAGTTCAGCTTCCATTTCCTTTTTGGATGCCAGTAGTGAATGGATTTGTTCTTGTAGTTCTTGAATTTGTTCCCTGAACGATTCTACCTCACCTAACTGTTGAGCCTCAGTATCCTAAAATCAAATTCAAGTGTAGAAGTTGAATCAGTCAGCAATGCTTCATTACACAGACCATTCCAGGGTTCTAAATTGCACAAGACTTCTTTAAATAAATTTACATGGGATCAATTTCAGATCATTTCACCGTAAAGTGTATGCTTCATATCAGAATGGAATATAATTACAAATTTACCCCTGTCGCAAAATAAATCCCCACCCATCAAAATCAGCAATGATAATTAACAACTGCATTTACATTTGCCAAAATATTTACATCATGCATGTACAATAACCTATACTGGGATTTTTAAAATTTAAAACAATTTCTGTCAGACTGTGGTCTACAGTGGCAAAACTGTCATTTACTAATTATTCTAAAGTTAACATCAGTCTTCTTTATTTATCACAGAGGGAGAATAGTCCTTAAAGGTTCCAGGGCAAATTAACAAGGATCTAGATCAGGGGTTCCCAGCCTAGGGTCCATGGACGCTTCGGTTAACGGCAGGGTTCCCAGCCTAGGGTCCACGGACCCTTCGGTTAACGGCAGTGTTCCCAGCCGAGGGTCCATGGACCCTTCGGTTAACGGCAGCCTTCCCAGCCTAGGGTCGATGGACCCTTTGGTTAACGGCAGGAGTCCAGGGCATAAACGAGGTTGGGACCGCTGATCCAGATCAAGAAGAGCTTGAAATAATTGCCCCTTCCTGAACTATCAATGGACCACTGGTAGACTGAGAAATACTCAATTCAGTAGCAAATTTCACCCTTTTGCAATTCACAGTTAATACAGGGGATTTTTTGAGAACACACCAATTTCCTGAGTTCCCAACAATCTTTCTTTCTTTCTTTTCTTTTCTTTCTTTTTAAATCTTTTTATTGAGTAAGTATACAAAAAAGGTAAGCCATATAAACATTAATACAATGTTAAAGTATAATAAAATTCCAAAAGATAACAATACCAAAAAGAAAATACTACAAACAATGTAATTTAAGCATAAGAAACCAAGATAACATAATAGTATACTAGATTTTATATATATCAATGGAAAAAAAAGAAAAAAAAACCCAAAAAAAAACCCACCGTGCAACTAACTAAAAGCAAAGCAAAGCAATGGGCTAACTTGAAACCAAACAGAGTTAAACTTAAAATCACGTCCTCAATCCCGACCTCCATTAAAACAGTGAAGAAAAAACAAGAAGGGTAAATATTACATTAAATGAAAATATCGAATAAAAGGTCCCCAAATCTGTTCAAATTTAAATGAAGAATCATAAAGGTTACTTCTAATTTTCTCCAGATTCAAACATAAAATCGTCTGAGAAAACCAAAAAAAGGTAGTTGGAGCATTAAGTTCTTTCCAATGTTGTAAAATACATCTTTTCGCCATTAAAGTAAGAAATGCAATCATTCTACGGGCTGAAGGGGAAAGATTACTAGAAATTTTAGGTAGTCCAAAGATAGCAGTAATAGGGTGAGGAGAGATATCTATATTTAATACCTTAGAAATAATATTGAAAATATCTCTCCAAAAAGTTTCCAAAGTAGGGCAAGACCAAAACATATGAGTTAAAGAGGCTATCTGCCCCGAACATCTATCACAGAAAGGATTAATATGCGAGTAAAAACGCGCTAACTTATCTTTGGACATATGTGCTCTATGAACCACTTTAAATTGAATTAGGGAATGTTTAGCACAAATAGAGGAAGTATTAACTAATTGTAAAATCTGCCCCCAATCATCCACAGAAATGGTAAGCCCCAATTCCTGTTCCCAATCTACCCTAATCTTATCAAATGGAGCTTTCCTAAGTTTCATAATAATATTATAAATCATAGCCGATGCACCTTTCTGACATGGATTAAGGTTAATTATCGAATCTAAAATATATATAGGAGGAAGCATTGGAAAGGAAGAAAGTATAGTACTTAGGAAATTTCTAACTTGTAAATATCTAAAAAAATGTATTCTTGATAAGTTATATTTATTAGATAATTGTTCAAAAGACATAAGGGAACCATCTAAAAATAAATCCAAAAACCGTAAAATACCCTTAGTCTTCCAAGTTTGAAAAGCGCGATCCGTAAAAGAGGGAGGAAAAAATATGTTACCTAAAATAGGAATCGCTAACCCGAATTGATTAAGATCAAAAAATTTTCTGAATTGAAACCAAATGCGCAAAGCATATTTAACTATCGGGTTAGAGACCTGCTTAAGGCGTTTCGAATCAAAAGGAAGAGAGGAACCTAAAATAGAACCAAGTGTATAACCCTGAACAGATTGTAATTCCAATGCTACCCATTTAGGAATAGATAGTATGTCCCGGTCAAGTAACCAAAATTTCATATGTCGAATATTAATAGCCCAATAATAAAATCTAAAGTTAGGTAATGCTAAACCTCCATCTCTCTTAGCTTTCTGTAAATGTATTTTACCCAGTCTCGGATTCTTATTCTGCCAAATAAATGAAGAAATTTTAGAGTCAACTTTATCAAAAAAAGATTTAGGAACGAAAATTGGTAATGCCTGAAACACATATAAAAATTTTGGCAAAAAAAACATCTTAACTGCATTAATACGACCAATCAAAGTTAAATATAAGGGAAACCATTTAGATGAAAGTTGAGTAATATGGTCTATTAATGGTAAAAAGTTAGTCTTAAATAAATCTTTATGTTTACAAGTAATTTTAATCCCAAGATATGAAAAGTAATTATTAATCAATTTAAATGGAAATTTATAATATAAGGGAAGATGTTTATTAATCGGAAAAAGTTCACTCTTACTAAGATTTAATTTATAACCTGAGAAAAGACCAAATTGTGCTAATAACTCTAAAACAGCAGGAATGGATCTCTCAGGATTAGAAATATATAAAAGTAAATCATCAGCATAAAGTGATAATTTATGGGACTTTAATCCCCGAGTTATCCCAGTAATATTTAAAGATTCTCGAATAGCAATTGCAAGAGGTTCTAATGCAATATCAAATAATAGGGGACTAAGAGGACAGCCTTGTCGAGTACCACGAAAGAGAGGAAAAAAAGGTGAGTTTAAGGAGTTAGTACGAACCGAGGCTACAGGGGAGTGATATAACAGTTTAATCCAGGATATAAATTTCAAGCTAAAATTAAACATTTCAAGCACCTTAAATAAATAAGGCCATTCTACTCTATCAAAAGCTTTCTCGGCATCTAAAGAAATAACACACTCAGGAACATTTTGTGAGGGAGTATAAACGATATTTAACAATGTACGAATATTATAAAAAGAGTAACGACCTTTAATAAAACCCGTTTGGTCTTCCGAAATAATAGAAGGAAGTACTTTTTCTAGTCTATTTGCTAATAACTTAGAAAAAACTTTAGAATCAACATTTAATAAAGATATTGGTCTATAAGATGCACATTGAGCAGGGTCTTTATCCTTCTTTAGTATTAAAGAAATTGATGCTCTATTAAAAGATTCCGGAAGTTTACCAAGTTTCAAAGAAGCCTCAAAAACCTTATAGAGCCAAGGAATCAATAAAGAAGCAAAACATTTATAAAATTCAACGGTAAACCCATCAGGGCCAGGAGCTTTCCCCAGATTCATAGAAAAAATAACATTCTTAATCTCATCCATTGTAATGGAAGTATCTAATAAAGAAGACATATCCTGTGAAATCTGAGGGAAGTCTAACTTATCTAAAAAATCATTCATATATTTAGAATCTCGAGGAGACTCTGATTGATATAAAGAAGAATAAAAATCACAAAAGGTTTGATTAATCCCCACATGATCCAATATCAATCGATCATTTTGGTTATAAATCTGATTGATTTGAGATTTAACATAATTAGATTTCAATTGATTAGCCAGCAGCTTGCCAATTTTATCACTGTGAACATAAAAATCACTTCTTGTTTTCTTTAATTGGTTTACAATCGAGGACGAGAGTAGTAAACTGTGTTCCATTTGAAGTTCAGTTCTTTGTTTGTATAGCTCCTCAGAAGGAGCCATAACATATTTCTTATCAATTTCTTTAATCTTGTCCACAATTGCCATCTCCTCCTGCTTCTGTTTCTTCCTCAAAGCAACGGAATACGAAATAATCTGACCCCGAATATAGGCTTTAAAAGTGTCCCAAAGAGTGTTAACCGAAATATCTTCTGTATGGTTAATTGTAAAAAAAAGCTCAATCTGTTCATTCATAAAATTAACAAAGTCCGAGTCCTGAAGCAACAGCGAATTAAAACGCCATTGTCTATTGTTTGGTATATTGGCCATAATTTTAATAGAAAGCTTAAGTGGAGCATGATCCGAAATGGTTATAGAATCATAATCACATTTAATCACTGAAGGAATGAGACGAGAATCAATGAAAAAATAATCAATTCTTGAATAGGAATGATGAACATGTGAAAAGAAGGAAAAATCTTTTTCCTGAGGATGCAGAAAACGCCAAATGTCCGTCGACCCAGAATCAGAAAGGAAAAAATTAATCAAATTTGCAGATTTATTAGGTAAAGTCCGTAAAGGAGCCGAACGGTCCAAAGCTGGAAATAAACAGGTATTAAGATCTCCGCCCCAAATCAATGAAAACTCGTTCAAATTCGGAAACTGATCAAACAATGATTTATAAAATTCCGGACAATCCATATTAGGAGCATAAACATTAACCAAAACTACTTTTTTATTAAATAGTAAACCACTAACCAATAAAAATCTACCATTCGGATCAGAGATAATATCTTGTTGTATAAAAGTAACTGAGGAGTCTATAAAAATAGAGACGCCTCGAATCTTAGCATTGGAGTTCGAATGAAATTGTTGTCCCTTCCAGAATTTAAAAAAACGTAGTCTGTCCCCCCTCCGTACATGGGTCTCTTGTAAAAATAAAATTTGTGCTTTAAGTCTCCGGAACACTTTAAAAACTTTTTTTCTTTTAATAGGATGATTAAGACCATTAGTATTCCAGGAGACAAAATTAATAATAGACTCCATAAATCCTAAAGTCAACCCACAAGAAGGAGGATTGACAATAGGCGCGACCCACAAACCCGGAGAGGAAACAGAACATACAAAAGATACCGGGGAAAAGGACGCAACCAATACTTCAATAATGTATATAGCCCAAAGAGAAACGAACTAAAACGTGAAGCCCCTCCCACCACCCCCCACCCCAAGACCCCAAGGCGAAATCTAAAGCAGACCCGCCAGAAAGAAGCAAGCGCTAAAACTACCCCCATGACTTCCGGTATACGCTCCCTAAAAAAAAGGTATAAATATGAAAAGGATCAGCTAATTGTAAAACAGTAAAAAAATAAGTAAAAAAAAAGTTAGCTCAATTAAAATACACACAGAACAGAACAAAAGCCGGAAAGTATATATTAAAAAAAAACCACAATAAACCTCAAACTCATGAATAGACACAGCAACAAAAAAAAATAGGATTATTAACATAAAATGATTATAAAAAGCAAAACAGAATAAAATTTAAAAAAAACTACAAAATTTAAGGCCGCACAGGAAATACGTAAGATGACAAAAGGGAAGTAACCACCCAGAATCCCCTGAGAAAAGAAAGAAATGACGCAGTTAAAAAGAAAGTTTAGCAGCCATATTAAGAAATCGAAAGTAAACTTTTCTGCCCAAATAGGGCACAGAAAAGTTAAAACCAACCAATTCACAGCCTCCGATCAACGGAGAAAATTAAAAAAAGGCAATTAAGATGTTGAGGATGAAAGTTGATCCAGATAACTCTGGGCATCCGATGGAGAATCAAAAAAACGAAGGGCTCCATCTAACATGCGAATCCTTAGACGTGCAGGGTACAGCAGCGCTGGTCTTAAATCCATCTTATAGAATTCCGACATCACGGATCTGTAACGGACCCGTTGGTCCCAGATTGGTTTACTGAAATCTTCCACAAATCGGAACTTAAGATCCGAAAAATCAATGAAACCTTTAGATCGAGCGAATCGAAACAGTCTCTCCTTGTCTTGAAAGTAATGAAAACGTAAGATAACATGCCTAGGTCTATCTGACCTAGACGAGTATGATGGGATTCTGTGAACACGATCCAGTAGCGGTGGTTGGTCAGGAAATACAGTAGGGAATGCATCTTTTAAAAGTTGGGAGAAATATTTCATAGGGTTGTTAGCTTCCACGGCTTCCCTGACGCCAATCATTCGTAAATTCTGCCGTCGCATTCTAGATTCCAAGTCAGAGTTTTTAAAAGTCAAAAAGTCAAGTTTCTTCTTCATTACATTAATTGTTTCTTCGATTTTCCCCATCTTAAGCTCACCTTGTTGCGCGGATTTTTGAAGATCAGATATAGCCGACTGATGTTCCGCAATACATGTTTGCATCTTATCAATTAAATCGGCAATTTTCTGGAACTTAGTTGAGATTTCCGTATGAATCAGGTCTTTAACAAAGCCCATAATTTCTGTACGAATCATCTCCCTAACAGAGGTTGAAATTTCCCTCTGAATTAACTCCGATATCGCTTTCAAAGTCACCGGTGATTCAGTCGGAGGGAGATCCGTAGCTTTCGGTTTAACCGGAGGTTTACCATCCTTGCCGTCTTTCCCGTTCTTAGACATAGCCGATCTCAGTATCATCCAATTGTCAGAGAATTCAGTTTAATTCAAAGTATTGTAAAAATTGATGCCTTAATAGTTAATTAAAGTATAGCTGACCATAGAGAGAAAAAACTCAGAGGTAATGGAGCGAGTCAAGAACGCGACTTCACTCCATGAGCGCTACCGGAAGTCTCCCAACAATCTTTCAATAGAACGCTGGGCTCCCATTTAAAACCCCATCCAAACGTCGAACCACAGATATGAGGCAAAGAGTGGGAACAAAGGGAGCTGCCCGTGACTAGTGGTGTTCCACAGGGATCCGTGTTGGGACCGATTCTTCGTTGGGACAATACGAAGAGAGGTGATCCACAGGGATCCGTGTTAGGACCGATTCTTCGTTGGGCCAACACGAAGAAAGGTGATCCACAGTGATCCGTGTTGGGACCGATTCTTCGTTGGGACAACACGAAGAAAGGTGATCCACAGTGATCCGTGTTGGGACCGATTCTTCGTTGGGACAACACGAAGAAAGATGATCCACAGGGATCCGTGTTGGGACCGATTCTTCGTTGGGACAATACGAAGAAAGGTGAATGAGGTAGGTAGTGCTGAGGAAGTAGGAAGTCTGCAGAAAGATTTGGACAGATTGAAAGACAGGGTAAAGTGATAGATGGAAAAGAGTGTAGGGAGATGTTTGATCATGCACTTTGGTAGAAGGAATAGAGACGTAAACTATTTCCCGAATGGGGAGAAAGTTCAAGAATCAGAGGTACAGAGGGACTTTGGGATCCTTGTGCAGGATTCCTTAAAGGTTAACTTGCAGGTTGAACTGGTGGTGACGAAGCCAAATGCAACATTAGCATTCGTTTCTAGAGGAAAAGAATATAAAAGGAAACAGGAAGATCAAACAGTTTAGCACGTAGCTAAGAAGTTGGTGCAGGAGAGGGGGCTGTAGATTTTTGGATCATTGGGCTCTCTTCCAGGGAAGGTGGAACTGTAAACCTGTACAGAAAAGATGGTTAGCACCTCAGCTGAAGAGAGATTACTAATATCCCAGTGGAAGGTTTGCTAATGCTGCACTGGCAGGGTTGGGGGGAGTGTTAAACTAGAGTTGCAGGGGGATGGGAACCAGAGAGCCAGAGTAGACAGTGTTCATGGGTTAAGGGTGAAAGGTGAAGAGTTTACAGGGAACATGAGGGGCAACTTCTTCTCTCAGAGGGTGCTGACATTGCAGAACAAGCAGCCAGTGTGAGTGATGGATGCGCATTGATTTTAACATTTAAGGGAAATTTGGATGGGAGAGGTGTGGAAGGCGATGGTCAGGGTGCAAGTCCATGGGACTAGGCTTGGACTTGATGGGTCGAAGAGCTTACTCCTGTGGTGTGGGTGTTCTATCAATATGAAATTCTTCAGCCAGAGGGTGGTGAATCTCATTGCCACAGACAGCTGTGGAGATCAAATCACTGGGCATATATAAAGCAGAGGTTGATAGTTTATTGTTAGTCAGGGCATCAAAGGATACGGGGAGAAGGCAGGATAATGGGGTTGAGAGGAATAATAAATCAGCCACGATAGAATGAAAGGCCGAATGGCCTATTTCTGCTCCCAACTCACTGGGCTCCCATTTAAAATCCCACCCAAAAAGCACACCATGGAGAAACGCAGAGCCAAAATGCCAGGTTTTCCTGTCAGAGCCATTTCCATCTTGTGGTGCTTTGTTCAGTCACAGCTCAAGCAAGCAGGAAGAGTTTTACAGCTGATGACAAGAGGTACCTACCTGCAGTTCTGTCCTCAGTGATTGGATCTGACCCAACAGTCTCTGGATCTCTTCCCGCTGCATGTCACGTTCATGCCGCACCTCCTCCAGCTCCAGTGTGCTAATCGCATGGCTCTCAATACCTTCAATCCCTGAACCCTCCTTTAGGCTGTTAATCAGTTTCTCTTTGGACTGTGGAAGAACAGCATAAAGATTTGATAACAAGTTTGTGTTAAATAATTTTGGTATGGTAACAGAGAAAAACGATGAATATTCCTTATATAGGCCTATTGACACCTGCATTGTTGAAAGTTCAAAGTACAATTTATTATCACAGTGTATACATGTCACCACAGACAACCCTGAGATTCTTTTTCCTATGAGCTTACATAGAACATAGAATAGCACAGCACAGTACAGGCCCTTCGGCCCACACTGTTGTGCCGACCCTCAAACCCTGCCTCCCATATAAGCCCCCACCTTAGATTCCTCCATATACCTGTCTAGTAGTCTCTCAAACTTCACTAGTGTATCTGCCTCCACCACTGACTCAGGCAGTGCATTCCACGCACCAACCACTCTCTGAGTAAAAAACCGTCCACTAATATCCCCCTTGAACTTCCCACCCCTTACCTTAAAGCCATGTCCTCTTGTATTGAGCAGTAGTGCCCTGGGAAGAGGCGCTGACTATCCACTCTATCTATTCCTCTTAGTACTCAGCAAATCGATAGAACAGTAACTGTAAACAGGATCAATGAAAGAGCAAGACCATAGAAGAGAACAAACTGCAAATGCAAACATAAATAAATCGCAATAAAAAACGAGAGCATGAAATAACAAGATAAAGAGGCCTTAAAGTGAGATCACTGGTTGTGGGAACATCTCAATAGATGAGTGTCATTATCCTCTTTTGTTCAAGAGCCTGATGGTTGTGGGATAGTAACCGGGTGGTGTGTCCTGAGGCTCCTGTATCTTCTACCTGATGGCAGCAGTGAGAAAAGAGCATGGCCTGGGTGGGGAGGGTCTCTGACGATGGATGCTGCTTTTCTTCGACAGCATTTCATGTAGATGTGCTCAAAGGTTGAGAGGGCTTTACCCGTGAGGTACTGGGCCAAATCCAGTACGTTTTGTAGGATTTTCTGTTCAAAGGCTTTAGAGTTTCCATACCAGGTCATGATGCAACCAGTCTATTCAGTCCTCACTGCACATCAATACAAGTTCGTCAACAACTGGCAAACCCATGTTATGGGAGGGGGAATTGCTTTCAAGAAAATGGTCTACAAATGATTTTCCTCCACACACAGAACTGTAAGGGCAGAGTTTGGGTAGTGGTTTGTGAACTCTAAAGCAAATTTCTGACACCCAAACAGCTGTAATCTGGGGATCACCTGGACTACACTTGCTCCTCTTTGATGCAATTTTGACATCCTACTCAACGTGAACCATTCATTAGTCATGGAACACTCCAGCACAGAAATATGCCTTTCCTTCCTGAACTACTAATCTGGCTATTCCCATTCCATAGCCCTCCATACCCCTCCAATCCATGTGCCTATCCAAATTTCTCTTAAACGTTGAAATTGACTCTGCAACCACCAACTGCGCTGGCAGCTCATTCCACACCCTCAACATCCTCCAAGTGAACAAGTTCCCCTCACGTTCCCGTTGGGTGCAGTCTTTCACTGATTCTATTACCTTTCTTGGATTAATGAGTATGTACGCAAGAAAACAAATCTCAGGGTTGTACTGTGATAATAAACTTACTTTGAACTTTAAAGATTTCACCTTTCACCCTTAACCCATAATCCATAGGGTAGTCCCACCCAACTTTAGTGGAAAAAAACCTGCTTGCATTTACCCTATCTATGCCCCCTCATAATTTTGTGTACTTCTATCAAATCTCCTTTCAAACATAATATCAAATTAAAACACCTTGACTGTATATTTAGGAGTCTAATCTAAAATTGGCATTTTCTGCCGGGAAGTTGCAAAAGCATCTCATGATGGGATAAGGTAAATACAAAAATTACTCAATTAAAATTAAAAACTATCAAATAAAGCTCATTCTTGCCACCTAGTGACCACATTCCAGTATTGCAATGCACCAGTGAAAAACATTAAAGTTTAAATGAAGCAACATACATCCAAGTTGCTGGTGAACGCAGCAGGCCAAGCAGCATCTATAGGAAGAGGCGCAGTCGACGTTTCAGGCCGAGACCCTTCGTCAGGACTAACTGAAGGCTTCAGTTAGTCCTGACGAAGGGTCTCAGCCTGAAACGTCGACTGCGCCTCTTCCTATAGATGCTGCTTGGCCTGCTGCGTTCACCAGCAACTTTGATGTATGTTGCTTGAATTTCCAGCATCTGCAGAATTCCTGTTGTTTAAAGTTTAAATGAAAGTTTGTGTCCCCCCCTGTGAAAGTAGTTCAAAGGAGCCTAATGCTGTTGTTCAGTTCTGCCCTCTAACAGCAACATTCTGTTAACATAGAAACATAGAAACATAGAAAATAGGTGGAGTAGGCCATTCGGCCCTTCGAGCCTGCACCGCCATTTATTATGATCATGGCTGATCATCCAACTCAGAACCCTGCCCCAGCCTTCCCTCCATACCCCGGACCCCCGTAGCCACAAGGGCCATATCTAACTCCCTCTTAAATATAGCCAATGAACTGGCCTCAACTGTTTCCTGTGGCAGAGAATTCCACAGATTCACCACTCTCTGTGTGAAGAATTTTTTCCTAATCACAGTCCTAAAAGGCTTCCCCTTTATCCTCAAACTGTGACCCCTCGTTCTGGACTTCCCCAACATCGGGAACAATCTTCCGGCATCTAGCCTGTCCAATCCCGTTAGGATTTTATACGTTTCAATCAGATTCCCCCTCAATCTTCTAAATTCCAACGAGTACAAGCCTAGTTCATTCAGTCTTTCTTCATATGAAAGTCCTGCCATCCCAGGAATCAATCTGGTGAACCTTCTTTGTACTCCCTCTATGGCAAGGATGTCTTTCCTCAGATTAGGGGACCAAAACTGCACACAATACTCCAGGTGTGGTCTCACCAAGGCCTTGTACAACTGCAGTAGTACCTCCCTGCTCCTGTACTCGAATCCTCTTGCTATAAATGCCAGCATATCATTTGCCTTTTTCACCGCCTGCTGTACCTGCATGCCCACTTTCAATGACTGGTGTATAATGACACCCAGGTCTCGTTGCACCTCCCCTTTTCCTAATCGGCCACCATTCAGATAATAATCTGTTTTCCTATTTTTGCCACCAAAATGGATAACTTCACATTTATCCACATTAAATTGCATCTGCCATGAATTTGCCCACTCACCCAACCTATCCAAGTCACTCTGCATCCTCTTAGCATCCTCCTCACAGCTAACACTGCCACCCAGCTTTGTGTCCTCCGCAAACTTGGAGATGCTGCATTTACTTCCCTCATCCAAGTCATTAATATATATTGTAAACAACTGGGGTCCCAGCACTGAGCCTTGCGGTACCCCACTAGTCACCGCCTGCCATTCTGAAAAGGTTCCGTTTATTCCCACTCTTTTCTTCCTGTCTGCTAACCAATTCTCCATCCACATCAATACCTTACCCACAATACCGTGTGCTTTAAGTTTGCACACTAATCTCCTGTGTGGGACCTTGTCAAAAGCCTTTTGAAAATCCAAATATACCACATCCACTGGTTCTCCCCTATCCACTCTACTAGTTACATCCTCAAAAAATTCTATGAGATTCGTCAGACATGATTTTCCTTTCACAAATCCATGCTGACTTTGTCCGATGATTTCACCGCTTTCCAAATGTGCTGTTATCACATCTTTGATAACTGACTCTAGCATTTTCCCCACCACCGACGTTAGGCTAACTGGTCTATAATTCCCCGATTTCTCTCTCCCTCCTTTTTTAAAAAGTGGGGTTACATTAGCCACCCTCCAATCCTCAGGAACTAGTCCAGAATCTAACAAGTTTTGAAAAATTATCACTAATGCATCCACTATTTCTTGGGCTACTTCCTTAAGCATTCTGGGATGCAGACCATCTGGCCAGGGACTTCGGTGGTGCTGAACTAGCCTATGTTTTAGACAGTAAGATGCTTCACTTTTAATTCAGCTTTATTGAAGATGTTACACAAATGAATCTGGTCATTTGAATGGAACACAGGAATGGGAGCCCCAGTGAGAGAAGCCGGAGAGGGCCAGGTACAATTTTATTTACTTATTTAGACATGCAGTGTGGAACAGACCCTTGCGGTCCTTCAACCCGCGCCACCCAGCAACCCAGTCTAATCACAGGACAATTTGCAAACCTATTAACTGGTACGTCTTTAACTTGTGGGAGCTAACCCGCCTTCTCAAAGGGGATGCCAGAATTGAACTGCAAACTCCAATGCTCCGAGCAGTGAGCCAGATGCTGAACCATCGGGATTTTTGATTAGTTGGATAACTGTTCATCACCCTCTCCAAGAGCAATTCCAGGCTCTCTAAATACTTTCTACTCTACCTCAATGCTTTCGAGCCATAGAGCACTCTAACTCCTTATTCCCAAAGTGATCATCACAAATTACACATCTAAAAAAAATGACAAGGATGTTGTCGGGACCTGAGGGCCTGAGTTATAGGGAAACATTGATTAGGGTTAGGGTTCCATTCCCTGAAACACAGGAGAATGAGGGAGATTCGATAGGGGTATACAGAATTATGTGGAGTACGGAAACATAACACAATGAGGGAGATTCGATAGGGGTATACAGAATTATGTGGAGTACGGAAACATAACACAATGAGGGAGATTCGATAGGGGTATACAGAATTATGTGGAGTACGGAAACATAACACAATGAGGGAGATTCGACAGGGGTATACAGAATTATGTGGAGTACGGAAACATAACACAATGAGGGAGATTCGACAGGGGTATACAGAATTATGTGGAGTACGGAAACATAACACAATGAGGGAGATTCGACAGGGGTATACAGAATTATGTGGAGTACGGAAACATAACACAATGAGGGAGATTCGACAGGGGTATACAGAATTATGTGGAGTACGGAAACATAACACAATGAGGGAGATTTGACAGGGGTATACAGAATTATGTGGAGTACGGAAACATAACAGAATGAGGGAGATTCGATAGGGGTATACAGAATTATGTGGAGTACAGAAACATAACAGAATGAGGGAGATTCGATAGGGGTATACAGAATTATGTGGAGTACAGAAACATAACAGAATGAGGGAGATTCGATAGGGGTATACAGAATTATGTGGAGTATAGATAGGGTAAATGCAAATATCATGGGTTTAAGGGTGAAAGGTGAAATGCTTAAGGAGAACACATGGGGAACTTGGTCATTTAGAGGGTGGTGAAAGTATGGAACAAGCTGCCAGTTGTGGAAGCAGTGCTAATCTCAATATTTAGTACAAATGTGTAGAAGATGATGAGAGGCATTGATCGTGTGGATAGTCAGAGGCTTTTTCACAGGGCTGAAATGGCTAACTCGAGAGAGCACAGTTTTAAGATGCTTGGAAGTAGGTACAGAGTAGATATCAGGGGTAAGTTTTTTTACGCAGAGAGTGGTGAGCGCGTGGAATGGGATGCCAGTGACTGTGGTGGAGGTGGATACAATAGGGTCTTTTCAGAGACTCCTGGATGGCTACATGGAGTTTAGAAAAATAGAGGGCTATGGGTAAGCCTAGGTAGTTCTAAGGTGGGGACATGTTCGGCACAGCTTTGTGGGCTGAAGGGACTGTATCGTGCTGTAGGTTTTCTATGTTGAAGTACATGGAAGGGAGGGGTTTGGAGGGCTATGGCCTGGGTGCAGGTCGATGGGACTAGACAGGTTAATACTTGGTGTGGAGCAGAGAGCCTGTTGCTATGTTGTAGTGCTCTATGTTATGCTATTATGTGTTGTATATGTTTATAGGCTGTAATTTGTCTCCATTGCTGAGTTGGGACCCTCGTGGCTCAAAGTACGTTCCACATAATAAATTATCCATTTGACATTACTTAGCTAAATATACAAGTTTGTTGTACTTCTTCATAACTTTGTCCTCACTTGCAGGATTCGGGAGGCCTTTTGCTTGTACTCCACCAGTTCCTGTTTAGCAGAATCCAGGCTGGTCTTGGCAAGTTTGAGCTGCTGCTGGTGATCTTCTGCCCTCCTCTTCTCTTCAATCGCCTTTCTCTCAGCTGCTGTCAGCGCTTCTGCGAGACTTTGACGCTCACACTCTATCTTACTGAGGCGAGCTGCAAATTCACTCTGAACAGAAAGAACAAAAGTGTTTTATTTTCTTCAGAGATACAGTGCAGAACAGCCCTCTCTGACCCACTGAGCTCTACCCCCCAGCAACACACCTATTTAACCCTACCTCAATCACAGACAATTTACAATGACCTACTAACTGGTAAGTCCTTGGACTGTGGGAAGCAACCACAGCACCTGAAGGAAATGCACGCACTCACAGGCAGAATGTACAGAGGACACTGGAACTGAATCCCAGACTCCAACACCACAAGCTGCAACAGCATTGCAGTAACCACTATGCTACCGTGACAACCTTGCTCTTGATTTTTGATTTTTCAGCAAGTTCAAGTCACTGTGCTAAACAGATTCTGGGAAGAAGCCTGTATCACTTTATAACAGCTTTCCAGCACATTCAATTATAAGAATTTCTCTCTCACGTTTACCTACTTCATCTTTACTGTCCAGTCTCATAAATGACTGACTGTGTTGCACAGCACACTCAAATGCCCTCTTCATCCAGATGAGAAATAAAGTCACACACATTAAAACAAAAATACAGTGGACTCTGGTTAATTGGACAGCTGTTTATTTGGGACAACTCTTAAAGAGCAGAAACTAATCAAGAAAATAGGATTCCCTTGTTTATTTGGGACACTACACCGCCTAATTGGGACAGGAGACAATGACCGAACAGTTTCTAACTAGCATCAGTTACACACACTTGTGTGGTCATTAGACTCTACATCGTGTTTAGGACGAACAGTTTTTAAATAGCATCAGTTGTGTGCGTTTGTGTTACGTTATCTAATTGGGCCGATGGACTGCAATACAAAACATAGTGATTTTTTGATAATGTTATTCCTTTATTTTGACTTTAGAAAACTTCAGACACTTGCCAAGAAGTCACAAAAATATTTGACACAAGCCAAAGCACAACCCTAGGTATGTATCTGCGCTGATTTTGCTTATTTACAGTCAATCAAAAGAACACGGCAATGTACACTGGATGAATTCCTCCATGGGTAACTATTTGCAACTAATAACAGTTTTATAGTACTGTAGTGCTATTTGTACTGTTTTAATTTGCTCTGTATTTCATTTAAATACATAATTTGTTACTCAGTTAAATGGTAATTTGTCTTTCTATACCTTTTTAACTACTTCCATGAAAGTTCATCTAATTGGGGCATCCAACATACACTGGTTCCAACATGTCCCAGTTACCCGGAATCCACTGTATTAATTTTAAACGAGAGATACAAACATCATGAGTTGAGAATAAAGAAATAAGAGGTGAAACTGGGACAAGGGTGAACTCTGGTGGAATTCCACAAACACAATGAAAGGTTCAGTGCAGATGTTCTGCATGTCAGCTGTCATGGACAGTACACTACTTCAGTCCAAGGATTAGAAACACATCCTCAATTATGTATGGTAACTATATATTCACAGCTGGGAACTGTACTCTACTGCAGATTTCCAGTGGAATTGAGTTTCAGAGATGGAGAACCAATGTGATCGTACTTTTGCTAACAACAGGAATTTTGCAGATGCTGGAAATTCAAGCAACACACATCAAAGTTGCTGGTGAACGCAGCAGGCCAAGCAGCATCTGTAGGAAGAGGTGCAGTCGACGTTTCAGGCCGAGACCCTTCGTCAGGACTAACTGAAGGAAGAGTGAGTAAGGGATATGAAAGTTGGAGGGGGAGGGGGAAGATCCAAAATGATAGGAGAAGACAGGAGGGGGAGGGATAGAGCCGAGAGCTGGACAGGTGATAGGCAAAAGGGGATACGAGAGGATCATGGGACAGGAGGTCCGGGAAGAAAGACGGGGGGGTGGGTGACCCAGAGGATGGGCAAGAGGTATATTCAGAGGGACAGAGGGAGAAAAAGGAGAGTGAGAGAAAGAATGTGTGCATAAAAATGAGTAACAGATGGGGTACGAGGGGGAGGTGGGGCCTTAGCGGAAGTTAGAGACTTCCTGACGAAGGGTCTCGGCCTGAAACGTCAACTGCACCTCTTCCTAGAGATGCTGCTTGGCCTGCTGCGTTCACCAGCAACTTTGATGTGTGGTACTTTTGCTATGTGCTGCCAAGGACAAATTTCTATCCTATTGTACTTCTCTGCATCACAGACAAATTCTCCCTAATCACAATCAATGAAGTTTGTTTTAAACTGTTACAAGAAAAAAAAACATTTGCCTCTATGTGCTATGGCATAATGATAAAATACCACTTGTCACCATTACAAGTTTTAGAAAGCATGACTGCACCAGCCAATGAAATCTGTATTTATTCTGCTGAGCAAAGTGTGCGACATAAACAAAATCCATCGTGTGATTTTTGTGCTTTTTTATATAACGATTGACGCTTAAGGTACAGACACAAATAATATGAGAATTAACTACTTATATAAGTCTTCATACTTTATGCTTGGATTTACATATTTAATCTTTCCTCTCTTAATTGCTTGGAAAGCAAATGGACACAAAATAAAAACGCTTTTGTCCATTTCAGCTTCATAGAGCATAGAACAGTACAGCACAGGAACAGGTCCTTCGACACACAAGGTTGTGCCAAACCAATTAAATTAGTAATCAAATTGCCAGCTAACTTAATCTCTTCTGCCTCAACAATGTCAATATCCTTCCATTTTACTCACTTTCATGTGTTTATCTAACAGCCTCTTAAATGCCTCTGCTATAACTGCCTCTATCACCACCCCAGGGAGCAGATTCCAGGCACCCATTCACTCTCCATGTGAAAAACTTTCCCCTCAGATCTTTAAAATTACCCCCTCTCACCTTAAATTCACACCCTCTGATATTAGACATTTCAACCCTGGGAAAAAGATACAGTCCATCTACTCTATCTATGCCTCTCCTAACTATATAAACATCTATCCAATCTCCCACCAGCCCTCACCACTCCAGAAAAGCAGTTTGTCCCACCGCACGTTACAGCGCATGCCCTGTAATCCAGGCAGCTTCGAAAGTGCGTCGTCCAACAAACCAGTTAAAATAGCTCCATAATCTGATTTAATGCAAATTACAAATCAGACCAAGTTAAATCCTAACTGGAATTCAGCTTCCCGTTCTGGGTACCTTTTGTTCAGACCAACCTGCATCTGAGCATAATTCTCTTGTTCTCTTTTAAGGGTTGATTCGGCATCCAGAAGCCTCTCTTGCATCGTCTGGTAGGCTTGGTTATGCAAACTGCTGCCTTCATTATGATCCTGCAGAATCCTTTCAGTAAAACAGGAGTGTCACTATAAAACTCTCCTTGGGATTTGATAGATGTAATGTGTAAATACACAGCACAACAACATGGATTAGTCTATATTATCTCACTTCCATAACATTTAGGAATTTTCAATTTGCTCACCATTTAATACTGCCAGTTAGAGGCACTAACAATCACCTTATTACATCAACAAGGATGTATGTCAACAGCAAAACTTACTTAACCCCCAGTAAATGGGCAATTAACTTGAAGCTCCAGCATGCATAATGAGGAAAGTCTCAATGCCAAGAGGAACAATAAACCCAGCACATGGTAATATACATTAAATATGGAAAAAAGGCAACACTTTGGATATTGAAGTACAGGAGCTATACAGTTATGCTAGCTTAATGAGGAAAGTGAAATCAGGAAACTAGCACATTCTTTGACATAACTGATTAGAATGGATGTGAAATATGTTAACTTGTAATGATGTACCTTGGGCATACAACAATTTAACACATTTATTCCGCAAACCAACATCACCACAGATAGTAGCATAAACATTTGAGCATAAGTAGTGAACTCTAATATACATATCACCTTCACTCTTGTATTCATCACCCTTTTTGATTTTACCCCCATGATACACTGCAACGATTGGCCATTGTTGTTCGGCACGCCAAAGGCTCGGCCTAAGAGTCTGGCTCAGATTTGAAAGCCTAGGATCTCGGGGCTCTGCAGACGGGCAGATCAAGGGTCGGTGTCACGACAGGAGACCCATGTGTCTTTGGTGGATCAGGTTATCCGCGACTGTGTGCCTGGAGACCCGGGATCTTTGCGAAAAAAGCGTTGTAACGAACTTTTAACATTGTAAACCAGCGAGTTGTTTGTTATGTCTCCCCGCCCACTGGGAAAATTGAGACACCTCTTCCTCCCTTAATAGGGAAGGAGAGAACCTGTCATATGTCGTATACCGGGTGAAACGCTAAGTCTTTGGGATAACTGCAAGTCTCTGTCTTTGCTGTTGCTTTGCTCATGCTTGAGTGCTTGGTGGCAATGCTGATGCTTTTTTTGCCGATGGTGGGGGGAGGGGAGATTGTTGCTTGCTGCTGTTTAACATGGGAGGGGAGAGCTGCGGGAACTTTGGGTTCTAACATTTAACTGTCATTCATTCTTTGGGGCACCCCTCTGTTTTCGTGGATGGTTGCAAAGAAAAAGGATTTCAAGATGTACAGTGGCATGCAAAAGTTTGGGCACCCCTGGTCAAAATTTCTGTTACTGTGAATAGCTAAGCGAGTAAAAGATGAACTGATTTCCAAAAGGCATAAAATTAAAGATGACACATTTCTTTAATAGTTTAAGCAAAAAGCTTTTTTATTCCCATCTTTTACAGTTTCAAAATAACAAAAAAGGAAAAGGGACTGAGGTAAATTTTGGGCACCCTGCATGGCAGTACTTAGTAACACCCCCCCCCCCCCACCCTTTGGCAAGTATCACAGCTTGTAAATGCTTCTTGTAGCCAGCTAAGAGTCTTTCAATTCTCGTTTGGGGGATTTTCATCCATTCTTCCTTGCAAAAGGCTTCTAGTTCTGTGAGATTCTTGGATAGTCTTGCATGCACTGCTCTTTTGCACCAGGAATTGAACCTGGGTCACTGGTACTGTGAAGGGCTAAGCTAACCATCGTGCTACCCAGCCAGACGTGAAGTGTTGCACCTTGGCAGGTCAAATGTAAAGAGACAGTACACTGTTAAGGACAAGACCCTTAACAGTCTTGATGAGGTCCAAGTTCTTAACTTTCTAAAAGTGGCAATGCAGGCTGATAGGGTGATTAAGAAGGTATACGGCAGGCTGATAGGGTGATTAAGAAGGTATACAGCAGGCTGATGGGGTGATTAAGAAGGTATACAGCAGGCCGATGGGGTGATTAAGAAGGTATACGGTGGGCTGATAGGGTGATTAAGAAGGTATACGGTGGGCTGATAGGGTTATTAAGAAGGTATACGGCAGGCTGATGGGGTGATTAAGAAGGTATACGGCAGGCTGATGGGGTTATTAAGAAGGTATACGGCAGGCTGATGGGGTTATTAAGAAGGTATACGGCAGGCTGACCTTTATGAGTTGAGACACTGAGCTCAAAAGTTAGGAAGCTGCTCTCCACATCGTCCTGCCCAGGCTTGCATATTTAGACAGCTAAGAACAATATCCATGGTCAGCTCTGAGCAACAAGGGCCCTCACTGTGAACTGCATCCTTGATTTCACTAAATGTTATAAATGAAGAGCTGCATGTTTTTCCTTTCAAAAACGCCATGAAATAAATAAAAATCTCATGAAAGGAACAAGTGTTAAAATCTTTTTTTCAGTCTGTTTCTCATCCAAATTCAGTGCCTTTTGGAAGCTTTATGGAATAAACTTTATCTAATGAACAGCATGCATGCCAGCAGAGTCATTGCTACCTGTTCTTCTCACTCTGCAGCACGTCTATCACTTCAGTGCGCGTCTTCAGCAGCTGATCTGCCTCTTCCAGCCTCACTTTCAGCACTGCCAGCTGAGAGTCCTTGGCGCTCAGCACCTCGTTCAGGTCGTCCACCTGAGAGCGCAGCTCCCGGCTGATCCTGTCTGTCTTCCAGTTTTCCGTATTCCATTTCTCAATCTGTTTCCTGGATTTATTTAACTCTATAAACACAAAAATTACCATGACATGAAAGTACAGATCACAGAGGCTGTTCACCCCAACCAACTGCATCTGGAATAATGCAATGTTTTTTGCGCAAATTTCCAAATTAAAGGACTATTGTAAAACAAAATATCATGGCTCTTGAGATCTTTGGCTTCTCTTACTTGTTTAATCCTTTCAAATTTAACTTCCCTCATTGCTGTATTTGAGTTCACTTAGGAATAATTAATATAACCCTCATCAGTTTAATACCTTCTCTACTTATTGTCGCTCAGGCTGTCTATTGGAACGAGTGTCAGAAAAATTCCAACTTTTCCTTGTACGTACAACCCCTGGTTCTGGAAATCAGTCAGGAATTTGCTTAGGCCTCACGTCACCCCCTACTCACCGCGTTTCCCCCCACTTCCTGCATCAAACCCACTCCCCACATCGCCCCCACACCACTACTCCTCATGTCGCAGCCACTTTCCGCGTTTCCCCCACTCCCCGTCGCCCCTACTCCCCGCATCGCACCTATTCCCCCACTCCCCATGTCGCCCACACTCCTCACGTTGCCCCCACATAGAACATAGAATGGTACAGCACATTACAGGCACTTCAGCCCACAATGTTGTGCCGACCCTCAAACCCTGCCTCCCATATAACCCCCCACTTTAAATTCCTCCATATACCTGTCTAGTAGTCTCTTAAACTTCACCAGTGTATCTGCCTCCACCACTGACTCAGGCAGTGCATTCCACGCACCAACCACTTTCTGAGTAAAAAACCTTCCTCTAATATCCCCCTTGAACTTCCCACCCCTTACCTTAAAGCCATATCCTCTTGTATTGAGCAGTGGTGCCCTGGGGAAGAGGCGCTGGCTATCCACTCTATCTATTCCTCTTAATATCTTGTACACCTCTATCATGTCTCCTCTCATCCTCCTTCTCTCCAAAGAGTAAAGCCCTAGCTCCCTTAATCTCTGATCATAATCCATACTCTCTAAACCAGGCAGCATCCTGGTAAATCTCCTCTGTACCCTTTCCAATGCTTCCACATCCTTCCTATAGTGAGGCTACCAGAACTGGACACAGTACTCCAAGTGCGGCCTAGCCAGAGTTTTATAGAGCTGCATCATTACATCACAACTCTTAAACTCTATCCCTCGACTTATGAAAGCTAACACCCCATAAGCTTTCTTAACTACCCTATCTACCTGTGAGGCAACTTTCAGGGATCTGTGGACAGGTACCCCGAGATCCCTCTGCTCCTCCACACTACCAAGTATCCTGCCATTTACTTTGTACTCTGCTTTGGAGTTTGTCCTTCCAAAGTGTACCACCTCACACTTCTCTGGGTTGAACTCCATCTGCCACTTCTCAGCCCACTTCTGCATCCTATCAATGTCTCTCTGCAATCTTCGACAATCCTCTACACTATCCACACCACCACCAACCTTTGTGTCATCTGCAAACTTGCCAACCCATCCTTCAATCCCCACATCCAGGTTGTTAATAAAAATCACAAAAAGTAGAGGTCCCAGAACCAATCCTTGTGGGACACCACTAGTCACAATCCTCCAATTCGAATGTACTCCCTCCACCACGACCCTCTGCCTTCTGCAGGCAAGCCAATTCTGAATCCACCTGGCCAAATTTCCCTGGATCCCATGCCTCCTGACTTTCTGAATAAGCCTACCGTGTGGAACCTTGTCAAATGCCTTACTAAAATCCATGTAGATCACATCCACTGCACTACCCTCATCTATATGCCTGGTCACCTCCTCAAAGAACTCTATCAGGCTCGTTAGACACGATCTGCCCTTCACAAAGCCACGCTGACTGTCCCTGATCAGACCATGATTCTCTAAATGCCCAGAGATTCTATCTCTAAGAATCTTTTCCAACAGCTTTCCCACCACAGACGTAAGGCTCACTTGTCTATAATTACCTGGACTATCCCTACTACCTTTTTTGAACAAGGGGACAACATTCACCTCCCTCCAATCCTCCGGTACCATTCCCGTGGACAACGAGGACGTAAAGATCCTAGCCAGAGGCTCAGCAATCTCTTCTCTCGCCTCGTGGAGCAGCCTGGGGAATATTCTGTCAGGCCCCGGGGACTTATCCATTCTAATGTATTTTAATAACTCCCTGCATTTCCCCCACTCCCCTACTCCTTGCATCACCCCCACTTCCCTACTCCCCATGTCTTCCCTAAAATCGCCCCTATACCCTACATCGCCCCCTACGCCCCCACTCCCTGCGTCTACCTCTCGACTCCTAAATTCAGTCCCATGGTTGATGAAGGTCAATGCACCGTACGCCTTCTTAACCACAGAGTCAACCTGCGCAGCTCCTATGGACTCGGACCCCAAGATCCCTCTGATCCTCCACACTGCCAAGAGTCTTATTATACTACATTCTGCCATCATAAGAGCAGAATGAGGCTATTGAAAATGCACCACCACTCCATTAATTCGAGAAATGTGTAGTTTTGTGGCAGCAGTATATTGCAATACATAATGAAAGGAGCGCAGAGTGGGGACTCAGGACAGTGTGATCACAGGACCGTCGCGGCAGGGGGAGGAGCGAAGGGTTCGGGACAGTGTGATCGCGGGACTGTCACAGCAGGACGAGGAGCGAGGGGCTGGGGAGAGCGCTGAGTGCTGGGAAACAGCTGAGGAGCTGAGGTGAGTGTGATTTAAAAGAAGTGCGGAGGGCAACTGAAGGGTTAAACAGAGTGTTGATTAGTTGATTAGAGGGAGTGAGTACTGGAGATAATTGGCAGGGACAAATAAAAGGAGGGGTAACTGAAGAGGAGTGGCCAGTGTGTGAGTGGCTCAGGGTAGGAGTGGAGCTTTGAGGCTTTGGCGAGCAGAGGCTGAGGATGAACCTGCTCCCAGTGAGGTAAGGCTGGGTAAGTTGCTTTAATTACTCTAATTACCTTAGGAGTAGGAAATGGAGGCAGCAGTTAGGGCAGTCGAGTGCTCTGATTGCAGTATGTGGGAAGTCAGGGTGAGCACAATTGTCTCTGATGACTACACCTGTAAAAAGTGCATCCAGCTGCAGCTCCTGACAAACTGAGTTAGGGTACTGGAGCTGGAGCTGGATGAACTTCGGATCATTCGGGAGGCAGAGGCAGACAGGAGTTGCAGGGAGACAGTCACCCGTAAAAGTCAGGAGGCAGGTAGCTGGGTGACTGTCAGGAGAGGGAAGGGGAATAGACAGAATGAGCAGAGCACCCCTGTGGCCGTTCCCATCAATAATAAGTATACCATTTTGGATTCTGTTGGTGGGGACAACCTACCAGGGACAAGTTGCAGTGGTTGCGTCTCTGGCTCTGAGATGGGATCCTCAGCTCAGAAGGGAAGGAGGGAAAAAAGAAGAGTAGTAGTGACAGGGGATTCGATAGTTAGGGGACAGATGAGAGGTTCTATGGGAGAGATCGAGAATCCCGGATGGTCTGTTGCCTCCCTGGTGCTAGGGTCCGCGATATCTCGGATCGAGTTCTCAGTATTCTCAGGAGGGAGGGTGAGCAGCCAGATGTCGTGGTCCATGTAGGGACCAATGACGTAGATAGGAAGAAGGAGGAGGTCTTGCAAAGAGAGTTTAGGGAGTTTGGTGCAAAGTTGAAGGATAGGACCTCCAGGGTTGCAATCTCAGGATTGCAACCCATGCCACGTGCTAGTGAGGCTAGGAATAGGAAGATAATGAAGCTAAATATGTGGCTCAGGAGTTGGTGCAGGAGGGAGGACTTCATGTTTCTGGACAATTGGGCCTTGTTCCAGGGAAGGTGGAACCTGTTACGACGGGATGGGTTGCACCTGAACTGGAGGGGGACTAACATCCCTCCAGGTAAGTCTGCTAGTGCTGCCCCGGGGGGTTTAAACTAGATTTGCAGGGGGAGGGGAACCAGAGTGTTAGAGCAGATAGTGAGGTGGAGGAGGGTAAAGGTCATGAGAGGACTGCATGTATAGACAGAAATCAAAGGTTTGTACGAAATAGAAATGTTCTCAGGTGCATCTATTTCAATGAAAGAAGTATTGTAGGTAAGGCAGATGAATTTAGAGCATGGATTGACACATGGGATTACGACATTATTGCTTTTAGTGAGACTTGGTTGCAGGAGGGGCAGGACTGGCAGCTTAATGTTCCGGGGTTCAGTTGTTTCAGATGTGACAGGGGGAGGGATGAAAGGGGGAGGAGTGGCATTACTAGTCAGGGAGACTATCACAGCTGTGCGTAGACAGGACAGCCCAGAGGGCTCATCTACAGAGGTCATATGGGTGGAGCAGAGGAACAGGAAAGGTGTGACCACACTAATAGGGTTGTATTATAGATTTCCCAATAGTCAGAGCGAATTGGAGGCGCAAATCTGTGGAGAGATAGCAGACCGATGTAAGAAACAGGAAGTTGTAATAGTAGGGGATTTTAACTTTCCACATATTGACTGGGACTCCCACACTGTGAAAGGGCTAGATGGCTTGGAGTTTGTCAAATGTGTTCAGGAAAGTTTTCTAAATCAATATATAGAGGTACCTACGAGAGAGGATGAAATACTTGATCTCCTATTAGGGAACCAGACAGGTCAGGTGACAGAAGTATGTGTAGGCGAACATTTTGGATCCAGTGACCGTAATGTCATTAGTTTCAAGTTAATTATGGATAAGGATAGGTCTGGTTCTTGAGTTGAGGTTCTAAATTGGAGAAGGGCCAATTTTGAGGAAATGAGAAAGGATCTAGGACGAGTGGATTGGGAAGTTGTTTTCTGGCAAGGATGTGTTCAGTATGTGGAAGGCCTTCAAAGGCAAAATTTTGAGAGTGCAGAGTTTGCATGTTCCTGCCAGGATTAAAGGCAAAGTTAACAAGCATAGGGAACCTTGGTTTTCAAGGGATATTGGTGATCTGGTTAAGAAAAAGAGACAGGTGTATAGCAGGTATAGGCAACAAAGAACAAATGAGGTACTTGAAGAGTATAGAAGATTTAAGAAAATACTAAAGAAGGAAATCAGGAAGGCAAAAAGACATGAGGCAGATGATGTGAAGGTAAACCCGAAGGGTTTCTACAAGTATATTAAGAGTAAAAGGATAGTAAGGGACAAAATTGGTCCCCTAGAAGATCAGAGTGGTTGTCTGTGTGGAGCCTCATGAGATGGGGAAATCTTAAACAGTTTTTTTTTTGCATCAGTATTTATTCAGGAAACTGGCAATGTGTATATGGAAAGAAGGGAAACAAGCAGCAGTGTCATAGAACATATAGAGATTAAAGAGGAGGAGGTGCTTGCTGCCTTACAGCAAATAAAAGTAGATAAATCCCCCGGGCGTGACATGGTATTTCCTCGATCTTGAGAGAGACTAGTGTAGAAATTGCAGGGGCCCTGGCAGAAATATTTAAAATGTCCTTAGCCACGAGTGCGGTGCCAGAGGATTGGAGGGTAGCTCATGTTGTTCCGTTGTAAAGCAAGGCTCCAAAAGTAAACCAGGTAATTACAGGCCAGTGAGCCTGACATCAGTAGTAGGTAAATTATTGGAGAGATCAGATATACAAGTATTTAGACAGCCAAGGGCTGAGTAATGATAGTTAGCATGACTTTGTGCGTGGTAGATCGTGTTTAACGAATCTTGTAGAGTTTTTCGAGGAGGTTACCAAGAAAGTAGGTGAAGGAAAGGCTGTGGACGTTGCCTACATGGACTTTAGTAACGCCTTTGACAAGGTGCCACATGGGAGGTTAGTTCAGAAGGTTCAGACACTAGGTATCCATGGAGAGGTTGTAAACTGGATTCGAAATTGGCTGTGTCGGAGAAGACAGTGGTAGTGGATGATTGCTTCTCAGACTGGAGGCCTGTGACTAGTGGTGTGCCTCAGGGATCTGTGCTGGGACCATTGTTGTTTGTTGTCTATATCAATAATCTAGATGATAATGTGGTAAATTGGATCAGCAAGTTTGCTGATGACACTAAGATTGGAGGTGTTGGAGACAGCGAGGAAGGCTTTCAAAGCTTGCAGAGGGATCTGGGCCAACTGGAAAACTGGGCCAGAAAATGGCAGATGGAATTTAATGCAGACAAGTGTGAGGTGTTGCATTTTGGAAGGACAGATCAAGGTAGGACATGCACAGTAAATGGTATGGTACTGAGGAGTGTGGAGGAACAAAGGGATCTGGGAGTTCAGATATATAATTCCCTGAAAGTGGCGTCACAGATAGACAGGGTTGTAAAGAAAGCTATTGGTATCCTGGCATTCATAAATCAAAGTATTGGGTATCGGAGTTGGGATGTTATGGTGAGGTTGTATAAGACATTGGTGAGACCAAATTTGGAGTATTGTGTGCAGTTCTGGTCACCTAACTATAGAAAGGATATCAGTATGAAGATTTACTAGGTTGCTGGGTCTTCAGGAGTTGAATTTCAGGGAAAGATTAAACCGGTTAGGACTTCATTCCTTGGAGCGTAGAAGAATGGGCGGGGGGGGGCGGATTTGATAAAGGTTTACAAAACTGAGGGGTATAGACAGAGTAAATGCAAGTAGGCTCTTTCCACTTAGATTAGGAGAGATATGAGAGGACATGGCTTTAGGATGAAAGGGGAAAAGTTTAGGGAGAACATCTTCATTCAGTGGTGGGAGTGTGGAACAAGCTGCCATCTGACGTGGTAAATGCGGGCTCACTCAAGTTTTAAGAATAAATTGGATAGGTACATGGACGGGAGAGATCTGGAGGGTTATGGACTGGGTGCTGGTCAATGGGATTAGCAGAATAAAGTTTCGGCACAGACTAGATGGGCCGAACAGCCTGTTTTCTGTGCTGTAGTGTTCTATGGTTCCAATAAATAACTATAAACAGAAAATTCAAATTACATAGTACAGTACTACACTAGGTGCTAGTAGGTTATCAGAAGTTCTAGATAGCGGAAGGAGGCAGTGAATAGAGAACACACACTTCAGCAGGTAAGTTTTTTTTATAAAAAAACAAAATATACAAAATATTTACATGAATAAGAACAAATCAAAATTCCAACATTCTGTTAGGTTCCAAATCTACCAAATTCCTTTTCAGTTAGAATCAGTAAGATTCATTAGAATAACCTTTATTACTCCAATTTCTCTAATTAGATCTAGTGTTATTCCCTATTCAAAAGTTTACAGACTAACCTTTCCTTTTTATTTATCCCTAGTTAGAAAACTAATTGAATTCCTATTCCTGAGTATAATGGTTAGCTTTAGTTCTAGTCAGTATGTCTACATTTTCAAATTCAAAAATTATATATAAACAACTTAACTCCTTTCACAGCAATTCTCCAACATCATAACTTTTAAACAAAGTAAATCTCCTTCAGTAAGTTATTAAAGTCTTTGCAAAAATAATCAGTTCTTGCAGAAAATCAAATTCAGATCCTTCGAATGAAAATAAACTTGAACATCCAACCGTACTAAATCTTCTACATCATTAAACATTTCATTCCCATGCAGGTTCTTCAGTCTTGGTAGGTTCACCATCTTGTTTATTGTTTTGTTGGATGAAATAGTTGATCATCCACAGAAAGTCAATTCATAAAACAATACAAAAAAAAACTTGACCATTTCCCTTGGTGTGGTTTAACAGAACGAATTCCTGGTTATACAGTAAAGATCTTAGACACTCATCTGTGCTGATACTGTCTCATTACAGCTGATACTTGTCATAGCTGTAGCTTCAATAAATCTTTTATCGCTATCGTCTCTCCTCCAGGAGTTTCACCCTTCGGTTTTCAAGTGAGGTAGAGATACTCACTACTAATTCCACTTTTAACAGTTGCTATCTTTAGTTTCTAATAGTTTGCTGCATTTCTCTCGCTTTCCCATGCTGTGTCAGCCACACCTTGTTCTCACATAGCTTCCCCCCACCCCCATCTTTTTTTTTAATTCTGTAATACCTCGTTTTCATCCGTCCACAGGTGGAGCTTTCTAACATTACATCTTTCGGTTTAATTAACCTGGGTCATATCTAACTATACCCTTATAGTTTTGTATGGCTCGGTCAAATCTCCTCTCAACCTTTGACATTAGAAAAAATACAGTCCTAACCTATTTAATCTTTCCTTATAACCCAGATCCTCCAGACCCAGCAACATCCTTGTAAATTTTCTCTGTACCCGATACATTGATTTATGAAGGCCAATGTGCCAGAAGTTTTCTTTACAACCCTGTCTACCTGTGATGTCACTCTCAGTGAATTATGTACCTGTATTACCAGAACCCTTTGTTCCACCACACTCCTCAGTGCCCGACCATTCACTGTGTAAGACCTACCCTGGTTAGTCCTACTGAAGTGCAAACCATCGCACGTGTCTGCATTAAACTCCATCCGACACTTTCCAGCCCATTTTTCTGCAGATACAGATCCTACTGCAAGCCATGATAGCTTTCCTCAGTGTCCACTACACCTCCAAAACTTGGTGTCATCCGCAAATCTGCTGAACAAGTTAACCACATTATCATCCAGATCACTGATATAGATGACAAGTAACAAAGGACTCAGAACCAGTCCCTGTGGCACACCACTAGTCACAGGCCTCGAGTCAGAGAGGCAACCATTTATCACCACTCTCGGGGTTCTCCCAGAAAGCCAATGTCTAATCCAATTTACTACCTCATCCTGAATGCTGAGTGACTGAACTGGTCTTGACCATCTTCCCATGTGGGACTTTGTCAAATGCCTTTCCAAAGTCTACATGCTTTACAACATCTACTGCCTTGTCTTCATCAACTTTCCTAGTAACTTCATTGAAAAACTCTGCATGATTGGTTAGACATGACCTATCACGCGCAAAGCCACGCACACTATCCTTAATCCATCCATTTCTATCCAAATACTTATATCCAGTTCATTAGAATACTTTCCAATAACTTTCCTACACTGTTGTCAGACTCACTGGCCTATAATTTCCTAGTTTGTTTAGAGCTTTTTTTTTAAAACAGTGAACAACATCGGATATCCTCCAAACCTCTGGTACCTCACCTGTTGCTAAGGATGTTTTAAATACCTCTGCTAGGACCCCAGCAATTTCTGCCTCCCATTGGGTCAGAGGGAACAAATGGTCAGGACATGGGGCTTTAGCCAACCTCATTTGCCTCAGGGTAGCAAACACCTTTTCTGTAATCTGTACAAACTCCATGAAATTGGTGCCTCTTTGCCTCACTTCTATAGACTCTGTATATTATCTCCTGAGTAAAGAGGCAAATAATTCATTTAAGATCTCCCTCATTTGTTTTGGCTCCATTCTGGTCTTCCATAGGACCAATTTTGTCCCTTGTAATCCTTTAGCTCTCAACATGCTTACAGTATCTCCTTCTCCTGGCCTATAAGTTCCTTTCTTCTGCTTCCCTCCCTTAATTGCAATTTTCCGGTCTTACGGAACCATTCCAGAATCTATTACCTCCACAATCTCTTCAGCCACCTCTTTCACAACCTTGGGATGTATACCATCTAGTCCAGATGACCCAATTACCTTCAGACCATTCAATTTCCCAAACACCTTCATCCTAGTAACATCTGGCATTCTACTAGTGTCTTCCACAGTGAAGACTGATGCAAGATAATTAATCAGTTTGTCCACCATTTCCTTGTTCCCCATTACAACCTCTCCAGCATCATTTTCCAGTGGTCTGATATCTACTCTCTCCTTTCTTTCACACTGATTGTACCTGAAGAAACTTTTTTGTATTCTTTTTAATATTATTGGCTAGCTTACCTTCATTGTCCATGTTTTCCTCCTTTATGACTTTTTTAGTTGCTTTCTATTAGTTTTTAAAAGCTTCCCAATTCTCTCACTTCCCACTAATTTTTGCCCTCTTTGGCTTTTATGTTAACTTTGACTTCCCTCGTCAGCCATGGTTGTGTCATCCTGCCTTTAAAATATTGGCACAACATTACCCTCCCTCAGAGACATTTATACTGGCAGACTTCAAAAGAAGGCTACTTTTATTTCAAAGGATCCCACTCATCCTGGACATCACCTGTTTTCCCCTCTGCCTTCTGGGAAGAGATACAGAGCATTAAGGTCGAAAACAGAGACTCCTTAACAGCTTCTACCCACAAGCAGTGAAATGTATAACACCTCCTTCCCTTCTCCTGCCCCCCTCCTAAGACGGTGACAGCTAAATGCATCACACTTCCAGGAATGGCAGGTGTGCAATAGTCCTACCACCCCCCCCCCCCCATCCATATTATTAATTTTGGACTGCACTCCTGAGGTTTTAGAGTTGATTTTATGTATATATTCTTTGTCATGCTGCAAAACGTTGAGCTGCTAAACTGTGTTTCATTGCTCCATAACAATGAGAATAAAGATATTAAATCACAATTACTTTTTTGGGAAGTATCTATCCTATGCCTCCTGACTTGCTCCCAGAAAGTACAGCCATTGATGCTCTGCTGTCATCCCAGCTGGTGTTCCCTTCCAATCAATTTTGGCCAGCTCCGCTTTCATGCCTCTGTAATTTAGTACCTCTGGTGGGGGAACATGTCGCGTCCTTTTCAGGGTGGCTTGTCCACCTTTGGTCCCCACCTGGCACTCAGCTCTCACCTGTGGCTCCCTGTAGCTGTTTGCATGTGACAGCGGCCACACCCCGGGCAACGGCTTCAACAAGCCGGCTAAACCAGGTGAGGGTAGCTGACGGGTCTCAAACCCTCGGTGAGATAGGGAGTTGTCTATCCCAGCATATGAAGGCAGACTCCAGCGGATTGAGCGGACAAGACTAACGGAAGGTCCAACGGTCAAGAAGGCGGTCTCTGACAGCGTCGTGGAAAGTGTAGAGCAGAACAAGACACAGAAGACGTCCTGGTCATCCACTGCGCCTAGTCCCATCTCCAGCCGTCTCGACTCTTGTCTTGCCGCTGGATCCAGAAGGGAATTGGGAAGACAGAGTGAGGCTGACGCTGCGCAACTCTCCCTCACTTAAATCCAAATCGCGCGCTAGTCTCGACACCATCATAATGGTGTCGAGGTCCTCATCGACGTCAACGATGGACGAACAACAACAACAACAACAACTCCATTCTAATACTGACTTTAGCTCCTTCTCAAATTGCAGGGTGAATTCTAACATTATGTACACTGGTCCCTAAGGGTTCCTTTAGCCCATGCTCTCTAATCAATTCTGGTTCATGCATAACAACCAATCCAGAATAGCTGATCCCCTGGTGGGCTCAATCACGAGCTGCTCTAAAAAGCCAATCCAGCACTAAACTGATTTTCCAATCTACCTGCATATTGGGGTACTCCTGTTTTTGTGGATGTTTGCAAAGAAAAAGTTCCAGGATGTATATTATATACATTTCTCTGACATTAAATGTACCTATTGAATTCCCCCATGACTATTGTAACATTGCTCTTTTGGCACACATTTTCCATTGCCCATTGTAATTTGCAGGCCACATCCTTACTATTGTTTGAGGGGCCTGTACACAACTCCAATCAGGGTCTTTTTACCCTTACAGTTCCTTAGCTCTACCCACAACGATCCTGCATCTTCTGATCCTACGTCACTTGTTTCTAATGATTTGATTTCATTTTTTCCCCAACATAGCCACCCCATGCCCTCAGCCTACCTGCCTGTTCTTTCGATACAATGTGTATCCTTGGACATTAAGCTCCCAGCTATAATCTTCTTTCAGCCACGATTCAGTGATGTCCATGTCATACTTGCCAATCTGTAACTGTGCTACAAGATCATCTACCTTATTCTGTATACTGCGCACATTCAAATGCAACACCTTGGAGTCCTGTATTCATCCTTCTTATTTTGTCCCCCTTTTACATTGCAACTCATCCCATTGACTAAAATTTTGCCCTATCACCAGCCTTCCCTCGCTAGCAGCCTCACAATATACTGCCTCTGTTTGTGAACTAACTACCTCATCGTCAGCCCTTCTCTCCAGTTCCCACCCCTCTGCCAAATTAGTTTAAACCCACCCAAACAACTCCAGCCAACCTGCCCAAAGGGATTTTGGTCCCCTCAGGTTCAGGTATAACCTGTCCCTTTTGCACAGGTAGTACCTTCCGGAGTAGAGATCCCAAAGATCCATAAATCTGAACTCCTGCCCCCTGCACCAGCTCCTCAACCAAATCATCCTATTCTTGCCCTCACAGATGCGTGTCACAGTCAGCAATCCAGAGATTACTACTCTGGGGATCCTGCTATTTGACTTGCTACCTAGCTCCCTAAAATCTCTCTTCAGGACTTCCTCAGTTTTCCTATCTCTGTCATTAGTGCCAATATATACCAAGACTTCTGGCTGCTCACCCTCCTCCTTGAGAATGCTGTGGTCCTGATCCTGGAACCCTGGGACCTGGAAGGTAACATACCACCTGGGTGTCTCTATATTGTGTCCACAGAATTGTCTCTGTTCCTCAAACTATAGAATCTCCTATCACTACTGCAGTCTGCTTCAGCTCCTCTTCTCCGCCACAGTGCCAGAGAGCAGTCGCTGCAGCTCCCCTCTGGTACGTCGTCCTGCTCAGGTGTCCAAAACTGTCTACTTGTTATTGAGGGGAACGGCCACAGGGGTGCTCTGCACTAGCTGTCTGTCTCCCTTTCCTCTCCTGACACTCACCCAGTTACTTGCATCCCACAACCTTGGGCTGACTACCTTCCTGTAGCTCCCGTCTATCATTTCCTCAGTCTCCCATATGAGTCAAAGGTCTTTGAGCTGTAGCTCCAGTTCTTTAAAATGTTCTGAGGAGCTGCACCTGGTGTAGATGTGGCTATCTGGGAGGCACTAACAGATGAGGAATGAGAAATAAAGAGGATGAAGAAACTTATCAGATACTTAGCTCACACAAGCCTAATAAGCCAAAGCCACTCCAACAACGGTCCAGCCACACAACGGCTTCTCCGCTTACCCTGCCTTATTTTTGCCTTTTCTAGTGAACACCTAGATAGAGTGGCCATGGAGATGTTTCCTATGGGGGGAGTCTAAGGCCAGAAAGCACAGCATCACAATGCAAGGATGTCCCTTTACAACAGAGATGAGGAGGAATTTTTTTAGCCAGAGGGTAGTGAATATGTGCAATGCAATGCACTGCCACAGACACCTGCGGAGACCAAGTAGGTAGGTACTGTATACTTAAGGCAAAGGTTGATAAGTTCTTGATTAGTAAGGATATCAAAGGTTATGGGTAGAAGGCAGGAGAACAGGGTTGAGAGGGATAATAAATCAGCATGATGGAATGGCGGAGCAAACTCGGTGGGCTGAAACACTGATTGTTTATTCATTTCCACAGATGATGCTGTCTAATGTTTTATGGTCTTATAATTTGTCACTGTGGTGTCAATTTCCATACTTTCAGATAATAAATTCTTTATTTTTCGTTTGTTTTCAGCCAGGCTTTGTGTTGGTGGAGCATATCCACATCCAAATGACACTCATTCACACGTTTGAGCCGACAACACACTCTGGAATTCTGCGTCATTCAATGCTCTTTTCAGACTGCAGCTGCCAAAAATAGATTCCATCTTCCCCTCCGAGACACTGACTCACCTGTGCCGGATATTCCTCAGCTGCTTATTAGCTGTTAATAAGTGCTGTATAAAGAAAGACTGCAGGGGAGTTCAGTCTCTCACACAAGGTCCAAATCTGTACTGAACTCCTGTCAAAATCAGTAGCCCCATTAGTGCTTTTCCCTCTTACTTTAGCTCAGGAATACAGACGTCAATGTTGTCAGTATGAAACAGTGAAGCTGTCTTTCATTGAAGATGGTGCCTGCAAAGAAAGCGACCAAGGGCAACATCCTTCAGACAGTTCAAGAAATTCAAACAAGAGACAATCTGCAGATGCTAGAAATCCAAGCAACACAACAAAATGCTGAAGGAATTCAGCAGGCCAGGCAGCATCTATGGAAAAGTGTACAGTTGATATTTTGGGCTGAGAACCTTCGGCAGCACTGGAGGAAAACAGATGAGTAGATTTAAAAGGTGGGGGAGGGGAGAGAGAAACACAAGGTGGTATGTGAGGAGGGATGAAGTACTGAGCTGGGAAGCTGTTTGGTGACAGCAACAGACAGCCATGGAAGAAACAAAAGGGGGAGGCGATGGGCAGGCAAGGACTTAAGGTGAGAGAGGGAAAAGGGGATGGGGAATGGTGAAGTGGGGGGGGCATAACCAGAAGTTCAGGAAATCGATATTCATGCCATCAGGTTGGAGGCTACCCAGACTTCCTCCACCATCTCTCGCAATTCCTTCGTCTCCGCCGCATCTGCTCTCAGGTTGAGGCTTTCCATTCCAGGATGAGGGAGATGTCCTCCTTTTTAAAAGAAAGGGGCTTCCCTTCCTCCACCATCAACTCTGCTCTCAAACGCATCTCCCCCATTTCACGCACATCTGCTCTCACTCCATCCTCCCGCCAGCCCACTAGGAATAGGGTTCCCCTGGTCCTCACCCACCACCCCATCAGCCTCTGGGTCCAACGTATTATTCTCCGTAACTTCTGCCACCTCCAATGAGATCCCACCACTAAGCACGTATTTCCCTCCCCCCTCTCTCTGCCTTCCGCAGGGATCGCTCCCTACGCGACTCCCTTGTCCATTCGTACCCCCCATCCCTCCCCACTGATCTCCCTCCTGGCACTTATCCTTGTAAGCGGAACAAGTGCTACACATGCCCTTACACTTCCTCCCTTACCACCATTCAGGGCCCCAGACAGTCCTTCCAGGTGAGGCGACACTTCACCTGTGAGTCAGCTGGGGTGATAAACTGCATCCGGTGCTCCCGATGTGGCCTTCTATGTATTGGTGAGACCCAACGCAGACTGGGAGATCATTTTGCTGAACACCTATGCTCTGTTCGCCAGAGAAAGCAGGATCTTCCAGTGGCCACACATTTTAATTCCACATACCATTCCCATTCTAATATGTCTATCCACGGCCTCCTCTACTGTAAAGATGGGGCCACACTCAGGTTGGAGGAACAACACCTTATATTCCGTCTGGGTAGCCTCCAACCTGATGGCATGAACATTGACTTCTCTAACTTGTGTTAATGCCCCACCTCCCCTTCGTACCCCATCCATTATTTATTCATATACACACATTCTTTTTCTCTCTCTCTCTCCTTTTTCTCCCTCTGTCCCTCTCACTATACCCCTTGCCCATCCTCTGGGTTCCCCCCCTCCCCCTTTTCCTTCTCCCTGGGCCTCCTGTCCCATGATCCTCTCATATCCCTTTCACCAATCACCTGTCCAGCTCTTGGCTCCATCCCTCCCCCTCCTGTCTTCTCCTATCATTTTGGATCTCCCCCTCCCCCTCCCACTTTCAAATCTCTTACTAGCTCTTCCTACAGTTAGTCCTGACGAAGGGTCTCGGCCTGAAACGTCGATTGTATCTCCTCCTAGAGATGCTGCCTGGCCTGCTGCGTTCACCAGCAACTTTGATGTGTGTTGCCAGAATATAAGGTGTGGCCTGATCGTGTCAGTAGAGCAGGCCATGGATTGACATATTGGAATAAGAATGGGAAGTGGTATGTCAGAGGGCTGCAGAGATCACAGAGGGGGAGCAGTGAGAGAGGGGTTCACTGCACTCCCGTTAAAGGGAAGATTTAAGAGAGAGAATGGGTAGAACAGACCGCGGCAACTGACACCGAACCAGGATGGCAGACTGTGGGTATTTTGGTCAATTGGAGAATTCGTGAAGATATTTCTCCGTCCGTCTTTGAACAGAACCTCTGGAACCATATCTCAGAAATAATTATCTATTGTAACATGCACAAAATGCTGGAGGAATTCAGCAGGTCATGCAGCATTAATGCAGTGGAATAAGTGGTTGCCATTTTGGACCAAAACCTGATGAAGGTTACGACCCAAAACATCAACACTTTATTCCTCTCCATGGATGCTGCCTGTCCTGCTGACTCCTTTATCAACTTGTGCGTGTTGCGTTAGTTTTCCGTCATCTGCAGAATCTCTTGTATTTACAATTATCTATACATGGAAAGGAGAACCAGCACTTGCCACATACCTAAAGTTTAAATTCCCTTCTTACCTTCTTGAGTTTGCACTGATTTCTGAATCACTGAAGCCATTTCTTGGTTTAAGGAGTTCACCTCATTCCGCAACAACTGGTTTTCAAGCCGAAGGTTCGATAGCTCTTGTGACTGATTCTCATCCTTATTCAAGAAAGTTGTGCCTCCTGCATTCCCCAATGCTTCTTCCTTTGATGGCTCTATTTGGGTACTCTGATTCACACTGGAGCTTTCCGACCTTTCTGAATCTTTTAAAATAACAATTAATAAATCAATCTAATAGTATACATGGAAATTCAGTTTACAATTCAAAGTTTTCCAATATTTATACAAATAAATTGTAAGTCAATGATTTGCCTGTCGGCAGTTGTTGTGATGAGGAACAGGCCCTTCCAGGCCGTCACCTCAGCAACACCCCACAACCCCGCTTCAACCCAGATCTAATCACCGGACAATTTACAATGACCCAGCATATCTTTGGATTGTGGGAGGAAACCGGAACATCCAGGAAAAATCATGGGAAGGACGTACAGAGACTCCCTACAGGGAATGCTGGAATTTGACTCTGAACTACAACATCCTGAGCTGTAATAGCATAGCACTAACCGTTATTTGCTATTACCACTTCAAAATCTGTTTCAGTGAATCAGTTTACTAAAGTTCCAGTACAAAATATTTATGATAGATTCTTCAGGATTTTACGTGTACAGCATTCCTTATTAGGATTGCAGATCAGTAGTTTCGGAAGCCTTCGTGACTAAATAATCGTATTGACAGAATTCATTTTAACGATCAAAAATTGTATGCAACTCCAATTTGGGTTAGTTGACCTTTGTGCCCATTGGCCCAACATGGTGCCTAGTTCAAGGAGGCCCACTGGTTAGAAACATAGAAAACCTACAGCACAATACAGGCTCTTCGGTCCACAAAGCTGTGCCAAACATGTCCCTACCTTAGAAATTACTAGGGTTACCCATAGCACTCTATTTTTCTAAGCTCCACGTACCTATCCAACAGTCTCTTATAAGACCCTAGGGAATTGAGTACAAGAGCAAGGAAATCCTTTTGCATTTGTACAGGCCCCTGGTGAGACCACACCTGGAGTATTGTGTGCAGTTTTGGTCTCCAGGGTTAAGGAAGGACATCCTGGCTGTGGAAGAGGTGCAGCATAGGTTCATTCCTGGGATGTCCGGACTGTCTTACGCAGAGAGGTTAGAGAGACTGGGCTTGTACATGCTGGAATCAAGGAGATTGAGGGGGGATCTGATTGAGACATATAAGATTATTAAGGGATTGGACAAGATAGAGGCAGGAAATATGTTCCAGATGCTGGGAGAGTCCAGTACCAGAGGGCATAGTTTAAGAATAAGGGGTAGGTCATTTAGGACAGAGTTGAGGTGGAACTTCTTCTCCCAGAGAGTTGTGGAGGTGTGGAACGCGCTGCCTCAGAAGGCAGTGGAGGCCAATTCTCTGGATGCTTTCAAGAAGGAGCTAGATAGGTATCATATGGATAGGGGAATCAAGGGTTATGGGGACAAGGCAGGGGACAAGGCAGGAACCGGGTATTGATAGTAGATAATCAGCCATGATCTCAGAATGGCGGTGCAGGCTCGAAGGGCCGAATGGTCTATTGTATCCGCCTCCACCATCGTTGCTGGCAGCCCATTCCACGCACTCACCACTCTGAGTAAAAAAACTTACCCCTGACATCTCCTCTGTACGTGCTCCCCAGCACCTTAAACCTGTGCCCTCTTATGGCAACCATTTCAGCCCTGGGAAAAAGCTTCTGACTATCCATACGATCAATCCCTCTCATCACCTTATACACCTCTATCAGGTCACATCTCATCCTTTGTCGCTCCAAGGAGAAAAGGCCAAGTTCACTCAAACTGTTTTCATAAGGCATGCTCCCCAATCCAGGCATCATCCTTGTAAATCTCCTCTGCACCCTTTCTATGGTTTCCACATCCTTCCTGTAGTGAGGTGACCAGAACTGAGCACAGTACTCCAAGTGGGGTCTGACCAGGGTCCTATATAACTGCAACATTACATTTCCACTCCTAAGTTCAATTCCACGACTGATGCAGGCCAATACACCATATGCCTTCTTAACCAGAGTCAACCTGCGCAGCTGTTTTGAGCGTCCTATGGACTCGGACCCCAAGATCTCTCTGATCCTCCACGCTGCCAAGAGTTTTACCATTAATAATACATTATGGTTGTAATGAAAAAATCTCAAATTATTTTCCTCCACTGCACAACTAGAAAATAAATCCACACTCTAATATGCAAATCCATCTATTTTTGAAGTGTCAAGATCCAGCAAAAGAAAAGAATATTTCTGGCATAAATCAAGTAGTGTGTAGATTGTATATCGGTCACCCGGAACAGCACAGTCAATAATTTCTTCTACTCTGCTTTATTTCTATGGCAACAGATTCTAAATGTATTACTACCAATTTCAAGAGAAAACATTTCTCTGTCCATTATCAGAACTTCTCCTGCAGCCTCCCATCTGATTTGAAAACCTACTCCAAGCTCAAGCAAGATTCACTCTTGCATTACCAGTTCTTCTGCCACTCTCTATCCACTCCCTCGCCAAACTTCACAATGCTCGAGATTCCTATTTTCATGTTGTTTTTCCTAACTACATTCCATAAGACCATAATATATAGGAGCAGAATTCGGCCATTTGGCCCATCATATCTGCTCCACCATTTCACCATGGCTGATCCATTTTTCCTCTCAGTCCCAATCTCTAGCCTTCATTCTGTATCCCTTCATGCCCTGACTAATCAAGAATTTATCAACCTCTGCCTTAAATATACATAAAAACTTGGCCTCCACAGCTGCCAGTGGCAAAAAAAATCCAGATTCACCACTCATTGATTAAAGAAATTTCTCCTCATCCCTGTCCTAAGAGGACGCCCCTCTATTCTGAGGCGGTGACCTCTGGTCTTAGACTCTCCCACCACAGGGAATATCCTCTCCACAACCACTCTATCAAGACCCTTCACCATTCGATAGGTTTCAATTAGGTTGAAACTCCTCATCCTTCTGAATTCCAGTGAATACAGGCTCAGAGCCATCAAACATTCTTCATATGTCAAGCCATTCACTCCTGGAATCATCTTCATGAACGTCCTTTGAACCCTCTCCAGTTTCAGCACATCCTTTCTAAGATGAGGGGCCCAAAATTGTGCACAATACTCCATGTGAGACCTCATCAATGCTTTATAAAGTCTCAACTTTATATTTTTGTCCTCTTGAAATTAATGTTAACATTGCATTTACCTTCTTCACCACTGACTCAACCTGCAAACTCCCAAGTCCCTTTGCACCCCAGTTTTGTATTTTCTCTCCATTTAGAAAATAGTCAACCCTTTCATTTCTTCTACAAAGTGCATGATCATACACTTTCCTGACACTATATTCCATCTGCCGCTTCTTTGCCCATTCTCCTAATCTGTCTAATCCTTCCGTAGCCTCTCTACTTCCTCAAAACTACCTGCCCCTGCACCTTTCTTTGTATTGTCTGTAAACTTTGCAAAAAAGCAATCAATTCCATCATCCAAATCATTGACATATAATGTAAAAAGAATCGGTCTCAACACAGACCCCTGTGGAACACCACTAGTCACTGGCAGCCAACCAGAAAAGGCTCCCTTTATTCCCACTCTTTGTCTCCTGCCAATCAGCCGCTGCTTTATCCATGCTAGAATCTTTCCTGTAATACCATGGCCTCGTAGCTTATTAAGCAGCCTCATGTGTGGTACCTTGTCAAAGGCCTTCTGAAAATCCAAGTACACATCAACTGATTCTCCTTTGTTACTTCTCTATCTTACTTGTTATTTCTTCAAAGAATTCCAACAGATTTGTCAGGCAAGATTTTCCCTTGAGGAAAGCATGCTGACTATGGCCTATTTAGTCATGTGCCACAAAGCACCAGAAACCACATCCTTAACAATCAACTCCAACATTTTCCCAGATCAATGAAGTCAGACTCACAGGCCTAAAATTTCCTTTCTTCTGCCTCTCTCTCTCTCTCGAAGACTGAAGTGACATTTGCAATTTTCCAGTCTTCCAGAACCATTCCAAAATCCAGTGATTCTTGAAAGATCATTACTAACACCTCCACAATCTCTTCAGCCATCTCTTTCAGAACTCTGGTGTAGACACCATCTGGCCGGGTGACTTATCTATAGACCATAAGACATAGGAGCAGAATTAGGCCATCTGGCCCATCCAGTCTGCTCCGCCATTCAATCATGGCTGATCCTTTTTTTCCTCTCCTCAACCCAGTTCCTGGCCTTCTCCCTGTAACCTTTGATGCCATGTCCAAAGGTTAATCTCTGCCTTAAGTACACCCAATGACCTGTCCTGCACAGCTGCATGTAGAACAAATTCCACAAATTCACCACCTTTTCAATGGGCGCCCCTCTATCCTGAGGCTGTGCCCTCTTGTCCAAGACTCTCCCACCATGGGAAACATTCTTTCCACATCCACTCTGTCTAGGCCTTTCAACATTTAAAAGGTTTTTGATGGTGATACTTTGAACAATATCCTAATCTCTGAAATTCTACTTACTTCCTTTCTTTCTGTCTTTCTTTCAGAATACAGTGGGCAACAGGCCCTTCTCTCCCTATGAGCCACACTGCCCATCTATTTAACCCTCACCAAATCACAGGACAATTTACAATGACCAATTAACCTACTAACAGGTTTGACTTTGGACTGTGGGAGGAAACTGGAGCCCCTGGAGGAAACCCACACACGCTCCCAGGAACATGGGGTGCTACCATGGTGCCCCACACAGTAATGAGAAGAAATTTTCGAATGAAAGAAGGACACTACCATGGCTGACAAGTGAAGTCAGAGCCAAAGTAAAAGCAAAAGAGAGGGTATACAAGGAAGCCAGAGCTGGTGGGAAGATAGAGGATTGGGAAGCTTTTAAAAACTTGCAGACAGAAACTGAGAAGGTCATTAGATGAATTATGAAATGAAGCTGGCAACCAATATCAAAGAAGGGTTGTATTCCCTGGAGTTCAGGAGAATGAGGGGGGATCTCATAGAAACATTCCAAATGTTAAAAGGCCTGAACAGATTAGATACGGCAAAGTTATTTCCCATGGTAGGGGAATCTAGGACAAGAGGGCGCGACTTCAGAATTGAAGGACATTCATTTAGAACAGAGGTGCGGAGAAATTACTTTAGTCAGAGTGTGGTAAATCTGTGGAACTTGTTGCCATGAGTGACTGTGGAGGCCAAGTCATTGGGTGTATTTAAGGTAGAGATAGATAGGTTCCTGATTAGCCAGGGCATCAAAGGGTATGGAGAGAAGGCAGGGGAGTGGGGATGACTGGAAGAATTGGATCAGCCCATGATTGAATAGCGGAGCAGACTCGATGGGCCAAATGGCCTACTTCTGCTCCTATATCTTATGGTCACACTGTATTCTACTTCCAGATTCAAGATTGTTTAACCTCATTTCCAGTAAACAAATGTCAATAACAAAATAATTGTTACTCCAGATCCGATGCAGCACAAAAGGTAAAGAACAGAATCAGATTCTGCCGAACAACCCTACAGCTTAGAAAAGTAACTGTTCCTGAGTCTGGTGGCCCTGGTGTGGATACCACACAGCCTCCTCCCTGATGAGAGTGGCACAAACAGTCCACGAGCAGGGTAGGTGAGGTGCCCATGATGTGACTGGCCCTTTTCCAGCATCTTTCTCTATAACTGTCCTCAGTGCTTGGCTGGTGCCTGGTGATGTCTTAACCATTGGCTGCAGTGCAGCCTGTACACTAATCAGAGATGTGGCTTGTTAGAATGCACTTTCGTCCTTAAACCCGAGCCCTCTCCCCACCAGGGAGCCAGGTTCATCCCACATCACCAGTTTAATACTACCCGCGGCAGCCCACAAGAGACATCCCCAACCCTAATCCTAACTTCCAATGGACCAACTAAACCGGACAGCACCCCAAATAAACCAAGCCACACCCTCACAAAGGGCTTATGTAACACCAGGCCCCACCATCCCCTCTCACATCCCCAGTCCTCAGCCCTACCCCTAAACCTAACATCTCCAACACACCCCCATAAACCCAAGCCCTCTTCTCCCCCCCCCCCCCCCGGGGGCCAAATTCACCCAACATCACCAGCAGTTCAGTTCCTCTTTCAAACATCCCCCTCCCCCACACTGTCAATTCCCACCCCACCTTCCTTCAGCGTGAAACCTCCACCCCTAGTTGGCAATCAGTGGTGAGCATGTGGTCCAAAGGAATGTGAAGCAGTACATTTGGCATCAGCTTGGCTGCAGGAGCTGCCGGGAGGTGACGTGATACGTCATCCAACCGCCTTAGGGGCTCCACTCTGGATTTGTGTAGGGTTTACTCCTTAGCCTTCTCTTCTCCCGAAGACACCCACAAGGCAGTGGGATCCGTAACCCTGGATAGGGGCCCATACCGGGTACTGTCAGCTGGAGCCAGCTGAGCCCAGGACTCGTGTACGGCAGGGTCGTCACGCCCTGTATAGTGACATATGGAGCCACTACCCACTACCTACACTATTTAAGCCTGGCCTAATCACTGTCCTGTGATTAGGCCAGGCTTAAACAGGCGGGTTGCTGCACGGTACGATTCAGTGGACTCGAAGGAGCTCTTCTTTGCTGTATCTCTAAAGAAAATACATCCATAAAACGTTCTATCTGCATAACTGAAATTGTGTATAGAAAATTAGTAAACAATAATTTGTTTTCATTGAAACTTTTTCTTACCATATCCAGAAGCAGAACTGTCCTTGATAAAGCTCTCCTCAGCCGTCTTACTATTGGTGCCCAATTTTACTGAACTGTGACTAGAAGTCCGAGAATGAGTCTTTGGTGTGGTAGGCTTTGCTACCTCTTGCTTAGTGTCCACCTTTCCATTTAATAATTTTTCTGAACTATTTAGGAAATCAAAAAGTTGGTCATCATTAGGCTCATTCCGTTTTGGTCGCACGAACTGCACCGAGGGCCTGCTTTGAGAAGAGCTTGCAGGCACACCAGCCGAGGTGTCAACATTCGATGGTGATGATACATTAGAAACTCCAGCCAAAAGGGTGGCCTTCTGTCTCTTAATGTTACTGGCAGCGGAGGAGACATAATCAGGGCTTGTGTGGATCTGCTGATCAGATTTACGATTCAGCTGGTTCAGGGCCGAATACTGGCTCTGAGAAGTAGCTCCGTCGCTACCGCTGTGCGGGTGTGTGGCTGTGGCTGTGGCGGCATTATGGGGTGCATTCTGCAGTGCAGCCGCAGCCCCCTGGTCCACTTTGTTCAGGAAGTTTTCCGCCTTCCCTGCCAAATCAGCAAACCATGACATTCTGAACTGAGATCAAAGATTTATAACATGACCTGATAACAAAAGAACAAAAAGCACATCTTAGTCCACAAACTGACAATCCACACACACCTTAATTAGTTGATATGAAACAAAGCTGGTGGCCAAACATTTTAATTCCGATTCCCATTCTCATTTCCAAAGCCTTCTCTCGTGCCACCCTCAGGGTGGAGGAGCAACAGCTTATATTCCATCTGGGTACCTTCCAACTTGATGGCATGATTACTGACTACTCTTCCAGTAAACAAATGCAACCCCTCTCACCATATTCCCCACTCAGGGCAGTATGTGGAGATGTGTAAGCACTCTGATAATAAATTTTAGATTTAATACATTATTTGTTACTGAGTTCAATGATAGTTTGCCTTTTTTATGCCTTTTTAACTACTTCCATGAAACCTCTGCTAATTGAGGCAGCCACTGAATTGGGCCAAAATATACTGGTCCCGACTGGTCCCAATTAACGGGAATGCACTGTATAATAAATCGACAAATAGGACCATTTCATATTTTAGCTCTTCTCACCTTCCTATCATTTCCCCCTGGGTCCTGCAGCTGTACAGGGCCCTGGTGACACCACACCTGGAGTACCGTGCGCAGTTTTGGTCTCCAAATTTGAAGAAGGGCATTCTTGCTATTGAGGGAGTGCAGAGTAGGTTCACAAGGTTAATTCCCGGGATGGCGGGACTATCATATGTCGAAAGATTGGAGCGACTGGGCTTGCATACTCTGGAATTTAGAAGGCTGAGAGGGGATCTTATTGAAACATATAAGATTATTAAGGGATTGGACACACTGGAGGCAGGAAGCATGTTCCTGCTGATGGGTCCAGAACCAGAGGCCACAGTTTAAGAATAAGGGGTAGGCCATTTAGAACGGAGTTGAGGAAAAACTTTTTCACCCAGAGAGTCGTGGATGTATGGAATGCTTTGCCCCAGAAGGCAGTGGAGGCCAAGTCTCTGGATGCTTTCTTGAAAGAGATGGATAGAGCTCTTAAAGATAGCGGAATCAAATGTTATGGGGATAAGGCAGGAACTGGATACTGATTGTGGATGATCAGCCATGATCACAGTGAATGGCAGTGCTGGCTCGAAGGGCTGAATAGCCTACTCCTGCACCTATTGTCTATTGTCCTGGGTCCTTCCCTCGCTCCCCTTCTATCAGATTCTTTCTTCTCCAGCCCGTTACCTTTCCCACCCACCTGGCTTCACGTAGCACCTTTCAGCAAGCCTCTTTCGCTTCCTCCCCCCCTTCTTGCAGGCGTATTCAATAAATCCAATAACCATAATAGAATCAATGAAAGACCACACCAACAGGGCGGACAATGTGTGCAAAAAAACAACAAACTGTGCATTTACAAGAAGAAAGATTAGAAAAACAGTAATACCAAAGAAAGAAACAATAAATATTGAGAACACGAGATGACGAATCCTTGAAACTGAGTCCAGAGTTTACGGGAAAAACCAGTGTCCGGGTGAGTGAAGTTATCCCCTTTGGTTGAGGGGTAGTAACTGTTCCTGAACTTGCTGGTGTGAGTCCTGAGTCTCCTGTACCTCCTTCCTGATGGCAGCAATGAGAGGCGATAATTGCATCCTCCAAATCTTGATTTTCATTGTAATATTCAAAATGATTTTCGATACCTTTAAATTCTTCATAGCTTAAAAACAACAGAAGGCAACTAAAAAAGCCATGGGGGTGGGGGGGGGGGGAGATGAAAAATGAAGGCAAGATAGCCAATATCAAAAAGGATACCAAACATTTTTTGAGATATTTCAAGAGTAAAAGAGGTGAGAGTATACATTGGACCACTGGAAAATAAATCAGAATCAGGCTTATTATCACCGGCATGTGACGTAAAATTTGTTAACTTAGCAGCAGCAGTTCAATGCAATACATAATCTAACAGAGAGAGAAAAAAAAACAAATAATTTTTTTTTAAGTAAATCAATTATGTATATTGAATAGATTTTTTTAAAACATGCAAAAACAGAAATACTGTATATTAAAAAAAAGTGAGGGAGTGTCCAAAGATTCAATGTCCATTTAGGAACGGGATGGCAGAGGGGAAGAAGCTGTTCCTGAATCGCTGAGTGTGTGCCTTCAGGCTTCTGTATCTCCTACCTGGTGGTAACAGTGAGAAAAGGCCATGCTCTGAGTGCTGGAGGTCCTTAATAATGGACGCTGCCTTTCTGAGACACCACTCCCTAAAGATGTCCTGGGTAATTTGTAGACTAGTACCCAAGATGGAGCTGACTAGATTTACAACCTTCTGCAGCTTCTTTCGGTCCTGTGCAGTAGCCCCTCCATACCAGACAGTGATGCAGCCTGTCAGAACGCTCTCCACGGTAGAGGTTTTGAGTAGATTTGCTGACATGCCAAATCTCTTCAACCTCCTAATAAAGTCTAGCCACTGTCTTGCCTTCTTTATAACTACATCGATATGTTGGGACCAGGTTAGGTCCTCAGAGATCTTAACACCCAGGAACTTGAAACTGCTCACTCTCTCCACTTCTGATCCCTCTATGAGGATTGGTATGTGTTCCTTCGTCTTACCCTTCCTGAAGTCCACAATTAGCTCTTTCGTCTACCGGGCGATAGATACTATGGCAGCCACATTATTCTTCTTCTCACTGGTATAATTGTTGCCTTTTTAAAGCAAGTGGGAACTTCCGCCCGTAGCAGTGAGAAGTTGAAAATGTCCTGAAGAGTTTATTTTAGGTATATATTCTTTGTCATACTGCAAAACGTTGAGCTGCTAAACTGTGTTTCATTGCTCCACAACAATGACAATAAAGATATTCTTATTCTTAATACTCCCGCTAGTTGGTTGGCACTGGTTTTCAGAGCCTTACCAGGTACTCCATCGGGACTTTACGCCTTGCGAAGGTTCACTCTTTAAAGACAGCCTAACATCGGCCTCTGAGACAGAGATCACAGGGTCATCAGGTGCAGCAGGGATCTTCACAGCTGTAGTTATATTCTCCCTTTCAAAGCGTGCATAGAATACATTGAGTTCATCTGGTAGTGAAGCATCACTGCCATTCATGCTGTTGGGTTTCGCTTTGTAGGAAGTAATGATGCTGGAGAGGTAGTAATGGGAGATAAGGATTGGCAGATAAACTGAATAAGTATTTTGCATCAGTTTTCACTGTGGAAGACTGTGGCAGCCTGCTGGAACTCCAGAGTGTCAGGGGTTAGAAGTGTATGAAATTGCCATTACTGGAGAGAAGGTTCTTGGGAAACTGAAAGGTCTGAAGATAGATAAATGACCTGGACTAAATGGTCTACACCCCAGAGTCCTGAAACTGGTGACCGAAGAGACGGTGGAGGCATATTAATGATCTTTCAAGAATCAATTGACTCTGGCATAGCTCCAGAGGACTGGAAAATTGCAAATGTCACTCCACTCTTCAAAAAGGGAGGAAGCAAAAGAAAGGAAATTATAGACCAGTTAGCCTGACCTCAGTGGTTGGGAAGATATTGGAGTTGATTATTAAGAATAAAGGTTTGGGGTACTTGTGATGAAGTTTAAGGGAATGGGGGATTCTCAAGATTCCTGTAAACAATGGATTCGGAACTGACTATGTCTGTGACTGCAGTGTGTTTGAATAATGTCTCACAGCTGCCTTCTTTGGAGCAAGATGATTAAAGTTCGCCCAGATCCACATAGATGTCTCTGGGCTTTTCACACCTTTTGATTTTGACAAAAAGCAGTACCTAATGGAAATTAGACAGAACATTCCTTTCTTAATTAAAGCATAAATTTGACGGATGTTCTTATCTTTGTAATTAAGTTGTGGCTCCAGCAAACCAGGTAGGACATTTCTTTCTTTAATTAAGGTGGCTGGAGTGTCCAACAAATTGATTGTACTTTTGTATCAATAGTCCATTGACTTGGCCGGAATGGTTATCAAACTGATTGTTCTCTGTATCAATAGTCTATTGACTTGGCCGGAATGGTTATCAAACTGATTGCATGAACATTGACTTCTCTAACTTCCGCTAAGGCCCCACCTCCCCCTCGTACCCCATCTGTTACTCATTTTTATGCACACATTCTTTCTCTCACTCTCCTTTTTCTCCCTCTGTCCCTCTGAATATACCTCTTGCCCATCCTCTGGGTCACCCCCCCCGTCTTTCTTCCCAGACCTCCTGTCCCATGATCCTCTCGTATCCCCTTTTGCCTATCACCTGTCCAGCTCTCGGCTCTATCCCTCCCCCTCCTGTCTTCTCCTATCATTTTGGATATTCCCCTCCCCCTCCTACTTTCAAATCCCTTACTCACTCTTCCTTCAGTTAGTCCTGACGAAGGGTCTCGGCCTGAAACGTCGACTGCACCTCTTCCTATAGATGCTGCTTGGCCTGCTGCGTTCACCAGCAACTTTGATGTGTGTTGATTGAATTTCCAGCATCTGCAGAATTCCTGTTGTTTGCGATCAAACTGATTGTTCTCTGAATCAATAGTCCACTGACTTGACCGGAATGGTTATCAAACTGATTGTTCTTTTGTATTGGTGGCCTTATAACTTCTGACAATTCGGACATTGGGCAGTGAACTTGTAGAACCGCCGGGGAGATGAGAAAGGGTCTCTCCCGGATGTCGGGTCCAAGTTCACTCGCCAGCTGAGCTCGAAGAAATAAACAGGTGAAAAGATAAGTAATGATCTTTTTGTGCTGTTGTTATTTGATCCAGCAAAGTTACGTTTACACTTGGAGGCAGATGATAAAATATGCCAAAGTCAGCATGGTTTCCTTAAAGGAAAATATTGCCTAACAATTCTGTTGGAATTCTTTGAAATAACAAGCAGGATAGACAAAGAAGAAACAGTTGAAGTTGTGTACTTGATTTTTAGAAGGTCTTTGACAAGGTGCCACACATGAGGCTGCTTAACAAGATAACAGCCCATGGTATTACAGGGAAGATTCTAGCGTGGATAAAACACTGGCTGATTGGCAGGAGACAAAGACTGGGAATAAAGGGAGCTTTTTCAGGTTGACTGTCGGTAACCAGTGATGTTCCACAGAGGGTCTGTGTTGGGACTGCTTCTTTTTATGTTATATGTCAATGATATTGATGACAAAATTGATGGCTTTATGGCCAAGTTTGCAGATGATACAAAGATAGGTGGAGAGACAGGTAGTGTTGAGGAAGCAAGGGGGCTGCAGAAGGATTTTGACAGATTAGGAGAATGGCAGGAAGTGTATGGTCATGCACTTTGGTAGAAGGAATAAAAGTATAGAATATTTCCCGAACGGGGAAAATATTCAAAAATCTGAGGTGCAAAGGTTAACTTGCAGGTTGAATTGGTAGAAAGGAAGGCAAATGTAATGTTAGCATTCATTTCGAAAGGACTAGAATATATAAAGCTTTGGTCAGCCTACATGGAGTACTGGGCTCCTTATCTGAGAAACGATATGCTGACATTGGAGGGAGTTCAGAGGAGATTCATGAGAATGATTACAGGAATGAAAGGGTTATCATATGAGGAGCTTTTGATGGCTCTGCACCTGTACTCACTGGAATTTAGAATGTGAGGGGGAGCTCATTGAAACCTATCAAATGTTGAAAGGCCTCGACAGAGTGGATATGGAGAGGATGTTTCTTATAGTGGGGAGTCTCGGACCAGAGGGCACAGCCTCAGAATGGAGAGACATCCACTTAGAATGGAGATGACAAAGGATTTCTTTAGCGGGAGGCTGATGAACCGATGGAATTTCTTGCCATAGGCAGCTGTGGAGTCCAAGTCATTGGCTGTATTTAAGGGAGAGGTTCATAGGTTCTTGATTAATCAGGGTGTGAAAGTTTACGAGGAGAAGGCAGGAGACTGGGGTTGAGAAGGATGCAGAGCAGCCATGATGGGCCAAATGGCCTAATTCTCCTTCTATGTCTTATGGTGTTGTAGCTTCTAACTTGAAAAGCAGAGAAATTTTTCATTCACCCCCGGCCGTTTCTGGCATCTCCAAGCCTGAATGCTTGAAACCACACTGCACAGAACAGATCTGAATTGTCTTACCGCTTATTTCCCGCCAACTGTCAGTGACAAAATTCACTGCTTTTTGAGCACAAACATACACTATTTAAAAACTGTTTGCTTGAAGCACTGAGTGCTAATGACCATGCAAGTGCACATGACTGATGTTTGTTAGAAATTCCTTGGCAACAGTCTCCTGCCCCAATGAAGTGACATAGTGTTACAAATAAACAAAGAGAATCCCGGCAATTTTCTCCGTTAGCCCCTCACCTCTACTGAAAAAAAACATCAGGATTCGGTTTAATGTCACCACATATATCATGAAATTTGTTTTTCCGCAGTACATTGCAATAAACAACGATAAATTACAAAAATATAATGTACATTCAAGAAATTAAATAAGTTGTGCAAAAAGAGAGCAAAAGAAGAAAAAATATTGAGGAAATGTACACGGGTTCATTGTCCGTTCAGAAATCTGATGGCGGGAGGACTGAGGTAGGGTACACGGGTTCACTGTCCGTTCAGAAATCTGATGGCGGGGGGACTGAGGTAGTGTACACGGGTTCATTGTCCGTTCAGAAATCTGATGGCGGGAGGACTGAGGTAGGGTACACGGGTTCATTGTCCGTTCAGAAATCTGATGGCGGGAGGACTGAGGTAGGGTACACGGGTTCACTGTCCGTTCAGAAATCTGATGGCGGGGGGACTGAGGTAGTGTACACGGGTTCATTGTCCATTCAGAAATCTAATGGTGGAGGAGGAGAAGAAGCTGTTGCTGAAATGTTGAGTGTGTGCCTTCAGGGCATGTGCTAGATGATGGGCCACCTCTGAGGCACCACCTTTCGAAGGCATCCTTTATGCTGGGGAGGCCAGTGCCCACAGCAGAGGTGGAACACTTCAGATGCAGCTTTCTAAGATTAACCAACTGACCCATATCCAACTTCCCATTTTTTAAATCACCAGCAAACAATGAAATAAAACACGCTAAAGTGGTGCAGAAAGGTGCTGTTGCAATAAATCACATAACATTAGTAAACAATGACCAGTAGTTCCAACACACACAATAGCTTCGTCTTAAGGCAGTAATCATTGGAGGATCAGAGATGGAGTGGGTCAGTAACTTTAAATTCCTGGGTGTCACTATCTCAGAGGACCCGTCCTGGACCCATCATATAAACGCAATTGCAAAGCAAGCACGACAGCACCTCTGTTTCCTTAGGAGTCATAAGGAAATTTGGCATGACATCAAAAACCTTGGTAAACCTATAGATGTGTGGCGGAAAGTGTGCTGACTGGCTGCATTACAGCCTGGTGTGGGAACACCAATGCTTTTGAAAGGGAAATCCAACAAAAGGTGGTGGATTCGGCCCAGTACAACCTTTCCAAACATTGAGCATATCTACATGAAACACCATGTAGTAAAGAAACATTCAGCATCACAGATCCTCAGCACCCAAGCCATGCTCTTTTCTTGCTGGTAGAAGGTACAAGGAAAGGAAAAGGAAATTGCCTTTTAAACTCACAGAGAGCAGAGGCCATTAGCTTTTTGCTGTTGATGTTTCTGTAGCAGGCAATTTCTTTTTTACGAGGTCGAGTTGCTAGCTCGATGCTCAACGCAGCACCAATGGAAAGCATGCCTGGGCAACCGGCTGGGTTCAAACTCGGGAGCCTTCACTCCAAAGTCCGGTGCTGATGCCACTACGCCACCAGCCAGCCAGGTAGAAGGTACAAGAGACCCAAAATTCGCACCACCTGGTTCAAGAACAGTTACTACCCCACAACCAGCAGGCTCTTAAACAAAAGAGGATAATGACACTCATATACTGAGATGTTCCCACAACCAATGATCTCACCTTAAGGACTCTATCTTGTTATTTCGTTCTCTCGTTATTTATTGCTATTTATTTATGTTTGCATTTGCAGTGTGTTGTCTTCTATGGTCTTGCTCTTTCATTAATCCTGTTCACAGTTTCTGTTCTATAGATTTACTGAGCATGCCCACAGGAAAACGAATATTAGAGTTCCATGTGGTGACATGTATGTACTCTGATATTAAATTTTACTTTGAACTTTTGAACTTTGAGAACACTTCATAAGACCATAAGACATAAAGCAGAATTAGGCCATTCAGCCCATCAAGTCTGTTCCACCATTCCATCATGGCTGATCCTGGATCCCACTCAACCCCATACTCCTGCCTTCTTGCCATATCCCTTGATGCCCTGACTGACCAGGAAACGATCAACTTCCATCTTAAATATACCCACGGACTTGGCCTCCAGCAATCTGTGACAGAGCATTCCACAGATTTACTACTCTTTGGCTGAAAAAAAATTCCTCCTTACCTCTGTTCTAAAGGGTCACCCCTCAATTTTCAGGCTGTCCCCTCTAGTTCTGGATACCCCCACCATAGGAAACATCCTCTCCATATCCAGCCTGTCTAGTTCTTTCTATATTCAGTAGATTTCAAAGAGATCACACCATATTCTAAATTCCAGTGAGTACAGGCTCCAAGCTGCCAAACGCTCCTCACATGCTAACCCCTTCATTCCCGGAATCATCCTCGTGAACCTCCTGTGGACTCTCTCCAAAGACAACACATCCTGAGATATGGGGCCCAAAACCGTTGACAACACTCCAAGTGTGTCCAGACTAGTGTCTTATAAAGGCTCAGCGTTATCTCATCTCTCTTATATTCTATTCCCCTTGAAATAAATGCCAACATTGCTTTAGCCTTCTTTACCCCAGACTCAACCTGTAAATTAGCATTCGGGAGTCCTGCACAAGGATTCCCAAGTTCTTCTATACCTCGAATATTTGAATTTTCTCCCGTTTTAGATAATAGACCACACTATTTTTCCTTTTAGCAAAATGCATTATGGTACATTACCCAACACTAGTCCATCTGCCAGTTTTTGTTCATTTCTCCAATTTGTCCAATTCCTGCTGCAATTGCATTGCTTCCTCAGTACTACCTACCCCTCCATCTGCCTTCATATCATCTGCAAACTTTGCCACAAAGCCATCAATTCCATTATCTAAATCATTGACAAACAATGTGAAAAGTAGCAGTCCCAATACCGACCCCTGAGTCACTGGCTGCCAACCAGAAAAGGTCCCTTTTATTCTCACTCACTGCCTCCTGCCTGTCATCCATTCCTCTATCCAGCATCTTTCCTGTTACCCCATAGGATTTTATCTTGTTAAGCAGCCTCATGTGTGGCACCTTATCAAATGCCTTCTGAAAATCCAAGTAAATGACATCCACTGCCTCTCCTTTGTCCACCCTGCTTGTTACTTCCTCGAAGAACCCTAACAAATTTGTTGGGCAAGATTTCCCTTTACTGAAACCATGCTGACTTTGCCTTATTTTATCATCCGTCCACAAGCACCCCAGAACCTTATCCTTAATAATAGACTCCACCATTTTCCCAACCATTGAGGTTACGCTAAGGCTGTCTACAAGAAGGGTCAGAGCCGTCTCTATTTCCTGAGGAGACTGAGGTCCTTTAACATCTGCCGGACGATGCTGAGGATGTTCTACGAGTCTGTGGTGGCCAGTGCTATCATGTTTGCTGTTGTGTGCTGGGGCAGCAGGCTGAGGGTAACAGACACCAAGAGAATCAACAAACTCATCCGTAAGGCCAGTGATGTTGTGGGGATGGAACTGGACTCTCTGACGGTGGTGTCTGAAAAGAGGATGCTGTCTAAGTTGCATGCCATCTTGGTCAATGTCTCCCATCCACTACATAATGGACTGGGTGGGCACAGGGGTACATTCAGCCAGAGACTCATTCCACCAAGATGCAGCACAGAGCGTCGTAGGAAGTCATTCCTGCCTGTGGCCATCAAACTTTACAACTCCTCCCTTGGAGGGTCAGACATCCTGAGCCAATAGGCTGGTCCTGGACTTGTTTCATAATTTACTGGCATAATTTACATATTTACATAGGGGGACCAATATCCTGGCAGGGAGATTAGCGGGGGCTACTGAGGTGACTTTAAACTGGAACGGTTGGGGGGTGGGAATCAAATTAAAGAGGCTAGGCGTGAGGAGGTTAGTTCACAACAGAGGGATGGGAACCAGTGCAGAGAGACAGAGGGGTGTAAAGTGAGGGTAGAAGCAAAAGGTACAAAGGAGAAAAGTAAAAGTGGCAGGCTGACAAATCCAGGGCAAGCATTAAAAAGGGCCACTTTTCAACATAAGTGAACCAAATTGGTAAAGGTGCTGAGGAAGAGGATTTCTTGGAATGTATGCGGGATGGTTTTTTGAACCAACATGTTGAGGAACCAACTAGAGAGCAGGCTATTCTGGACTGGGTTTTGAGCAATGAGGAAGGGTTAATTAGCGATCTTATCGTGAGAGGCCCCTTGGGTAAGAGTGACCATAATATGGTGGAATTCTTCATTAAGATAGAGAGTGACATAGTTAATTCAGAAACAAAGGTTCTAAACTTAAAGAGGGGTAACTTTGAAGGTATGAGACGTGAATTAGCTAAGATAGACTGGCAAATGACACTTAAAGGATTGACGGTGGATATGCAATGGCAAGCATTTAAAGGTTGCATGGATGAACTACAACAATTGTTCATCCCAGTTTGGCAAAAGAATAAATCAAGGAAGGCAGTGCACCCGTGGCTGACAAGAGAAATTAGGGATAGTATCAATTCCAAAGAAGAAGTATACAAATTAGCCAGAGAAAGTGGCTCACCTGAGGACTGGGAGAAATTCAAAGTTCAGCAGAGGAGGACAAAGGGCTTAGTTAGGAAGGGGAAAAAAGATTATGAGAGAAAACTGGCAGGGAACATAAAAACAGACTGTAAAAGCTTTTATAGATATGTAAAAAGGAAAAGACTGGTAAAGACAAATGTAGGTCCCCTGCAGACAGAAACAGGTGAATTGATTATGGGGAGCAAGGACATGGCAGACCAATTGAATAATTACTTTGGTTCTGTCTTCACTAAGGAGGACATAAATAATCTCCCAGAAATAGTAAGGGACAGAGGGTCCAGTGAGATGGAGGAACTGAGCGAAATACATGTTAGTAGGGAAGTGGTGTTAGGTAAATTGAAGGGATTGAAGGCAGATAAATCCCCAGGGCCAGATGGTCTGCATCCTAGAGTGCTTAAGGAAGTAGCCCAAGAAATAGTGGATGCATTAGTGATAATTTTTCAAAACTCGTTAGATTCTGGGCTAGTTCCTGAGGATTGGAGGGTGGCTAATGTAACCCCACTTTTTAAAAAAGGAGGGAGAGAGAAACCGGGGAATTATAGACCGGTTAGCCTAACATCGGTGGTGGGGAAACTGCTGGAGTCAGTTATCAAGGATGTGATAACAGCACATTTGGAAAGCGGTGAAATGATCGGACAAAGTCAGCATGGATTTGCGAAAGGAAAATCATGTCTGACGAATCTCATAGAATTTTTTGAGGATGTAACTAGTAGAGTGGATAGGGGAGAACCAGTGGATGTGGTATATTTGGATTTTCAAAAGGCTTTTGACAAGGTCCCACACAGGAGATTAGTGTGCAAACTTAAAGCACACGGTATTGGGGGTAAGGTATTGGTGCGGGTGGAAAATTGGTTAGCAGACAGGAAGCAAAGAGTGGGAATAAACGGGACCTTTTCAGAATGGCAGGTGGTGACTAGTGGGGTACCGCAAGGCTCAGTGCTGGGACCCCAGTTGTTTACAATATATATTAATGACTTGGATGAGTGAATTAAATGCAGCATCTCCAAGTTTGCGGATGACACGAAGCTGGGTGGCAGTGTTAGCAGTGAGGAGGATGCTAAGAGGATGCAGGGTGACTTGGATAGGTTGGGTGAGTGGGCAAATTCATGGCAGATGCAATTTGATGTGGATAAATGTGAAGTTATCCACTTTGGTGGCAAAAATAGGAAAACAGATTATTATCTGAATGGTGGCCGATTAGGAAAAGGGGAGGTGCAACGAGACCTGGGTGTCATTATACACCAGTCATTGAAAGTGGGCATGCAGGTACAGCAGGCGGTGAAAAAGGCGAATGGTATGCTGGCATTTATAGCGAGAGGATTCGAGTACAGGAGCAGGGAGGTACTACTGCAGTTGTATAAGGCCTTGGTGAGACCACACCTGGAGTATTGTGTGCAGTTTTGGTCCCCTAATCTGAGGAAAGACATCTTTGCCATAGAGGGAGTACAAAGAAGGTTCACCAGATTGATTCCTGGGATGGCAGGACTTTCATATGAAGAAAGACTGGATGAACTGGGCTTGTACTTGTTGGAATTTAGAAGATTGAGGGGGGATCTGATTGAAACGTATAAGATCCTAAAGGGATTGGACAGGCTAGATGCAGGAAGATTGTTCCCGATGTTGGGGAAGTCCAGAACGAGGGGACACAGTTTGAGGATAGAGGGGAAGCCTTTTAGGACCGAGATTAGGAAAAACTTCTTCACACAGAGAGTGGTGAATCTGTGGAATTCTCTGCCACAGGAAACAGTTGAGGCCAATTCATTGGCTATATTTAAGAGGGAGTTAGATATGGCCCTTGTGGCTACGGGGGTCAGGGGGTATGGAGGGAAGGCTGGGGCGGGGTTCTGAGTTGGATGATCAGCCATGATCATAATAAATGGCAGTGCAGGCTCGAAGGGCCGAATGGCCTACTCTTGCACCTATTTTCTATGTTTCTATGTTTCTATATTACTATTTAACTATTTATGGTTCTATTACTATTTATTATTTATGGTGCAACTGTAACGAAAACCAATTTTCCTTGGGATCAATAAAGTATGACTATGACTAACTGGCCTATAAGTTCCTTTCTTTTGCCTTCCTCCCTTCTTAAAAAGTGGAGTGACATTTGCAATCATCCAGTCCTCCAGGACCATGCCAGAGTCAAGTGATTCTTGAAAGATCATGACCAATCAATCCATTATCTCTTCACTAACCTCTCTCAGGACTCTGGGATGTAGTCCATCTTGTCCAGGTGACTTACTGACCTTAAGAGATTTGAGCACTTTTTCCCTTGTAATAGAAAAGGCACTCACTCCTGCTCCCTGACACTCTCAGACCTCTGGCACACTGCGAGTATCTTCCACAGTGAAGCCAGATGCAAAGTACCCATTAAGTTCATCTGCCATTTCTTTGTCCCCCATTACTACCTCACCAGCATCATTTTCCAATGGTCCAATATCAACTCTCATCTCCCTTTTACTCTTTATAAAACTGAAAAAACTTTTGGTATCCTGCTTTATATTATCAGCTAATCTGCCCTCATATTTCATCTTTTCCCTTCTTATAGCTTTTTTTAATTGCCTTTAGTTGGATTTTAAAAGGTTCCCAACCATCCAATTTCCCACTCACTTTTGCTACCTTATGTGCCCTTTCCTTGGCTTTTATGCAGTCCTTAACTTCCCTTGTCAGCCATTGTTGCCTACCCCTGCCATCTGAGAACTTTTTCTTCAGTGGGACCTATCTATCCTGTGCCTTGTGAACTATTCCCAGAAACTTCAGCCATCTCTGCTCGGCCATCATCCCTGACAATATCCTCCTCCAACCAACCTGGACAAGCTCCTCTCTCATGCCTCTATAATTCCCGTTATTCCATTACAATACAGAAACATGTGATTTAAGCTACTCTCTCTTAAGTTGCAGTATGCATTCAATCATATTATGATCACTGCCTCCTAAGGGTTCCGTTACATTAAGCTCCCTAATAAGATCTGGGTTATTACACAACACCCAATCTAAGATAGCATTTTCCAGAGTAGGCTCAAGCACAAACTGCTCTCAAAAGCCATCTCATAAGCATTCAACAAATTCCCTCTCTTGTGATGCAACACCAACGTGATTTTCCCAATCCCCTTGCATTTTGAAGTCCCCCAACATAATGCCTTTTCCAGCTCCCTTTGCAATCTCAACACCACATCTTGGCTACTATTTAGAGGCCTATATATGATTCCCATAAAGGTATTTTTACCCTTGCAGTTTCTAAACTCCACCCACAAAGTTTCAACATTCTCTGGTCTTATGTCGTCTCTTTCTAAAGATGTAATTCCATCTGTACCAACAGAGTCACACCACTGTCTCCGCCTTCCTGCCCGTCTTTTCGATACAAAATATATCCTTTGAAGTTCAGCTCCCAATTATGGCCTTCTTTCAGCCACGACTCAGTGATGCCCAGAAGGGTCTCTCTCCCTCTCGCTGTTCTGGAGGAAGGTGCCCGCGTGTGTCCGATCTCTCTCACTCTCGCTGTTCCTGGAGGGAAGTGCCTGCGTGTGTCCGGTCTCTCTCCCTCTCGCTGTTCTGGAGGAAGGTGCCTGCGTGTGTCCGGTCTCTCTCCCTCTCGCTACCCACAGAGGAAAGTGCCCGCATGTGTCCGGTCTCTCTCCCTCTCGCTACTCCCAGAGGAAAGTGCCTGCGTGTGTCCGGTCTCTCTCCCTCTCGCTGTTCCTGGAGGAAAGTGCCTGCGTGTGTCCGGTCTCTCTCCCTCTCGCTGTTCCTGGAGGAAGGTGCCCGCGTGTGTCCTGTCTCTCTCCCTCTCGCTGTTCCTGGAGGAAAGTCCCTGCGTGTGTCCGGTCTCTCTCCCTCTCGCTGTTCCTGGAGGAAGGTGCCTGTGTGTGTCCGGTCCCTCTCACTCTCGCTGTTCCTGGAGGAAAGTGCCTGCGTGTGTCCGGTCTCTCTCCCTCTCGCTACCCACAGAGGAAAGTGCCCGCATATGTCCGGTCTCTCTCCCTCTCGCTACTCCCAGAGGAAAGTGCCTGCGTGTGTCCGGTCTCTCTTCCTCTCGCTGTTCCTGGAGGAAAGTGCCTGCGTGTGTCCGGTCTCTCTCCCTCTCGCTGTTCCTGGAGGAAAGTGCCCGCGTGTGTCCTGTCTCTCTCCCTCTCGCTGTTCCTGGAGGAAAGTGCCCGCGTGTGTCCTGTCTCTCTCCCTCTCGCTGTTCCTGGAGGAAAGTGCCCGCGTGTGTCCGGTCTCTCTCCCTCTCGCTGTTCCTGGAGGAAAGTGCCTGCGTGTGTCCGGTCTCTCTCTCTCTCTCACTACCCCCGGAGGAAAGTGCCTGCGTGTGTCCGGTCTTCTCCCTCTCGCTACTCCCAGAGGAAAGTGCCTGCGTGTGTCCGGTCTCTCTCCCTCTCGCTACCCCCAGAGGAAAGTGCCTGCGTGTGTCCGGTCTCTCTCTCCCTCTCGCTGTTCCTGGAGGAAAGTGCATGCGGGTGTCCGGTCTCTCTCCCTCTCGCTGTTCCCGGAGGAAGGTGCCTGCGTGTGTCCGGTCTCTCTCCCTCTCGCTACTCCCAGAGGAAAGTGCCTGCGTGTGTCCGGTCTCTCTCCCTTTCGCTGTTCCTGGAAGAAAGTGCCTGCATGTGTCCGGTCTCTCTCCCTCTCGCTGTTCCTGGAGGAAGGTGCCTGCGTGTGTCCGGTCTCTCTCCCTCTCACTGTTCCTGGAGGAAGGTGCCTGCGTGTGTCCGGTCTCTCTCCCTCTCGCTGTTCTGGAGGAAGGTGCCTGCGTGTGTCCGGTCTCTCTCCCTCTCGCTACCCACAGAGGAAAGTGCCCGCATGTGTCCGGTCTCTCTCCCTCTCGCTACTCCCAGAGGAAAGTGCCTGCGTGTGTCCGGTCTCTCTCCCTCTCGCTGTTCCTGGAGGAAAGTGCCTGCGTGTGTCCTGTCTCTCTCCCTCTCGCTGTTCCTGGAGGAAAGTCCCTGCGTGTGTCCGGTCTCTCTCCCTCTCGCTGTTCCTGGAGGAAGGTGCCTGTGTGTGTCCGGTCCCTCTCACTCTCGCTGTTCCTGGAGGAAAGTGCCTGCGTGTGTCCGGTCTCTCTCCCTCTCGCTACCCACAGAGGAAAGTGCCCGCATATGTCCGGTCTCTCTCCCTCTCGCTACTCCCAGAGGAAAGTGCCTGCGTGTGTCCGGTCTCTCTTCCTCTCGCTGTTCCTGGAGGAAAGTGCCTGCGTGTGTCCGGTCTCTCTCCCTCTCGCTGTTCCTGGAGGAAACTGCCCGCGTGTGTCCTGTCTCTCTCCCTCTCGCTGTTCCTGGAGGAAAGTGCCCGCGTGTGTCCTGTCTCTCTCCCTCTCGCTGTTCCTGGAGGAAAGTGCCCGCGTGTGTCCGGTCTCTCTCCCTCTCGCTGTTCCTGGAGGAAAGTGCCTGCGTGTGTCCGGTCTCTCTCTCTCTCTCACTACCCCCGGAGGAAAGTGCCTGCGTGTGTCCGGTCTTCTCCCTCTCGCTACTCCCAGAGGAAAGTGCCTGCGTGTGTCCGGTCTCTCTCCCTCTCGCTACCCCCAGAGGAAAGTGCCTGCGTGTGTCCGGTCTCTCTCTCCCTCTCGCTGTTCCTGGAGGAAAGTGCCTGCGTGTGTCCGGTCTCTCTCCCTCTCGCTGTTCCTGGAGGAAGGTGCCTGCGTGTGTCCGGTCTCTCTCCCTCTCGCTACTCCCAGAGGAAAGTGCCTGCGTGTGTCCGGTCTCTCTCCCTCTCGCTGTTCCTGGAAGAAAGTGCCTGCGTGTGTCCGGTCTCTCTCCCTCTCGCTGTTCCTGGAGGAAGGTGCCTGCGTGTGTCCGGTCTCTCTCCCTCTCACTGTTCCTGGAGGAAGGTGCCTGCGTGTGTCCGGTCTCTCTGCCTCTCACTGTTCCTGGAGGAAGGTGCCTGCGTGTGTCCGGTCTGTCTCCCTCTCGCTGTTCCTGGAGGAAAGTGCCTGCGTGTGTCCGGTCTCTCTCCCTCTCGCTGTTCCTGGAGGAAAGTGCCTGCATGTGTCCGGTCTCTCTCCCTCTCGCTGTTCCTGGAGGAAGGTGCCCGCGTGTGTCCGGTCTCTCTCCCTCTCGCTACCCCGAGAGGAAAGTGCCTGCGTGTGTCCGGTCTGTCTCCCTCTCACTGTTCCTGGAGGAAAGTGCCTGCGTGTGTCCGGTCTCTCTCCCTCTCGCTGTTCCTGGAGGAAGGTGCCTGCATGTGTCCGGTCTCTCTCCCTCTCGCTGTTCCTGGAGGAAAGTGCACGCATGTGTCCGGTCTCTCTCCCTCTCGCTGTTCTGGAGGAAAGTGCCTGCGTGTGTCCGGTCTCTCTCCCTCTCGCTGTTCCTGGAGGAAAGTGCCCGCATGTGTCCGGTCTCTCTCCCTCTCGCTGTTCCTGGAGGAAGGTGCCTGCGTGTGTCCGGTCTCTCTCCCTCTCACTGTTCCTGGAGGAAAGTGCCCACGTGTGTCCGGTCTCTCTCCCTCTCGCTGTTCCTGGAGGAAGGTGCCTGCATGTGTCCGGTCTCTCTCCCTCTCGCTGTTCTGGAGGAAAGTGCCCGCGTGTGTCCGGTCTCTCTCCCTCTCGCTGTTCCTGGAGGAAAGTGCCTGCGTGTGTCCGGTCTCTCTCCCTCTCGCTGTTCCTGGAGGAAGGTGCCTGCGTGTGTCCGGTCTCTCTCCCTCTCGCTGTTCCTGGAGGAAAGTGCCTGCGTGTGTCCGGTCTCTCTCACTCTCGCTGTTCCTGGATGAAGGTGCCTGCGTGTGTCTGGTCTCTCTCCCTCTCGCTGTTCCTGGAGGAAAGTGCCTGTGTGTGTCCGGTCTCTCTCCCTCTCGCTGTTCCTGGAGAAAAGTGCCCACGTGTGTCCGGTCTCTCTCCCTCTCACTGTTCCTGGAGGAAGGTGCCTGCGTGTGTCCGGTCTCTCTCCCTCTCGCTGTTCCTGGAGGAAGGTGCCTGCGTGTGTCCGGTCTCTCTCCCTCTCGCTGTTCCTGGAGGAAAGTGCCTGCGTGTGTCCGGTCTCTCTCACTCTCGCTGTTCCTGGATGAAGGTGCCTGCGTGTGTCTGGTCTCTCTCCCTCTCGCTGTTCCTGGAGGAAAGTGCCTGTGTGTGTCTGGTCTCTCTCCCTCTCGCTGTTCCTGGAGGAAAGTGCCCACGTGTGTCCGGTCTCTCTCCCTCTCACTGTTCCTGGAGGAAGGTGCCCGCGTGTGTCCGGTCTCTCTCCCTCTCGCTGTTCCTGGAGGAAGGTGCCCGCGTGTGTCCGGTCTCTCTCCCTCTCACTGTTCCTGGAGGAAAGTGCCTGCGTGTGTCCGGTCTCTCTCCCTCTCGCTGTTCCTGGAGGAAGGTGCCTGCGTGTGTCCGGTCTCTCTGCCTCTCACTGTTCCTGGAGGAAGGTGCCCGCGTGTGTCCGGTCTCTCTCCCTCTCACTGTTCCTGGAGGAAAGTGCCTGTGTGTGTCCGGTCTCTCTCTCCCTCTCGCTGTTCCTGGAGGAAGGTGCCTGCGTGTGTCCGGTCTCTCTCCCTCTCGCTGTTCTGGAGGAAAGTGCCTGTGTGTGTCCGGTCTCTCTCCCTCTCACTGTTCCTGGAGGAAAGTGCCTGTGTGTGTCCGGTCTCTCTCTCCCTCTCGCTGTTCTGGAGGAAGGTGCCCGCGTGTGTCCGGTCTCTCTCCCTCTCACTGTTCCTGGAGGAAAGTGCCTGTGTGTGTCCGGTCTCTCTCTCCCTCTCGCTGTTCCTGGAGGAAGGTGCCTGCGTGTGTCCGGTCTCTCTCCCTCTCGCTGTTCTGGAGGAAAGTGCCCGCATGTGTCCGGTCTCTCTCCCTCTCGCTGTTCTGGAGGAAAGTGCCTGTGTGTGTCCGGTCTCTCTCCCTCTCACTGTTCCTGGAGGAAAGTGCCTGTGTGTGTCCGGTCTCTCTCTCCCTCTCGCTGTTCTGGAGGAAGGTGCCTGCGTGTGTCCGGTCTCTCTCCCTCTCGCTGTTCTGGAGGAAGGTGCCTGCGTGTGTCCGGTCTCTCTCCCTCTCGCTGTTCTGGAGGAAGGTGCCTGCGTGTGTCCGGTCTCTCTCCCTCTCGCTGTTCTGGAGGAAGGTGCCTGCGTGTGTCCGGTCTCTCTCTCCCTCTCGCTGTTCCTGGAGGAAGGTGCCCGCGTGTGTCCGGTCTCTCTCCCTCTCGCTGTTCTGGAGGAAGGTGCCTGCGTGTGTCCGGTCTCTCTCCGTCTCGCTGTTCTGGAGGAAGGTGCCTGCGTGTGTCCGGTCTCTCTCCCTCTCGCTGTTCTGGAGGAAAGTGCCTGTGTGTGTCCGGTCTCTCTCCCTCTCACTGTTCCTGGAGGAAAGTGCCTGTGTGTGTCCGGTCTCTCTCTCCCTCTCGCTGTTCTGGAGGAAGGGGCCTGCGTGTGTCCGGTCTCTCTCCCTCTCGCTGTTCTGGAGGAAGGTGCCTGCGTGTGTCCGGTCTCTCTCCCTCTCGCTGTTCTGGAGGAAGGTGCCTGCGTGTGTCCGGTCTCTCTCCCTCTCGCTGTTCTGGAGGAAGGTGCCTGCGTGTGTCCGGTCTCTCTCTCCCTCTCGCTGTTCCTGGAGGAAGGTGCCCGCGTGTGTCTGGTCTCTCTCCCTCTCGCTGTTCCTGGAGGAAAGTGCCTGCGTGTGTCTGGTCTCTCTCCCTCTCACTGTTCCTGGAGGAAGGTGCCCGCGTGTGTCTGGTCTCTCTCCCTCTCGCTGTTCCTGGAGGAAAGTGCCTGTGTGTGTCCGGTCTCTCTCCCTCTCACTGTTCCTGGAGGAAGGTGCCTGTGTGTGTCCGGTCTCTCTCCCTCTCGCTGTTCTGGAGGAAGGTGCCTGCGTGTGTCCGGTCTCTCTCTCCCTCTCGCTGTTCTGGAGGAAGGTGCCTGCGTGTGTCCGGTCTCTCTCTCCCTCTCGCTGTTCCTGGAGGAAGGTGCCTGCGTGTGTCCGGTCTCTCTCCCTCTCGCTGTTCTGGAGGAAGGTGCCTGCGTGTGTCCGGTCTCTCTCCCTCTCGCTGTTCTGGAGGAAGGTGCCCGCGTGTGTCTGGTCTCTCTCCCTCTCGCTGTTCTGGAGGAAAGTGCCTGCGTGTGTCCGGTCTCTCTCCCTCTCGCTGTTCTGGAGGAAAGTGCCTGCGTGTGTCCGGTCTCTCTCCCTCTCGCTGTTCCTGGAGGAAGGTGCCTGCGTGTGTCCGGTCTCTCTCCCTCTCGCTGTTCTGGAGGAAGGTGCCTGCGTGTGTCCGGTCTCTCTCTCCCTCTCGCTGTTCCTGGAGGAAAGTGCCTGCGTGTGTCCGGTCTCTCTCCCTCTCGCTGTTCCTGGAGGAAAGTCCCTGTGTGTGTCCGGTCTCTCTCTCCCTCTCGCTGTTCTGGAGGAAAGTGCCTGCGTGTGTCCGGTCTCTCTCCCTCTCGCTGTTCTGGAGGAAGGTGCCTGCGTGTGTCCGGTCTCTCTCCCTCTCGCTGTTCTGGAGGAAAGTGCCTGCGTGTGTCCGGTCTCTCTCCCTCTCGCTGTTCCTGGAGAAAAGTGCCTGTGTGTGTCCGGTCTCTCTCCCCCTCGCTGTTCTGGAGGAAAGTGCCTGTGTGTGTCCGGTCTCTCTCCCTCTCGCTGTTCTGGAGGAAGGTGCCTGCGTGTGTCCGGTCTGTCTCCCTCTCGCTGTTCTGGAGGAAGGTGCCTGCGTGTGTCCGGTCTCTCTCCCTCTCGCTGTTCTGGAGGAAGGTGCCTGCGTGTGTCCGGTCTCTCTCCCTCTCACTGTTCTGGAGGAAAGTGCCTGCGTGTGTCCGGTCTCTCTCTCCCTCTCGCTGTTCCTGGAGGAAGGTGCCTGCGTGTGTCCGGTCTCTCTCTCCCTCTCGCTGTTCCTGGAGGAAGGTGCCTGCGTGTGTCCGGTCTCTCTCCCTCTCGCTGTTCCTGGAGGAAGGTGCCCACGTGTGTCCGGTCTGTCTCCCTCTCGCTGTTCCTGGAGGAAGGTGCCTGCGTGTGTCCGGTCTCTCTCCCTCTCGCTGTTCCTGGAGGAAGGTGCCTGCGTGTGTCCGGTCTGTCTCCCTCTCGCTGTTCCTGGATGAAAGTGCCTGCGTGTGTCCGGTCTCTCTCCCTCTCGCTGTTCTGGAGGAAGGTGCCCACGTGTGTCCGGTCTGTCTCCCTCTCGCTGTTCCTGGAGGAAAGTGCCTGCGTGTGTCCGGTCTCTCTCCCTCTCGCTGTTCCTGGATGAAGGTGCCTGTGTGTGTCCGGTCTCTCTCCCTCTCGCTGTTCTGGAGGAAGGTGCCCACGTGTGTCCGGTCTCTCTCTCCCTCTCACTGTTCTGGAGGAAGGTGCCTGCGTGTGTCCGGTCTCTCTCTCCCTCTCGCTGTTCTGGAGGAAGGTGCCTGTGTGTGTCCGGTCTCTCTCTCCCTCTCACTGTTCTGGAGGAAGGTGCCTGCGTGTGTCCGGTCTCTCTCCCTCTCGCTGTTCCTGGAGGAAGGTGCCTGCGTGTGTCCGGTCTCTCTCCCTCTCGCTGTTCCTGGAGGAAGGTGCCCGCGTGTGTCCTGTCTCTCTCCCTCTCGCTGTTCCTGGAGGAAAGTCCCTGCGTGTGTCCGGTCTCTCTCCCTCTCGCTGTTCCTGGAGGAAGGTGCCTGTGTGTGTCCGGTCCCTCTCACTCTCGCTGTTCCTGGAGGAAAGTGCCTGCGTGTGTCCGGTCTCTCTCTCACTCACTTGTTGCTGCTGGAAGGTGGTGGCGGAGTCCTGGGCTTTAGGTAAGGTTTAAGTGACCCTGTTGGTGGATTGTACTCTGTAAGTTGGCGTTATGATGTGTTTCTGATTTCTGTTCACCCCTTTTTCGTTGCAGCTTTGTGCGGTTTTGGTCTAGCTGGACTGATTCTGCGGCCTGAACTCCAGAGACGACAATGCGCTGGACTGAACTGAGATAAATATTCCTCAACTCTTCTGATGACTTGTGGTTTGCTATTTTATATTCTGCGGGTTTTGCTTCTGTTTTTATTGGTGGTTTTTTTTGCACATTGGGGGTTTGATACGTCTTCTTTCAACAGGATCCACGATATTCTTTGTTTCGTGGCTGTCTGTAGAAAGATAAATCTCAGGGTTGTCTACTGCATATGCACTTTGAATCTTGGAAAGGGAGAAAGAAACTCTGATCTTAAACCTCCACTGCCTTGTCGCTACACCCACTCACAGAAAAGATTTTGGATGTAAAGCAAGGGAAAAATCCAGAGCTGGTGTCCTATGTTGACTGGCAGCTCCTGCGACACTGCTGGTGCCAGACTGTATGATTCTCTGCTGTTCCTTTGGATTCATCAGCTACGTGGCTAGCAATTTGCTCTCCATATTGCACAGCATATCAACAGACAGCTAGAATACAAACCCATGGTCAGTCCTCTGAGGCAGTGAAAACTACATGTTAACGGTTTAGGTGTATTGAAGGTTGACTTTAATAGTTCATTCTCCAAACATAACATGGCCAGAACTCTACTTTACAAACTGCTGCAGTTTATTTTACAGATGGCCACATAGCACTGAAACTTACGATATCCTGCAATGACCTCATTTTAAGTCCTAGAAATCTGACCAAGCAACACATCCAAATGAGAATGGTCTTTGACTTGGCGTTGATTCAATTCCCTCACCAATACGATCAATGTCATGATTAGCAGACAGGAGTCACGGTTTCAGTGGCGCTGTTAAAGAGCTGATGCTCTGCATTCTACGAGCTATTTGTAATGCAGCACCATCAACTACAGGAAAGGAGTAACCATTCCCAATGGTGCTGACAGCCAGATGCCAGGAATTCAACTCTGGAGACCAAGAAAGCTACAAGAAGTACAGGCATGCTACCCGGAAAGCCACCTCATGGGCGAGGTGGAGATTCCAGACCACGCCTGAATCAACGAGGGATGCCTGACAGTGGCAGGGCACCTCCTACAAAGTGAAATCAAGCGATATGGCAGACAGCAGGGCTTCGCTTGGATGACCGCGGAGGTGCGTGCGCTGCTGAGGACCCGTGACTCCGCCTTCAGAGCAGGAGACAAGACAGCCCTAACAACAGCGAGGGCCAAATTGCCCCGGGCCATCAGAGAGGCAAAGCGTGCACACGCCCAGCGAATCCACAGCCACTTCCAGGACAGTGGAGACACACGGCGCATGTGGAAGGGCATTCAGGACATCACCAACTACAAGACGACAACACCTGCCTGTGCTGGTGATGCCTCCCTCCCAGTTGCGTTGAACAACTTCTACACTCGTTCTTAGGTGGAAAATGACGTGGCGGCGAGGAAGACCACCCCTCCTCCAAATGACCAGGTGCTGTGTCTTACCGTGGCCGATGTGAGGGGAACCCTGTGCAGGGTCAACCCACGGAAGGCTGCTGGACCAGACAATATTCCTGGCAGAGTGCTCAGAGGATGTGCAGACCAGCTAGCTGAGATTCTCACTGACATCTTCAACATCTCCCTGAGCAGCGCCGTTGTTCCAACGTGCTTCAAGGCTACCACCATCGTCCCCGTGCCGAAGAAGTCTTCAGTGTCCTGCCTCAACGACTACCGTCCCGTTCACTCACATCCAACATCATGAAGTGTTTCGAGAGGCTCATCATGAGGCACATCAAGACCCTGCTGCCCCCCTCACTGGACCCCCTGCAGTTCGCGTACCGTCCCAACCGTTCAACAGACAACGCCGTCGCCATCACCCTCCACCTGGCCTTAACCCACCTGGACAAAAAAGACACGTTCGTTCAAATGCTGTTCATAGACTTCAGTTCAGCATTCAACACAATCATTCCTCAGAAACTGATTGGAAAGCTGAGCCTGCTGGGCCTGAACACCTCCCTCTGCAATGGGATCCTAGACATCCTGACTGGGAGACCTCAGTCAGTCCAGATCGGGAGCAGCATCTCCAACACCATCACACTGAGCACGGGGACCCCCAGGGCTGTGTGCTCAGTCCACTGCTGTTCACTCTGCTGACCCACGACTGTGTTGCAACACACAGCTCGAATCACATCATCAAGTTCGCTGATGACAGAACCATGGCGGGTCTCATCTGCAAGAACGATGAGTCAGCATACAGAGAGGAGATGCAGCGGCTAACGGACTGGTGCAGAGTCAACAACCTGTCTCTGAATGTGAACAAAACAAAAGAGATGGTTGTTGACCTCAGGAGGACACGGAGTGACCACTCTCCGCTGAACATAGACATCTCCTCTGTTGAGATCGTTAAGAGCACCGAATTTCTTGGTGTTCACCTGGCGGAGAATCTCATCTGGTCCCTCAACACCAGCTCCATAGCAAAGAAAGCCCAGCAGCGTCTCTACTTTCTGCGAAGGCTGAGAAAAGTCCATCTCCCACCCCCCATCCTCACCACATTCAACGGAGGTTGTATTGAGAGCATCCTGAGCAGCTGCATCACTGCCTGGTTCAGAAATTGCACCATCTCGGATCGCAAGACCCTGCAGCGGATAGTGAGGTCAGCTGAGATCATCAGGGTCTCTCTTCCTGCCATTACAGACATTTACACCACACGCTGCATCCGTAAAGCAAACAGCATTGTGAAAGACCCCACGCCCCCCTCATACAAACTCTTCTCTCTCCTGCCATCTGGCAAAAGGCACCAAAGCATTCGGGCTCTCACGACCAGACTGTACAACAGTTTCTTCCCCCAAGCCATCAGACTCCTCAATACCCAGAGCCTGGACTGACACCAACCTACTGCCCTCTACTGTGCCTATTGTCTGGTAGGGGAACATGTCGCGTCCTTTTCAGGGCGGTTCGTCCACCTTTGGTCCCCACCTGGCACTCAGCTCTCACCTGTGGCTCCCCGTAGCTGTTTGCATGCGACAGCAGCCACACCCCGGGCAACGGCTTCGACAAGCCGGCTAAACCAGGTGAGGGTAGCTGACGGGTCTTAAACCCTCGGTGAGATAGGGAGTTGTCTATCCCAGCATGTGAAGACAGACTCCGGTGGATTGAGCGGACGAGACCTATGGAAGGTCCAACGGTCAAGAAGGCGGTCTCTGCAAGCATCGTGGAACGTGTAGAGCAGGACAAGACACAGAAGACGTCCTGGTCATCCACTGCGCCTAGTCCCATCTCCAGCCGTCTAGACTCTGTCTTGCCACTGGATCCAGATGGGAATTGGGAAGAGAGAGTGAGGCTGACACTGCGCAACTCTCCCTCACTTAAATCCAAATCACGCGCTAGTCTTGACACCATGATAATGGTGTCGAGGTCCTCATCGACGTCAACGATGGACGAACAACATTTATTGTAATGTCTGCACTGTTTTGTGCACTTTATGCAGTCCTGGGTAGGTCTGTAGTCTAGTGTAATTTTACGTAGTTCAGTGTAGTTTTTGTATTGTTTCATGTAGTACCATGGTCCGGTGATGCCTACACCGAAGAAGTTTAGATCCTCTCTTCGACGGGAGTTCAGTGAAACCATCTCTCACTGCTCCCCATCTGTAATTTCTTCGGCTCTTCAACTTTTCGACCACATTTTGACTCATCTCCCCCTCCCCCTCCAGCTTTCAAATCCCTTACTCACTCTTCCTTCAGTTAGTCCTGACGAAGGGTCTCAGCCTGAAACGTCGACTGCGCCTCTTCCTATAGATGCTGCTTGGCCTGCTGCGTTCACCAGCAACTTTGATGTATGTTGCTTGAATTTTCAGCATCTGCAGAATTCCTGTTGTTTGCGTTTAAATTCACTACTGCGAAGCCTCTTCCGGTGATGCCTACACCGAAGAAGTTTAGATCCTCTCTTCGACGGGAGTTCAGTGAAACCATCTCTCACTGCTCCCCATCTATAATTTCTTCGGCTCTTCAACTTTTCGACCACATTTTGACTCATCTCCCCCTCCCCCTCCTATAGATGCTGCTTGGCCTGCTGCGTTCACCAGCAACTTTGATGTATGTTGCCTGAAAAACATTGTCTCATTTTTACTATGTTCTGTACCAGCAGTTATGGTCAAAATGACAATAAAAAGTGACTTGACTTGACTAAATGACCTGGATGAGGAAGTGGAGGGATGGGTTAGTAAATTTGCTGATGACACAAATGTTGGGGGTGTTGTGGAAAGTGTGGAGGGCTGTCAGAAGTTACAGTGGGACATTGATAGGATGCAAAACTGGGCTGAGAAGTGGCAGATGGAGTTCAACCCAGAAGTGTGAGGTGGTTCATTTTGGTAGGTGAAATATGATGGCAGAATATAGTATTAATGGTAAGACTCTTGGCAGTGTGGAGGATCAGAGGGATCTTGGGGTCTGAGTCCATAGGACGCTCAAAGCAGCTGCGCAGGTTGACTCTGTAGTTAAGAAAGCATACGGTGTATTGGCCTTCATCAACTGTGGGATTGAGTTTAGGAATCGAGAGGTAATGTTCCAGCTATATAGGACCCTGGTCAGACCCCACTTGGAGTACTGTGCTCAGTTCTGGTCACCTCACTACAGGAAACATAGAAACATAGAAAATAGGTGCAGGAGTAGGCCATTCGGCCCTTCGAGCCTGCACCGCCATTTATTATGATCATGGCTGATCATCCAACTCAGAACCCCGCCCCAGCCTTCCCTCCATACCCCCTGATCCCCATAGCCACAAGGGCCATATCTAACTCCCTCTTAAATATAGCCAATGAACTGGCCTCAACTGTTTCCTGTGGCAGAGAATTCCACAGATTCACCACTCTCTGTGTGAAGAAGTTTTTCCTCATCTTGGTCCTAAAAGGCTTCCCCTTTATCCTCAAACTGTGACCCCTCGTTCTGGACTTCCCCAACATCGGAAACAATCTTCCTGCATCTAGCCTGTCCAATCCCTTTAGGATTTTATACGTTTCAATCAGATCCCCCTCAATCTTCTAAATTCCAATGAGTACAAGCCCAGTTCATCCAGTCTTTCTTCATATGAAAGTCCTGCCATCCCAGGAATCAATCTGGTGAACCTTCTTTGTACTTCCTCTATGGCAAGGATGTCTTTCCTCAGATTAGGGGACCAAAACTGCACACAATACTCCAGGTGTGGTCTCACCAAGGCCTTGTACAACTGCAGTAGTACCTCCCTGCTCCTGTACTCGAATCCTCTCGCTATAAATGCCAGCATACCATTCGCCTTTTTCACCGCCTGCTGTACCTGCATGCCCACTTTCAATGACTGGTGTATAATGACACCCAGGTCTCGTTGCACCTCCCCTTTTCCTAATCGGCCACCATTCAGATAATAATCTGTTTTCCTATTTTTGCCACCAAAGTGGATAACTTCACATTTATCCACATTAAATTGCATCTGCCATGAATTTGCCCACTCACCCAACCTATCCAAGTCACCCTGCATCCTCTTAGCATCCTCCTCACTGCTAACACTGCCACCCAGCTTCGTGTCATCCGCAAACTTGGAGATGCTGCATTTAATTCCCTCATCCAAGTCATTAATATATATTGTAAACAACTGGGGTCCCAGCACTGAGCCTTGCGGTACCCCACTAGTCACCGCCTGCCATTCTGAAAAGGTCCCGTTTATTCCCACTCTTTGCTTCCTGTCTGCTAACCAATTCTCCATCCACATCAATACCTTACCCCCAATACCGTGTGCTTTAAGTTTGCACACTAATCTCCTGTGTGGGACCTTGTCAAAAGCCTTTTGAAAATCCAAATATACCACATCCACTGCTTCTCCCCTATCCACTCTACTAGTTACATCCTCAAAAAATTCTATGAGATTCGTCAGACATGATTTTCCTTTCACAAATCCATGCTGACTTTGTCCGATGATTTCACCGCTTTCCAAATGTGCTGTTATCACATCTTTGAAGGATGTGGAAACTATAGAAAGGGTGCAGAGAAGATTTACAAGGACGTTGCCTGGATTGGGGAGCATGCCTTGTGAGAATAGGTTGAGTGAACTTGGCCTTTTCTCCTTGCAGCAATGGAGGATGAGATGAGACCTGATAGAGGTGTACAAGATGATGAGAGGCATTAATTGTGTGGATAGTCAGAGGCTTTTTCCCAGGGCTGAAATGGCTATCACGAGAAGGCACAGTTTTAAGATGCTTGGAAGTAGGTACAGAGGAGATGTCGGGGTAAGTTTTTTTACACAGAGAGTGGTGAGTGTGTGGAATGGGCTGCCGACGGTGGTGGAGGCGGATATGATATGGTCTTTTAAGAGACTCCTGGACAGGTACATGGAGCTCAGAAAAATAGAGGGCTATGGGTAACCCTAGTAATTTCTAAGGTAAGTATATCTTTGGCACAGCATCATGGACCGAAGGGCTTGTATTATGCTATAGGTTTTCCATGTTTCTTCCCCTCTGCCAACTGATTCCTAAATGGACACTGAACCCTTGGAGACTACCTCACTTTTTTTTTAATATATAGTATTTCTGTTTTTGCATGATTTTTCATCTATTCAATATACATATACTGTATAAAGTATAATGAATAAGATTTTTTTTTCTTCTAGATCATGTATTACATTGAACTGCTGCTGCTAAGTTAACAAATTTCACGTCACATGCCGGTGATAATAAATCTGATTCTGATTCAATTGTGCCCCTGTCAAAAATTCTTAGGATTTGGGGTCCATACCAAACTTCCTCAACCGGCTGAGGTGAAAGAGGCGCTGTTGTGCCATTTCCAGCACACAGTCGGTACGTACAGACCACGCGAGATGTATACAAGGAACTTAAAGCTGTTCACCCTCTCAACCCCAAATCCATCGATATCAATAGGGGCTAGCCTGTCTCCATTCCTCCTGTAGTCCACAACCAGCTCCTTTGTTTTTGTGACATTGAGGAAGAGGTTGTTTTCTTGACACCACTGTGTCAGGGCGGTGATTTCTTCCCTGTAGGCTGCCTCATTATTATTTGATATAAGGCCAATCAATGTAGTGTTGTCAGCAAATTTCATTAGCAGATTGGAGCTGTGGGTGGTGACACAGTCATGGGTATACAGAGCGTAAAGGAGGGGGCTTCGTACACAGCCCTGAGGGGTTCCGGGGCAGAGGGGCAGAGGTGAAGGAGCCCAGTCTTAGCAGTTGTCGGCGATCTGACAGGAAATCCAGGATCCAGCAACTCAAGGCAGGATCAAAGCCGAGGTCTCTGAGCTTCTTGTCAAGCATGGAAGGAATTATGGTGTTGAATACAGAACTGTAGTCCAAAAACAGCATCCTTCTCCAGATGTGTAAGGACAGTCTGTGGATCTGTGGCTATTGCGTCATCTGTCCATCAGATGTGTCGGTGGGTGAATTGTAGGGGTCCAGTGTGGGTGGTAGCAAGCTGCAGGTGTAGTCGTTGACCAGCCTCTCTAAGCATTTGCTTAGTATTGAGGTGAGTGCGACAGGACCCCAGTTGTTCAGGCATGTTACCTTGATCTTGTTGGGTCCAGGAACAATGGTGGACGTTTTGAAGCAGGAGGGCACTCTACGCTGGGAGAGGGAGAGATTAAAAATGTCTGTAAACACACCTGCCAGTTGTGCCGTGCACATCCTGAGTACCCGCCCTGGGATGCGGTCCGGCCCCGCAGCCTTGCGACTCATTGGAAACAGCTGCGTACCTCAGCCTCAGAGATGACCAAGGTGCAGATCACTTCAGCAGCTCTCCTGGGGGGCTCAGTGTTGGCGACATCAAACTGAGTGTAAAAATGATTTAGCTCATCTGGGAGAGAGGCAGCGATGTTGGAATCTCCACTGTGTTTAGCTTTGAAGTCTGCGATGGTGCGCAGACCCTGCCATAAGCTGCTTGTGTTGTTGGTGGAGAGTTGAGTCTGGATCTTGTCCCTGGATTGTTGTTTCACTGGCTTGATGACTTTGTGTAGATCGTAGCTGCATCTCTTGAGCTCCTGTTGGTCACCGGCAACATAAGCTCTGTCTCGCATGGTTAGTGCTGATCACTGGGAGCAGTTCCTCCAAGGTTTCTGGTTTGGGTAGACCCTGACCGATTCCTGAGGGACAATATCCTCGATGCACTTCCCGATGAAACTCGTGACCCCTTCCGTGAACTTGGAGACATCCTCATTATGGAAGGCATTCCAGTCAACGTCATCAAAGCTGTCCTGTAGCATGGAGACTGATTGGTCGGACCAACAGTGGACGGTTTTTAACTATGGCTGCCTCTTGTTTCAGCTTCTGTCTGTACTTTGGCAGCAGCAGATGGAGGAGTGATCCGATTTTCCAAATGGGGGGTGGGGCATGAAGGAATGCTTTGTAAGCGTTGCGGAAGGGAGAGTAGCAGTAGGCGAGTATGCTATCTCCACGAGTGCTCACCTGGATGTGTTGGCAAAACTTTGGAGAGACTTTAGTCAGCGATGCTCTGTTAAAGTCTCTGGTGACGATGAAGGCAGCCTCCAGGGTGCTGATGGTCTCCTACAGTTCCTTGAGAGCCAGGTCAGTAGCAATCTGCAGCGAAGTATGCAGTGAGATAACAGCCGTGAACTCCCTCGGCAGCCAGAAGGATCTACACAGCAGCACCAGTCACTCCAGATCCGGGGAACGAAAGGATTTGAGGGCATGCGCGTTCTGGGGGTCGCACCAAGCATATTGACCATGAAGCATACCCCTCCTCCTTTACTCTTCCCAAAGAGGTTATTCGACCTGCCCACCCGGAACAGGGAGAACCCAGAGGGTTCGATGGCATGATCCGGCATCTCCTCCATCAGCCAGGTCTCCACGAAGCACAAAACGTTACATTCCTTTGTTTCCCACTGGAAGGAAATTCTGGCTCTCAGTTCAAACAGCCAGAAGTTGTGGTTCATGTCAGTACCAGTGACGGGTAGGAGGAATGACGAGGTTCTGCATAGGGAGTTCAGGGAGTTAGGTGCTAATTTACAAGACAAGACCTCCAGGGTTGTGATCACAGGATTGCCACCCATGCCATGTGCTAGGAAGATTATAAAGTTTAACATGTGGTGTAGGAGGGAGGGCATCAGATTTTTGGATCATTTCTTCCAGGGAAGGCCTCTACAGAAGAGATTGTTTGCACCTGAACTGGAGGGGTCTGCTATCCAATTACTATAATTATGCTGTCAAGTATTTTCTTTGTGGGCACGTGGCCAAGTGGTTAAGGCATTGGACTAGCGACCTGAAGGTTGTAAGGTCGAGCCCCAGCCAAGGCAACGTGTTGTGTCCTTGAGCAAGGCACTTAATCACACAGTGCTCTGCGATGACACCGGTGCCAAGCTGTATGGGTCCTAATGCCCTTCCCTTGGACAACATTGGTGTCGTGGAGAGGGGAGACTCGCAGCATGGGCAACTGCTGGTCTTCCATACAACCTTGCCCAGGCCTGTGCCCTGGAAAGTGAAGACTTTCCAGGCACAGATCCATGGTCTCGCAAGACTAACGGATGCCTTTAATTTTATTTTAAACAGCTTTTCTGTAAAACGCAGTGTTCTGTTCAAACTTTACACAATACTCCAAATGGAATTTAATGCAGAACAAGTGTGAGGTGTTGCATTTTGGAAGGACAGATCAAGGTAGGACATGCACAGTAAATGCTAGGGCACTGAGGAGTGTGGAGGAACAAAGGGATCTGGGAGTTCAGATACATAATTCCCTGAAAGTGGTGTCACAGGTAGACAGGGTTGTAAAGAAGGCTTTTGGCATCCTGGCATTCATAAATCAAAGTATTCAGTATAGGGGTTAGGATGTTATGGGGAGGTTGTATAAGACATTAGTGAGGCCAAATTTGGAGTATTGTGTACAGTTCTCGTCACCTAACTATAGGAAGGATATTAGTAAGATTGTAAGAGTGCAGAGAAGATTTATTAGGATGTTGCCGGGTCTTCAGGAGTTGAGTTACAGGGAAAGATTGAACAGGTTAGGACTTATTCCTTGGAGCGTAGAAGAATGAGGGGAGATTTGATAGCGGTTTACAAAATTATGAGGGGTATAGACAGAGTAAATGTGAATAGGCTCTTTCCACTTAGATTAGGAGAGATAAATACGAGACGACATGGCTTTAGGGTGAAAGGGGAAAGTTTTACAGGGAACTTCTTCACTCAGAGAGCGGTGGGAGTGTGGAACGAGCTGCCATCTGACGTGGTAAATGCAGGCTCACTCTTAAGTTTTAAGAATAAATTGGATAGGTACATGGATGGGAGAGGTCTGGAGGGTTATGGACTGGATGCAGGCCAAGGGGACTAGTGGAATAATGTTTCAGCACAGACTAGAAGGGCCGAATAGCCTGCCTTCTGTGCTGTAGTGTTCTATGGCTCTAGTATTTGGGTTTTTGTTAAAATAAGGAGACATTTGATCTGCTTAGGAATGTTGTGTCAGCCAGTTGGGTTTGTCTTGATAACATTCTGTCCAGTGGGATTCCGTAGAACATACGAGAGAGATTGGCTGCATCAGATTTGTAGAACATGGGTTGGTTTTGGGGTCTTTTTGCAGGAGTTAGTGGAGAACTGAGTGCGGCAAGCACAAATGGAAGGCGCTTGTGGAATACTGCCTGAAGGACAGGCACAGTTGTAGGAAGCTTTTTGTGCAGACAAATGGTTCCACAGAGGAAGTGCCAATTAGTTAGATACAAATTTCGAAGGAAGTTTAAATTGTGGCTGGTGTCATCCAAGCAGAACGTAGGTTCAGCGCCATGAGTAATTAAAGCGAAGCACCCGACTAGCCGGCAATGAGTTCCAATGTTTATGTGCACATTACAGACTAGTTTAACTGTAATGGGTCCTTTCTCTGTTAACTGTTTGTTAAGTTGAAATATTTGTAAATATACTTCCACTTTAAGTTTATGCCGGTGTATGTTCCGTTATTTTCTGGTGAATGATAACTTTGCATAAGACAATATTTACACAACATTCACCATAATTTTCATTGCCTCAAGGGAACGTTCCAACTTACCTGCTTGGTTGAACCTGAATCATAATGTGTGTTGCTTATTGGAGATGGCTGCCTCACTGTTACCCATGTATTGCTGAGTCATGTGGCTGCCAGCCAGAGATAGCTAACAAGCCTAATTTGTTACGAGCCACGGTGAGAGAGTTACAATAGCAATACAAAAGTCTAATAAAACAAGGTGTATAGATGCTCCTCACACAAAATACAAGAGGAACTCAGCATGTCAGGCAGCATCATCCATGGAAATGAATAAACAATCGATCTTTCAGCCCACTGAGTTTGCTGCGCCATTCCATCATGGCTGATTTATTTTCCCTCTCAACTCCATTCTCCTGCCTTCTCCCCATAACCTTTGATGCCCTGACTAATCAACAACCTATCAACCTCTGCTTTAAATATACCCAATGACTTGGCCTCCATAGCCACCTATGGCAATGAATTCCACAGATTCACTACCCTCTGGCTAAAGAAATTCTTCCTCAATTCTGTTCTAAATAGAGGTTCCTCTATTCTGAGGTCGTGCCCTGTTGTCCTAGATTCCTGTGAGCTTTTGGAGTTACAAAACATAATTGAAAGAAAAACACGGGAGCCAGGGATAAAACATGTTCATTTCATTTTACTTTAGTGAGGCGCATACATATGACGCGGTGCCACAATGACGTATGTCGTTCCCATACTTTTACATATAACCTGTAATGAATTCTGTAACAAGAAATGCTTCAAACAAAACATTTACAATATTACTCAAATATTAAATGCATAACACTCTTCCCTGCTTAGTTATAAACTCCAACTCAATGTGTCTCAACTCAAATATGTAATTTGTATTTGCACACAGTATTCAACCACCACAGCTTTCCACATTTTACTGTCTCATTTTCTAAACTTAAAAAAATTGAAGTAGGATTTTTGAGCAAATCTACAAAACATTGTGTCTCATGTCAAATCAAAAGAAAAATTCCAAAACCTGTCAATAATTTACTAAAATTTAAAAAACCAAAGTCATGAGGCTGAAAAAGTATTCATCCTCTTTGTAATTACAAGACTAACTTTCCTCAGATACCATACTGTATATCACCTTACCAACTCACCCAATTTGTTGATGTAGAAAATTAGAGGATCACCTGTTTTCAATGAATTCATAAGAATAAATACCTCCTCTGTCTATAAAGTCCAACAGTACGGTAGATTGTCAATAGAACAAACCAAAATGAAGACAAAAAAGTATTCAAGACAAGTCAAGAAAATGAGAGAGAAGCACAGATCTGGGTAAGTGTACAAGACCAACTCAAAGGCACTGAACATACCCCAAACCTCAATGCAGTCCATCATAAAAAAAGAGAGGGCATTTGAATATCAAAATGATATTTTGATATTCAAAATGAGCGGTCACAGTTTGAGGATAAAGGGGAAGCCTTTTAGGACTGAGATGAGGAAAAACTTCTTCACACAGAGAGTGGTGAATCTGTGGAATTCTCTGCCACAGGAAACAGTTGAGGCCAGTTCATTGGCTATATTTAAGAGGGAGTTAGATATGGCCCTTGTGGCTACGGGGGTCAGGGGGTATGGAGGGAAGGCTGGGGTGGGGTTCTGAGTTGGATGATCAGCCATGATCGTACTGAATGGTGGTGCAGGCTCAAAGGGCCGAATGGCCTACTCCTGCACCTATTTTCCATGTTTCTACGTCTTTTTATGTTTTATTGATTTCACTAAAGCATTCGACAAAGTGCAACATGAAAAATTATTTCAAATTCTCGCTAAACTAAACATTGATGGAAGAGACCAACAACTCCTTCAAAATTTATATTGGAACCAAACGACAATGGTAAAAATTGATAATATAAGCAGTTGGACTAAAATTCAAAGAGGAGTTAGCCAGGGATGCGTTGCCTCACCAGAATTATTTAATATCTATAGTGAAATGATTCTCAGAGAAAAAGACCTAGATGGGATAAAAATTGGAGGTGTTAACATTAACAATAAAGGATACGCAGACGATACTACCCTAATTGCAAGTGCTGCAGAAGACCTACAAATCCTCCTAGACAAAGTAGTACAAACAAGTGCAGATTCTGGTCTAACCAACTGTAAAAAAAAACAAATGTATGGTAATATCAAAACAGCAGGATACTCCCAACTGCCAATTGTACATCGGTAACCAAGAGATTGAACAAAAGACCAGCTTTATTTACCTTGGTAGCTTTTTAATCACAAGATGCTAAAAGTAAAGTAGAAATAAAAAGAAGAATTGCCATTGCCAAAACCAACTTCCAAAAAATGAAACCCATTTTTACCAACAGACACATTTCCATAACAAGGCTTAGGCTACTAAAATGTTACATCTGCTCTATCTTACTGTATGTTTCCGAAACATGGACTATAACACCAGAACTCCAAAGAAACTTAGAAGCAACAGAAATGTGGTTTCTTAGAAGAATGCTGAAAATATCATATAGAGACAGGGCAACTAATGAGACAGTACTCCAACGTGCCCATACAAAAAGATCTTTAATGAGAACATTAAATGAGAGGAAACTTAAATTCCTGGGCCACGTCATCAGAAAGGGAGAAATAGAATGCCTTACGTTACAAGGCCGTATGTCTGTGAAACGCGGAAGAGGAAGGCAAAGAAGAAAATATATGGACACTGTGAAAGAACTAACAGATCTAGGTGTGCGAGATATCACTGACGCGGCGTGGGATCGTTCAATGTGGAAAGCCATGATCACCCAAGCATGTAACGCGCAAGGCACATGAAGAAGAAGAAGAAAAAAAGCCATTTAATGAAAAATATCACTGGCTGTATTAGCTGTGAGAGGTGGTTCAACTAGGTATTGATCAAAGGGGAATGAACTTTTAAACTGCTGACATTGAAGTCTTTGAATTTTTAGTTTTTCATGCTTTACAATCTTCCCTGTTTTTTGAACTCTACTGTGAAAAAAGGAGCATGTGATTCACAAATAAAAATTCTCAGTTAAATTGATAAAATCCCTGGTTGTAATACTTATTTATGTGAACAAAGGGCTGGGGGCTGAATACTCGGACAAGTCAGTGTATATACACACATACATAATCGCGAAATTCAGCTACAGATTGGTAAGTATAATGTTGTGGCCATCTCTGAAACTTGGCTAAAGGATGGCTGCCATTGGGAGCTGAACGTCCAAGGATATACAGTGTACCGGAAAGATAGCTTTGTAGGCAGAGGGGGTGTGGCTCTGTGTATAAGAAATAATATTAAATCATTAGAAAGAGATGACATAGGATCGGAAGGTATAGAGCCTCGATAGGTTGAGTTAAGAAATGACAAGGGTAAAAGGACCCAAATGGCAGTTGTATACAGGCCTCCAAACAGCAGCCGGGATGTGGATTACAAATTACAGCAGGAGATAGAAAAGGCATGTCAGAAAGACAGTGTCATGATAATCATTGGGGATTTTAACATGAAAGTGGATTGTGAAAACCAGGTCAGTACTGGACCTCAAGAGAGAGAATTTGTAGAATGTCTAAGGGATGGTTTTTTCGAACAGCTTGTTGTTGAGCCCACTGGGGGATCAGCTGTGCTGGATTGGGTGTTGTGTAATGATCCGGAGGTGATAAGAGAGCTTAAGGTTAAGGAATACTTAGGGAACAGTGATCACAATATGATCGAGTTCACTTTGAAATTTGAGAGGGAAAAAATAAAATCCAGTATGTCGGTATTTCAGTGGAATAAAGGAAATTACATTGGCATGAGAGGGGAACTGGCCGAAGTTGACTGGAAAGAGACATTTGCAAGAAGGACTGGGGTTTCTGCAAAAAACGAGGGAAGTGCAAGACAGATATATTCCAAATAAGAAGAAGAAATTTCAAAGGGAAGAAAGACACTACCATGGCTGACAAGTGAAGTCAGAGCCAAAGTAAAAGCAAAAGAGAGGGCATACAAGGAAGCCAAAGCTAGTGGGAAGATAGAGGATTGGGAAGCTTTTGAAAACTTGCAGAAGGAAACTAAGAAGGTCATTAGGAAGGAAGAGATAAATTATGAAAGGAAGTTGGTAACTAATATCAAAGAAGATACTAAAAGCTTTTTTTAAGTATATAAAGGGTAAAAAGGAGTCGAGGGTAGATATAGGACCAATACTAAATGATGCTGGAGATATTGTAATGAGAGATGCAGAGATGGCAGAGGAACTGAATGTGTATTTTTCATCAGTCTTCACAGTGGAAGACGTCTGCAGTATACCAGACATTCAAGAGTGTCAGGGAAGTGAAGTTTGTACAGTGAAAATTACGACTGAGAAGGTGTTGAGGAAGTTTAATGGTCTGAGGGTGGATAAATCTCCTCGACCTGATGGAATGCACCCTCGGGTTCCGAAGGAAGTAGCTGGAGAGATTGCGGAGTCACGAACAATGATCTTTCAAGAATCGATAGATTCCGGCATTGTACCGGATGACTGGAAAATTGCAAATGTTACTCCACTATTTAAGAAGGGTGGCAGGCAATAGAAATGAAACTATAGACCTGTTAGCCTGACATCAGTGGTTGGGAAGTTGTTGGAATCGATTGTAATGGCTGAGATTATGGAGTATCTGTAGGCACATGACAAGATAGGCCAAAGCCAGCATGGTTTCCTGAAAGGAAAATCCTGCCTGACTAACCTACTGATTTTTTTTGAGGAAATTACAAGCAGGGTAGACAAAGGAGATGCAGTAGATGTGATGTACTTGGATTTTCAGAAGGCCTTTGACAAGATGCCACACATGAAGCTGCTTAGCAAGATAAGAGCCCATGGAATTACAGGGGAGTTACTAGCATGGGTGGAGCATTGGCTGGTCGGCAGAAAGCACAGAGAGGGAATCAAGGGACCCTATTCTGGCTGGCTGCTGGTTACCTGTGGAGTTCCACAAGGGTCAGTGTTGGAACCATTACTTTTTACAATGTTTGGACTACAGCATTAAGGGATTTGTGGCTAAATTTGCTGATGATACAAAGATAGGTGGAGGAGCGGGTAGTGTTGAGGAAACAGAGAGCCTGCAGAGAGACATGGGAATAGGCAAAGAAGTGGCAAATGAAATACAATGTTGGAAACTGTATGGTCATGCACTTTGGTGGAAGAAATAAATGGGCAGACTATTATTTAGGTGGAGAGAGAATTCAAAATTCAGAGATGCAAAGGGGCTTGGGAGTCCTTGTGCAAGATACCCTAAAGGTTAACCTCCAGATTGAGTTGGTTCTGAAGAAGGTGAATGCAATGTTGACATTCATTTCTAGAGGTATAGAATATAAGAGCAGGGATATGATGCTGAGGCTCTATAAGGCACTCGTGAGACCACACGAAGTACTGTGTGCAGTTTTGGGCTCCTTATTTTAGAAAGGATATACTGACATTGGAGAGGGTTCAGAGGAGATTCACAAGAATGATTCCAGGAATGAAAGAGTTACTGTATGACGAATGTCTGGCAGCTCTTGGGCTGTATTCCCTGGAGTTCAGGAGAATGAGGGGAGATCTCATAGAAACATTCTGAATGTTAAAAGGCCTGAACAGATTAGATATGGCAGAGTTATTTCCCATGGTAAGGGAGTCCAGGACAAGAGGGCACGACTTCAGGATTGAAGGACGTCCATTTAGAACAGAGATGTGGAGAAATTACTTTAGTTAGAGTGTGGTAAATCTGTGGAATTTGTTGCCACAGGCGGCTGTGGAGGCCAAGTCATTGGGTGTATTTAAGGCAGAGATAGATAGGTTCTTGATCAGCCAGAGCATCAAAGGGTATGGGGAGAAGGCAGGGGAGTGGGGATGACTGGAAGAAATTGAATCAGCCCATGATTGAATGGTGGAGCAGACTTGATGGGCCAAATGGCCTACTTCTGCTCCTATATCTTATGGTCTTATAAATACATATCACCCACTATAGTAAACAACCCTCCCCAAGCACACTTTCAATATTCGATAGATTTCAGTGAGATTCTACTCGTCCCCTCAGTCTCTATAACTCCAGTGCATACAGCTCAGAGCCATTAAACGCTCCTCATTCGTTAATCCTTTTATTACCGGAATCATTCTTATCAATCTCTTCAGGATCCTTTCCTATGCCAACACATCTTAAGGCAGACAAGGGATGGAAAACTGCTAGACATGCGTGCTCCTGGAAGAGGCAAGGTACTCAATGCTTTCTCAAATCCATTCTGAGTTGTGGGCCAGAGATTCCTATAAACTGGTGGAGATGTCACACTTTCTGAGAAAAGCTTTGAGATGATCCAATTGTTTTCCTGTGACTACATGTAATCTCCTCCAGTGAAGGCGTTTGACAGATGTTTACCGAGTCACCACACATCCTGCCACATTGCACATTCCAGCGGGTTTATTTGCATTAAATAAACCAGCCCTTGGTAATGTTCCAATACCCTAATGAAAACATATCGCCGTTGTCTGCTCGCAAGAATCCCTGCACCTCAACCCGAAACCTGCAGAATTCAGGATACTTTCAAAGGAAACCAAAGCTGTTAGTTAGCCCATGAATCTGGACCTGACTTCCAGCGAACACGAAACGCGCAGCGATTCCCTGAAAAGGGCCTCACCAAGCGGGGAGAGAGGTCAGCTTCGGCAGGCCCGCGTCCGGCCGGTCGAGGGGGAGAGAGGTGCAGCTTCAGCGGCCCGAGGATCAGACCCGAGCCCGGCCGATACGACCCCCTCCTCCGATCGCACCTGCCTGGCCCAGCCCGGCCCGGTCCCGGAGAGACGGACACCTCGGGACGGGGACGGGGACGGGGAGCGAGCTGTCACAAGCCCCGGCCCGAGGATGACACTTACCGGGTGCAGACAAGACAGGACCGGCCCGGCCCCGGAGAGACGGACACCTCAGGACGGGGAGCGAGCTGTCACAAGCCCCGGCCCGAGCGGGGCAGCAGACGTGGAGCTGAACCCGGAAATGCTCACTCAGGACCCCGCGGCCAGGAGTCCGTATAGAATGCCGGTGGACGACTCCTCTCGGGAGGAGGGCGAGAATGGGGCTTGGAAGGTGTTGACCGCCCCTGCTGCTGGGAGGACCGTCTCCAGCCGCTGGGAGGACCAAGAATACAGCCCCAGCTGGTTGGGGACCGACTTCACCGCCCCTGCTGGCGGGAGGACCGACATCACCTCCCCTGGCATTACCGGGAGTTTGAGAAATTGATGTTCTTGCCATCAGGTAAGAGGCCAAATGGAATATAAGGTGTTGTTCCTCCAACCTAAGTGTTTCCTGCTGGAGGGTTTCGGCCTAAAACATCAGCCTGCCCTGCTGAGTTCCTCCAGCGTTTTGTCTGTGTAGCTTGAATTTCCAGCATCTGCTGGTTTTCAACTGTTTGGACCAATATCACCGCCCACTGGTGATGGGAGGGTCACACTCCGCACTTCCCATTTAGTCATAGTCATACTTTATTGATCCCGAGGTTTCTACCTCCTACCCAAGTTCCACAAACCTGCCTGTCCTGGCAGACCTATTGTCTCAGCTTGCTCCTACCCCACCGAACTCATTTCTGCATACCTTGACACTGTCTTATCCCCCCTTGTTCAATATCTTCCTACCTATGTTCATGGCACTTCTCAGGCTCTTAAACTTTTCGATGATTTTAAGTTCCCTGGCCCCCACCGCTTTATTTTCACCATGGATGTCCAGTCCCTATATACTCCCATCCCCCATCAGGAAGGTCTCAAAGCTTTCTGCTTCTTTTTTGATTCCAGACCGAACCAGTTCCCCTCTACCACCACTCTGCTCCGTCTAGCAGAATTTGTCCTTACACTTAATAATTTCTCCTTTGGCTCCTCCCATTTCCTCCAAACTAAAGGTGTAGCTATGGGCACCCGTATGGGTCCTAGCTATGCCTGCCTTTTTGTTGGCTTTGTGGAACAATCTATGTTCCGTACCTATTCTGGTATCCGTCCCCCACTTTTCCTTCGCTACATCGATGACTGCATTGGCGCTGCTTCCTGCACGCATGCTGAGCTCGTTGACTTTATTAACTTTGCCTCCAACTTTCACCCTGCCCTCAAGTTTACCTGGTCCATTTCCGACACCTCCCTCCCATTTCTAGATCTTTCTGTCTCTATCTCTGGAGACAGCTTATCCACTGATGTCTACTATAAGCCTACTGACTCTCACAGCTATCTGGACTATTCCTCTTCTCACCCTGTCTCTTGCAAAAATACCATCCCCTTCTCACAATTCCTCCGTCTCCACCGCATCTGCTCTCAGGATGAGGCTTTTCATTCCAGGATGAGGGAGATGTCCTCCTTTTTTAAAGAAAGGGGCTTCCCTTCCTCCACCATCAACTCTGCTCTCAAACGCATCTCCCCCATTTCACGCACATCTGCTCTCACTCCATCCTCCCGCCACCCCACGAGGAATAGGGTTCCCCTGGTCCTCACCCACCACCCCACCAGCCTCCGGGTCCAACATATAATTCTCAGTAACTTCCGCCACCTCCAACGGGATCCCACCACTAGGCATATCTTTCCTTCCCCCCCCCTCTGCTTTCCACAGGGATCGCTCCCTACGCGACTCCCTTGTCCATTCGTTCCCCCCCCCCTCCGTCCCTCCCCACTGACCTCCCTCCTGGCACTTATCCTTGTAAGCGGAACAAGTGCTACACATGCCCTTACACTTCCTCCCTCACCACCATTCAGGGCCCCAGACAGTTCTTCCAGGTGAGGCGACACTTCACCTGTGAGTCGGCTGGGGTGATATACTGCATCTGGTGCTCCCGATGTGGCCTTCTATATATTGGCGAGACCCGACGCAGACTGGGAGATTTCGCTGAACACCTACGCTCTGTCCGCCAGAGAAAGCAGGATCTCCCAGTGGCCACACATTTTAATTCCACATCCCATTCCCATTCTGATATGTCTATCCACGTCCTCCTCTAATGTAAAGATGAGGCCACACTGAGGTTAGAGGAACAACACCTTATATTCCGTCTGGGTAGCCTCCAACCTGATGGCATGAACATTGACTTCTCTAACTTCCGCTAATGCCCCACCTCCCCCTCATACCCCATCCGTTATTTATTTATATACACACATTCTTTCTCTCTCTCTCCTTTTTCTCCCTCTGTCCCTCTGACTATACCTTTGCCCATCCTCTGGGTTTTTCCCCCTCCCCCTTTTCCTTGTCCCTGGGCCTCCTGTCCCATGATCCTCTCATATCCCTTTTGCCAATCACCTGTCCAGCTCTCGGCTCTATCCCTCCCCCTCCTGTCTTCTCCTATCATTTTGGATCTCCCCCTCCCCCTCCCCCTCCAACTTTCAAATCTCTTACTCACTCTTCCTTCAGTTAGTCCTGACGAAGGGTCTCGGCCTGAAACGTCGACTGTACCTCTTCCTAGAGATGCTGCCTGGCCTGCTGCATTCACCAGCAACTTTGATGTGTGAAGCTTGAATTTTCAGCATCTGCAGATTTTCAACTGTTTGGATCAATATCACCGCCCACTGGCAGTGGGAGGACCTACAAGTGGAAGAACCAACAACACTGCCAATACACACAGATTGATTGTATGTCCATAAAGTGACACACAGCACAGGAGTGTCTGTGCATAAGGTGACTGACAGAAATTGATAAAGTAGTGATGGCGGGTTACTGGGTGGAGGTGTTGATCAGCCTCACTGCTTGGGGAAAGTAGCTGTTGTTGAGTCTGTTGTTCCTGGTGTGGATGCTATGTAGTTTCCTCCCTGATGGGAGTGGGACAAACAGTCCAAGCAGGGTGGGTGGGATCCTTTAAGATGTTACTGGCCCTGTTCCAATACATTTGTGTGTCCTTGATGGTGAGTAGGCTGGTGCCGGTGCCAGTGATGTGCTGGGCGGTTCTGACTACCTGTTGTAGAGTCTCCCAGTCCACCACAATTGCAGATTCCATGCAGCTTGTTAGGATGCTGTCTACTGCACATCTGCAGAAGGACATGGTTATAGATGTGCATAATCAAACTCTCTTCAAGCTCCTCAGAAACCAGAGGCACTAGAGAGAGAGAGAGAGAGAGAATGTGTGGGAGGGTGGATGAATGGAAGTGGAGGGGAACAAATGAGGGAGAGGGAGAGAAAGAGATAGATAGATCTCTCAAAAGCAGGGGTGGAGGAGTATGCCCTATGATCAACTATTCTTGATGCACAAATATATCAGTGCTGTCCCAATACTGCTCACCAGAACTGGAATATCTTGCAGTTAAATGCCGTCCATTTTACCTGCCACGGGAGATTTCTGGGAACATTTTGGTGGCAGTAAACATTCCACCTCAGGCCAAAGTCAATCAGACTTTAGATGATCTGAGCAATGGGATCAACATGCACAAAACAGTGCACCCTAACACCTTCACTATCGTTTTGGGAGATTTTAACCAGGCCAGTCTGAAAAAATCACTAAGCAATTACCATCAACAGATCACTTGCAATACCAGAGGAAACAACACACTGGACCATCGCTACACCACCATCAAAACCACCTACTGTACTATTCCACGCCCTCACTTAGGGAAGTCTGATCACCTGGCTGTACTTCTACATCCTGAGTATAGGCAGAGACTGAAGACTGCAGCAGCAGTAGTGAGGACCAAGAGGTATGGACAAGGGAAAAACAGGAGCGCCTACAGGACTGCTTTGAATCAGTAGACTGGACTGTATTCAGGGATTCATCTTCGAACCTGGATGAGTATGCTGCAGTTGTCACCGACTTCATTAAAACCTGTGTGGATGAGTCGGTGCCTACAAAGACTTGCTGTACATTCCCAAACCAAATGCCATGGATGAACCAGGAGTTACGTCACCGACTGAAGGCTAGATCTGTGGTATTCAAGTCTTGCGACCCAGGCCTGTACCAGAAAACCAGGTATGATTTGCGGAGGGCTATTTCAATAGACAATAGACAATAGGTGAAGGAGTAGGCCATTCAGCCCTTCAAGCCAGCACCGCCATTCACTGTGATCATGGCTGATCATCCACAATCAGTACCCTGTTCCTGCCTTCTCCCCATATCCCTTGACTCCACTATCTTTAAGAGCTCTATCTAACTCTTTCTTGATAGAATTCGGAGAATTGGCCTTCTGAGGCAGAGCATTCCACAGCTCCACAACCCTCTGTGTGAAAAAGTTTTTCCTCAACTCCATTCTAAATGGTCTACCCCTTATTCTTAAATTGTGGCCTCTGGTTCTGGACTCCCCCAACATCAGGAACATGTTTCCCGCCTCTAGCATGTCCAATCCCTTAATAATCTTATATGTTTTAATCCCCTGTCATCCTTCTAAATTCCAGCGTATACAAGCCCAGTCACTCCAATCTTTCAACATATGACATTCCCGCCATCCCTGGAATTAACCCAGTGAACCTACGCTGCACTCCCTCCGTAGCAAGAATGTCCTCCCTCAAATTTGGAGACCAAAACTGCGCACAATACTCCAGGTGTGGTCTCACCAGGGCCTTGTACAACTGCAGAAGGACCTCTTTGCTCCTATACTCAACTCCCCTTGTTATGAAGGCCAACATGCCATTAGCTTTCTTCACTGCCTGCTGTACCTGTATGCTTACTTTCAGTGACTGATGAACAAGGACACCTAGATCTCGTTGTACTTCCCCTTTTCCTAACTTGACACCATTCTGATAGTCATCTGCCTTCCTGTTCTTGCCACCAAAGTGGATAACCTCACATTTATCCACATTAAACTGCATCTGCCCATTCACCCAGCCTGTCCAAGTCACCCTGCATTCTCATAACATCCTCCTCACATTTCACACTGTCACCCAGCTTTGTGTCATTTGCAAATTTGCTAATGTTACTTTTAATCCCTTCATCTAAATCATTAATATATATTGTAAATAGCTGTGGTCCCAGCACCGAGTCTTGCGGTACCCCACTAGTCACTGCCTGCCATTCTGAAAAGGACCTGTTAATCCCTACTCTTAGTTTCCTGTCTGCCAGCCAATTTTCTATCCATGTCAGTACCCTACCCCCAATACCATGTGCTCTAATTTTGCCCACTAATCTCCTATGTGGGACCTTATCAAAGGCTTTCTGAAAGTCCAGGTACACTACATCCACTGGCTTTCCCATGTCCATTTTCATAGTTACATCCTCAAAAAATTCCAGAAGATTAGTCAAGCATGATCTCCCCTTCGTAAATCCATGCTGACTTGGACCGATCCTGTTACTGCTATCCAAATGTGCCGCTATTTCATCCTTTATAATTGACTCCAGCATCTTCCCCACCACTGATGTCAGAGTAACTGGTCGATAATTGCCTGCTTTCTCTCTCACTCCTTTCTTAAAAAGTCGAGGGCGAAGAGACAATTTTGAACAAGGTTGGAGGCAATATCAGTTATACGACAACTCTGGCAGGGTTTGCAAGACATTACTTCCTACAAAGTGAAACCCAACAGCATGAATGGCAGCGATGCTTCACAACCAGATGAACTCAATGCCTTCTATGCATGCTTTGAAAGGGAGAACACAACTACAGCTGTGAAGATTCCTGCTGCACCTGATGACCCTGTGATCTCTGTCTCAGAGGCCGATGTTAGACTGTCTTTAAATAGAGTGAACCTTCACAAGGCGTAAAGTCCCGATGGAGTACCTAGTAAGGCTCTGAAAACCAGTGCCAACCAACTAGCGGGAGTATTCAAAGACATTTTCAAACTCGCACTGCTACGGTTGGAAGGTCCCACTTGCTTCAAAAAGGCAACAATTATACCAGTGCCTAAGAAGAGTAATGTGAGCTTCCTTAATGACTATCGCCTGGTAGCACTCACATCTACAGTGATGAAATGCTTCGAGAGGTTGGTCATGACTAGTCTGAACTCCTGCCTCAGCAAGTCCTGGACCCACTGCAATTTGCCTCTTATCACAATAGGTCAACGGCAGACACAATCTCAATGGCTCTTCACACAGCCTTAGACCACCTGGACAACACAAGCACCTAAGTCAGGATGCAGTTCATCGACTATAGCTCAGCATTTAACACCATCATTCCCACAATCCTGATTGAGAAGGGCCTCTGTATCTCCCTCTGGAATTGGATCCTCGACTTCCTAACCAGAAGACTATAATCTGTATATCTGTATGGATAACATCTCCTCCTTGCTGATGATCAACACTGGTGCACCTCAGGGGTGTGTGCTTAGCCCACTGCACGACTCTCTCTATACCCATCACTGTGTGGCTAGGCATAGCTCAAATACCATCTATAAATTTGCTGATGATACAGCTATTGTTGGTAGAATCTCAGGTGGTGACAAGAGGGTGTACAGGAGTGAGATATGCCAACTAGTGGAGTGGTGTCACAGCAACAACCTGGCACTCAATGTCAGTAAGATGAAAGAGCTGATTGTGGACATCAGGAAGGGTAAGACGAAGGAACACATACCAATCCTCATAGAGGGATCAGAAGTGGAGAGAGTGAGCAGTTTCAAGTTCCTGGGTGTCAAGATCTCTGAGGACCTAACCTGGTCCCAACATATCGAAGCAATTCTAAAGAAGGCAAGACAGTGACTAGACTTCATTAGGAGTTTGAAGAGATTTGGTATGTCAACAAAAACACTCAAAAATTTCTGTAGTCGTACCGTGGAGAGCATTCTGACAGGCTGCATCACTGTCTGGTATGGAGGGGCTACTGCACAGGACCGAAAGAAGCTGCAGAGGGTCATAAATTTAGTCAGCTCCATCTTGGGTACGAGCCTACAGAGGACACCTTCAAGGAGCGGTGTCTCAGAAAGGCAGCGTCCATTATTAAGGACCTCCAGCACCCAGGACATGCCCTTTTCTCACTGTTTCCATCAGGTAGGAGATACAGAAGCCTGAAGGCACACACTCAGCGATTCAGGAACAGCTTCTTCCCCTCTGCCATCCCATTCCTAAATGGACATTGAATCTTTGGACACTACCTCATTTTTTTAATATATGTTATTTCTGTTCGTTTGCACAATTTTTAATTTCTTTAATATATGTATACTGTAATTGGTTTACTTATTTATTTATTTTTATTTTTTTATATTATGTATTGCATTGAAATGCTGCTAAGTTAACAAATTTCATGGCACATGCTGGTGATAATAAACCTGGTTCTAATTCTGAAGAGAGACAGTGGGGGCGGTGGGGGGGGCGGAGTGAGAGAGGGGGAGAGAGATGAGTGAGAGGGGAGGACAGACAGGGAACTGCTATTGCTGCTTCAAACACCAGAGGGCAGTGCTAGTTACAGGGACGGTCACAAGCAGACTGAATGAAAGTTCCTCAGTGCGGTATCTGTGCAGGGAGAGGAATGGTCAGTGTTTCAGGTAGAAAACCTGCCACAGCAATAAGAGTATAGAGGGAAGAGAACCAGGGTAGTTCAGGGTGAAGGACCAGGGTAGTTCAGGGTGAAGAAACTGATGGCTTTGTGGCCAAGTTTACAGACAATATGAAGTTAAATGGAGGGGCAGGTAGTGTTGAGAAAGCAAAGAGACTGCAGAAGGACTTAAAAATATTAGCAGAATGGGCAAAGAAGTGACAGTTGGAATATAGAGTAGGGAAGTGTATGCTCATGACCTTTGGTGGAAGGAATAAAGGTGGAGACTATTTTCTAAAGGGATGATTGCTTCTCAGACTGGAGGCCTGAGAGTAGTGGTGTGCCTCAGGGATCTGTGCTGGGACCATTGTTGTTTGTTGTCTATATCAATGATCTAGATAATAATGCGGTAAATTGGATCAGCAAATTTGCTGATGACACTAAGATGGGAGGCGTTGTAGACACCAAGGAAGGCTTTCAAAGCTTGCAGAGGGATCTGGACAAACTGGAAAAATGGGCCAGAAAATGGCAGATGGAATTTAATGCAGACAAGTGTGAGGTGTTGCATTTTGGAAGGACAAATCAAGGTAGGACATACACAGTAAATGCTAGGGCACTGAGGAGTGTGGAGGAACAAAGGGATCTGGGAGATCAGATACATAATTCCCTGAAAGTGGCGTCACAGGTAGACAGGGTTGTAAAGAAGGCTTTTGGTATCCTGGCATTCATAAATCAAAGTATTGAGTATAGGAGTTGGGATATTATGGTGAGGTTGTATAAGACATTGGTGAGGCCAAATTTGGAGTATTATGTGCAGTTCTGGTCACCTAACTATAGGAAGGATATCAGTAAGATTGAAAGAGTGCAGAGGAGATTTACTAGGATGTTGCTGGATCTCCAGGAGTTGAGTTGCAGGGAAAGATTGAACAGGTTAGGACTTTATTCCTTGGAGTGTAGAAGAATGAGGGAAGATTTGATAGAGGTTTACAAAATGATGAGGAGCATAGACAGAGTAAATGCGAGTAGGCTCTTTCCACTTAGATTAGGAGAGATAAATACGAGACGACATGGCTTTAGGGTGAAAGGGGAAAGTTTTAGGGGGAACTTCTTCACTCAGAGAGTGGTGGGAGTGTGGAACGAGCTGCCATCTGATGTGGTAAATGCAGGCTCACTCTTAAGTTTTAAGAATAAATTGGATAGATACATGGATGGGAGAGGTCTGGAGGGTTATGGACTGGATGCAGGCCAATGGGACTAGTGGAATAAAGTTTCAATGCAGACTAGAAGGGCCGAATGGCCTGTTTTCTGTGCTGTAGTGTTCTATGGTTCTATGGAAAAAAATTCAAAAATCAGCATTGAAAAGGGATTTGGGAATCCTTGTGCAGGATTCCATAAAGGTTAACTTGCAGGCTGAGTCGGTGAGTATGGTTAGTGTTCATTTCGAGAGGACTAGAGTATAAGAGCAAGGATATAACATGTTCTCTTAGTCTGTTGTTGCCAGTACAATCTTCTATGCAGTGATGTGCTGGGGCAGTGGCATCAACAGAGGTGATGCCAACAGGCTCAATAAACAGATTAGAAAGGCTGGCTCTGTTACAGGAGTCAAACTGGACACTTTGGAGACTGGTAGAACAAAGGACCTTATGGAAAATCCTGGCAATTCTGGACAATGTTTCTCACCCTCTGCATCCACCTTGGCTGAGCAGAGGAGCACTTTTAGTAATAGACTAAGACAACTGTGCTGTCCCGAAGAGTGCCATATGAGGTCATTCTTGCCCTTGGCCATTCAGCTCTATAATGAGTCAACCTATAGCCGGAAAAGTGATGACCTCCTCCTGTTAGACTGTTTGTGGTAAGTTAATTTTTATTCTTTCTTACTTCTCTTCTGTTTGTATATCTGTGCATTTGGAAGGCTAGCATGACACTGTAATTTCCTTTGGGATCAATAAAGTATCTATCTTTCTAAAACGGAGGCTTTATAGGGCATTGCTCAGACTGCATCTAAAGTATCTATCTATCTATCTATCTATCTAAAACGGAGGCTTTATAACTCATTGGTCAGACTGCACTTGGAGTATTGTGAGCAGTTTTGGCCCCTTTTCTAAGAAAAGATATGCTGGCATTGGAGAGAGTCCAGAGGAGGTTCACAAGAATGATTGCAGGAAAGGAAGGGTTAACGTATGAGAAGCATTTGATAGTTCTGAGCTTGTACTTACTGGAGTTTAAAAGAAACAAGGGGGAGCTCACTGAAATCTATTGAATATTAAACTCGAGTTGCAGGGGGATAGGAACCAGAGTGCTAGAACAGTTAGTGGAGAAGTTGTGGAGACAGATGTTGGTGAAACCTTTGTCAAAGTCAGAAATCAAAAGGTTGAGCATGGTGTGACTAATTTCCTGAGCTGTGTATATTTCAATGCAAAAAGTATCGTAGGAAAGGCAGATGAACTCAGGGCATGGATCAACACATAGAATTATAATATTGTAGCCATTAGTGAGACCATGTTGCAGGAGATGACTATCGCCCATTGGCACTTACATCCACAGTGATGAAGTGTTCTGAGAGGTTGGTATTGAAGTATATCAGCTTCTTACTGAGTGGCAACTTGGATCTGCTCCATTTTGCCTACTGAAGCAACAGATCCACAACAGATGCCATCTCATTGACTTTTCACACAACCCTGGAACATCTGGACAGCAAAGATGCATACGTCAGGATGCTCTTTACCATTTACAGATCAGCATTTAATACCATCATCCCTCAAAACTAATCAGTAAACTCCAAGACCTGGGCCTCAACACCTCTTTGTGCTATTGGATCCTGGATTTCCTCACTTGCAGATCCTTGTTTGTTCGGATCGGCAAAAACACCTCCTCCACAGTCTCCATCAGCACGGGTGCACCACAGGGCTGTGTACCTAGTCCCGTCACTTTACACTTAATGACCGTGTGGCTAAGCAAGCTCCAATGTCATATTCAAGTTTGCCGATGACACCACTGTTGTGGTGTGATGAATCGGCAAACAGGAGGGAGATTGAAAACTTGGCTGAGTGGTGTAATAACAACAGCTCAATGTCAGTAAGACCAAGGAACTGATTGTAGACTTCAGGAGAGGGAAATCAGAGGTCCGTGAACCAGTAATCATCAGAGGATCAGAGATGGAGTGGGTCAGTAACTTTAAATTCCTGGATGTCACTATCTCAGAGGACCTGTCCTGGACCCATCATATAAACGTAATAGTGAAGAAAGCATGACAGCACCTCAACTTCCTCAGGAGTCTGTGGGGATTTGGAATGAAATAAAAAACCTTGGCAAACTTTGATAGATGTGTGGAGAATGTGCTGACTGGCTGCGTTATGGCCTGGTATGGGAACACCAATGCCTTTCAGCGGGAAATCCGACAAAAGTAGTGGATTCGGCCCAGTACGTCATAGGTAAAACCCTCCCAACCATTGAGCACATCTATGTGAAACATTGCCGTAGAAAAGCAGCATGCATCATCAAAGATCCTCGCCATCGAGGCCATGGTCTTTTCTCACTGCTGCCATCAGGTAGAAGGTACAACTGCCTCAGGACTCACACCAACAGGTTCCCTAACAGTTACAACCAACCCCTCAACCATCAAGCTCTTTAAGAAAAGGGATAGCTATACTCATTTAAGGACTCTTGTGTCTTGTTATTTCACGCTCGTTATTTATTGCTATTTATTTATATCTGTGTTGGCACAGCTTTTTCAGTTTACAGTTCCTGATGTTTACAGATTACAGATCCTGTTTACAGTTACAGTCTATAGATTTGCTAAGTATGCCTGCAGAAAAAGAATCTTAGGGTTGTATATGGTGACATGTATGTACTCTGATAATAAATTTTACTTTGAACTTTGATGCTAGTACAGATAGATTTGTGTTTCGATCCATGTTTCTGTAGCAAGCCCTGTATCATTGTCTGCTGTTCACAATGTACACAAGGATGATCCTTGGGTCAACATAGTCTTGGCAGAATTTGGAGTTTGACCATTGCTGGCCTAAAAATTAAAAAAAAACATTCAGAATTGCTCTTCCTGATTGCTGTTGTTTGTTTGTGGAATGAATTTGAGCATGAACAATGATTATTCTAAACATGAGAAATTTTGCAGATGCTGGAAGTCCAAAGCAACACACACATGCTGGAGGAACTCTGCAGGTCAGGCAGCATTAATGGAACATTTCGGGCTGAGACCCTTCTTCAGGATGTTTTTGTTGGATTTCTCGGTGCTAATTAACCTGTAAAAGTAATCACTTAGCAAGTGCCTGATCAGAATCAGGTTTATTATTACCGGCATACGTTGTGAAATTTAAAGGTATAATCACTTTAGTAAAGTACTAGTAGTCTGTGTTCCTAAAAACTTTATCCAGTATATATCTGAAAAGGATCAAATAAAAAAAAACAAATAAAAAAAACAAAAGAAATATGATTTGGACATGTTTGCCAAAAATACATTTGTAGTTCTTAAAAACTTTTAAGGAGTATTTTGTAGCATAAACTGTATATTAAAAGAACTAACCGTTTTCCAAAATTCTCACTGCACAGTTTGTTTACAGTTTACAGTTCCTGATGTTTACAATTTACAGATCCTGTTTACAGTTACTGTTCTATAGATTTGCTAAGGATGCCCGCAGAAAAAGAATCTCAAGGTTGTATGTGGTGACATGTATGTACTCTGATAGTAAATTTTACTTTGAATTTTGAAATTAATCAGTACATAGAAGTCCCAATGAGAGAGCGTGCAATACTTGATCTGCGATTGGACAATGAGACAGGGCAGGTGACAGAAGTTTATGTAGGGGAACACTTTGCATCCAATGATCACTGTGCCATAGATTCAGAGTAAATACTGTATGGAAAAAGATGGATCTGGTCGACGGGTTGAGATTCTAATCTGGAGAAAGGCCAATTTTGATGGTATCAGAAAGGATCTGGCAAATAGATTGGGACAGGCTGTTTTCTGGCAAAGGCCTGCTTGGTAAGAAGGAGGCCTTCAAAAGTGAAATTTTGAGAGTACAAAGCTTGAATATGCCTGTCAGAACAAAAAACAAGCATAACAGGTGTGGGGAACCTTGGTTTTTGAGAAATATTGAGGTCCTGGTTAAGAAGAAAATGGAGGTGCATAGCCAGTACAGGCAGGAAGGAACAAATGAGGTGCTTATGGAGTACAAGAAATGCAAGAGAACTCAAGAAAGAAACCAGGAGGGCTAAAAGAAGGCACGAAGTTGCCTAGCAGACAAGGTGAAGGAGAATCCAAAGGGATTCTGCAGGTATGTTGAGATTAAAGGATTACAAGGCAGAAAATTGGTCCTCCAGAAGATCAGAATGATAATGTATGTAAGGAGCCAAAACAGATGGGAGAGATCTTGCACCTTGAAAATGAATTCTTTGCACCTGTATTTACTCGGGAGATGGATACAGAGTCTATAGAGGTGAGGCAAAGTAGCATCAACTTCACGGAGCCTGTACAGATTACAGAGGAGGAGAGTTTGCTACCCGGAGGTAAATCAGAGTGGATAAATCCCCAGAGCCTGATAAGGTGTTCCCTCTGATCTTATGGGAGGCAAGTGTAGAAATTGCCAGGGCCCAAGCAGAGAAATTTAAATCATCCTTGGTGACAGGAGAGGTACCAAAGAATTGGAGGATAACCAACTTTGCCCAAAAAGGCTGTAAATGTAAACTAGGAAATTTTTGGCTGATGAGTCTGACATCAGTTGTGGGAAGGTTATTGGAAGGTATTCGAAGGGACCGAATGTATGAGAATTTGGATAGATAGGGACTGATTAGAGATAGTAAGCATGGCTTTGTGCATGATAGGTCATGTCTAACAATCTATTTTCGAGAAAGTTACCAGGAAAGTTGATGAAGCTATGCAGTGGATGTTGACAAGGTCCCGCATGGGAGGATAGTTGAGACGGTCACTTGGCATTCAGGAGTACATAGTAAAATGGATTAGACATTGGCTTTATGGGAGATGCCAGAGCGTGGTAGTAGAGGGCTGCTTCTCTGACAGGAGACTGGAGGCCTGTGACTAGTGGTGTGCCACAGAGACTGGTGCTAGATGTTTGTGGTTAACTGGATCAGCAAATTTGCAGTTGACACCAAGATTGGGGAAGTACTGAAGAATGAAGAAGGCTATCATGACCTGCAGCAGGATCTGTTCCAGATTGAAAAGTGGGCTGAAAAATGGCAGACGGAATTTAATGCAGACAAGTGTAAGGCTTTGCACTTGGGTGGGACCAGCCAGGGTAGGTCTTACACAGTGAACGGTAGGGTGCTGAAGAGTGTGGCAAAATAAAGGGATGTGGGAATACAGGTCATAATTCATTGAAAGTGGTATCACAGATAGAGAGTTGGAAAGAAAGCTATTGGCACATTGGCCTTGATAAATCAATGTATAGAGTACAGGAATTGGGATGTTATGTTGAAATTGTCTAAGACATTGGTGAATAACACACACAAAGTGCTAGAAGAACTCAGCAGGCCAGGCAGCATCTATGGAAAAGAAGGGTCTCAGCCTGAAACGTCAACTGTATTCTTTTCGATAGATGCTGTCTGGCCTGCAGAGCTCCTCCAGCATTTTGTATGTGTTGCTCGGATTTCCAACATCTGCAGATTTTCCCTTGTTTGTGAAGACATTGGTGAGGCCTAATTTGGAGTATTGTGTGCAGTTTTAATCACCTAAATACAGGAAAGATGTAAATAAGGTTGAAAGAGTAGAGAGAAGACTTACAAAGATATTGTCAGGTCTGGAGGACCCGAGTAACAAGGAAAGATTGTATAGGTTAGGACTTTATTCCTTGAAGCACAGAAGACTGAGGGGAAATATGATGAGAAATATGCCCACCACGGTGAGCTTCACAGCTGAACAGGTGAGAAGACAGCTGAAACGTCTCAACCCAAGCAAGGCTGCAGGACCGGATGGTGTCAGTACAGAGTGCTCAAAGCCTGTGCCCCTCAGCTATGTGGAGTATTTCACCATGTATTCAACCTGAGGCTGAGGCTCCGGAGGGTTCCTGTACTGTGGAAGACATTCTGACTCGTCCCTGTGCCGAAGACGCCGCGCCCCAGCGGCCTCAGTGACTACAGACCGGTGGCATTGACCTCCCGCATCATGAAGACCCTGGAGAGACTTGTTCTGGAGTTGCTCCGGCCTATGGTCTGGCCACACTTAGATCCCCTCCAGTTCGCCTACCAGCCCCAACTAGGAGTTGAGGATGCCATCGTCTACCTGCTGAACCGTGTCTACGCCCGCCTGGACAAGCCAGCGAGCACTGTGAGGGTCATGTTTTTTGACTTCTCCAGTGCGTTCAACACCATCTGCCCTGCTCTGCTGGGGGAGAAGCTGACAGCGATGCAGGTGGATGCTTCCCTGGTATCATGGATTCTTGATTACCTGACTGGCAGACCACAGTACGTGTGCTTGCAACACTGTGTGTCCGACAGAGTGATCAGCAGCACTGAGGCTCCACAGGGGACTGTCTTGTCTCCCTTTCTCTTCACCATTTACACCTCGGACTTCAACTACTGCATAGAGTCTTGTCATCTTCAGAAGTTTTCGGATGACTCTGCCATAGTTGGATGCATCAGCAAGGGAGATGAGGCTGAGTACAGGGCTACGGTAGGAAACTTTGGCACATGGTGTGAGCAGAATTATCTGCAGCTTAATGTGAAAAAGACTAAGGAGCTGGTGGTAGACCTGAGGAGAGCTAAGGTACCGGTGACCCCTGTTTCCATCCAGGGGGTCAGTGTGGATATGGTGGAGGATTACAAATACCTGGGGATACGAACTGACAATAAACTGGACTGGTCAAAGAACACTGAGGTTGTCTACAAGAAGAGTCAGAGCCATCTCTATTTCCTGAGGAGACTGAGGTCCTTTAACATCTGCCGGACGATGCTGAGGATGTTCTACGAGTCTGTGGTGGCCAGTGCTATTATGTTTGCTGTTGTGTGCTGGGGCAGCAGGCTGAGGGTGGCAGACACCAACAGAATTAACAAACTCATTCGTAAGGCCAGTGATGTTGTGGGGATGGAACTGGACTCTCTCACGGTGGTGTCTGAAAAGAGGATGCTGTCTAAGTTGCATGCCATCTTGGACAATGTCTCCCATCCACTACATAATGTACTGGGTGGGCACAGGAGTACATTCAGCCAGAGACTCATTCCACCGAGATGCAACACAGAGCGTCATAAGAAGTCATTCCTGCCTGTGGCCATGAAACTTTACAACTCCTCCCTTGGAGGGTCAGACACCCTGAGCCAATAGGCTGATCCTGGACTTATTTCATAATTTACTGGCATAATTTACATATTACTATTTAACTACTTATGGTTCTATTACTATTTATTATTTATGGTGCAACTGTAACGAAAACCAATTTCACCCGGGATCAATAAAGTATGACTATGACTATGATAGAGGTGTACTAAATTACGAGATGTATAGATAGGGAACATGTAAGCAGGCTTTTTTCACTGAGTTTGGGTAGGAATATAACTAGAGGTCATGGTTTAAGGGTGAAAGTTGAAGAGTTTAAGGGGAACATGAGAGGAAACTTCACTCAGACGATTGAGAGAGAGTGGAACAAGCTGGCAGCACAAGTGGTGCATGTGAGCTGGATTTCAACGTTTGAGGGAAGTTCAGCTAGGTACCTGTGTTAGGGTGTGGAGGGCTATGGTCCCAGTGCAGGTCAGTCGGAGTAGACGGTATAAGTGGTTCAGCATGGACTAGATGAGCCAAATGGCCTGGTTTTGTGCTGTACTTTTCTATGTCACTATTACACTAATATGCAAAGGCCTAGACAGAGTAGTTGAGGAGAAACTGTTTCCAATAGTGGGGGAGTCTGGGACCAGAAAGCACAGAGTCAGAATAGAGGGAAATCCATTTGGAATATAGAAACGTAGAAAACATACAATACAGGCCCTTCGGCCCATAAAGTTGTGCCGAACATGTCCCTACCTTAGAAATTACTAGGGTTACCCATAGCACCCTATTTTTGTAAGTTCCATGTACCTATCCAAAAGTTTCTTAAAAGACCCTATCGTATCCGCCTCCACCACCATTTCCGGCAGCCCATTCCACACACTCACCACTCTCTGAGTAAAAAAACTTACCCGTGACATCTCCTCTGTACCTACTCCCCAGCACCTTAAACCTGTGTCCTCTTGTGGCAACCATTTTAGCCCTGGGAAAAAGCCTCTGACTATCCACACGATCAATGCCTCTCATCACTTTATACACCTCTATCAGGTCACCTCTCATCCTCCGTCCCTCCAAGGAGAAAAGGCCGAGTTCACTCAACCTATTCTCATAAGGCATGCTCCCCAATCCAGGCAACATCCTTGTAAATCTCCTCTGCATCCTTTCTATGGTTTCCACATCCTTCCTGTAGTGAGGCGACCAGAACTGAGCAGAGTACTCCAAGTGGGGTCTGACCAGAGTCCTATATAGCTGCAACATTACCTCTCAGCTCCTAAACTCAATTCCACGATTGATGAAGGCCAATGCACCGTATGCTCTCCTAACCACAGAGTCAACCTGCGCAGCAGCTTTGAGTGTCCTATGGACTCGGACCCTAAGATCCTTCTGATCCTCCACACTGCCAAGAGACTTACCATTAATACTATATTCTGCCATCATATTTGACCTACCAAAATGAACCACTTCACACTTATCTGGGTTGAACTCCATCTGCCACTTCTCAGTCCAGTTTTGCATCCTACCGATGTCCCACTGTAACCTCTGACAGCCCTCCACACTATCCACAACACCTCCAATCTTTGTGTCATCCGCAAATTTCCATACCCATCCCTCCACTTCCTCATCCAGGCCATTTATAAAAATCATGAAGAGTAAGGGTCCCAGAACAGATCCCTGAGGCACACACTGGTCACTGACCTCCATACAGAATATGACCCATCTACAACCACTCTTTGCCTTCTGTGGGCAAGCCAGTTCTGGATCCACAAAGCAATGTCCCCTTGGATCCCATGTCTCCTTACTTTCTCAATAAGCCTTGCATGGGGTACCTTATCAAATGCCTTGCTGAAATCCATATACACTACATCTACTGCTCTTCCTTCATCAATGTGTTTAGTCACATCCTCAAAAAATTCAATCAGGCTCGTAAGGCACGACCTGCCCTTAACAAAGCCATGCTGAGTATTCCTAATCATATTATACCTCTCCAAATGTTCATAAATCCTGCCTCTCAGGATCTTCTCCATCAACTTGCCAACCACTGAAGTAAGACTCACTGGTCTATAATTTCCTGGGGTATCTCTACTCCCTTTCTTGAATAAAGCAATAACATCTGCAACCCTCCAATCCTCTGGAACTTCTCCCATCCTCATTGATGATGCAAAGATCATCACCAGTGGCTCAGAAATCTCCTCCCTCGCCTCCCACAGTAGCCTGGGGTACATCTCATCCGGTCCCAGCGACTTATCTAATTTGATGCTTTCCAAAAGCTCCAGCACATCCCCTTTCTTAATATCTACATGCTCAAGCTTTTCAGTCCACTGAAAGTCATCACTACAATCACCAAGATCCTTTTCCATAGTGAACGCTGAAGTAAAGTATTCATGAAGTACCTCTGCTATTTCCTCTGGTTCCATACACACTTTCCCACTGTCACACTTGATAGATCCTATTCTCTCACGTCTTATCCTCTTGCTCTTCACATACTTGTAGAATGCCTTGGGGTTTTCTTTAATCCTGCCCACCAAGGCCTTCTCATGGCCCCTTCTGTCTCTCCTAATTTCCTTTATAAGCTCCTTCCTATTAGCCTTATGATCTTCTAGGTCTCTAACATTACCTAGCTCTCTGAACCACTTGTAAGCTTTTCTTTTCTTCTTGACTAGATTTACAACAGCCTTTGTACACCATGGTTCCTGTACCCTAACATAGCTTCCCTGTCTCATTGGAACGTACCTCTGCAGAACTCCACACAAATATCCCCTGAACATTTGCCACATTTCTTCCGTACTTTCCCTGAGAACATCTGTGTCCAATTTAAGCTTCCAATTTCCTGCCTGATAGCCCCATAATTCCCCTTACTCCAATTAAACGCTTTTCTAACTTGTCTGTTCCTATCTCTCTCCAATGCTATTGTAAAGGAGATAGAATTGTGATCACTATCTCCAAAATGCTCTTCCACTGAGAGATCTGACACCTGACCAGGTTCATTTCCCAATACCAAATCAAGTACAGCCTCTCCTCTTGTAGGCTTATCTACATACTGTATTGTGTCAAGAAACCTTCCTGAACACACATAACAAACTCCACCCCATCTAAACCCCTTGCTCTAGGGCTATGCCAATCGATATTTGGGAAATTAAAATCTCCCATCACGACAACTCTGTTATTATTACACCTTTCCAGGATCTGTTTCCCTATCTGCTCCTCAATATCCCTGTTACTATTGGGCGGCCTATTAAAAACACACAGTAAAGTTATTGACCCCTTCCTGTTCCTAACCTCCATCCACAGAGACTCTGTAGACAATCCCTCCATGGTGTCCACCTTTTCTGCAGCTGTGACATTATCTCTGATCAACAGTGCCATGCCCCCATCTCTTTTGCCTCCCTCCCTGTCCTTTCTGAAACATCTAAAACCCGGCAGTTGAAGTAACCATTCCTGTCCCTGAGCCATCCAAGTCTCTGTAATGGGCACTACATCATAGCTCCAAGTACTGATCCATGCTCTAAGCTCATCCGCTTTGTTCACAATACTCCTTGCGTTAAAATAGACACATCTCAAACCACTGGTTTGAGCACGTCCCTTCTCTATCACCTGCCTATCCTCCCTCACACACTGTCTTCGAGATTTCTCTATTTGTGAGCCAACTGCCTCTTCCCCAGTCACTTCAGTTCGGTTCCCACCCCTCAACAATTCTAGTTTAAACTCTCCCCAGTAGCCTTAGCAAACCTCCCCACCAGGATATTGGTCCCCCTGGGATTCAAGTGCAACCCGTCTTTTTTGTACAGGTCACACCTGCACCAAAAGCAGTCCCAATGATCCAGAAATCTGAATCCCTACCTCCTGCTCCAATCCCTCAGCCACGCATTTATCCTCCACCTCATTCTATTCCTGTACTCACTGTCGTGTGGCACAGGCAGTAATCCCAAGATTACTACCTTTGAGGTCCTGCTTCTCAACCTCCTACCTAACTCCCTGTAGTCTGTTTTCAGGACCTCTTCCCCTTTCCTACCTGTGTCATTGGTACCAATATGTACCACGACCTCTGGCTGTCAGTGATGAGAAGGAACTTCTTTAGCGTTGGGGTGGTGAATCTGTGGAAATCATTGCCACAGTTAGCTGTGGAGCCCAAATCATTAGGTATATTTAAGGCAGAGATTGATAGGTTCTTGATTAGTCAGGGGCATAACACCATAACACCCTTTTGCCTTCCTCCCATCTTAAAGAATGGAGTGACATTTGCAATTTCCCAGTCCTCTGGGACCATGCCAGAATCAAGTGACTCTTGCAAGATCATAACCAATACATCTGCTATCTCTTCAGCAATCTTTTCAGAACTCTGGGGATGTAGTGTATATGGATTTCAGCAAGGCATTTGATAAGATACCCCATTGCAAGGCTCCTTCAGAATGTAAGGAAGCATGGGATCCAAGGGGACATTGCTTTGTGGCTCCAGAATTGGCTTGTCCACAGAAGGCAAAGAGTGGTTGTAGACAGGTCATATTCTGCATGGAGGTCGGTGACCAGTGGTGTTACGCAAAAATCTGTTCTGGGACCCCTCCTCTTTGTGATTTTTATAAACGATCTGGATGAGGAAGTAAAAGGGTGAGTTAATAAGTTTGTTGATGGCGCAAAAATTGAGGGTGTTGTGGATAGTGTGGAGGATTGTCAGAGGTTACAGTGAGACATCAATATGATGCAGAACTGGCCTGAGAAGTGGCAGATGGAGTTCAACGCTGATAAGTGTGAGGTGGTTCATTTTGGTAGGTCAAATATAAAAACATAATATAGTATTAATGGTAAGACAGTGTGGAGGATCAGAGAGATCTTGGGGTCCGAGTCCATAGGACACTCAAACCTGCTGTGCAGTTTGACAGTGTTGTTAAGAAGGCGTATGGTGTGTTGGCATTCATCAACCGTGGGACTGAGTTCAAGAGCCAGGAGGTAATGTTACAACTATACAAAACCTTGGTCAGACCCCAGTTGGAGTATTGTGTTCAGTTCTGGTCACCTCACTACAGGAAGGATGTGGAAACCATAGAAAAGGTGCAGAGGAGATTTGCAAGGATGTTGCCTGGATTGGAGGGCATACCTTATGAGAATAGGTTGAGTGAACTCTGCCATTTTTCCTTGGAGCGGCGGAGGATGAGAGGTAACCTGATAGAGGTGTATAAGATGATGAGAGGCACTGATTGTGTGGATGCCCAGAGGCTTTTTCCCAGGGCTGAAATGGCTAACATGAGGAGGCATAGTTTTAAGGTGCTTGGAAACAGGTACCAAGGGGATGTCAGGGGTAGGTTTTACACTAGTGGTCACCAACCTTTTTAAGCCCAAGATCCCTACCTCGACCTCAGTGAAAGGCAAGATCTACCTATTAAATTGTTTAGAGAAAAAACAGCTCAGATTGTACTGCCAATTTGAGGCCTTTTATTTGGGCTAATTCTATTTGAATTACACAAAATACTTTTGTCAAACTTTCAAATTAATTCAAACAAGAAAACACTGTAACTAGCATATCTTTATTTAAGAATATTACAATACTTCACACCTTTAATTTGAAGTTTCATTATTTAATTTTATTTCAACACAAAAAAATAAATGAATAAAAATTGACTGTTGCACTCAGTGTGATGACTGGGGCTGAATACTTATTGCTACTTCCCTGAAATTTTGCTCGTAACTACAGACAGCCAGTCTGAGGCAGTCTGTGAGGTGTCTGTCAGTAAGACAGTTCCTGTACTTAGATTTAATAATTTTTCATCTGTGAAAATGCAATTTCACATAGATAAGTTGACCCGAAGTAGGCACTGACTTTTAGTGCTATAAAACCGACGCGCACATCGCACATTGCTGAGGCCCCATCAATAGTAATTGCCACCAGTTTATGAATGGGGATGTCATTTTCACAGACATATTTTTTAAACTCATTGTAAATATCCTCACCTCTCGTTCTCTCCTTTAATTGCAAAAGAATGAGGAAGTTCTCCTTTGTTGTAAAATCCTGGAAAGCTATTCTGAGAAATACAACATGCTGAGCTGTTTGCATTACATCCAGGGATTCAGCGAACTGTAGTGAAAAATATTCACAGAGTGACAAGTCCTTTAACACTTGCTGATCCACGTCCTCTGATAGTGACTCTACCCTCCTTGTCACTGTTGCAGGGCCAAGCGGTATATTATGTATTGCGGTTGTGATGCCGTTTTTGTTTTTAAAGTCATTAAAAACAGTCTCTGCGGTAATGGCCATTGCTTCCTTGAATAAATCACCATCTGTAAAAGGCTTCTTGCGTTTAGCCAAAAGATGACTTACACAAGATGATGCTTCAATAGCAGCCTTATTTTGAGCAGCATGTTTTGTGAAAAACGATTGCTGAGCCTTCAACCCTGATTTCAGCTCCTCAACTTTCCAGGCACGAATTGCGCTCTTTGGGGGTTAGGTGTCTTTAAATTCCTGGTGGTTGGTGTTGCGGTGCCGCTCCAGATTCCCTCTTTTAGTCAGTACTTGTGTTTGGTGGCACAACATACATACACACTTGTCTTTCACCAAGGTAAATAGAAATTGCTCTTCCCATTCTGGATGGAATTTGTACATTTTCGCCTTCTTTCGTGGAGCCTCTGCCATGCTATCAGGATATCACGAGTGATTGCCGATTGCGTCGCCTCTGATCTGGGCCGACATTTACGTGCTGGGCAGCACCTAATTAATTAGCTTGTTTATTTCGGCTTTTTTTCTTAAAGCTGTGCTGCGTGCGTTCTGACTACCGCTGCACCACTGCATTCTTCGCGGCCCGGAGGTTGGGGACCACTGCGTATCTAATTTAATTGGTCACTTTGATGCAGCACAAGCTACGCTGAAAACGCAGTTCATGGTGGGGGTGCTACACACATGTGCACTGGGCAGAAAGAACGGAACAAAAACCCCGCAACCCGGAAATAATCTCTCTTTACAAACAGCTTTGTAGCAAAAGTATTGCTATATTACCATTATCCTCATTAATATTACTTACTTTTATAATGCTCACATTACAACAGTATTTGTGTATTTATTTTTGTTTTTTTTCGGGATCTACTGAGAAAGTCTCAAAGATCAACCGGTCGATCATGATCGACAGGTTGGCGACCCCTATTTCACACACAGAGTGTGGTGGGTATGTGGAATGCACTACCGGTGACGGTGGTGGAAGCGGATACAATAGGAGTCTTCTAAGAACCTCCTAGATAGGTTCATGGAGCTTAGAAAAATAGAGGACTATGTGCTAGGGAAATTCTAGGCAGTGTCTAGAGTAGGTTACATGCTCAGTGCAACATTGTGGGCCGAATCTGGTCCAGGTCACCTATCCACCTTAAGATCTTTCAGTTTGCCTGGCACTTTTTCCTTTGTAATAGAAATGGCACTCACTGGACCTCTGGCACTCTGCTCGTGTCTTTCACAGTGAAGACTGATGCAGAGTACCTATTAAGTTGCTTCTATCTTGTGCTTCCCCCTCTGAAATTGCAGTATGGATTCAATGATATTATGATCGCTGTCTCCCAATTGTTCCTTTACCTTAAACTCCCTAATAATATCTGGATTATTGCACAACACACAATCTACAATAGCCTTTCCCCAAGTAGGCTCAAGCACAATCTGCTCTAAAAAGCCATCTCTTAGGGGTTCAACAAATCCCTTTCTTGCAATCTGACACCAAACTGATTTTCCCAATCCCCTTGCATATTGAAATAAGAACATAAGAAATAGGAGCAGGACTAGGCCATCCGGCCCATCGAGTCTGTCCCGCCATTCAATAAGATCATGGCTGATCTGTCCATAAACTCAGCTCCATCTACCTGCCTTTTCCCAATAACCCTTAATTCCCTTACTATGTAAAAATCTATCGAACTGTATCTTAAATACGTTTGTATGTTTAGTGAAGAAGCCTCAACTGCTTCCCTGGGCAGAGAATTCCACAGATTCGCCATTCTCTGGGAAAAACAGTTTCTCCTCATCTCCGTCCTAAATCTTCTCCCCTGAATCTTGAGACAATGTCCCCTAGTTCTAGTCTCACCTACCAATGGAAACAACTTTCCTACTTCTATCTTATCTATCCCTTTCAAGGTTTTGTATGTTTCTATAAGATCCTCTGTCATTTTTCTGAATTCCAGAGAGTATAGTCCCAGGTGACTCAATCTCTACTCATAGGTTAATTCCTTCATCCCTGGAATCAACCTGGTGAACCTCCTCTGCACTGCCTCCAAAGCCAGTATATCCTTCCTCAAGTATGGAGACCAGAACTGCACACAGTACTCCAGGTGCAGCCTCACCAGTACCCTGTATAGTTGCAGCGCGACCTCCCTGCTCTTGAATTCAATCCCTCTAGCAATGAAGGCCAACATTCTGTTTGCCTTCTTAATAACCTGTTGTACCTGCAAGCCAACTTTTTGCAATTCATGAACAAGCAGTCACAAGTTCCTCTGCACAACAGCATGCTGCAATCTTTCACCATTTAAATAATAATCTGCTCTTCTATTATTCCTATCAAAGTGGATGATCTCGCATTTACCAACATTGTATTCCATCTGCCAGACCTTGGCCCACTCACTTAACCTATCTATATCCCTCTGTAGACTCTTCACATCCTCTGTACAATTTGCTTTTCCACTCAATTTAGTGTCATCAGCAAATTTTGCTACACTACACTCAGTCCCCTCTTCCAAATCATCGATATAAATAGTAAACAGCTGCGGGCCCAGCACCGACCCCTGCAGCACCCCACTCACCACTGACTGCCAACCAGAGAAACACCCATTTATACCAACTCCCTGACTTCTATTGGTTAACCAATCCACTGTCTATGCCAATACACTTCCTCTGACTCCATGCATCCGTATCTTATTTATAAGTCTCTTGTGTGGCATCTTATCGAAAGCCTTCTGGAAATCCAAGTGTACAACATCCACCTGTTCGCCTCTATCCACCGCACTCATTATGTCCTCAAAGAACTTCAGTAAGTTCATCAAACAGGACCTGTCCTTTCTGAATCCATGCTGCGTCTGTCTAATGGAACCACTCCTTTCTAAATGTTTCGCTGTTTCTTCCTTAATGACAGCTTCAAGCATTTTCCCAACTACAGATGTTAAACTAACTGGCCTATAGTTGCCCGTCTTTTGCCTGCATCCTTTTTTAAAAAGTGGTGTGACATTTGCTGTCTTCCAATCCGCTGGGACCTGCCCAGAGTCCAGAGAGTTTTGATAAATGATTACCAACGTGTCTACTATAACCTCTGCCAATTCCCTCAGCACCCTAGGATGCATCCCATGAGGACCAGGGGACTTATCTACCTTCAGGCCCTCTAGTTTGCTCATCACTATCTCTTTAGTGACAGTGATTTTATCGAGGTGCTCACCTCCCATTTCGTCCATAACATCCTTCTTTAGCATTTTAGACGTGTCCTCCACCGTGAAGACCGACACAAAATAGGCGTTCAATGCCTCAGCCATTTCCTTATCACCCAATATCAATCTCCCTTCTCGTCTTCCAAGGAACCTATGTTGACTTTAGCCACCCTCTTCCGCTTTATATATTTATAAAAACTTTTGCTATCTGTTTTTATATTTTGTACTAATTTACTTTCATACTCTATCTTCCCTTTCCTTATTTCTTGTTTAGTTGTTCTCTGTTGCTTTTTAAAGTTTTCCCAATCCTCCAGTCTCCCACTACTCTTTGTGAATTTACAATCCCCCATTACAATTGCGTCATTACCCTTATTAAATACCCTTTCCAGCTCCCTTTGCAATATCAACCCCACATATTGGCTACCATTTGGAAGCCTATATATGATTCCCATGATGTGTTTTTTTTTACCCTTGCAGTTACTTAACTCCACTCACAAAGATTCAATATTCTCTGATCCTATGTCGCCTCTTTCCATCTCTTACCAACAGAGCCATACCATCACCAATGCCTTCCTGCCTGTCCTTTCAATACAAAGTATATCCTGTGAAGTTTATCTCCCAACTATGGCCCTCTTTCAGCCATGATTCAGTGATGCCCACAATGTCATACCGACCAATCTCTAATTGTGCCATGAGTTCATCCACCTTTTTCCGAATGCTGCGTGCATTTAAACACAGCACCTTCAATCCTGCATTCTTCACCATTTGAGTTTTGCCTCTATGGTACAATTTAACTCTTCATCTGTCGGCATTTGTATCCAGTCATTGGCTTGTCCCTCCTTAAATTCATGTTACACCCATCATCTACTTGTAAACCTGTTGGCTCATCCTCAGCTCTAGCAAACCTGCCCGTGAGGATATTGGTCCGATCAAAGTTTACAGGGTAAAGGCAGCAGAATGGGGCTGAGATGGATAATAAATCAATTATGATGCAATGCCAAATGGTCTAATTCTGCTCACGGTCTTATTACTCTGACTTGAGTCCGCACTGAGTTGTAATCTGTAGTTTCTGTTCCCATACATGACTTCCTTCATCAACCACTGGAGGTTCATCACCCGCGTGGAGTTCCTTACTCATGTCACTGCGTGACGCTGAGATCTCTCCTCCCCCACCTGTTCCTCCTGACCCTGACCTTCCCCTTCCCTCTGATTCTATCACTGACCCCTTCCCCATGACCCAGTGACCCTGACCTTTCCCTTCCCTCTGATTCTATCACTGACCCAGTGACCCTGACCTTCCCCTTCCCTCTGATTCTGACCATCACCGACCCAGTGACCCTGACCTTCCCCTTCCCTCTGATTCTGACCATCACCGACCCCTTCCCCATGACCCAGTGACCTTAACATTTCTTTTCACTCCTTCTCTATCTCCTTGGTTCTTTACCCACACCCCTACCCCATAACCCTGAGCTTCCCAACCCCCTGTTGTGATTGGGTCATTCTCTCACCTGTGACCCTGAGCTCCCCAACCCTCTGTTCTGATTGGGTCATTTCCCCACCCCGTGACCCTGAGCTCCCCAACCCCTGTTGTGATTGGGCTATTCTCCCACATCCAGTAAGTCTGCCCTCATGAGCTGCCGACACAGGAAGACAAACCAGACACGAGCTGGTCAGAGCCCCGCCCCACAAGGTGTGTTTATTTTGGAGCTATCCTTTCCTTGTACCAGGCAGCAGTGTGTGCTGTGTGCTGTAACAGGTGTGTGGTGTGTGCTGTAACAGGTTCAGGCATGTAACAGGTGTGTGGTGTGTGCTGTAACAGGTTCAGGCATGTAACAGGTGTGTGGTGTGTGCTGTAACAGGTTCAGGCATGTAACAGGTGTGTGGTGTGTGCTGTAACAGGTTCAGGTATGTAACAGGTGTGTGGTGTGTGCTGTAACAGGTTCAAGTATGTAACAGGTGTGTGGTGTGTGAGGTAACAGGTTCAGGCATGTAACAGGTGTGTGGTGTGTGCTGTAACAGGTTCAGGTATGTAACAGGTGTGTGGTGTGTGCTGTAACAGGTTCAGGTATGTAACAGGTGTGTGCTGTGTGCTGTAACAGGTTCAGGTAGGTAACAGGTGTGTGCTGTAACAAGTTCAGGCATGTAACAGGTGTGTGGTGTGAGAGATAACAGGTTCAGGTAGGTAACAGGCGTGCGCTGTGCGCTGTATCTGATTCATGTATGTCATGGTGCACTCTTGAAGGTGTTCCCAGGTGTGGAGGAACAGCAGGATCCCCAGGAAGAGACCAAAACAAGAGGTTAGCCATGGGAATACCAACAGAGCCTCCATGGAGCAACTAAGTGTGACACATTCTCTCCAACGCTCAGGCACTGAATGAGAGTCCTCTTTAAATAATCACGGAATGTGGGAAATATCTGCCAGTCACAATGAACCAACAATACAGACTCTAATTAAGATCCTGATTAGTAAATTGAGATGCTCAAAAACCCAAGAAGCACATCACTCTATGGCAAGCCAAGGAGCTCACGCCAAGGTATGTGATAGGTGTGTGCTTGGTGCTATAACAGGTTCAGGTGTGTGTGTGTGAGTGAGTGAGTGAGTGAGTGTGAGTGAGTGAGTGAGTGAGTGAGAGAGAGAGAGAGAGAGAGAGAGACAGAGAGACAGAGAGACAGACAGACACAGACAGACAGTGAATGAGAGAGAACGAGAACGAGAGAACATTGTTTGCAGGAAACCGGAATGCTCAGACACTCACGTCATGGCCTACAGGACGTGTCTGGAACGTACTCAGACCATCCCTTGGAACGGCCCCTCCCCTCATCCTCTGCAAACACGGACATGTATTGTAAAACACACGGAGTGCAGATAGCTTCAGACAACAGTCCGTGGCAGTTTACGGAAACACAGCCAGTCCACACCCAGAGACACACCTCCACCATGGAATCAGACTCAAAGTCAGCATTCATATCACTGGCATGCAGAGTCTATAAAAAGTGTTCAGCCCCTTGGAAGTTGTCATGTTTTATTGTTGTAAAACATCGAAGCACAGTGGATTTAATTTGGCTTCTTTGACACTGATCAACAGAAAAAGACTCACGGCAAAGTGAAAACAGATCTCTACAAAGAGATCTAAATTAATTACAAATGTGAAATACAAAATAATCGATTGCATAAGTATTCATTCCCTTCACGTCAGTATTTAGTAGATGCACCTTTGTCAGCAATTACAGCCTTGAGTCTGTGTGGATAGGTCTCTATCAGCTTTAGACATCTGGACACTGCAATTTTTCCCCGTTTTTCTTTACCAAACTTCTCAAGCTCTGTCAGATTACATGGGGATCGTCAGTGAACAGCCCTTTCCAGGTCCAGCCACAAATTCTCAATTGGATTAAGGTCTGGACTCTGACTTGGCCACTCCAGGACATTAACTTTGTTGCAGTTGAGCCATTCCTGTGTAGCTTTTTTGCCGTGTCCAATTGAGAACCTATCAAGTTCCGCCTTAAATACACCCAACAGCTGCCTGCGGTAACTGTGGTAACTTCTACTTTGAAAAAGGCACACTTGACAACTTCATGCCCAAAGACACAACTTTATCTCGACCGTCAAAACCACTATGTATATACAGAGGCTTTCACAACCCGTACGGCATGGCAGGAACACTATATACAAAGCACACTGGAAGTAAGTAAAACCCCCCATTATCCTAATTAGTATTAACTTACTTTTAATAATGCTCACATTACAACTCTTCTCCCCCTTTAAAATCCAACATTCCTCAAATGTAAAAGACTAGGAAATAAAAACAGTGGTGTTATTAACTTCCTGAAAACTTACACTAGTATCTCAGCAACAGTTTATCAATACAAAACATCTGGAAAACATGACAGATTCAACATTCAATCTAACAACAACAAAAAAGAACTGTCCTGTCAAAGGTTCAGTCTGTCAGGAGGTTTACGAGTGCACTGTGATCTGCGCACTACCCCCGGTGACCCAGCAGGCACCGCTGGTGAGGGTGTTTTGGGTGGAGCTGGTTTTGGGGGCATGTGAGGGGTCTGTGTGTGTGTCTGAGAATGTCCATCCTCCTCAGGGGACCCCGACCCCTCTGCCAGCGTCTCTCCCTCTGGCAAAGTCACTGGTGGACATGCTTCCGCAGTAGTCTGTCCCACTTTTGCCTTCATGTCTGCACGCAGCAGGTCCAATTGTGACTTGGGCCTATGCCCCATCAGCATCTCTGCCGGAGTGCGGGCAGTTGTAGTCTGTGGCATGAGGTGGTATTTAAACAGGAAACGTGAAAGCCAAATGCTAAGAGAGTCCCCTGTCATCCGCTTCAGGCCTTCCTTCACTGTCTGAACAGCCCGCTCAGCCAAACCATTGGAGGCTGGGTGGAAAGGAGCCGTCCTACTGTGACAAATGCCATTCTGCTGCATGAACTCACTGAACAGCTCACTGGTGAACGTCGGGCCATTATCAGTGACCAGTGTGTCAGGCAACCCGTGGACTGCAAACACTTGCCTGAGTTTGTCTATGGTTGGGGAGGCTGTGATGTTGCTCATGATGTGAGCTTCGATCCATTTAGAATGCGCATCTACCATTACAAGGAACATTTGCCCCATAAAAGGGCCAGCAAAGTCCAAATGTAGCCTCGACCAGGGGTGGTCTGGCCACTCCCATGGTGCAAAGGAGCTGGTGGTGGCATATTCTGATTAGTCTGACATTGTGTGCATGATTTTACCTTGTTCTCCAGATCCTGATCCACTCTTGGTCACCAAACATAGGATCTTGCAAGGCTTTTCTTTCAAGACACCCCTGGGTGAATCTCATGAATTTCCTCCACAATCTGTGAATGGCCAGGGGGAGGCACGATGACCCTCGCCCCCCAGAAAATGCAGCCATCCTGCAGATTGTTCTGTCTTGTGTTTGGCATAAGGCCTCAGTTCCTCTCCTTCCACGACTCTGGGCCAACCTTGTAAAAGAAAAGTCTTGACTTGGGACAGGACTGGGTCCCTCTCTGTCCACTGCCTGATCTGGGTCACCTTTACAGGTGTCTCTGACAGCCTCTCCAATGAAAACACAGTCTCTGGAGGCACATATGTCGTAACAGGTGTCTCAGGTAAAGGTAGTTGACTCAGTGCATCAGCATTTGCATTATCCCCACCCGCTCTGTACACTATAGTGTACTGATAGGCTAACAATGCTGTATCCTGGCTGAGGCTAGCGGTAGGATGCATCTAGTCTCACTGAACAGGCTCATCAGTAGTTTATGGTCCGTATAAATTGTAAATACACGTCCATAATGGTACTGATAAAAGCATTTGACTGCAAAAGCAATGGCCAGACCTTCTTTGTCTAGCTGTGAATATCCCTTCTCAGCAGCTGTCAGGGTACGTGAAGCAAAACCAATAGGCTTCTCTGAATGGTCCACCATTACATGCGAGAGAACTGCCCCAACTCCATAGGGCAAGGCATCACATGCAAGGGTGATCTCCTTGTCTGGGTCGTAGTGAACAAGCAGCTTCACTGAGTGGAGGAGTTCTTTCACTTCCTTGAAAGCTTTCTCCTGCTCTTCACCCCACTGCCACATAGTGTCATTGTGAAGCAGCTTATACAGTGGGGTCAAAACCCTTGAGAGGTCAGGAAGAAACTTGCCATAATAATTCACCATGCCTAAAAATGATCTGAGTTCCATGACGGTCTTGGAGCTTGGGGCCTCCTTAATAGCCCTCACTTTGTCCTCCACAGAGCAAAGCCCCTCAGCCGTGATCTTGTGTCCCAGGTAAGTCACACTCGACGCCAGGAACACACATTTTCTGCATTTCAACCGCAGCCCTGCGTCTGAGAGCCTCTTCAGCGGGGAACGTTGACTCAGACGATGAGAGGCCTGTGTCGGGCATTTTCGTGCCTTACAAGGTTCAGATTGGAGGTCTGTGTGGGGCACCACTCCTCGCACAGACACTAGAGCAATGTGCCTTGCTCAAGGACACAAACACGCTGCCACAGCTCAGGCTCCAACTAGCGACCTTGAGATCACTAGACGAACGCCTTAACCACTTGGCCAGGAGCCCACACCGTGCCTCTTCAGCACCCGTTCTAAATTAACCAGATGCTCCACCTCCGTAGCCCCCCGTGATCAAAATATCATCAAGGTACAGTGCTACGTGCAGAATCCCCTGCAGCAAAGTGTCCATTGTCCTTTGGAAAATGGCAGGGCTGGACGCCACTCAGGTGATTGTACTTGAATAATCCCTTGTGCATATTAATGGTGACGCACTCCTTTGAATCCTGGTCGAGCAGCAGCTGTTGGTAGGCGTGACTCATGTCCAGCTTTGTGAACAGCTTACCCCCTGGCAGGGTCGCAAACAGGTCATCCACCCGTGGCAATGGGTACTCCTCCAGCCTAGAGACCTGATTCCCCGTAAGCTTATAATCCCCACATATCCTCACCGTTTTGTCTGCCTTCAAAACTGGAACAATGGGAGCCACCCACCTTGAAAACTGGACGGGCTCAATAATGCCCAGCCTCTGTAAACGTTCCAGCTCCTTTCATGGCATAGGGCACCGACCTGGGCTTTAAAAAACGTGGTGTGGCCTCAAGATTGACGTGGAGTTTCACTGTCACACCCTTCAGTGTGCCCAGCTCATCCCTGAAAACGTCACTGTACCACTGCAGAAAGTCCTCCGTCATGTGCGCGTACTTAATTTCATGCCAGTTTAGCCGGATTTTGCGAAGCCAATTGCGACCCAAAAGACTGGGCCCCCTGCCCTTAGTTATCACTAGCCTGGCTTCAGCCTTCTGAGCCCCGGCTGAAATGTCCACATATAACACCCCTAAATGAGGTATGGGCTGCCCCATATAGGTCCGAAGTTTGAGCCCTGACGGTCTGATGGGAGGCAGGTTGGACCCCCAGGTCCTCCTGTAGGTCTCACTAATGACCGATGCAGTAGCCCCTGAATCAATCTGAAACTTAATGTCCTTTCCCCTGACAGTGACTGTGGCATAATATGGTTCAGGTGGTTCCTCATCTGTTCCCACTGCAAACATGTTGTAGGCACACGCTGCCTCTTCTAGATGGTGTGTGGCTGCCTGAGCCTGTTGACCTTTCCCATGCCCAGGCTTAAACTTACCCTTTGAACTTCTGCACTTTTTAGCTAATGTCCCTTTTCGCTACAAGCATGGCAGACAGTGTCTTTGAATTTGCAATCATTTGCATCGTGCGTCCCTCCACACTGGAAACATCCCACCCGCTTTGCCTGTTTACCAGTCTCCCTCCTGACGCGGTGCACTGCCGCCGACTGCGACCCCCATGGCCTTTCTGGATATCCTGGACAATATTAGCAGCCATCGCCATGCCTTGGGCAATCTCCAAGGCTTTCTTGAAAGTCAACGATGGGGTTTTCCCTAACAGGCGGCGTTGTATGCCGTCATTATTAATGCGGCATACCAATCTAACACGGAGCATGTCATCCAACACTGCTCCGAAAGCTCGGCCACAAAATTGGCCACAGACTGACCTGGCTTCCTGAAACGGCTGTGGAACTTACACCGCTGGACTGTCACAGAAGGGTTCGGATTGTAGTGGTTCCGCAAGAGCTTGACCAGTTCATCAAATGGACTGTCCCCCGGTTTCCGCGGCGCAGCTAAATTCCTGAAGTTAGCTTGTAAGTCTTCGCCCCACACGCACTCAGGAGAATAGAGCGCTTCTTAGCCTCCTCAGTAATTCCATTAGCACAGAAAAAGTGTCCCAACCTTTCCTCATTCTCCGGCCAGTCCTCCGTTACTTCCACAAACTCAACAATAGTCTCAAACGTAGCCATCTGAACATGAGGCCCCTTATCGACGCTGCTGCTCCTGTTCGAAACGTGCCGACATGTCCACAAAACCAGTTCACCTTGTCGCCAAAAGTATGTGGTAACTTCTACTTTGAAAAAGGCAAACTCGGCAACTTCATGCCCAAAGGAACAACTTTATCTTGAACGTCAAAACCGTTATGTATATACAGAGGCTTTCACAACCCGTACAGCATGGCAGGAACACAATATACAAAGCACACAGGAAGTAAAAGGAACAGAAGTAAAACCCCCCATTATTCTAATTGGTATTAACTTGCTTTTAATAATGCTCACATTACAACAGTAACAAATTCACCAGCCTCCAGCTAAAGAAATTTCATGAGGCTGTGCCCTCTTGTCCTGGACTCTCCCACCATGGGAAACATCCTTTCCACATCTACTCTACCTAGGCATTTCAAAATTGAAGTCTTTCAGTTACATCCCCTCATCCTTCTAAACTCCAGTGAGTACAGGCCCAGAGCCTCCTCATACGTTAACCCTTTCATTCCTGGAATCATCCTTGTGAAACACTTCTGGACCCTCTCCAATGCCAGCACATCTTTTCTTAGATGAGGAGCATTCGGAAGTCTGCTGGTGGAGGGGAAGAAGTTGTTCCTGAAACATTGTGTGTGTCTTCAGGTTTCTGTTCCTCATTCCCGACCCGGGTTCAACTCAGCTGCTGTCTGTAAGGACCGTGTGTGTTCTTCCCGTGGCCATGTCAGTTTCCTCTGCAAATTCTGGTTTCTTCCCATGGTCCAAAGACGTACCAGTTGGTATGCTAATCGGACATTGGAGATTGCTGTGTGATAGGCAAGGGTTAAATCGGTGGGTTGCTGGTCAGTACGACTCAAAGAGCAGGCAGGGAGGGCCTGTTCCATGCTGGATCTCAATAAATCAATCATCCCACCGGGACACTGTGCACTCTGACCCCAGGGTCACACTCACACCCCCGGGACACTGTGCACTCTGACCCCGTACTCACCGTTCTGTCTACCCCTGTTCACAGTGACCGTACCCACCGTTCTGTCTACCCCTGTTCAGTACAGTGACCGTACTCACCGTTCTGTCTACCCCTGTTCACAGTGACCGTACTCACCGTTCTGTCTACCCCTGTTCACAGTGACCGTACCCACCGTTCTGTCTACCCCTGTTCACAGTGACCGTACTCACCGTTCTGTCTACCCCTGTTCACAGTGACCGTACCCACCGTTCTGCCCGCCGCTGTTCAGTACAGTGACCGTACCCACCGTTCTGTCTACCCCTGTTCACAGTGACCGTACTCACCGTTCTGTCTGCCCCTGTTCACAGTGACCGTACCCACCGTTCTGCCCGCCGCTGTTCACAGTGACCGTACTCACCGTTCTGTCTACCCCTGTTCACAGTGACCGTACTCACCATTCTGTCTGCCCCTGTTCACAGTGACCGTACTCACCGTTCTGTCTACCCCTGTTCACAGTGACCGTACTCACCGTTCTGTCTACCCCTGTTCACAGTGACCGTACTCACCGTTCTGTCTACCCCTGTTCAGTACAGTGACCGTACCCACCGTTCTGTCTACCCCTGTTCACAGTGACCGTACTCATCGTTCTGTCTACCCCTGTTCACAGTGACCGTACTCACCGTTCTGTCTACCCCTGTTCACAGTGACCGTACCCACCGTTCTGCCCGCCGCTGTTCAGTACAGTGACTGTACTCACCGTTCTGCCCGCCGCTGTTCAGTACAGTGACCGTACTCACCGTTCTGTCTACCCCTGTTCACAGTGACCGTACCCACCGTTCTGTCTACCCCTGTTCACAGTGACCGTACCCACCGTTCTGCCCGCCGCTGTTCAGTACAGTGACCGTACTCACCGTTCTGCCCGCCGCTGTTCAGTACAGTGACCGTACTCACCGTTCTGTCTACCCCTGTTCACAGTGACCGTACTCACCGTTCTGTCTACCCCTGTTCACAGTGACCGTACTCACCGTTCTGCCCGCCGCTGTTCAGTACAGTGACCGTACTCACCGTTCTGCCCGCCGCTGTTGTTATGACGTTTTATCAGCACCATACGCACAGCACTCCAATTGATTGCACAACCCCCACAGCTTGCGAGCTTGCGGCCAGAGGGGGCTGGGGTTGACGCTAGTTCCTCGTTACACAAGGGGAGAGTTTCTTCCTCTTTAGCTCACCACCCTGACTGGGCTGAGTGTCAATCTGATGTTACTGTGTCTCTGTGCCAGGCTGCAGCTCCGTCAATCTGTACCAGACCCAGGCTCAGGCTCAGGCCCAGTCCCAGGCTCAGACCCAGGCCCAGGCCCAGGCCCCGGACAGGGAGACTGAGTTACAATGTACAGTACAGCAACAGGCCCTTCAGCCCATCTTGTTGGGCCAAACTATATATTACATTAGTAATTAAATGCCCAATCAACTAATCCTACACAATGTCCATATCCTTCCATTCTCTGCACATTCATGTGCATCTTAAATGCCTCCATCTTATGATTTTGCCTCTCACACAACCCCAGGCACCGCATTCCAGGCACTCACCACTCTGTCATAATCTCGCCTGTCACGTCTCCTTTGATTTACCCCCTCTCATCTTAAATGCATGGTCTCTTTCCTATGGTTGGACATTTCAACCATAGGAAAGAGATACCACTGTCCAATCTATTTGTCCCTCTCATAATGTTGTAAACCCCTCAGGCTCTGCCACTCCAGAGAAAACAACCCAAGTTTGTCTAGTGAACGCAGCAGGCCAAGCAGCATCTATAGGAAGAGGCACAGTCGACGTTTCAGGCTGAGACCCTTTGTCAGGACTAACTGAAGGAAAAGTGAGTAAGGGATTTGAAAGCTGGAGGGGGAGGGGGAGATGCAAAATGATAGGAGAAGACAGGAGGGGGAGGGATAGAGCCGAGAGCTGGACAGGTGATAGGCAAAAGGGGATACGAGAGGATCATGGGACAGGAGGTCCGGGAAGAAAGACGGGGTGGGGGTGACCCAGAGGATGGGCAAGAGGTATATTCAGAGGGACAGAGGGAGAAAAAGGAGAGTGAGAGAAAGAATGTGTGCATAAAAATGAGTAACAGATGGGGTACGAGGGGGAGGTGGGGCCTTAGCGGAAGTTAGAGAAGTCAATGTTCATGCCATCAGGTTGGAGGCTACCCAGACGGAATATAAGGTGTTGTTCCTCCAACCTGAGTGTGGCTTCATCTTTACAGTAGAGGAGGCCGTGGATAGACATGTCAGAATGGGAATGGGATGTGGAATTAAAATGTGTGGCCACTGGGAGATCCTGCTTTCTCTGGCGGACAGAGCGTAGATGTTCAGCAAAGCGGTCTCCCAGTCTGCGTCGGGTCTCACCAATATATAAAAGGCCACATCGGGAGCACCGGACGCAGTATATCACCCCAGTCGACTCACAGGTGAAGTGATGCCTCACCTGGAAGGACTGTTTGGGGCCCTGAATGGTGGTAAGGGAGGAAGTGTAAGGGCATGTGTAGCACTTGTTCCGCTTACACGAATAAGTGCCAGGAGGGAGATCAGTGGGGAGGGATGGGGGGGACGAATGGACAAGGGAGTTGTGTAGGGAGCGATCCCTGCAGAATACAGACAGAGGGCGGAAGGGAAAGATGTGCTTAGTGGTGGGATCCCGTTGGAGGTGGCGGAAGTTACGGAGAATAATATGTTGGACCCGGAGGCTGGTGGGGTGGTAGGTGAGGACCAGGGGAACCCTATTCCTAGTGGGGTGGTGGGAGGATGGAGTGAGAGCAGATGTACATGAAATGGGGGAGATGCGTTTAAGAGCAGAGTTGATAGTGGAGGAAGGGAAGCCCCTTTCTTTAAAAAACGAAGACATCTCCCTCGTCCTAGAATGAAAAGCCTCATCCTGAGAGCAGATGCGGCGGAGACGGAGGAATTGCGAGAAGGGGATGGCGTTTTTGCAAGAGACAGGGTGAGAAGAGGAATAGTCCAGATAGCTGTGAGAGTCAGTAGGCTTATAGTAGACATCAGTGGATAAGCTGTCTCCAGAGACAGAGACAGAAAGATCTAGAAAGGGGAGGGAGGTGTCGGAAATGGACCAGGTAAACTTGAGGGCAGGGTGAAAGTTGGAGGCAAAGTTAATAAAGTCAACGAGTTCTGCATGCGTGCAGGAAGCAGCGCCAATGCAGTCGTCGATGTAGCGAAGGAAAAGTGGGGGACGGATACCAGAATAGGCACGGAACATAGATTGTTCCACAAACCCAACAAAAAGGCAGGCATAGCTAGGACCCATACGGGTGCCCATAGCTACACCTTTAGTTTGGAGGAAATGGGAGGAGCAAAAGGAGAAATTATTAAGAGTAAGGACTAATTCCGCTAGACGGAGCAGAGTGGTGGTAGAGGGGAACTGATTAGGTCTGGAATCCAAAAAGAAGCGTAGAGCTTTGAGACCTTCCTGATGGGGGATGGAAGTATATAAGGACTGGACATCCATGGTGAAAATAAAGCGGTGGGGGCCAGGGAACTTAAAATCATCGAAAAGTTTAAGAGCCTGAGAAGTGTCACGAACATAGGTTGGAAGGGATTGAACAAGGGGTGATAAAACAGTGTCGAGGTATGCAGAAACGAGTTCGGTGGGGCAGGAGCAAGCTGAGACAATAGGTCGGCCAGGACAGGCAGGTTTGTGGATCTTGGGTAGGAGGTAGAAACGGGAAGTGCGGGGTGTGGGAACTATAAGGTTGGTAGCAGTGGATGGGAGATCCCCTGAGCGGATAAAGTCGTTGATAGTGTGGGAGACAATGGCCTGGTGCTCCTTAGTGGGGTCACGATCGAGGGGTAAATAAGAGGAGGTATCCGCGAGTTGTCGCTGTGCCTCGGCAAGGTAGAGGTCAGTACGCCAGACTACAACAGCACCCCCTTTATCAGCGGGTTTAATAATAATGTTAGGATTAGTGCGGAGGGAGTGGAGAGCAGAGCGTTCCGAAGGAGTGAGGTTGGAATGGGGACAAGGTGCGGTGAAGTCGAGACGGTTGATGTCCCGTCGGCAGTTGGCAATAAAGAGATCCACAGCAGGCAGAAGACCAGAGCGGGGTGTCCATGAAGAAGAGGAGGGTTGAAGACGAGAGAAGGGGTCATCGGTGGGGGTGGAAGAGTCCTTGCCGAAGAAGTAGGCTCAGAGATGGAGACGGCGGAAGAAAAGTTCCGCATCGTGGCGAACACGGGACTCGCTGAGGTGTGGGCGAAGGGGGACAAACGTGAGGCCCTTACTGAGGACAGAGCGTTCTGCCTCCGACAGTTGAAGGTCGGAGGGGATGGTAAAGACCCGGCACGGATGAGAGCTGGGATCAGAGGGGGGAGGGGGGAGGCTGGGGGTGTCAGTGGAGAGGGGAGGGTTGGGGTGAGAGGAAGATGGAGCCTCTGAGGGCCCAGGAGTTGACGGTGGGATCTGAGGAAGACTCTGCATTCCGCAGGGATCGCTCCCTACACAACTCCCTTGTCCATTCGTCCCCCCCATCCCTCCCCACTGATCTCCCTCCTGGCACTTATCCGTGTAAGCGGAACAAGTGCTACACATGCCCTTACACTTCCTCCCTTACCACCATTCAGGGCCCCAAACAGTCCTTCCAGGTGAGGCATCACTTCACCTGTGAGTCGACTGGGGTGATATACTGCGTCCGGTGCTCCCGATGTGGCCTTTTATATATTGGTGAGACCCGACGCAGACTGGGAGACCGCTTTGCTGAACATCTACGCTCTGTCCGCCAGAGAAAGCAGGATCTCCCAGTGGCCACACATTTTAATTCCACATCCCATTCCCATTCTGACATGTCTATCCACGGCCTCCTCTACTGTAAAGATAAAGCCACACTCAGGTTGGAGGAACAACACCTTATATTCCGTCTGGGTAGCCTCCAACCTGATGGCATGAACATTGACTTCTCTAACTTCCGCTAGGCCCCACCTCCCCCTCGTACCCCATCTGTTACTCATTTTTATGCACACATTATTTCTCTCACTCTCCTTTTTCTCCCTCTGTCCCTCTGAATATACCTCTTGCCCATCCTCTGGGTCCCCCCCCCCCGTCTTTCTTCCCAGACCTCCTGTCCCATGATCCTCTCGTATCCCCTTTTGCCTATCACCTGTCCAGCTCTCAGCTCCATCCCTCCCCCTCCTGTCTTCTCCTATCATTTTGCATCTCCCCCTCCCCCTCCAGCTTTCAAATCCCTTACTCACTTTTCCTTCAGTTAGTCCTGATGAAGGGTCTCGGCCTGAAACGTCGACTGCGCCTCTTCCTATAGATGCTGCTTGGCCTGCTGCGTTCACCAGCAACTTTGATGTGTGTTGCTTGAATTTCCAGCATCTGCAGAATTCCTGTTGTTTGTCCAAGTTTGTCTAGCCTCTCGTTATAGCTCATGGCCTCTAATTCAGACAGCAACAGTGTACTTTTCATCTCCGAAAATGCCACACTTCATTATCGACTGTATTATACTCCATCTGCCATTTCTCTGCCCATATCTTGAATTGATCTATATCATGCTGTATTATTTGCCAGTCTTTTACACTACCCACAATACCACCAGTTTTTACATTGCCTGCAAACTTACTAACACACCCATCAACATTTTCATCTAGGACAATTCTATATATTACAAACAGCAGCGGTCTGAGAACAGACCCTTTCGGAACACCATTGATCACAGACAGCCAGCCAGAATAACTACTGCCTGTCTTCTGTGGACAAGCCAATTCTGAACCCACGTGACCAACTCACCATGCATTGCACTCACCTTGAGGTCTGGGCTACAGGCAGACATGGGCAAATAGGCAGCAAGGAGCACTCACATCAGCAGAGTCTCAGCAATCATCCGGATTGGGTGGCAAATGTAGATTGGGACAGACTGTCTTCCAGCGAAGGGATGCTTGGTGCGTGTGAGGCCCTCAAAAGTGAAATATTGAGAGTACAGAGTTTGTACGTTCCTGTTAGAATAAACGGCAAGGATAACAGCTTTAGGGAGGCTTGGTTTCGAGAGACATTGCAGCCCTGGATATTAATAATAATAACATATTAACTGAGCACTTTTCATACAATGTAGTTCAAAATGCTTTACAATCGGATAAAGTGATACTATTACGATTACTCGGCTCTGTGCTGGACGGACTCTTTGTGGACTTCAGTTCAAAATGCTATTTGCTTGCGTTTATTGTTTGCATGATTTTTTTTCCTCTACAAACTGGGTGTTTAATGGTCTTCTGTATTAAAGGGTTCCTTTGGGTCTCTTTGTTTGTGGCTGCAAGGAGACAAATCTCAAGATTGTTTAATGCATACATACTTTGATAAGGAATGTACAATACTCTGAAAAAGAAGGCGCACCACAGCTGTAGACAGATAGGATCAAATGAGCTGCTTGAGGAATATAACAAATGTAAGAGTGCACTCAAATAGGGAAATCATGGGGGCTAGAAGGAGGCATGAAGTTGTTCTAGCAGACAAGGGGAAGGAGAATCCAAAGTCTACATGGACTTCAGCAAGGTAAGTTATCCATGGGAGGCTGGTCCAGAAGGTTAAATCATACAGCATTCAGGGTGTATGCAACATCGGTTTAGCAGGAAGATGACAGAGAGATAATAGAGGGTTATCTCCGAGTAGAGCCTGGACTAGTGGTGTGCGTGCCACAGGGATCGGTGCTGGGTCTGTTGTTGTTTAACATCGATATTAAGTACAGGAGTTGAAGTGTATAAGATGTTGATGAGGTCTAATTTGGAGTATTGTGGGCAGTTCTGGTTACCTATCTACAGGAAAGATATCAATAAGATTGAAAGAGTGCAGAGGAAATTGGCAAGGATGGTACTAGGACCTGAGTTACAGGGAAAGGTTGAATAGGTTTCGGACTTTGTTCCCTGGAGTGGAGGAGATTGAGGAGAGATTTGAGGAAGGTGTACAAAATTATGAGGGGTATAGGCAGGGTAAATGCAAGCAGAGCTTTTCACCTGAGGCTGGGTGAGACTAGAACTAGAACATAGGTTGAACGGTGAAATATTTAAGGGGAACATGAGGGCGAATCTTTTCGCTCAGAGGGTAGTGAGAGTGTGGAATCGAGCACGAGGAGAAATTTGGATAGGTTCATAGATGGGAGAGGTATGGATAGATGAGACCAAAGGACCCGTTCCATCACTATCAACTGCAATACAGAAGCCCCACCATTATCCGCCCAGGGAAAATTGGTTTATTATTGTCAGAAGTATCAAAATACAGCGAAGGGAAATAAACAGTCAATCTGTTAGGCCAAGACCCTCATGGGGACCTCAGAATAAACAGTAACAACTACAGAGAAAGTGTGGTAGAGGTTAACAAAAGATATAAGATCATAACAAGGGAACCTTATAACAGCAGGACAAAAGCTGTCTTTGGGTCCAGTGGTACATGCGCTCAGGCCAACGGGAGAGGGGAGAGCAGAGAGTGACCCGGGGGTGGGGTGGGAGGGGGTCTTTGACTATGCTGGCTGCTTTACCGAGCCAATGGGAAGTGTAGTCAGAGTCTATGGACAGAAGGTTCTGAGCTGTGTCCGTAACTCTCTAGTTCCTTGCAATCATGCCTAGAACAGTTGCCATACCAGGACATTATGCATTCAGACAAAATGCTTTCTATGGTGCATAAATAAAAATTGGCAACCTTCCTCGCTAACCACAACTCTGCCAACTTTTTCTGTTGTCTGCAAACTTACTGATCAGCTCACTTACATTTTTGTCCAGATCATATATCAGAAACAACAGAAATCCCAGCGCTGATCACCGCAGAATACCACTGGTCACAGGCCTCTTGTCACTCCACCACTTCCCTCTATCTTCTACAATATTGTATCCAACATACCCATGTGACATAATATCTCAGATCAGCCTACTGTGAGGGACCTCGTCAACTGCGAGTCCATGAAGACTACATCCTATGCTCCACCCTCAGTAATAATCAAGACTTCCTCAAAAAACTCAAACAAATTTTCTATGCAGGACCTCTTGCTACACAAATCAAAATCAAAGTATTGAGTACAGGAAATGAGATGTTATGTTGAAGTGTATAAGATGTTGGTGAGGCGTAATTTGGAATATTATGCGCAGTTTTGGTCACTTAGCCACTGGAAAGATGTAAACCAGGTTGAAAGAGGACAGTAAAAGATTTACAAGGATGTTGCCGGGACTGGAGAACCTGAGTTATAAGGAAAGATTGAATAGGTTAGTACTGTATTCCCTACAGTGTAGGAGAATGAGGGGAGATTTGATAGAGGTATACAAAATTATGAGGGGTATAGCTAGGGTAAATGCAAGCAGGCTTTTTCCCACTGAGACTGGGTGGGACTGCAATCAAAAATTTTGGATTAAAGGTGAAAAGTGAAATGTTTAGACCATGTGACTATAAGAGACAGAAGCAGAATTAGGTAATTTGGCCCATCAAGTCTGCTTCGCCATTTCAACATGGCTGATGTAATTTTCCCAATCTCCTGTTTTCTCCCCAGATCCCCTCAAACCCTGATCAATCAAGAATCTATCAATCACTGCCTTAAATATACATTAAGACTTAGCCTCCACAATTGCCTGTGGCAATGAATTCCACAGATTCACCACTCTCTGGCTGAAGAAATTCCTCATCTCTGTTCTAAAAGAATGCCCCTCTATTCCGAGGCTGTGTCTCTGGTCTTAGACTCTCCCACCATAGGAAACATCCTCTCCACATCCACTCAATCAAGGCCTTTCACCATTCAATAGGTTTCAATTAGGTCACCTCTCATTCTTCTGAATTCTAGAGAATTCAGGCCCAGAGCCATCAGACATTCTTCATATGACAAGCCATTCAATCCTGGAATCATTTTCCTGAATCTCCTTTGAACCCTCTGTAGTTTCAGCACATCCTTTCAAAGATAAGGGGCCCAAACTTGCTCACAACACTCCAAGTGAGGCCTCATCAGTGCTTTATGAAGTTTCAACAATGCATCTTTGCTTTTATATTCTCGTCCTCTTGAAATGAATGCGAACATTGCACTTACCTTCCCCACCATCGACTCGACCTGCAAATTAACCTTTAGGGAACCCTGCATAAGAATTCCCAAGTCTCTTTGCACCTCTGTTTTTTTTTGTATTTTCTCTCCATTTAGGAAATCGCCAAACCCTTTCATTTCTTCTACTAAAGTGCATGACCATACACTTCCTGATATTGTATTCCATCTGCCATTGTTTTGCCCATTCTCCTAATCTGTCTAGATCCCTCTGTAGCCTTTCTACTTCCTCAAAACTTCCTGCCCCTCCACCTATCTTCATATCATCTGTAAACTTTTCAACAAAGCCATGAATTCCATCATCCAAATCATTGTCAATAACATAAAAGGAAGTGGTCCCAACATAGACCCCTGTGGAACACCACTAGTCACCGGCAGCCAGCCAGAAGAGACTCCCTTCATTCCCACTCTTTGCCTCCTGCCGATCAGCCACTGCTTTATCCATGCTAGAATCTTTCCCATAGTTCCATGGGCTCTTAACTTGTTAAGTAGCCTCATCTGTGGCACCTTGTCAAAGGCCTCCTGAAAATCCAAGTATGCAACATCAACCGATTTTCCTTTGTCTATCCTGCTTGTTATTTCTTCAAAGAATTCCAACAGATTTGTTAGGCAAGATCTTCCCTTGAGGAAACCATGCTGACTACGGCCTGTTTTATCATGTGCCTCCAAGTACCCTGACACCTCATTCTTAATGATCGACTCCAACATCTTCCCAACCACTAAGGTCAAACTAACCAGCCTATAGCTTCCTTTCTTCTGCCTCTCTCCCTTGAAAGATTGTTACTAATGGCTCCACAACCTCCTCAGCCACCTCTTTCAGAGCTGTATGGGTGTATACCATCTGTAGACCTTTCAGTTTCCCAAGAACCTTCCCTCTAGTAATGGAAATCACATACTTCATGCCCCCTGACACCTGGAACTTCTACCGTACTGCTAGTGTCTTCCACATTGAAGACTGATTACTCAGTTTGTGTGCCATTTCAATGGCCCCATTACTACCTCTCCAGCATCATTTTCCAGCAGTCCAATATGAGGAGCGTTTGATGGCTCTGGGTCTGTACTCACTGGAATTTAGATGGATGAGGGGGGAGCTCATTGAAACCTTTCAAATGTTGAAAGGCCTAGACAGAGTAGATGTGGAAAGGATGTTTCCCATGGTGGGAGAGTCTAGGACAAGAGGACACAGCCTCAGGATAGAGGGGTGCCCTTTCAAAGCAGAGATGCGGAGAAATTTCTTTAGCCAAAGGATGGTGAATTTGTGGAATTTGTTTTACATGCAGCTGTGGAGGACAGGTCGTTGAGTGTATTTAAGGCAGAGGTTAATAGGTTCTTGATTGGACATGGCATCAAAGGTTACAGGGAGAAGGCCGGGAACTGGGGTTGAGGAGGAGATAAATAAAAGGACAAGCCATGCTTGAATGGCGGAGCAGACTCGATGGGCCAGATGGCCTAATTCTGCTCCCATGTCTAATGGTCTGATATCCACTCTTGCCTCTCTTTTACCCATTATGTATTTGAAGAAACTTGGCATCCTCTTTAATATTTTTGACTAGTTTACTTTTATATTCTATCATTACCTTCTTAATTACTTTTGAGTTGCTTTTTTGTTGGTTTTAAAAGCTTCACAACCCTCTAACTTACTACTACTTTTGCTTGATTATTTGCCCTCTCTTTGGCTTTTATGAAGGCTTCTTTTGTTAGCCATGGTTGTGTCATCCTTCCTTTTCTTCCTCTTTGGGATGTATATATCCTGTTCCTTCTGAATTGCTTCCAGAAATTCCAGCCATTGCTGCTCTGCTGTTGTCCCTGCCGGTGTTTCTTTCCAATCAGTACTGGCCAACTCCTCTCTCAAGCCTCTAATTCCCTTTACTCCTCTGTAATACTCACACATCGGACTTTAGCTTCTCCTTCTCAGATTTCAGGGTGAATTCTATCATTATGATCACTGTCCCTTAAGGGTCATAGAACATAGAATAGTACAGCACAGTACAGGCCCTTCGGCCCACAATGTTGTGCCGACCCTCAAACCCTGCCTCCCATATAAGCCCCCACCTTAGATTCCTCCATATACCTGTCTAGTAGTCTCTTAAACTTCACTAGTGTATCTGCCTCCACCACTGACTCAGGCAGTGCATTCCACACACCAAACACTCTCTGAGTAAAAAACCTTCCTCTAATATCCTCCTTGAACTTCCCACCCCTTACCTTAAAGCCATGTCCTCTTGTATTGAGCAGTGGTGCCCTGGGGAAGAGGCACTGGCTATCCACTCTATCTATTCCTCTTATTATCTTGTACACCTCTATCATGTCTCCTCTCATCCTCCTTCTCTCCAAAGAGTAAAGCCCTAGCTCCCTTAATCTCTGATCATAATGCATACTTTCCAACCCAGGCAGCATCCTGGTAAATCTCCTCTGTACCCTTTCCAATGCTTCCACATCCTTCCTATAGTGAGGTGACCAGAACTGGACACAATACTCCAAGTGTGGCCTAACCAGAGTTTTATAGAGCTGCATCATTACATCGCGACTCTTAAACTCTACGCCTCGACTTATGAAAGCTAACACTCCATAAGCTTTCTTAACTACCCTATCCACCTGTGACGCAACTTTCAGGGATCTGTGGACATGTACCCCCAGATCCCTCTGCTCCTCCACACTACCAAGTATCCTGCCATTTGTACTCTGCCTTGGAGTTTGTCCTTCCAAAGTGTAGCACCTCACACTTCTCTGGGTTGAACTCCATCTGCCACTTCTCAGCCCACTTCTGCATCCTATCAATGTCTCTCTGCAATCTTCGACAATCCTCTACACTATCCACAACACCACCAACCTTTGTGTCCTCTGCAAACTTGCCAACCCACCCTTCAACCCCCACATCCAGGTCATTAATAAAAATCACGAAAAGTCAAGGTCCCAGAACAGATCCTTGTGGGAGCTTAAGGTCTTTTATCTTAAGCTCTCTGATCAATTCTGGTTCATTGCACATCACCCAATCTAGAGTAGCTGATCCTCTCTTGAGCTCAGCCACAAGCTGCTCTAAAAAGCCATCTCATAGGCACTCTAGAAATTCCCCCTCCTGAATCCAGCACTAACCTGATTTTTCCAATCTACCTGCATATTGAGGTCCCCCATGACTATAGTAACATTGCCCTTTTGGTATACATTTTCTATCTCCCTTTGTAATTTATAGATCACATCCTTGCTACCGTTTGGGGTCGGTATACAAGTTCCATCAGGATCTTTTTACCCTGGCAGTTCCTCAGCTCTATCCACAATGATTCAACACCTTCCACCCCTATGTCACCTCTTTCTAGTGATTCGATTTCATTTTTTACCAACAGAGCAATGCCACCCCCTCTGCCTTTCCTTTTGATACAGTGTGTATCCTTGGACATTAGGCTCCATTTAAGGAGAAGAGGTGGGAAAACTTGTTCACTCAGTTTGTGAGAGTATGGAATGAGATGCCAGCACAAGTGATGCATGCAAGCTTGATTTCAACATTTAAGAGAAGTTTGGCAAGGTACATGGATGGTAGGGGTATGGAGGGCTATGGTCCAGGTGCAGGTTGTTGGGAATAGGCAGTTTAAATGGTTCACCACAGACTAGATGGGCCAAAGGGCCTGCTTCTGTGCTGTACTTTCCTATGACTCTACAGCAATGCTATGTTCTCCTGCATCCTCCCTGGGCCCTTTTTAAATGAAGTAACATAACTAGCTATTCTCTCCAGCAGAAAACCCACAGGTATTCAGTTGTGAGAAAGCCATGAGTTTAAAACACAAACTCTGCCCCACTCTCTTACACATGCTGCCCGACGCCTTCATCAGAACTTTCTGATTTTATTTCGTATTTCCAGAATTCTTGAGCCTCGCACTCCACAATTCCAGTCACCCGATCTCTCTCGCCCTCCTCCCTCCTCACCCCCTCCTTCTCTTCTCCCCTCCCTTGCTCCCTCTTGCTGTCATCACTTCCACCCTTCACATCTTCTCCCTCCCCCTCTTCACCCACCCTCCTGTCTCCCCTCCCCATCCCCACCATCCTCCTCTCCCCCTCCTGTCCCCTTCCCCTCTCCTCTCCTTACCCCTCAGCCCTGTCTCTCCCCTCCCCATCCCTACTCTTCCCCTTCACCCGCCTTCTCCCCATTCCCCAACCCCTACCTCCCCTCCCCATCCCCCTCCTTCCCACTCCCCTTCCTCTACCCTTACCCTCTTCTCCCTCCCTTATCACTTCCCCAACCCTGCTCTGCCCTCTTCCACTTTCATTCCTCTCCTCTCCCTTTACCCCTCTTCAACCCCTTCTCCCCCTCCCATTCCCCTTACCCCTCCTTCCCACGCTCCTCTCCTCTCACCTACACCCCCTCTACCCCCTTCACTCCCTCCCTCTATTTTTATCCAGCTTCAAATAAATAGGCATCCGTTAGTCTTGCGAGACCATGGATCTGCGCCTGGAACAGGGCGCAGGCCTGGGCAAGGTTGTATGGAAGACCAGCAGTTGCCCATGCTGCGAGTATCCCCTCTCCACGCCAGCGACGTTGTCCAAGGGAAGGGCACTAGGGCCGATACAGCTTAGCACCAGTGTGGTCGCAGAGCAATGTGTGGTTAAGCGCCTTGCTCAAGGCAACCCTCAGACCGCCAGCCCTAGCAACCGCACATGCGCCCTAACAACTGCCAAACCGGGAGATGCGTTCAGACGTCAGCCGTTCATGAACGTCACGGTATCCGTGGAAACACGGGGTGACGTTGATACATCTACGTCGATCACACTGTCCCCTAGCAACTGAGCTGCAAACGTGGATTGGCGGAGAGAGGGGCGTGGCGTAGCTGGAGGGTGAGGAGAGGGAGACAGCAATGAGAGGGACCGAGGGGTCGTGAGAGTAGCGTGAGGGTGTAGGGGTTCAGTGAAGGGGGGCCGGCCGAGGAGTTACTGAGGCAGGGCAGAGTGGCTGGCGAGGGAGAGGGCCGGAGAGGCAGGGGAGAGAGGTCGAGGGTTCGGAGAGGGAGGGAAGGAGTTGAGGGGTCGGAAAGGAAGGCGAGGGGAGGGGAGTTGAGGGGATGAGGGGAGAGGAGCGGAGGGGGAGAAAGGCAGACGTGTCTGAGAGTCAGGGGAGAAGGGCCGAGGGGTCGGAGAGGAGGGGAGGGGAATAGGGGCAGGGCTGAGAGGTTACTGGGGGAGGGGAGGGATAGAGACTGAGAGGTAACTGAGGGAAGGGAGGGTATAGTGGCTGAGAGGTTACTGAGGGAGGGAAGAGGGCCGGGGGGGTTGGTTGGGGAAAGGGAGAAGGACCAAGTGGTCAGTGAGGGAGGGGAGATGGGCTGAAGGGTCGGTGAGAGAAAGGAATGGGGCCGAGGGGTTGGAGAGGGAGGATGGTAGGGGAGAAAGGCAAAGGGGTCAGAGAGAGAGGGGAGGGGCCAAGGGGTCAGAGAGGGAGGGGGACGGGACGAGGAGTTGGGAGGGAAGGGAGAGGAGGCCGAGGGGTTGAGGGGAGAAGGGCAAAACGGGATAGGGGCTGACAGGCTACTGATGGAGGGAAGAGGGGCGAGGAGCCTAGGGGTTGGTGGGGGGGGCAAAGAGGAGAGGGGTTGATGGGGGAGGGGAGAGGACAGAGGGGCCGGAGAGGTGGGGAGAGAGCCGAGGGTGGAACAGGGAGGGGAGAGGGCCGAGGGGTGGGACAGGGAGGGGAGAGGGATGAGGGGTGGGACAAGGAGGGGGGGGTCGGTGACTGGCGGGGGGAATTTGCGGTGTTGATTCAGGTTCATCAGTGACTGGACAGAGGGAGTTCGTGGTGTGGAGCTTGGTCAGTGGGCAGAGGTAGTTCAGAGTGAGCTGGTTTGAGTTTGGATGCAGTTGAAGCTGTTGATTGAGCTTGGTCAGTGACTGGACGGAGAGAGTTTGTGCTGATTGTGAGTTTCGTCAGTGACTGGATGGAGAGAGTTTATGTTGATTGAGTTTGGTCAGTGGCTGGTTTGTGTGATGTGCTGCGCCGTGTTCACGATCTTCTGCAGCTTCTTTCGGTCTTGGACAGGACAACTTCCATACCAGGTTGTGGTGCACCCTAGAATGATGCTTTCTACGGTGCATCTATAAACATTAGTGAGGGTTTTAGGGGACAGGCCAAATTTCTTTTGTTTTCTCAGGAAGTAAAGGCGCTGGTGGGCCTTCTTGGCAGTGAACTCTGCTTGGTTGGACCAAGTCAGGTCATTTGTGATATTGACCCCGAGGAACTTAAAGCTTTTGACCTGTTCCACTTTCGCACCACCAATGTAAATTGGGTTGTGCAGTCCGCTACTCCTTCTGAAGTCAACAACCAATTCCTTCATCTTGCTGATGTTGAGGGATAGGTTATTGTCTTCGCACCATGCCACCAGGTTCTTAATTTCCTCTCTGTACTCAAACTCATCATTACCCAAGATACGGCCTACAATTGTTGTGTCATCAGCAAACTTATATATTGAGTTTGATGGAAGCTTGGCTACACAATCATGGGTGTACAGTGAGTACAGCAGGGGGCTGAGTACACAGCCTTGTGGGGCACTGGTGCTCAGAGTGATTGTAGAGGAGATCTTGTCCCCTATTTTTACAGCCTGGGTCCTGTCTGTGAGGAATTTGAAGATCTAGCTGCAGATCTGAGTGCTAAGGCCCAGGTTCCGGAGCTTAGGAATCAGTTTATTTGGAATGATGGTATTAAAGGCAGAGCTGTAGTCAATGAAAAGGAGCCTTGCATATGCATCTTTATTCTCCAGGTGTTCTGAGGAGGAATGTAGGGCCAGAGAGATGGCATCTGCCGTTGACCTGTTGCTCTGGTAGGCGAATTGCAAAGCGTCGAGGTTGACCGGTAGGCTGTGGTTGATGTGTGCCATAACCAATCTCTCGAAGCACTTCATAGCAATTGATGTCAGAGCCACAGGTTAGTCATTCAGGCATGCCACCTTCCTCTTCTTCAGCACTGGGATTATCATTGCCTTCTTAAAACAGGAGGGGACCTTAGACTGAAGCAAGGAGCAGTTGAAGATGTCAGCAAACACTCCAGCTAGCTCGTTTGCACAGGCCCGGAGAACCCGTCCTGGGACGCCATCTGGGCCCGTCGCCTTCCTTGGATTTATCTTCAGGAAGGCCCTTCTCACGTCCTCCTCAGTGACGATGAATCTCGATGCCACCAGGTCCCATTGATCCGGAGGGAGCGGGACACTCCTCTTCTGTTCGAATCTTGCGTAGAATACGTTAAGTTCGTCAGGAAGAGAAGCGCCACAGTTATTGATATTCCCAGCCTTTGTGCCCACTGATCTCATTTAGACACTGCCATAGTCTACTGGCATCCCTCTGGTTACCCTGAGCTGCCAACTTGGCTCGATATTGCCTCTTGGTGCCCTTAATGGCTTTCCGGAGTTCACGCCTGGAATCTGTGTAGTGACTGGTATCCCTGGACCTAAAAGCCACAGCTCTAGCCTTTAAAAGGGACTTGACCTCATAATTCATCCAAGGTTTCTGGTTAGGGAATACCTGGATCGTCTTGCGAGACACACAGTCCTCCATGCATTTCCGAATACAGTCCGTGACAGCTGAGGCATACTCGTCGAGGTTAGCTGCCAAGTCCTTGAATACTAACTAGTCCACCGATTCAAAGCAGTCACAGAGGACCTCATCCGTTTCCTCCGTCCAACGCGACACTACTTTTGACACCGTGACCTCCCGCTTCAGTTTCTGTTTGTAAGCTGGGAGGAGGAGTACGGCCTGATGGTCTCATTGAGGTCATGGGATGGAACGGTAGGCATCCTTGACTGCTGTGTAGCAGTGGTCAAGTATATTCGGGCCTCTAGTGGGGCAGGAGACATGTTGGTATAACTTTGGCAGCACCTTTCTGAGGCTGGCCTGATTAAAGTCCCCGGCTGTAATGAGCAAGGCCTCCAGATACCTGGTCTCAAGTTCACTGATGTTGGCATACAGTATGTTCAGAGCACACTCCACGTCCGCCTGGGGGGGAATGTAGACCACTGTCAGTATGACCGAGGTGAATTCTTGTGGCAGATAGTAGGGACAACACTTCACCGACAGGTGTTCCAGGTCCGGGCTGCTGGAGCTTGTCAGTGCCACTGTGTCCAAGCACCACGCAGTGTTGATCAGTAGGCAGACACCACCTCCCCTCGTCTTGCCCTAAGACGTCGTGCGGTCCATCCGTTGGATCGAAAATCCCTCCAGTCGGATGGCACAGTCGGGGGTGGCAGGGGAGAGCCAGGTCTCAGTGAAACAGAATACACAGCAGTTCTGCATCTCCCTGCAGTAGGTGAGTCTCCCTTTAAGATCATCCACCTTGTTCTCTATGGCTTGCACATTAGCTAGTAGGATAGTGGGTATAGGGACCCTGAAGCCCCTCAGCTTCAATCTGACCAGCAGCCCAGCTCTTTTCCCACGCTTCCTCGGTAAGTAGTGCATCTTTCCAGGTCTCCATCGATACAGTGTGTTGTTGTCAGCTCTTTGATGTTGGTGGACGCGTCCCGCAGGAATCAATTGGCAGGTTGCGTCGTTGGATGCTTCGGGTTTGAATTTGGTCAGTGACTGGACAGAGAGTTTGTGATGATTGAGTTTGGTCAGAGGTTGGACGGAAAGGGTTTGTGTTTATTATGAGTTTGGTCAGTGACTGGACGGAGAGTTTGTGTTGATTATGAGTTTGGTCAGTGACTGGATGGAGAGTTTGTGATGATTGAGTTTGGTCAGTGGCTGGATGGAGAGTTTGTGATGATTGAGTTTGGTCAGTGGCTGGACGGAGAGTTTGTGTGTATTATGAGTTTGGTCAGTGACTGGACGGAGAGTTTGTGTTGATTATGAGTTTGGTCAGTGACTGGACGGAGAGTTTGTGTTGATTATGAGTTTGGTCAGTGGCTGGACGGAGAGTTTGTGTTTATTATGAGATTGGTCAGTGACTGGACGGAGAGTTTGTGATGATTGAGTTTGGTCAGTGACTGGACGGAGAGTTTGTGTTGATTATGAGTTTGGTCAGAGGTTGGACGGAGAGAATTCGTATCTAGTTGGGTCAGTGACTGGATGGAGGGAGTTTGCGGTGAGTTGATTATGAGTTTGGTTAGTGACTAGAAAAGAACACTGGCAGGGATGACGGTAGAGCAGCAATGACTGTCATTTCTGGGCTATAGACATCCCAAAGAATAATAAATATTCTTCAGGCAGGATGACACCACCATGGCTGACGGGAAGTCAAAGCCAGGAGAAGGTATGTAATAGCGGAAAGTTTGTGGGAAGTTAGAGGGTTGGGAAGCTTTTAAAAACCAATAGTAAGCAACTAAAAAAGTTATAAAGGAGGGAAAGATGGAATACATAGGAAAGCTATCCAATAATATTAAAGACGATAAAAGAAGTTTCTTCTGATACCGAAAGTGTAGATACTGGATCACTGGAAAATGATGCTGGAGAGGTAGTATTGGGGGAACAAAGAAATGGTAGATGAGCAGAATAAATATTTTGCATTAGTCTTCACTGGGGAAGACGCTAGCAGTATATCGGAGGTTTGAGAGTGTCAGGGCACAACTGTGTGAAGTTGCTATTACTTGGGAGAAAGTTCTTGGGTAACTGAAAGGTCTGAAGGTAGATAACTCACCTGGACCAGATAGTGTACACACCAGGGTTCTGAAACAGGTGCCTGTAGAGATTGTGGAGTTATTAATAACGATCTTTCAAGAATCAATTGATTCTGGCATGTTTCCAGAGGAATAGAAAATTACAAATGTCACTCCCCCCTTCAGGAATTCAGAGAGGCAGAAGAACGGAAGTTATAGGCCAGTTAGTCTGACATCAGTTGTTGGAGTTGATTGCTAAGGATGTGGTTTCATGGTACTTGGAGGTGCATGATAAAGTAGGCCATAGTCAGCATAGTTTCCTCAAGGGTTTCTTGCCTTAAAAATCTATTGGAATTCATTTAAGAAACAACAAGCAGGATAGACAAAGGAGAATCGGTTGATGTTGTGTTCTTGGATTTTCAGAAGGCCTTTGACACAATGCCACGCGTGAGGCTGCTTAACAAGTTAAGACCCTATGGTATTACACGAAAGAAACCAAACAACCATTGGCTGATTGGGAGGAGGGAAAGAGTGCGAATACAGTGAAGGGAGCCTTTTCTGATTGGCTACCGATGACTGGTGTTCTGTAGGGGTCTGCGTTGGAATTGCCTTTTACGTTGTATGACAATAACTTAGATGACAGAATTGATAGCTTTGTGCCCAAGTTTGCAGATAAGATTGGTGGAGGAGCAAGTAGTTTTGAGGAAGTAGAGAGGCTACAGAAGAGCTTAGACAGATTAGGAGAATGGGCAAAGAAGCGGCAGATGGAATACCGTGTCGGGAAGTGTATGGTCATGCACTTTGGTAGAAGAAATAAAGGGGTAGACTATTTTCTAAATGGAGAGAAAATTCAAAAATCCCAGGTGCAAAGGGACTTGGGAGTCCTCATGTTGGATCCCTGAAAGGCTAAGTTGCAGGTTGAGTCTGTGGTGAGGAAGGCAAATGGAATGTTGGCATTCATTTCAAGAGGACTGAAATATAAAAGCAAGGATGTGGTGTTGAGGCTTTATATAGCACTGGTAAGACCTCACCTGGAGTATTGTGAGCAAGTTTGGGCCCCTTATCTTAGAAAGGATTTGCTGATATTGGAGAGGGTTCAAAGGAGGTTCATGAAAATGTTTCTGGGGTTGAAAGACTTGTCATATAAAGAGCATTTGATGCTTCTGGGCCTGAGCTCACCAGAATTCAGAAGAATGAGGGGTGATCTTACTGAAACCTATCGAATGTTGAAAGGCCTCAATAGAGTGGATGTGGAGAGGATGTTTCCTATGGTGGGGGAGTCTAAGATCAGAGGACACAGCCTCAGAATAGGGGGGTGTCTTTTTATATTGGAGATGAGGAGGAATTTCTTTAGCCAGGGAGTGGTGAATCTGTGGATTTTTGCCACAGACGGTTTGGAGGCCAAGCCATTGGGTATACTTAAGACAAACGTTGATAGATACTTGATTAATCAGGGCATGAAGGGATACGGGAAGAAGGCAGGAGATTGGAGCTGAGAGAGAAAATGGATCAGCCATGATGAAATGGCGGAGCAGGCTCACTCAATAAATAAATGGCTGAATTCCGCTCCTATACTTTATGGTCTTTTTTATACAAGGAGTGCTGCCACAAGCAAGCAGCATCCATCTTGAAGATCCCTACCCATCCAATTCAAGCCATGCTCTTTTCTCACTGCTAACTTCGGGCAGGAGGTACAGGAGCCTCAATTGCCACACCACCACGTTCAAGGACAATTATTACCCTTCAACCATCAGGCTTCTGAACTGACGTGGATAATTTCACTTAGATTTGGACCATCAAAACCAGGTTTATTATCACCGGCAAGTGACGTGAAATTTGTCAATGCAATAATCTAGCAGAGAGAGAAAATAATTAATAAAATAAAACATAATAAATAAACAAGTAAATCAATTGCATATATTGAAGATTTTTTTAATGTGCAAAAACAGAAATACTGTATATTTTTTTAAAAACTGAGGTAGTGTCCAAAGCTTCAATGTCTATTTAGGAATCGGATGGTAGAGGGGAAGAAGCTGTTCCTGAATCACTGAGTGTGTGCCTTCAGGCTTCTGTATCTCCTACCTGACGATAACAGTGAGAAAAGGGCATGCCCTGGGTGCTGGAGGTCCTTAATAATGGATGCTGCCTTGCTGAGACACCGCTCCCTATGACCATAAGACATAGAACATAGAAATCTACAGCACATTACAGGTCCTTCGGCCTACAATGTTGTGCCAACAATGTAACCTACTTTAGAAACTTCCAAGAATTTCCCTAGCGCATAGCCCTCTATTTTTCTAAGCTCCATGTACCTATCTAAGAGGTTCTTAAAAGATCCTATTTTATCCACTTCCACCACCACCACCGCCACCTGCAGTGCATTCCACGCACCCACCACTCTCAGTGTGAAAAACTTACCCCTGACATCCCCTCGGTACCTATTTCCAAGCACCTTAAAACTATGCCCCTCATGTTAGCCATTTCAGCCCTGGGAAAAAGCTTCTGGCTATCCACACGATAAGTGCCTCCCATCATTTTATACACCTCTATCAGGTCACCTCTCATCCTCCGTCGCTCCAAGGAGAAAAGGCCAAGTTCACTCAACTTATTCTCATGAGGTACACCCTCCAATCCAGACAACATCCATGTAAATCTCCTCTGCACTCTCTCTATAGCATCCACATCCTTCCTGTAGTGAGGTAACCAAAACTAAACACAGTACTCCAAGTGGTGTCTGACCAAGGTTTTATATAGCTGTAACATTACCTCACTGCTCTTGAACTCAATCCTACGGTTGATAAATGCCAACACACCATACACCTTCTTAACAACACTGTCAAACTGCACAGCAGCTTTGATTGTCATATGGACATGGACCTCAAGATCCCTCTGATCCTCCACACTGCCAAGTGTCTTACCATTAATACTATATTCTGCCATCATATTTGACCTACCAAAATGAACCACCTCACACTTATCTGGGTTGAACTCCGTCTGCCACTTCTCAGCCCAGTTCTGCATCCTATCGATGTCCCACTGTAACCTCTGACAACCCTCCACACTATCCACAACACCCCCAACCTTTGTGTCATCAGCAAACTTACTAACCTGCTGCGTTCACCAGCAACTTTGATGTGTGTTACTAACCCACCCTTCTACTTCCTCATCCAGGTCATTTATAAAAACCACAAAAAGGAGGGGTCCCAGAACAGGTCCCTGTGGAACACCACTGGTCACCGGCCTCCTTGTAGAATATGAACCATCTGCAACCACCCTTTGCATTCTGTAGGCAGACCAATTCTGGGTCCACAACACAAAGACCCCTTGGATCCCATGCCTCCTTACTTTCTCAATAAGCCTTGCATGGGGTACCTTATCAAATGCCTTGCTGAAATCCACATACACTACATCCACTGCTCTACCTTCATCAAGGTATTTTGGTACATCCTCAAAGAATTAAATCAGGCTCGTAAGGCACGACCTGCCCTTGACAAAGCCATGCTCACTGTCCCTAATCAGATTATGTCTCTCCAAATGCTCATAAATCCTGTCTCTCAGGATATTCTCCAAAAACTTGCCCACTACTGAAGTAAGACTCACTGGTCTATAATTTCCTGGGTTATCTCTACTACCTTTCTTGAACAAGGGAACAACATTTTCAACCCTCCAATCCTCTGGAACCTCTCCCTGACACAAAGATCATCGCCAGAGGCTCAGCAATCTCCTCCCTCGCTTCCCACAGTAGTTTGGGGTATATCTCATCTAGTCCAGGTGACTTATCTAATTTAATGCTTTTCAAAAGCTCCAGCACCTCCTCTTCCTTAATGTCTATATGCTCAAGTGTTTCAGTCCGCTGTAAGTCATCCCCACAATTGCCAAGTTCCCTTTCCCTGGTGAATACTGAAGCAAAGTATTCATTAAATACCTCCGCAACCCCCTCCAACTCCATGCATGTTTCCACTATTGCACCTGACTGATCCTAGTCTCACGTATCTCATCCTCTTGCTCTTCACATACTTGCAGAATGCCTTGGGGTTTTCCTTAATCCTGCTCGCCAAGGCCTTCTCATGGCCCCTTCTGGCTCTCCTAATTCCATTCTTCAACTCCTTCCTAGCAACCTTGTAATTTTCTAGAGCTCTAACAGTACCTAGTTTCTTGAACCTTTTGTAATCTTTTCTTAACCAGATTTTCTACATTCTTTGTACACCATGTTTACTTTACCCTCTCATCCTTTCTCTGCCTCAGTGGAACATAACTATGCAGAACTCCATGCAAATAGTCCTTGAACATTTGCCACATTTCTGCCATGCATTTCCCTAAGAACATCTGCTCCCAATTTATGCTCCCAAGTTCCTGCCTAACAGCATCATATTTCCCCTTACTCCAATTAAATGTTTTCCCAAATTGTCTGTTCCTATCCCTCTCCAGCATTATGGTGAAGGAGATAGAGTTGTGATCACTTACCTCCAAAATGCTCTCCCACTATGAGATCTGACACCTGACCAGGTTCATTTCCCAATACCAGATCAAGTACAGCCTCTCCTCTAGTTGGCTTATCTACATATTGTGTCAGGAAACCTTCCTGAACACACTTAGCTAACTCCACCCCATCTAAGCCCCTTCTGCTAAGGCGATGCCAATCAATATTAGGAAAGTTAAAAATTTCCATCACAACAACCCTATTATTATTGCACCGTTCCAGAATCTGCCTCCCTATCTGCTCCTCGATGTCTCTGTTACTATGGGGGTCTATAAAAATCACCCAGTAGAGTTATTGCCCCTTTCCTGTTTCTGACTTCCACCCACACTGACTCAGTAGACAATCCCTCCATAACTTCCTCCTTTTCTGCAGCCGTGACACTGTCCCTAATTAGCAATGCCATGCCCACACCTCTTTTGCCTCCCTCTCTGTTCTCTTTGAAATTTCTAAAGCCCGGCACACTCAGCAGTCATTCCTGCTCCTGAGACATCCAAGTCTCTGTAATGGCCACAATGTCATAGTTCCACCTATTGATCCTCGTTCTAAGTTAATCTGCAATGTTTATGATACATAGAAGCAGAATTAGGCCATTCAGCCCATCAAGTCTGCTCAGCCATTCCATAATGGCTGATCTTGGATCCCATTCAACTCCATACACCTCCCTTCTTGCCATATCCTTTGTTGCCCTGACCGATCAGGAAAAGGCTCAGCATAATCTCCTTGCTTTTATATTCTATTCCCTTTGAAATAAATGCAAATTTTGCATTTGCCTTCCTTACCACAGACTCAACATGTAAATTCACCTTCCAGGGATCTTGCATGAGGACTCCTAAGTCCCTCTGCACCTCTGATGTTTTGAACCTTCCCCTCATTTAGATAATAGTCTGCACTATTGTTCCTTTAACCAAAACATATTATCATACATTTCCCAACACTGTATTCCATCTGCCACTTTTTTGCCCAATCTTCCAATTTGTCAAAGTCCTGCTGCAATCACATTGCTTCCTCAGCATTACCTACCCCTCCACCTATCTTCATATCATACGCAAACTTTGCCACAAAGCCATCAATTCCATTATCTAAATCACTGACAAACAATGTGAAAAGCAGCAGTCCCAATAGTGACCCCTGAGGAACACCACCGGCACCCAACCAGAAAAGGCCCCTTTTATTTCCAGTCACTGCCTCCTGCCTGTCAGCTATTCCTCTATCCACGCCAGTATCTTTCCTGTAACACCATAGGGCTTTATCTTGTTAAGCAGCCTCATGTGTGGCACCTTATCAAATGCCTTCTGAAAATCCAAGTCAATGACATCCACTGCCTCTCCTTTGTCAACCTTGCTTGTTACTTCCTTGAAGAACTCACTTGTCAAGCAAGATTTCCCTTTACAGAAGCCATGCTGACTTTGACTTTCTTTTAGTGCAGTCGTGAACAATGGCCAGATCAGAAATGCTGACCAAGTCAACTAGTTCCCAAAGAGAACTCTGATAGGCCAATCAGATGGTTCACTGCTGCTCATTATCATTTTATCATTAGTCTCTAAGTATCCCAAACTGAGTAATAGACTGCAACACTGAAATTAGGCTAACTGGCCCATAACTTTCTTTCTTTTGCCTTCACCCCCCTTCTTAAAGAGTGGAGTGACATTTGCAATCTTCCAGTCCTCTGGGACCATGCCAGAATCCAGTGATTCTTGAAAGATCATGACCAATGCATCCGTTATCTCTTCAGCAACCTCTCTCAGGACTCTGGGATGTAGTCCATCTGGTCCAGGTGACTTATCCACCTTAAGACCTTTGAGTTTGCCTAGCACTTTTTCCTTTGTAATAGCAATGGCACTCAACACTGAAATTATTCCACAATTTATGGGGTCTCTTTCAAAGACCCTCGACAACTCATGTTCTCCATGTTATTTTTCATTTGCACACTTTGTTGTTGGTTGTCAGCGTTTGTTTATGGTAAATTCTCTTGTATTTCTTTATTTTCTTGTAAATGCCTGTGTGGAAGTGAATCTCAGAGTAGTACATGTTAATAAATACAGTGCATACTTTGATAAATTTGCTTTGAACTTTGAGCATGGCCTATCCTGTTTCCGAGACTCCGCCCCGAGTTAAATTCCTCAGCCAGGGAAAGCTGCTGAGCTCTGTACAGAGATCTCAATTTCAGTCAGACTGTATCTCGTTCCTCTGAATCCTACCCAAGCCAGTTACTGACCTCCCCTCTGCCTGTAAACGTGACAGCCCAGGGTCAGTCTGGGGAACTGGTGCTGCCTCCTTAAGAGGAAGTACACTGCTCTCTTGAAATGAGACTGACGTGTTTATCCAGTGCTGCAGGAATGCTCTCACTAAAGGTTCAAAGTACATTTATTATCGAAGTGTGCATATCACGTACAACCTTGATATTCATCTTCCAGGCAAACATAAAATACAATAGAATCCACATAAAATAAAACAGACTGACAAACACCCAACATGCAAAAGAGAACACGATTCAAGACTGTTTAATGTCATTTCCAGTACATGAGTTTAAAGGAGAATGAAATAATTATTACTCTGAATCTGATACATCATAAAAAAACACAATAAGATAAAGAACACAATAATAAAAAACACAATAAATATAAATACATAAGATAGTTTATACACATAGATCATTTAAATATCCGTAAAGGGAGGATGTTGAGGCTTTGGAGAAGAGGCAGAAGACATTTAGCAGGATGTTTCTTGGATTAGAGGCATGTGTTAAAACGTGAGGCTGAGAGGGGATCTGATAGAGGGTTACAAGATTATGAGAGGCAGAGACAAACAGTATCTTTTTTCCAGGGTTGAAATGTCTAATATCAGGGCAAGCTCTAAGGGGAGAGGGGGTCACTTCAAAGGAGATGAGAGGAGCACGTTTTTTGACACAAAGAATGGTAGGTTCCTGGAACGTGCTGCCTGGGGTGGTGGAGGAGGCAGAATCATTAGAGACTTTTAAGATGCGTTTAGATAGGCAGATGAATATGAGGAAAGCGGAAGGATATGGAAAGTGTGTAGTACGAGGGGATTAGTTTAGATCATGAGACATAGGAGCAGAATTAGGCCATTTGACCCATCAAGTCTGCTTCACAATTCCATCATGGTTGATCCCTTTTATTTCCCTCCTCAGCCCCAGTTGCCAGCCTTCTCCCCATAACCTTTGATGCTGTGTCCAATCAAGAACCTATCAAGTTCTGCCTTAAATACACCCAACAACCTGGCCTCCACAGCTGCCTGTGATAATAAATTCCACAAATTCACCACTCTCTTGCTAAAGAAAATACTCCACATCTGGTTTAAGTGGACGCCCCTCTATCCTGAGGCTGTGCCCTCTTGTCCTAGACTCCCCCACCATGAAAAACATTCTTTCCACATCTACTCTGTCTAGGCCTTGCAACATTTGAAAGCTTTCAGTGAGATACCCCCCTCATCCTTCTATAAACTCCAGTTAATACAGACCCAGAGCTATCAAACATTCTTCGAATGATAACCCTTTCATTCCCGGAATCATCCTTGTGAACCTCCTCTGGATCCTCTCCAACGTCTTTTCTTAGATGAGGAGCCCAAAACTGTTCACAATACTCAAAGTGAGGCCTCACCAGTGCCTTATAAAGCCTCAGCATCACATCCTTGCTCTTGTATTCTAGACCTCTTGAAATGAATGCTAATATGGCATTTGCCTTCACCACCACCGACTCAACCTGCAAGTTAACCTTTAGGGTGTTCTGCACAAGGACTCCCAAGTCCCTTTACATCTCAGAATTTGGGATTTTCTCCACAGTTAGAAAATATCCACATATTTATTTCTACTACCAAAGTGCATAACCATGCATTTTCCAAAATTTCATTTGCCACTTTTTTAACCATTCTTCTAATCTAAGTCCTTCTGCATCCCACCTGCACCTCCACCAATCTTCGTATCATCTGCAAACTTGGCAACAAGCTCTTCTATTCCATCATCTAAATCATTTATATACAGCACAAAAATAAGTGGTCCCAACATTGACCCCTGCGGAACACCACTAGTCTCTGGCAGCCAACCAGACAAAGATCCTTATATTCCCACTCGCTGCCTCCTACCAATTAGCCAATACTATAACCATGTTAGTAACTTTCCTGTAATAGTTTAGTTGGCTATTTCATTGGTTAGGGACAACAATGTGAGCTGACAGGCCTGTTCCTGTGCTGTGCTCCCATTGTTCTATGAAGAGTGTTTAATACAGGTAGCTCTGGACCTATACTTGCTTGAGTTTAGAAGAATGAGGGGGGATCTCATTGAAATCTACCAAATTTTGAAGGGCCTCGATTGAGTGAACGTTGAGAGGATGTTTCCTATAGTGGGTGAGTTTAGGACCAGAGAACGGAGCCTCAGAATTGAAGGATGTCAATTTACAACAGAGATGAGGAGGAAATTCTTTAGCCAGAGGGTAGTGAAACTGTGGAATTCATTACCACGGATGGCTGTGGAGGCCAAGTCGTTGAGTATATTTACAGCAGAGGTTGATAGGTTCTTGATTAGTCGGGGCATCTAAGATTATGAGAAGGCAGAATGGGATTGAGGGGGATAATAAATCAGCCATGATGGAATGATAGAGCAGACTCGATGGGCCAAATGGCCTAACTCTGCTCGTGTCTCATGGTAATGTGGAGAGCGTCACCTCGCCGGTGAGTGACTGTGTGTCTCACTTTACAACAGCACCCTCACATGACCCAGCAAACTGGAAATGCGAAGGCAGCCCACAGGACCTTCCTCAACACAGACTGCTCACTCAGTGTCGAACTGGGAACAGCAGCGTCAGGAAGTTATGTGTTGGCCGCCTTTAGTCAGTGGATTAAGTTCAAGAGCCGCAAGGTAATGTTGCAGCTGTATAAAACCCAGGTAGACTATAGCGGGAGCATTGTGTTCAGTTCTGGTCACCTCGTTATTGAAAGGATGTGGAAGCTTTCGAGAGGCTGCGGAGATGTGTTGCCAGGATGCTCCCTGGATTACAGAGTGTGTCCCATGAGGAAAGTTTCAGCAAGCGAGGGCTTTTCTCTTTGCAGCAAAGGAGGATGTGACGTGACTTGATAAGAGGCACAATTAAGAGTGGACAGCCAGCATCTTTTTCCCATCTTGATAACTTCAGAGGAAAGTATAGGGGAACGTTAGAGGTAGGTATTTTACAGAGGTTAGTGGGTGTGTGGAACGCCTGCCAGGCGTGGTGGTAGAGAAAGATATTCTAGGGACATTGGAGAAAATCTTAAAGGATGATAGAAAATTGTTGGTTATGTGAGAGGGAGGGATTAGATTGATCTTGGAGGTTAAAAGGTTAGCACAACATTGAGGGCCGAAGGGCCTGTACCGTGCTGAAATGTTCGATGTTGTTTCAGCCTGCTCCCCTCCTGCCTACTCATGACTAACGTTGTCGGGAAGCACCTTGGTATGTGGTGCTGTGAACTTGTGGCGCCCTGTTTGGTGTGGGCCATGGGGCAAATGGTGGTGTATGAGAGCACGGCATGCACACGGTGACCACTCTGCCCACATGAGAAACACACGGAGAGAGTGGAATGTGGCGCCACACCACACTTGGTTGGCAGTTACGGAATAAATATTGTCAGTGTTTACCACTAAATAATTACCCGCGTTGACCTTTGCATAATCTGATAGCACGGCGCTTGATCGAATGTACGCTAATGTTTACTCGGTGTCGGTACTAAGCTCAGGCCGCAGCTGCCCCAGCATCAGAACAACCCAGCCACGGGAATGGGTGCGGGTGCCTGGGTCTGGGACGCAGCCAGCGCCGCTGCGGCTCCTGCGCTATTTATGGCCTCTTGCACTGAGATTCCCAGAAAACACGAGGCTGCCCGCCAGTGAATGCAGTTCCTGAGGCCCTGGCGGGGAGAGGCTAGGCACGGGCTGCCAGAGCCGACTAAATCCCGCACACGTCCCCAGGCTGGATATAAAAAAAGAAATCAAATGAGCTACATAATTACAGGAACCGCGGCATAAATCAACTCTTCACAAAGGCTCCCCTTCCCGTTCCCCACTCTCACTTCCCAGCACTCTCCCATTCGCTGGCCTTAAAGAGCCCAGCCCTCAGCGATTCTTCCGCTCCTGACTGGGGTGGCGTGGGGTGGGGACGGTCAACTGCTACACAACGACAGAGTAAACCCGAAACACAGGACACTGCAGATGCTGGAAATCCAGAGAAAGACACGTAAATGCGAAAGGAATTCTGCAGGTCAGACAACATTATAGAGGGGAATAACCAGTAGATATTTCGGGCCGAGACCCTTCATCGGGACTGGAAAGGAAGTGGGAAGAAGCTGAATAAAAAGGTGGGGTGGGGTGGGGGGGGGGGAGGTTTTACAAGACCTGTGTATCTGCGGGAATGTAAGGGAGAATGAAATAACTGTTATTGGGGATCTGATACCACACAAAATGACACGATGAAATAAAGAACACAATAATAAAAAAAACAATAAATATAATTTTATGTCCATAGAGTGATGCTAGGCACAGGAGTGTCTGTACATAAGGTGACTTTGACAGAAAGTGATAAAGTAGTGGTGGTGGGGTGTAGAGGGGTGGGTTAGTGGGTGGAGGTGTTGATCAGCCTCACTGCCAACACAAACACCTACGTCAGGATTCTGTTCATCGACTATAGCTCAGCATTTAATACATCATTCCCACAATCCTGATTGAGAAGTTGCAGAACTTGGGCCTTTGTACCTCCCTCTGTAATTGGATCCTCGACTTCCTATCGGAAGAACACAATCTCTGTGGATTGGTGATAACATCTCCTCCTCGCTGACGATCAACACTGGCACACCTCCAAGGTGTGTGCTTAGCACACTGCTCTACTCTCTATATCCCCATGACTGTGTCTGGGCATAGCTCAAATACCATCTATAAATTTGCTGGTGATACAACCATTGTTGGTAGAATCTCAGGTGGTGACCAGAGGGCTACAGGAGTGAGATATGCCAACTAATGGAGTGGTGCTGCAGCAACAACCTGGCACTCAACGAGGGTAAGACGAAAGAGCTGATTGTCGACTTCAGGAAGGGTAAGACGAAGGAACACATACCAATCCTCATAGAGGGATCAGAAGTGGAGAGAGTGAGCAGCTTCAAGTTCCTGGGTGTCAAGATCGCTGAGGATCTAACCTGGTCCAGACATATCAATGCAGTTCTAAAGAAAGCAAGACAGCGTCTATACTTCATCAGGAGTTTGAAGAGATTTGGTATGTCAACAAATACACCCAAAAACTTCTATAGATGTACCATGGAGAGCATTCTGACAGGCTGCATCACTGTCTGGTATGGGGGGGGAGGGGGCTACTGCACAGGACTGAAAGAAGCTGCAGAGGGTTGTAAATTTAGTCGGCTCCATCTTGGGCACTAGCCTACAAAGTACCCAGGACATCTTCAGGTAGCGATGTCTCGGAAAGGCAGTGTCCATTATTAAGGACCTCCAACACCCAGGGCATGAGCCCTCAAATTCATTTGGTCTATCTCGGACACTTCTCTCCCCTTTTTTGATCTCTTGGTCTCCATCTCTGGAGACAGACTGTCCACTGTCATCTTCTGCAAGCCCACTGACTCTCATAACTACCTCTTCCCACCCCGCCACATGCAAAAATGCCATTTTCTATTCCCAGTTCCTCCGTCTTTGCCACACCTGCTCCGATGATGAGGTTTTCCATTCCAGGACATCTCAGATGCCCTCTTTCTTTAAGGATCATGGTTTCCCTTCTGCTGTCATTAATGATGCCCTCACCTGCATCTCCTCCATTTCCCGCACTTCGGCCTTCACCCCATCCTCCCGTCACCACAACAGGGACAGAGTTCCCCTTGTCCTCACCTACCACCCCACCAGTCTCCGGATCCAGCACATTATCCTCCGCAATTTCTGCCACCTTCAACAGGACCCCACCACTAAGCACATTTTTCTCCCTCCACCCCCCTCCACAGGGATCGGTCCCTCCGCAACTCCCTGGTCCACACTCCCCACGGATCTCCCACTTGGCACTTATCCCTGTAAGCGCAAGTGCTACACCTGTCCCTACACCTCCTCTCTTGCCATCATTCAGAGCCCCAAACCATCCTTGCAAGTGAGGCAACACTTCACTTGTGAGTCTGTTGGGGTCATCAATGCAAGAAGCATCAGGAACAAAGGTGATGAACTGAGAGCTTGGATACATACATGGAATTATGATGTAGTGGCCATTACAGAGACTTGGCTGGCACCAGGGCAGGAATGGATTCTCAATATTCCTGGATTTCAGTGCTTTAAAAGGGATAGAGAGGGTGGAAAAAGGGGAGGAGGGGTGGCATTACTGGTCAGGGATACTATTACAGCTACAGAAAGGGTGGGTAATGTAGCAGGATCCTCTTTTGAGTCAATATGGGTGGAAGTCAGGAACAGGAAGGGAGCAGTTACTCTACTGGGGGTATTCTATAGCCCCCCTGGTAGCAGCAGAGATACAGAGGAGCAGATTGGGAGGCAGATTTTGGAAAGGTGTAAAAATAACAGGGTTGCTATCATGGGTGATTTTAACTTCCCTAATATTGATTGGCACCTGATTAGTTCCAAGGGTTTAGATGGGGCAGAATTTGTTAAGTGTGTCCAGGATGGATTCCTGTCACAGTATGTGGACAGGCCGACCAGGGGGAATGCCATACTAGATCTAGTACTAGGTAATGAACCGGGTCAGGTCACAGATCTCTCAGTGGGTGAGCATCTGGGGGACAGTGAGCACCGCTCCCTGGCCTTTATAATTATCATGGAAAAGGATAGAATCAAAGAGGACAGGAAAATTTTTAATTGGGGAAAGGCAAATTATGAGGCTATAAGGCTAGAACTTGCGGGTGTGAATTGGGATGATGTTTTTGCAGGGAAATGTACTATGGCCATGTGGTCGATGTTTAGAGATGTCTTGCAGGATGTTAGGGATAAATTTGTCCCGGTGAGGAAGATAAAGAATGGTAGGGTGAAGGAACCATGGGTGACAAGTGAGGTGGAAAATCTAGTCAGGAGGAAGAAGGCAGCATACATGAGGTTTAGGAAGCAAGGATCAGATGGGTCTATTGAGGAATATAGGGAAGCAAGAAAGGAGCTTAAGAAGGGGCTGAGAAGAGCAAGAAGGGGGCATGAGAAGGCCTTGGCGAGTAGGGTAAGGGAAAACCCCAAGGCATTCTTCAATTATGTGAAGGAAAAAAAAAGGATGACAGGAGTGAAGGTAGGACCGATTAGAGATAAAGGTGGAAAGATGTGCCTGGAGGCTGTGGAAGTGAGCGAGGTCCTCAATGAATACTTCTCTTCAATATTCACCAATGAGAGGGAACTTGATGATGGTGAGCACAATATGAGTGAGGTTTATGTTCTGGAGCATGCTGATATTAAGGGAGAAGAGGTGTTGGAGTTGTTAAAATACATTAGGACAGATAAGTCCCCGGGGCCTGACGGAATATTCCCCAGGCTGCTCCACGAGGCGAGAGAAGAGATTGCTGAGCCTCTGGCTAGGATCTTTATGTCCTCGTGGTCCACGGAAATGGTACCGGAGGATTGGAGGGAGGTGAATGTTGTTCCCTTGTTCAAAAAAGGTAGTAGGGATAGTCCGGGTAATTATACACCAGTGAGCCTTACGTCTGTGGTGGGAAAGCTGTTGGGAAAAGATTCTTAGAGATAGGATCTATAGGCATTTAGAGAATCATGGTCTGATCAGGGACAGTCAGCATGGCTTTGTGAAGGGCAGATCGTGTCTAACAAGCCTGATAGAGTTCTTTGAGGAGGTGACCAGGCATATAGATGAGGGTAGTGCAGTGGATGTGATCTATATGGATTTTTGTAAGGCATTTAACAAGGTTCCACACGGTCGGCTTATTCAGAAAGTTAGAAGGCATGGGATCCAGGGAAGTTTGGCCAGGTGGATTCAGAATTGGCTTGCCTGCAGAAGGCAGAGGGTGGTGGTGGAGGGAGTACATTCAGATTGGAGATTGTGACTAGTGGTATCCCACAAGGATCTGTTCTGGGACCTCTACTTTTCGTGATTTTTATTAACGACCTGGATGTGGGGATAGAAGGGTGGGTTGGCAAGTTTGCAGACGACACAAAGGTTGGTGGTGTTGTAGATAGTGTAGAGTATTGTCAAAGATTGCAGAGAGACATTGATAGGATGCAGAAGTGGGCTGAGAAGTGGCAGATGGAGTTCAACCCGGGGAAGTGTGAGGTGGTACACTTTGGAAGGACAAACTCCAAGACAGAGTACAAAGTAAATGGCAGGATACTTGGTAGTGTGGAAGAGCAGAGGGATCTCGGGGTACATGTCCACAGATCCCTGAAAGTTGCCTCACAGGTGGATAGGGTAGTTAAGAAAGCTTATGGGGTATTAGCTTTCATAAGTCGAGGGATAGAGTTTAAGAGTCACGAGGTAATGATGCAGCTCTATAAAACTCTGGTTAGGCCACACTTGCAGTACTGTGTCCAGTTCTGGTCACCTCACTATAGGAAGGATGTGGAAGCATTGGAAAGGGTACAGAGGAGATTTACCAGGATGCTGCCTGGTTTAGAGAGTATGCATTATGATCAGAGATTAAGGGAGCTAGGGCTTTACTCTTTGGAGAGAAGGAGGATGAGAGGAGACATGATAGAAGTGTACAAGATAATAAGAGGAATAGATAGAGTGGATAGCCAGTGCCTCTTCCCCAGGGCACCACTGCTCAATACAAGAGGACATGGCTTTAAGGTAAGGGATGGGAAGTTCAAGGGGGATATTAGAGGAAGGTTTTTTACTCAGAGAGTGGTTGGTGCGTGGACTGCACTGCCTGAGTCAGTGGTGGAGGCAGATACACTAGTGAAGTTTAAGAGACTACTAGACAGGTATATGGAGGAATCTAAGGTGGGGGCTTATATGGGAGGCAGGGTTTGAGGGTCAGCACAACATTGTGGGCCGAAGGGCCTGTACTGTGCTGTACTATTCTATGTCCTATGTTCTATCTATTGCATCCGGTGCTCCCGTTGCGGCCTCCTCTACATCGGTGAAACCGGACGCAGATTGGGGGACCGCTTCATCGAGCACCTCCGCTCCGTCCGCCAAAACAGACAGGATCCCCCAGTAGCCACCCACTTCAACTCTGCTTCCCACTCCCATTCAGATATGTCCATACATGGCCTCCTCTACTGCCATGATGAGGCTAAACTCAGGTTGGAGGAGAAACACCTCATATACCGTCTATGTAGTCTCCAGCCCCTTGGTATGAACATAGAATTCTCCAACTTCTGTTAATTCCCTCCCCCTCCCTTCCTCTATCCCTATGTCACTCTGCCCCCTCCCCCAGCTGCCTACCTCCTCCCTCCTGGTTCCGCCTCCTTCTACTACCCATTGTGTTTTCTCCTATTCTTTCTTCACCTCTCCTGCCTATCACCTCCCTGCCTCCCTTCCCCACCCCTTTATCTTTCCCCTTACTGGTTTTTCACCTGGAACCTACCAGCCTTCTCCTTCCCACCCTCCCCCCCCACCTTCTTTATAGGGCCTCTGCCCCTTCCCTCTACAGTCCTGATGAAGGGTTCCGGCCCAAAACGTCGACTTATCTTTTCCACGGATGCTGCCTGACCTGCTGAGTTCCTCCAGCGTGTTGTGAGTGTTGCTTCGACCCCAGCATCTGCAGAGTATTTTGTGCCCTTTTCTCACTGTGGGATACAGAAGCCTGAAGGCACACACTCAGCAATTCAGAAACAGCTTCTTCCCCTCTGCCATCCGATTCCTAAATGGACATTGAACCCATGAACACTCCCTCACTTTTTAAATATATGTTATTTCTGTTTTTGCATAATTTTTAATCTATTTAATATACATACACTGTATTTGATTTACTTATTTATATATGTTTACTTTTTTTCTTTTATATTATGTATTGCATTGAACTGCTGCTGTTAAGTCAACAAATTTCACAACCATTGCTGGTGATAATAAAGCTGATTCTGATTCGGATTGGGGAAATTAACGTTTGAGTCTGGTAGTTCTGGCGAGGATGCTGCCTAATGGAAGTGGGACAAACAGTCCATGAGCAGAGTAGCTGGTGTTACTGGCCCTTTCTGTAGTTGTGTCCTTGATGGCGGGTAGTCTGATGCAGGTGATGTGCTGGGTGGTTTTTGACTACCTGTTGTAGAGCTTTCCTGTCGTTGCAGTGTGAGACCATATTACTGTGTGCAGTTCTGATCACCCAGCTATAGGAAGGACATCACTGAGATTGAGAGGAGCAAAAAGGTATCACCAGAATTATGATGACTTCAAAGAAGTTTGGCTAAGTACATGGATGGAAATGGTATGGACGGCTATGGTCCAGGTGTAGGTTGATGGGGCGAGGCAAAATAATAGTTTGGCATGCATTTGATGGGTCAGCTAGCCTGTTTCAACGCTGTAGTATTCTATGAGAAACTGGACAGGCTAGGACTGTTTTCCCTGAGTGTAGGAGGCTGCGGAGTGACTTAATAGAACTATGTAAAATCATGAGGGCCATAAATAAGGAAAAGGAGGATGATCACAGTCTTTTCCCCAGGGTAAGAGAGTCTAAAGTAGAGAGCAGAGATTTAAGGTGAGGGGGAAAGATTTAGTCAGGACCTGAGGGTGGTGAATGAATGAGCTGCCAGAGGAAGTAGTTGAGGCAGGTACAATTTTATCATTTAAGAAGAACTTGGATAGGAAGAGGTTAAGGGGATATGGACCTTGGTCAGTATGGACAGGTTGAGCTGAATGGCCTTTTTCCAGGTTAGATAACTCCGTCTAAACCATCTCCTCAGCTCATCAGTATTTGTTCCTTCTGTAATGTGATGAGGAAGTTCCTGAAAGTCGTAAACACAAAATAATCTGCAGATGCTGAGATCAAAGCAACACTCACAACACGCTGGAGGAACTCAGGTAGCCTCTAACAACCAAATCCAGCTCCTGGACTTCACCTATGGGTTAGCTACTAAGCCCATCTGAACCATTTATACTGATAAGGGAAGAGGCAAAGACGGGTTGCTGGCACCTTAAGGCCAGTCCCTTCGGGCAGAAGGGGCTCATTGCCTGTGGTTGGCAGCTGATCAAGGAGAAGGAAAACTCTGATCCCAAATCTCTATTGCCTTGCGACTACACCCACTCATGGAGGAAGATTTGGCAGTAAACGTGAGGGAAAAATCCAGAGCTGGAATCCCTAAGGCAGTCGTACATTGAGTTCAATGCTGACTTGCAACTCCTGTGATGCTGATGGTACCAAACTGTTATCGGTCTCTGCCGTTCCTTTGGATTCATCAGATGCATAGAGAGTGGCAGCTTGCTACATCAGCAGTGGCTTGCCCTCCATGTCGTACTGCCCAGGCTTGTGTATCTAGACAGCGAGGAACAATATCCATGGTCAACTGGTTCTGACAGAGGTCCTCACTCATTCAGTGTGATGAGGAATGGTGCCTCAGTGAGTCCAATGACTTGATCCAGTCCCCCATCCTCTGGGTAACAATGAAACCCACCAACTGTGCTCTAACATACTGCAGTAGTTAAAGAGTGCAACTGTAAGGAAAGTGGATTTCTGATTCAAATTCACATTCATTCATGTATCACATGTACGTTTGAAACTGCGGTGTTTGCGTTAACAACTAACACAGTCTAAGGCAGCCCTCAAGTGTAGCCACGTGTTCCCACGCCAACATTGCATACCCACAACACTCAGCAGAACAATGTGAACACGGTAAAACAAAGCAAAGCAAGACCTGTCCCTACACAAAGAAAGGCCTCTGACCCCAAGACAGGCCACCTCCAGTCTCGCCAATTCAAGGGCCTTGACCATCAGGCCTGAACTTTGCGATTTGCCAGCTGCAGCATGGAGTAAGTGCACCTATAACAGAAAATGCGTGTACACCCCTGCTCTGTGTGAGTGTGTTTGCGTTTAGAGGAAGGAACTCTGGGATATTAGAACATCAAACATGGAACAGTACAGCACTGGAACAAGCCATTTGGCCCATAATGTTGTGCCCAACCCGCTAAAAAGCAAATAAAAACACCTAAACACTAATCCCTCCTACCCACACCATGTCCATATCCCTCCATCTTCCTCACATCCATGTGCCTATCCAGCCATCCCTTAAAAGCCTCCAATGTATTTGCCTCTACCACCACCCCAGGCAGCACATTCCAGACATCCACCACTCTCTGTGCAAAAAACCTTGCCACTGAAATCTCCTTTCAAATGATCCCCCTCACCCTCTAGTGTCAGACATTTCACCCTGGGAAACAGATGCACCCTGTCTACTCTCATAATGCTTCTCATAATTTTATTATCCTCCATCAGATCTGCCTTCAACCTTCAAAGCTGCAGGGAAAACAACCCAAGTTGGTCCAGCCTCTCATGATAACACATGCGCTATAAACCACCACCACATTAGCTGGATGTGTACAGCTAATGGGAATGTAGGCTCCATGGGCACACACAGTCAATGTGACAACAGCTAATGGGCACGCACGGCCAATGGGACAACAGCTAATGGGCACGCACGGCCAATGGGACAACAGCTAATGGGAAGGCACGGCCAATGGGACAACAGCTAATGGGAAGGCACGGCCAATGGGACAACAGCTAATGGGAACACAGTCATGTGACAACAACTAATTGGAATGTAGGCTCAACTGGCACACACATTCAATGTGACATCAGCTATTGGGAACACACAGTCAATGTGACAACAGCTAATTAGAGTGCAGAATGTCACAAGGGGGCACTGATGGTGGACCCAAAAGCAAGACACAGACACTGAAGTACAAGGAACAGGACTTGGTGTGTCAAGAAAGCAAGGGAAGTGGGGAAGAAAGGATGCTGGACATTGAAACAGGCCCTGGAGGAGACTAGGATACAGGGCCTGGGCGAAGACTAGAACTTGCAACCTGGACAAGGACTCCAAGCCAGAGACTGGACAGGGACCCGGAACCTGGGTCTTGATGCAGGCTCGGACCCCAGATCTAGGTGAGGACAAGATGTGGCTACAGGACGAGGAGTGGCAACAGGACTAGACATGAAACTCCTGGACAGGACGAGGTAACCTCAGCACCAGGCTGGGCAAGGTACTCCTAGCGTGGGCAAGGCACATGGACAGGATGAGAACACGAAGCCTTGACTTGGTCGAGGGAGAACAGGAACACAGTACCTTGGTCAAGGGAGAACAGGAACATGGAACACAGAGCCAGGACCCCTCCTTGGGAACAGGACTTGGGACTGGGGCTCTACACAGAGTCAGGACCCCTCCTAGGGAGCAGGACGTAGTGCCAGGACTCATACACAGAACACTGAGCGACAGATCGCCACTCAAGGTAGCAGCAAGTGGCCAGACCTACCCAGCAGAGCTGAGGGCACAAAGAGATGGTTTCCAAATATAACATAGCGGCAAACGGCCGGATCTACCTAGCGAAGGCGTGGACACAGAGACAGTTCCCAACTCAAGGTAGCGGCAAACAGTTGGACATACCCAGCAGAGGCGAGGGCACAAAGAGATGGTTCCCAACACAAGGTATCAGCAAAAGCCGGACCTACCTAGCGAAGGCAGTTCATTATCTAGACACAGCAAGGTCCCAATCTTGCCCTAGCGGTTGAACTTGATGGCGTGACAGGCGAGAACACAGGCAAAGGTAGCAGGCGAGGCTTCAGAAGGAAGGGGAAGGGAGGGAACAGTCCAGCAACTGAAGCTGAACCAAGGAGCTGTTTATGTAGCCAGCCCAAAATGAGAATCATGTGCCTCAATTAAGGCACACAACAGGACAATGGAAAACCGGAAAACCTGGAATAAGGAACAATGGACTGGACCATGAACCGGAATGCGGACCTCATGGACCGGACCATGACACAGATTCAATATGACAACAGCTAATGGAAATGTACTGTCACTGTGGCAGTAGCTAATGGGAACATGCAGTCAATGTGACAACAGCTAATGGGAGCGCAGAATCAATGTGACAACAGCTAATGGGAACGCACAGTCAATATGAGAACAGCTAATGGGAACGCACAGTCAATGTGACAACAGCTAATGGGAACACACAGTCAATGTGACAACAGCAGATGGGAACACACAGTCAATGTGACAACAGCAGATGGGAACACACAGTCAATGTGATAACAGCTAATGGGAATGTAGGTTCAATGTGATAACATTGAGAGACGGGTTACACTTGAACTACAAGGGGACCAATATCCTTTCAGGGAGGTTTGTTAGTGCTATTGGGGAGGCTTTAAACTAGATTTGCAGGGGGATGGGAACCAGAGTGCCAGAGCTGACAGTGGGGCTGGGATGAAAATAAATGATTTTAAAAGTTCAAGCAAAGCCGCAAATAGAAAGGTTGGGAGTGGTGGTAAAAATCTTCTGAGGTGTATATATTTCAATACTAGGAGTATTGCGGGGAAGGCAGACGAGTTGAGGGCGTGGATTGACACGTGGAATTATGACGATATAGCAATTAGTGAAACTTGGCTACAGGAGGGGCAGGACTGGCAGCTTAATGTTCCAGAGTTCCGATGTTTCAGATGGGATAGAGGCAGAGGAATGAAAGGTGGGGGGGGTGGGTAGCATTGCTTGTCAGGGAAAATATTACAGCAGTGCTCAGGCAGGACAGATTAGAGGGCTTGTCTACTGAGTCCTTATGGGTGGAGCTGAGAAACAGGAAAGGTATGGCCACATTCGTGGGGTTGTATTATAGACCACCCAATAGTCAGCGAGAATTGGAGGAGCAAATCTGCAGAGAGATAGCAGGCAACTGCAGGAAACATAAAATTGTGGTGGTAGGGGATTTTAATTTTCTACATATTGATTGGGACTCCCATACTGTTAGGGGCCTAGATGGGTTAGAGTTTGTAAAATGTGTTTAGGAAAGTTTTTTAAATCAATATATAGAGGTACCAACTAGAGGGGATGCAATATTAAATCTCCTATTAGGAAACGAGTTAGGACAAGTGACAGAAGTGTGTGTAGGGGAGCACTTTGGTTCCAGTGATCATAACACCATTAGTTTCAACTTGTTCATGGATAAAGATAGATCTGGTCCTAGGGTTGAGGTTCTAAACTGGAAGGAGGCCAAATTTGAAGAAATGAGAAGGGATCTAAAAAGCGTGGATTGGGAGAGGTTGTTCTCTGGCAAGGATGTGATTGGTAAGTGGGAAGCCTTCAAAGGAGAGATTTTGAGAGTGCTGAGTTTGTATGTTCCTGTCAGGATTAAAGGCAAATTGAATAGGAATAAGGAACCTTGGTTCTCAAGGGATATTGCAACTCTGATAAAGAAGAAGAGAAAGTTGTATAAAATGTATAGGAAACAGGGAGTAAATAAGGTGCTTGAGGAGTATAAAAAGTGCAAGAAAATACTTAAGAAGGAAATCAGGAGGGCTAAAAGAAGACATGAGGTTGCCTTGGCAGTCAAAGTGAAGGATAATCCAAAGAGCTTTTACAGATGTATTAAGAGTGAAAGGATTGTAAGGGATAAAATTGGTCCTCTTGAAGATCAGAGTGGTCGGCTATGTGCGGAACCAAAAGAAATGGGGGAGATCTTAAATAGGTTTTTTGCACCTGTATTTACTAAGGAAACAGGTATGAAGTCTATGGAATTAAGGGAAACAAGTAGTGAGATCATGGAAACTGTACAGATTGAAAAGGAGGAGGTCCTTGCTATCTTGAGGCAAATTAAAGTGGATAAATCCCCGGGACCTGACAGGGTGTTCCCTTGGACCTTGAAGGAGACTAGTGTTGAAATTGCCGGGGTCCTGGCAGATATATTTAAAATGTCAGTGTCTACAGGTGAGGTGCCGGAGGATTGGAGAATGGCTCATGTTGTTCCTTTGTTTAAAAAAGGATTGAAAAATAATCCGGGAAATTATAGGCTGGTAACTTTGACATCGGTGGTGGGTAAGTTTTTGGAGGGAGTACTAAGAGACAGAATCTATAAGCATTTGGATAGACAGGGACTTATTAGGGAGAGTCAACATGGCTTTGTGCGTGGTAGGTCATGTTTGACCAATCTATTAGAGTTTTTCCAGGAGGTTACCAGGAAAGTGGATGAAGGGAAGGCTACATGGACTTCAGTGACAAGGTCCCGCATAGGAGGTTAGTTAGGAAACTTCAGTACCTAGGTATACATGGAGAGATGGTAAATTGGATTAGACATTGGCTCGATGGAAGAAGCCAAAGAGTGGTAGTAGAGGATTGCTTCTCAGAGTGGAGGCCTGTGACTAGTGGTGTGCCACAGGGGTCAGTGCTGGGTCCGTTGTTATTTGTCATCTATATCAATGATCTGGATGATAATGTGGTAAATTGGATCAGCAAATTTGCTGATGATACAAAGATTGGAGGTGTAGTGGACAGTGAGGACGGTTTTCAAAGCTTGCAGAGGGATTTGGACCAGTTGGGAAAATGGGCTGAAAAATGGCAGATGGAGTTTAATACAGACAAGTGTGAGGTATTGCACTTTGGAAGGACAAACCAAGGTAGAACATACAGGGTTAATGGTAAGGCACTGAGGAGTGCAGTAGAACAGAGGGATCTGGGAATACAGATACAAAATTCCCTAAAAGTGGCGTCACAGGTAGATAGGGTCGTAAAGAGAGCTTTTGGTACATTGGCCTTTATTAATCAAAGTATTGAGTATAAGAGCTGGAATGTTATGATGAGGTTGTATAAGGCATTGATGAGGCCGAATCTGGAGTATTGTGTTCAGTTTTGGTCACCAAATTACAGGAAGGATATTAATAAGGTTGAAAGAGTGCAGAGAAGGTTTACAAGGATGTTGCCGGGACTTGAGAAACTCAGTTACAGAGAGAGGTTGAATAGGTTAGGACTTTATTCCCTGGAGCGTAGAAGAATGAGGGGAGATTTGATAGAGGTATATAAAATTATGATGGGTATAGATAGAGTGAATGCAAGCAGGCTTTTTCCACTGAGGCAAGGGGAGAAAAAAACCGGAGGACATGGGTTAAGGGTGAGGGGGGAAAAGTTTAAAGGGAACATTAGTGGGGGGCTTCTTCACACAGAGAGTGGTGGGAGTATGGAATGAGCTGCCAGACGAGGTGGTAAATGCGGGTTCTTTTTTAACATTTAAGAATAAATTGGACAGATACATGGATGGGAGGTGTATGGAGGGATATGGTCCATGTGCAGATCAGTGGGACTAAGCAGAAAATGGTTTGGCACAGCCAAGAAGGGCCAAAAGGCCTGTTTCTGTGCTGTAGTTTTTCTATGGTTTCTATGGTTTCTAACAGCTAATGGGAACGTGCAGTCAATGTGACAACAGCTAATGGGAATGTAGTCTCAATGGAATGCACAGTCAATGGGCATATATACCAACATCTGCTCATTTGGAAAATGTGCTCAATTCCCCACTTCCCCCCCGGTGCACACAATTATTGTGGGGAAGCCTAGGACCAGAGTGCACAGCCTCGAAATTGAGGGATGTTCATTTAGAACAGAGACGAGGAGGAATTTCTTTAGCCTGAGAGTGAGGAATATGTGGAATTGATTGCCATGGATGACTGAGGAGGCCAACTCATTGAGTATTTTTAAAGCAGAGGGTAATAGGTTCATGATCAGTCAGGGTATCGAAGGTTATTGGGAGAAGGCAGGAGAATGGAATGGAGAGGGATATTAAATCAGTCATAAGGGAATGGTGGAGTAGAGTCAATGGGCCAAGTGGCCTAATTCTGTTCCTATATCTTAAGGGCTAATGTTCTATAGGAATGGGGTGTATACAATGAGAGTGAGTATATGACCATTTCCAAGTTCAAGTCTAGATAAATTTATTATGAAAGTACATATATATCACCGTCTACTACCCAGTGATTCATTTTCTCATCGGGATTCACAGGAAAATAAATACAATAGAATTTATGAAAAACTATACATAAACAAAGACTGACAAAGAACCAATATGGAGAAGAATAATTGTGCAAATAAACAAATAAATAATATTGAGAACATGAGTTGTAGAGTCTTTGAGTCCACAGGTTGTTAAGTCAGTTCAGCACTGAGGTGAATGAGGTTACCCAAGCTGGTTCAGGAGCCGGATGATTGTAGCTTCTTCTTTTTATTCTCCAGCCCATCACTACCACTGGGGCATTGATCCTTCCTCTCCCAGGGATGAGGTCTTTGGAGTTTCTGTAGTGCTGGTTTTTATGGGATGGAGATGCTAGCCCCATGCCCAACCCGCCTCCTGTTGCAGCCGGGCTTGGCCGATGGAGTTGATGGCTGTAGGTGGAGAAATCCTGATAGGAGCCCACACATTTGTTAAGACCATAAGGTATAGGAGCAGAATTCGGCCACTTGGCCCGTTGAGCCTGCTCTGCCGGCCATTTCATCTCCACTATTCCTCTCAGTCCTAGTCTCCTGCCTTCTGCCCAAATCCCTTCATGCACTGACCAGTCGAAAATCTATGAACCTCTGCCTTAAATGTACGTAAAGATTTGGCCTCCACAGCCTGCTGTGGCAAAGAATTCCACAGAGTCACCATTCTCTGACTAAAGAAACTCCTCCTCATCTCTATTCTGAGGCTGTGTCCTCTGCTCTTAGACTCTCCCACCATAGAAAACATCCTCTCCACATCCACTCTATCAAGGTCTTTCACCATTCAATAGGTTTCAATGAGGTCACCCCTCATTCTTCTGAATTCCAGTGAATACAGGCCCATCAGACGTTCTTCATATGACAAACCATTCAATCCTGGAATCACTTTCGTGAGCCTCCTTTGAATCCTCTCCAGTTTCAGCACATCCTTTCTAAGATAAGGGGCCCAAAACTGCTCACAATACTCCAAGTGAGGCCTCACCAGTGCTTTGTAAAGTCTCAGCATTACATCCTTGCTTTTATATTCCAGTCCTCTTGAAATGAATGCTAACATTTCATTTGCCTTCCTCAACCCAGACTCAACCTGCAAATTTTAAAGCAATGTGATGAGAATGCATGTTGGATGGGCATGTCTGTTCAGTAGGATCTGAAAGATCAAAGTAAATTTATAATCAAAGTACAAACGTGTCATCACATACAACCCTGAGATTCATTTTCTGGCAGGCATTCATAGTAAATACAAGAGACACGCGAGTCAATTATAGACCGCACCCAACAGGACGGACAAACAGCTAATGTGCAAAAGACAGCAAACTGTGAAAAGACGAGAAAAAAAGAAATAAAAATTGAGAAAATTAGATGAAGAGTCATTGAAAGTGAGTCCACAGGTGTGGGAACAGTTTGATGATGGGGCGAATGAAGTTATCCCCCTAACTCAGGAGCCTGATGTTTAAGAGGTAATAACATTTCCTGAAGCTGGACCTGAGGCTCCTGCACCTCTTTCCTGTTTGCAGCAGTGAAAAGCGAGCATAAACTGGACGGTGATGGATGCTGCTTTCCTATAACAGTGCTCCATGTAGATGTGATCAATGGTGGGGAGGGCTTTACCTGTGATAAACTGGGCCGGATCCACTACTTTTGTAAGCTTTCCATTCAAGGGCAGTGATGTTTCCACAACAGTCAATATACTCCCCACCACACGCTATAGATGTTTGTGTTTAGTAGATCCTTCACTCCCCTGGGTGTGTTCGCCCGGTGGCCAGACAATGGGAGGGCCGATGTTCACTCAGTGACTGGTGAACAGTTGATAGGTAGTCAGCAAAATCAGACTTGTAAAGTGGGTGTGGTTGCAGATCAGAAATGCTCTCTGCTCCTGGCACAGTGAGTCTGGGCGGAGAACCTCCTTAACAACCAGACCAACTAATGCAATTATCTATTGTCAGACTGTTTCATAACTGTTGTGTAACAATCTTGGGACATGTTCCAGTTGCAAAGGCAACGGTTAGTACCAGAGAGGTCAGCTTACACAGCAATCACTGATGACACAATGCACACACCAGTGACAAATGAATGTAGAGAGAGGGAACAAGAAGTCTTAGCTGTTTGGACATACCAACTTCCATTTCCAGAGCTCCAGAGGAACCTTTGTAGTTGGAACAGCAATTCAGAGAATCTCATTAGGGTCTGTGCCCATGGAATACCCTGCTCAGTGCCTGGGATCATTGACTAGGGAATACTCTACACCCAAGGTGTGAGTAGAATGCCCAGGGTCAATATCCATGGGTCTGTGCCCAGGGAATCCTGTACCTCAGGAATCAGTGCCCAGAGTCATTGCCTGGTGAATCCTTGCACCAGGGATTAGTGTCCAGGGTCAATATCCATGGGTCAGTGACTGGGGAATCCTCTGCCCCAGGGGTCAGAGACTGAGGATTCATTACCCCAGGGGATCAGTGCCCAGGGTCAGTATCCATGGGACTGCATCCAAGGAATCCTGTACCCCAGGGATCAGTGTCCTGGAGTCATCGCTTGGGGAATCCCCTGCCCCAGGGGTCAGACTGAGGAATCCTTACCCAAGGGATCAATGCCCGGGGTCAGTTCCTGGCATGATAGGCCCTCCAGTGGCTTTACTTCATTACAAATTTGAGGAGCTTGGTATTTGAAAAAGACACTGAAGAATGTTTCCAGGTGTGCAGTGGAGACTGTTCCAGCTGGTTGCATCACCTCACTGTCTTGTTATGGAGGCTCCAGTGCACAGGTTTGCCCGAGGCTGCAGAGGGTCGTCGATTCAGCAGCTTGCTCCACCAGGCAGTGCCTCAGCAAGTAGCAACCCCTTCTCACTGTGACCATCAGGGAGGGGTACAGGAATCTGGAATGACCCCTTCTCACTGTGACCATCAGGGAGGGGTACAGACATCTGGAATGACCCCTTCTCACTGTGACCATCAGGGAGGGGTACAGGCATCTGGAATGACCCCTTCTCACTGTGACCATCAGGGAGGGGTACAGGCATCTGGAATGACCCCTTCTCACTGTGACCATCAGGGAGGGGTATAGGAATCTTGAGCAACCCCTTCTCACTGTGACCATCAGGGAGGGGTACAGGCATCTGGAGCAACCCCTTCTCACTGTGACCATCAGGGAGGGGTACAGGCATCTGGAATGACCCCTTCTCACTGTGACCATCAGGGAGGGGTATAGGAATCTTGAGCAACCCCTTCTCACTGTGACCATCAGGGAGGGGTACAGGCATCTGGAGCAACCCCTTCTCACTGTGACCATCAGGGAGGGGTACAGGAATCTGGAATAACCCCTTCTCACTGTGACCATCAGGGAGGGGTACAGGAATCTGGAATGACCCCTTCTCACTGTGACCATCAGGGAGGGGTACAGGAATCTGGAATGACCCCTTCTCACTGTGACCATCAGGGAGGGGTACAGGCATCTGGAGCAACCCCTTCTCACTGTGACCATCAGGGAGGGGTACAGGAATCTGGAATAACCCCTTCTCACTGTGACCATCAGGGAGGGGTACAGGCATCTGGAGCGACCCCTTCTCACTGTGACCATCAGGGAGGGGTATAGGAATCTGGAAGAACCCCTTCTCACTGTGACCATCAGGGAGGGATACAGGAATCTGGAGCAACCCCTTCTCACTGTGACCATCAGGGAGGGGTACAGGAATCTGAAGACCCACACTCAACATTTCTGGAACAGTTTCTTCCCCTCCACCATCAGATTTCTGAATGGTCCATGAACACCAGCTCATTATTCTTCTTTTGAACAATTTGTCTTTGTGGACTATTGGGTATAGTTTTGGCCACACTGTTAAAGCTGGAGAGAATGCAGAAGAGATTTATGAAGACACTGCCTGGACTAGAGGGCCAGGGTTAGTGGGAGAGGTTGGCCACGCCGGAACTTCAGTCCTTGCACTGTAGGAAAATGAACAGTGTCCTCACAGACGTTTATAAAATCATGAGGGGAATTGATTGCCATAGTCTTTTCCCAAGTACAGGGAAGCGTCCTAAACTAATGGACACAGATATAAAATCAGATTGGAAAGAGACCAGAGATGTAACTATTTTTACACAGAGCGTAGTGAGTACCTAGAATGAACTGCCAGAGGAATTAGTTGGGGCAGATTCAAGTACGACATTTGATGGCATTTGGGTAGGTACATTGAGGGGAGAGGTTTGAAGGGTTAAGGATCGAACGCGGGCAAATTTGTCTATCAAGGAGGAGGCGTGGTTGGCATGGGCTATTTTTTAACAGAGTAAATTTTATGTCCGTACTGCTACTGAAAAACAAGTCACGTCACGTGTTAATGATAATAAAGCTGATTCTACTCCATTGGGGTCGGTATCCTGGTGAATACCCTGGACCCGGGTCTGTTTCTTGTACCCGAAATGTTTGTTTATTTAACCTGGCCTCGGCATGCCGCGGCTGTTGCCTAACCTGCCGAGTTTCCTCAGCATTTTTGTGTGTTGCTTTGTTATTTATATAACTCGGCTTGTTTATTTGTTTAACCTAGACTGCTGCTAGGGGCGGGGCTTTTTATGCCGGCTTGGTTTCGTATTTATTCCATATAAGGACATGTACGTCATCGGGTCTCCGGTGGGCTCTTCCATTAGTGCAGTGGAGGACCAGCCGATCCTGTCTGAATCCCGGCCGCTGGAATGAGTGAACCTCTGCCTCCTAATATCGGCTACTAACTGATTAGTAGATATCTAAGGCTGCTGTGGCTTCTCCGTTTATCTGAGCCGGTAGTAGTTGAGCTGCTGGCCTGACTGTGGATCCTGTTCCCCCCCGCCGACGCTCTGTGAATGGAACGGCCCTCTCTATAAAAGCTGCGGCGCACCTCCACAGACTCAGACCCAACTTGGGAGAACTAGGAAGAGCGGAGCTGCGGACACACTGAGCGCACGCCCACCGGACCCGCAACCGCAACATGTTTCAGGGCTTCCCCGCCGACTACGACTCATCTTCTCGCTGCAGCAACTCGCCCTCGATGGGAGACTCACAGTACTTTTCGCCCGCCGACTCTTTCTCCAGCCTCGGCAGCCCTGCCAACAGCGCTCAGGTAGGCAACAACTCTGGATTCGCCGATCGATTATATATGTTCGGTTCACCGCCACCAATTGTCGCTTCTTGGGCACGGGGAGCTGCGACCGGCCGTTTCCGATATACTCAACCCCCCCTACTCCCGTCCCCTGCGGGTTGTAACTGGCTTCATTGATAAATCTGCTCCATTCATGGAGACTCCAGACGAGCCTCCTGCGTCAGCAGTGACGTAGATGAGCCAGTGACGCGCCCCCGGATTATTAATAGCCCGGACCCCGCGCCGTCACATGCGCTCCATTCACAAAGTGTCGTCTCGTAAACAGCAGGAGGGGAGGTGCGGACGAACTAGATCTCTAATCTGACCTTCCTTTCTCCGCCAGGATTTCTGTGGCGATCCGTTCGTGCCGACGGTGACGGCAGTTAGCAGCAACCGGGAACTACAGTGGATGGTGCAGCCCAGCCTGCAATCCATCGCCCCGTCTCCGGGACGCTCGCACCCTTACAGCAACGCCTATGCTAGGACAGGCCTCGGCAAAGCTTCGGCTCGCAAGGGCAGGACTGAGCAGGTGAGCTGGGCTGCAGCTCAGGAGGGGTTGGGTGAGCAACGTGATGGGGCTGGAACGGCGGTTCGGGAGGGGTGAGACCGGGTCCTCAGGCAGCCGGTTGTGTGGGTGGGGGAGAGGGCGTGGGACGTTCTGGTTTGCGTGCTCAGTTCGCGTCGGGTAGGCAGACTCTCACCCCCTGCCTTTCATCTTCACAGCTCAGCCCCGAGGACGAGGAGAAGCGGCGGCTCCGGCGTGAACGGAACAAACTGGCAGCGGCCAAATGTCGCAACCGACGGCGGGAGCTGACGGACTCGTTGCAGGCGGTGAGTGTCAGGCAGGAGGAGGCTGCCGTGCGGCGGCACCGGGAGAGGGTGGGGGTGGTGCGTGGCGCTGGTGGAGTAGATCAGTTCCACACCGGGGTGGGTGCAGGCTCACGGTGAACCGGATAGAGGGGAGGGTTGGTAAGTGCTGAGGTTGGATGGCAGGAGATGTTGAGACCCCGCGGGGGGGGGGGAAGAATGCCTGCGCCCCGCTTTCGGTGGCAGGGCCCAGGGTCCGCCCTGTTTGGGTAAGTGATTGCGCTCGGTCCGCTCTGACCCCTGTCTCCTCCTCCTCTCCCTGCAGGAAACCGAGCGCCTGGAAAGCGAGAAGTCGCTGTTGGAAGCCGAGGTGGCTGCGCTACTGAAGGAGAAGGAGCGCTTGGAGGTTTCGCTGGCTGCCCACCGGCCGCTCTGCAAGGTGGCCGAGCGGGAGGCCCAGGAAGCGGGGTCCCCGGCACAGCCGACTGACAGGGACCCCCTCTCGGAAGGAGGCGTCGCTGACACGGGCCGCTCCGTCCCCGACCTTGATTTGATCAGCCTGGCCGACTGGGAGCCGCTCTACCCGTCACTGGCCGCCGACTGCGAGCCGCTTTGCACCCCCGTGCCCATCACCACTCCTGGGGCCTTGCCCCCCACGTTCGCCTTCAGCTTCTCCAGTTCCGATCACCCGGCCGGGCCCCTGAACTCGCCCACGCTGTTGGCCTTGTAGTGGGCTGGTGGAGCAGAAGGACCGGGGGAGTCCGGGCGGCTGTTGGAGGGTGTCCCGGGACGGCAGCACCTGTACAGTTGTAAATTGTATAAATTATCAATTATTTATTTCGCGGCTTTTCATCTGTCGTGTTTCCAATATCAGTTTTCCATGAAAACGGTCTGATTTAATTTATTTCTAGAGATGTTTATTTTTTCTATTTAATTTGTGCATCAATAAAAGTTAACCCATAAACTATGGTTATTGTTTACGTGTTTCGAGAGCGCGCGCGCGCCACAGGCCCTTCCTGCGCACGAGCTGCGCGGCCCACCAGCCAGCACGCCGCTGATTTAACACCAGCACACTCGCCCGCAGGCAGGGCGTACAAACTCCCCGAGTCGCCTGTGAGTTCTGCCGATGCGAAGGCTCTCCTCTGGGCGGGGAATGATAGGCAGGAGGGCTTGGACGTTGCACCCGTGCCTCTGGCCCGCTACTGCTGGTCGGCGAATCCGCACCAACTTGACAGTCTGTGGCAGAGCATTCGACACTACTCTCTGGGTTTAAAAACAATTGCTCCTTCTTTCTGCCCTGCAGGGTGGTCCCTTAGTTCTGAGGCTGTGCCCTCTAGGGCTACATACCCCCACCACAGGAACCATCACTGTGCATTCCTGCCTGTCGTTTAAACATAAAGTATATACTGTATGGCCTGCCTTCAGCGGAGTGCTAAACGGAACCGCTGGAGCGGGTTGGCGGTCCGAAATGAAATGGAAAGGGCTGGCCGGATATTGTACAGGGGAAAGGTTCGGAACGTTTGCGGAGCTGCAGCTCGTATCTTGACGCTCTACCTCCCTCCGCGCTCAGAGTTTGAACTTCTTCACCGTCCCCTCCCTCACTGCCAACCTCCGACTCAGAGCCTCCAATCCTTTTCCCTTTCACCCAGGAAATTAAAAACCACCAGACCACTTCTGAACATCCCCAAATTCAACAGCTCAGCGCCCTGGGGGAAGAGGCGCGCACAGTGTGTGTGTGTGTGTGTATTCTGAGTGTTTCACTCAGTCTCCTCTCCTCTCCGCCCCGCCCCTCCCCTCCCCTCCCCTCCCGCTGCCGAGCTAGCGCTGCAATCTTTAACACCCGTTTAGAGCAAAAATCCTGGGAGAACTCAGCTCAGCCAGTATCTATGGAAATGAATAAACAGTTGACGCCCTTCGCCGGGACTGGGAAAATGCCAGAATAAGAAGGCGGGGGGAGGGGAGATGAACTGAGAAATTGGGAGATGTATTTTGATCCAAATGAAGATGGCAGGAATTACAGAGAATTGTGGCCCGGTGAAGGGAGTCGGCCCGAAACGTAGACTGTTCACAAACGAGATAATCTGCGGATACTGGAAATCCCAGCAACACATCAAAATGTTGGAGGAACCCAGCAGGTCAGGCAGTATCTATGGAAAAAGAGTATGGTCGACGTTTCGGGCTGAAACCCTTCATCAGGTGCGGCGGCGGATGGAGGAGATGCGGGTGAGGGTAGCGTCAATGGTGGAGGAAGGGAACCCCGTTCTTTCAGATGTTCTGCAAATGAAGGCCTCATCCTGGGTACAGATGCTGCGGAGACGAAGGAACCGAGAAAAGGGAACAGCATTTATTCAAGTGACAGTTTGGGTGGAGTCAATATATCTGTGGGAATCGGGAAGTTTATAAATAAAAAAATCATTGGACAGTCTTGTCTCCAGAGAGACCGAGAAAGATGTCAGAAATGGACTAAGGGAATTTAAGGGCTGTTGGAAATTGGAGGAAAGTTGATGAAATTGACGAGCTCAGAATGAGTGCATGCAGTCGTCAATGTGGCCCTGAGGGACCTGGAACATAAATTGTTCCACTCGCTAATGAAACGGTAAGCATGGCCGCGGCCCGTGGCTATACCCTGAGTTCTGAGAAAGAGCGGGGAGGGAAGGAGCAGAAAGGGAAATTGTTAAGGGTGAGGAGCGGTTCTACCAGACGGAGGAGGGTGGTGGAGGGGAGCTGGTCGGGTCTGTTGTCCAGAGAGAAGCGGAGAACTTGAAGGCCTTCCTGATAGTCCTGGTTCTACACTCCAGTGTACACATCCTGTTGCCTCCATATCAGCAGTCCAGATGCCCACAGTACACAACCGCTAGATACGCAGCACAGAAACAGGGCCACTGGCACAACATGTCTATACTGACTTGTGCCTGTGTTTGACCCATATTTCTCTGCACCTTTCCTGCTGTGTGCCTGGCCAAATGTTTTTGTAACTGTAGCTGGCTCTACCGCCTCCTCGGGCAGCTCGTTCCGCCACCCATTGCGCGAAAAGCGTATCCTCACATCCCGTTTAAACCGTTCCCCTCTCACCTTCCCACAAGTCTGAGACTCCCATATCCTTCGAAAAAGACTGTGACCACCCATGTTATCTACCATGGCCTTATCAACCTCTAAATAAATAAATCGTTCTAGATAAGATTCCTGGAGCAATTTCCTCACCTGTTCCAGGAATGTTTCCATCATTGGTTATTATTTGCTGTAATTCCACGTGAAAGGAGAAAGAGCGAGATGGCCAAAGTCAGCGTGGGTTAATTAATGGGAAATCACACACTAAATCTGAGGCAGGGGTCCACAGAATGGATGGAAATGAAGAAGTGGATACAAACTTTCAGACAGTTTTTGATCAGGGTTAGTGTCCGAAATTAAAGCAGGTGAGACCGGGGAATAGACAGTTCAGCCGAGCCAATCCTGGGCTCATCTACCGTCTGGCCACAATGGACCCGTACCCCTCCACTCCCATCCTACCCAAGCAGCAGGGTTCCAGTCTGTCGATGTTTCAGAACAGATAACCAGGGAGGTAATGAGGGGACGTGTTCCAGTGCGAATCAGAAACAATATCACAGTTACACCCTCTCTATGTGGGGAGAACTGATAAAATAAGAAAGGGAGCAATCAATCAAACCAATTTCCCCCGGGATCAATAAAGTATGACTATGACTCTGATGTGAGCACTAGGACAACGAGTAACAGATATGCAGGCGCATTAGGGAAAGGTGTAAAAACAACAGGGCTGTTGCTGTGGGCGACTTCAACTAACCTCATCTAGACTGAAACCTCCGTAGGGAGGTTTAGATGGGGCACGATTTGTTAGATTTCTTCAATCAATATGTAGATAGTCCAGTGAGGGGAGGGGCTGTACTGGGCCTGGTGTTGGGTAATGAGCCTGGCCAGGTGACTGACCTCTCAGCGGGTGAATGGTTAGGCAACAGTGACGTAAGTTTGGAGACAGCCATAGATAAGGTTACGTATGAACATTTCAGGAGAATATTAAAATGGAGCGGGGAAAGTTTATGAGAGTATTAGGCAGGGACTAAGGAGAGTTCATTGGGAACAGCTGTTTTGGGCAAGTCCACATCTGTCTGGAACACATTAGTCCTGCACAGAGTACGGGGTGGGCTTGTACGAAGGTAGGGCCAGCACGTCAAGACAGGTGGTGAATTTATTAAAGAGGGAAGCGGAAATGCAAGTGTTAAACTTCAGAGCTCGTGAGGTTCATAAAGAGGCCAGAAAACAACTCAGGATGGAAATGAGACAGCAATGAATATTCCTTGGCAAGTAGAATTAAAGAGAATGCCAAAGCATTCTATACGCCCATTAAAAGCAAGAGGATACTAGGGAAAGGGTAGGACCACACAGGAAAAAGGAGGAACATGTGATTAGACACAAAGACTAAAGGTGAGGTCCTAAATGAACACCTTGCATCAGTATTTACTTGGGAGAAGGATGTGGAGGATGGAAAGATCAGAGTGGAGAGTGCTACTTAAGGATGGAGGTAGTGTTGGGTCCCTTAAAGAACATGAAGGTAGCAAAGTTCCCAGGACCAGATGAGATATACCCAAAGTTATTGAGAGAGACAAGAGCTGAGATTATTGGGGCTTTATGTCCCCCGTGGAATTTGTCCTCGGCAGTGAATCTGTGGAATTCATTGCCACAGACCACGTGGAGGCTCAGTCATTTGGGTGTATTTAAAGAAGAGGTTGAAAGGTTCTTGATGAGTCAGAGTGTCAAAGGTTACCTGTACAAAATGGACGGCTTACACCCTGAACGGGAGGGAGGCCAATATCCTTGTGGTCAGGTTTGCTAGAGCTATTAAAAAGGGTTCAACTATTTTGGCAGGGAGATGGGGCTGGAGTGATAGTGCTTAGGGTGGGGCAGTCGGTGTACAAGTAGATGCAGTGTGCAGTGGGACTGATGAAGGTCTGGCAGATGACAGGGCATAATGGCAGTCAGTGGGATGGCTTAAAGAGTAACAGGAGACCAGAATAAGCAAAATGGTGATGAATACAGGCCCAAGGGTGTTAAAAAGCAGTGCTTCGTGGGAGTTTCAACAGCAGCCAGAGATTGAGATTTATTAGCCAGTGCAAATTAAAACAAGGCAAGAGCAAGAGGACTTTGTTGGAGGGGACAGTGTTAGAGTGGCGATGTTGAGGCTTTAGTTCTTCTATGCTTCAGCAAGGAGAGGCTTGAGTGAGAGAAACTGAGATACCATAGGTAGATTTTCTCCAGTTTATTGATTGCTTACTTTTTTTATAATTGTACAATTATAATAGTAGGAATGCCAGACAAGATAGTTGAATGCTCCCCTTGTGGGATAAGACCATAAGATATAGGAGCAGAAGCAGGCCATTCAGCCCATCGAGTCTGCTGTGCCATTCAGTCATGGGCAGATCCAATTTTTCCAGTCATCCCCAAACCCATGCCTTCTCTCCATACCCCTTGATGCCCTGGCTAATCAAGAACCTGTCTATCTCTTCCTTAAATACACCCAATGACTTGGCCTCCACAGCCGCTCATGGTAACAAATTCCACAGATTTACCAACCTCTGACTAAAGTAATTTCTCCGCATCTCTGTTCTAAATGGGCGTCTTTCAATCCTGAAGTCGTGCCCTCTTGTCCTAGACTCCCCTACCAGGGAAAATAACTTCGTCATATCTAATCTTTTCAGGTCTTTTAACATTCAGAATGTTTCTATGAGATCCCCCAGATGTTCCTCATACAGTAACCTTTTCATTCATGAAATCATTCTCGTGAATCTTCTCTGAACCCTCTCCAATGTCAGTATATCCTCTCTAAAATAAGGAGCCCAAAACTGCACACAATACTCCAAGTGTAGTCTCACGAGTGTCTTATAGAGCCTCAACATCACATCTCTGTTCTTGTATTCCATACCTCTAAAAATGAATGCCAACATTGCATTCACCTTCTTCACAACCAACTCAACCTGGAGGTTAACCTTTAGGGTATCCTGAACAAGGACTCCTGAGTCCCTTTGCATCTCTGCATTTTCAATTCTCTCCCCATCTGAATAATAGTCTGCCTGTTTATTTCTTTCACCAAAGTGCATGACCATACACTTTCCAACATTATATTTCATTTGCCACTTCTTTGCCCATTCTCCTAAACTATCTAAGTCTCTCTGCAGGCTTTCTGTTTCTTCAACAATACCCATATGTGTATCATTGACAAATTCAGCCACAAATCCATTAATCCCATAGTCCAAATCATTGACATACATCGTAAAAAGCAGCAGTCCCAACACCGACCCCTGTGGAACTCCATTGGTAACCGGCAGCCAGCCAGAATAGGATCCCTTTCTTCCCACTCTCTGTTTTCTGCCGACCAGCCAATGCTCCACCCACACTAGTAACTTCCCTGCAATTCCATGGGCTCTTATCTTGCTAAGCAGCTCATGTGCAGCACCTTGTCAAAGGCCTTTGAAAATCCAAGTACATCACATCTACTGCATCTCCTTTGTCTACTCTGCTTGTAATTTTCTCAAAGAATTGCAGTAGGTTAGTCAGGCAGGATTTTCCTTTCATAAAACCATCTTGTCACGTGCCTCCAGGTATTCTGTAATCTCATCCCTAACAACCGATTCCAACAACTTCCCGAATACTGATGTCAGGTTAACAGGTCTATAGTTTCCTTTCTGCTGCCTCCCACCCTTCTTAAATAGCGGAGTAACTTTGGCAATTTTCCAGTCATCCGGTACAATGGCAAAATCTATCTATTCTTGAAAGATCATTGTTAGTGCCTCTGTAATCTCTCCAGCTACTTCCTTCAGAACCCGAGGGTGCATTCCATCAGGTCCAGGAGATTTATCCACCCTCAGACCATTAAGCTTCCTGAGCACCTTATCAGTCGTAATTTTCACTGCACAAACTTCACTTCCCTGACACTCTTGAATGTCTGGTATACTGCAGGTGTCTTCCACTGTGAAGACTGATGCAAAATACACATTCAGTTCCACTGCCATCTCTGCATCTCTCACTACAATAGCTCCATCGTCATTTTCTATTGGTCCTGTATATACCCTCAACTCTCTTTTACCCTTTATATACTTAAAAAAGCTTTTAGTATCTTCTTTGATATTAGTCACCAGCTTCCTTTCATAATTCATCTTTTCCTTCCTAATAACCTTCTTAGTTGCCGCCTGCAAGTTTTTAAAAGCTTCCCAATCCTCTATCTTCCCACTAGCTTTGGATTTCTTGTATGCCCTCTCTTTTGCTTTTACTTTAGCTCTGACTTCACTTGTCAGCCACGGTAGTGTCCTTCTTCCATTCGAAAATTTCTAAAACCTACAGCACAATACAGGCCCTTCGGCCCACAAATTTGTTCTGAACATGTCCCTAACTTAGAAATTACCTAGGGTTACCCATAGCCCTCTATTTTTCTCAGCTCCATGTACCTGTCCAGGAATCTCTTAAAAGACCCTATCGTATCCACCTCCACCACCATTGCCAGCAGCCCATTCCACACACTCACCACTCTCTGCGTAAAAAAACTTACCCCTGACATCTCCTCTGTACCTACTCCCCAGCACCTTAAACCTGTGTCCTCCTGTGGCAACCATTTCAGCCCTGGGAAAAAGCCTCTGACTATCCACACGATCAATGCCTCTCATCATCTTATACACCTCTATCAGGTCACCTCTCATCCTCCATCGCTCCAAGGAGAAAAGGCCGAGTTCACTCAACCTATTCTCATAAGACATGCTCCCCAATCCAGGCAACATCCTTGTAAATCTCATCTGCACCCTTTCTATGGTTTCCACATCCTTCCAGTAGTGAGGCAACCAGAACTGAGCACAGTACTTCGACTGGGGTCTGACCAGGGTCCTATACTGCTGTAACATTACCTCTCGGCTCCTAAATTCAATTCTACGATTGATGAAGGCCAATGCACCGTACGCCTTCTTAACCACAGGGTCAACCTGCGTAGCTGCTTTGAGTGTCCTATGGACTTGGACTCCAAGATTCAAAGGTGTGATTGGTAGGTGGGAAGCCTTCAAAGGGGAAATTTTGAGAGTGCAGAGTTTGTATGTTCCTGTCAGGATTAAAGGCAAATTGAATAGGAATAAGGAACCTTGGTTCTCAAGGGATATTGCAAGTCTGATAAAGAAGAAGAGGGAATTATATGAAATGTATAGGAAACAGGGGGTAAATCAGGTGCTTGAGGAGTATAAAAAGTGCAAGAAAATACTTAAGAAAGAAATCAGGAGGGCTAAAAGAAGACATGAGGTTGCCTTGGCAGTCAAAGTGAAGGATAATCCAAAGAGCTTTTACAAGTATATTAAGAGCAAAAGGATTGTAAGGGATAAAATTGGTCCTCTTGAAGATCAGAGTGGTCGGCTTTGTGTAGAACCAAAGGAAATGGGGGAGATCTTAAATGGGTTTTTTGCTCTGTATTTACTAAGGAAGCTGGCATGAAATCTGTGGAATTGAGGGAATCAAGTAGTGAGACCATGGAAACTGTACAGATTGAAAAGGAGGAGGTCCTTGCTGTCTTGAGGAAAATTAAAGTGGATAAATCCCCGGGACCTGACAGGGTGTTCCCTCGGACCTTGAAGGAGACTAGTGTTGAAATTGCGGGGGCCCTGGCAGAAATATTTAAAATGTCGCTGTCTACGGGTGAAGTGCCGGAGGATTGGAGAGTGGCTCATGTTGTTCCGTTGTTTAAAAAAGGATCGAAAAGTAATCCGGGAAATTATAGGCCGGTGAGTTTAACGTCAGTAGTAGGTAAGCTATTGGAGGGAATACTAAGAGACAAAATCTACAAGCATTTGGATAGACAGGGACTTATTAGGGAGAGTCAACATGGTTTTGTGCGTGGTAGGTCATGTTTGACCAATCTGTTGGAGTTTTTCGAGGAGGTTACCAGGAAAGTGGATGAAGGGAAGGCAGTGGATATTGTCTACATGGACTTCAGTAAGGCCTTTGACAAGGTCCCGCATGGGAGGTTAGTTTGGAAAATTCAGTCACTAGGTATACATGGAGAGGTGGTAAATTGGATTAGACATTGGCTTGATGGAAGAAGCCAGAGAGTGGTGGTAGAGAATTGCTTCTCTGAGTGGAGGCCTGTGACTAGTGGTGTGCCACAGGGATCAGTGCTGGGTCCATTGTTATTTGTTATCTATATCAATGATCTGGATGATAATGTGGTAAATTGGATCAGCAAGTTTGCTGATGATACAAAGATTGGAGGTGTAGTAGACAGTGAGGAAGGTTTTCAGAGCCTGCAGAGGGACTTGGACCAGCTGGAAAAATGGGCTGAAAAATGGCAGATGGAGTTTAATACTGACAAGTGTGAGGTATTGCACATTGGAAGGACAAACCAAAGTAGAACATACAGGGTTAATGGTAAGGCACTGAGGAGTGCAGTGGAACAGAGGGATCTGGGATTACAGATACAAAATTCCCTAAAAGTGGCGTCACAGGTAGATAGGGTCGTAAAGAGAGCTTTTGGTACATGGGCCTTTATTAATCAAAGTATTGAGCATAAGAGCTGGAATGTTATGATGAGGTTGTATAAGGCATTGGTGAGGCCGAATCCGGAGTATTGTGTTCAATTTTGGTCACCAAATTACAGGAAGGATATAAATAAGGTTGAAAGAGTGCAGAGAAGGTCTACAAGGATGTTGCCGGGACTTGAGAAACTCAGTTACAGAGAAAGGTTGAATAGGTTAGGACTTTATTCCCTGGAGCATAGAAGAATGAGGGGAGATTTGATAGAGGTATATAAAATTATGATGGGTATAGATAGAGTGAATGCAAGCAGGCTTTTTCCACTGAGGCAAGGGGAGAAAAAAACCAGAGGACATGGGTTAAGGGTGAGGGGGGAAAAGTTTAAAGGGAACATTAGGGGGGGCTTCTTCACACAGAGAGTGGTGGGAGTATGGAATGAACTGCCAGACGAGGTGGTAAATGCGGGTTCTTTTTTAACATTTAAGAATAAATTGGACAGATACATGGATGGGAGGTGTATGGAGAGATATGGTCCGTGTGCAGGTCAGTGGGACTAGGCAGAAAATGGTTCGGCACAGCCAAGAAGGGCCAAAGGGCCTGTTTCTGTGCTGTAGTTTCTATGGTTCTATGGTTCTATTCCTCTGATCTTCCACAGTACTAAGAGTCTTACCATTAATACTATATTCTGCCATCATATTTGACCTACCAAAATGAACCACTTCACACTTATCTGGGTTGAACTCCACATGCCACTTCTCAGCCCATTTTTAGATCCTATCAATGTCCCATTGTAACCTCTGACAGCCCTCCATACTATCCACAACACCCCCAACCTTTGTGTCATCAGCAAACTTACTAACCCATCCCTCCACTTCCTCATCCAGGTCATTTATAAAAATCACGAAGAGTAAGGGTCCCAGTACAGATTCCTGAATACCACTGGTCACCGACCTCCATGCAGAATATGACCCGTCTACAAGCACTCTTTGCCTTCTGTTGGCAAGCCAGATCTGGATCCACAAAGCAATGTCCTCTTGGATCCCATGCCTCCTTACTTTCTCATTAAGCCTTGCATGGGGTATCTTGTCAAATGCCTTGCTAAAATACATATACACTACATCTACTGCTCTACCTTCATCAATGTGTTTAGACACATCCTCAAAAAATTCAATCAGGCTCGTAAGGCACGACCTGCCCTTGACAAAGCCATGCTGACTATTCCTAATCATATTATGCGTCTCCAAATGTTCATAAATCCTGCCTCTCAGGATCTTCTCCATCAATTTACCAACCACTGAAGTAAGATTCACTGATCTATAATTTTCTCGGCTACCTCTACTCCCTTTCTTGAATAAGGGAACAACATTCGCAACCTTCCAATCCTTCGGAACCTCTCCCGTCCCCATTGATGATTCACAGATCATTGCCAGAGGCTCAACGATCTCCTCCCTCACCTCCCACAGTAGCCTGGTGTACATCTCATCCGGTCCCAGCGACTTATCCAACTGGATGCTTTCCAAAAGCTCCAGCACATCCTCTTTCTTAATATCTATATGCTCAAGCTTTTCAGTCTGCTGCAAGTCATCACCATAATCACCAAGATCCTTTTCCATATTGAATACTGAAGTAAAGTATTCATTAAGTACCTCTGCTATTTCCTCCGGTTCCATACACACCTGATAGGTCCTATTCTTTCACATCTTATCTTCTTGCTCTTCATATACTTGTAGAATGCCTTGGGGTTTTCCTTAATCCCGCCCGCCAATGCCTTCTCATGGCCCCTTCTGGCTCTCCTAATTTCCTTCTTAAGCTCCTTCGTGTTAGCCTTATAATCTTCCGGATCTCTAACATTACCTAGCTCTCTGAACCTTTCGTATGCCTTTCTTTTCTTCTTGACTAGATTTACTACAGCCTTTGTACACCATGGTTCCTGTACCCTACCGTAACCTCCCTGGAATGTACCTACGGAGAACTCCACACAAATATTCCCAGAACATTTGCCACATTTCTTCCGTACCTTTCCGTGAGAATATCTGTTCCAAGATATCTGTCTTGCACTTCCCTCATTCCCTATTTTTCATAGAAACAGTCATTGCTGCTCTGCTGTCCTTCCTGCCAGTGTCCCTTTCCAGTCAACCTTGGCTAGTTCCCCTCTCATACCATTGTAGTTTCCTTTATTCCACTGAAATACCATCGCATTGGAATTTAGTTTCTCCTTCTCAAATTTCAAAGTGAACTCCATCATATTGTGATCACTGTTCTCTGAGGGTTCCTTAACCTTAAGCTCACTTATCACCTCCGGATCATTACACAACACCCAATTCAGCACAGCCGATCCCCCAGTGGGCTCAACAACAAGCTGTTCTAAAAAGTTATCCCTTAGATATTCTTCAAATTCTCTCTCTTGAGGTCCAGTACTGGCCTGGTTTTCCCAATCCACTTTCATGTTAAAATCCCCAATGATTATCATGACACTGTCTTTCTGACATGCCTTTTCTATCTCCTGCTGTAAGTTGTAATCCACATTATGGCTGCTGTTTGGAGGCTTGTATACAACTGCCATTCGGGTCCTTTTACCCTTGCCATTTCTTAACTCAATCTATCGAGGCTCTATACCTTCTGATCCTATGTCTTCCCTTTCTAATGATTTAATATTATTTCTTATACGCAGGGCCATACCATCCCCTCTGCCTACTAACCTATCTTTCCGATACACCGTATATCCTTGGACGTTCAGCTCCCAATGGCAGCCATCCTTTAACCAAATTTAATACTTGCCAATCTGTAGCTAAATTTCAAGATCATCCATTTTATTTCTTATGCTGCCTGCGTTCAAATATAACATTTTTGTTGCTTTCTGTTTTAACTGCACCCATGCCTCTATTACCTTGTAAATCATCCCACTGGCTGTGATTATGCCTCATCTCCTGCCCGTCCTTTCTATCGTCTCTGTTGCACACTATCTTTGACTTATTTCTGTTTTCCCCTTCCTCAGCCCTATCACTCTGGTTCCCATTCCCCTGCCAAATTAGTTTAAACCCTCCCTACCCACCAGGATATTGGACTAACGGATGCCACCACCACCATGCTATTCTTGCACTGGTTAGCACGTGGCACAGGCAGCAACCCTGAGATTACTACCCTGGAGATCCTACCCAACTCCCTGAATTCTCTCTTCAGGACCTCCTCACTTTTTCTACCTATGTCATTGGTATCAACGTGCAACAAGACTTCTGGCTGTTCACCCTGTCCTTTCAGAATACTCTGCATCGGATCAAAGACATCCCGTACCCTGGCATCTGGGAGGCAACACACCATATTAGATTAGATTATGAGGACACTCAGTCCTCGTTTATTATCATTTAGAAATGCATGCATTAAAAAATGATACAATGTTCCTCCAGTATGATATCACAGAAACACAAGACAGACCAAGACTAAAACTGACAAAACCACATAATTATAACATATAGTTACAACAGTGCAAAGCAATACCGTAATTTGATAAGAGCAGACCATTAGCACGGTAAAAAAAAGTCTCAAAGTCCCGATAGCCCCAACATCTCACACAGATGGTAGAAGGGAGAAATTCTCCCTGCCAAGAGCTTCCAGCGCCACAAACTTGCCAATGAAGCATCCTGGAAGCACCCGACCACAGTCCGACTCTGAGACCGTCCGAAAACTTCGAACCTCCGACCAGCCCTCCGACACCAAGCACCAACTCTGCCGAGCGCTTCGACCCTGCCCCGGCCGCCGAGCAACAAGCAAAGCCAAGGATTTGGGACCTTCCCCTCCGGAGATTTCAGATCACACAGTCTCTATCAGGCTGACAGAACCTCCTGTCTGTTTCCCTCACTATAGAATCCCTTATGACTACCACATTCTTCATCTTCCTCTTTCCCTTCTGCACCACAGAACCAGGCTCCGTGCCAGAGACCCGATCGCCATGGTCATCCTCTGTCAGGTCACCCCCTCTCAATGGCATCCAAAACGAGGTAACGATTGCTGAGGGGGATGGACACAGGGGTGCTCTCTACTGTCTGAGCTCCTCCCATCCCTTCTCTGACAGTCACTCACTTGTCTAACTCGCAGCCTCGGGGTGACTAATTCCCTGTAGCTCCTCTCTGTCTCCTGTTCACTCTCCCTAATAAGCTGTAGGTCATGAAGCTGCAGCTCCAGATCCCTAACACGGTCTCTCAGGAGCTGCATCTCAGTGCACCTGGTGCAGATGTGGCCATCTGGGAGACTGGAAGATTCCCACATCTGACCCCCAGAGCAAAATACTAACCCTACAGACATACTCTTTATTCCTCTAAAAAAAACAAAGTCCACTCACCCACTTACCTCGCTGAAGCCCAAATGAACCAAAGCCCTACCACTCTGCCTCAGAACACTCCATCAATGATCGTTCCGCTAGGCCGTGTCTCCCTTTTATGCCTGGACCTTCCCTGCTCTTCAACACACGATTGGTGGTCCAGTTATAGCCAAGTTCCCGCAAAGCTTCCCCTTTTCAAACTTCGCTCCTGGACCTGTGCCCCGCCTCCTCTCTCGGAGCTCTCCAACTCACGATCAGTGCGCTGGTTACAGCTGAGTTCCTGCGAAACGTGCAATACTTGATCTGCGATTGGACAATGAGACAGGGCAGGTGACAGAAGTTTATGTAGGGGAACACTTTGCATCCAATGATCACTGTGCCATAGATTCAGAGTAAATACTGTATGGAAAAAGATGGATCTGGTCGACGGGTTGAGATTCTAATCTGGAGAAAGGCCAATTTTGATGGTATCAGAAAGGATCTGGCAAATAGATTGGGACAGGCTGTTTTCTGGCAAAGGCCTGCTTGGTAAGAAGGAGGCCTTCAAAAGTGAAATTTTGAGAGTACAAAGCTTGAATGTGCCTGTCAGAACAAAAAACAAGCATAACAGATGTGGGGAACCTTAGTTTTTGAGAAATATTGAGGTCCTGGTTAAGAAGAAAACGGAGGTGCATAGCCAGTACAGGCAGGAAGGAACAAATGAGGTGCTTATGGAGTACAAGAAATGCAAGAGAACTCAAGAAAGAAACCAGGAGGGCTAAAAGAAGGCACGAAGTTGCCTAGCAGACAAGGTGAAGGAGAATCCAAAGGGATTCTACAGATATATTAAGAGCAAAAGGATTGCAAGGGACAAAATTAGTCCTCTGAAAGATCAGAGTGGTAAGAGTGGGCTCCCTCACCTCTGCCCCTCTGACCCCCTCGGGGCTGTGTCCTAAACTCCCACCTTTACACTCTGAACACCCATGACTGTGTCACCACCCACAGCTCCAATCTGCCAATGAAATTTTCAGATGACACTACACTGATTGGCCTTGTCTCAAATAATAATGAGGCAGCCTACAGTGAAGAAGTCATCACCCTGACACAGTGGTGTCAAGAAAACAACCTCTCCCTCAATGTCGCAAAAACAAAGGAGCTGGTTGTGGACTACAGGAGGAATGGAGGCAGGCTAGCCCCTATTGACATCAATGGATCTGGGGCTGAGAGGGTGAACAGCTTTAAGTTTCTTGGCATCCACATCACTGAGGATCTCACGTGGTCTGTACGTACCGGCTGTGTGGTGAAAAAAGCACAACAGCACCTCGTTCACCTCAGGTGGTTGAGGAAGTTTGCCATGAGTCCCCAGATTCTAAGGATGTTCTACAGGGGCACAATTGAGAGCATCCTGACTGGCTGCATCACTGCCTAGTATGGGAACTGTACCTCCCTCAATCGCAGGTCTCTGCAGAGAGTGGTGCGGACAGCCCAGCGCATCTGTAGATGTGAACTTCACACTATTCAGAACATTTACAAAGACCAGTGCGTAAAAAGGGCCTGAAGGATCACTGGGGACCCGAGTCACTCCAACCATGATCTGTTCCCTCTGCTACCATCCGGGAAACGGTCCCACAGCACTAAAGCCAGGACCAACAGGAAGAAGCCAGGGACAGCTTCTTCCACCAGACTATCAGACTGATTAATTCTCACTGATACAATCTTACTGTACATACTATTTATTACAAATTACTATAATTTGCACATTACACATTCAGACTGAGATGTGACGTAAAGATTTTTACTCCTCACGCATGTGAAGGATGTAAGAAATAACGCCAATTCGATCCAGAATGGATAGCTATGTATGGAGCCAAAAGAGATGAGGGAGATCTTAAATGGATTGTTTATATCTGTGTTTACTCAGGAGTCAGACTCAGAATCTACAGAAGTGAGGCAATTGGACACAGAGTCTATAGAGGTGAGGCAAAGTGGCATCAACTTCATGAGTTCTGTACAGATTAGAGGAGGAGGTGTTTGCTGTCCTGAGGCAGATTAAGATGGATAAATCCCCAGGGCCTGATAAAGTGTTCCCCCGGATCTGTAGGAGGCAAGTACAGAAATTGCTGGGGCTCTAGCAGAGATATTTACAACACCCGAAGCAACAGAAATAGTACCAGAGGATTGGAGGATGGCCAATATTGTTCCACTGTTTAAGAAAGGCTCTAAACATAAACCAGGAAATTATAGGCCAGTGAGTCTGACACCAGTTGTGGGAAAGTTATTGGAAGGTTTTGTAAGAGACCAGATATATGAGTAACATACATCAAAGTTGCTGGTGAACGCAGCAGGCCAAGCAGCATCTATAGGAAGAGGCGCAGTCGACGTTTCAGGCCGAGACCCTTTGTCAGGACTAACTGAAGGAAGAGTGAGTAAGGGATTTGAAAGCTGGAGGGGGAGGGGGAGATGCAAAATGATAGGAGAAGACAGGAGGGGGAGGGATAGAGCCGAGAGCTGGACAGGTGATAGGCAAAAGGGGATACGAGAGGATCATGGGACAGGAGGTCCGGGAAGAGAGACAAGGGGGGGGTGACCCAGAGGATGGGCAAGAGGTATATTCAGAGGGACAGAGGGAGAAAAAGGAGAGTGAGAGAAAGAATGTGTGCATAAAAATGAGTAACAGATGGGGTACGAGGGGGAGGTGGGGCCTTAGCGGAAGTTAGAGAAGTCGATGTTCATGCCATCAGGTTGGAGGCTACCCAGACGGAATGTAAGGTGTTGTTCCTCCAACCTGAGTGTGGCTTCATCTTTACAGTAGAGGAGGCCGTGGATGGACATGTCAGAATGGAAATGGGATGTGGAATTAAAATGTGTGGCCTCTGGGAGATCCTGCTTTCTCTGTCCGCCAGAGAAAGCAGGATCTCCCAGTGGCCACACATTTTAATTCCACATCCCATTCCCATTCTGACATGTCTGTCCACGGCCTCCTCTACTGTGGAGATGAGGCCACACTCAGGTTGGAGGAACAACACCTTACATTCCGTCTGGGTAGCCTCCAACCTGATGGCATGAACATCGACTTCTCTAACTTCCGCTAAGGCCCCACCTCCCCCTCGTACCCCATCTGTTACTCATTTTTATGCACACATTCTTTCTCTCACTCTCCTTTTTCTCCCTCTGTCCCTCTGAATATACCTCTTGCCCATCCTCTGGGTCACCCCCCCCTTGTCTCTCTTCCCGGACCTCCTGTCCCATGATCCTCTCGTATCCCCTTCTGTCTATCACCTGTCCAGCTCTTGGCTCTATCCCTCCCCCTCCTGTCTTCTCCTATCATTTTGGATCTCCCCCTCCCCCTCCAGCTTTCAAATCCCTTACTCACTCTTCCTTCAGTTAGTCCTGACGAAGGGTCTTGGCCTGAAACGTCGACTGCGCCTCTTCTTAGAGATGCTGCCTGGCCTGCTGCGTTCACCAGCAACTTTGATGTATGTTGCTTGAATTTCCAGCATCTGCAGAATTCCTGTTGTTTAGATATATGAGTATTTGGATGGACAGGAACTGAGTAGGAATATTCAGCATGGCTTTGTGAGTGGTAGGTTGTGTCTAACCAATCTTATACAATTTGTCAAGGATGCTACCAGGAAAGTAGATTCAAGATTCAAAAAACGTTATTGTCATTCTAATCGTACATCAGCTCTGCAGGGCAGAACGAGACAGCGTTTCCCAGGAGCAGTGCAATCATAACATAACAAACACAACACTAAATAATAAACATAACAATAAGTAGTAAAACACAACAGCCACGTGTCAGTTAAAATCAGTTATAAGTGTCCAGTGCAAGTTAAAAGTGTCCAAAGCAGAGTCAGGTGGAGCAGCTATTTAGCAGTCTGACTGCCTGTGGGAGGAAGCTGTTTAGTAGCCTTGTAGTTTAGTTTTGATGCTCCTGTAACGTTTGCCTGATGGCAGAAGAACAAACAGTTCATGGAGAGGGTGTGAGGGGTCTTTAATGATGTACCGTGTCTTCTGGAGGCATCGACTCTGAAAGAGGTCTTGGACAGAAGGTAGGGAGTCCCCAATAACCTTCTCTGCTCCCCTAACCACCCTCTGCAAGGCTTTTTTGTCGACAGCACTGCAGCTGGAGTACCAGGTTGTGATGCAAAAGGTCAGCACACTCTCAACCACGCCTCTGTAGAATGTAGTTAAGATATTAGTGGGGAGTGATGCTTGTTTAAGCTTCCTCAGAAAGTGCAATCCCTGCTGGGCCCGTTTCACAATCCCAGTGGTGTTCCTGGACCAGATGAGATTGTCCGAGATCTGCGCCCCAAGGAACTTGATGTTTTCCACTCTCTCCACTGTGGAGACGCTGATGCTGAGGGGTGTGTGCTTAGGCTGAGACCGTCTGAAATCGACGATCATCCCCTTGGTTTTGGTGACATTAAGCATCAAGTTGTTATCCCTGCACCAGCTCTCTAGGTGTTTGACCTCCTCCCTGTACATAGTTACAGCATTTTTGCTGATGAGCCCCACCACTGTGGTATCGTCTGCAAATTTAATGATCAGGTTCTCCTTGAATCTGGCTGGGTGAAGACAAGGTAATGGATATTGTCTAACACCACTGTCATAAGTCAAAGTAAAGGTGGTGATGAATTAGCATATTGGAGAGAGATTGAAAATCTGGCTGAGAGGTGGCACAACAACAACCTCCTACTGAACGTCAGCAAGACCAAGGAGCTGATTATTGGGGAGGAAACCAGAGGCCCATGACCCAGTCCTCACTGGAGGATCAGACGTGGAGAGGGTCGGCAACTTTAAATTCCCGAGTGTTATTATTTTGGAAGACTGTCCTGGGCCCAGCACGTAAATGCAATTACATAGAATGCATGCAGTGCCTTTACTTCCTTAGGAGTTTGTGAAGATTCAGCATGACATCTAAAACTTAAAAAAAATTTTTATAGTTATGTACTGGAATCTATATCGATTGGCTGCATCACAGCCTGGTGTGGAAACACCAATGCCCTTGAAGGGAAAATCTTACAAAAAGTAGTAACTACAGCCCAGTCACAGTCATAGAAAATTACATCACAGAAACAGGCCCTTCGGCCCATCTAGTTAATGGGCCATTTAAACTGCCTAATCCCATCAACCTGCACTGGGATCATAATCCACCACACCCGTCCCATCCACATACCTATCCAATCTTCTCTTAAACTTTGAAACCAAAATCACCCCTCTGCCGACCTTCCTATCCTCCCTGATACAACCTGTAACCTTGGACATTCAGCTCCCAATATATCCACCCTTCAGCCATGACTCAGTGATGGTCACAACATCATACTTGACAATCTGTAATCGAGCAACAAGATCATCCACCTTATTGCTTATGCTCCGTGCATTGAGATATAACACTGAGCGCTGTATTTGCTGCCCTTTTGATTCTGCATCCTGAATGCACTGATACTCACCCTGCTGGCTGCAGGGAAAATGGGCTGAAAAATGGCAGATGCAGTTTAATACTGACAAGTGTGAGGTATTGCACGTTGGAAGGACAAACCAACGTAGAACATACAGGGTTAATGGTAAGGCACTGAGGAGTGCAGTGGAACAGAGGAATCTGGGAATACAGATACAAAATTCCCTAAAAGTGGTGTCACAGGTAGATAGGGCCGTAAAGAGAGCTTTTGGTACATGGGCCTTTATTAATCAAAGTATTGAGCATAAGAGCTGGAATGTTATGATGAGGTTGTATAAGGCATTGGTGAGGCCGAATCTGGAGTATTGTGTTCAGTTTTGGTCACCAAATTACAGGAAGGATATTAGTAAGGTTGAAAGAGTGCAGAGAAGGTTTACAAGGATGTTGCCGGGACTTGAGAAACTCAGTTACAGAGAAAGGTTGAATAGGTTAGGACTTTATTCCCTGGAGTGTAGAAGAATGAGGGGAGATTTGATAGAGGTATATAAAATTATGATGGGTATAGATAGAGTGAATGCAAGCAGGCTTTTTCCACTGAGGCAAGGGGAGAAAAAAACCAGAGGACATGGTTTAAGGGTGAGGGGGGAAAAGTTTAAAGGGAACATTAGGGGGGGCTTCTTCACACAGAGAGTGGTGGGAGTATGGAATGAGCTGCCAGACGAGGTGGTAAATGAGGGTTCTTTTTTACCATTTAAGAATAAATTGGACAGATACATGGATGGGAGGTGTATGGAGGGATATGGTCCGTGTGCAGGTCAGTGGGACTAGGCAGAAAATGGTTCAGCACAGCCAAGAAGGGCCAAAAGGCCTGTTTTTGTCCTGTAGTTTTTCTATAGTTTCTGTCTTTGCTTTTTAACCATCCGTCCAATCCTGATTCCCTTCACTCCGGTTCCCACCCCCCTGACAAATTGGGTTAAACCCTCCCAACAGCTCTAACAAACCTGCCCAGGGGAATATTGGTTCCCCTCGGGTTCAGGTGCAACCCGTCCCTTTTGAACAGGTCATACCTCCCCCAGGAGAGATCCCAACGATCCAAGAACCTGACGAACGTCCACACCCAGGCCATTTTCCTCACTGCTGTCATCAGGAGGAAGGTACAGGAGCCTCGGGACTCACGCCACCAGGTTCATTACACCTCTACCACCAGACTCCTGAACTAAAGGGGATAACTTCACTTGCACCATCACTAAGCTGTTCCACAAACTATGGACTCACTTTCAAGGATTCTTCATCTCACGTTCTCCATATTTATTGCTCATTCATTTATTCTTTCTTTCTTTCTGTATTTACACTGTTTGTTGTCTTCTGCACACTGTTGAACACCCAAGTTGGGGCCATTTTTATGGATTCTAGTGTGGTGTTCTATTATCCATTTACTGAGTATGCCTGCAGAAATGACTCTCACTGTTGTGTATGGAGACATATATGCACCTTATTAATGTATTTACTTCAAACTTTGAAGTGCTATCTGACCAATGCCTTACGTCCTCTTAAAATGAATGCTAACTATGCCCTGTAGAGTTTGGCATTTTCACAGCGCCAGCGTTCACTGATTGAGATTCAATTCCTGGCACTGTCTGTAAGCAGCTTGTACGTTCTCCCTGAGATCACGTGTGTTTTCTCCGAGTGCTCCACTTTCCTCCCACATTCCAAAGACACACGGGTTGGGAAAAGTAAACTGTGGGCCTGCTGTGTCAAAGTCAAGTTATTATCACAATACATACATGTTACTCTGTCCCACCTTGAGATTCATCTTCCTGCAGGCATTTACGTGAAAACAAACACAACAGAATTTATGAAAAACTATCGATAAGGAAAGAAACCAGGGTGCAAAAGAAAACAAATCGTAATTAATTAATTAATTAATACCAGGAACATGAGTTGTACTGAGTCCTTGAAAATGAATCCATACAATGTGGAATCAGTTCAGAGTTGTGGTGGGTGAAGGTATCCACATTGGTTCAGGAGCCTGATGGTTGAGGGGTTCCTGTTCCTGAACCGGGTGGTGTGGGTCCTGAGGCTCCTGTGGTAGTGAGAAGAGAGCATGGCCGAGATGGTGGGGGCCCTTGATGGTGGATGACAGCTTTTTGTGGAGTGACTCCTTGTAGAGCAGCTCAGTGATGGGAAAGTCTTTGGTTGTGATGGACTAGGCCATATCTATTACTTTTTGTAGGCTTTTCGGTTCCTGGACATTGTAGTTCTTCTGTCAGACTGTGATGCAACCAGTCACTATACTCACCACTGTGTATCTATAGAAATTTGTCAAAGTTTTAGATGACATGCCAAATGATACAAAATTGCTAAATCATACAAAATTCTAAGAAAGTAGAGGCATTGTCCTGCCTTATTTGTGATGACATTTACATGCTGGTCTCTCTTTCCACCACCCGTAGATTAAGGCCTACCCCACCTCTGCCTCTCCATGTCAGATGGATGGAGTCTTGGACAGTAGTGGTATCTTTAAGTGTGAGGATTGTGGAGGGAAATGGTGTCAAGGGGAAAATTTACAATGATCTGAGTAAATGTGGAAAGGCATGAGGGAAAATGGCCACCAAATACTGTATCTCCCTTATGTTGTGTACTCTGCTGTCCCTCACACTCTCTGTATACAATCCGCTTCATCTGATAACCACTCTCTGTAATCTCTCCCTGTAGTTCCTCCTCCCCGACCTCATTATTTCCTCACTCCCCCCTCTCTTCATTTCTTTCTCTCCCTCCTCCTTCATCTCTTCACACTCTCTCCTTTCTGGTCTTTCACTCCACTCTCCCTCTCTCACCCCTCCATCCTCCACACCCCTCATCTCTCTCAACCTCATGCATTCCCACACTCCCACCACTTACTACCTCTCCCTCTCCTCTCTCTCTCCCCTCCATCTCTCTCATTCTCTCTCTCTATCCCTGTCTCTCGTTCTCTCCCTCTCCTCTCTCATTCTCTCTCTCTCTCTCATTCTCTCTCCCTCTCTCTCATTCTCTCTCTCTCTCATTCTCTCCCTCTCTCTCATTCTCTCTCCCTCTCCTCTCTCATTCTCTCTCTCTCTCTCTCTCTCATTCTCTCTCTCTCCCTCTCTCTCATTCTCTCTCCCTCTCTCTCATTTTCTCTCTCTCTCTCTCCCATTCTCTCTCTCCTCTCTCTCTATCCCTGTCTCTCGTTCTCTCCCTCTCCTCTCTCATTCTCTCTCCCTCTCTCTCATTCTCTCTCCCCCTCTCTCATTCTCTCTCTCCTCTCTCATTCTCTCTCCCTCTCTCTCATTCTCTCTCTCTCATTTTCTCTCTCTCCCTCTCTCTTTCTCTCTCTCCTCTCTCATTCTCTCTCTATCCTTGTCTCTCGTTCTCTCCCTCTCCTCTCTCATTCTCTCTCTCATTCTCTCCTCTCTCATTCTCCCTCTCTCTCATTCTCTCTCTCTCTCTCATTCTCTCTCCCTCTCTCTCATTCTCCCTCTCCTCTCTCATTCTCCCTCTCTCTCATTCTCTCTCTCTCTCTCATTCTCTCTCCCTCTCTCTCATTCTCCCTCTCCTCTCTCATTCTCCCTCTCTCTCATTCTCTCTCTCTCTCTCATTCTCTCCTCTCTCTCTCTCATTCTCTCTCTCCTCTCTCATTCTCCCTCTCTCTCATTCTCTCTCTCTCTCATTCTCTCTCCCTCTCATTCTCTCTCCCTCTCTCTCATTCTCCCTCTCCTCTCTCATTCTCTCTCTCCCTCTCTCTCATTCTCTCTCTCTCTCATTCTCTCTCCCTCTCTCTCATTCCCTCTCTCCCTTCTCTCTCCCTCTCTCTCATTCTTTCTCTCTCTCTCTCATTCTCTCTCTCTCTCTTTTCTCTCCCTCCCCCTCTTTCCCTTCGCGGGTGGGGCCACATTGACGCCGTTGCCCCCGTGACGTCAGGCTCTCCGTCCAATCAGCGCTGTGAGGCAGCTCTGACCATATTTGGTGCAAACACGTCCGCCGTTACCAGGGCATCGAGACAACAACGTGTGACGCCACCAATTCCCGGAAAAGCGCGTACGTGCTCGGTGGCGCGCGGGCTTGTGTGGCCGTGCACTCGCTTGCCCCGAGTTCACCGCACTACCGCACACGCGATGAACGGGAACCCGCCCGGGTCACAAATGGAAACAGAGGGGTTAACTAGTGACATACATCAAAGTTGCTGGTGAACGCAGCAGGCCAAGCAGCATCTATAGGAAGAGGCGCAGTCAACTAGTGAGATTAACGCAGAGTCAGTGAGTTAACCCAGAGTCAGGGCGATTGACCCGGTTGGTGAGTTAGTGCGATTAACAGTCAGTGTGATTATCATCGAATCAATTTTAATATCTCTAGCATATGATGTGAAATTTGCTGTTTTGAGGCAATGCATAATTCAAATACTATAAATTACAATGAGAATATAATATATTATAAAATTAGTACAGTGCAAAAATAGAGAAAGCAAAGAAAAAAATTAACGAGGTAGTGTTCGTGGACTAATTGTCCATTCAGAAATCCGATGATGGAGGGGAAAAGTCTGTTTCTGGCATAGCGGGGGGCATTGGTGGCGGACCCAAATGCAAGACACAGACACTGAAGAACTAGGAACAGAACTAGGTGAGTCAAGCAAGCAAGGGAAATGGGGAAGAAACAACGCTGGACAAGACACAGGCCCTGGACAAGGACTCCGAGCCAGAGACTGGACAGGGACCCGGAACCTGGGTCTTGACTCGGGCTTGGACCCCGGATCCAGGCGAGGACAAGACGTGGCTACAGGACTGGACGTGAGACTCCCAGACAGGACAAGGGAACCCCAGCACTGGGCTGAGTGAGACAGGTGGACAGGACGAGAACACAAAGCCTTGACTTGGTCGAGGGAGAACAGGAACACAGACCCTTGGTCGAGGGAGAACAGGAACATAGAACACAGAGCCAGGTCCCCTCCTTGGGAACAGGACTTTGGGCTGGGGCTCTACACAGAGTCAGGACCCCTCCTAGGGAGCAGGACGTAGTGCCAGGACTCATACACAGAACACTGACAGACAGATCTTCACTCAAGGTAGCGGCAAGCGGCTGGACCTAACCAGCGGAGGCGAGGGCACAAAAAGACAGTTCCCAACACAAGGTAGTGGCAAACGGCCGGACCTACCTAGCGAAGGCATGGACATAGAGACAGTTCCTAACACAAGGTAGCGGCAAATGGCCAGACCTAGCTAGCGAAGGCGAGAACACAAGCGAGGTAGCAGGCAAGGCTTCAGGCGAAGGTAGTGGGCAAGGCTTCAGGCGAATGTAGCAGGCGAGGGCTACAGAAGGAAGGCGAAGGGAAGGGAACAGTCCAGCAACTGAAGCTGAACCTGGGAACTGTTTATGTAGCCAGCCCAAAATGAGAATCATGTGCCTCAATTAAGGCACACAACAGGACAAGGGAAAACTGGAAATCCTGGAATACAGAACGATGGACCGGACCATGAACCCGAATGTGGGCTTCACAGACTGGACCATGAGAGTTTCTGAAATGTGGTGTGTGTCCTGTCAGGCTCCTGTACCTTCTCCTTGATGGCAGCAATAAGAAGAGGGCATCTCTTGAGAAGAGGGAGATCTTAAATAGGTTTTTTGCGTCTGTATTTACTAAGGAAGCTGGCATGAAATCTATGGAATTGAGGGAGTCAAGTAATGAGACCATGGAAACTGTACAGATTGAAAAGGAGGAGGTGCTTGCTGTCTTGAGGAAAATTAAAGTGGATAAATCCCCGGGACCTGACAGAGTGTTCCCTCGGACCTTGGAGGAGACTAGTGTTGAAATTGCGGGGGCCCTGGCAGAAATATTTAAAATATTGCTGTCTACGGGTGAAGTGCCGGAGGATTGGAGAGTGGCTCATGTTGTTCCGTTGTTTAAAAAAGAGTCGAAAAGTAATCCGGGAAATTATAGGCCGGTGAGTTTAACGTCAGTAGTAGGTAAGTTATTGGAGGGAGTACTAAGAGACAGAATCTACAAGCATTTGCATAGACAGGGGCTTATTAGGGAGAGTCAACATGGCTTTGTGCGTGGTAGGTCATGTTTGACCAATCTGTTGGAGTTTTTCGAGGAGGTTACCAGGAAAGTGGATGAAGGGAAGGCAGTGGATATTGTCTACATGGACTTCAGAAAGGCCTTTGACAAGGTCCCGCATGGGAGGTTAGTTAGGAAAATTCAGTCGCTAGGTATACATGGAGAGATGGTAAATTGGATTAGACATTGGCTCGATGGAAGAAGCCAGAGAGTGGTGGTAGAGAATTGCTTCTCTGAGTGGAGGCCTGTGACTAGTGGTGTGCCACAGGGATCAGTGCTGGGTCCATTGTTATTTGTCATCTATATCAATGATCTGGATGATAATGTGGTAAATTGGATCAGCAAGTTTGCTGATGATACAAAGATTGGAGGTGTAGTAGACAGTGAGGAAGGTTTTCAGAGCCTGCAGAGGGACTTGGACCAGCTGGAAAAATGGGCTGAAAAATGGCAGATGGAGTTTAATACTGACAAGTGTGAGGTATTGCACATTGGAAGGACAAACCAAGGTAGAACATACAGGGTTAATGGTAAGGCACTGAGGAGTGCAGTGGAACAGAGGGATCTGGGAATACAGATACAAAATTCCCTAAAAGTGGCGTCACAGGTAGATAGGGTCGTAAAGAGAGCTTTTGGTACATTGGCCTTTATTAATCAAAGTATTGAGTATAAGAGCTGGAATGTTATGATGAGGTTGTATAAGGCATTGGTGAGGCCGAATCTGGAGTATTGTGTTCAGTTCTGGTCACCAAATTACAGGAAGGATATAAATAAGGTTGAAAGAGTGCAGAGAAGGTTTACAAGGATGTTGCCGGGACTTGAGAAACTCAGTTACAGAGAAAGGTTGAATAGGTTAGGACTTTATTTCCTGGAGCGTAGAAGAATGAGGGGAGATTTGATAGAGGTATATAAAATTATGTTGGGTATAGATAGAGTGAATGCAAGCAGGCTTTTTCCACTGAGGCAAGGGGAGAAAATAACCAGAGGACATGGGTTAAGGGTGAGGGGGGAAAAGTTTAAAGGGAATATTAGGAGGGGCTTCTTCACACAGAGTGGTGGGAGTATGGAATGAGCTGCCAGACGAGGTGGTAAATGCGGGTTCTTTTTTAACATTTAAGAATAAATTGGACAGATACATGGATGGGAGGTGTATGGAGGGATATGGTCCGTGTGCAGGTCAGTGGGACTAGGCAGAAAATGGTTCAGCACAGCCAAGAAGGGCCAAAGGGCCTGTTTCTGTGCTGTAGTTTCTATGGTTCTATGGTTCTATGGCATGTCCTGGGTGAAGGGGTCCGGAATGATGGGTGTCGCCTTTTGAAGGTGTCCTCAATGCTGGGGAGGCCGGTGCCCATGTTGGTGCCAGCTGAGATACAACTTTCTGCAGCCTTTTCTGATCCTGTGCAGTGACCCCTCCCTCCATACCAGATGGTGATGCAACCAGTTAGAATGATCTCTGCGGTATATCTGAATAAATTTGCAAGTGTCTTTGGTGACCTACCGATTCTCATTAAACTCCTAATGAAATGTAGCTGTTGTCGTGCCTTCTTTGTAATTGTTTCAATATGTTGGGTCCAGGATAGAATATGTTAGAAATTAGTATTATCAAGTTAGCAGAGTTAACCCAGGGTTAGTGGGATCATCACAGAGTTAGCAGGGTTCACCCGGGGTTAGTGGGGTCATAACCGTGTTAGCATGGTTAACCCAGGGTTAGTGGGATCATAACAGCGTTAGCAGGGTTAGTGGGATTATCACAGAATCAGGAGGGTTCACCCAGGGTTATTGGGATTTTCACAGTTATCAGGGTTAACCAAGAGGTAGTGGAATTTAATGCAGTATAGGAGGGTTTATTGGAGATTTTAACATACAGTACATTCCCTTGGTCCACCACATTCTGCCAACATTTTAACCTACTTTTATCTTCAATCTAACTTTCCCCTCTGACCTAGCACTACTTTTTTCTATCATCCATCTGCCTATCTAAGAGTTTTTAAAAATGTCCCTAATGGATCTGGCCTTTGGAATTAACTCCCAATGAGAGTTATTAACATTCTAGAATAATTGGGATTAGCCCACAATTAGAAGGTTTAACCCTTAAATAGTTCAAAGTAAATTTATTATGTGACGGGGTCCTGAATTACCCCTATGAACTGTGCTTTTGAAAAGAGAGAGGGAGAGGTGCTCAACAGCAGACACATTGTTAAAAAGAGAGAGTGAAAGAAGGAGAAAGAGAGATGAAGACTGCTCACAGTTTGTTTATACTTTCCCAAGGACATTGCCTGCTTGTACGTTCTTACAGAAACAGAAGGGAGGAGTTATTTGAGAGACAGTTGGTATTCAGCACGGGGAGATAAATAGAAGGTCAGATGATAGACCTCAGACACATGGTTTTGGACACTGAATGAGCTTTGTTGTGCCCACAGAAAAAGTGGGTTTTGGAGGATCGATCAGTGGCTCTCACAGTGTGAAAAGGGTGTGACCGGTGAGGAGTCATTCGTGTGTCCAACCCTCGCCTTGGTTGATAACTCCACCACAGAAGAACGGTCCCTTTTGTTGTGGTCACAGTCAGTGACTTTTAAAGGATTTCGGAGGACAACGGGAAGATCGATGGCGTCAGCTCACCTGAAGACTCAAATCTCTCCCTCTCTCTCTCTCCATCACTACTCAAGTCAATACCACGAACTGAACTGAACTTTACTCATCATTGTAAGGCTATCTATTTATCCCTAGACTTGAAGAAGCTTGGTTTTCCTATATACTCCACAATTACTTATATATAATCATTGTTAACCTGTTTGATATATCTGCATTTATATTACTGTATTGCATAGTTAGTAATAAATATCATTAGTTAATAGTAATACTGGACTCCAAGGTGTTTTCCAGCTCTGCTGGTTCTTTAACCCGTCACGGGGTACGTGACAATTATCAAAGCACATATATGTCACCATATACAACCCTGAGATTCATTTTCTTGTGGGTATACACAATAAATCTAAAGAATAATAACCATAACACAGTCAATGAAAGACCACCCCATTCTGGGCATGCAACCAGTATGCAGAAGACAGAAGACTGTGCAAATACAAAAAGAAAGAAATAATAACAAATAAATAATAAATACTGAGAACATGAGGTGAAGAGTCCTTGAAAGTGAGTCCATAGGTTGTGGGAACATTTTGAAGATGGTGCAAGTGAAGTTGAGTGAACTCATCCTCTTTGGTTCAAGAACCTGATGTTGAGGAGTATTAACTGTTCCTGAACCTGGTGGTGGGAGTCCTGAGGCTGCTCTACCTCCTTCCTCTTGGCAGCAGTGAGAAGAGAGCATGTTCTGGATGGTGCGGGTCCCTGCTAGACATAGAAGCATAGAAAACCTACAGAACAATACAGGCCCTTCGGCCCACAAAGTTGTGCCAAACATGTCCCTACCTTAGAAATTACTAGTCTTACCCATTGCCCTCTATTTTTCTAAACTCTATGTACCTATCCAAAAGTCTCTTAAAAGACCCTATCGTATCTGCCTCCACCACCGTTGCTGGCAGCCCATTCCACACACTCACCACTCTCTGAGTAAAAGACTTACTCCTGACATCTCCTCTGTACCTGCTCCCCAGCACCTTAAACCTGTGTCCTCCTGTGGCAACCATTTCAGCCCTGGGAAAAAGCCTCTGACTATCCACACGATCAATGCCTCTCATCATCTTATACACCTCTATCAGGTCACCTCTCATCCTCCGTCGCTCCAAGGAGAAAAGGCCGAGTTCACTCAACCTATTCTCATAAGGCATGCTCCCCAATCCAGCCAACATCCTTGTAAATCTCCTCTGCACCCTTTCTATGGTTTCCACATCCTTCTTCTAGTGAGGTGACCAGAAGTGAGCACAGTACTCCAAGTGGGGTCTGACCAGGGTGAATAAGGCTGATGAATAGTGCTTTCCTGTGATAGCGTTTGATACTGATGGGCCTTACTCATGGTGGACTGGGCCATATCCACTACTCTTTGAAAGATTTTCTGTTCAAGGGCATTGGTGTTTCTACTCCAGGCTGTGATGCAGCCAGACAATATACTCTCCAATACACACCCGTAGAAGTTTGTCAAAGTTTTAAACATCATGTTGAATCTTCACAAACTCCTAAGGAAATAAAGCACTGCATGCCTACTACATAATTGCACTGACATGCTGGGCCCAGAACAGGTCTTCCAAAATAATAACACTCGGGAATTTAAAGTTGCCGACCCTCTCCATGTCTGATCCTCCAGTGAGGACTGGGTCACGGGCCTCCTGTTTCCTCTCCAATAATCAGCTCCTTGGTCTTGCTGACAGTGAGAGGTTGTTGTTGTGCCACCTCTCAGCCAGATTCTCAATCTCCCTCCTGTATGCTGATTTGTCACCACCTCTGACTCAGCCGATGACATCAACAAACGTAATATGGCATTGGAGCTGTGCTTAGCCTGACAGTAATAAGTATAAAGTGAGTAGAACAGGAGGCGAAGCACACAGCCTGTGATGTACCTGTGCTGATGGAGATTGTGGAGTAGATGTTGTCACCTATCCAAACTGACTGGGGTAGCCCATGAGGAAATCGAGGATCCAATTTCACAAAGAGGTACTGAGGCCAAGGTCTTGGAGCTTATTGATTAGTTTTGAGGGGATGATAGTGTTGAGTGCGAAGCTGTAGTCAATAACGAGCATCCTGATGTATGCATCTTTGCTGACCAGATGTTCCAGGGTTGAGTGAAGAGCCTGAATTGGTATCTGCTGTGGACCTGTTGTTCCGGTAGGCAAAATAAAGCAGATCCAAGTCACTTCTCGGGCAGGAGTTGATGCTTCATTAGCAATCTTTATCCCAGTGGAAGTAAGTTCTACCAGACTGAGACATTGAGGCAGGGTACTATGTTCTCCTTGGGCACTGGTATGAGCCTGAAGCAGATTGGTACCTCAGACTGCTGAAGTGAGAGGTTAAAGATATTGGTGAACACTCCAGCCAGTTGAACCCCACAGGTCTTTAGCAATTGGCCAGCTGTCTCATCTGGGCCAGATGCTTTCCATGGGTTCACCCTCCTGAAGGATGTTCTCATGTTGGCCTCAGAGAGCGAAATCACCGCGTGATTGGGGGCTATGGGAGTTCGTGATGGTTGTTCATTATTTCGATGGTTAAGGTGAACATAGAAGGTATTGAGCTCATCTGGGAGTGCAGCCTTGTTGTCACCGATGTCGCTCGGTTTCAGTTTGGAAGAAGTGATAGCATTCAGGCTGTACCACAGCAGTTGAGCATCTTTAGGTGATTCAAGCTTGGTCCAGAACAGCCACTTCTCTCATGAGGTGGCTTTCCGGAGATTGTGCCTGGACCTCATGTAACTTTCTCAATCACCAGACCTGAACATCACTGATCTGGCCCTCAGCAGATTGCAGATCTCTTGGTTCATCCTTGGCTTCTGGTTGGTGAAAACTCTAAGTGATTTTGTGGGGACACACTCATCTATATCTGTTGTTATAAAGTCTGTGGCAACTGTGAATTTATTCAGATCCTTGAACACTGCCTGGTCTACTGACTCGAAGCATTTCCATAGCCACGCCTCTGCATCCCACGACCACCTCTTTGTGGTCTAGCCATGGAACGGTAGGCATTCCTTACTGTATACACAGTGGTCTAGTGTGTTTGGATCCCTGGTGTTGTCAGTTACAGGCTGATGATGATTGGGCAGAGATTTCTTGATCAAGCCTGTTTGAAGTCGCTGACTATGATTTGAAATGCCTCAGGGTGGGTTGTTTCTTATTTGGTGATGGTAGCATTCATTATCTCAAGTTCCTGATTAATGTTGGCTTTTGGCAGTATGTAAATTATGGTCAGGGTCATAGAGAAGAACTGTCTTGGTCAGTAGAACAGTCTGTACTTAGTTGTTAGATATTCCAGGATGGGGTAAACAAGACAGGCCCAAGACCAAGACCTTAGATAGATCTAAATCTGTGAGACTATAAGACATAGCAGCAATATTCGGCCATTGGGCTCATTGAGTCTGCTCTGCCATTCCATCATGGCTGATTATTATCCTTCTCAACATCATTCTCCAGACTTCTCCCATAGCTTTTGACACCATGACTAATCAAGAACCTATCAACCTCCATTTTAAATACACCCAATGCCACAGCAGTCCATGGCAATGAATTCTGCAGATTCACTACAGTCGGGCTGAGGAAATTCCACAATTCTGTTCAAATTGGACGTCCCCTCTATTCAGTGACTGTGCCCTCTGGTCCTAGTCTTCCCCACTAGAGCAAACATCCTCTCTGCATCCACTCTATCAATATTTGATGGGTTTCAATGAGATCCCCCTTCATTGTTCTAAACTCCAGCAAGGCCCACTGACATCAAACGCCCCTCATATATTAACCCTTTCATTCTTGTGTACTTCCTCTGGACCCTTTCAATGTCAGCACATTCTTTCTTAGGTAAGGGACCAAAACTGGCCACAGAACTCTGTGTGTTCTGACCAATCTGGTCCACTGAAGCAAGGCACATCTTGACAGTATTAGACAAGAACTTTGAGTAGGTTAGATGAGGTTCTTTTTAGGCAACGGGATATCAGGCAAGTGAGAAGCTTTTGAAAGTGAGATATCAAGAGTTCAAAGCACAGATATTGGTGTTAAGATGAAGGCCAAGGCTGGTAGGAGTAGGGAACCTGGATGATGAGGAATATTGAGGCTTTGGCCTAGATGAAAATGAGTGTATATCAGGTACAGGCAGTTGAGATCAAGTGAACCCCTGGGGGAGTATAGGGGTTGCTGAAGTGAACTCGAGAAGGCAGAAAGAAAGCATGAAACAGCTGTGACAAAGCAGATTAAGGACAATCCTAGGAGAATGCACAAAGGTAACACGATGGTGAAAAAGGTCCCTCCCCTCAAAGGCCAAAATGGACATCTTTGTATGGAGACGCAGGAGTCGGTAAGGTTCCCAATGAATATTTCTCCTTTGCTTTTACTGTGGAGAAGGACATGAAGATTTCAGAATTTCATATGGCTAATGGGTGGTCTTGGGGATAGTAAAGGATGTGTTACAGTAGAGGACGTACTGGATATCTTAAAAAGTAGGAAGGTACTTAAATCAAAAGTTCACAGTAAAGCTCAAAGTAAATATACTTACCAAAGTACATCTATGCCATACATATTTGTTTTCTTGCGGGTATTCATAATCAAATCAGTGAAAAACTACAAAGACAGACAAGAAATGTGCAAAAGAAGATAATCTGCAAATTGAAAAACACTATATAAATAATACTGAGGACCTGAGTTGTTGAGTTCCTGACAGCGAGCCTCCAGGTTGTGCGATCAGGTTACTTTTGAGGTGAGTGCTGCTCTCCACACTGGTTCAGGAGACTGACGTTTGCACAGTAATAACGGTTCCTGAACCTAGTGGTGTGGGCCCTTAGGCTTCTGTGCCTCCTTCACAATGGTAGCAGCAAGAAGAGATGGTGGGGGTCTTTGATGATGGATGATGCTTCCTTGTGGCAGCTCTCCTTGTAGATGTGCTCAATGGTGGAGAGGGCTTTGGGTGTAAAAATCTCCAGGGCCTGATTTGGTATATCCAAGAATATAGAACATAGAACAGAGAATAGTACAGCACTGTACAGGCCCTTCGGCCCACATTGTTGTGCCGACCCTCAAACCCTGCTTCCCATATAACCCCCCACCTTAAATTCCTCCATATAACTGTCTAGTAGTCTCTTAAATTTCACTAGTGTATCTGCCTCCACCACTGACTCAGACAGTGCATTCCATGCACCAACCACTCTCTGAGTAAAAAACCTTCCTCTAATATCCCCCTTTGAACTTCCCACCCCTTACCTTAAAGCCATGTCCTCTTGTATTGAGCAGTGGTGCCCTGGGGAAGAGGCACTGGCTGTCCACTCTATCTATTCCTCTTATTATCTTGTACACCTCTATCATGTCTCCTCTCATCCTCCTTCTCTCCAAAGAGTAAAGCCCTAGCTCCCTTAGTCTCTGATCATAATGCATACTCTCTAAACCAGGCAGCATCCTGGTAAATCTCCTCTGTACCCTTTCCAATGCTTCCACATCCTTCCTATAGTGAGGCGACCAGAACTGGACACAGTGCTCCAAGTGTGGCCTAACCAGAGTTTTATAGAGCTGCATCATTACATCGCGACTCTTAAACTCTATCCCTCGACTTATGAAAGCTAACACCCCATAAGCTTTCTTAACTACCCTATCTACCTGTGAGGCAACTTTCAGGGATCTGTGGACATGTACCCCGAGATCCCCCTGCTCCTCCACACTACCAAGTATCCTGCCATTTACTTTGTACTCTGCCTTGGAGTTTGTCCTTCCAAAGTGTACCACCTCACACTTCTCCGGGTTGAACTCCATCTGCCACTTCTCAGCCCACTTCGGCATCCTATCAATGTCTCTCTGCAATCTTTGACAATCCTCTACACTATCAAAAACACCACCAACCTTTGTGTCATCTGCAAACTTGCCAAGCAACCCTTCTACCCCCACATTCAGGTTATTAATAAAATTCACAAAAAGTAGAGGTCCCAGAACCGATTTGTGGGACACCACTAGTCACAACCCTCCAATCCAAATGTACTCCCTCCACCATGACCCTCTGCCTCCTGCAGGCAAGCCAATTCTGAATCCACCTGGCCAAACTTCCCTGGATCCCTTGCCTTCTAACTTTCTGAATAAGCCTACCGTGTGGAACCTTGTCAAATGCCTTACTAAAATCCATATAGATCACATCCACTGCACTGCCCTCATCTATATGCCTGGTCACCTCCTCAAAGAACTCTATCAGGCTTGTTAGACACGATCTGCCCTTCACAAAGCCATGCTGACTGTCCCTGATCAGACCATGATTCTCTAAATGCCCATAGATCCTGTCTCTAAGAATCTTTTCTGACAGCTTTCCTACCACAGACGTAAGGCTCACTCGTCTATAATTACCCAGACTATCCCTACTACCTTTATTGAACAAGGTGACAACATTCGCCTCCCTCCAATCCTTCAGTACCATTCCCGTGGACAATGAGGACATAAAGATCCTAGCCAGAGGCTCAGCAATCTCTTCTCTTGCCTCGTGGAACAGCCTGGGGAATATTCTGTCAGGCCCCGGGGACTTATCCGTCCTAATGTATTTTAACAACTCCAACACCTCCTCTCCCTTAATATCAACATGCTCCAGAACATCAACCTCACTCATATTGTCCTCACTGTCATCAAGTTCCCTCTCATTGGTGAATACTGAAGAGAAGTATTCATTGAGGACCTCGCTCACTTCCACAGCCTCCAGGCACATCTTCCCACCTTTATCTCTAATCGGTCCTACCTTCACTCCTGTCGTCCTTTTGTTCTTCACATAATTGAAGAATGCCTCGCGGTTTTTCTTTGCCCTACTCATCAAGGCCTTCTCATGCCCCCTTCTTGCTCTTCTCAGCCCCTTCTTAAGCTCCTTTCTCGCTTCCCTATATTCCTCAATAGACCCATCTGATCCTTGCTTCCTAAACCTCATGTATGCTGCCTTCTTCCACCTGACTAGATTTTCCACCTCACTTGTCACCCATGGTTCCTTCACCCTTACCATTCTTTATCTTCCTCACCATGACAAATTTATCCCTGACATCCAGTAAGAGATCCCTAAACATCGACCACATGTCCATAGTACATTTCCCTGCAAAACCATCATCCCAATTCACACCAGCAAGTTCCAGCCTTATAGCCTCATAATTTGCCCTTCCTCAATGAAAAAAATTTCCTGTCTTCTCTGATTCTATTCTTCGCCATCAACCTCCTCCGATTGTCATTAACCTTTGCACCCTCGCTCCAAGTCCACTACGTCCAGCGGTCTACCAACTCTCTCTTTTCGTGTCTTCTCTCCCCATCTCTCCCCAGCAAAAGACTGCGAATATCTCTCTTCCAGACTCACAAGAAAGAACAACATTTCTTGCATTGGATAGGCCCTGCATTCCAAAACCCCGTTATCTCTAGTCATAACCCAAACATTGCTGCTACAGAGAAACCATTACATTAGCAGTGAAACCTTACAGCATGTTACACTCTACCCCCACCAAATTTAGTCATGTCCTCATGACATTGAGGTAATTCGCCAGTCATTCCTGCAAATCACAACGTCCAGTCCAGGTATAAAAGGCAGTGACATCGCTCCCCAACACAGTAGGGGTCACACTCTGTTCCCCTGGTGCTATGTAGGCCAGCCTATCCCGTGGTCTCCTAATTCTCTGAAACCTCTGCACCCCGTCATCTAACTCTTCAGGTTCCGACACTACTGGGGATACTTCTGGTCTACCTGGTGAGGCCTCCCCTGATCTATCCCTCGTGCCCACCTGCAACTCAGAACCCTCTGTTCCACGGTCAAGCCCCACTTCCTCTCCGCAGAGTCCTGCTGCAACCCAGGCTGTTCCCCCCCCCCCCACCCTGCCGAACTCCACCGGACTCAGCGGGAGAAGGGCCAGGAGTCTCTTCCTCAATCACTGGGGAGTGAGCAAAAGGCAGCATATACCACACATCCAGGTGCTCATGCTCCGAATCAGTATCCCTCTCAGGGGTGGGGGCCGGCTTAACCTCTCCTGCTGTTGGCCCTGCAGTTGCCCGGCGTTTCCACTGAGTCCTCTTACTAGGTGTAGGCTCTGGGTCTACCTGCACCTCATGTCCCAGGGGCAGCAAGTGGTTCTGATGGAGGATCTTGACAGGCCCATTCCCATCCTCTGGTTTCACCCAGAAAACTGGTAGGTTTGGCATCTGACTCTCCACCATATCGGGTGTGTGAAACATAGCCGTCAGCTGACTTATGTTTCCCAGGTAGCCCCAATTTCCTTATGAGGATTCTGTCTCCCGGCAGAAGTTGGGAGAACCTCACCTTTTGATCGTACCTCCTCTCACTCCCTTGATTCTGTTTGGCAGCCACGACCCCAGCTAATTCATAAGCCCTTTTCAGCTCTCTTCTCATATAAGACACATACTTCACATAAGTCTTCGGTGGTAAGTCGCCCTCGTCAGTCCCAAAACAAAGGTCAATGGGTAACCTTGCCTAGCGCGCAGACATCAGATAGTACAGTGAGTACCCAGTAGGCTTATTTTGGGTACAGTTGTAACTGTGAACCAGATGTCCAATATGTTGAATTCACCTGCTCTTCCTGCGGATCTCCAGGGTCCTGAGAATGTCTAGCAAGGTCCAGTTAAACCTCTCTGGCTGGGGATCACCCTGTCCTCGACTTCTCCACTCCAAGCATGCCCAGTAACTCATGGATGAGTCTGCTCTCAAAATCCCGTCCCTGATCAATATGTATTCACTGGGAAGGCCATAATAAATGAAATACTTCTCCCATAACACTTCGGCCACCGTGGACGCCCTCTGGTCCTTGGCAGGAAAAGCCTGAGCATATCTGGTGTAGTGGTTCGTGATGACTAAGACATTTGCTGTGTTGCGGGCATAGAGTTCTATGGATAGGAAATCCATACACACCAGGTCCAGGGGCCCTGCACTCTGCAAGTGGGACAAAGGAGCTGCCTGCGTAGGCAGTGTCTTCCACCGTATGCATCGAATGCACGACTTGCAGTCTTCTTTGACCTCCGACTTCATTCAGGGCCAGTAGAACCGGTCTCTGAGCAGTCCATAGGTCTTTTCCACCCCCAAATGTCCAGAATCATCATGAAGTGATGTCAACGCCATCCTCCGATACTTCTCATTTAGATTTACAAGGATGTTGCCTGGATTGGGGAGCATGCCTTGTGAGAATAGGTTGAGTGAACTCGGCCTTTTCTCCTTGGAGTGACGGAGGATGAGAGGTGACCTGATAGAGGCGTATAAGATGATGAGAGGCATTGATCGTGTGGATAGTCAGAGGCTTTTTCCCAGGGCTGAAATGGCTGCCACAAGAGGGCATTGTTTTAAGGTGCTTGGAAGAAGGTACAGAGGAGATATCAGGGGTAAGTTTTTTACGCAGAGAGTGGTGAGTGTGTGGAATGGGCTGCTGGCGATGGTGGTGGAGATGGATACAATAGGGTCTTTTAAGAGACTCCAGGATAGGTACATGGAGCTTAGAAAAATAGAGGGCTATGGGTAAAGCCTAGGTAGTTCTAAGGTAGGGACATGTTCGGCACAGCTTTGTGGGCCGAAGGGCCTGTATTGTGCTGTATGTTTTCTATGTTTCTCTGTTTCTCAGCTAGAACCAGCTGGCAATGCTGGGATCGGTCTGGAGTGACGTGATCCGGTATGAGATCTGGTTCTTCAACTCCAACCGAGGCCATTCTCCTAGTAATGGAGGCACTGACACGTGTTTCGTCCTCTCCACCTGAGCCATGTTGATCCATCACTCAATCCTGCCCCTCCTTTTCCTCTGCCCTTACGGTGATGGCAAACTGACACATGGCCTTCACCCCAGAGGCAGGATCGCTCTCCCACTCCTCGTCTCTGTCCAGTCCCTCATGCACCCGCCAGGACAAAGCATCAGATCAACGTTCCTGCTTCCCAGCCGGTACTTCAGGCTGAAATCATAGGCAGACAACGCCACCAACCACCGATAGCCTGTGGCATCCAGTTTCGCCGAGGTCAGGATATAAGTTAGGAGGCTGATGTCCATCCTCACCTCAAACTTGGCCCCATAGAGGTAGTCACTCAGCTTATCCACCACCGCCCATTTCAATGCCAGAAATTCCAACTTGTACTTGGGATAGTTTTTCTCAGAGGGTGACAGACTCCGGCTGACAAATGAAATGGGCCTCAACCTGCCATCCGAAGGTAGAGTGTTCCTATGAAACGGTCCGTAAGCTGAAATATCATAAAGCGAAGAAGCAATTACCATTTATTTATATGGGAAAATATTGTGAGCCTTCGCAGACCCAAAAATAACCTACCAAATCATGCCAAATAACACATAAAACCTAAAATAACAGTAACATATAGTAAAAACAGAAATGATATAAAGCCTATATAAAGTAGAAATACTTTTCCACAGTCATTACTGAACTGTTCTCCGTAGCGAAAATCTCACGCAAGCGCCGTCGGCAGAAAATCTCACGCAAGCGCTGTTGGCAAAAACATGGCGCAAGCGCTCTCCAGTAACCTTTAAGCTATGAATCTGCCAAATCATACCAAATAACACGTAAAAATACACAGCCTATATAAAGTAGAAATAATGTATGTACAGTGTAGTATCACTTACCAGAATTGGTTCAGCGCCGAGCACACTGATGATGACGTGTTAGACTGAGTCGTCGCAGGTTGGGTGGTGCAGTGGCCCCCACCCTCCAGGCCGCCGACTGGTACATTGTCACGAAGCATGCAGGGGTGCAGCGGTAGCCAGGAGGCACACAGCACATCTTTAAGAAAAAAGCAGAAACAAACATACTAATTAATTAGGTGTCACCTGGCAGGTAATTGTCGGCGCAGATCAGAGGCGATTGCTGATTGCGTCGTCTTTGATCTGGGCCGACAATTACGTGTCGGGCGGCACCTAATTAATTAGCATGTTTATTTTGGATTTTTTCTTAAAGATGTGTTGTGTGCCTCCCGGCTACCGCTGCATTCTCCGCGAATCAGTATCTGTCCGTAGCCTGGGCTTTGGGGTGGTGGGACACTGGGGTGTCATCTCATCATTGTCTGTTTCCGTTAGGGCAGGCAGCTCATCTTCTATCTCTGCCCGCCTCAATGTCAAAGATTGAGGTTCGTCATCTGCTGTGGCTGATGTGGAAGTCTTGCTTGACTGCTGAGCCTCGTGCATTTTTAGATCATACAGTTCTTTGTAAGGACTCAAACCATCTTGTAAATATCCCCTAAACCTACGTACCCTTTCAAAGTTAAAGATGTACTTCATCATTGCAGCGAAAATCTCACGCAGTTGCTTCACGTTCAGTTGGCTACTGCATTCGGTTTCGCTTGTTATCCTTTTTTCTTCCAATTGCATCAGCTCTTTATTTGTCAGATCTTGGTCACGGGATGCCAAAACCTCTTCAACATCATGTTCGTCAGCTTTCACAAGCCAAACTCACTTTGTCCTTATTTCGTTCACCACGATCGAAACGCTTAATTATGTCTAGTTTTACGCTAAGTGTAACACCCTTACGAGCTCTTTTAGGCTTTTCCGATACCATAGAACTCATCTTGCAAATGGCTGCTCACAGGCACGTGTTTAAGCAATGCTGGCGAGAATGCCGCTCCGAATCCGGGGGAGAGTGGCTGCTCAGGGCATGCACTGCCTTTTATCCTGCACTGATTTTTTTCGCGCGCTGATTTTTTTCGTAACAGTGAAAACATCTTCTGAAAGCGAAAACAGGGAACTAATGTAGGTCTTTCGTAACAGTGAAGTTTCGTAAAGCAAGGGACACCTGTACATGATGCCCCCTAAACTCTCTCGGCTGGCATCCGTGTGCAGTACATACGGCAACCGGGGGTCCGCAAAAGCCAGCACCGGTGCCTGGGTCAGCAGCTCCTTCAGCGACTGAAAAGCCTCCTAGCATTTTGCATCCCACCTCAGTCCAAAGGGCTCTGATGGGCTAAGATACTCTCCACCTTCCTGTCCTTTTTTTCCCCTCCCTTTCTTCCCCAAGGGAGGGTAACCGCACAGAAGCTGATTCAACAGGTGACTCACTTTCGTGTAGCCTTTTACAAACCTCCAATAGTAACCACAGAACCTGAGGAACAAGCGCAGAGTGCTCACTGTCTGGGGTCTTGGCCCAGTGGTAACCACCTTGATCTTAGCTGAGTCTGTAGCTACCCCAATGATGAGACTATGTGCCCAATGTAGCTAACAGATGTTTGGCAGAACTGGCACTTGTCCACCTTTCAGGTGGCCCAGCACTTTCAGCAGCCTCGCTTCATGTTCTTCTAAGGTAGATCCAAATACTATGAGATCATCCATATATATGAACACCTCAAGCAAGTTCATATCCCCCACCATCTTCTCCATGACCTGCTGGAAGGCGGCAGGAGCTCCCGAGATGCCCTGGGCATCCTTTTGAACTGGAAAAATCCCAGTGGACATATAACTGCCATTTTCTCTTTGTCAACCTCACTCATGGGGATCTGATAATATCCACTCCTCAAGTCCAGCACACTGAACCACTTTGCACCACTCAGGCAGGCCAGCGCATCTTCAATCCTCGGGACAGTATACTGGTCAGGGATGGTGCGCCTGTTCAGAGTCTTATAGACCACACACATCCGTACCTTCCCATTCTTCTTTCGCGCCACTACTATTGGGGACGCATAGGGGCTTCGGGACTCAGCGATGATCCCAGCTTCCTTCAACTTACACAAATGCTGCCAAACGTCCTTCACTTCTCCAGGGGCCATTCGCCACAACCTTTCTCTGAACAGGCTATCCTCGGTCACCAGATAGTGTGACGCGTGCTCTTGGAACAACCCACATCAAACTTGTCAGTGGAAAAGACACCTTCCAGCTTCAACATCTTCTCTACATTTCTTAGCTCAACCCACAGAGACCCTACACCTTCCGATCCTATGTCATTTCTTTCTAATGATTTAATATTGTTTCTTATACACAGAGCCACACCACTCCCTTTGCCTACTAACCTATCTTTCTGATACACCGTATATCCTTGGACGTTCAGCTCCCAATGGCAGCCATCCTTTAGCCAAGTCTCAGAGATGGACACAACATCATATTTGCCAAACTGTAGCTGAATTTCAAGATCATCCATTTTATTCCTTAAGTAGTCTGCGAGAGATCTGTGACTCAGGAGAAGATTTGTCTTCCCAAAGAATAAAGCTAAAGCTGCACTGGAGTTGCTTAAAAACAACAAAGTTAATATCTTGAGTGGCCAAGTCAGAGTCCAGACCTCGATCCAATTGAAAATTTGTGGCTGTAATTGCTGCCAAAGGTGCATCTACTGAACACTGACTTGAAAGGGGTAAATACTTACGCAATCAATTACTTTGTGGTTTATACTTGTAATTAATTTAGATCTCTTTGCAGAGATCTGTTTTCACTTTGACACAAAAGAGTCTTTTTCCATTGATCTGTGTCAAATTAAATCCACTGTGATTCAATGTTGTAAAAGAGTAAAACATGAAAACTTCCAAGGGGGGAGGGTGAATACTTTTTATAGGCACTGTATTTATGGCCTTGAAGCGCATTAAGGTTGGCAAATCCCCTGGGCCTGATCAAGTGCACCCCTGCTCCTGGACCTTATGGGAGGCCACAGAGGCCCCTGCAGAGATACTTGTTTCAATATTAGCGAAGATTCAGAAGACTGGAGAGTGGCTAATGTTGTTCCGTTGCTCAAGAAAGGTAGCATGGACAGGGCAAGTGAGCTGAATTCTGTTGCAGGGACATTACTGGAGGGAATTCTGAGGGACGAGATCTACCATCACCTGATTAGGAATAGTCAGCATGGTTTTGTGTGTAGGAAGTTATGTTTGACAAATCTTTTGGAGTTTTTTGAAGAGGTAAGTAGGGGGATAGATGAGTGGGTGTAATTTATTGGGACTTTGGAAGGGTGTTTCACAAGGTCCAACATGGCAGGATGGCCTGCTGATCCAGAAGATTAGACTGATGGGATTTAGGAGAAGCTAACAAGGTGATGATTGAAGGTTGATTCTCCAACTGGAGGTTCGTGACTGGTGAGGTACATTGGAACCTCTGTCATGTAAGTGATTTGGATGCGAAAGCACAAGGCATAATGGGTAAGTTTGCTGATGATACTAAAGTAAATGCTCTTGTTGATTGTGACAACACACACATCCAGCATCTGCAGATTTTCTCATGTTTGTGATTTGCTGTTGATTGTGAAACAGGTTACAATGAAAAGTAATTGGTTTATTATCACTAAGGAGTGAAAAGCTTACACAGTGCATTGAGATAGAGCAAGGTCAAACAATGACAATGAGTAGCAGTTGCAGAGAAAGTGCTGTGTGGGTAGTCAATAAGGTGTGAAATTACATGAAATAGATTATGAGTCCAAGAGTCAATCATATAGTGCTATGGATCTATTTAATAGTCTTATAACAGCAGGGTAGAAACTGTCCTTGACCTTGGTGGAAGATGAAATGGCAGAGCAGACTCGATGGGCCAAATGGCCTAATTCTGTTCATATATCTGATAGTCATTGTGACCATAATCGTGCACAGTGCTACAGGTGCAGTTCTACCAATATCTTGTCCAACTGTAATAGGACTCTCCACCTCTTGTAGTCAGTGCTTGTAGGAAGTAAATGAATAGGCAAGTTTTGTTGTAGAAGTGCATTTCTGGCCCTAACCAGACTGCTTTATATTTATTGCTAGAAAAGGTGCTAATTAGTAAAAGCTTTCGACTATTTCAAAACCTTTTCCTTTGTATATTCATTGTGACCAATGCTTTGGCAGAGGTAGGTAACATATTTTATGTATTTTTGTATGAATACTTCAAATAACTAAAATTTGACTCTTGTTGGAAATTGCAATTGTGGAATTGTAGTGGAGTGGAGCTGATGCATCTCTGCGTGGTCGTGTAGGTTTGGAATACATCTCAAAGAAGCCTCTGGTAGGGAGGATAGGAGATTTTCTACAAGTATGTGAAGAGCAAGAGGATAAGACGTGAGAGAATAGGACCTATCAAGTGTGACAGTGGGAAAGTGTGTATGGAACCGGAGGAGATAGCAGAGGTACTTAATGAATACTTTGCTTCAGTATTCACTACAGAAAAGGATCTTGGCGATTGTAGGGATGACTTACAGTGGATTGAAAAGATTGAGCATATAGACATTAAGAAAGAGGATGTGCTGGAACTTTTGGAAAGCATCAAGTTGGATTAGTCTCCGGGACCGTATGAGATAAGAACTTAAGAACATAAGAAATAGGAGCGGGAGTAGGCCATCCGGCCCTTCGAGCCTGCCCCGCCATTCAATAAAATCATGGCTGATCTGTCTGTAAACTCAGCTCCACCTAACTGCCTTTTCCCCATAACCCTTAATTCCCTTACTATGTAAAAATCTATCCAACTGTATCTTAAATATATTTAGTGAAGAAGCCTCAGCTGCTTCCCTGGGCAGAGAATTCCACAGATTCACCATTCCCTGAGAAAAACAATTTCTCCTCATCTCCGTCCTAAATCTTCTCCCCTGAATCTTGAGGCAATGTCCCCTAGTTCTAGTCTCACCGAACAATGGAAACAATTTTTCGACTTCTATCTTATTGAAGGAGGAAGAGCAGTAGATGTACTGTATATGGATTTTAGCAAGGCATTTGATAAGGTACCCAATGCAAGGCTTATTGAGAAAGTAAGGAGGCGTGGGATCCAAGGGGACATTGCTTTGTGGATCCAGAACTGGCTTGCTCACATTAGGCAAAGAATGGTTGTAGACGGGTCATATTCTGCATGGAGGTCGGTGACCAGTGGTGTGCCTCAGAGATCTGTTCTGGGACCCTTACTCTTTGTGATTTTTATAAATGGCCTGGATGAAGAAGTGGAGGGATGGGTTAGTAAATTTGCTGATGACACAAAGGTTGGAGGTGTTGTGGATAGTGTGGAGGGCTGTCAGAGATTACAGCGGGACATTGATAGGATGCAAAACTGGGCTGAGAAGTGGCAGATGGAGTTCAACCCAGATAAGTGTGAAGTGGTTCATTTTGGTAGGTCAAATATGATGACAGAATATAGTATTAATGGTAAGACTCTTGGCAGTGTGGAGGATCAGAGGGATCTTGGGGTCCGAGTCCATACACTCAAAGCAGCTGCGCAGGTTGACTCTGTGGTTAAGAAGGCATATGGTGCATTGGCCTTCATCAATCGTGGAATTGAATTTAGGAGCCGAGAGGTAATGTTGCAGCTATATAGGACCCTGGTCAGACCCCAGTTGGAGTACTGTGCTCAGTTCTGGTCACCTCACTACAGGAAGGATGTGGAAACCATAGAAAGGATGCAGAGGAGATTTACAAGGATGTTGCCCGGATTGGGGAGTATGCCTTTTGAGAATAGGTTGAGTGAATTCAGTCTTTTCTCCTTGGAGTGACGGAGGATGAGAGGTGACCTGATAGAGGTGTATAAGATGATGAGAGGCATTGATTGTGTGGATAGGTAGAGGCTTTTCCCAGGGCTGAAATGGCTAACATGAGAGGACACAGGTTTAAGGTGCTTGGAAGCAGATACAGAGGGAATGTCAGGGGTAAGTTTTTTTACGCAGAGAGTGGTGAGTGTGTGGAATGGGCTGCCGGCAACGGTGGTGGAGGTGGATATGACAGGGTCTTTTAAGACTCCTGGATAGGTACATGAACCTACTCTAAATTTAATCTAGCCCTTTGTTCCTACATTGCCCTCCATTTTGCTTTCATCCATGTGCCAATCTGAAAGTCTCTGAAATATCCCGAATGTATCTGCCTCCAGCACCACCCCTGGGAGGATGTTCCATGCATCTACCTTACTCTGTGTAAAAAAACTACCTCTGACATCCACCCCTGTCCTTTCCTCACAACACCTTAAAGATACATACCCTCCTATTAGCCATTTCTGCCCTGGGGAAAAAAGTGTCCTCTGATCTACTCAATCTATGGCTCTTATCTCGTGGCCAAGTGGTTAAGGTGTTCGTCTACTGATCAGAAGGTCGTTAGTTCGAGCCTTCGCCTAGGCAGCGTGTTGTGTCCTTGAGCAAGGCACTTAACCACACATTGCTCTGCGACGACACCAGTGCCAAGCTGTATGGGTCCTAATGCCCTTCCCTTGGACAACATCGCTGGCGTGGAGAGGGGAGACTTGCAGCATGGGCAACTGCCGGTCTTCATACAACCTTGCCCAGGCCTGTGCCCTGGAAACCTTCCAAGGCGCAAATCCATGGTCTCACAAGACTAATGGATGCCTGTAATAATCATCTTGTACACCTCTATCAATTCAGTTCTTCTGCTTTCCAGAGGGCAATGATAAAAGTCAGTAAAGGTCAACAGGGACTTGAAAAAATAAAGGCACAGGTGGGCATTCCTGGTCATCGCCATTCTGTACCCTAATTCAGTAATATACTGTGTATGTATAGTTTAATGAAACATTCATGTTTATTTAAATAATTAATGACAGGTTATACGTAAAAATACATGAATTACATGTTATAACACTACCACGATATATACATTATTATGATTATTATTAGATTATGAGGACACACAGACCTCTTTTATTGTCATTTAATAATGCATGCATTAAGAAATGATACAATGTTTTCCCAGAATGATATCACGAAAGCACATGACAACCCGACTTAAAAAGTGACAAAAACCACATAATTATAACACATAGTTACAACAGTGCAAAGCAGTACCGTAATTTGATAAGAACAGACCATGGCACAGTAAAAGTCTCAAAGTCTCTCAAAAGTCCCATCATCTCACACAGACGGTGAACCTCCAGCGCTGCCAACTTGCTGATGCAGCATCCCGGAAGCATCCGACCACAGTCCGACTCAGAGTCCGTCCGAAAACTCCAAGCCTCCGACCAGCTCTCCGACACCGAGCACCGAGCACCATCTCTGCCGAGCGTTTCGACCCCGGCCCCGGCAACAGGCGATAGGCAAAGCCGAGGATTTGGGGCCTTCGTCTCCAGACAGTCTCGATCGCACAGTAGCAGCGGCAGTGAAACGGGCATTTCAGAAGTTTCTCCAGGTGTTTTCCTCTGCGCTTCTCATGGCTGTCTCCATCAAATCCGGATTGTGTACAACCCCCTAGTTACACATAATCGATATTCATTCAGAACAGCCGCGCGCTCTGTGTCGCGCCGCCATCTTCTCCTCCCTCCCAAAAACTGATACATGTATCAATTAAAGTAAACTTGAAGTTAGATCCACAATCCTGGCCTCCCATATTGTCCTTTGAATTAGCTTAATGCTTTGAAGTTACAAAACATATCACTGGCTATGAAATAGTTTTAAAAATGTACCCGAGTTGGAGACTGACCCACTAGAGCACAGCAAGATGAGAGTCCTGGCCCTGTGCGTCACCGACCGCCATCCTGGCCCTGTCCGTCACTGACCGCCGTCCTGGCCCTGCCCGTCACCGACCACCATCCTGGCCCTGTCTGTCACCGATCAATGACCTGCCCCTGTCCGTCACCGACCACCGTCCTGGCCCTGTCTGTCACCGACCAATGACCTGGCCCTGTCCGTCACCGACCAATGACCTGGCCCTGTCCGTCACTGACTGCCGTCCTGGCCCTGTCCGTCACCGACCACCTTCCTGGCCCTGTCTGTCACCGACCGCCGTCCTGGCCCTGTCCGTCACCGACCAATGACCTGGCCCTGTCCGTCACTGACCGCCGTCCTGGCCCTGTCCATCACCGACCACCGTCCTGGCCCTGTCCGTCACCGACCAATGACCTGGCCCTGTCCGTCACCGACCACCGTCCTGGCCCTGTCCATCACCGACCAATGACCTGACCCTGTCCATCACCGACCACCGTCCTGGCCCTGTCCGTCACCGACCACCGTCCTGGCCCTGTCTGTCACCGACCAATGACCTGGCCCTGTCCGTCACCGACCAATGACCTGGCCCTGTCCGTCACTGACTGCCGTCCTGGCCCTGTCCGTCACCGACCACCTTCCTGGCCCTGTCTGTCACCGACCGCCGTCCTGGCCCTGTCCGTCACCGACCAATGACCTGGCCCTGTCCGTCACTGACCGCCGTCCTGGCCCTGTCCATCACCGACCACCGTCCTGGCCCTGTCCGTCACCGACCAATGACCTGGCCCTGTCCGTCACCGACCACCGTCCTGGCCCTGTCCATCACCGACCAATGACCTGACCCTGTCCATCACCGACCACCGTCCTGGCCCTGTCCGTCACCGACCACCGTCCTGGCCCTGTCCGTCACCGACCGCCGTCCTGGCCCTGTCCGTCACCGACCAATGACCTGGCCCTGTCCGTCTCTGACCGCCGTCCTGGCCCTGTCCGTCACTGACCAATGACCTGGCCCTGTCTGTCACCGACCGCCATCCTGGCCCTGTCCATCACCGACCGCCATCCTGATTCTGTCTGTCACTGACCAACCACAATCTATTCCAGATACTACCATCCGGGAAGTGGTACTGCAGCATAAAATCCTGGACCAAAAGGCTCCAGGACAGCTTCTGTCATCTTCCCTCTGCCCCCCTCTCCCTCTCTTTCCCCTCCCTTTCACCATTCTCTTTCTGTACCCTTCCTACCATCCCCTCCATCACTCTCCCCTCCCTCTCACCCCTCTCGTTACCCTTCCCTCTCACCTCTCTGCCCCCTCACTTTCCCCTTCCCCTCACCCCTTTTTACCCCACCCCTTTTCCCCCTCTCTCTCACCCCTCTATTCCCTCCCTTATCCTCTCTCTCTCCTCCCCTATCCCTCCTTCCTCTCCCCTCTATACCCCCCTCACCTCCCTTCCCCCTCACTTTCCCCTTCCCCTCACCCCTCTTTACCCCACCCCTTCCCTCCTCGCTCTCACCCCTCTATTCCCCTCCCCTATCCTCTCTCCTCCCCTATCCCTCCTTCCTCTCCCCTCTGTACCCTCTCATCTCCTTCCCTCCCTCCCCCACCTCCCTATTCCCCTCCCTCTCATGCCCCCTCCTCTCCACCTCTTCCCCCTCCCCTTCCCCTCAACCCCTCCTCCCCTTCCACCACCCCTCAACCCCTCCCCCTCCTTCACCCTGACCCCTCAACCCCTCCCCTCCTTCACCCCTGACCCCTTAATCCCTTCTTCACCCCACTCCTCAACCCCTCCCTCTCCTTCACCCCCACCCCTCAACCCCTCCCCTCCTTCACCCCACCCCTCAACCTCTCTCCTCCTTCACCCCCACCCTCAACCCCTCCCCCTCCCTCACCCCCACCCCCAACCCCTCCCCCTCCCTCACCCCCACCCCCAACCCCTCCCCCTCCCTCACCCCCACCCCCAACCCCTCCCCCTCCCTCACCCCCACCCCCTCCCTCACCCCCACCCCCACCCCCACCCCCTCCCTCACCCCCACCCCCACCCCCACCCCAACCCCTCGCTCTCCTTCACCCCTCCCCTCTCTCTATTCCCTCACCTCATTTTTCCTTCCCTCCTCTCTCTATTCCCTCACCTCATTTTTCCTCCTCTCCCCCTAACCCGCTCCCTCCCCTCCCCCTCCCTTTCCCCTCATGCCTCTCCCCTCCCCTCTCTCTAACCTCATTTTTCCTCCCCTTACCCCTCTCGCTTCGCTCCCCTCCCCTCCCCTCCCCTCCCCTCCCTCTCTGTCCCCGCTGCCCGGACGTGCGGTTTCCTCTCGGGCCGAGTTCTGGAGACGGAGTGACGTGTTTGGGGGAGGACGGGTTCCGCATTCCCCCCGCTGTCGGCCCAGGCCGGACGATGGAGGGAGCGGGTCCGCGGGAGCGGCGGCCAAGCGGGAGCCGGGAGCGGGAGCGGGAGCGGCCGGGAGTCCGTGGGCGGCGGACGGTGGTGGGGAGCGGTCTGGCAGGTATGGAACAAACTTGATCCAAACTTTTCCGCTGCACAAGCTTGAGCCGCAGATCAAGGTGTCCGGGCCCCGAGCCGGAGCGGGGTGGGCCGGGGAGCCAGGTTTCGGTCCCGACCCAGACCCTGCGCCCCCACCCCATTTCCCCCATCCCCTCCCTGCAGGGAATTGGGGAACAGGGGATCTCTGCCCCATCTCGGTGCTGGTTGGTGACCCTCGTTCTGTTACAGGACCCAGTGGTGGTCGCGAAACTGTCCCAACCGGTGATGGGGGGGGGGCAGGTAGCTAGATCCCTTAGACCCTGGTGAACCGTTGCCCTGACCATTTCCATCTCTCCTGAGACCCACCGTCTGCAGAACCTACTGGAGAAATCTTGCTGGGCGAGAACAAGCCTGTGCTGAGACCAGGACATATAAAATCGACCCCTAATGCCCAGTGTTAGGTCTCGCCTGCAACCGGAGTGTGTTTCTCCGAAAAGGGGCCGTGTCTACCGGCGTTCAGGGCTTGGTGCTGGGACCCTTGTGGTTTGTCATCCATATAAACGATTCTGAAGGGTACCTAAGTGACATCTGTCCTGTTGCAAAGAGACCAAAATGAATTCAATATTCCAAATGCATTTCTATATTTCCCTCTAAATGGCTACAAGAAAGTGAATCTGAAATTCGTATATGGTACTATGTAGGTGCTTGATAAAAGTTCCAAATAAATTTATTATCAAAGTGCTTATGTGTCACCATATACACCCTGAGATAGTTGTTCTGTAGGACGACAGAGACAATGAAAAACTACATACAGAGACTGACAAATAACCATTGTGCAAAATAAGACAAAGTGTAAAAACAGAAAAATTAAAAATAGTGAAGAAATAACACAGGGAACATAAGTTATAGAGTCCTTGAAAGTGAGTCGATTGATCATAGGTTCACAGGTGAGGTGAGGTTCAGGAGCCTGGTGTCTTTAGGGTAATGACTATTCCTTCACCTGGTGGTGTAGGACCCGAGGCTCCTGTGCCTCCTTCCCAATTACATCAGTGAGAAGAAAGCATGAAGTACGTGGTGGGGGTCGGTGATGATGGGTGCTGCTTTCCTGTGGCATCACTCCTTGCGAATGCGCCCAGTGGCGGGAAGGGCTTTTCTTGTGATAGACTGAGGTGGCTCAGGTTGGTGCTGGATTCCAGGAGGGAGAATTTCTAGAATCCCTACTAGATGGTTTTAGAGCAGCTCGTGGTTGAACCCACTAGGGGAATCAGCTATTCTGGAATGGGCGTTGTGCAATGAACCACAATTGATTAGAGAACTTAAAGGGTAAGTGATCATAATATGATCGAATTCACCCTGAAATTTGAGGAGAAGCTAAAGTCAGACGTATCAGTATTACAGTGGAGTAAAGGGAATTACAGAGGCTTGAGAGAGGAGTTGGCCAGAATTGATTGGAAAAGAACACTGGCAGGGATGATGGCAGAGCAGCAGTGGCTGGGATTTCTGGAAGCAATTCAGAAAGCACAGGATATATACATCCCAAAGAGGAAGAAGTATTCTAAAGGCAAGATGACACAACCGTGGCTAACAAGAGATACCAAAGTGAACATTAAAGCCAAAGAAAAGGCATATAATAGAGCAAAAATTAGTGAGAAGTTAGAGGATTGGGAAGCTTTTAAAAACCAATAGAAGGCAGCTGAAATAAGTCATTAAAAAGGTAAAGATGGAAACGAAAGTAAGCTGGCCAATAATATTAAAGAGGATACCAAAAGTTTCTTCCGATACATAAAGTGTACAAAAGAGGCAAGAGTGGATATCGGACCGCCTGAAAACGATGATGGAGAGGTAGTAATGGGGGACAAAGAAATAACGGGTGAACGAAATAAGTATTTTGCATCATCTTCACGGTGGAAGACACTTGCAGTATGGTGAAGGTTTCAGATGCCAAGGGTGATGAAGTATGTGGTTACTATTACTAGAGAGAAGGTTCTTGGGGAAACTGAAAGGTCTGAAGGACGATAAGTCACCTGAACCAGATGTTGATGTTGTGTACTTGGATGCTCAGAAGGCTTTTGACAAGGTGCTGCACATGAGGCTACTTAACAAGCTATGAGCCCATGGTATTACAGGAGCGATTCTAGCATGGATAAAGCATTGGTTGATTAACAAGAGACAAAGAATGGGAATAAAGGGAGCCTTTTAGAAACAGAGAAACTTAGAAAACCTACAGCACAATACAGGCCCTTTGGCCCACAATGCTGTGCCGAACATGTACTTACTTTAGAAATTACTAGGGTTACCCATAGCCCTCTATTTTTCTAAGCTCCATGTACTATCCAGGAGTCTCTTAAAAGACCCTATCATATTCGCCTCCACCACTGTCACCGGCAGCCCATTCCACGCACTCACCACTCTCTGTGTAAAAAACTTACCCCTGACATCCCCTCTGTACCTACTTCCAAGCACCTTAAAACTGTGCCCTCTCGTGCTGGCCATTTCAGTCCTGGGAAAAAGCTTCTGACTATCCACATGATCAATGCCTCTCATCATCTTATACACCTCTATCAAGTCACCTCTCATTCTCTGTAACTCCAAGGAGAAAAGGTCGTTCACTCAACCTACTCTCATAAGGCATGCTCCCCAATCCAGGCAACATCCTTCTAAATCTCTTCTGCACCCTTTCTATGGTTTCCACGTCCTTCCTGTAGTGAGGCGACCAGAACTGAGCACAGTACTCCAAGTGGGGTCTGACCAGGGTCCTTTCCACCTGTAATAGTACCTCTCGGCTCTTAAACTCAATCCCACGATTGATGAAGGCTAATGCACCATATGCCTTCTTATCCACAGTCAACTTGTGCTTTGAGCGCCCTATGGACTCAGACCCTAAGATCCCTTTGATCGTCCACACTGTCAAGAGTCTTACCATTAATACTATATTCTATCATCATGTTTGACCTACCAAAATGAACTATCTCACACTTATTTGGGTTGAATTCCATCTGCCACTTTTTAGCCCAGTTTTGCATCCTATCAGTGTCCCGCTGTAACCTCTGACAGCCCTCCACACTATCCACAACACAACCAACCTTTGTGTCATCAGCAGATTTACTAACCCATCCCTCCACTTCCTCATCCAGGTCATTTATAAAAAGCACGAAGAGAAGGGGTCCCAGAACAGATCCCTGAGGCACACCACTGGTGACCAACCTCCATGCAGAATATGACCCATCTACAACCACTCTTTGCCTTCTGTGGGCAAGCCAATTCTGGATCCACAAAGCAATGTCACCTTGGATCCCATGCCTCCTAACTTTCTCAATCAGCCTTGCATGGGGTTCCTTATTAAATGCCTTGCTGAAATCCATATACACTACATCTACTGCTTTACCTTCATCAATGTGTTTAGTCACATCCTTAGAAAATTCAATCAGGCTCATAAGGCACGACCTGCCCTTGACAAAGCCATGGTGACTATTCCTAATCATATTATGCCTCTCCAAATGTTCATAAATCCTGCCTCTCAGGATCTTCTCCATCAACTTACCAACCACTGAAGTAAGACTCACTGGTCTATAATTTCCTGGACTATCTCTACTCCCTTTCTTGAATAAGGGTATAAAAACCACAACCCTCCAATCATCGGGAACCTCTCCCGACCCCATTGATGATGCAAAGATCATTGGCAGAGGCTCAGCAATCTCCTCCCTCACTTCCCACAGTAGCCTGGGGTACATCCCGTCCGGTCCCGGTGACTTATCCAACTTGATGCTTTCCAAAAGCTCCAGCACATTCTCTTCTTTAATATCTATATTCTCAAGCTTTTCAGTCCACTGCAAGTCATCACTGCAATCACCAAGATCCTTTTCCATAGTGAATACTGAAGCAAAGTATTTATTAAGTACCTCCTCTATCTCCTCCGGTTCCATACACACTTTTCCACTGTCACACTTGATTGGTCCTATTCTCTCATGTCTTGCCCTCTTGCTCTTCACGTAGTTGTAGGCTTTTCCTTAATCCTGCTCACCAGGGCCTTCTCATGGCCCCTTCTGGCTCTCTGAATTTCATTCTTATACTCCTTCCTGCTAGCCTTATAATTTTCTAGATCTCTATCATTACCTAGTTTTTTTGAACCTTTCATTTTTAAAAAATTTTATTTTAAAATAAAAAATAATTTCTTTGGGGGAGGGGCGGAAGGTTGAGTAAGGGGTTTATTGGTGGGTGGGTGATGTCGGGCGTGTCGCCTTTTTGAACCTTTCACAAGCTTTTCTTTTCTTCTTGACCAGATTTTCAACAGCCTTTGTACACCATGGTTCCTGTACCCTACCATCTTTTCCCTGTCTCATTGGAACGTACCTATGCAGAACACCACACAAATATCCTCTGATCATTTGCCATGTTTCTGCTGTATTCCCAATATATGTTTCCAAGTTCCTGCCTGATTAACTTCATAGTTCCCCTTACTCCAATTAAATGCTTTCCTAACTTGTCTGTTCCTATCTCTCTCCAATGCTATGGTAAAGGAGATAGAATTGTGATCACTATCTCGAAAATTCTCTCCCACTGAGAGATCTGACACCTGACCAGGTTCATTTCCCAATACCGGATCAAGTACAGGCTCTCTTCTAGTTGGCTTATCTACATATTGTGTCAGAAAACCTTCCTGAACACACCGAACAAACTCCACCCCATCTAAACCCCTTGCTCTAAGGAGATGCCAATCATATTGGGGAAATTAAAATCTTCCATCACAACAACCCTGTTATTATTGCATCTTTCCAGAATCTTTCTCCCTATCTGCTCCTCGATGTCCCTTTACTATTGGGTGGTCTATAAAAGACACCCAGTAGAGTTATTGACCCCTTCCTCTTTCTAACTTCCACCCACAGAGACTCCGTAGACAATCCCTCCATGTCTTCCTCCTTTTCTGGAGCTGTGACACTATCTCTGATCAGCAGTGTCACGTCCCCATCTCTTCTGCCTCCCTCCCTGTCCTGGCACTGTTAAGTAGCCATTCCTGCCCCTGAGTCATCCAGTCTCTGTAATGGCCAAAACGTCATAGCTCCAAGTACTCATCCATGCTCTATTAAGCTCATCTGCTTTGTTCATGATACTTCTTGCATTAAAATAGACACATCTCAAACTATCAGTTTGAATGTGTCCCTTCTCTATCACCTGCCTATCCTCCCTCTCTCACTGTCTCTAAACTTTCTCGATTTGTGAACCGACCGCCTCTTCCCCAGTCTCTTCAGTTTGGTTCCCATCCCCCAACAATTCTAGTTTAAACTCTCCCCAGTAGCTTTAAACCTCCCCGCCAGGATATTGGTCCCCCTTAGGATTTAAGTGCAACCCGTCCTTTTTGTACAGGTCACTCCTGCCCCAAAAGAGGTCCCAATGATCCAGAAATCTGAATCCCTGCCCCCTGCTCCAATCCCTCAGCCACACGTTTGTCATCCACCTCATTCTATTCCTATACAGTTGTACAAGGCCTTGGTGAGACCACTCCTGGAGTATTGTGTGCAATTTTGATCCCCTAATCTGAGGAAAGTCATCCTTGTCATAGAGGGAGTACAAAGAAGGTTCACCAGATTGATTCCTAGGATGGCAGGACTTTCATATGAAGAAAGACTGGATGAACTGGGCTTGTACTCGTTGGAATTTAGAAGATTGAGGGGGGATCTGATTGAAACGTATAAAATCCTAAAAGGATTGGACAGGCTAGATGCAGGAAGATTGTTCCCGATCTTGGGGAAGTCCAGAACGAGGGGTCACAGTTCGAGGATAAAGGGGAAGCCTTTTAGGACCGAGATGAGGAAAAACTTCTTCACACTGAGAGTGGTGAATCTGTGGAATTCTCTGCCACAGGAAACAGTTGAGGCCAGTTCATTGGCTATATTTAAGAGGATCAGGGGCTATGGAGGGAAGGCTGGTACAGGGTTCTGAGTTGGATGATCAGCCATGATCATACTGAATGGCAGTGCAGGCTCGAAGGGCTGAATGGCCTACTCCTGCACCTATTTTCTATGTTTCTATGTTTTCTGGCTGGTTGCCTGGCGACTAGCGGTGTTCCACGGGGTCTGTGTTGAGATCGCTTTTTTTTACGTTATAGGTCAGTGATTTGAATGATGAAATCGATGGCTTTGTTGCAAAGTTTGCAGACAAGATAAAGATTTGTGCAGAGGCAGGTTGTTTTGAGGAAGTAAAGAGGCTGCAGAAGGACTTAGATAGAACAGGAGAATGGGCAAAGACATGGCAGATGGAATGTCGTGTTGGGAAGTGTATGGTCGTGCACTTTGGTTGAAGAAATGAAAGGGCTGACAGTTTTCTAAGTGGAGAGGAAATACAAAAAACCTGAAATGCAAAGGGACTTGGAGCCTTTGTGCAGGATTCTGTAAAGGTTAATTTGCAGGTTGAGTCTGTGGTGAGGAAGGCAAATGCAATGTTAGCATTCATTTCAAGAGAGCTAGAATACAAAAGCACGAGGGTAATGTTGAAACTTTATGAAGCACTGGTGAGGCCTCGTTGAAGTATTGTGAGCAGGTTTGGGCCCCTTATAGAATAGAATAGTACAGCACAGTACAGGCCCTTCGGCCCACATTGTCGTACCGACCCTCAAAACCTGCCTCCCATATAACCCCCCACCTTAAATTCCTCCACATACCTGTCTAGTAGTCTCTTAAATTTCACTAGTGTATCTGCCTCCACCACTGACTCAGGCAGGGTATTCCATGCACCAGCGACTCTCTGAGTAAAAAACCTTCCTCTAATATCCCCCTTGAGCTTCCCACCCCTTACTTTAAAGCCATATCCCCCTGTATTGAGCAGTGGTGCCCTGGGGAAGAGGTGCTGGCTATCCACTCTATCTATTCCTCTTATTATCTTGTACACCTCTATCATCTCTCCTCTCATCCTCCTTCTTTCCAAAGAGTAAAGCCCTAGCTCCCTTCATCTCTGATCATAATGCATACTTTCTAAACCAGGCAGCATCCTGGTAAATCTCCTCTGTACCCTTTCCAATGCTTCCACATCCTTCCTATAGTGAGGTGACCAGAACTGGACACAGTATTCCAAGTGTGGCCTAACCAGAGTTTTATAGAGCTGCATCATTACATCACGACTCTTAAACTCTATCCCTCGACTTATGAAAGCTAACACCCCATAAGCTTTCTTAACTACCCTATCCACCTGTGAGGCAACTTTCAGGGATCTGTGGACATGTACCCTGAGATCCCTCTGCTCCTCCACACTACCAAGTATCCTGCCATTTACTTTGTACTCTGCCTTGGAGTTTGTCCTTCCAAAGTGCACCACCTCACACTTCTCCGGGTTGAGCTCCATCTGCCACTTCTCAGCCCACTTCTGCATCCTATCAATGTCTCTCTGCAATCTTTGATAATCCTCTACACTATCTACACCACCACCAACCTTTGTGTTGTCTGCAAACTTGCCAACCCACCCTTCTACCCCCACATCCAGGTCGTTAATAAAAATCACGAAAAGTAGAGGTCCCAGAACCGATCCTTGTGGGACACCACTAGTCACAACCCTCCAATCTGAATGTACTCCCTCCACCACGACCCTCTGTCTTCTGCAGGCAAGCCAATTCTGAATCCACCTGGCCAAACTTCCCTGGATCCCATGCCTTCTAACTTTCTGAATAAGCCTACCGTGTGGAACCTTGTCGTCTGTGAGTGAGTGGGCCAGTGAAGGAGTGGAGTTTTGAGGCTTTGACTCGAGAGGCGGAGGACAAGCTAGCTCGCAGTTAGTTTTTACAATGTCCCCTGAGATGGTGATGTGCCTCTCATGTGAGATGTGACAGTCTTGGGGGAATGCCCCTCTCCCGCAGAGTCACATCTGCCAGAAGTGCATTCGGCTGGGCGATCTGGAAGACCGTGTAAGGAATCTGGAGCAGCAGCTGGATGACCTTCGACTCATAAGGGAGAATGAGGCTGTCATAGATGAGAGCTACAGGGAGGTAGTCACACCTAGGCTGTTGGAAGCAGGTCGTTGGGTGACAGTCAGAGGGGAGAAAGTGAAGGTGAGCAGACAGGTAGTGCAGAGCACCCCTGTAGCCATTCCCCTGAATAATAAATTTACTGTCCTGGATACTGTTGGCGGGGATGACCGATCAGGTGTGAGCCACGGTGGCAGGGCCTCCGGCACTGAGTCTGACCCTGTGGTGCAGAAGGGTGGGACGGAGAAGACGAGAGCTGTCATCATTGGAGACTCTATAGTCAGGGGAGCAGACAGGAGATGTTGTGGATGTGAGAAGGACACCTGCATGGTTTGTTGCCTCCCGGGTGCCAGGGTCCGGGATGTCTCTGACCGGGTGCATGACATCCTGGTACAAGAGGGAAAGCAACCAGAAGTTGTGATACATGTTGGGACCAACGACATAGGCAGGAAGAGAGATGAGGTCCTGAAGTGTGAGTTTCAGGAATTAGGCAGAAGGCTGAAGAACAGGACCTCAAGGGTGGCATTCTCAGGATTGCTGCCAGTGCTACGTGACAGTAATGGTAAGAATTGGAGGAGATGGCAGTTGAATGCGTGGCTGAGGAGTTGGTGCAGGGAGCAGGGTTTTAGATTTTTGGATCATTGGGATCTCTTCTGGGGAAGGTGGGACCTGTACAGATTGGATGGGTTGCACCTGAACTCGAGGGGGAGAAATATCCTTGCAGGTAGGTTTGCTAGCATGGTTCTGGAGGGTTTAAACTAATTTGCGAGGGGGCTGGGACCCAGAGCGATAGAGCAGTGAAAGAAGTGCATGGAGTAAAGCCAGATCTAACATATAGAGAGGCTTTGAGGAAAGAGAAGCAGAATAAACAGTGTAAAGACAGTAAGGTAGAAGGGCTGAAATGTGTGTGTACCTCAATGCAAGAAGCATCAGGAACAAAGGTGATGAACTGAGAGCTTGGGTACATACATGGAATTATGATGTAGTGGCCATTACAGAGACTTGGCTGGCACCAGGGTAGGAATGGATTCTCAATATTCCTGGACTTCAGTGCTTTAAAAGGGATAGAGAGGGTGGAAAAAGGGGAGGAGGGGTGGCATTACTGGTCAGGGATACTATTACAGCTACAGAAAGGGTAGGTAATGTAGCAGGATCCTCTTTTGAGTCAGTATGGGTGGAAGTCAGGAACAGGAAGGGAGCAGTTACTCTATTGGGGGTATTCTATAGGCCCCCTGGTAGCAGCAGAGATACAGAGGAGCAGATTGGGAGGCAGATTTTGGAAAGGTGCAAAAATACAGGGTTGTTATCATGGGTGACTTTAACTTCCCTAATATTGATTGACACCTGATTAGTTCCAAGGGTTTAGATGGGGCAGAGTTTGTTAAGTGTGTCCAGGACGGATTCCTGTCACAGTATGTTGACAGGCCGACCAGGGGGAATGCCATACGAAATCTCGTACTAGGTAATGAACCGGGTCGGGTCATAGATCTCTCAGTGGGTGAGTATCTGGGGGACAGTGACCACCGCTCCCTGGCCTTTAACATTATCATGGAAAAGGATAGAATCAGAGAGGACAGGAAAAATTTTAATTGGGGAAGGGCAAATTATGAGGCTATAAGGCTAGAACTTGCGGGTGTGAATTGAGATGATGTTTTTGCAGGGAAATGTGCTATGGACATGTGGTCGATGCTTAGAGATCTCTTGCGGGATGTTAGGGATAAATTAATCCCGGTGAGGAAGATAAAGAATGGTAGGGTGAAGGAACCATGGGTGACAAGTGAGGTGGAAAATCTAGTCAGGTGGAAGAAGGCAGCATACATGAGGTTTAGGAAGCAAGGATCAGATGGGTCTATTGAGGAATATAAGGAAGCAAGAAAGGAGCTTAAGGGGCTGAGGAGAGCAAGAAGGGGGCATGAGAAGGCCTTGGTGAGTAGGGTAAAGGAAAACCCCAAGGCATTCTTCAATTACGTGAAGAAAAAAAGGATGACAGGAGTGAAGGTAGGACCGATGAGAGATAAAGGTGGGAAGATGCGCCTGGAGGCTGTACAAGTGAGCGAGATCCTCAATAATACTTCTCTTCGGTATTCACCAATGAGAGGGAACTTGATGATGGTGAGCACAATATGAGTGAGGTTGATGTTCTGGAGCATGTTGATATTAAGGGAGAGGAGGTTTTGGAGTTGTTAAAATACATTAGGACAGATAAGTCCCCAGGGCCTGACAGAATATTCCCCAGGCTGCTCCACGAGGCAAGAGAAGAGATTGCTGAGCCTCTGGCTAGGATCTTTATCTCCTCGTTGTCCACAGGAATGGTATCGTAGGATTGGAGGGAGGTGAATACTGTCCCCTTGTTCAAAAAAGGTAGTTGGAATAGTCCGGGTAATAAAAAACCAGTGAGCCTTATGTTTGTGGTGGGAAAGCTGTTGGAAAAGATTCTTAGAGACAGGATCTCTGGGCATTTAGAGAAACATGGTCTGATCAGGGACAGTCAGCATGGCTTTGTGAAAGGCAATTCATGTCTAACAAGCCTGATAGAGTTCTTTGAGGAGGTGACCAGGCATATAGATGAGGGTAGTGCAGTGGATGTGATCTATATGGATTTTAGTAAGGCATTTGATAAGGTTCCACATGGTAGGCTTATTCAGAAAGTTAGAAGGCATGGGATCCAGGGAAGTTTGGCCAGGTGGATTCAGAATTGGCTTGGCTGCAGAAGGTAGAGGGTCGTGGTGGAGGGAGTACATTCAGATTGGAGGATTGTAACTAGTGGTGACCCACAAGGCTCTGTTCTGGGATCTGTACTTTTCGTGATTTTTATTAACGACCTGGATGTGGGGGTAGAAGGGTGAGTTGGCAAGTTTGCAGACGACACAAAGGTTGGTGGTGTTGTAGATAGTGTAGAGGATTGTCAAAGATTGCAGAGAGACATTGATAGGATGCCGAAGTGGGTTGAGAAGTGGCAGATGGAGTTCAACCCGGAGAAGTGTGAGGTGGTACACTTTGGAAGGACAAATTCCAAGGCAGAGTACAAAGTAAATGGCAGGATACTTGGTAGTGTGGAGGAGCAGAGGGATCTGGGGGTACGTGTCCACAGATTCCTGAAAGTTGCCTCACAGGTAGATAGGGTAGTTAAGAAAGTTTATGGGATGTTAGCTTTCATAAGTCAAGGGATAGAGTTTAAGAGTCGCGATGTAATGATGCAGCTCTATAAAACTCTGGTTAGGCCACACTTGGAGTACTGTGTCCAGTTCTGGTCGCCTCACTATAGGAAGGATGTGGAAGCATTGCAAAGGGTACAGGGGAGATTTACCAGGATGCTGCCTGGTTTAGAAAGTATGCATTATGATCAGAAATTAAGGGAGTTAGGGCTTTACTCTTTGGAGAGAAGGAGGATGAAAGGAGACATGATAGAGGTGTACAAGATAATAAGAGGAATAGATAGAGTGGATAGCCAGTGCCTCTTCCCCAGGGCACCACTGCTCAATACAAGAGGACATGGCTTTAAGGTAAGGGGTGGGAAGTTCAAGGGGGATATCAGAGGAAGGTTTTTTACTCAGAGAGTGGTTGGTGCGTGGAATGCACTGCCTGAGTCAGTGGTGGAGGCAGATACACTAGTGAAGTTTAAGAGACTACTGGACAGGTATATGGAGGAATTTAAGGTGGGGGCTTATATGGGAGGCAGGGTTTGAGGGTTGGCACAACATTGTGGGCTGAAGGGCCTGTACTGTGCTGTACTATTCTATGTTCTATGTTCTAAGTGCCTTATTAAAATCCATATAGATCACATCCAGTGCACTACGCTCATCTATATGCCTGGTCACCTCCTGAAAGAACTCTTATCAGGCTTGTAAGACACGATCTGCCCTTCACAAAGCCATGCTGACTGTCCCTGATCAGACCATGATTCTCTAAATACCCATAGATCCTATCTCTAAGAATCTTTTCCAACAGCTTTCCCACCACAGACGTAAGGCTCACTGGTCTATAATTACCCGGACTATCCCTACTACCTTTTTTGAACAAGGGGACAACATTCGCCTCCCTCCAATCCTCCGGTACCATTCCTGTGGACAACGAGGACATAAAGATCCTAGCCAGAGGCTCAGCAATCTCTTCTCTCGCCTCGTGGAACAGCCTGGGGAATATTCCGTCAGGCCCCGGGGACTTATCCGTCCTAATGTATTTTAACAACTCCAACACCTCCTCTCCCTTAATATCAACATACTCCAGAACATCAACCTCACTCATATTGTCCTCACCGTCATCAAGTTCCCTCTCATTGGTGAATACCGAAGAGAAGTATTCATTGAGGACCTCGCTCACTTCCACAGCCTCCAGGCTCATCTTCCCACCTTTATCTCTAATTGGTCCTACCTTCACTCCTGTCATCCTTTTGTTCTTCACATAATTGAAGAATGCCTTGGGGTTTTCCTTCACCCTACTCACCAAGGCCTTCTCATGCCCCCTTCTTGCTCTCCTCAGCCCTTCCTTAACCTCCTTTCTTGCTTCCCTATATTCCTCAATAGACCCATCTGATCCTTGCTTCCTAAACCTCATGTATGCTGCCTTCTCCCACCTGACTAGATTTTCCACCTCACTTGTCACCCATGGTTCCTTCATCCTACCATTCTTTATTTTCCTCACCGGGACAAATTTATCCCTAACATCCAGCAAGAGATCCCTAAACATCGACCACATGTCCATAGTACATTTCCCTGCAAAAACATCATCCCAATTCACACCCGCAAGTTCTAGCCTTATAGCCTCATAATACCTTCCCCAATTAAAAATTTTCCTGTCCTCTCTGATTCTATCCTTTTCCATGATAATGTTAAAGGCCAGGGAGCGGTGGTCACTGTCCCCCAGATACTCACCCACTGAGAGATCTATGACCTGACCCGGTTCATTACCTAGTACTAGATCTAGTATGGCATTCCCCCTGGTCGGCCTGTCCACATACTGTGACTGGAATCCATCCTGGACACAAGTAACGAACTCTGCCCCATCTAAACCCTTGGAACTAATCAGGTGTCAATCAATATTAGGGAAGTTAAAGTCACCCATGATAACAACCCTGTATTTTTGCACCTTTCCAAAATCTGCCTCCCAATCTGCTCCTCTGTATCTCTGCTGCTACCAGGGGGCCTATAGAATACCCCCAATAGAGTAACTGCTCCCTTCCTGTTCCTGACTTCCACCCATACTGACTCAAAAGAGGATCCTGCTACATTACCCACCCTTTCTGTAGCTGTAATAGTATCCCTGACCAGTAATGCCACCCCTCCTCCCCTTTTTCTGCCCTCTCTATCCCTTTTAAAGCACTGAAATCCAGGAATATTGAGAATCCATTCCTGCCCTGGTGCCAGCCAAGTCTCTGTAATGGCCACTACATCATAATTCCATGTATGTATCGAAGCTCTCAGTTCATCACCTTTGTTCCTGATGCTTCTTGCATTTATCTTAGAAAGGATGTGATGGAACTGGAGAGGATTCAAAGGAGGTTCACAAAAATGATTCCGAGGTTGAATAGTTTGACATATGAAGTAAGTCTGATGGCTCTTGGCCTGTATTCACTGGAATTCTGAAGAATGAGGGGTGACCTCATTGAAACCTATTGAATGGTGACAGGCCTTGATAGAGTGGATGTGGAGAGGATATTTCCTGTGGTGGGAGAGCCTAGAATAGAGGGGCATCATTTTAGAACGGAGATGAGGGATTTCTTTAGCCAGAGGATGGTGAACCTGTGGAAATCATTGCCACAGGCGGCTGTGGAGGCCAAGTCATTGGATGTATTTAAGGCAGAGGTTGATAGATTCTTGATTGATCAGGGCATGTAGGGAATGAGGGATACGAGGAGGGTGGGTGGGGGGAGGTGGGAGATTGAGGCTGAGAGGGAAAATAGATCAGCCATGAGAAAATTGTGGAGCAGACTTGATGGGCTGAATGGTCTCTTTCTGCCCCCATGCCTTACGGTCTCGTGGAGAAGGTGCCACACATGAAGCTGTTTAAGAAGGTAAGAGCCTGAGGTATTACAGGAAAGTTTTAGATGATGAAGACATGTAGTCCTCTTTTATTGTCATTTAGTAATGCATGCATTAAGAAATGATACATTATTTCCTCTGGTGTGATATCACAAAACACAGGACAGACCAAAACGGAAAAAACTGACAAAACCACATAATTATAACATATAGTTACAACAGTGCAACAATACCATAACTTGATGAAGAAGTCCGTGAGCCCAGTAAAAGTTCAAAGTCTCTCAAATGTCCCATATCTCACTCAGACGGGAGAAGGAAGGAAAACCCTCCCTGCCATGCCGACCGCAATCTGTCTCTGAGTCATCCGAAAACTTCGAGCTCTGATCAGCTCTCTGACACCGAGTACTGAGCGCCATCTCTGTCCGAGCGATTCGACCTCTTTCTCGGTCGCCAAAAGCAGGCAAGGCCGGGGATTTTGAGGCCCACCCTCTGAAAGATTCCCGACCACACAGTAATGACAGCAGCAGACGGGCGTTTCAGAAATTTCTTCAGATGTTCCTCTGAGCTTTCACGTCCATCTCCATCAAATCAGAATTGTCCACAGCCCCTATTTAACAGATACGATATCATTTAAACTTAGAGAAGATTCGATGCGCACGTGCGGCACGCTGCCATCTTCTCCTCCCGCCTGCACTCGCATAGGTAGAAGACTGGCTGACTAGCAAGAGGCAAAAGGTGTGGGAATGAAGGGAGCCTTTTCTGGTTGGCTGCTGATGACTCATTGTGTTCCACAGGGGGTCTGTGTTGGGACCGCTTCTTTTTATGTTATATGTCAATGATTTGAACGATGGAGTTGACGGCTTTGGACCAAGTTTGTGGACGATACAAAGTAAGGTGGAGGGGAAGGTAGTGTTGAGGAAGCAAAGAGGCTGTAGAAGGTCTTACACAGATTTGGGGAATGGACAAAGACATGGCAGATGGAATACAATGTTGGGAAGTGTATGATCATACACTCTGGCAGAAAGAATAAAGGTGTGGACTATTTTCTAAACGGGCAGAAAATTCAAAAATCCAAGATGCAAGGGACTTGGGAGTCCTTGTGCAGGATTTCTAAAGGTTAATTTGTAGGTTGAATTTGAGATAAGGTAAATACAATGTTAGCACACATTTCTAGAGGACTAGAATACAAAAGCAAGGATGCAATGTTAAGACTTCATAAGGTGTTAGTCAGGACCAAACTACTGTGGTTGCTTGGCTCCTTATCTTAGAAAAGATGTGTTGGTATTCAAGAGTCTCCAGAGGAGGTTCTCGAGAATTATCCCAGGAAAAAAAGGGTTAACATATGAGTAGCGTTGATGGATCAGGGCCTATATTTTTCTGGAGTTTAGAAGAATGGGTGGGGGAGGGCACGGTGTCTTTGAAACCTATCAAGTATTGGAAGAGTGGGTGTGGAGAGGATGATTCCTACAGTGGAGGAATCCAGGACCAGAGGGCACAATTCAGAATATCCATTTAGAACAGAGATGAGGAAAATTTTCTTTTGCTAGTGAGAGGTGATCTGTGGAAGCCAGGTCATTGAGTATATTTAAAGCAGAGGTTGATAGGTTCTTGATTAGTCAGGGTGTCAAAGATTTCAAGGAATAGGCAAGAGAATGGGATTGAGCGTGAGAATAAACTGGCCATGATGAAATGGCAGAGCAGACTTAATGGACTAATTCTTTTCTTTCCAATATTTTTATTAATTTCTATATATAAGAATACAGTACAGGAAAAAAATGTATGTCAATACATTGAACTAAATCGCATATAGAGACTCCTTACCCTATATTCATACAAGTCAATTAGTTCATAACATTGAAAAATAATAATTTTATTATATTTAAAAAAATGCTAACCCACTACCAAGACCGAAGCTAATTAGTAGAAAAAAAAGAAAAAAGATTGTTAGTCATCATCTGTGTTTTAACAGCAAATCAAAGGTTTTGAAAATAATTCAAAAAAGGTCCCTATAATGTTTGAAAGTCTTGGCTAGATTCAGAGATTGAACATCGAATCTTCTCTAAGTTTAAACATGATATCACATCACATAACCATTGAGCGTGAATAGGAGGGGCCACATCTTTCCATTTAAGCAAAAGCGTCCTTCTGGCCATGAGAGACATAAAAGCCAAAATGTGCAGATTGAATGGCTCCAAAATGATATCCTTTCCTCCAACAATACCAAATAAACCAGTCAAAGGATTAGACTTAAATTTACTTTGAATAGTATCGAAAAGGTTTGAAATACTTCTTTCCAATATTTTCCAAGACTCGGACATGTCCAAAACATATGAATGAGTGAAGCTTCTCCATTATTACATTTATCACAATATGGAGATATATCTAAATAAAAATGAGACTACTAATCCTTGGTCATATGGGGCCTATGGACCACTTTAAATTGAAGGAGAGAGTGACGGGCACATAACGATGAAGTGTTGACCAATTTAAAAATTTGATTCCAAGTTTCCTTAGAAATTGAAGTCTATAAATCTTGTTCCCAAAGATTTTTAATTTTATCTAAAGGAACACTCCCCATTCCAAAAAGCATATTATAAATATTAGATATAGATCCATTATAAAAAGGTTTCAGATTAAAGATTACATCTAGTAGTTTCTTATCAGGACTTTTAGGAAATGTACTTATTTGAGACCGTAAAAAATTTCTTATTTGTAGATATGGAAAAAATGCGTTTTGGGTAAACTATATCTAATTGACAGTTGTTCAAATGAAAAAAGACTTACCTCTACAAACAAGTCCTGAAAGCATTTAATACCTAATCTATCCCATTCTTTAAAAGCTACATCAATTGGAGAGGGTTTAAAAAAAAATTAGATAAATGGGACTTGAAAGAGAAAATCTGAATAAGCCAAAATATTTTCAGAATTGTATCCAAATCCTTATAGTGTGTTTAACTACCAGATTATCAGTTAACTTACTCAAAGACAAAAGAAGTGAGGATCCAAGAAGAGAAATAATAGAGAATTTATTAACAGGATTAGCTTCTAAAAAACCCACATCGGGCAATCCTCATGATTTATATAATATAACCAAAACGTAAGATTTCTTATATTAACTGCCCAATAATAAAATCTAAAGTTTGGTAAGGCTAATCTTCCATTCTTTTTATCTTTCTGAAGATGAATTTTATTTAATCTAGAACACTTATTCTTCCATAAATAACAAGATATAATAGAGTCAAGAGAAACAAAAAAGGATTTAGGAATGAAAACTGGCAATGCCTGAAAAAGATACATAAATTTAGGTAATATATTCATTTTGATAGAGTTAATTCGACCAATTAACGATAACAAAAGAGGCGACCAATTTGATAGTATTCTTTTTACATGATTCAATATAGTAAGAAAATTTTCTTTAAATAGACACTTACAATTTTTAGTGATTGTTACACCTAAATAGGTAAATTGGTTTCGTACAATTTTAAAAGGAAAGTTAGAATTTATTGGTATCAAACTGTTCAGAGGGAAAAGTTCACTTTTATGTAGGTTTAATTTATAACCTGAGAACTGGCTAAAACAGGAGAGTAAGAAAGCACATGGGGTAACGAAGTCTCAGCATTAGAAATAAATAGCAGCAGATCATCAGTGTACAGCAAGACTTTGTGAATAGTGTCCCTCCTTAAAATAGAGGTGAAATCATTAGATTCTTGAAAGGCAATGGCTAAAGTTTCTAAGGCCAGATCAAAAAGCAAAGGGCTCAATGGACAGCCTTGTCTAGTGCCACATTGAATCTTAAATGGTTTGGAGTTATGAGAATTAGTGATAACCCTAGCGGAAGGAGCTAAGTAAAGTAATTTTATCCATTGAATGATAATGGGTCCAAAATTGAATTTTTCTAAAGTTTTAAATAAATAATTCCATTCAACTCTGTCGAAAGATTTCTCAGCATCTAGGGATACCACACATTCCAATATCATGTTAAAAGGAGAATAAATAACATTTAATAACCAATGAATATTAAAATAAGAATATCGATTTTTAATAAATCCAGTCTGATTATCAGAAATGACAGATGGTAAAATATTTTCAATCCTATGGGCCAAAACTTTAGATAGGATCTTAGTATCAACATTAAGTAAAGAAATTGGTCTATAAGAAGGGCATTCCGTTGGATCCTTATTCTTTTTAAGGATAAGCGAAATGAAAGCCTCATAAAAAGACTGAGGGAGTCTGCCTAACTTGAATGAATCCAAAAAAACTGAACATAAATGAGATACAAGCAGTGAGGAAAAGATCTTGTAAAACTCTCCAGAAAATCCATCTGGACCCGGAGCTTTCCTCAAATATAATGAGCATACAGCCTCAACAATTTCCTCAAAAGAAATAGGTTGTTCCGACAACTTTCTGTTGTCGGAAGAAATTGTAGGAATGTTTAGTTGGTCTAAAAAATTGTTCATTACAGTGTTATCCTTAGAAGATTCAGAACTATAGAGTTTTAGAATAAAATTCTCTAAAAGTAACATTTATTTCTAAATAATCAATTGTCCTTTCACCATGAGCTTTGCATATTTCTTTAATCTGCTGTTTAGCTATAAACGTTTTAATTTGATCAGCCAATAATTTACCTGTTTTATCTCCATAAATATAAAATTAACTTTTATCTTTTAGGAGTTGGGTTTCAATTGAATAAGTTAAAAGGAGATCATATTTAGTTTTAATTTCAACACGTCTTTCATATAAGGCAGGTTCCGGAGCCAAGGCATACTCTTGGTCTAATTGTTTCAGCTGATTAGCTAAATCACTTCTCTCTTTATTAGCTTTCCTCTTAATACTTGCACTATAAGAAATAATTTGTCCTCTAATATACGCCTTAAAGGCATCCCATCTGATAAGACTAGAAGTCTCCTCTAACGTATTCTCTTCAAAAAAAAGGTAATTTGTCTCTCCATAAACTTTAAAAAATCTTTATCAAATAACAAAGTTAGATTAAAACGCCAAAATCTATTTGTTTGAAGAAAACCAGGAAGATTTAAAGATAGAAACACAGGAGCGTGATCTGAAACAGCAATTTCTTTATATTCACAAGATCGAACTAATGGAATCATTTGGCTATCAATAAAAAAAATCAATCCTGGAATATGTATGATGAACATGAGAAAAAAACGAATATTCCTTATCTACCGGATGAAAAAAATGCTAGGCATCAACAATGCCACATTTCATTAAAAAAGATTTAATAAACACAGCTGATTTATTTGATCATTAGTTTAAAAAATGAACAATCTAAAACTGGATCTAAGCAACAATTAAAGTCTCCACCCATCGCCAATGAGTACAGACTTAGATCTGGCAAAAATGAAAAAAACTGCTCAAAGAAACCTGGGTCATCCATATTCAGAGCATACACATTGGCAAATACCATTAGCTTGTTATTTCATTTCCCTGACACTATAACAGAACGCCCATTAGTAACAGAAATTACTTTATGTTGAACAAAGGGAACTTTATTTTCTATGAGGATCAAAACTCGTCTTGCTTTGGCTGAAATGAAGAATGAAAATGAGTCTCTCTCCATTGAAAAAAAAGCGTGAATTGTTACACTTACGTACATGTGTTTCTTGAAGAAAAACAATGGTTACCTTAAGTTTTTTAATATAGGCAAAAATCTTATTTCTTTTCACGGGGTGATTTAGTCCTTTTACGTTAAACTAAGTAAATTAATACTTTGATCCATTTTAAGGCTCTCTATAAGAAAGATTAAAATAGCAATCAGAAAAATATATATATCAAACCCAAATAATAAACCCTGAGATACATTGACTAGCAACAGAATTGACTAGATTCCCAAATCAGCTTCAAGAAAAAAAGACTCCCCATCCCTCCTCCCCCTCCCAAAGAGAGAAAATCGGTCATAGAGCAACCAATATCTACTTCCCCGAAACACATTCTCTTAGAAAGCCTGTTGGAACCGCTCCAAGAATTCAAGGTTATTTACTATTCCAACCAAGACTAAATAATACAGTGAGGAACAAGCTTAGATGGGTTTATCAAAAAAAATAACAATTATTCATACTAAAAAATATTAAACAGTCATTTTTTAATATGTAGTATTTCTGTTTTTGCAAGATTTTTAGTCTATTCTATATATATATATTCATTCATTTTTTTCAAAGTCTAAAAATTCTTGCATCTGTTCCTTTGTATATAATCAATTAAATTATCTCTCTTCCAGTGTAATCCTTAGTTGAGCTGGAGAACGAAGAGAGGGTTTAAATTTTGACTGTATAACTCCATCATAACTTTTTCGAATTTAGCACGTTTTGCCATAACTTCTGATGAAAAGTCTTGAACAATACCTATCTTTTGATCTTGGTAACCAATCATACCTTTTCCACTGGCAGCTCGAATCAGACGATCCTTTATTTGAAATTCATAGGAACATATAATGACTGATCTTGGTTTAGATTTTGAAGCCGATCCATGGATAGGTGACCTGTGAGCACGATCAATCAAAGGCAGAGACTTTATAATATCTGGGAATAATTCCATCAAAAGGTTTGCAAAGACTTCTTTAGGATTATCTCCTTCCGTATGTTCTTTAAGTCCCAAGATTCGTAAGTTGTTCCTCCTACTTCTGTTTTCCAAATCAATAACCTTCTGTCTCATCATTTCGTTGCTTTTAAATTGTTTTTTATATAGCTTTTGCATATCATCCATTCTCCCGTCCAGTAAAGTAATAACATCTTCATGTTCCTTTATCTTCTTATCATGTTCGGTTAGAATTGCTTGAATATCTTCTAGTTTTGTACCTATTTGTTTAATTTCAGTGCTGATTTCTTTTCTAAACTGTTGAAACTCCTCATTATGCTTTTGAATTGAACTTGTAATAGCTTCTAAAGCTGCTTTGGTAGTCATATTAAAATAAATCCCGTCTAGCAATAGTATTTCAAAAGGCTGGAGAGAAAAGTAAGTAAATTAGGAGCAGCAGTAGAGAGCTGTTACTCCAACAGCGGCTACCAGGCAGTCTCAAATGGACTAATTCTGCTCCTATGTTTTATGGTCTAATCTGCCTGGATTAGAGAGCATGTTTTATGAGGATAGGTTAAGTGAGCTTGGCTCTTTGGAGGCAAGGAAAATGAGAGGTGACGACAGAGGTGTACCTAGATCAAAGGGACAGCCAGAGGTGTCTTCCCAGGGCTGAAATGGCTAATACAAAGGGGCATAATTTTAAGATGATCAGAGGAAAGTATAGGGGGGATGTCAGAGGTAGGTTTATTACAAGGAGAGTAGTGGGTGTGTGATACGCACTTTCAGGGGTGGTGGTAGAGGCATTCAAAAACCTGTAAGATGGGTACGTGGATGATAGAAAGTGGAAGGTTATGTGGGAGGGAAGGATGAGATTATTCTTGGGGTAGGTTCAAAAGTTGAAACAGCATTGTAGGCTGAAGGACCTTTAATGTGCTGTGGTGCTCCATGCTGTGTTCGAACGCAGATTTTCACTGTACCTTGGTAAATGTGAGAGAAGTAGACATATTGCTATTGGACCCACCTCAGCCACTCTCTCTGACAGCTCATTCCCAACTATTCAGGACCCTCTGTGTGAAATTGTTGCCCTTCAGATCTTTCGAATCTTTTTTCAACCAGTGCCCAATAGTTTTGATTCCCCAGCCCTGAGTAAAAGCCTGCAACCTTTACTCAATTCCATGTGTGGTGTCAGCAGCGTTCTGAAAATCACATCGTGACCTCCTGACACTTGCACTCAGCCTGGTCAAAGCCGCCTTCACTACCTTGTCTACCTGCAAACCCTGAACCCACTTTCAGGGATCCATGTACGCTCCCCAGGGTCTCTCTGTTCTATAAGATTTCCCAGGGCCCTGCCATTCACGGCCAAAGTTCCAGCCTCAACTGTCTTCACCTCATACTTATCTGGATTAAAATCCATTTGCCACTCCTTGGCCCACTTTCCCAACCAATCAATATCTCTTTTTAATTTGATAACCTTTTCCCTTGTCCATGATACCACTTATCATCTGCAAGCTTCTGTAAAGTCAAAGAAAATTTATTATCATTTTGGTGCATTCATTTCAGACGATCTGTTGTGGGAACAGCATCTAACTGCCATTTCAAAGAAGGCACAGCAGTGCCTCTGCCTAGTTCATACAGATTCTGCACGCCATCTAAAACTGGAAAACTTCGATAGCATCACAGTGGAGAGTACACTGGCAAACTTCGATAGCACAGTGAAGAGTACACTGGCAAACTTCGATAGTAGCACAGTGAAGAGTACACTGGCTGGTTGCAACACGGCCTGGGATGGAAACACCAATGCTTAAAACCAGAAAATTCTACAAAATGTGGTAGATACCATAAGACCATAAAACATACATGTAGGAGTAAAATATACTATTAGGAATATAAAATATACTGGTAGGAATTGGCCATAAAATATACTAATAGGAATATAAAATACACTAGTAGGAATATAAAATATACCAGTAGGAATATAATATATACCGGTAGGAGTATAAAATACACCGGTAGAAATATAATATACACCAGTAGGAAAATAAAATACACCAGTAGGATTATAAAATACACTGGTAGGAATATAAAATATACCAGTAGGATTATAAAATACACCAGTAGGATTATAAAATACACCAGTAGGAATATAAAATATACCAGTAGGATTATAAAATACACCAGTAGGATTATAAAATACACCGGTAGGAATATAAAATACACCAGTAGGAATAGGCCATTTGGCCCATGAGACAGCTCTGCCATTTCAGAATCAGAGTCCGGTTCATTATCACCGGCATGTGATGTGAAATGTGTTAACTTAGCAGCAGCAATTCAATGCAATACATAATATAGCAGAGGAAGAAGAAGAATAATAAATAAATAAATAAATTACAGTATACGTATACTGAATAGATTAAAATCATGCAAAAACAGAAATAATATATATTAAAAAAGTGAGGTAGTGTTCATGGGTTCAATGTCCATTTTGGAATCAGATGGCAGAGGGGAAGAAGTTGTTTCTGAATCGCTGAGTGTGTGCCTTCAGGCTTCTGTACCCCCTACCTATGTTAACAGTGAGAAAAGGGCATGCCCTGGGTGCTGGAGGTCCTTAATAATGGACGCTGCCTTTCTGAGACACCGCTCCCTGAAGATGTCCTGGGTACTTTGTGGGCTAGTACCCAAGATGGAGCTGACTAGATTTACAACCTCCTGCAGCTTCTTTCGGTTCTGTGCAGTAGCTCCTCCATACCAGACAGTGATTCAGCCTGTCAGGATGCTCTCCGCAGTACATGTATAGAAGTTTTTGAGTGTTTTTTGTTGACATGCTAAATCTCTTCAAACTCCTAATGAAGTGAAGTATAGCCACTGTCTTGCCTTCTTTATGACTACATCAATATGTTGGGACCAGGTTAGATCCTCAGAGATCTTGACACCCAGAAACTTGAAACTGCTCACTCTCTCCACTTCTGATCACTCTGTGAGGATTGGTATGTGTTCCTTCATCTTACCCTTCCTGAAGCCCACAATCAGCTCTTTCGTCTTACTGACGTTGAGTGCCAGGTTGTTGCTGTGACACCACTCCACTAGTTGGCATATCTCACTCCTGTACGTCCTCTCATCACCACCTGAGATTCTACTAACAATGGTTGTATCATCAGCAAATTTATAGATGGTATTTGAGCTATGCCTAGCCACACAGTCATGTGTATATAGAGAGTAGAGCAGTGTGCTAAGCACACACCCCTAGGTGCAGCAGTGTTGATCGTCAGCAAAGAGGAGATATTATCACCAATCCACATAGGCTGTGGTCATCCAGTTAGGAAGTCAATGATCCAATTCTAGAGGGAGGAACAGAGGCCTAGGTTCCGTAACTTCTCAGTCACGATTGTGGGAATGATGGTGTTAAAGGCTGAGCTATAGTCGATGAACAGCATCCTGACATAGGTGTTTATATTGTCATAGAAACATAGAAAATAGGTGCAGGAGTAGGCCATTTGGCCCTTCAAGCCTGCACCGCCATTCAGTACAATCATGGCTGATCATCTAACTCAGAACCCTGTACCAGCCTTGCCTCCATACCCCCGATCCCTTTAGCCACAAGGGCCATATCTAACTCCCTCTTAAATATAGCCAATGAACTGGACTCAACTGTTTCCTGTGGCAGAGAACTCCACAGATTCACCACTCTCTGTGTGAAGAAGTTTTTCCTCATCTCGGTCCTAAAAGGCTTCCCCTTTATCCTTAAACTGTGACCCCTCGTTCTGGACTTCCCCAACATCGGGAACAATCTTCCTGCATCTAGCCTGTCCAATCCCTTTAGAATTTTATATGTTTCAATAAGATCCCCCCCCTCAATCTTCTAAATTCCAGAGAGTATAAGCCTAGTCAATCCAGTCTTTCTTCATATGAAAGTCCTGCCATCCCAGAAATCAATCTGGTGAACCTTCTTTGTACTCTCTCTATGGGAAGAATGTCTTTCCTCAGATTAGGGGACCAAAACTGCACACAATACTCCAGGTGTGGTCTCACCAAGGCCTTGTACAACTGCAGTAGTACCTCCCTGCTCCTGTACTCGAATTCTCTTGCTATGAATGCCAGCATACCATTCGCCTTTTTCACAGCCTGTTGTACCTGCATGCCCACTTTCAATGACTGGTGTACAATGACACCCAGGTCTCGTTGCACCTCCCCTTTTCCTAATCAGCCACCATTCAGATAATTTAACGCAAACAACAGGAATTCTGCAGATGCTGGAAATTCAAGCAACATACATCAAAGTTGCTGGTGAACGCAGCAGGCCAGGCAGCATCTCTAGGAAGAGGTACAGTCGACGTTTCAGGCCGAGACCCTTCGTCAGGACTAACTGAAGGAAGAGTGAGTAAGGGATTTGAAAGTTGGAGGGGGAGGGGGAGATCCAAAATGATAGGAGAAGACAGGAGGGGGAGGGATAGAGCCAAGAGCTGGACAGGTGATAGGCAAAAGGGGATACGAGAGGATCATGGGACAGGAGGTCTGGGAAGAAAGGCGGGGTGGGGGGGGGTGACCCAGAGGATGGGCAAGAGGTATATTCAGAGGGACAGAGGGAGAAAAAGGAGAGTGAGAGAAAGAATGTGTGCATAAAAATGAGTAACAGATGGGGTACGAGGGGGAGGTGGGGCCTTAGCGGAAATTAGAGAAGTCGATGTTCATGCCATCAGGTTGGAGGCTACCCAGACGGAATATAAGGTGTTGTTCCTCCAACCTGAGTGTGGCTTCATCTTTACAGTAGAGGAGGCCGTGGATAGACATGTCAGAATGGGAATGGGATGTGGAATTAAAATGTGTGGCCACTGGGAGATCCTGCTTTCTCTGGCGGACAGAGCGTAGATGTTCAGCAAAGCAGTCTCCCAGTCTGCCTCGGGTCTCACCAATATATAAAAGGCCACATCGGGAGCACCGGACGCAGTATATCACCCCAGTCGACTCACAGGTGAAGTGATGCCTCACCTGGAAGGACTGTTTGGGGCCCTGAATGGTGGTAAGGGAGGAAGTGTAAGGGCATGTGTAGCACTTGTTCCGCTTACACGGATAAGTGCCAGGAGGGAGATCAGTGGGGAGGGATGGGGGGGACGAATGGACAAGGGAGTTGTGTAGGGAGCGATCCCTGCGGAATGCAGAGAGAGTGGAGGAGGGAAAGATGTGCTTAGTGGTGGGATCCCGTTGGAGGTGGCGGAAGTTACGGAGAATAATATGTTGGACCCGGAGGCTGGTGGGGTGGTAGGTGAGGACCAGGGGAACCCTATTCCTAGTGGGGTGGTGGGAGAATTGTGGAACAATCTATGTTCCGTGCCTATTCTGGTATCTGTCCCCCACTTTTCCTTCGCTACATCGACGACTGCATTGGTGCTGCTTCCTGCACGCATGCAGAACTCGTTGACTTTATTAACTTTGCCTCCAACTTTCACCCTGCCCTCAAGTTTACCTGGTCCATTTCCGACACCTCCCTCCCCTTTCTAGATCTTTCTGTCTCTGTCTCTGGAGACAGCTTATCCACTGATGTCTACTATAAGCCTACTGACTCTCACAGCTATCTGGACTATTCCTCTTCTCACCCTGTCTCTTGCAAAAACGCCATCCCCTTCTCACAATTCCTCGGTCTCCGCCGCATCTGCTCTCAGGATGAGGCTTTTCATTCTAGGACGAGGGAGATGTCCTCCTTTTTTAAAGAAAGGGGCTTCCCTTCCTCCACTATCAACCCTGCTCTTAAACGTATCTCCCCCATTTCACATACATCTGCTCTCACTCCATCCTCCCACCACCCCACTAGGAATAGGGTTCCCCTGGTCCTCACCTACCACCCCACCAGCCTCCGGGTCCAACATATTATTCTCCGTAACTTCCGCCACCTCCAACGGGATCCCACCACTAAGCACATCTTTCCCTCCCCCCCGCTCTCTGCATTCCGCAGGGATCGCTCCCTACACAACTCCCTTGTCCATTCGTCCCCCCCATCCCTCCCCACTGATCTCCCTCCTGGCACTTATCCGTGTAAGCGGAACAAGTGCTACACATGCCCTTACACTTCCTCCCTTACCACCATTCAGGGCCCCAAACAGTCCTTCCAGGTGAGGCATCACTTCGCCTGTGAGTCGACTGGGGTGATATACTGCGTCCGGTGCTCCCGATGTGGCCTTTTATATATTGGTGAGACCCGAGGCAGACTGGGAGACCGCTTTGCTGAACATCTATGCTCTGTCCGCCAGAGAAAGCAGGATCTCCCAGTGGCCACACATTTTAATTCCACATCCCATTCCCATTCTGACATGTCTGTCCACGGCCTCCTCTACTGTGGAGATGAGGCCACACTCAGGTTGGAGGAACAACACCTTATATTCCGTCTGGGTAGCCTCCAACCTGATGGCATGAACATCGACTTCTCTAATTTCCGCTAAGGCCCCACCTCCCCCTCGTACCCCATCTGTTACTCATTTTTATGCACACATTCTTTCTCTCACTCTCCTTTTTCTCCCTCTGTCCCTCTGAATATACCTCTTGCCCATCCTCTGGGTCACCCCCCCCCTTGTCTTTCTTCCCGGACCTCCTGTCCCATGATCCTCTCGTATCCCCTTTTGCCTATCACCTGTCCAGCTCTCGGCTCTATCCCTCCCCCTCCTGTCTTCTCCTATCATTTTGGATCTCCCCCTCCCCCTCCAACTTTCAAATCCCTTACTCACTCTTCCTTCAGTTAGTCCTGACGAAGGGTCTCGGCCTGAAATGTCGACTGTACCTCTTCCTAGAGATGCTGCCTGGCCTGCTGCGTTCACCAGCAACTTTGATGTATGTTACCATTCAGATAATAATCTGTTTTCCTGTTCTTGCCACCAAAGTGGATAACCTCACATTTATCCACATTAAATTGCATCTGCCATGAATTTGCCCACTCACCTAACCTATCCAAGTCACCCTGCATCCTCCTCATAGCTAACACTGCCGCCCAGCTTCATGTCATCCGCAAACTTGGAGATGCTGCATTTAATTCCCTCGTCTAAGTCATTAATATATATTGTAAACAACTGGGGTCCCAGCACTGAGCCTTGCGGTACCCCACTAGTCACTGCCTGCCATTCTGAAAAGGTCCCATTTATTCCCACTCTTTGCTTCCTGTCTGCCAACCAATTCTCTATCCACATCAATTGTCCAGGTGGTCTAAGGCCATGTGAACAGCCAAGGAGATTGCATCTGCCGATGACCTATTGTAGTGATAGGAAAATTGCAGAGGGTCCAGGTCCTTGCTGAGGTAGGAGTTCAGTCTCGTCATGACCAACTTCTCAAAGCATTTTATCACTATAGATGTGAGTGCTACCGGGCGATAGACGTTAAGGCAGTTCCCATTATTCTTAGAAACATAGAAACATAGAAAACATACAGCACAATACAGGCCCTTCGGCCCACAAAGCTGTACCGAACGTGTCCCTACCTTAGAACTACCTAGGCTTTACCCATAGCTCTCTGTTTTTCTAAGCTCCATGTAGCCATCCAGGAGTCTTTTGAAAGACCCTATCGTATCTGCCTCCACCACCGTCACCAGCAGCCCATTCCACTCACTCATGACTCTGTGTACAAAAACTTACTCCTGACATCTCCTCTGTACCTACTTCCAAGCATCTTAAAACTATGTCCTCTTGTGCTAGCCAAATCAGCCCAGGGAAAAAGCCTCTGACTATCCACATGGTCAATGCCTCTCATCATCTTATACACCTCTATCAGGTCACCTCTCATCCTCCATCGCTCCAAGGAGAAAAGGCCGAGTTCACTCAAACTATTCCCATAAGGCATGCTCCCCAATCCAGGCAACATCCTTGTAAATCTCCTCTGCATCCTTTCTATGGTTTCCACATCCTTCCTATAGTGAGGTGACCAGAACTGAGCACAGAGCTCCAAGTGGGTCTGACCAGGGTCCTCTATAGCTGTAACATTACCTCTCGGCTCCTAAACGCAATCCCCCATTTGATGAAGGCCAATGTACTGTATGCCTTCTCAACCACACAGTCAACCTGCGTAGCAGCTTTGAGTGTCCAATGGACTTGGACCCCAAGATCCCTCTGATCCTCCATACTGCCAAGAGTCTTATCATTAATACTATATTCTGCCATCATATTTGACCTACCAAAATGAACCACCTCACACTTATCTGGGTTGAACTCCAGCTGCCACTTCTCAGCCCAGTTTTGTATCCTATCAATGTCCCATTGTAACCTTTGACAGCTCTCCACACTATCCACAACACAACCAACCTTTGTGTCATCAGCAAATTCACTAACCCAACCCTCCACTTCCTCATTCAGGTCATTTATAAAATTCACAAAGGGTAAGGGTCCCAGAACAGATCCCTGAGGCACACCACTGGTCACCCACCTCCATGCAGAATATGACCCGTGTACAACCACTCTTTGCCTTCTGTGGGCAAGCCAGTTCTGGATCCACAAAACAATGTCTCCTTGGATCCCATGCCTCCTTACTTTCTCAATAAGCCTTGCATGGGGTACCTTATCAAATGCCGTGCTGAAATCCATATACACTACATCAACTTCTCTACCTTCATCAATGCGTTTAGTCACATCCTCAAAAAAATTCAATCAGGCTCGTAAGGCACGACCTGCCTTTGACAAAGCCATGCTGACTATTTCTAATCATATTATGCCTCTTCAAATGTTCATAAATCCTGCCTCTCAGGATCTTCTCCATCACCTTACCAGCCACTGAAGTAAGACTCACTGCCTATAATTTCCTGGACTATCTCTACTCCCTTTCTTGAGTAAGGGAACAACATCCACAACTCTTCAATCCTCTAGAACCTCTCCCATCCTCATTGATGATGCAAAAATCAATGCCAGAGGCTCAGCAATCTCCTCCCTCGCTTCCCACAGTAGCTTGGGGTACTTCCCATCCTGTCCCGGTGACTTATCCAACTTGATGCTTTCCAAAAGCTCCAGCACATCCTCTTTCTTAATATCTACATTCTCAAGCTTTTCAGTCCACTGTAAGTCATCTGTACTATCGCCAAGATCCTTTTCTGTAGTGAATACTGAAGCAAAGTATTCATTAAGTACCTCCATTATTTTCTCTGGTTCCATACACACTTTTCCATTGTCACACTTGATTGGTTCTATTCTCTCACGTCTTATCCTCTTGCTCTTCACATACTTGTAGAATGCCTTGGGGTTTTCCTTAATCCTGCTCGCCAAGGCCTTCTCATGGCCCCTTCTGGCTCTCCTAATTTAATTCCCAAGCTCCTTCCTGCTAGCCTTATAGTCTTCTAGATTCCTATCATTACCTAGTTTTTTGAACCTTTCATAAGCTCTTCTTTTCTTCTTGACAAGATTTACAACTGCCTTTGTGCACCACAGATCTTGTACCCTACCATCCTTTCCCTGTCTGATTGGAATGTACCTACTCAGAACCCCACACAGATATCCCCTGAACATTTGCCACATTTCTGCTGTACATTTCCCTGAGAACATCTGTTTCCAATTTATGCTTCCAAGTTCCTGCCTGATAGCCTCATAATTCCCCTTACTCCAATTAAACATTTCCCAAACTTGCCTGTTCCTATCCCTCTCCAATGCTATGGTAAAGGAGATAGAATTGTGATCGCTATCTCCGAAATGCTCTCCCACTGAGGCTACGTCCACACTAGACCGGATAATTTTGAAAACGCCGGTTTCATGTGAAAACAATAGGCATCCACACCAAGCGTTTTTGAAAATACCTCCGTCCACATTAAAACGGGTACTTGGGTGAATCTCCTCCTACTGGGCATGGGCAGGACACATCTACAGAAAACAAGCGACATGTTTGGTGTCGAATCTTGCTGTGGAAGTGCACGTTTGTGCAGTTACAGACTAGAAAAACTTAAAAGGAAATTGCCAAACGAGGGACAGCTGTTGGTTCTCGCACAGGAGGACTTAAAATTAAAAACAACAAATATGGAGGCAAACAAACAAACAAGTATGGAGGCAACCGACAGGGAGTTCACAGACAGTATGACCCGGCTGACAACGAACATTGAAAAACTGATTAACTCTGTTGCATTAATAAAGCACCTCGTTAAATGTATAAAACATGTCTGCATCAGTGTTATCTTGTATTTCCATACAATGTTACATTAGGCTGTTACGCATCTATTGTCAGAGAAGTACTTGCATAAATAGGTAAACCACCTTCATACAAGCAAGGACAGAAAACAGGGCAAAGTGAGTATACTTATTTATTCAGTAAGTTATGGGTCAAAGTATTTGGTAAGTACATTTCTAACTCTTTTGGCTTCGGTATAGTTGCCGTCTGTTCTGAAATCGTTAGGTTGTGTGGGGACTTGCGTTTAAGAAAACTATGAAATGCCGCGCTGCCGCCACCATCTGTTCCAGCACGTCATGACAGCATTTTTAGAAATCTCTGGTTACCCCGTCCACACTGCTCTGCACAATCGGCATTTTCAAATTTACACACTCCGGAGGGCGTTTTAGAAAAGCTCCATTTTCAGGGGAGGAAAACGCCATTTCAGTGTGGACAGAGGGTCAAAACGAAGAGAAAAAGCTTCAGTTACAAATTTATCCGGTCTAGTGTGGATGTAGCCTGAGAGACCCGACATTTGACCAGGTTCATTTCCCAATACCAGATCAAGTACAACCTCTCCTCTTGTAGGCTTATCTACATATTGTGTCAAGAGACCTTCCTGAACACACCTAACAAACTGCGCCCCATCTAAACCCCTCACTCTAGGGAGATGCCAATAAATATTTGGGAAATTAAAATCTCCCACCACACCAACCCTGTTATTATTACTACTTTCCAGAATCTGTCTCCCTGTCTGCTCCTCGATGTCCCTGTAACTATTGGGTGGTCTATAAAAAACATCCAGTAGAGTTATTGACCTCTTCCTATTCCTAACTTCCACCCACAGAGGAACTGGTATAATTGATGCCTTGTTGAAGCAAGTGGGAACTTCCGCCCGTAGCAGTGAGAGGTTGAAGATGTCCTTGAATACTCCCGCTAGTTGGTTGGCACAGGTTTTCAGGGCCTTACCAGGTACTCCATCGGGACCTTCCGCCTTACAAGGGTTCACTCTCTTTATTTATTTTTTTTTATTGAATTTCATCATCAAACAAACATTTCCATAAGATGTATTTCAGATACTGTACATATATATCATATAATCATATTTGTCACAAATCTCCACATCTGAGGTATACACTTATAGAAAGGAGAGGAAAGAAAGAACAATGGAAAGAAGAAAACTATGTACAGAGTAGGGAGTGATTTTTTTTTACAACATATTCATTGACTTGTGAGAATAAAATCAGCCCTATGAGGTGTTATGTAGATAAACCATTTTTTTCCAGTATGAATAAAATTGTTCCAACTTATGATTAACAGATGCTGTTATCTTCTCCATTTTGTAAATATCCATTGTAATTTCCATCCATACATTTAAAGTTGGGCTCTCCGGAGATAACCATTTCCTGGTGAGGGTCTTTTTACCAGCCGCCAGCAGTATATTCATTAAATATTTATCTCTTTTCAACCATTCTTGAGATATGTACCCAAAATGTATGGTCTTACTTTCCGAGGGTATTTCACATTTAAAGATGTCTTGTAGGGCATTATGTATCCCACTCCAATAGTCTTTGATAACGGGGCTTTCCCAGAAAATATGATAATGGTTTGCATTTTGATTTCCACAATTTCTTCAGCAAACGGGGGCGGGGCGGGGTTACTATCATAATGGGATTTCTGAGAGGGTGTAATAAAATACCTTATCAAGTTTTTCCACCCAAATTCCCTCCATTTCTGTGAACTGGTACACTTCCATTGATACCTCCATATTATTGTCCATTCTTCCTCAGATATTATTATCCCTCCTTCCTTCTCCCATTTTGTTTTAATGTATGAAGTCAAACGTGTTTTAAGATTTGACAAACCCTTATACAAGCTTGAAATGATTCTACTACCATCGTCTGAATTATATACTTTTCTAAATCACTCTATCAGACATGTATTTGCCTTGGTTACATTTTTTACCGTCCTACTAACATACCAGTAAAAGTTTTGTTTTTCTAATAAGTGTTTCTCTTTGAGCATTTCAAAACTGAACAGTGTTCCTCCTTTCATTATATTGCAAATAGCTGTTATTCCTTTAGCTGTCCAGTCCTTAAATCTAGCATCCAGTTTATTCGGCGTAAAATCTGAGTCATATGCACACCATTTAAGAATTGCGATGTCTCCCTCTAGTTTATATTCTTTAATAATAGTTTCCCATATTTTAAGAGTACATTGCACCCATGGGTTGTCAATATTATTTATGTAACTTTGTACGTTGTTATCAGCCAAAATTGCCTGTATGGGGATGGAAAGTATCCTCTCCTCAATGTTTTTCCATTGAGCGTCATACGATGGGTTGCACCAGCATATCACAGCTCTCAACTGTGCTGCAAAATAGTAATCTCTAAGAGAAGGTAGACCCCATCCCCCTCCCCCTTTTCCTTGGCTAATTGCAAAGTTTTGAGACAAATTCTAGGCCTTTTACCTTGCCATATATATCTTGATAGCATCTTGTTCCATCCATTGAATTGATTTTGGTTAATCTCTATTGGTAGGGTCTGAAAGAGATATAGTAGTCTGGGCAGTATATTTATTTTAATAGATTCAATCTTTGAACTGAGACTAAAAAAAGGAATTAGGCTCCATCTCGTTATATCTTCCTTAATTTTTATATATATAGGCTGATAATTGCATTCTGATAATTTTACCAAATCTTTTGGCATAGTGATGCCCAAATATTTGACGGACTCTGTTTGCCATGCCCAAGGATATCTACTTTCAATTTCTCTTGGTGGGCTATAGTTATATGAAAGTAGTTGGATTTTTATCTATGTTGATCTTGTATCCTGATAATTGGCCATATTGTTCAAAGGATTGCATCAATTTAGATAAACAGTATGTTGATTGCCCTGGATAGATCAAAATGTCATCCACGTAACAGGCCAATTTATGCCCTGTCCCTTTAATAGTAATTCCCCTGATATCTTCATTTTGTTTGATGTATTGAGCGAATGGTTCCAGGTATAATGTGAAGAGTAGCGGTGACCATGCACAACCCTGTCTCGTGCCCCTTTCTAGGGTAAAGCTATTAGATAAATATCCATTGATTTTAATCCTGGCAGTAGGATTGTCGTATAGTGCCTGTATAGTTTTAATAATTGTGTCATGTAGACCAAATCTATGTAAAACTCTGTAAAGAAAATTCCAAATAACTGAATCAAATGCCTTTTCAGCGTCCACGCTTATCACTACTGCTTCAATTTCATTTTTTTTAATATGACCCATAATGTGAAGTGTCCTTCGTATATTGTCTTGTGTTTGGCGTTGTTGTATAAAACCCGTCTGATCATTATGTATCAGTGTGGATAGAAACTCTTCTAATTGTTTGGCCATAATGGAAGTAAATATTCTATAATCCACATTAAGAACAGATATTGGTCGAAATGACCCACATTCCATTTTATCCTTGCCTTCGCCCAGTGTAGCTGAGATTATCGCCTCCTTCCAGCTGGGGGGCATTTGAGCCTTTCTTAGGACCCAGTTCAGTGTGGGGAGTAAAACAGGAATTAACTCACTTCTAAACTCTTCATACCACTCTGCTGTATATCCATCTGATCCTGGTGACTTGCTTAACTTAAGCCCACTAATTGCAGTTTTTAGTTCAGCTTCAGTTATGTCAGCAGTCATCGTTCTATTTTGTTCTTTACTTAGAGTGGGTAACTATAAAGAATTCAGGAAGGTGTCAATTTGGGTTATGCTTCCCCCTGGAACTTTGGAATATAGAGTTTTGTAAAACATTTCAAAAGCTTCTTGAATTTCACTTAGCTTATTTTTTTAATCACTTTTGTTCTTGGATCCCTAATTCTATGAATTGTATTTTCTGCTATCTTTTTTTCAGTTTCCAAGCCAGTATTTTCATAGATTTAGATCCACTTTCATAGTGTCTCTGTTTCAGAAACATTAAATTTTCTGATTTCTTGTGGATCCAAACTATTAATTTAATTCCTAATTTTTAAAATTTCCTCCAGTGTATCCTGTGCCAAACTTAATTTCTGTTTTTTTCTAGTTCCTTCAGCTTATTTTGTAATTCCTCTAATGCTTTATTCCTTATTTTTTTTCTTATATGAAGATATCGCTGTAATTTTCCCTCTTAAGACAGCCTTCAGAGTATCCCATAGAATGGGAGGTGAAACCCTCTCCATTATCATTGAATTCTAAGTAAAGACCAATTTCTTTTTTAATTTGTTCCTTAAAGTAGGGATCATTGAGTAGATATGAATTTAGTTTCCAAATAATATTTTTTAGTTGTAGGTCAAAATCAACAGATAAATATATAGGTGCATGGTCACTTACATCTATTGTCCCAATTCCACAGGTGTTTATTTTGTCTTTGTTTATTCCAACTGTTATGAAATAGTCTATTCTTGTAAATACAGAATGGGGGGCAGAATAATGAGTGTAACCCCTTCTGTCTGGGAAAAGGTCCCTCCATATATCAATTAAACCAACATCCTCAAAAAGTGTATTCTTATGTAAGGATTTTGTTTCATAATTTTTTCTATTGGAAGAGTCTAACTTTGGTTGTAATTGTAAATTTAAGTCTCCCCCACATATCAAGAGACCTTCTGTTTCCATTACCACAATATTAGAAGTTTTCTGAAAGAAATCAATATCATTTCCTGGGGGTGCGTATATATTCAATAGAGTAACTGAATTTCCATCCATATTCCCCCTTACCAAAATATATCTGCCCTCCTTATCTTCCATTTCGCATACTTTTTCACAATTTAGCTGGCTTGAGATGAGAATAGCAACTCCTCTTCTATGTCCTGATTTATATGAGGAGAAAAACAAATTAGTGAAGCCCATTCTCTTTAATTTTCCATGCTCATTGTCACTTAAGTGAGTTTCCTGTAAATATACTACATGGGTTTATTCTTTTCTCATTTTTGATAGAATTTTACTGCATTTGACTGGATTCAACAGCCCATTGACATTAAAAGAAATTAATTTTATTTTGTCCTTAGCCATGTGTATTTATCTGTTAGTATATCATTGAAATTTGCCGAATATAACTTAATCAATCTACTCCCTGAACAAATAAGAACCAAGAAAAGCGAATAATAAAAAAAAGGTAACGAAGGTGTGATTCCAAGGCTGGGATCTCTGAGTTGGGCTAGAAGAAACGTCTAGCCGTGGGGGATAGCCCCTCCTACCGTCTTACTTAGTATCTGTTCCACGTTTTGCACGCGATCTTCCACCTTCTCAATTCGAGTCTCTGCCACCACTATTTTCTGATTGACATTGGCGAGCTCTGACTTGATATCATTTAGTTGCTGTTTTATATCTTTTTGGACTTCCCTTATCTCTTCCAGAATCTTTATCATATTTACCACTTTGCCCGAACGAGGCCCCATGTCAGCCTCGCCGCCACACGCACGAGGAGAGCTGTGTGTTGCACCTCTCCCTTCCATAGGCTCCACAGTGATGTTTTTTTAATCTCCATTCTTTTCCCCCATTCTTGCCCCCCTTATCAATTCAGATATTTCCGAAAGATCTTATATTTATAATTGGCTGCAGGAGGGAGGAGAAGATGGCAGCGTGACGCAGTGCGCGCGGTCGTTCCGAATGATATCGTATCTGTGAAGTAGGACGCCGTGCACAATCCTGATTTGATGGAGACAGATGTGAAGGAGCATGGAGGAACATCTGGAGAAACTTCTGAAATGCCTGCTTCGCTGCGGCTGCTACTGTGCGATCCAGAATCTCCGGAGACAAAGGCCCCAAATCCTCGGCTTTGCGTATCGCCTGTTGCCGGGGCCGGGGTCAAAGCGCTCGGCAGAGATGGTGCTCGATGCTCGGTGTCGAATAGGTGGTTGGAGGCTCAGAGTTTTCGGATGGAGTCGGAGTCGGTCTGTGGTCGGATGCTTCCGGGATGCTGCATTGGCAAGTTTGCAGCGCTGGAGGTTTACCGTCTGTGTGAGATGATGGGACTTTCGAGAAACTTTGAGACTTTTACTGTGCCATGGTCTGTTCTTATCAAATTACGGTATTGCTTTGCACTGTTGTAACTATATGTTATAATTATGTGGTTTTTGTCACTTTTTCAGTCGGTTTGTCATGTGTTTCTGTGATATCATTCTGGAAAAACATTGTATCATTTCTTTATGCATGCATTACTAAATGACAATAAAAGGGGACTACATGTCTTCATAATCTAATCTAATCTAATCTATTTAATGGATTAATGTGGCAAAATTATGCATTTTTCCAGAGGAGCTATTGATTTAAGCTGCCATTCTGGACGATGACATCACTGGAACCTGGGTTCACTCTTTAAAGACAGTCTAACATCGGCCTCTGAGACAGAGATCACGGGGTCATCAGGTGCAGCAGGGATCTTCACAGCTGTAGTTGTGTTCTCCTTTTCAAAGCGGGCATAGAAGGCAAAGAGGTCATCAGGTAGTGAAGCATTCATGTTATTGGGCTTCACTTTGTTGGAAATAATGTCTTGCAAACCCTGCCAGAGTTGTCATACATCCGATGTCACCTCCAACCTCATTCAAAATTGTCTCTTTGCCCTTGAGATAGCCCTCCGCAAATCATACCTGGTTTTCTGGTACAGGCCTGCGTCGCCAGACTTGAATGCCACAGATCTAGCCTTCAGGAGTCGACATACCTCCTGGTTCATCCATGGCTTTTGGTTTGGGAATGTACAGTAAGTCTTTGTAGGCACACACTCATTCACACAGGTTTTAATGAAGTCGGTAACATCTGCAGCATACTCATCCAGATTCGAAGATGAATCCCTGAATACAGTCCAGTCCACCAATTCAAAGCAGTCCTGTAGGTGCTCCTGTGCTTCCCTTGTCCATACCTTCTTGGTCCTCACTACTGGTGCTGCAGTCTTCAGTCTCTGTCTGTACTCAGTAGAATTACAGCCAGGTGATCGGACTTCCCGAAGTGAGGGTGTGGAATAGCACGGTAGGCATTTTTGATGGTGGTGTAGCAATGGTCCAGTGTGTTGCTTCCTCTGGTATTGCAAGTGATCTGTTGATGGTAGTTGCTTAGTAATTTTTTCAGACTGAACTGGTTAAAATCTCCCAAAACTAGTGAAGGTGTTAGGGTGCGCTGTTTTGTGCATGTTGATCCCATTGCTCAGATCATCTAAAGTCTGGTTGATATTGATCCTGAGGTGGAATGTATACTGCTACCAAAATGACCTTGCAGAACTCCCACAGTAGGTAAAAAGGACGGCACTTTACTGCTAGATATTCTAGGTCTGGTGAACAGAACTGGGACAGCACTGATATATTTCTGCACCAAGAAGAGTTGATCATGAGGCATACTCCTCCACCTCTGCTTTTGAGAGACTCTGTAGATCTATCCTGATGGTGTATAGTAAACCTGTCGATCTGAATTGCTGCATCCAGTATGGAAGAGGTTAACCAGGATTCCGTCAAACAAAGGACACACGTGGTCCTAATGTCCCTCTGATTCAGCACCCTGGCTCTGAGATCATCGATTTTATTCACCAGAGACTGCCGTTTGCCAGCAAGATGGTTGGTATTGGGAGTTTAAAACCCTGTTTCCTTAATCGCACTTGTATCCCTGACCTGCAGCCACGTTTCATTTTCATTTTAAAAATCTTTTTATTGATACATAATCTTCTACAGCTATAAAATGATACAAGACTTCAACAAGTTGATATATATACAGTGAATAAAGCTGAAAAAAAACTTAACAAAAAAGAATAATATATGATAATTTAAAAATTATTTTTTATAAAGAAAAGAAGGAAAAAAGAGAACCCCAACTAACTAAAAGAAAAAAACCCCACTAACTACAAGAGAAAGAAAAAGAAAAAAAAAAGAGGAAAAAACCCATTAGGAACCAACTCCCAGAGCACTACGTTTTACAATCATCTATATATATATAGGGACAGAGGTATCTTTCCATTTCAATAAAATAGCCCTTCTTGCCAACAGTGTAACAAATGCAATTACATGTTGGTCTGAGGATGAAATACCCTGAATATGATGTGGAACTATTCCAATAGAACAGTCAATGTATAAGGTTGTAAATTAATTTTTGGAGCTTTAGAAATTGTAGAAAATAAAGATTTAGATTTAGATTATGGAGACATGTAGTCCTCTTTTATTGTCATTTAGTAATGCATGCATTAAGAAATGATACAATATTTCCTCCGGTGTGATATCACAAAACACAGGACAAACCAGGACTGAAAAAACTGACAAAACCACATAATTATAACATATGGTTACAACAGTGCAACGATACCATAACTTGATGAAGAAGTCCATGAGCACAGTAAAGTTCAAAGTCTCTCAAATGTCCCACATCTCACGCAGACGGGAGAAGGAAGGAAAACCCTCCCTGCCATGCCGACCACAATCTGACTCTGAGTCATCCGAAAACTTCGAGTTTTGATCAGCTCTCCGACACCGAGTACTGAGCGCCATCTCTATCCGAACAGTTCGACCTCCTCCTTGGTCACCAACAGCAGGCAAAACCGGGGATTTTGAGGCCTTCCCTCCAAAAGATTCCCGACCACACAGTAACAACAGCAGCGAACAAGTGTTTCAGAAATTTCTCCAGATGTTCCTCTGTGCTTTCACGTCCATTCTCCATCAAATCAGAATTGTCCACAGCCCCTATTTAACAGATACGATATCATTTTTCACTGGAGGGCTGCGCACACGCGGTGCGCTGCTTTCTCTCCTCCCGCCAGAAAGATTTTAATGAAGAACTTGACCAGAACATATGTGACAACATGGCTACTTCAGTTCTACACCTATCACAATAATTGTGTATGTTAGGAAATAGTTTGGATAGTCTCTCCTTTGTTAAATAATAACGGTGAACAATTTTAAATTGAATTAAACAGTGATTGGCACATATCGAAGAAGAATTGACCATCTTCAGAATTCGCAACCAATCTTTTATTAACAAAGGTTCTCTCTCCCAATCTTGTTTAATCTTTAGTGAGAGGTTATCTTTTTGTAGTAAAAATAAATTATAAATTCTACCAATGGAACCTCTCACTGAAAGGATTCATATTCAAAATAGTATCCAACCAATCAGATTCTTGCATATATGGAAACTTAAATAAGTAGCTTCGGAAAAAATGTCTAACCTGAAGATACTGCAGGAAGTGTGTATGAGAGAGAGAATATTTGCTGATTAACTCTTCAAAAGTCATCAATTGACCATCACAAAATAAATCTGCAAAAAAAACAAATCCCCTTATTTCTCCACAAGAGAAAAATGGGATCAGTCATTGAAGGTTTAAATAGAAAATTTCGATATAAAGAGCTAGACAATTTAAATTGTTTAAAATTAAAAGAGTTGCGAAACTGAAACCAAATCTGTAAGGACTGTTTAATAACAGGGTAGAGATTTAAATTTGGAATTTTAGTAAGTTGTAAAGGTAATGGAGCTCCTAATAATGAAGTTAAATGAAATTGTTTGATAGCTTTTAATTCCAAATCAGTCCAAGCTGGTTTATGGCCCTTATCAAGCCAATATAGCCAAAAATTTAATTGTCGAATATTAACAGCCCAATAATACAATCTTAATGCAAGTGCAAGTCCACCATCTTTTTTAGATTTTTGTAAATGATACTTAATAATTCTTGTTTTTTATTATTCCAAATAAAGGATGAAATAATATAATCAATTTGATCAAAAATTTTTTAGTTAAAAAGATAGGTATATTTTGAAAAAATATATAAAAATCTAGGTAAAATCATCATTTTCATGGCATGAATACAACCTATTAAAGAAAGTGTAAGTGGGTTCCATCTAGAAAATAACTGTTTCATAGAGTCCATTAAAGGAACTACATTAGCTTTATAAAGATCTTTATATTTTTTAGTAATGAAAATACCTAAATATTTAAAAGAATTCACGATTCTAAATGGAATATCGTTATATATAAAAACAGGAGCATTTAATGGGAGCAATTCACTTTTATTTAAGTGAAGTTTATAGAACATAGGACATAGAATAGTACAGCACAGTACAGGCCCTTCGGCCCACAATGTTGTGCCGACCCTCAAACCCTGCCTTCCATATAAGCCCTCACCTTAAATTCCTCCATGTACCTGTCTAGTAGTCTCTTAAACTTCACTAGTGTATCTGCCTCCACCACTGACTCAGGCAGAGCATTCCTGAAAATTTTCCAAAATCATTTAATATTTCCAAAAGATTAGGAATAGATTCTTCAGGGTTCAAAATGTAAACCAAAAGATCATTTGCGTAAAGAGAAATCTTATGTATAGTCCCATTTGTAGAGATACCGTGAATATTTTTAGCTTCACGGAATATTATAGCCAAAGGCTCCAGTGTGAGATTAAATAGTAAAGGACTTAATGGACATCCCTGTCTAGTACCTCGTGAAAGTGAAAAAAAGGGGACCTGAGAATATTAGTAGTAACAGTAGCAATAGGATTCTTTGAGATCATTTGAATCCACTTATTAAAATTATTACCAAAGCCAAATTTTTTTAATACATTAAACACATATGTCCGGTCAACTCTATCAAATGCCTTTTCTGCGACAAGAGAAATAACACATTGGGGTATCTTGGATAATGATGAGTATATAATGTTCGTCAATCTCCGAACATTGGAGAAAGAGTAACGGCCTTTAATAAAGCCTGTTTGATCCGTAGATATGATTTTAGTTAAAATATTTTCCAAACGGTTAGCCATTATCTTAGGAAGAATTTTTGCATCCACATTTAATAGCGAAATAGGTCTATATGATGAACATTCAGTAGGATCTTTATCTTTCTTAAGGATTAAGTAAACAGAAGCTTCATAAAAAGGAGGTAAATTACCCTTCTCAAAGGATTCATGAAATATTTCCAAAAGATATGGAGAAAGTAATTTTTCAAATTTTTTGTAAAATCCTACCAAATAACCATCGAGTCCAGGAGCTTTACCTGACTGCATTGACCATATAGCTTTCTGAATTTCATGCTCAACAATTGGAGCATCAAGGCTCTGATGATCTTCAACAGTAATTTGAGGAAATTTAATCTTATGTAAAAAAGCTTTCATTTTGGAGGAATCCGCAGGAAATTGGAATTTATAAAGATCAGAATAAAAATTCTGAAAAATATTATTAATTTCTTCATGATTACTTACTATATCTCCATTATCTTTATGAATCATTAAAAATTTTTCTTTTAGCTCAAGCTGCCCTTAATTGGGAAGCTAAGAGCCTATTATTTTTATCCCCAAAAATATAAAACTGACTTTTCAATTTAAACAAATATCCTTCAATAGGATAAGTTAATAATAAATTATATTGTGATTGTAATTCCACTCTTTTAAACAAATCAACATTTGGAGAGGTTGCATTGATGTTATCTAAATCTTTAATTTGTTTAGAAATGTTATTTAATTCCATTCTTGTCTGTTTCTTCAGCTTAGCTAAATACAAAATAATCTGACCATATAAATAAGCTTTTAATGTATCCCAAATTACTAACTTTGAGACGTTTCCTGTATTATTAAAGAGAAAAAACTCTTTTATCTGAGTTTCAATAAACTCAACAAATTCTGAGCTTTGTAACAAATGTTCTGGAAAATGCCAAGGTGGTCTTGTAGAAGCAACATCTTTCAAATCAAATATTAGGTTTAAGGGAGCATAATCAGAAATAACAATTGCATCATATTCACATTTCTGAACATTAGATAGGAGTCGAGGGTCGACTATAAAATAGTCGATTCTCGAAAATTTATTATGAACATGTGAGAAAAATAATTATTCTCTATCACTAGGGTGCATATGTCTGCAAACTTCAATTAAGCCATAATCAATTAAAAAGGAATAAGTGATGCAGAGTGATTAGGGAGTTGATTGTTGGATAATGACTTATTAAAGGATTTAAACAAGTACTAAAATCACCACCCATTAATAACATATATTCATTTAGATCAGGTAGTAGAGCAAAAACATCTTTAAAGAATGAGGGATCATCAGCATTTGGTCCATATATATCAACCAAAACCATTTTCCTGTTGTAAATTGCTCCTTAACAATCAAAAATCTACCACTGCTATCAAATATAATATCCTCCTGGTTAAAAGGAATATTGGAATCAATAAAAATGGAAACACCTCTAATTTTACTTTGAGAATTTGCATGAAACTGAGGATCCTTCCAAAATTTAAAAAAAATCGATTTTTATCACGTAACCTGATATGCGTCTCTTATGCAAAAATTATATCAGGTTGGAATTGGTTAATAGTTTTAAATGTTTTCTTATGTTTAATAGGATAATTCCAACCACGAACATTCCAACTTAAAACATTTAACTGTTTAAATATCATCATGAGACTTCATATCTGAAGAAAGTAGTTAGACGCATGTCAGGATAAGGTCGTCAAGAATGGCAGAGATAAACAACAATAATAATGATTTGCGTACGCTCCGGAATTCCATAATGGGGATAAAAAAAAAAGAGAAGAAAAAAGGAAAAAACCCACCCAACCTACAAAGCCCGGAAATAAGTCGATATCAATCGACGCAAGCCCCAAAGAATGCATATGAAGCAATTATAAACTCCACCTGCCTGAATAAAAGGTAAAAATGCAAAGCGTAATCTCTGTCTCCCTCTTCTGGATATAGAACTCATTACAGTCGACATACAACTCATTACAATTGAGTTGAAAAACAGTTATTAGAAACGACCTTCAGTTTTGAAAGTAACCTTCATAATATTAGATAAGAGGAAAAAAAACAACACGTCCAAAAAAAATTCTTGAAATACTTGCTTAGGAGAAAAACAATTGCCAACTTTAAATTATTAAATCTATCTTTAAAATGTAAAGAAACCCAAATAATTACTTAAAAGTTCTTAGCAAAAGCATGCAAAGCAAAAAAGCAATTAGTTCATTTAAATGCTGGAAACAGAAAAATTCTAGATGGTTCAAAGTTATCTACAGTCTTTCGACAGTTCCCTCATTATGTCTTCTGAAGTTAAAACCATCCAAACCAATCTATTTCAGAGATAAAAGTACATTTTAAGGCAAAGACTTTCTATACCCATCAAATCTTCCGACCTCATCACTCCTTGCATCGTCAGACAATCAAATAATTGTAAATCATTTAATCTTCAGACTCTTCAGGGGGAGAATTAATAAAACGCAATGCTTCAGCTGCGTCCTCAAATATACGGACCCCAGAATTTTTGACGAAAAGCCTGGGTGTTGAAGAGATGGATGCAACTGTCTTTGATAACCCGTACGCATTACGGCAACGAATCCAGAGCATTTCTCAACAATTTCACATGGAAAATCTTTGAAGAAATGAATCTCAGAGCTTTGAAATTTGAACAACCTTTGTTTTCTTGTAAGCTTAATGATACGGTCTTTGTCTCTAAAACGAAGAAAACGCACAACAACATGCCTGTTTTTACTTTGATCCGAGGATTTTAAAGCACCAACCCTATGAGCTATTTCAATCCCCGGCGGTTGCACGCAAGCCTCCAGAAATAAATATTGAAACACCTTAGCAAAATAGTCCAGTGTGTCGGCGCATTCCGATTCTCTTTTAATCCAACAATTCGAATATTGTTCTGACGAGAGCGAGCCTCCAAATCCACCCGTTGTTGAGCCTTTTCCAGACGAGAAGAAGTATCGACTTTAAGATCAAGGCTCAAAGAGTCAATTTTTTCCTCCAAAGGGAGAAATCTTTCTTTGAGTTGAGTTCATCCAGTAACGATATAGCTGATTTGAGACTCTAATCTATTTACCCAGGGTGCTCCTATGAAGTCTGGACAGCTCTTTTTTGCTTACCGTTGCCTGCTTCAGGATTTCTTTTGGTGTTTCTTGTGTTAGACATAATTATAACTGTCGCTCTACAGGAACCAACTGAATAAAGTTAAAATTTCAAAGTTTGAGTCAGGAAAGGGAGAAATTAAAGGCAAACAGAAAGACACTATGTCTTACATGTCCACAGGCAGACCTGCAGCCATGTTTCCTGCGTGGAATCGAAGGAGTCCATCCACAGTCGGAATGGTTTTCATCAGGTTTAAGCAGCACTAGTTTGTTTAATCGCATCAAGGAATTCTTGTTAACTGTACTGACCTTGGAGCAGTTGTACTTTTTAGCTGTGTCAGGCTGAAATGGGAATATTTAATGGTATCGATTGAGAGTTCTGCTGCCACATGAGTCACCTCGAGGCGCCCCGATTGAAAGTTCATCATGGCTGATCCATTTTCCCTCTCAGCCCCAATCTCCTGCCTTTCCCACCTCCCCCCCAGCCGTATCTTGTCAAGCCCTGACCAATCAAGAATCTAATTTATTAACCACTATCCACTCTCCACTCTATCCAGGCCTTTCACCGTTCGATAGGTTTCATGAGTCACCCCTCATTCTTCTGAATTCTGGTGAATACAGGCCCAGAGCCATCAGACGCTCTTCATGTGACAAGCCACTCAATCCTGGAATCATTTTCACAAACCTCCTTTGAACCCTCTCTAGTTTCAGCACATCCTTTCTAAGATAACAGACTCAAACCTGCTCAAAATACTCCAAGTGAGGGCTCACAGTGCTTTATAAAGTCTAAACATTACGTCCTTGCTTTTATATTCTGGCCCTCTTGAAATGAATGCTAACATTGCATTTGCCTTCCTCACCACAGACTCAACCTACAAATTAACCTTAAGAGGCAGGGTTTCAAAATTCTGGATTGTGGGATTCTCTTCTGGGAACATTTTCAGTGGTGTCAAAAACAACCTCTCCCTCAATGTCACAAAAACAGAGGAGCTGGTTGTGGATTACAGGAGGAATGGAGACGGGCTAACCCCTATTGACATCAATGGGTCTGGGGTTGAGAGGGTGAACAGCTTTAAGTTCCTCAGCACAAACATCATCGAGGATCTCACGTGGTCTGTACATACCGGCTGTGTGGTGAAAAAGACACAACAGAGCCTCTTTCACCTCAGATGGTTGAAGAAGTTTGGCATGAGTCCCCAAATTCCAAGAACTTTCTACAGGAACACAATTGACAGCATCCTGACTGGTTGCATCACTGCCTGGTATGGGAACTGTACCTCCCTCAATCGCAGGACTCTGCAGAGAGTGGTGCGGAAACCCAGTGCATCTGTAGATGTGAACTTCCCACTATTCATGACGTTTACAGATACAGGTGTGTAAAAAGGGCCCGAGGATCTTTGGGGACCAGAGTCACCCCAACCATGATCTGTTCCCTCTGATACCATCCCAGAAATGGTCCCACAGCACTGAAGCCAGGACCAACAGGCTCCGGGACAGCTTCTTCCACCAGGCCATCAGACTGATCAATTCATGCTGATACAATTATATTTCTATGTCATATTGATTGCCCTATGTGCATACTATTTATTACAAATTACTATAAATTGCACATCGCACATTTAGATAGAGACGTAATGTAAAGTTTTTTACCCCTCGTGTGTGAAGGATGTAAGAAATAAAGTCAATTCAATTTAAACCTGTGCCAAACAGATGGGTTACACCTGAACCCAAGGGGACCAAGATCAAGATCCTTACGTGCAGGTTTGCTTGAGCTCTTTGGAAGGGTTTAAATTAATCTGGCAATTTGAAACCCTGCTCTTTGCACCAGTTCCTCAGCCACACATTCATCTGCTAAATCATCCTGTCCTTACCCTCCTGGTGTGTGGCACAGGCAGCAATTCAGAGATTACTACTCTTGAGGTCCTACTGTGCTGCTCTCTGCAAAACTCCCTATATTCTCCCTTCAGGACCTCCTCCCTTTTCCTACCTGTTGCCAACATGTACCACAACTTCTGACTGTTCACTCTCCTCCCCCAGCCTTAGGAATGGTGTGGACCCAATCCATGACATCCCTAGCCTTGGCACCTGGGAGGTAATATACTGTCCGGATATCCATTTCACGTCTGCAGAATCTGCTTTCTGCTCGTCTGATTATGGAATCCCTTGTCACTGCTCCTCTTCCCCACCACCTTCCCTTCTGAGCCACAAAGCTCGACAACGTGCCAGAGATCTGATCACTGTGGCTTACATATGGACTTTATTGATCCCGGGGGAAATTGGTTTCATTACTTCCGAAAGGCTGCACCCCCAACGGTATCTCAAGTGGTATATTTCTTATTGAAGGGAGCAGCCACAGGAGTATCTGACACTGGCTGCCCATTCCCTTTCCCTCTCCTGTCAGGCACTTGGGTACCTGGCTCCTGCAGCTTGGGGGTGACTACCTCCCTGTAGCCATTATCTATCAGCTCCTCATTTTCCCTTATCAGCTGAAGGTCAGCTCCAATTCCTTAACACGGTCTCGAAGGGACTGGAGCTCGATGTAGTTGTCCAGGAGGCTGGAAGTTTCCACATCTCACACAGGGAACATACCACCACCCGTTCTCCATGCACTAGCTACGTACGAACAGAGAAAAAATGTACTAGAAACCGACGTAGACACTCCGCCTGTTCACAGCCAAGCCTGCTGAACCAAAGCCAGACCACTCTAACACTGGCCCAGTCCCGTAAATGGCCGCTCTGCTTCCACCTGCTTTCTATTTTCATTGGCCCCACACCGTTGAAAAAGTTCATTTTGAACCCGGTGCTGTGTCGGCTCTGAGCGACCACTCAATCTGATTGCAGCCCACCGTAAACTCGACCTGTGTGTCTCCGAATCAGCTGTACTATCACTGACATATGTAGCTCAAGGAATTTGTTGCATTGCAGTAGCAATAAGTGTAAGACATAACGTACAAAAATATATAAATGTTTAAAAGGCGAGTCATGAGGTGGCGTTCATCGGTCCACCTTCCATTCAGTAGGCACCAGAATCTTTCCGTGTGTGTTCTCAGGATCCCGTACCGCCTCCCATATGGTAGTAATAAGAAAGGGCATGTCCTGGATGTTGAGGGTCTTTAATATGGATGCTGCCTTCTTGAGATATCACCTCTTGAAGATGTCCTCGATGGTGCAGAGGGTTGAGCCTGGAAAGGAGCTGGCTGAAGCTACAACCCTTCACCATTGGAAACATCCTCTCCACATCCACTATCCACTCTATCAAGGCCTTTCACCATTCAATACGTTTCAATGAGGTCACCCCTCGTTTCTCTGAATTCTAGTGAATACAGGCCCCTCTCGTAATCCTGTGCATCAGAGGCTTTATACCAGGAGATGATGCACTTTTATATCAGTAGAAAGTTGAAATTTCCCCTTTCATCTTTCTATCAGCCTCCACCTCTCCAGAGAAGGCAACCTGAGTTTGTCACAAACCCTCAGCACTTCCAAACTGTTGAGGGTCCTGCCGATGTTCCCTTGCATTTGATCTCCCAAAGAGCAGCACAAGATTAAACTCCACTTGCCATTTCTCTGCACCTATCTATTACTGATCTATAATCCCACTCTGTAGTAGCCATTATGGATCCCTGCGGAACACCACCAGTCATGGACCTCCAGTTCATAAGATACAGGAGCAGAATTAGGCCATTTGGCTCATCAAGTCTGCTCCACTATTTAATCATGGCTGATCCAATTTTCCTCTCATCCCCAATCTCCTGCGTACTCCCCCAAATCCCTTCATGCCCTGACCAATCAAGAATCTATCAACTTCTTCTTTAAGACTTGGCCTCTACAGCTGCCTGTGGCAATGAATTCCACAGATTCACCACTCTCTGGCTGAAGAAATTTCTCATCTCCATTCTAAAAGAATGCCCCTCTATTCTGAGGCTGTGTCTCTGGTCTTAGACTCTCCCACCATGGGAAACATCCTCTCCACATCCACTCTATCAAGGCCTTTCACCATTCGATAGGTTTCAATGAGGTCACCCCTCATTCTTCTGAATTCTAGTGAATAGTCATAGTCATACTTTATTGATCCCGGGGGAAATTGGTTTTCGTTACAGTTGCACCATAAATAATAAATAGTAATAAAACCATAAATAGTTAAATAGTAATATGTAAATTATGCCAGGAAATAAGTCCAGGACCAGCCTATTGGCTCAGGGTGTCTGACCCTCCAAGGGAGGAGTTGTAAAGTTTGATGGCCACAGGCAGGAATGACTTCCTATGACGCTCTGTGTTGCATCTCAGTGGAATGAGATACTGGCCCAGAGCCATCGGACGTACTTCATATGACAAGCCATTCAATCCTGGAATTATTTTCGTGACCCTCTTTTGAACCCTCTCCAGTTTCAGCACATCCTTTCTAAGATAAGAGACTGAAACCTGCTCACGATACCCCAACTGAGGCCTCACCTGTGCTTTATAAAGTCTCAACATTACATCCTTGCTTTTATATTCTAATCCTCTTGAAATGAATGCTAACCACAGACTCAACCTGCAAATTAACCTTTAGGGAATCCTACACAAGGACTCTCAAATCCCTTTACATTTCAGTTTTTTGTATTTTCTCTCCATTTAGAAAATAGTCAGCTCTCTCATTTCTTCAACCAAAGTGCATAACCATAGGCTTCCCAGCACTATATTCAATTTGCCTTTTCTTTGCCCATTCTCCTAATCTGTCTAAGTCCTTCTGCAGCCTCTCTACTTCTTCAAAACCACCTGCCCCTCCACAATCTTCATATTGTCTCCACACTTTGCAACAAAGCCATCAATTTCATCTGCGAAATCATTGACATATAACATAAAAAGAAGCGGTCCCAACACAGACCCTTGTGGAACACCACTAGTCACCGACAGCCAACCAGAAAAGACCCCCTTTATTTCCATTATTTGCCTCCTGCCAATCAGGCATTGCATTATCCATGCTAGAATCTTTCCTGTAATACCATGGGCTCATAGCTTGTTAAGCAGCCTCATGTGCGGCACTTCGTCAAAGACCTTCTGAAAATCCAAGTACACAACATCAACCAATTCTCCTTTGTCTATCCTTTTTTCTTTCTTCTTCAAAGAATTCCAAGAGATTTGTCAGGCAAGATTTTCCCTTGAGGAAACCATGCTGACTACGGCCTATTTTCTCATGTGTCTCCAAGTACCCTGAGACCTCATCCTTAATGATCGACTCCAACATCTTCCCAAACACTGAGGTCAGGCTAACTGGTCTATAGTTTTGTTTCTTCTGCCTTCCACTTTTCTTGAAGAGTGGAGTGAAATTTGCAATTTTCCAGTGTTCCGGAAACATTCCAGAATCTAGCGACTCTTGAGTTATCATTACTAATGCCTCCCCAGTATCTTCAGCCACCTCTTTCAGAACCCTGGGCTGGACACCAGCTGGTCCAGGTGACATATCTACCTTCAAATCGTTCAGTTTCCCAAGAACCTTCTCTCTACTTATGGTAACTTCACACGTCATTGCCCCCTGACATGTTGTCCTTCCACCAGACTGCTCATGTCTTGCACAGTGAAGACAGATGCAAACTACTTATTTTGATCACCCTCTATTTCCTTGTCCCCCATTACTACCTCTCCAGCATCGTTTTCCAGCGATCCAATATCCACTCTCGCTTCTCTTTTACACTCTATGTATCTAAAGAAACTTTTGGGATCCTCTTGAATATTGTTGGCCAGCTTAATTCTGAATTCCGACCTTACCTGGTTAATGACATTTTTAGTTGTCTTCTGTCGGTTAGAACATAGAACATAGAAATCTACAGCACATTACAGGCCCTTTGGCCCACAATGTTGTGCCGACCATGTAACCTACTCTGGAAACTGCCTAGAATTTCCCTAGTGCATAGCCATCTAATTTTCTAAGCTCCATGTACCTAACTAAGAGATTCTTAAAGCACCCAATTGTATCTGCCTCCACCACTGTCACCGGCAGTGCATTCCACACACCCACTACTCTCTGTGTGAAATACTTACATCTGACATCTCCTCTGTACCTACTTCCAAGCAGCTTAAAACTGTGCTCTCTCGTGTTAGCCATTTCAGCCCTGGGGAAAAGCCTCTGACTATCCACATGATCAATGCCTCTCATCATCTTATACACCTCTATCAGGTCACCTCTCATCCTCTGTCACTCCAAGGAAAAAAGGCCGAGTTCACTCAGCCTGCTTTCATAAGGCATGCTCCCCAATCCAGGCAACATCCTTGTAAATCTCCTCTGCACCCTTTCTATGGTTTCCACATCCTTCCTGTAGTGAGGTGACCAGAACTGAGCACAGTACTCCAAGTGGGGTCTGACCAGGGTCCGATATAGCTGCAACATTACCTCATGGCTCTTGAACTCAATCCCATAGTTGACAGATGCTGACACACCGTATGCCTTCTTAACAACACCGTCAACCTGCTCAGCAGCTTTGAGTGTCCGATTGACACGGACCCCAAGATCTCTCAGATCCTCCACACTGCCAAGAGTTTTACCATTAATATTATATTCTGTCTTCATATTTTACCTACTGAAATGAGTCACTTCACACTTATCTGGGTTGAACTCCATCTGCCACTTCTCAGCCCAGTTTTGCATCCTGTCAATGTCCCGCTGTGACCTCTGACAGCCCTCCACACAATCCACAACACCCCCAACCTTTGCGTCATCAGCAAATTTACTAACCCATCCCTCCACTTCCTCATCCAGGTCATTTATAAAAATCACGAAGAGGAGGGGTCCCAGAACAGATCCCTGTGGAACACCACTGGTCAATTTGAGAAAACATTTAACTGAAGTGTGGGGAAATATGATGCTATTGGGCAGGAACTCAGGAACATAAATTGGGAGCAGATGTTCTCAGGGAAATGCACGTTAGAAGTGTGGCAAATGTTCAGGGCACATTTGCATGGAGTTCTGCATAGGTATGTTCAAATTGGGGCAGAGGAGGGATGGTAAGGTAAATGAACCATGGTGTACAAAGAATGTAGAAAATCTAGTTAAGAAGAAAAGCTTATGAAAGGTTCAAAAAACCAGGTACTGTTAGAGTTTTAGAAAATCACAAGGTTGCCAGGAAGGTTCTTAAGAATGGAATTAGGAGAGCCAAGAGGGGCCATGAGAAGGCCTTGGTGAGCAGGATTAAGGAAAACCCCAAGGCATTCTACAAGTATGTGAAGAGCAAGAGGATGAGCTGTGTGAGAATAGGACCAATCAGGTGTGATAGCGGAAACGTGCATGGAGCTGGAGGAGATAGTGGAGGTACTTAATGAATATTTTGCTCCAGTATTCATCAGTGAAAAGGACTTTGACAATTGTGGGGACGACTTACAGTGGACTGAAACGCTTGAGTGTACAGACATTAAGAAAAAGGATGTGCTGGAGCATTTTGAAGGTATTAAGTTAGATAAGTCTCTGAGACCAGATGAGATATACCCCAGGCTGCTGTGGGAAGTGAGGGAGGAGATTGTTGAGCCCTTAGTGATGATCTTTGCATCATCAACAGGGACGGGAGATGTACCGAATGATGGAAGGGTTTCAAATGTTGTTCCCTTTTTCAAGAAAGGGAGTAGAGATAGCCCAGGAAATTATAGACCATTGAGTCTTACTTCAGTGGTGGGCAAGTTGTTGAAGATCCTGAGAGGCAGGATTTAAGGGCATTTGGAGAAACGTAATCTGATTAGGGATAGTCAACATGGTATGGGAAGGATGTGGATACTATAGAGAGGGTGCAGAAGAGATTTACAAGGATTGGAGAGTATGCCACATGAGAATGGGTTGAGTGATCTTAGCTTTTTATCCTTGGAGTGACAGAGGATGAGAGGTGACCTGATAGAGGTGTATAAGATGATGAGAGGCATTGCTCATGTGCATAGCCAGAGGCTTTTTCCCGGGGCTGAAATGGCGAATATGAGAGGGCACAGTTTTAAGGTTCTTGGAAGTGGGTTCAAGAGGGATGTCAGAGGTAAGTTTTTCATGCAGAGTGGTGGGTGTGTGGAATGGGCTGCCACCGACGGTGGTGGAGGCAGATACAATACGGTGTCTTAAGAGACTGAGATAGGTACATGGAGCTTAGAAAAATAGAGGGCTGTGCAGTAGGGCAATTCTAGAGTAGGTTACATGCTTGGCAGAACATTGTGGGCCGAAGGGCCTGTAACATGCTGTAGATTTCTATGATTCGATGAATTCACCATAACTCCCATGCATGTTAATCTGGATGAGCCTCCCAAGAGGGAACGTCAAACTCCTCATGAAAATCCTTGTGGACAACATCTGCAGGTCTACCTTCATTAATCACCCTCATCACCTCATCAAAAAACTCAATCAAGTTAGAGAGGGACCTTGTCAAAGGCCTTCCTAAAATTCATTTCGACAACATCCACAGTTCTATCTTCAAGAGATTCGGGAGGAAGATTGTTAAATGCTGGGTTTGAGGGGAGCTTCCCAAACGCACAAGATGTAAGGGCGAATGTGTAGTAAACCTCACTGGTATGGTCCCATCACTCTCCTCAGCCAGCTCCTTCTCTTTCAAGTGGTACATGATGTCTCACTAGTTAATGTTTACAGATCATTCATACAGCACTAGTTTGTGTTGTCTTTCTCCCTTGTTAATTGTAAAGGATCCCAATGGCAGTTTTCTTGGTTAATGCTCGTTAGTCAGCTCAGTTGGGTAATGCTGGTTATGTGAGGTCACAAGGTCACTGTTGGAGAGGGAGCTCCCTCAGTCACTGTTGGGGAATTGGGGAGGGAGCTCCCTCGGTCACTGCTGGGGAGGGAGCTCCCTCGGTCACTGTTGGGGAGGGAGCTCCCTCGGTCACTGCTGGGGAGGGAGCTCCCTCGGTCACTGCTGGAGAGGGAGCTCTTTCCTTTGGGTCTGATCGGTGCCAGTGGAGTGGATCAGGGCCTGTCTTCCTGCATCTGTAATGTTCTCTCTTTCCCCCAAATGTCTCCCTGCAACCTCCCTCCTCTCTCCTCTCTCACTCCTCACTCACTCGTCTCTCCCTCAACCTTCCATCCATCCTCCTCTGTCCCCTCAAGCTGTCTTCTCTCTCCCTCCTTCCACCAATCTCCCTCCTCTACCCTCCACTCCCCTCCACCACCTTCTACCCCCTCTTCCCCTCCACACCCTCTCCGTCTCCCCCCCTCCACCCTCACCCCTTGCACCCTCTCTCTTTCCCCCACTCTCTGCCATCTCTATCTCTCTGGACGTTTCTCCTCTATCCTTTCCTCTTGCCTGCCCCTGCCTCAGCCTCCCCGACCCTACCCGAAACCTGTTGCCTACTGCAGATGTTGCCTGTGGAGTCCGGACGCTCACTGGTGACTGGAACCCTTCCCACGCTGGGCACGTTAACTGGCTTTCCGATCGACACGCTGAGCACGTTGACCGGCTTACCCATCGACACGCTGGGCACGTTGACTGGCTTACCCATCGACACGCCGGGCAGTAAGGGGCTGAAGCTGGGGGGCCTGTGTCAGGTCCCGGCGGTGATCTCTCCCCTGCACTGCCTGGCTCTGCACTACAACAGGCAGCCGCACCTGCTCAAGGCGGAGGTGAGTGCAGTTCACGTACAGTCGCGCTCGTGGGCAGTGTCCCCGCGCACACTCGAACCCCCACGCGCAGTCGCCCCGCGCAGTCACCTCGCAGCTGACGGACTGACTCTGCTCCCGGCCGAAGGGAAGTGGTGTTGCTGGCTCTGGAGTCAACGTTGCTGGACCTGCCTGCCTGTGAATGGCCTCTGACCTGGCTGACCATCTCAGCAATGGCATTTTCTCCCCCCGACCCCCAGGACGACCGGGAGGAGGACGAGCGGCGGCGGAGACGGCGGGAGAAGAACAAGGTGGCAGCAGCGCGGTGTCGCAACAAGAAACGGGAGCGAACCGAGTTCCTGCAGAAGGTGAGGGGGTTGGACAGACTCTGGGCTCCTCTCCCGGACTGACACTCGTTCTCTCACACCAGGACTCCAGTCTTCACTGCCCCCTCCTGGGACACCCCGTCCAGTACCCTGCACCCCCCTCCCCATGGTCTGCCCCACCCTCACCACCGGCTACCCTGACTGACTCTCACCACACTGTCCCCTGTCCAGTGCTGAGCTCCCCCCACCTGTCACTCACCGCCCCTCCCCCACCAGCCATACTGCCCCTCCCCCCACCTGCCACTCACCGCCCCTCCCCCACTGGCCATACTGCCCCTCCCCCACCTATCACTCACCGCCCCCCCCCCCACCGGCCATACTGCCCCTCCCCCACCTGTCACTCACCGCCCCACCGGCCACTTACCACCCCTCCCCCACCGGTCACTCACCACCCCTCCCCCCACCGGCCATACTGCCCCTCCCCTCACTGGTCACTCACCACCTCTCCCCCCACCGGTCACTCACCGCCCCTCCCCCCCACCGGTCACTCACTGCCCATCCCCCACCGGCCATACTGCCCATCCCCCACCGGCCATACTGCCCCTCCCCTCACTGGTCACTCACCGCCCCTCCCCCACCGGTCACTCACCGCCCCTCCCCCCACCAGTCACTCACCACCCCTCCCCCCACCAGTCACTCACCGCCCCTCCCCCCTGCCGGTCACTCACCGCCCCTCCCCTCACCGGTCACTCACCGCCCCTCCCCCACCGGTCACTCACCACCCCTCCCCCCACCAGTCACTCACCACCTCTCCCCCCACCAGTCACTCACCGCCCCTCCCCCCTGCCGGTCACTCACCGCCCCTCCCCCACCGGTCACTCACCACCCCTCCCCCCACCAGTCACTCACCACCTCTCCCCCCACCAGTCACTCACCGCCCCTCCCCCCTGCCGGTCACTCACCGCCCCTCCCCCACCGGTCACTCACCACCCCTCCCCCCACCAGTCACTCACCACCTCTCCCCCCACCAGTCACTCACCGCCCCTCCCCCCTGCCGGTCACTCACCGCCCCTCCCCTCACCGGTCACTCACCACCCCTCCCCCACCGGTCACTCACCACCCCTCCCCCCACCGGTCACTCACCACCCCTCCCCCACCGGTCACTCACCACCTCTCCCCCCACCGGTCACTCACCACCCCTCCCCCACCGGTCACTCACCACCTCTCCCCCCACCGGTCACTCAGCATTCTGCCCCCTACCAATCACTCACTGGTCACTGGTTGACCGGTCCTCGATCCCTCATTCCCCACCGGTCACTCCCCCAGCTGCCGCTGACCGCCTTGTCTGGTGTCCGCAGGAGTCCGAGCGGCTGGAGCTGATGAACGGGCAGCTGAAAACCCAGATCGAGGAGCTGAAACGGGAGAGACAAGAACTGATTCAGCTGCTGAACCTGCACCGGCCCACATGCATCGTCAGAACAGACAGTGTCCGCAGCCCCGACTCGCTCCTCACACAGTGACTAACCTGTAACCGGCTCGGTTCTGCTGCCCCGCGCTGGCCGCTGGGTCAGTCAGCTGCTCCGAGAGAGATGCTGGTCACGCTGACCCCTGCTCCCTGAGACCTGACTGCAGAGGCCAGGATAGGCAGAACTCTCAGGGTTAAACAACAGCGTCTCAGATCCACGGAGCGATAGCAGGCCTGGGTACTGACCCCTGGCGGCGGATCCAGTGCTTGTCCCCCTGGCCGAAGAGCCAGACAGTGCCACTAGTCCCCTTGGGGAGGGATGCTGACCCTCTTGTGGACGGTGAGGAACAATGGTCCCTGACAAAAGGAGCCGGGTTGTGACGTTGGTCCCCTGATGGAGGAGCCCAGGTGTGACGCTGGTCCCCTGATGGAGGAGCCAGGTTATGAATCTGGTCCCCTGGTGGAGGAGCTGGGTTGTGAACCTGGTTCCCTGGTGGAGGAGCCGGGTCGTGTCGTTGGTCCCCTGGTGGAGGAGCTGGGTTGTGTCGCTGGTCCCCTGGTGGAGGAGACCAGGTGTGTCACTGGTCCCCTGGTGGAGGAGTCGGGTTGTGAACCTGGTCCCCTGGTGGAGGAGCCGGGTTGTGAACCTGGTCCCCTGGCGGAGGAGCCGGGTTGTGTCGCTGGTCCCCTGGCGGAGGAACTGGGTTGTGAACCTGGTCCCCTGGTGGAGGAGCCGGGTTGTGTTGTTGGTCCCCTGGTGGAGGAGTGGGTTGTGAACCTGGTCCCCTGGCGGAGGAGCCCAGGTGTGATGCTGGTCCCCTGGCGGAGGAGCCAGGTTGCGTCGCTGGTCCCCTGGCGGAGCAGCCCAGGTGTGTCACTGGTCCCCTGGTGGAGGAGCCCAGGTGTGTCACTGGTCCATTGGTGGAGGAGCTGGGTTGTGTCATTGGTCCCTTGGTGGAGGAGCCAGGTTGTGAACCTGGTCACCTGGTGGAGGAGCCCAGGTGTGTCACTGGTCCCCTGGTGGAGGAGCTGGGTTGTGTCACTGGTCCCCTGGTGGAGGAACCGAGTTGTGTCACTGGTTCTCTGGTGGAGGAGCCCAGGTGTGTCGTTGGTCCCCTGGTGGAGGAGCCGGGTTGTGAACCTGGTCCCCTGGTGGAGGAGCTGGGTTGTGTCGCTGGTCCCCTGGAGGAGGAGCCCAGGTGTGATGCTGGTCCCCTGGCGGAGCAGCCCAGGTGTGTCACTGGTCCCCTGGTGGAGGAGCCCAGGTGTGTCACTGGTCCATTGGTGGAGGAGCTGGGTTGTGTCATTGGTCCCCTGGTGGAGGAGCCGGGTTGTGAACCTGGTCCCCTGGTGGAGGAGCCCCGGTATGTCGCTGGTCCCCTGGTGGAGGAGCTGGGTTGTGTCGTTGGTCCCCTGGTGGAGGAGCAGGGTCGTGAACCTGGTCCCCTGGTGGAGGAGCCCAGGTGTGTTGCTGGTCCCCTGGTGGAGGAGCCAGGTCATGTTGCTGGTCCCCTAGTGGAGGAGCCCAGGTGTGACAATGGTCCCCTGGTGCAGGAGTGGGTTGTGACACTGGTCCCCTGGCGGAGGAGCCCAGGTGTGACACTGGTCCCCTGGTGGAGGAGCGGGTCGTGAACCTGGTCCCCTGGCCGAAGAGCCCAGGTGTGATGCTGGTCCCCTGGTGGAGGAGCCGGGTCGTGAACCTGGTCCCCTGGCGGAGGAGCCCAGGTGTGATGCTGGTCCCCTGGTGGAGGAGCCGGGTCGTGAACCTGGTCCCCTGGCGGTGGAGCCCAGGTGTGATGCTGGTCCCCTGGTGGAGGAGCCCAGGTGTGTAACTGGTCCATTGGTGGAGGAGCCCAGGTGTGATGCTGGTCCCCTGGTGGAGGAGCCGGGTCGTGAACCTGGTCCCCTGGTGGAGGAGCCCAGGTGTGTCGCTGGTCCCCTGGTGGAGGAGCCGGGTTGTGAACCTGGTCCCCTGGCGGTGGAGCCCAGGTGTGATGCTGGTCCCCTGGTGGAGGAGCCCAGGTGTGTAACTGGTCCATTGGTGGAGGAGCCCAGGTGTGATGCTGGTCCCCTGGTGGAGGAGCCGGGTCGTGAACCTGGTCCCCTGGTGGAGGAGCCCAGGTGTGTCGCTGGTCCCCTGGTGGAGGAGCCGGGTCATGTCGCTGGTCCCCTGGCGGAGGAGCCCAGGTGTGATGCTGGTCCCCTGGTGGAGGAGCCGGGTCGTGAACCTGGTCCCCTGGCCGAGGAGCCCAGGTGTGATGCTGGTCCCCTGGTGGAGGAGCTGGGTTGTGATGCTGTTCCCCTGGTGGAGGAGTGGGTTGTGTCCCTGGTCCCCTGGTGCAGAGTGGGTTGTGACACTGGTCCCCCGGCGGAGGAACAGGTTGGGATTGGATATGGGGAGGTGGGAGAGGACGGAACAGTGTGCAGCTTCACACGTGACAGGCTGGGCTGTGAACCATGTATACCAGATGTGTGAGCCGCTACTGAGCCCTGAACCGCCATAACACATCTGGCCAGCCTGCCAGCTGGCACATCTGCATTTATCACTTTATTATATTCTTGAACTGACATTACTATCAGTAAAGGTTGAAATGGTGTCTCTGTGATGTGCGCTCCTTATTCCAAAGAGAGCAGCTGGATCCCAACATCAGGGTGGGCTACAACCCACAGCTCCTGAGCTGTTTCAGTCTTCACCTGTCACCGTTGTTCCCGTAGCCAGGGAAAGTCCCATCGACTGGAAAACAGCAAACCTCAAAATTCCATTTCATGAAACAGCAAAGATACGAGGGGCAGAACTTTACGGTGATTGGTGGAAAGTTAAGTGGGGGGATATCAGAGGTAAGTGTTTTAAACAGAGAATGGTGGGTGTAGATACTGAGGCAGATTAATGGGGGGACTTTTAAGTGACTCTTTGATTGACACATGGATGACAGATAAATTAAGTGTGATGTGGGAGGGAAGGATTTATATTGAACTTTGACTGGGTTTAAAGGTCAGCACATCGTGGGCCGGAGGACCTATATTGTGCTGTAATGTTCTGTGTTAAACCCCAATATTTTATATGTTTTCCGGGAAGTTATGACAGCTGATGAAGAGGCTACAAAGGGAAGTGAGTGGATGTAGAGCTGGTAAAAGGGTGAACGGTAATAACTGAATAATGATAACTAAATGCGAAATGATAATAGCGACAGTAAAGGCTGTAACTCCAGCAATTGCCAGCAGGTGGAGCAGCAACCATGGGGAAGGAAATGGCCGATGGCGCATGGGGAGCAGGGAGCTCATTAAATGTGGGTGCTGGGATGACAGTAGGTGTTGGAGTGTGGGTGGGTGCTGGGGTGTGAGCGGGTGCTGAGATGTGAGTGAGAGTGGGTGCTGGGGTGTGTGTGATTGGGTGCTGGGGGTGAGAGCGGGTGCTGGGGGTGAGAGCTGGTGCTGGGGGGGTGAGTGGGTGCTGGGGGTGAGAGTGGGTGCTGGGGGTGTGAGCGGGTGCTGGGGTGAGAGTGGGTGCGGGGTGTGAGTGGGTGCTGGGGTGTGAGCGGGTGCTGGGGATGTGAGCGGGTGCTGGGGTTGTCAGCGGGTGCTGGGGTGAGAGTGGGTGCGGGGTGTGAGTGGGTGCTGGGGGTGTGAGCGGGTGCTGGGGGTGTGAGCGGGTGCTGGTGTGAGTGGGTGCTGGGGTGTGAGTGGGTGTTGGGGGTGTGGGTGCTGGGGGTGTGAGTGGGTGCTGGGTGTGTGCGTGTGTGGGGGTGTGAGTGTGTGGGGGTGTGAGTGGTTGCATGTGCTGGGTTTGTGAGTGGGTGCTGGGAATGTGAGTGTGTGGGGATGTGAGTGGGTGTGGGGGTGTGAGTGGGTGTTGGGGTGTGAGTGTGTGGGGGTGTGAGTGGGTGCTGGGGTGTGAGTGGGTGCTGGGGGGTGAGTGGGTGGGGGTGTGAGTATGTGGGGGTGTGAGTAGGTGCTGGGGTGTGAGCGGGTGCTGGGGGTGTGAGTGGGTGGGGGTGTGAGTGTGTGGGGGTGTGAGTGGGTGCTGGGGTGTGAGAGGGTGGGGGTGTGAGTGTGTGGGGGTGTGAGTGGGTGCTGGGGGGGTGTGAGTGTGTGGAGGTGTGAGTGGGTGCTGGGGTGTGAGTGGGTGCTGAGGGGGTGAGTGGGTGGGGGTGTGAGTATGTGTGGGTGTGAGTGGGTGCTGGGGTGTGAGCGGGTGCTGGGGGTGTGAGTGGGTGCTGGGTGTGTGAGTGGGTGCTGGGCGTGTGAGTGGGTTCTGGGGTGTGAGCGGGTGCTGGTGTGTGAGCGGGTGCTGAGGGTGTGAGTGGGTGCTGGGTGTGTGAGTGTGTGGGGGTGTGAGTGTGTGGGGATGTGAGTGGTTGCATGTGCTGGGGGTGTGAGTGTGTGGGGATGTGAGTGTGTTCTGGGGTGTGAGTGGGTGCTGGTGTGTGAGCAGGTGCTGGGGGTGTGAGCGGGTGCGGGGTGTGAGCGGGTGCTGGGGGTGTGAGCGGGTGCTGGGGATGTGAGCGGGTGCTGGGGGTGTGAGTGTGTTCTGGGGTGAGAGCGGGTGCTGGTGTGTGAGCGGGTGCTGGGGGTGTGAGTGTGTTCTGGGGTGTGAGCGGGTGCTGGTGTGTGAGCGGGTGCTGGGGGTGTGAGCGGGTGCTGGGGGTGAGCGGGTGCTGGTGTGTGAGCGGGTGCAGGGGGTGTGAGCGGGTGCTGGGGGTGAGAGTGGGTGCTGGTGTGTGAGCAGGTGCTGTGGGTGTGAGTGTGTTCTGGGATGTGAGCGGGTGCTGGTGTGAGCGGGTGCTGGGGGTGTGCGCGGGTGCTGGGGGTGAGCGGGTGCTGGTGTGTGAGCGGGTGCTGGGGGTGTGAGCGGGTGCTGGTGTGTGAGCGGGTGCTGGGGGTGAGAGTGGGTTCTGGGGTGTGAGCAGGTGCTGGTGTGTGAGCGGGTGCTGGTGTGTGAGCGGGTGCTGGGGGTGTGAGCGTTTGCTGGGGGTGAGAGTGGGTGCTGAGGGTGTGAGCGGGTGCTGGGGGTGTGAGCGGGTGCTGGGGCTGTGAGTGGGTTCTGGGGTGTGAGCGGGTGCTGGTGTGTGAGCGGGTGCTGGGGGTGTGAGTGGGTGCGGGGTGTGAGTGGGTGCGGGGTGTGAGCGGGTGCTGGGGGTGTGAGCGGCTGCGGGGTGTGAGCGGGTGCTGGTGTGTGAGCGGGTGCTGGGGGTGTGAGCGGGTGCGGGGTGTGAGCGGGTGCTGGGGGTGTGAGCGGGTGCGGGGTGTGAGCGGGTGCTGGGGGTGTGAGTGGGTTCTGGGGTGTGAGCGGGTGCGGTGTGTGAGCGGGTGCGGTGTGTGAGCGGGTGCTGGGGGTGTGAGTGGGTGCGGTTGTGAGCAGGTGCTGGGGGTGAGAGTGGGTGCTGGGGGTGAGTGGGTTCTGGGGGTGTGAATGGGTGCTGGGGGTGTGAGTGGGTTCTGGGGTGTGAGCGGGTGCTGGGGGTGAGAGTGGGTGCTGGGGGTGTGAGTGGGTGCTGGGGGTGTGAGTGGGTTCTGGGGTGTGAGCGGGTGCTGGGGTTGAGAGCGGGTGCTGGGGGTGTGAGTGGGTGCTGCGGGTGAGAGCGGGTGCGGGGTGTGAGTGGGTGCTGGGGGTGTGAGCGGGTGCTGGGGGTGTGAGCGGGTGCTGGGGGTGTGAGCGGGTGCTGGTGTGTGAGTGGGTGCTGGTGTGTGAGCGGGTGCTGGGGGTGTGAGTGGGTGCGGTTGTGAGCAGGTGCTGGGGGTGAGAGTGGGTTCTGGGGTGTGAGCGGGTGCTGGTGTGTGAGTGGGTGCTGGGGGTGTGAGTGGGTGCTGGGGGTGTGAGTGGGTTCTGGGGTGTGAGCGGGTGCTGGTGTGTGAGCGAGTGCTGGGGGTGTGAGCGGGTGCTGGGGTGTGAGTGGGTGCTGAGGATGTGAGTGGGTGCTGGGGTGTGAGCGGGTGCTGGGGGTGAGAGTGGGTGTTGGGGGTGTGAGTGGGTGCTGGGGGTGTGAGTGGGTTCTGGGGTGTGAGCGGGTGCTGGGGGTGAGAGCGGGTGCTGGGGGTGTGAGTGGGTGCTGCGGGTGAGAGCGGGTGCGGGGTGTGAGTGGGTGCTGGGGGTGTGAGCGGGTGCTGGGGGTGTGAGCGGGTGCTGGTGTGTGAGCGGGTGCGGGGGTGTGAGCGGGTGCTGGGGGTGTGAGTGGGTGCGGTTGTGAGCAGGTGCTGGGGGTGAGAGTGGGTTCTGGGGTGTGAGCGGGTGCTGGTGTGTGAGTGGGTGCTGGGGGTGTGAGTGGGTGCTGGGGGTGTGAGTGGGTTCTGGGGTGTTAGCGGGTGCTGGTGTGTGAGCGAGTGCTGGGGGTGTGAGCGTGTGCTGGGGTGTGAGTGGGTGCTGAGGGTGTGAGTGGGTGCTGGGGTGTGAGTGGGTGCTGGGGGTGTGAGTGGGTGCTGGGGGTGTGAGTGGGTGCTGGGTGTGTGAGTGTGTGGGGGTGTGAGTGGGTGCTGGGTGTGTGAGTGTGTGGGGGTGTGAGTGGGTGCTGGGGGTGTGAGCGTGAGAGCGGGTGCGGGGTGTGAGCGGGTGCTGGGGTGTGAGCGGGTGCTGGGGTGTGAATGGGTGCTGGGGATGTGAGTGGGTGCTGGGGGTGTGACCGGGTACTGGCGTGTGAGTGGGTGCTGCGGGTGAGAGCGGGTGCTGGGGGTGTGAGCGGGTGCGGGGTGTGAGTGGGTGCTGGGGGTGTGAGCGGGTGCTGGGGATGTGAGCGGGTGCTAGGGGTGTGAGCGGGTGCTGGGGTGAGAGTGGGTGCTGGGGGTGTGATTGGGTGCTGGGGGTGAGAGTGGGTGCTGGGGGTGTGAGTGGGTGCTGAGGATGTGAGTGGGTGCTGAGGATGTGAGTGGGTGCTGAGGATGTGAGCGGGTGCTGGGGTGTGAATGGGTGCTGGGGATGTGAGTGGGTGCTGGAGGTGTGACCGGGTACTGGCGTGTGAGTGGGTGCTGCGGGTGAGAGCGGGTGCTGGGGGTGTGAGTGGGTGCGGGGTGTGAGTGGGTGCTGGGGGTGTGAGCGGGTGCTGGGGATGTGAGCGGGTGCTAGGGGTGTGAGCGGGTGCTGGGGTGAGAGTGGGTGCTGGGGGTGTGATTGGGTGCTGGGGGTGAGAGTGGGTGCTGGGGGTGAGTGGGTGCTGAGGATGTGAGTGGGTGCTGAGGATGTGAGCGGGTACTGGGGGTGTGAGTGGGTGCTGGGGATGTGAGCGGGTGCTGGGGGTGTGAGCGGGTGCTGGGGGTGTGAGTGGGTGCTGGGGTGTGCTGGGGGTGAGAGTGGGTGCTGGGTGTGTGAGCGGATGCTGGGGTGTGAGTGGGTGCTGAGGGTGTGAGCGGGTGCTGGGGGTGTGAGTGGGTGCCGGGGGTGTGAGTGGGTGTGGGTGCTGGGGGGGAGAGTGCTGGGGTGCGGGTGTGAGTGGTTGCATGTGCTGGGGGTGTGAGTGGGTGCTGGGGATGTGAGTGGGTGCTGGGGGTGTGAGCGGGTGCTGGGGGTGTGAGCAGATGCTGAGGGTGTGAGCGGGTGCTGGGGTGTGAGCGGGTGCTGGGGATGTGAGCAGGTGCTGGGGGTGTGAGCGGGTGCTGAGGGTGTGAGTGGGTACTGGGGGTGTGAATGGGGGGAGAGTGAGTGCTGGGGTGCGGGTGTGAGTGGTTGCATGTGCTGGGGGTGTGAACGGGTGCTGGGGGTGTGAGTGGGTGCTGGGGGTGAGAGTGGTGCTGGGGTGTGAGTGGGTGCTGAGGGTGTGAGTGGGTGCTGGGGATGTGAGCGGGTGCTGGGGGTGTGAGTGTGTTCTGGGGTGTGAGCGGGTGCTTGTGTGTGAGTGGGTTCTGGGGTGTGAGCGGGTGCTGGTGTGTGAGTGGGTGCTGGGGTGTGAGTGGGTGTTGGGGGTGTGGGTGCTGGGGGTGTGAGTGGGTGCTGGGTGTGTGCGTGTGTGGGGGTGTGAGTGTGTGGGGGTGTGAGTGGTTGCATGTGCTGGGTTTGTGAGTGGGTGCTGGGAGTGTGAGTGTGTGGGGATGTGAGTGGGTGTGGGGGTGTGAGTGGGTGTTGGGGTGTGAGTGTGTGGGGGTGTGAGTGGGTGCTGGGGTGTGAGTGGGTGCTGGGGGGTGAGTGGGTGGGGGTGTGAGTATGTGGGGGTGTGAGTAGGTGCTGGGGTGTGAGCGGGTGCTGGGGGTGTGAGTGGGTGGGGGTGTGAGTGTGTAGGGGTGTGAGTGGGTGCTGGGGTGTGAGAGGGTGGGGGTGTGAGTGTGTGGGGGTGTGAGTGGGTGCTGGGGGGGTGTGAGTGTGTGGAGGTGTGAGTGGGTGCTGGGGTGTGAGTGGGTGCTGAGGGGGTGAGTGGGTGGGGGTGTGAGTATGTGTGGGTGTGAGTGGGTGCTAGGGTGTGAGCGGGTGCTGGGGTGTGAGCGGGTGCTGGGGGTGTGAGTGGGTGCTGGGCGTGTGAGTGGGTTCTGGGGTGTGAGCGGGTGCTGGTGTGTGAGCGGGTGCTGAGGGTGTGAGTGGGTGCTGGGTGTGTGAGTGTGTGGAGGTGTGAGTGGGTGCTGGGGTGTGAGTGGGTGCTGAGGGGGTGAGTGGGTGGGGGTGTGAGTATGTGTGGGTGTGAGTGGGTGCTGGGGTGTGAGCGGGTGCTGGGGGTGTGAGTGGGTGCTGGGCGTGTGAGTGGGTTCTGGGGTGTGAGCGGGTGCTGGTGTGTGAGCGGGTGCTGAGGGTGTGAGTGGGTGCTGGGTGTGTGAGTGTGTGGGGGTGTGAGTGTGTGGGGGTGTGAGTGTGTGGGGATGTGAGTGGGTGCTGGGGTGTGAGTGGGTGCTGGGGGCTGTGAGTGGGTGGGGGTGTGAGTGGGTGCTGGGGTGTGAGTGGGTGCTGGGGGGTGAGTGTGTGGGGGTGTGAGTGGGTGCTGGGGTGTGAGTGGGTGCTGAGTGGGTGGGGATGGGGGTGTGAGTGGGTCCTGGGGTGTGAGCGGGTGCTGGGGGTGTGAGCGGGTGCTGGTGTGTGAGCGGGTGCGGGGTGTGAGCGGGTGCTGGGGGTGTGAGTGGGTGCGGTTGTGAGCAGGTGCTGGGGGTGAGAGTGGGTTCTGGGGTGTGAGCGGGTGAGCGGGTGCTGGTGTGTGAGTGGGTGCTGGGGGTGTGAGTGGGTGCTGGGGGTGTGAGTGGGTTCTGGGGTGTGAGCGGGTGCTGGTGTGTGAGCGAGTGCTGGGGGTGTGAGCGGGTGCTGGGGTGTGAGTGGGTGCTGAGGGTGTGAGTGGGTGCTGGGGTGTGAGTGGGTGCTGGGGGTGTGAGTGGGTGCTGGGTGTGTGAGTGTGTGGGGGTGTGAGTGGGTGCTGGGTGTGTGAGTGTGTGGGGGTGTGAGTGGGTGCTGGGGGTGTGAGCGTGTGCTGGGGTGAGAGCGGGTGCGGGGTGTGAGCGGGTGCTGGGGTGTGAGCGGGTGCTGGGGTGTGAATGGGTGCTGGGGATGTGAGTGGGTGCTGGGGGTGTGACCGGGTACTGGCGTGTGAGTGGGTGCTGCGGGTGAGAGCGGGTGCTGGGAGTGTGAGCGGGTGCGGGGTGTGAGTGGGTGCTGGGGGTGTGAGTGGGTGCTGGGGGTGTGAGCGGGTGGGCGGGTGCTAGGGGTGTGAGCGGGTGCTGGGGTGAGAGTGGGTGCTGGGGGTGTGATTGGGTGCTGGGGGTGAGAGTGGGTGCTGAGGATGTGAGTGGGTGCTGAGGATGTGAGCGGGTGCTGGGGGTGTGAGCGGGTGCTGGGGGTGTGAGTGGGTGCTGGGGTGTGCTGGGGGTGAGAGTGGGTGCTGGGTGTGTGAGCGGATGCTGGGGTGTGAGTGGGTGCTGAGGGTGTGAGCGGGTGCTGGGTGTGTGAGTGGGTGCCGGGGGTGTGAGTGGGTGTGGGTGCTGCGGGGGAGAGTGCTGGGGTGCGGGTGTGAGTGGTTGCATGTGCTGGGGGTGTGAGTGGGTGCTGGGGATGTGAGTGGGTGCTGGGGATGTGAGCGGGTGCTGGGGGTGTGAGCGGGTGCTGGGGGTGTGAGCGGATGCTGAGGGTGTGAGCGGGTGCTGGGGTCTGAGCGGGTGCTGGGGATGTGAGCGGGTGCTGGGGGTGTGAGCGGGTGCTGGGGATGTGAGCGGGTGCTGAGGGTGTGAGTGGGTACTGGGGGTGTGAATGGGTGCTGGGGTGTGTGGGTGCTGGGGGGGAGAGTGAGTGCTGGGGTGCGGGTGTGAGTGGTTGCATGTGCTGGGGGTGTGAGCGGGTGCTGGGGGTGTGAGTGGGTGCTGGGGGTGAGAGTGGTGCTGGGGTGTGAGTGGGTGCTGAGGGTGTGAGCGGGTGCTGGGGATGTGAGCGGGTGCTGGGGGTGTGAGTGTGTTCTGGGGTGTGAGCGGGTGCTGGTGTGTGAGTGGGTTCTGGGGTGTGAGCGGGTGCTGGTGTGTGAGTGGGTGCTGGGGTGTGAGTGGGTGCTGGGGGTGTGAGTGGGTGCTGGGTGTGTGCGTGTGTGGGGGTGTGAGTGTTTGGGGGTGTGAGTGGTTGCATGTGCTGGGTTTGTGAGTGGGTGCTGGGAGTGTGAGTGTGTGTGGGGATGTGAGTGGGTGTGGGGGTGTGAGTGGGTGTGGGGGTGTGAGTGTGTGGGGGTGTGAGTGGGTGCTGGGGTGTGAGTGGGTGCTGGGGGGTGAGTGGGTGGGGGTGTGAGTATGTGGGGGTGTGAGTAGGTGCTGGGGTGTGAGCGGGTGCTGGGGGTGTGAGTGGGTGGGGGTGTGAGTGTGTGGGGGTGTGAGTGGGTGCTGGGGTGTGAGAGAGTGGGGGTGTGAGTGTGTGGGGGTGTGAGTGGGTGCTGGGGGGGTGTGAGTGTGTGGAGGTGTGAGTGGGTGCTGGGGTGTGAGTGGGTGCTGAGGGGGTGAGTGGGTGGGGGTGTGAGTATGTGTGGGTGTGAGTGGGTGCTGGGGTGTGAGTGGGTGCTGGGCGTTTGAGTGGGTTCTGGGGTGTGAGCGGGTGCTGAGGGTGTGAGTGGGTGCTGGGTGTGTGAGTGTGTGGGGGTGTGAGTGTGTGGGGGTGTGAGTGGTTGCATGTGCTGGGGGTGTGAGTGTGTGGGGATGTGAGTGGGTGCTGGGGTGTGAGTGGGTGCTGGGGGGTGTGAGTGGGTGGGGGTGTGAGTGGGTGCTGGGGTGTGAGTGGGTGCTGGGGGGTGAGTGGGTGCTGGGGGGGTGTGAGTGGGTGGGTATGGGGGTGTGAGGGGGTGCTGGGGGGGTGAGTGGGTGCTGGGGGGGTGTGAGTGGGTGGGGGTGGGGGTGTGAGTGGGTGCTGGGGGTGTGAGTGTGTGGGGATGTGAGTGGCTGCTGGGGTGTGAGTGGGTGGGGGTGTGAGTGGGTGCTGGGGGGGTGAGTGGGTGGGGGTGTGAGTATGTGGGGGTGTGAGTGGGTGCTGGGAGGGTGTGAGTGGGTGGGGGTGGGGGTGTGAGTGGGTGCTGGGGGGTGTGAGTGGGTGGGGGTGGGGCTGTGAGTATGTGGGGGTGTGAGTGGGTCCTGGGGTGTGAGTGGGTGCTGGGGGGGTGAGTGGGTGGGGGTGTGAGTGGGTGCTGGGGGGGTGTGAGTGGGTGGGGGTGGGGGTGTGTGGGGGTGTGAGTGGGTGCTGGGGGTGTGAGTGTGTGGGGATGTGAGTGGCTGCTGGGATGTGAGTGGGTGGGGGTGTGAGTGGGTGCTGGGGGGGTGAGTGGGTGGGGGTGTGAGTATGTGGGGGTGTGAGTGGGTGCTGGGAGGGTGTGAGTGGGTGGGGGTGGGGGTGTGAGTGGGTGCTGGGGGGTGTGAGTGGGTGGGGGTGGGGGTGTGAGTATGTGGGGGTGTGAGTGGGTCCTGGGGTGTGAGTGGGTGCTGGGGGGATGAGTGGGTGGGGGTGTGAGTGGGTGCTGGGGGGGTGTGAGTGGGTGGGGGTGGGGGTGTGAGTGGGTGCTGGGGGGGTGAGTGGGTGGGGGTGTGAGTGGGTGCTGGGGGGGGTGAGTGGGTGTGGGTGAGGAGTTCTGCCTCTGCTGAAGTAACGCACGGGCTTTGAGCAACGAGGTTGTCCGGTGAGGCTGTGAACGGGAGTGGGAGTGGGGCGGGCTGGGAATGTCAGCGCTCCCGGAAGTGCTGCAGGCAGCAGAACACGACACATCAGGGGGCAATGTGACCTGGGGAGCCAGGAGCCAGGATTGGGAATTCCGGATGGTAGGACAAAAGTTTCCAGAGTCCGTGTGCAGTAACAGTGGGAATTGGGGAAGGGAACGTGACGTGATTGGGTGGGAGAGGAACAGGGATAAAACCTCACCGTCAGCTGCTACTTTGTCCAGTTGGAAAGATCAGACTTCGTCCTCCTTGCTTTCCCCTCCCCCTCCTCCTGCCCCTGCCCCTCCCCTTTCCCCTTCCCCATCCCCCTCCCCCTCCCCCTCCCCCTCCCCTCCCCTCCCCTCCCCTTCCCCTTCCCCATCCCCCTCCCCCTCCCCCTCCCCCTCCCCTCCCCTTCCACTCCCCGCCTCCCTCCCATTCCCCATTCCCCATCCCCATCCCCCCTCCTCTTCCTGTCCTCAAACCCTTTCCCTTCACCCTCACCCTCCCCTTTCCTCTCCAGTTCCCCTTCCCCACTCACTCCCCCACCCTTCCCCTCCACCTGTCCACTCCCCCTCCCTGCCCCATCCTGTCTCCACTCCCTTCCCCCTCCTCCCCTCTCTTAACCCTCCTTTTCACTCCCCTTTCACCCTCCCCCCTCCTCTCCGCTCCCCTCTCCCCAACACCACGCACCCTCTCTTCCAGCGGTATCCAAAACAAAACTACATTTAGAAAATGTCCACAAACAAGAGAAAATCTGCAGGTGCTGGAAATCTGAGCAACACACACAAAATGCTGCAGGAACTCAGCAGGTCAGGCAGCATCTGTGGAGAAAATACAGTCGCCGTATCGGCAGGGTCTCGTTTTCCAGAGATGCTGCCCGTCCTGCTGAGTTCCTCCAGCGCCTTGTGTGACTTAGCCGATGGAGATGCACGTGGATGCAGCCGTCGCTGTCTCGAACAACGGTGACATTTCTTGACCTGTTTGTCTCGATTCCCGCAAGCTCACAGTCCCATCAGTTCTATTCGCTAATGTCCAGTCGCCACAGACTAAAATGGATTACCTGCATCTGAACCAGTGGGAGATGAAGGTCTACTCCCTGCTTGATCTGATGGAAATGTGGCTTGGCGAGCCAGCTAGCTCGAAGGCATAATCTCCTTTCAGCTGGACGGAAACGCTACAACCTCCGGCAAGACCTGTGAAGGAGGTCTGTGTGTCTACAGCAATAGGCAACGCCTCGAGTTTTTAATGGTGAAGTGCGAGCTGGTTTCCTTGCTGGGGGAGTTCATTGCCATGGTGATCATCCCCCTCCCCTGTGCTGGTGCCGGGGACGTGCTTTAGGAGCTCGATGGCACAATCTGCAACCTCAAGCCATTCACCCCAATGTTGCTGCTGACATCAGTCATGCCAACTTAAAAATGGGAACGTTCTTTCTTTTGGTTGTAGGTATGTACAGTCAGATCACAATAAGCTTGAACTTGAAGAGGGCTATTGATTATTGTCACATGTACCGAGATATAATGAAAAGTTTTCTTCGTGGGCCATCCAGACAGACCATTGTATACATAGGGACATCAAAGTGTAGAGGGGACAATAACCATGCAGAATATCGTTACAGTTACAGAGAAAGTGAAATGCAAGTAGACAAACTGTAAGGTAGATTGAAAGTTTAAAAGTTTAAGTGACAGACAGAAGTTTAAGTGAGAAGTGGAAGTTTTTAGAGTGGGTGATACCTGGAACTCGCTACCAGAGGAAATGGTGAAGTCAGATATGATTACTGTGTTTGGTAGAACCGGAGACAGACAGTGAAAAGGAAGTCGAGGGGACATAGGGCAAACAGGGTTAGTGCAGAGTCGGGGTAGGGAAGCGGGGTATAGACGTTCTTAATATTCAAGGGACGTGGGCTACACAGATGGAGCCCAGCCTCAGCTGCCCTCGAGTAGCCTCCTTGAACTTGTGGTGTGGGATAGAGCTCCAGGATTGGACCCAGCGATGGCGAAGGGAAAGTGATATATTTAAAGCACACACCAACACTGGAGGAACAGAACAGGTCAGACAGCATCTATGGGTGAATAAGCAGCTGATGGTGTGTGGGTGGGAGGCAACTTTCCAGGGCATGGTATTTGTTCCCTGTGTCATTGGCCGTGTAGCTGGTAGAGGTGGTGGGTACAGAAGATGCTATTTAAGCAGTCTCAGTGCATTGCTGCAGTGTGCCTTGTATATGGTACTACCCTATCAGTGGTGGAGAGGCTGAGTGGTTGTGGGTGGGGTGTTTACTGAACAGGCTGCAGTGTCCTGGATGTTATCGAGCTTCCTGACTGTTGTTGAAGCTGTGTTGGTCCAGACAAGCGTGACAGGCTTTGGGGAGTTATTCACTACAGAATTCCCAGCCCCTGACCTGCCCCTATAGACACACTGTGTACATTAGGTACACATAGGCACAAGGATGGTAGAAAACTGGGTGGCTATGTAGGGGAAGGGTCAGAAAGTTCTTGGAGTGGGTGGAAGGATTTGTACCTGGCTTAGTGTTCAATGTCCTCTGGGCCCTCTAGATCAGCAGTGACTCCTAGGCTATTGATGTTAGGGGATTCAGTGATGGTAATGCCTGTGGTGTGGGCACGTAGCCAAGTGGTTAAGGCATTGGACTAGTGACCTGAAGGTCGTGAGTTCGAGCCCCAGCTGAGGCAGCGTGTTGTGTCCTTGAGCAAGGCACTTAATCACACATTGCTCTGCGACAACACTGGTGCCAAGCTGTATGGGTCTTAATGCCCTTCCCTTGGACAACATTGGTGTCATGGAGAGGGGAGACTTGCAGCATGGGCAACTGCTGGTCTTCCGTACAACCTTGCCCAGGCCTGCACCCTGGAGAGTGAAGACTTTCCAGGCGCAGATCCATGGTCTCACGAGACTAATGGATGCCTATTTTTTAATGCTATTGAAAGTCGGGGGTGAGAGCAGGACTTTCTCTTGTTTGATATTGTCATTGCCTGGCACTGGTGAGGTGTGAATGTTACTTGTCACCCATCAGCCAGCCGGGATATTATCCAGGCCCTGCTGTGTTTGGATGTGCACTGCTTCATTATCTGTGGAGTGGTGAAAGATGCTGTACTTTGTGCAGTCACCAGAGACTATCCCGACCTCCGGCCTTACAGCTGAAGGAAGGTCACAGAGGAAGGTGGCTGGGCTGAAGACACTGGTCAGGGGCACTCTGCAGAGATGTCCAGTGGCTAAGACCACCAGAGCCCCTGTAATGGGTGTAATTCTAGTCCATGAAGGGCTTGCTCCACTTCAAGCAGCACTTCCCGAGGCCACATGATGAAACACTGCCATGATGTTGAGGGACGGTGATTCACACTTCCACTCTGAAATTCAGCCCTATTGTCAAGGCAGTGATGAGGTGAGGAGCTATGTGACTTAAGCCCAGGCTGAGCTTCTGTGAGCAGTTTGTGATAAATGAGCTCTCTGGCCGTGCCATAGGTTACCCGATCTATCACCGTGTTGATGGTGGAGAGCAGACTGATACCCTGTCAGCCTGCTGTGCAGCGTCACCATGGCGATGGAGCGTCACCATCGTGATGGAGCGGGTGGGAAGTGGCCGGATTGCATTTGTCCTGCACCTTGTGGACAGTCAGGTTAGGAAAAGGGGAAGCACAACGAGATCTGGGTGTGCTTGTACATCAGTCACTGAAAGCTAACAGCATGCTGGCCTTCATAACAAGGGGAGTTGAGTATAAGAGCAAAGAGATCCTTCTGCAGCTGTACAGGGCCCTGGTGAGACCACACCTGGAGTACTGTGTGCAGTTTTGGTCTCCAAATTTGAAGAAGGACATTCTTGCTATTGAGGGAGTGCAGCGTAGGTTCACAAGGTTAATTCCCGGGATGGTGGGACTGTCATATGTTGAAAGATTGGAGCGATTGGGCTTGTATACTCTGGAATTTAGAAGGCTGAGAGGGGATCTTATTGAAACATATAAGATTATTAAGGGATTGGACACGCTGGAGACAGGAAGCATGTTCCTGCTGATGGGTGAGTCCAGAACCAGAGGCCACAGTTTAAGAATTAGGGGTAGGCCATTTAGAAATGGAGTTGAGGAAAAACTTTTTCACCCAGAGTGGTGGATATGCGGAATGCTCTGCCCCAGAGGGCTGTGGAGGCCAAGTCTCTGGATGCTTTCAAGAAAGAGATGGATAGAGCTCTTAAAGATAGTGGAATGAAAGGTTATGGGGATAAGGCAGGAACTGGATACTGATTGTGGATGATCAGCCATGATCACAGTGAATGGCGGTGCTGGCTCGAAGGGCCGAATGGCCTACTCCTGCACCTATTGTCTATTGACAAACCTGGACAATGATCTACATTGTCAAGTCATCACCAGGTTGCAGCTGGAAATAGTGCGGCAAGTACAGGGGCACAAATCGGCTATGATGATGCTGGAATGTTGTCAGGGTCTGGGTCTTTGCCGTGTCCAATGGCATAAGAATGTTTCTTTCCCATTCTCCTAATTTCCCACTTTCTTTTCCATTCTCCTAATTTGTCTAAATCCTTCTGCATCCTACCTATTTCCTCCACACTGCCCGCCCCTCCATCAATCTTTGTATCATCTGCAACAAAGCCATCTATTTCATCATCTAAATCATTTATATACAGCATAAGAAGAAGTGGTCCCAACACCGACTCCTGCGGAACACCACCAGTCATTGACAGCCAACCAGAAAAGAATCCTTTTATTCCCACTCACTGCCTCATACCAATCAGCCAATGCTCTAACCATGTTAGTAACTTTCCTATCATACCATGGGTTCTTAACTTGGTAAGCAGCCTCATGTCTGGCACCTTGTTAAAGGCCTTCTTTAAGTCTGAATATACAACATCTACTACATCCCCTGTATCTATCCTACTTGTAATCTCCTCAAAGAAGAATTCCAACAGGTTTGTCAGGCAGGATTATCCTTGAAGGAAACCATGCTGACTTTGTCCTATCTTGTCCTGTGTCACCAAGTACTCCATCACCTTATCCTTAACAATTGACTCTAACATCGTCCCAACCACTGAGGTCAGGCTAACTGGTCTATAATTTCCTTTCTGCTGCCTTCCTCCTTTCTTAAAGAGTGGAGTGACATTTGCAATTTTCCAGTCCTCTAGCACCATGCCAGAGTCCAATGATTTTTGAAAGATCATTTCTAATGCCACCACAATCTCTAACGCTACCTCTTTCGGAACACTGGGATGCAGTTCATCTGGTCCAGATGACTTATGTACCTTTAGGTCTTTCAGCTTTTTGAGCACCTTCTGTCTTGTAAAAGTAACTGCACCCACTTCTCTCCCTTCACACACTACAACATCAGGCATACTGCTCGTGTCTTCCACAGTGAAGACTGATGCAAAATACTCATTTAGTTCATCAGCCATCTCCTTCTTCCGTGTTATTATTTCTCCTGCCTCATTTTCTAGCGGTCCTATATCCACTCTCATTTCTCTTTTATTTTTAACATACTTGAAAAAGCTTTTACTATCAACTTCGATATTATTTTCTAGCTTGCTTTCGTGTTTCATCTTTTCCTTTCTAATGATTTTTTTAGTTGCTCTCTGTAGGTTTTAAAAACTTCACAATCCTCTATCTTCCCACTAATTTTTGCTTTGTTGTATGCCCTTTCTTTTGCTTTTGTTTTTTCATTAGCTTTGACTTCCCTTGTCAGCCATGGTTGTACTATTTTACCATGTGAGTATTTCTTCATTTTTGGAATACTGTACATATGTCCTGCACCTTCCTCATTTTTCCCAGAAACTCACGCCATTGCTGCTGTGCTGTCATCCCTGCCAGTAGCTCCTTCCAATTTACTTTGGCCAACTCCTCTCTCATACCACTGTAATTTCCTTTACTCCACAGAAATACTGCTACATCAGACTCTACTTTCTCCCTGTCAAATTTCACGTTGAACTCAATCATACTGTGATCACTGGTTCCTAAGGTTTCTTTTACCTTAAGTTCCCTACGTAACACCCAAATCCAGTATAGTTGGTTCCTTGCAACACGCATAAAAATTGCTGGTGAACGCAGCAGGCCAGGCAGCTTCTATAAGAAGAGGTACAGTTGACGTTTCGGGCTGAGACCCTTCGTCAGGACTAACTGAAAAAAGAGATAGTAAGAGATATTACAACATATTATTCTCCATAACTTCCGCCACCTCCAACAGGATCCCACTACTAAGCACATCTTTCCCTCACCCCCCCACCCGCTTTCCACAGGGATCGCTCCCTACGCGACTACTCCCTTGTCCATTCATCCCCCCCCAATCCCTCCCCACTGATCTCCCTCCTGGCACTTATCCTTGTAAGCAGAACAAGTGCTACACATGCCCTTACACTTCCTCACTTACCACCATTCAGGGCCCCAGACAGTCCTTCCAGGTGAGGCGACACTTCACCTGTGAGTTGGCTGGGGTGATATACTGCATCCAGTGCTCCCGATGTGGCCTTCTATATATTGGCGAGACCCGACGCAGACTGGGAGACCGTTTTGCTGAACACCGACGCTCTGTCCGCCAGAGAAAGCAGGATCTCCCAGTGGCCACACATTTTAATTCCACATCCCATCCCTATTCTGACATGTCTATCTGGAGGAACAACAACTTATATTCCGTCTGGGTAGCCTCCAACCTGATGGCATGAACATTGACTTCTCTAACTTCCGCTAATGCCCCACCTCCCCCTCGTACCCCATCTGTTGTTTATTTATATACACACATTCTTTTTCTCTTTCTCCTTTTTCTCCCTCTGTCCCTCTCACTATACTCCTTGCCCATCCTCTGGGCTTCCTCCCTCCCCCTTTCTTTCTCCCTGGGCCTCCTGTCCCATGATCCTCTCATATCCCTTTTGCCAATCACCTGTCCAGCTCTTGGCTCCATCCCTCCCCCTCCTGTCTTCTCCTATCATTTTGCATCTCCCCCTCCCCCTCCTACTTTCAAATCTCTTACTAACTCTTCCTTCAGTTAGTCCTGATGAAGGGTCTTGGCCCGAAACATCAACTGTACCAATTCCTATAGATGCTGCCTGGCCTGCTGCGTTCACCAGCAACTTTGATGTGTGTTGCTTGCAATTCCAGCATCTGCAGATTTCCTCGTGTTAAGCTGATTCCTTGGTAGGCTCAATGACAAACTGCTCTAAAAAGCCATCTCTCCATTACCAACCTGATTTTCCCAATCGACCTACATGTTAAAATCTCCCATGACTACCATAACTTTGCCCTTTTGACACGCCTTTTCTATTTCCTGTTGTGATCTGTGGTCCACATCCCAGCCACTGTCGGTGGGCCTGTATATAACTGCCATTAGGGTCCTTTTACCCTTGCAGTTTCTTAATTCAACCCACAAGGATTCAATGTCTTCCGGTCCTATGTCACATCTTTCTACTGATTTGATGCCATTCTTTACCAGCAGAGCCGCACCAGCCCCTCTGCCCACCTTTCTGTCCCTCTGATATAACGTGTAACCTTGAACATTCAGCTCCCAACTACAACCATCCTTCAGCCACAATTCAGTGATGGTCACAACATCATACCTGGCAATCTGTAATATTGCAACAAGATCATCCATCTTATTTCTTACACTATGCGCACTTAGATACAACACCTTGAGTACCGTATTTGCTGTCGTTCCTGATTTTGCATCCCTAATGTTTTGATACTCAGCCTATTGGCTACAACTAGGTCCCATCACTTGCCTGCCATTCCTGACAGTCTGACTGCACGCTATCTTTACTTTTTTAACTTCTTTCCTATCCTGGCTGCCCTTCTAATAACACATAGAACCTAGAATAGTACAGCACATTAGAATGTTGTCGGGCCCGGGCCTTTACCGTGGCCAATGACATTAGAATGTTGTCAGGGTCTGGACCTTTACGATGTCCAGTGCCATGTCGGGCCCAGGCCTTTACCGTGGCCAATGATATTAGAATGTTGTCAGGTCCGAGCCTTTACCGTGGCCAATGACATTAGAATGTTGTCAGGGCCTGGGCCTTTACCGTGACCAATGACATTAGAATGTTGTCAGGCCTCGAGCCTTTACTGTGTCCAATGACATTAGAATGTTGTCAGGATCATGGTCGTTGCCGTGTCCAATGACATTAGAATGTTGTCAGGCCTCGAGCCTTTACCGTGTCCAATGACATTAGAATGTTGTCAGGCCTCGAGCCTTTACCGTGTCCAATGACATTAGAATGTTGTCAGGATCATGGTCGTTGCCGTGTCCAATGACATTAGAATGTTGTCAGGCCTCGAGCCTTTACCATGGCCAATGACATTAGAATGTTGTCAGGGCCCGGGCCTTTACCATGTCCAATGCCATGTCGGGCCCAGGCCTTTATCGTGTCCAATGCCATGTTGGGCCCGGGCCTTTACCGTGTCCAATGACATTAGAATGTTGTCAGGACCATGGTCGTTGCTGTGTCCAGTGACATTTGCTGATGCTTCATATTGCAGTGGAATGGATATCAAGAGACTTCACTCTTCTTTCTTCCAAGCCAAGGTGGAAATGGAAAATACAAGCAGGCACAATTTTAAGGTGACTAATCGAACTTATGGGAAATGTGAGAGTATGGTGAACACTGTCAGGGTTTGTGGTAGAAGCAGATAGAACATAGAACATAGAAAACCTACTGCACAATACAGGCCCTTTGTCCCACAATGCTGTGCTGAATATGTACTTACTTTAGAAATTACCTAGGGTTACCCATAGCCCTCTATTTTTCTAAGCTCCATGTACCTGTCCAGGAGTCTCTGAAAAGACCCTATCATTTCCGCCTCCACCACTGTTGCTGGCAGCCCATTCCACACACTCACCACTCACTGCGTAAAAAAACTTACCCCTGACATCTCCTCTGTACCTACTCCCCAGCACCTTAAAACTGTGTCCTCTCACGCTAGCCATTTCAGCCCTGGGAAAAAGCATCTGATTATCCACACGATCAATGCCTCTCATCATCTTATACACCTAATAAGGACATTTAAGAAACTCAAAGATAGGTACATGTATGAGAGAAAGAATGGAGGGCTGTGTGGGAGGAAAGGGTTAGATTGACCGTAGAGTAGGTTAGGAGGTCAGCACAACATTGTGAACAAAGGCCCTGTGTCTGCTCTAATGTTCTACAATCACGGTGTGTCCTGTACCTAATAAAATGGGCACTGCTTGTATGTTTGTGATCTTCTTCTGCTGTAGCCCATCCACTTCATGGTTCGAGGTGTTGTACATACAGAGATGCTCTTCTGAACACCACTGTTGTAATACGTGATTATTTGAGTTACTGTCGCCTTCCTGTCTGGCCATTCTCCTCTGACCTCTCTCATTAGCAAGGTGTTTTTGCCCACAGAGCTGCCACTCACTGGGTGATTTTTTTTCTCACACCGTTCTCTGTAAACACTAGAGAATATTGTGCATGAAATTCCCTGGAGGTCAGCAGGTTCTGAGATACTCAAACCACCCCATCTGGCACCAACAGTGATCCAGAGAACCCCCCTGGATCAGTGGCTCTCAACCATTTTCTGCTCATGGCCCACTTGTGACTTTCATTTACTGCTGTGATACTCACCCTCCATTAGTTGCTGAAGTTTTGTTTGTTCAACTGTACTAGTCTAATATACAGTCAATATTTTTTTAACAGGTTGTAGGTATTATTAAATGTTAAATTTAATGTTACAGATGTATATTAAAAAATAAAACTATTTCAAAGCTCTGAATAGGATACTTTATTTATAATATATATAATATTCCATCTTCATTCTGGAAATGTTCTCCTTTTTCCATTCCTCTACCATCAACGCTACCCTCAACCAAGGAGATCCAAGGGGACCTTGCTTTGAGGATCCAGAATTGGCTTGCTTGCAAAAGCCAGAGAGTGGTTGTACACGGGTCATATTCTGCATGGAGGTCGGTGACCAGCGGTGTGCCTCAGGGATCTGTTCTGGGATCCTGACTCGTTGTGATTTTTATAAATGACCTGGATGAAGAAGTGGGGGATGGTTTAGTAAATTTGCTGATGACACAAAGGTTGGGGGTGTTGTGGATAGTGTGGAGGGCTGTCGGAGGTTACAATGGGACATTGATAGGATGCAAAACTGGGCTGAGAAGTGGCAGATGGAGTTCAACCCAGATCAGTGTGAGGTGGTTCATTTTGATAGGTCAAATATGATGGCAGAATATAGCATTAATGGTAAGACCCTTGGCAGTGTGGGAGGGTCAGAGGGATCTTGGGATCCGAGTCCATAGGACACTCAAAGCTGCTGCGCAGGTTAACTCTGTGGTTAAGAAGGCATACGGTGTATTGGCCTTCATCAACTGTGGGATTGAGTTTAGGAATCGAGAGGTAATGTTGCAGCTATATAGGACCCTGGTCAGACCCCACTTGTAGTACTGTGCTCAGTTCTGGTCGCCTCTCTACAGGAAGGATGTGGAAACCATAGAAAGGGTGCAGAGGAGATTTACAAGGATGTTGCCTGGATTGGGGAGCATACCTTATGAAAATAGGTTGAGTGAACTCGGCCTTTTCTCCTTGGAGCGACGGAGGATGAGAGGTGACCTGATAGAGGTGTATAAGATGATGAGAGGCATTGATCATGTGGATAGTCAGAGGCCTTTTCCCAGGGCTGGAATGGCTATCACGAGAGGGGACAGTTTTAAGGTGCTTGGAAGTAGGTACAGAGGAGATGTCAGGGGTAAGTTTTTTACGCGGAGAGTGGGGAGTGCGTGGAATGGGCTGCCGGTGACAGTGGTGGAGGCAGATACAATAGGGTCTTTGAAGAGACTCCTGGATAGGTACATGGAGCTGAGAAAAATAGAGGGCAATGGGTAACCCTAGGTAATTTCTAAGTAAGTACATGTTCGGCACAGCATTGAGGGCCGAAGGGCCTGTATTATGCTGTAGGTTTTCTATGTTTCTAACCACATCTCTTCCATTTCACACGTGTCTGCTCTTACCCCATCCTCCCACCATCCTACCAGGGATAGGGTTCCTCTTGTCCTCACCTACCACCCTACCTGTCTCCAAGTCCAGAACGTAATTCTCCGGAACTTCTGCCATCTCCACGAAATCCCACCACCAAGCACACCTTTCCCTCTTCCTCGCCTCCGCCCTTACTTTCTGCTTTCCACAGTGATTGCTCCCTGTGCGATTCCCTTCTCCATTCGTCCCTCCCCACTGATCTCCCTCCCGGCACTTACCCTTGCAAGCAGAACAAGTGCTACACCTGCCCCTACACCTCCTCCCTCACTACCATCCAGGGACCCAAACAGTCCTTCCAGGTGAGGCAACACTTCACCTGTGAGTCTGTTGGGCTCATATACTGTGTTCAGTGCTCCTGGTGTGGCCTCAGTGAGACCGAGGTAGATTGGGAGACTGCTTTGCCAAGCACCTACACTCTGGCTGCCAGAAGAAGTGGGATCTCCCACTTTTATTTTTCATAGATGCTGAGTTCCTCTAGCATTTTGTGCGTGTTGTTTGGATTTCCAGCATCTGTCGATTTTCTCTTGTCTGTCATCTAGATAAGAGGTTGGAAATCCAATTATAAACAACTTTGCATTCTCCCAGAGCTGTGGAAACATATTTTGATTATCACTAGTTATCCAGAAACTTTGCTTGCTGCATTTGAATTTTGCTCGAGCTGTTGTATCACTCTCCAGCTCAATCAGACACTCTTGCAACGTGGTGCCGATATCATTCACGTTCACCCGAAATGGATCCATAACCCAATCTGGGAAATGCACCTGCAGTAGGTCTCTGCACTGAAATTCCATATCAGTGTGCAATTGTTTCAAATGATCGAGATACACAATCAGATCGTCATCTTTCAATTCTATTTTAAGAGTGACCAGTGAAGGAAATTGCATAAACTCGTGACGTCCAATATTGCTGCCGTGACTGTTGCATTATAACACGCAAGGCAAACAGCAGCAGCCCCACTCCACACCCCACCGGTGATTTGGGGGTGGGGATGAGGAACGGGGCTGAGCGGGGTGAACGGTGATTGATGTACTGCACTCCCCTCCCACCCTGCGAAACACACTCACTAAACTGTTAAACGGCCTCATTTGCATAACCTAGCGTATTTTCCTCTCACAAACAAGAGAAAACCTGCCGATGCGGGAAATCCAAGCACCCCACACACAAAATGTCGACTGTGTGCTCTTTTCCATAGATGCTGCCTGGCCTGCTGTGTTCCTCCAGCATTTTGTGTGTGTGCTCCTAGCATATTTTCCTAATCATTTCATTCAGGGTTCCAATGAAATTACACATATTAATTTATTTTTTATTTGTATATTTTAGTAATATTTCATGGAAACAGTAAATATCTCATGGTCCATTCAGAACCTGAGGCTCCTAGTTTCTTGTTTTCTTTTTACTTATGGGCCCTACAGTTCAGCACGGCCCCTGAGGGCCATGTGACCCACTGACCTTGATCACATCTCTTCCCCATTCTGATGTTCGGTCTGAAAAACAACTGAGCCTCTTGACCGTGTCTGCATGCTTTTACCCACTGAGTTACTCCCACAGTTTAACAGGTACTCCTGTTTGAGTACTGTTGGGGGGGACAGCTTACCCGGGGGAAGCGACAGTGACCGTGCCTCCGGCACAGAGTCTGGCCCTGTAGCTCAGAAGGGTAGGGCAAGGAAGAGGAGGGCAGTTGTGATAGGGGACTCGATAGTAAGGGGGTCAGATAGGTGATTCTGTGGACGCAGTCCAGAGACCCGGATGGTAGTTTGCCTCCCTGGTGCCAGGGTCCGGGATATTTCTGATCATGTCCAAGATATCCTGAAGTGGGAGGGTGAGGAGCCAGAGGTCGTGGTACATATAGGTACCAATGACATAGGTAGGAAAAGGGATGAGGTCCTGAAAGGAGAATATAGGGAGCTAGGAATGGAGTTGAGAAAAAGGACCGCAAAGGTAGTAATCTCGGGATTACTGCCTGTGCCACGCGATAGTGAGAGTAGGAATGCGATGAGGTGGAGGATAAATGCGTGGCTGAGGGATTGGAGCAGGGGGCAGGGATTCAATTTTTTGGATCATTGGGACCTCTTTTGGCGCAGGCGTGACCTGTACAAAAAGGACGGGTTACACTTGAATCCTAGGGGGACCAATATCCTGGCAGGGAGATTAGCGGCGGCTACTGAGGTGACTTTAAACTGGAATGGTTGGGGGGTGGGAATCAAATTAAAGAGGCTAGGCGAGAGGAGGTTAGTTCACAACAGGGGAATGGGAACCAGTGCAGAGAGACAGAGGGGTGTAAAGTGAGGGTAGAAGCAAAAAGTACTAAGGAGAAAAGTAAAAGTGGCAGGCCGACAAATCCAGGGCAAGCATTAAAAAGGGCCACTTTTCAACATAATTGTACAAGGGCTAAGAGAGTTGTAAAAGAGCGCCTGAAGGCTTTATGTGTCAATGCAAGGAGCATTCGTAATAAACTGGATGAATTGAAAGTGCAGATTGTTATTAATGACTATGATATAGTTGGGATCACAGAGACATGGCTCCAGGGTGACCAGGGATGGGAGCTCAACGTTCAGGGATATTCAATATTCAGGAGGGATAGACATGAAGGAAGGGGAGGTGGGGTGGCGTTGCTGGTTAGAGAAGAGATTAACGCAATAGAAAGGAAGGACATAAGCCGGGAAGATGTGGAATCGATATGGGTAGAGCTGCGTAACACTAAGGGGCAGAAGACGCTGGTGGGAGTTGTGTACAGGCCACCTAACAGTAGTAGTGAGGTCGGAGATGGTATTAAACAGGAAATTAGAAATGTGTGCAATAAAGGAACAGCAGTTATAATGGGTGACTTCAATCTACATGTAGACTGGGTGAACCAAATTGGTAAAGGTGCTGAGGAAGAGGATTTCTTGGAATGTATGCGGGTTGGTTTTTTGAACCAACATGTCGAGGAACCAACTAGAGAGCAGGCTATTCTGGACTGGGTTTTGAGCAATGAGGAAGGGTTAATTAGCAATCTTGTCGTGAGAGGCCCCTTGGGTAAGAGTGACCATAATATGGTGGAATTCTTCATTAATATGGAGAGTGACATAGTTAATTCAGAAACAAAGGTTCTGAACTTAAAGAGGGGTAACTTTGAAGGTATGAGACGTGAATTAGCTAAGATAGACTGGCAAATGACACTTAAAGGATTGACGGTGGATATGCAATGGCAAGCATTTAAAGGTTGCATGGATGAACTACAACAATTGTTCATCCCAGTTTGGCAAAAGAATAAATCAAGGAAGGTAGTGCACCCGTGGCTGACAAGAGAAATTAGGGATAGTATCAATTCCAAAGAAGTTGCATACAAATTAGCCAGCGAAAGTGGCTCACCTGAGGACTAGGAGAAATTCAGAGTTCAGCAGAGGAGGACAAAGGGCTTAATTAGGAAAGGGAAGAAAGATTATGAGAGAAAACTGGCAGAGAACATAAAAACGGACTGTAAAAGCTTTTATAGATATGTAAAAAGGAAAAGACTGGTAAAGACAAATGTAGGTCCCCTGCAGACAGAAACAGGTGAATTGATTATGGGGAGCAAGGACATGGCAGACCAATTGAATAATTACTTTGGTTCTGTCTTCACGAAGGAGGACATAAATAATCTTCCAGAAATAGTAAGGGACAGAGGGTCCAGTGAGATGGAGGAACTGAGTGAAATACATGTTAGTAGGGAAGTGGTGTTAGGTAAATTGAAGGGATTGAAGGCAGATAAATCCCCAGGGCCAGATGGTCTACATCCTAGAGTGCTTAAGGAAGTAGCCCAAGAAATAGTGGATGCATTAGTGATAATTTTTCAAAACTCGTTAGATTCTGGACTAGTTCCTGAGGATTGAAGGGTGGCTAATGTAACCCCACTTTTTAAAAAAGGAGGGAGAGAGAAACCGGGGAATTATAGACCGGTTAGCCTAACGTCGGTGGTGGGGAAACTGCTGGAGTCAGTTATCAAGGATGTGATAACAGCACATTTGGAAAGCGGTGAAATGATCGGACAAAGTCAGCATGGATTTGTGAAAGGAAAATCATGTCTGACGAATCTCATAGAATTTTTTGAGGATGTAACTAGTAGAGTGGATAGGGGAGAACCAGTGGATGTGGTATAGTTGGATTTTCAAAAGGCTTTTGACAAGGTCCCACACAGGAGATTAGTGTGCAAACTTAAAGCACACGGTATTGGGGGTAAGGTATTGGTGTGGGTGGAGAATTGGTTAGCAGACAGGAAGCAAAGAGTGGGAATAAACGGGACCTTTTCAGACTGGCAGGCAGTGACTAGTGGGGTACCGCAAGGCTCAGTGCTGGGACCCCAGTTGTTTACAATATATATTAATGACTTGGATGAGGGAATTAAATGCAGCATCTCCAAGTTTGCGGATGACACGAAGCTGGGTGGCAGTGTTAGCAGTGAGGAGGATGCTAAGAGGATGCAGGGTGACTTGGATAGGTTGGGTGAGTGGGCAAACTCATGGCAGATGCAATTTAATGTGGATAAATGTGAAGTTATCCACTTTGGTGGCAAAAATAGGAAAACAGATTATTATCTGAATGGTGGCCAATTAGGAAAAGGGGAGGTGCAACGAGACCTGGGTGTCATTATACACCAGTCATTGAAAGTGGGCATGCAGGTACAGCAGGCGGTGAAAAAGACGAATGGTATGCTGGCATTTATAGCGAGAGGATTCGAGTACAGGAGCAGGGAGGTACTACTGCAGTTGTACAAGGCCTTGGTGAGACCACACCTGGAGTATTGTGTGCAGTTTTGGTCCCCTAATCTGAGGAAAGACATCTTTGCCATAGAGGGAGTACAAAGAAGGTTCACCAGATTGATTCCTGGGATGGCAGGACTTTCATATGAAGAAAGACTGGATGAACTGGGCTTGTACTCATTGGAATTTAGAAGATTGAGGGGGGATCTGATTGAAACATATAAGATCCTAAAGGGATTGGACAGGCTAGATGCAGGAAGATTGTTCCCAATGTTGGGGAAGTTCAGAACGGGGAGTCACAGTTTGAGGATAGAGGGGAAACCTTTTAGGACCAAGATGAGGAAAAACTTTTTCACACAGAGAGTGGTGAACCTGTGGAATTCTCTGCCACAGCAAACTGTTGAGGCCAGTTCATTGGCTATGTTTAAGAGGGAGTTAGATATGGCCCTTGTGGCTACGGGGGTCAGGGGGTATGGAGGGAAGGCTGGGGCGGGGTTCTGAGTTGGATGATCAGCCATGATCATAATAAATGGCGGTGCAGGCTCGAAGGGCTGAATGGCCTACTCCTGCACCTATTTTCTATGTTTCTATATTTGGCTGTTTAGATATTTGTAAACAGGGGTACCTAATAAAGTGGCCTCTTGGGGATATTGTGGAGCTCCCCCCCACCCCCACCCCCAGCCCCCGAGCTGTTTCATTCTGCCCACCATTCCTGGCTGCACGGGGCAGGACTGTGGAGCTGACATCTGTCAAGGGACCTATTTCTGACTGTAACTCCATCTATGGCCAGTAGTTAACCACCGGGTTGCCAGACCGCTCTGTGACTAGTTCAGTAACTTAACCACTGCGTCACTAGTTCGTTAAGTGAACTGTTGTGTCATTAGCACAGTCGTTTAACGGTTATACCACTGGTTTGATAGCTTAACCGTTGCATCACCAGATCCAGTAAGTTAACCAAGCTGTTACCTGCTGACATATCTGATCGGAAGTGGTGTGAACTGGGTTGATTTATCCGTGAGAAAGTCTAGAAATTCTCCCCACCCCTGCAGCCCCAGCTGACTCACACAATTAACCCTTTTATAGCCAGACTCTTTGCTTACATTTGTTCAAACACCAGCTTGTGGAGCCAGAATCCCAGGCCACCTCCCTCTCCCCAAATTACTCTCCCTCTTCCCACTCCCACATCTCCACATCTCTGTCTCCTTCCCCACGTCCCTTCTCCACACTCCCTACCTCCCACACCCTGCATCAACTCTCCCCTAAACATCTGTCATCACATCACCTCTCCACCCCTCCCTCTCTATTTGCCTCACCCACATTCCTTCTCCCCACATCTCCTCTCCCCTCTCCCCTCTCTCCAACAGCCACCCACCCCTTTCTCTCACCATCACCAGTCCTGCAGTGAATCTGTGGAATTCTCTGACCGGGGAAGCAGGAGAGGATACCTCATTAAACGGATGTTTTTGCATACTGAGAAATTAAGGGTCACATGGAACACAGAACAGTACAGCACAGGAATAGGCCCTTCGGCCTACAATGTTGCGCAAAAGCACCCAAGCACTAGTTCCTCCTACCTACACAATGTCCATGTCCCTCCATCTTCCTCACATCCATGTGCCTATCCAAATGTTTCTAAAAAGCCTCCGATGTATTTGCCTCTATCACGTACCAGGCCAGGCATTCCAGGCATTCAGCACTCTCTGAGTAAAAAACTTACCCCTCACATTCCCCTGAGCCTAACTTTCCCACCTTCAATGCATGCCCTCTGGTATTAGACATCTCAAGATGCTCTCTGTCCATTCACAACCTCGTAAACCTCCAACTGATCTCCCCTCAGCCTCCGACACTCCGGAGAAAACAACCCAGGTTTATCCATCCTCTCGAGATAACCTATACCCTCTAAACTGGGTAGCAATCTGGCAAACATCTTTTGCACCCTCTCCAAACCCTCAACATCCTGCCTATAGTCGGGCAACAGAACTACGCAGAGTTCTATTAAACTGCAACATAATCTCCTGACTTTAGTTGAATGGCGTTACAGCAACAACCTTGCTCTCAATGTCAATAACATGAAAGTGTTGATTGTGGACTTCAGGAAGGGTGAGACAAGGGAACACAAACCAATCCTCATAGAGGGATCAGAAGTAGAGAGACTGAGCAGTTTCAAGTTCCTGAGTGCCAAGATCTCTGAGGATCTAACCTGGACGCAACATATTGTTGCAGCTATAAAGAAGGCAAGACAGCGGCTATATTTCATTAGAAGTTTGAGATTTGGTTTGTTGACTAAAACACTCGAAAGCTTCTATAAATGCACCACAGAGAGCATTATGACTGGCTGCATTACCATCTGATATGGATGGGCCTATTGCACAAGATTGAAATAGGTGTAGAAACTTGTGAAATTAGTCAGCTCCATCATGGGTACCAGCTTCTGTAGTATCCAAGACATCTTCAAGCAGCAGTGCCTTAGGAAGGAGGCGCCCATCGTTCAGGATCCCCACCACCCAGGGCATGCCTCTTCACACTTCTACCATCAGGCAGGAGGTAGGGAAGCCCAAAGGAACACACTCAGCAATGCAGGGACAGCTTTGTCCCACATCTCTGCAATCCGATTCCTAGATGGACATTGAAAACATGAACATTTAGATTTAGATTATGAGAACACTCAGTCCTCTTTTATTGTCATTTAGAAATGCATACATGCATTAAGAAATGATACAATGTTTCTCCAGAGTGATATCACAGAAAACAGGACAAACCAAAGACTAACACTGACAGAACCACATAATTATAACATATAGTTACAGCAGTGCAAAGCAATACTATAATTTGATGATGAACAAACCATGGGCACAGTAAAAAAAAGTCACAAAGTCTCCGAGTCGATTGACTCCCGAGTCCCCGATAGCAGGCGGCAAAAGGGAGAAACTCCCTGCCATAAACCTCCAGGCACTGTCAACTTGCCGATGCCTTGGAAGCAGCCGACCACAGCCGACACTGAGTCCATCCATCTGAAAACTATGAGCTTCCGACCAGCCCCTCCGATACAGTCTGCCGAGCGCCTTCGACCTCTCCCCTAGACATTACCTCGTTACTTTTTAAATTTCTGTTACTTTGCACTACCTATTGTAACTTAACTATTTAATAGACATATATACACTTAACACAACTCGGGTTTTTTCTCTATATTTATTTATCATGTATTTCATTGTACTGCTGCAGTGAAGTTAACAAATTTCACGACATCTGCTGGTGATATTAAATCTGATTGTGATTCTTTTGAACTCCGTGTCACGACTAATAAAAGCAAGTATTCCATAAGCCTTTGTAACCACCTTATCGACCTGTGAAACACACACAAAATACTGGAGGAACTCAGCAGCCCAGGCAGCATCTATGGAAAAGCGTACAGTCGAGGTTTCGGGCCAAAACATCGACTCTACTCTTTTCCATAAATGCTGCCTGGCCTGCTGTGTTCCTCCAGCATTTTGTGTGTGTGGCTTGGATTTCCACAATATGCAGATTTCCTCTTGTTTTTTATGGGCCTGTGTACCCCCTTTCAAGGAGCTATGAAGTTGGACCCTACGGTCTCTCTGCTCAGCAACCTGTAAAAATCTTGCCCTTAACAGTGTACTGTCTCCTTGCATTTGCCCTGCCAAGGTGGAACGCCTCACATTTATCTGGGTTAAATTCCATCTGCCATTTGTCAGCCCTTCCCATGCTTTGCCAGTCTTCTACACTATCCCCAACTCCACAATCTTGGTATCATCTGCAAATTCATAGATATCGGGAGGAGATGGCAACGTGACACAGCGTGCGCAGCTCTCCAGTGAAATGATATCGTATCTGTTAAATAGGGGCCGTGGACAATTCTGATTTGATGGAGACAGACGTGAAAGCACAAAGGAACATCTGGAGAAATTTCTGAAACGCCGGTTTGCTGCCGCTGTTACTGTGCGATCGAGAATCTTCCGGACCAAAATCCCCGACTTTGCCTGCTGCTGGCGACCGAGGCTAAGGTCGAGTCGATCAGACAGAGATGGTGCTCGGTACTTGGTGTCGGAGAGCTGATCGGAGCTCGAAGTTTTTGGACGACTCAGAGTCGGACTATGGTCGGGCATGGCAGGGAGAGTTTTGTTCCTTCTCCTGTCTGCGTGAGATGTGGGACATTTGAGAGGCTTTGAACTTTTTTACTGTGCCATGGCCTGTTCTTCATCAAGTTATGGTATTGTTGCACTGTTGTAACTATATGTTATAATTATGTGTTTTTGTTAGTCTTTCAGTCTTGGTCTGTCCTGTGTTTTTGTGATCTCACACCGGAGGAATATTGTATCAATTCTTAATCCATGCATTACTAAATGACAATAAAAGAGGACCGCGTGTCCTCATAATCTAATAATCTAAATTTACTAACAGCCCACAACTCTACATTGTATCCAGGTCATCTATATACATTAGAAATAACAGAGATCATAGCCCAGACCTTTGTGGAACACCACTAATTACAGACCCCTAGCTCAACTAAATCCTTTCAACCACTACCTTCTATCTTCTATGTGCCAGCCAGTTCTGAATACAAACAGCCAATTCGCCACAGGTCCCGTGCATCTTAATCTTCTGGATTATTAGTCTCCCATGAGAGACTTTGTCAAATATCTTATTCAAATCCACGGAGACAACATTCACTGTCCTACCCTCATCAATCTCGTCAAAATACTCAAACAAGTTGGTAAAGCACGGCCTGCCATTCACAAAGCCATGCTGCCTCTCCCTAATTAGACACTGGGTTTCCAAATGCTCCGATATCCCACCCCCAGAATTTTCTCCAGCAATTTCTCTACAGCTGATGTGAGACTCACTGGTCTGTAGTTCCCAGGATTTCCTCTTGTTCCCTTCTTAAATAAAGGTACAATATTAGCCGCTCACAAGTACTCCGGGACCTCGCCTGTGCCTAGAGAGGACATGGGGGTACTGGCCAAGGCCCCAGCAATCTCGTCTCTTGCCACCCTCAATAACTCAGGGTAAATCCCATCGGGGTCTGGGGACTTATCCAACTTAATACTCCTTAGCAGCCCCAACACTTTGTCCTTCTTGACCTCTAAATGCCCTGACTCAGCACTGATCTTCTGATCCTCCACATCCTTTTTCTTAGTAAATACTGAAGCAAAGTACTCACTAAGTACCTCACTCACATTCTCTGCATCCAAAGAAATGCTCCCCCCTTTATCCCTTTCCATAGTTATCCTCTTGCTCTTGAGATAGAATGCCTTGGGATTCATCTTAATCCGACTTGCCAAGGACTTTTCCTGGCCCTGCCTGGCTTTCCTACTTCCCTTTAGTTCTCTTCTACCTTCTTTATACTCCTCGTGGTTCTGCTTGATCCTAACTTCTGAGGCTTTACTTTTTCTTCTTGACTAAATTCATCACCTCTCTAGACATCCAAAGTTTTCTTATCTTTCCATTCCTGTCTTCCTTCTAACAGGAACACACCTTTCCTGTATTCGGCGCAATTGATCTTTGAACACCCTCCACTTGTCTGATGTGGACTTGTCAGAGAAGAGGTTTTCCCAATTAATGCCTCTTAGTCCCTGCCTAATACTCTCGTAATTTGCCCTACTCCAGTTTAAACCTCTCCCACAAAGACCATACCTGTTCTTATCTATCGCTACCCAGAAAGTTAAGGAGTTGAGATCACCGTTGCCTAACTGCTCACCCACTGAAAGGTCAGTCACCTCTGGCCAGGCTCATTACCCAACACCACCATCCACATATTGATTTAAGAAACCTTCCTGGATACACTTAACAAATTCTGCCCCATCTAAACCCCTTGCTAAGAAATAAGAAGGCCCAGTTTATTTTAGGGAAGTTGAAATCCCCATGAGAATAACCCTGCTATTTTCACACTTTTCCTTAATCTGATTATATTTCTGTTCCTCGATGTCCCGTAGGCTATTGGGGGTCTGCAGTACAATCGCACCAGTGTGATTGCACCCTTCCTATTCCTGAGTTCCACCCAAATGGACTCCGTGTCTGACCCCTCCATTATGTCTCCCCTGAGTGCAGTTGTGATATTGTCCCTGATTAGTAGTGTCACTCCCCTCCGTCTTTTTACCTGCTCCTCTATCTTTTCAAAAACTTCCAAAACTTGGTACAGTAATCACCCATTCCTGTCTCTTTCTCAAGCAAGTTTCACTAATAGCTACAAAATTGTAGTACCACCAGCTGATCCATTCTCTAAGTTCATCACCCTTACCCATAATACCTGTAGCATTAAAATGCATGCACTTCAAACTATCATACCTGTTGTTTCAGTTTGGCTTTTCAACACTTTCCCTGACATCGACTTTCTGGTCTGATCCTTCCCTTACTGACCTGAGGCTCCAGTTCCCAACCCTTTGCAAATCTAATTTAAATTCTCCCGAGTACCATCATCAAACCTCCCAGCTAGGGTATTGGTTCCCTTCCAGCACAGGGGCAACCCGTCCCTCTCGTACTGGTCCCCCCTTCCCCAGAAGAGGTTCCAATGATCCTGTCCCCTGCAGCCTCTCACTCATCCATGTTATCAACCCATTCCCAGCTGGCACAGGGAATAATCCGGAGATTACAACCTTGGAGGTCCTTCTGCATCCTCTTTCCTAGCTCTATATACTCACTGCCTAGGACCTCTGCCCCTTCTCTACCTGTCCTTGGTGCCCATATGAACATGACCTCCGGTTGTTGCCTCCCCCTTGAGAATATCCGGCAGCTGCTCTCATACATCCTGGACCCCAGCACCAAGGAGGCAACAACAAACCAGGTGTCCCTCTTGTGGCCACAGAATCTCCTTTCCGTGCGCGTGACTAGTGAGCTCCCTATACTTACCACACTGTCTGACCTTCCCTGTCCAGCCTCAGAGCCAGCCAGACTGCCACCAGCCTGACTGCCACTGCCGTCACCTGACAGGTCATCGCCCCGCGGTATCCAAACAGGTAGACTGGCCACAGGCGAACCTTGTACTGACTTCTTAAACTCCTTACCTCTCATCGGTCTACTGACTGAAGCCTGTACTCTGGGTGTGACCACCTCTTCAAAATTCTCATCTATACTATGATCTGGAGTCCATCCAAGTCCAGCTCCAATTCCTTGACCTGATCAGTCAGGCACCGAGTGGCTGCACCTCCCATAGATGTCGTCATCAGGGAAACGGTCAGGATTCCTGAATTCCCACATCTGACAGGAGAAGCTTTCCATCCCGACTACTCTGTACCAAAGAAGAACAAGACCAACCTCTTCTTAACTGTTTTTTTCTGTTCACCCTGAAGCCTCCACACTCTATCACTGGCTCATTTAAACAGTGGCCACTCCACTTGACCCTACCATCCTTTTATTTGCAACGGAGCTTTGACCTCTGATGCCCAGGTTCTCTGCACCTGCATAACCCAAAAAGACCAGCCTTACTTGAATGTGCTCATTCCATCCTCTCTCTCCCAGCTTCCGTAGGACTCTGACACCAACACTCACACTCCTCATACCTGAGCTACCGAGAAGGAGGTTCTGGGGAAAGGCAGGTCGATGGAGCTGAGCCCACTGCCAGGTCAGCCATGATCTTACTGAACGGTGGAGCAGGCTCGATGGGACTGATGACCGACTCCTGCTCCAGTTCTCAGAACTACACGGATATTCTCCCCCACCCCCAACCATGTCCGACAACCACTGATCCCAGGTCAATACGGAGATAGTTGACGAAAGGGCCACTTTGTCTGCTGGACCTCCCAGTCCCAAATATGGTCCATATACAACAGGGATAAGGATACACTGAGAAAGTATGGATGGACTGAGCAGAATACGGATGGACTGGGGGATACGGACGGACAGGCTGGGGGGGATACGGATGGACTGGAGGGGTTACGGACAGACTGGGGGGATACGGACAGACTGTGGGGGATACGGACGGACTGGGGGGATACAGACAGACGAGGGGGGGATACGGATGGACTAGTGGGGTTACGGACAGACTGGGGGGGATACGCATGGACTGGTGGGATATGCACGGACTGGGGGGGTTACAGACAGACTGGGGGATACGGATGGACTGAGGGGATATGGACGGACCAACGGACGGACGGACTGGGGGGGATACGGACAGACTGGGGGGATACGGACGGACGACGGGTATACGGACGGACTGGGAGGGTACGGACAGACCGACAGACGGACGGACTGGGGGGGATACGGACAGACTGGGGGGATATGGACGGACGAGGGGTATATGGACGGACTGGGGGGATACGGACGGACCAACAGACGGACGGACTGCGGGGATACGGATGGAAGGAAAAGGGTGTTTGGGTTGTGCAGGACAGTAAGGTCTGTTTGATTGTGGAGTAAGTTTGTACAGGTCAGTACAACAGTGTGGCCTGAAGGTCCTGTCTAGGTTCTATGACATCAGCAGGAATTAATCCATTAACTCTATCTGTGTCAGCTCTCAGAGAGGTGGTGTTAAGGAAATAATTCTGCTCAGAGTTGATGAGGGATTGTCAATGCTACATTACTGGGAGATGCAGTCTGGCGTTTCAATAAGTAACAGGAGATATTGATGAGGGCTGTGTGGATGATGTGGTTCATGTGGGCTTCAGTGAGATCTGTCCAGCAACACAGGCCCCATGGCTTCCAGGGCAGGCTGCCAAACCGGATTCAAGTGTAACGTGACAAGAAGCAGAGGGTGGTGGCAAAGGAGTGCTCATGCAGGATTCCCTAAAGGTTAACTTGCAATTTGAGTCGGTGGAAAGGAAGGCAAATGTAACGTTAGCATTCATTTGAAGAGAACTACAATATAGTAAAAGCAAGTATGTAATGCTGAAGATTTATAATGCATTGGACAGACTGCACTGCGAGTGTCCTGAGCAGATTTTGGACCTGTATCGAAGAAAGGATGTGCTGGCATTGGAGAGTGTCCAGAGGAGGCCCATGAGAATTATCCCAGAAATGAAAGGATTAACATATGAGCAGCATTTGATATACTGACTGGAGTTTAGAAGAATGAGGCGGTGGGGGGGTGGGTTCGCATTGAAATCTATTGAATCTTGAAAGCCCTAGATAGAGTGGACATGGAGAAGATGTTTCCTATTACAAGTAGGCTAGACAAGGGAGATGTAGTGGATGTTGTATATTTGGATTTTCAGAAGGCGTTTGACAAGGTGCCACACATGAGGCTACTTAACAAGATAGGAGCCCATGGAATTACCGGAAAGTTACATACGTGGATAGAGCGCTGGCTGATTGGCAGGAAACAGAGAGTGGGAATAAAGGGATCCTATTCTGGTTGGCTGCCGGTTACCAGTGGTGTTCCACAGGGATCTGTGTTGGGGCCGCTTCTTTTTACATTGTACATCAACGATTTGGATTATGGAATAGATGGCTTTGTGGCTAAGTTTGCTGATGATACGAAGATAGGTGGAGGGGCCGGTAGTGCTGAGGGCACAGAGAGTCTGCAGAGGGACTTGAATAGATTGGGAGAATGGGCAAAGAAGTGACAAATGAAATACAATGTTGGAAAGTGTATGGTTATGCATTTTGGCAGAAGGAATAAACGGGCAGACTATTATTTAAATGGGGAGAGAATTCAAAGTTCTGAGATGCAAAGGGACTTGGGAGTCCTCGTGCAGGATATCCTTAAGGTTAACCTCCAAGTCGTGTCAGTGATGAAGAAGGCGAATGCAATGTTGGCATTCATTTCTAGAGGAATAGAGATTAGGAGCAGGGATGTGATGTTGAGGCTCTATAAGGCGCTGGTGAGACCTCACTTGGAGTACTGTGGGCAGTTTTGGTCTCCTTATTTAAGAAAGGATGTGCTGACGTTGGAGAGGGTACAGAGAAGATTCACTAGAATGATTCCGGGAATGAGAGGGTTAACATATGAGGAACGTTTGTCCGCTCTTGGACTGTATTCCTTGGAGTTTAGAAGAATGAGGGGAGACCTCATAGAAACATTATGAATGTTGAAAGGGATGGACAGAGTGGATGTGGCAAAGTTGTTTCCCATGGTGGGGGAGTCTAGTACGAGAGGGCATGACTTAAGGATTAAAGGGCACCTACTCAGAACAGAAATGCGAAGAAATTTTTTTAGTCAGTGGGTGGTGAATCTCTGGAATTTATTGCCATGGGCAGCAGTGGAAGCCAAGTCATTGGGTGTAGTTAAGGCAGAGATTGATAGGTATCTGAGTAGCCAGGGCATCAAAGGTTATGGTGAGAAGGTGGGGGAGTGGGACTAAATGGGAGAATGGATCAGCTCATGATAAAATGGTGGAACAGACTTGATGGGCCGAATGGCCAACTTCTGCTCCTTTGTCTTATGGTCTTATGGTCTTATGTGGGAGTCTAGGACCAGAAAGCACAGCCTCAAAATAGAAGAATGTCCTTTTAGAATGAAGTGTAAGTCATTGAATATGTTTAAAGTGGACATTGATATTTTCTTGGTTAGTCAGGGCATCGATAGTCATGTGGAGAAAGGATGCGAATGGGTTGAGGGTGAGAATAAATCAGCCACGATGGTCCAAATGGCCCATCAGCTCCCATGTTTTATGGTCTTGTGATTGCTGTCTGTGCCCAAACAAACACTGGGCAGGCTGATGAATGGAAGAAGTTTTGTATTTCAACCAACACAAATTGCCAACTGACAGAAGGCTGTGTACTGTGCTGAGAACTGGAATTAGTCTACATGGGGTGGGTGTGAAGAGAGCCTGGTTTTCTGCTGTACGACCAAAGACATGGTAGATTTGTAAAAGGGAATGATATTGGATAAATGTGTTGCAACTTTGCATGCTGAAGCAGTTGAGGTGGAAGTGAGTCACCAAGGTATGTTAGGACATTTGGGAGACCTTTGACAAAGTGCCACGTGGGAGGCTTCAGCCAGTAGTAGAGGGATTGTTGGGTCAGTGTACTGGTATGGACTGAGCAGGTTCATGCACAGAGAACACTGAACGGAATGAATGTAAGAGTTAAAACTGATCTGAGTTTTTCACATATAGCGGGTGGGTTTGAAGTTGGAAGTGGTAGAGGCGGATACTGTTCACAATATTTTAAAAAAACACTTGGACCGGTAGGTGGATAAGAAAGGTTTGGAGGCCATGGACCAAATGGGACAAGCTCCCATAGATATGTTGGTCAGTATGGATCTGTTGGGCTGAAGGGCCCTTTTCCATGACTTTATAAGTTTGTGATCTGAACAGTATGGAGTATTGTGTGCAGTTTTGGTCCCCTAATCTGAGGAAAGACATCCTTGCCATAGAGGGAGTACAAAGAAGGTTCACCAGATTGATTCCTGGGATGGCAGGTCTTTCATATGAAGAAAGACTGGATGAGCTGGGCTTGTACTCATTGGAATTTAGAAGATTGAGGGGGGATCTGATTGAAACGTATAAGATCCTAAAGGGATTGGACAGGCTAGATGCGGGAAGATTGTTCCCGATGTTGGGGAGGTCTAGAACGAGGGGTCACAGTTTGAGGATAGAGGGGAAGCCTTTTAGGACCGAGGTTAGGAAAAACTTCTTCACACAGAGAGTGGTGAATCTGTGGAATTCTCTGCCACAGCAAACTGTTGAGGCCAGTTCATTAGCTATGTTTAAAAGGAAGTTAGATATGGCCCTTGTGGCTACAGGGGTCAGGGGGTATGGAGGGAAGGCTGGGTTCTGAGTTGGATGATCAGCCATGATCATAATAATTGGCGGTGCAGGCTCGAAGGGCCGAATGGCCTACTCCTGCACCTATTTTCTATGTTTTTTTTAACCTTCTTAACCTTACCATCGACCATCTCTCTGCCTCCACAGACGCTCCCCCAATCCCTGAGCTCCTGCAGCATGAGACCAGGAGATATAGGAGCAGAATTAGGCCGTTTGGCCTGTCGAGTCTGCTCCACCATTTCATCGTGAGTGATCCAATTTTCCTCTCAGACCCAGTCTCCTACCTACACCCCATATCCCTTCATACTCTGACCGATCAAGAATCTATCAACTTCTGCCTTAAATATACATGAAGGCTTGGCCTCCACAGCTGCCTGTGACAAAGAATTCCACAGGCTTACCACTCTCTGGATAAAGAAATTCCTCCTCATCTCCGTTCTAAAAGAATGCCCCTCTATTCTGAGGCTGGGTCCTCTGGTCTTAGACTCTCCCACCATAGCAAATATCCTCTTCATATCCACTCTGTCAAGGCCTTTCACCATTCGAAAGTTTTCAATGAGGTCACATCTCATTCTGAATCCCAGTGAATACAGGTCCAGAGCCATCAGACGCTCTTCATATGACAAGCCATTCAATCCTGGAATCATTTTCATGAATCTCCTTTCAACCCTCTCTGGTTTCAGTACATCCTTTTCAAGATAAGGTGCCCAAACCTGCTCACAATACTCCAAGTGAAACATCACCTGTGCCGAAGACACCACGCCCCAGCAGCCTCAATGACTACAGACCGGTGGCATTGACCTCCCACATCATGAAGACCCTGGAGAGACTTGCTCTGGAGCTGCTCCGGCCTATGGTCAGGCAACACTTAGATTCCCTCCAGTTCGCCTACCAGCCCCGACTAGGAGTTGAGGACGCCATCATCTACCTGCTGAACCATGTCTATGCCCACCTGGACAAGCCAGCGAGCACTGTGAGGGTCATGTTTTTTGACTTCTCCAGTGCGTTCAATACCATCCGCCCTGCTGTGCTGGGGGAGAAGCTGACAGCGATGCAGGTGGACGCTTCCCTGGTGTCATGGATTCTTGATTACCTGACTGGCAGACCACAGTACGTGTGCTTGCAACACTGTGTGTCTGACAGAGTGATCAGCAGCACTGGGGCTCCACAGGGGACTGTCTTGTCTCCCTTTCTCTTCACCATTTACACCTCGGACTTCAACTACTGCACAGAGTCTTGTCATCTTCAGAAGTTTTCGGATGACTCTGCCATAGTTGGATGCATCAGTAAGGGAGATGAGGCTGAGTACAGGGCTACGGTAGGAAACTTTGTCACATGGTGTGAGCAGAATTATCTGCAGCTTAATGTGAAAAAGACTAAGGAGCTGGTGGTAGACCTGAGGACAGCTAAGGTACCGGTGACCCCTGTTTCCATCCAGGGGGTCAGTGTGGACATGGTGGAGGATTACAAATACCTGGGGATATGAACTGACAATAAACTGGACTGGTCAAAGAACACTGAGGCTGCCTACAAGAAGGGTCAGAGCCGTCTCTATTTCCTGAGGAGACTGAGGTCCTTTAACATCTGCCGGATGATGCTGAGGATGTTCTACGAGTCTGTGGTGGCCAGTGCTATCATGTTTGCTGTTGTGTGCTGGGGCAGCAGGCTGAGGGTAGCAGTCACCAACAGAATCAACAAACTCATTCGTAAGGCCAGTGATGTTGTGGGGATGGAAATGGACTCTCTGACGGTGGTGTCTGAAAAGAGGATGCTGTCTAAGTTGCATGCCATCTTGGACAATGTCTCCCATCCACTACATAATATACTGGGTGGGCACAGGAGTACATTCAGCCAGAGACTCATTCCACCGAGATGCAACACAGAGCGTCGTGGGAAGTCATTCCTGCCCGTGGCCATCAAACTTTACAACTCCTCCCTTGGAGGGTCAGACACCCTGAGCCAATAGGCTGGTCCTGGACTTATTTCCTGGCATAATTTACATATTACCATTTAATTATTTATGGTTTTATTACTATTTAATTATTTATGGTGCAACTGTAATGAAAGGCAATTTCCCCCGGGATCAATAAAGTATGACTATGACTATGACTATGACTGACGTTTTATCAACTCTAGTCAGACCACACTTGGAGTATTGTCAACAGTTTTGGGCCCCATATCTCAGGAAGGATGTGTTGTCATTTGAGAGAGTCCAGAGGCGGTTCACGAGGATTATTCTGGGAACGAAGGGGTTAACATATGAGTAGCGTTTGGCAGCTTTGGGCCTGTACTCACCGGAATCTCGAAGAATGTGGGGGGATTTCCTTGAAACCTTACGAATGTTGAAAGGACTAGACAGGGTGGATGTGGAGAGGATGTTTCCTCTGGTGGCGTGTCCAGAACTAGACAGCACAGCCTCAGAACTGGGGGGGCAACCCTTTAGAACAGAGGTAAGGAGAATTTTTTTCTTAGCTAGGGAGTAGTGAATCTGTGGAATGCTCTGCCACAGGTAGCTGCGGAAATCACGATCATGGGTATAATTAAAGTGAAAGTTGAAAGTTTTCTGAATGGTCAGGGCATCAAAGATTATGCAAAAAGGCAGTTGTATGGGTTTGAGTGGGAACCTGGATCAGCCATAATGGAATGGCAGAGCAGATTCAAAGGGGTTGAATGGCCTAATTCTTCTCCAATGTCTTATAGTCTTATGGAGGGGAGGAGAGGGGAGAGGTCACGATGGGGGTGTATATGGAGGGGAAGGGCACTGGTCATCATCCACACAAGTCCATCCATTGTCACCTGAATTGTCCTTTACCTGACAGTTACGGGATGGTTCTGCGATCACATCCAGGCAAGGATGAGTGTGGACGAGAGCTGAGAAAGGCGATCCAAGCTGGGGAGTAGTATTACAGGATTTTGGCAACTTAGGTTTCCTACTGATAATGTCACCCCCTGACTCCATCAGAGTGATTACCAACAGTCTTGGTAACCTGTCCACCCTTGTCAAACCCCATGTTAAATCCCTTGGTGTGATATTTGATTCCACCTTTAAGTTTGACAAGCAAGTTAATGCAGTAGTAAAAGCCAAAATCAAGTAGTTTCTCTCTTTCAAAGATCTCGAGAAAGTCATCCACGCCCTTATATCCTCCCGCTTGGACTACTCCAACTCCCTGTATACTGGGATTAGTCAGTTGTCCCTGTCCCATCTGCAACTGGTCCAGAACGCCGCAGCCAGGCTCCTGACAGGTGCCCGGAAGAGGGACCATATTACTGCTATCCTGGCCTCCCTCCACTGGCTGCCAGTGTGGTTCAGAATTGATTTTAAGGTTCTCCTGTTTGTTTATAAACCCCTAAATGGGCTGGTCCCCTCCTATATCACAGACCTTCTAACCCCTTATTCTACTTCCAGGTCCCTCAGCTCGGCTGACTTGGAGCTCCTGACTGTCCCGCGATCTGAATTTAAGCTCAGGGGTGGCCGCGCTTTGCTATTGTAGCCCCTAGACTGTGGAACAGCATTCCCCTCCCTATCAGATCTGCCCCCTCCATCAACTCTTTTAAATCCAGGCTCAAAACTTACCTTTATTCGCTAGCATTTGAAACCCCCTGATCTGGCTGATTTTTGGCTTGTGCCTAGGCCCTTGTGTTGTTTATTTTGTGCCTATAAGCTGTTTGCCTTGTTGGTTATGTCTGTGTTTCTCGTATTTGTGATTTTAGCTATCTGTTATGGTTTGTACAGCACTTTGGTCAACATGGGTTGTTTTTAAATGTGCTTTATAAATAAATTTGACTTGACTTGACTCTAATAATGCCACAGCAGTTGTGGTGGATTTGAATGGGATCTGTTCAGTGTTAGCTCTGGTTTCTGCTCTAGCAACTGGGACAGTGAGACTCAACTGTCCCATTTGACTGGGATCTGTTCAGGGTTAGTCCTGGTGTCTGCTCCAGTAAGTGTTAGAGTGAAACCCAATCTGGACTTGAAGTAACTTCCTGTCAGTTCTCACAGAAGCATGCAGACAGAGAGGTGGGGATGCCAGGGAAGTCCCCAGCTCTCTGCCCTCACCTGCCCCGCTCCCTACACTTTCTGCTGCTGCTGATAAATCATTCAATGGTGCTGGTAATCCGGGGGCTGACCAGTCACCTGGGGCTGTGACCTCACATCTAGTGGCCTTTATCATAAACCTCTGACATAGTGATCTAGGCCATTGACCTGGGGTCTTGATCTCTGACCTATGGTCCTGCAACTTTGATCTGAAGATTTGGACCTTGGAGTCAGGACCTTTAATCTGAGACTTTGACCTCTGGAACATAAAACAGTACAATATTGGAACAGGCACTTCAGCCCATCATGTTATAGCAAACTAATTAAAGGAGTAATTAAAAACCACTGAACCTAACCTTTCAGCTGCACAACACCCATATCCCTTTGTTCCCTGAACATTCACATGTTTAAGAGCCTCTTAATCACGTCTCTCGTATTTGCCTCCACGACCACCCCAGCAGCACATTCAAGGCCCCCACGACCCATTGTGTGAAAATATAACCCCACATCTCCTCTGAACTTTACCCATTCACCTTAATTGTATGCCCCCTGGTATTAGACATAAAGCTGAACTTCACTTCTCGACTCTTCAACTCATTTCCTCGACCAATAAAGGCAAGGAAGCCACACTACCCTATCAACCTGTGTAGTCAGCTTCATGGAGTTGTACACATGAACATCAGGGTTGCTCTGCTCAGTAAAGGTGGTCTTGCCATTTGCATTGTACATCTCTTTACAGCGTACCACTTGGCACTTAGCTGGGTTAAACTTCCACTACCATTTCTCTGCCCATATCTGCAATGAATCTATACCCTGCTGTATCCTTACATGTCCACAACACCGCCAATCTTTGTATCATCTACAAACCCGGTATAATATGGCACTGGTGAAACACAGCGACAACTTGCTGGCAGCAAACAAAACTACTATTTACTTTATTAATCACACTTTTTCTGGAAAACGATCATGGCAATCAACAACCTGTAACTTCCCTTTCAGAACTGAACTTTTGAACCGCCTCTACAGGCTGGTGTTTTTGGGGTGTGAACTAAATCCCAAAGGAGCAGGATGGTTGCAGTGTGGCGTGTCTGGGCTGAACCCAGGCCCAACAGCAAACATTTGGCCATTGCTGTAGCTGATTCGAAGTGGCAGACCTGAGGTGAGGTGAGGTGAGGTGAGGAGGCAGGACCCAAGAGCAAAGAACAAGCTGATATTTGACTGGATTCAGCGCTGGGCCAAACTGAAAAGATCAAGTTTGGGCTGAATTGGGGTGGCAAGTCTCAGGTCTGAGAGTATAACGATGTGGCAGGGCCAGATTCCAAGAGCAAGGAGGGACCTGCTGTTTGGCCGATTTCATTGCCAGGCTCGATTGAGAAGGTCAGGGTGTCAGGGTCAGAGGAGAGGGGTGGGCGAGAGTTCAGCTTGCTGCTCCGTGGGATTTACTTGTGAACTGAGTCAACAAACTAATGGGCTCCTGGATTGGCTGTGACTGACTTTGTGGTTGTGATTCTGAGTATTGAATGTTACTTTTATTGTTTGCACAATTTTTTTCTCGCTCCATATGGGGTGTTGGTGGTCTTTGTTCTATTGTGTTTCTTTGTTTTGTGGCTGCCTGTAAGGAGATGAATCTCAAGATAAAGGGTGGAGCAGGCTGGATGGGCCAAGTGGCCTGATTCTACTTCTCTGTCTTACGGTCTTGTGTATACAGTGTATGTACTGTACATATATTAACATACACTCATCTACATTTTCATCCAGGTCATTTATATACATCACAAATAGCACAGGTCCCAAAACAGATCCCTGTGGATGCAGCTCTATAAAACTCTGGTTAGGCCACACTTGGAGTATTGTGTCCAGTTCTGGTCACCTCACTATAGGAAGGATGTGGAAGCATTAGAAAGGGTACAGAGGAGATTTACCAGGATGCTGCCTGCCTTATGATCAGAGATTAAGGGAGCTAGGGCTTTACTCTTTGGAGAGAAGGAGAATGAGAGGAGACATGATAGAGGTGTACAAGATAATAAGAGGAATAGATAGAGTGGATAGCCAGCGCCTCTTCCCCAGGGCACCACTGCTCAATACAAGAGGACATGGCTTTAAGGTAAGGGGTGGGAAGTTCAAGGGGGATATTAGAGGAAGGTTTTTTACTCAGAGAGTGGTTGGTGCATGGAATGCACTGCCTGAGTCAGTGGTGGAGGCAGATACACTAGTGAAGTTTAAGAGACTACTAGACAGGTATACGGAGGAATCTAAGGTGGGGACGTATATGGGAGGCAGGGTTTGAGGGTCGGCACAACATTGTGGGCCGAGGGGCCTGTACTGTGCTGTACTATTCTATGTTCTATGTTCTACTATTCTCCAACTTCCAAACAGAATAAGTCCCTTTGGCTACAGCTCTCAGCCTTCCATGAACAAGCCAAACCTGATTCCAAATGGCCAAATCACTACAGATCCCATGCATCTTAACCTTCTGGATGAGTCTCCTATGAGGGACCTCATTCATCTGTGGTGTCTGGGTCTGCCATTGACCTCGAGACAGGGTCAATTGATCCAGAGGCTGGGACTGTTGACCACTGCACTGATAGAAGTCTGGACCAAAGGAAGAGACTGTGCCTATGTGTACCTCAGAACCACTGTCCTGCACTGATCTCTTCCATTCCTGAGGTGAGTGGGCCTGGGGTGAATGCCTGCATCCCCTTGGGGTGGGGGTGGAGATGGGCTGACCAGTCATGGAAGGGGGATAGACCAACCACATCGTAAGGCACAGGAGCAAGATTAGGCCATATGTCCCACTGAGTCGTCTTGGCCATTTATTATTCCCCTCAACTCCATTCTCCTGTCTTCTCCCTGTATCCTTTGACACCCTTAACCTATCAACCTCTGCTTTAAATATACTCAATGACTGGGCCTCCACAGCCATCTGTGGCAACGAATTCCACAGATTCACTACCCTCTGGCTAAAGATCATCTACATGGAAGTGCGTCCATTCTGAGGCTGTGGAAGACTCCCCCACTACGGGAAAATCCACTCTATAGAGGCCTTTCAATATTGTAAAGGTTCCACCGAGATTCCCCCTCTCCCCCGCCCCGCCCCGCCCCGCCCATTCTGCCTAACTCCAGCGAAAGCGCAGAGCCGTCAAACGCCCCTCAGATAATAACCCTTTCATTCCTGGGATCGTTCTCGTGAACCTGCTCCAATGCCAGCACAACGCTTCTGAAATACGGAGGCCCAAACTGATCACAATACTGCTCAGCCTGATGCCTCATAAAAACTCAACATTACATCCTTGCTTTTAAACTCCAGTCCCCTGGAAATGAATGCTAACATTGCATATGCCTTCCCTACCACCGACTTAACTTGCAAGTTAACTTTGAGGGAGTCCTGCACAAGGACTCCCCAGTGGAGGGGATGGGGGGAGATTGGGACTGACGGGGTTCCGGGGTTGGTAGGGATGTGGAATGGGTTGAGCGGATTTGGGAGGGAGGTGGGGAATTGACAGCCGGATTCCCGGTGGAGTGCGGAGGGAAAGAGAGTCTGTCCCGGGCCCAGTTTCTGCGCCGCCCCCGCGCTGTCACCGCGGGATTTTTGCTGGGCTTTTGCTTAGTCGGTTCCCAGCCGCGATCTGACACAGTTTCCGCCACAATCACGTGGATTCCAGTCCAAGCGGGGCCGCGCTTTTTTTTACGAGAAATGGTTTGTCCGTTGTTAGAAAAGTGAGCGATGAGCAACTGCGAGCGGAGCAACGGCGATGGCGCAGGACTCCGACAGCAGCGACTCGGGCTACAGTCATTACCGGCCGGCGTCCGGCAAACAGGTACCGTACTCGCCCCGGGCAACCCGGTCCGGAGCCGCGTCCATCCTTGTCCTGCTCCCACACCACCCGATCGGACCCGCACCCATCCCGGGAAGCCCGGTCCCAACCCGGGATATCACCACCCAAACACGAACCCGACTTGGGACAGCTCACACCCGCACGCCGACCCTCTCTCAAGCAGCCTACACCCCGACCCCGACCCCGACCCCGTCCCGGTCCCGGTCCCTCGTCACTTCTCCGCCCGGTTTGCTGCCCTGCCCCTGCCCCGCTCCGTGCCCCATTCGAGCCGGAGACAGTGGGCGCTCAATGCTGGGGAAAGCAGCCTGTATGGAGGGGAACGAGAAACGCTTCCACCTCCGCTGGACTCATCCGGGAGCGGGAGCCAGCCGCAGCGGCCGGGGCAGGCAGGGAGCTGTGCGCGCTGGACGGGGAGACCGGGAGACGGGGAGACGGGGAGACGGGGTTCCCGTCTGCGAGATGTGTGCAGTCACGCATCACTGAGTAACGTGGGGCTACGACACGTGGGCCGGAGGGAAGGGAGAACTGGCAGAGAGTGTGTGAGGAGCTGAGCGAGTCAGGTAGCGGGAAACGCTGAAGGGCTTCGGCTCGAACCATTGCCCCGTGTTTCGAGAACCCTCCGCAGCGGCGGAGGCCGGAGAGATCTGGTAGAGGGGCAGGGATGGAGTATCCTTTCCCCAGGGTTGAAATGGCGAATACCAGAGGGCGAGTATTTAAACCGAGAGGCGGCAATTTGAAAGGAGATGTGAGAGGGAAGTAGTGAGGTGCCTGGAATGCGCTGCTGGGGGTGCTGTTCGAGGCAAATACCCGGGAGAAGAGATGTTGTGATAGGTGAGGAAAATGGAGGGCTAGGGACATTGTGTAGTTCAGTTGGCTATATGGATATTAATTTAATTTAATTGGTTCAGCACAGCATTGTGGGCCGAAGGGCTGTACTGTACTGTTCTCTTATAGAGGGAACACCCAGCGGGGGGGGGTGGGGGGGGAGGCAGGGCAGAGAGACCAGATCCCTGGCGGGAGAGGGGTATGGGGAGAGACCGGACCCCTGACGGGTGGGGGAGAGACCGGACCAGGTGGGGGGCCATGGGGGGAGAGACCGGACCCCTGACGGGTGTGGGGGGGGGCAGAGGGGGGAGAGACCGGACCCCTGACGGGTCAGCAGCCTTCGGTGGGACAGTGGAGCTGAGAATACTCACACACACTCACACTCTCTCACATTAACAGGTACATGGATAAGAAAGATTTGAGGGGTCCAATACTGTCACCGTGAGGCTACACTGGGGTCTGAGAAGTAACACCTCATATTCCACCTGTGCAGCCTCCAACCTGATGGCATGAGCATCGATTTCTCCAGCTTCCTGTTTTCTCTCTCCCCCCTCCCTTTTCCAATGCCCACTCTGGTTTCCCGTCTTACGCCGTATCTTCTCACCTCCCCTGGTGCTTCTGCTTTCTTCTGCTGTGGTCCACTCTCTTCTCCTATTAGATTCCCTTTCCTTTTCCACCTATCACCTCCCACCTTCCTACCTCCTCCACCCACCCGACCTCTCCCAGCTTCCTTCCCCTCCCTCACCTTCGGGAAGGAGGGTAGGGGTACGAGGGGAGAATGAAGGGGAATATAGAATGAGGGTTGAGTGATGGGGGAATATAGAAGCAGATAAGCTCAAATGCCGATTTGTGGAATAGTTAGAGTGCCAGAGACCATGCGGTCCATTTTGTGTGCTAGCTTTCCACCAGAGGCCTCCGAACAGTAGCCAGGTTGGGGACTACAAATTATAATGGAAAATGCATGTCAAAAGGGCCATGTTATGGTAGTCATGGGGAATTTCAATATGCAGGTAGATTGGGGAAAATCAGTTTGGTTTTGGATCCCAGGAGAGGGAATTTATAGAATGCCTAGGAGATGGCTTTTTAGAACAGCTCGTGGTTGAACCCACTAGTTATTCTGAATTGGGTGTTGTATAATGAACCAGATTTGATTAGGGAGCTGAAAGTAAAGGGGACAGTGATGATAACATGATAGAATTCACCCTGAAATTTAAGGGGAAGCTGGTTGTTTGTATCAGTATTGCAGTGAAGCAAAGGCAGTTACAGAGGCACAAAAGAGGAGCTGGCCAAAGTTGATTGGAAGGGAACACTAGCAGGGATGACGTCTGAGCACTAATGGCTGGAGTTTCTAGGAGCAATTTGGAAGGCACAGGATAGCTACATCCGAAAGAAGAAACATTCTAAAGGCATGGCTGACAAGGGAAAGCAAAACCAATATAAAAGCAAAAGAGTGTGCATGTAACGGAGCAAAAATGAGTGGGAAGTTAGAGGACTGGGAAACTTTAAAAACCAACAGAAAACAACTAAAAAAACCATCAGGCGAGAAATGTGAAGGTAAGCTCACCAATAATATCTGAGAGGATACCAAAAGTTTTTTTTTCAGATATATCAAGAGTAAAAGAGAGTTGAGAATATCAGACTGCTGAAAAACAATGCTGGGGAGGTAATAATCAGGGATAAAGAAATGGTGGATGAACTGAATAAATATTTTGCATCAGTCTTCACTGAAGACACTGGCAGTTTGCCAGAAGTTCGAGAGTGTCACGAGGCAGAAGTGAGTGCAGTTGCTATTACTAAGGAGAAGTTCCTTGGGAAACTGAAAGGTCTGAAGGTAGATAAGTCACCTGGACCAGATGGACTACACCCCAGGGTGGCTGAAAGAGGTGGCTGAAGAGAATGTGGAGGCACTAGTAATGATCTTTCAAGAATAACTGGATTCTTGAATGGTTTCGGAGAACTGGAAAATTGCAGATGTCACTCCATTCTTCAAGAAAGGAGTGGGCAGAAGAAAGGAAACTGTAGGCCAGTTAGCCTGACTTCAGTGGTTGGGAAGGTGTTAAAGTCGATTGGTAAGGACGAGCTTTTGGGATACTTGGGGGCACATGATAAACTAGGCCGAAGTCAGCATGGTTTACTTAAAGGAAAATCTTGCCTGACAAACCTGTTGGAATAACAAGCCGGATAGACAAAGGAGAATCAGAGAATCAGTGAATCAGGCAGCGAGTGGGAATAAAGGGAGCCTTTTCTGACTGGCAGCCAGTGACTAGTGATGTTCCACAGGGGTTGGTGTTGGGACCACTTCTCAATGATTTGGATGATGAAATTGATAGCTTTGTGGACGATACAAAGATACGTGGAGGTTGCAGAAGGACTTGGACAGGTTCTGATTGGGAGAATGGGCAAAGAAATGGTAGGTGGAATACGCTGTTGGGAAATGTACAGTCACGCACTTTGGAAGAAGGAATAAAAGCATAGACTATTTTTTAACTGGGGAGAAAATTCAAAAATCCAAGATGCAAAGGGACTAGAGATTCTTTGTGCAGAATTCCCAAAAGATTGTGGAGGCCAAGACATTGGATATACTGTGTACAAAGCGAAGGTTGACAGTTTCTTGATTAGTCATCCTGTCAAAGATTACGGGAAGAAGGCAGGAAAATAGGGTTGAGAGGGACATGGATCAGTCATGATGGAATGGCAGAGAAGACTTGCTGGGCCAAATAGCCCAATTCTGCTCCTCTGTCTTATCTCAGAGTACCCATGACCCCCATTATCTGTGGCTGAGGGTTTGGTGCCAATTTGGGAGGGGAAATGGAGCTGAAATGAATGTAGACCCCCCCCCACCCACCCAGAAGCCAGCAGGACTCGTCTCCTGGAACAATGTGGGGTTCACTGCAGACTTGAAAACCTAGGGGGTTGTGACATGCACAGAGAGGCACCGATGGGGTGACTGTCACCCCGAACTACCTGTGCAGCTGATCATGGAGAAAGCCATGACCCCTCTCAGGCCAGAGGATGCTGATGAGGATGTAGGGGAGACGGTGGGCAGCAGTCCACAGTGTGTCCATCTCCAGCCAGCCCCTTTCCCCCACCTCCCAGATCATTGTGGATGTGGTATCCCATTTGGGCTCCTCCACAAGTGCTGCTCAGAGGCAGCAGGGAGACACAACCTCAGCCTGGGGTTCAACTCTTGCTGGTTACCCCCACCCCTCTAAACCACTCTTCCTCCGCCTCTCCATCATGCTCCCTCCCTCCTCTCCCCCTCTCAAGTCACTCGCTCCTCTCTCTCCCCCTCAAGGATACAGCCTCCTTACATGCCTGCCCTGCCCCAAACTCCCCACCCCTCTCACTCTCACATCTGTTGCAGGAAAACACTGAGGAAACAAAGAAAGTTCTGAGACGGGAGAAGAATCGCCTGGCGGCCCAGAAAAGCCGACAGAGGCAGACCCAGAAGGCTGACACCTTGCACCAGGTGAGGGGGATGGACCACAGCCCTGTTGGGGAGAGGCAGGATGCGGGGTTCGTGCTGCTGGAGATGGGGTGGGGGAGAGACAATGCTGCCCATTTGAACAGTGAGAAAATTCACTTCCTGTACAAAGCAAAGAGCCTGTCGGCAATGCACCTTCTGTGGAGGAAGAGGAAAGGGCGACATTTCAGGGCAAGGCTTCTGCCTCAGCTTTCAGAAGGGATTGAGGTGCATTGACCACCCCTGGAGGGGCAACACTGGGAAATTAAAGCATTCTGGAGGGTAAGGGTGTGGAGCCAGAGGGGGTCATGCCTATTGGTACCAGTAATGTACGTGGAAAGAAGGATGAGTTGCTGTGTTGTGAATTAGGGAGCGGGGGGGGCGGAAATCAAAAAGCAGTGAATTAGGGAGCTGGGGGGTGGAAAATGAAAAAGCAGGACCTCAAGGGCAGTAAATGATAGACAGGAGATTCTGCAGATGTTGGAAATCTAGAGTAATGCACACAAAATGCTGAGAAACTCAGCAGGTTTGGAGGGGAATAAATGTGAACGTTTTGGGAGAGACCCTTTATCAGAGATACTGAGGGTAGGAACAGATCATTAGAGGGCATGAATTTGTGACTGAGGGGCTGGTGCAGGGGACCGAGGTTCATGTTTCCGACTCATTGTGACTTCTTCTGGGGCAGGTGTGACCTGTGCAATCAGAGTCAGATTAAATATCTCTGATGTAGGTCATGAAATGTGTTGCTTTGTGGCAGCAGTACAATGTAATACATAATAAAACAACTATAAATTACAGTAAGAAGTCTATTTATTTCGAGTAAGTAGTGCAGAAAGAGAGCAAAGCGTGCGAGGTAGTGTACATGGGCTCATTGTCCACTCAACAATCTGATGGCAGTGTTCCTGAAACGTTGAATGTGGGTTTTCAGAAAAGAGACCGTCACACCTTAACTGGAGGGGAACCAATACCCTGCCAGTGCTACCTGGGAGGGTTTAAAATAGATTGGGACTGGTCCCAGAATGGACGGACTGAAGGTCTGAACAGCAGCACTGTTGGAGCTCAAGGGTATAAGCACCGTGACAGGTGCTTTGAGATGTGTTTGTTTTAACGCGAGGAGGATTAGGAGTAAGCACAATGAACTTGGGATATGAATCAGTACATGGAACTGTGACATTGTGGCCATTACAGAGACCTGGATGAGAGAGAGTCTAGACTAGTGTGACCTCAGTGGTTGAGAAGATGTTGGAGTTGATTATAAGGTCTCAGAGAACTTGGAGGCACATGATAGAATAGGCCATAGTCAGCATGGTTTCTTCAGGGGAAAGTCTTGCCTGACGAATCTGTTGGAATTCTTTGAAGAAATAACAAGCAAGATAGACAAAGAAGAATCAGTTGATGTTGTATTCTTGGATTTTCAGAAGGCCTTAGACAAGGTGCCACATACGAGTCTGCTTAACAAGCTACGAGCCCATGTATTACAGGAAAGATTCCAGCATGGACGAAGGAGTGGCTGATCGGCAGGAGGCAAAGAGTGGGAATGAAAGGAGCCTTTTCTGGCTGGCTGCCAGAGACTAGTGGTGTTCCACAGGGGTCTGTGTTGGGATTGATTCTTTTTATGTTATACATAGAATCGATGGCTTTATTGATAAGTTTGCAGATGATACGAAGACAGGTGGAGGGGCAGGTAGTTTTGAGGAAGTACAGAGGCTACAGAAGGATTAGACAGATTAGGAGAATGGGCAAAGAGGTGACAGGTGGAATACAGTGTCGGGAAGTGTATGGTCGTGCACTTTGGTAGAAGAAATTAAGGGTTGACTGTTTTCTAAATGGAGAGAAAATATAAAATCTTAAATGTAGAGGGACTTGGGAAACCTTGTGCACGATTCCCTAAAGGTTCGTTTTCAGATTGAGTCTGTAGTGAGGAAGGCAAATGCAATGTTAGACGGTAGACCATAAGATATAGGAGCAGAAGTTGGCCATTTGATCCATTGAGTCTGCTCCACCATTCAATCATGGGGCTGATCCAATTCTTCCAGTCATCCCCACTCCCCTGCCTTCACCCCATACCCTTTGATGCCCTGGCTAATCAAGATCCTATCTATCTCTGCCTTAAATACACCGAATGGCTTGGCCTTCACAGCCGCTCACGGAAACAAATTCCACAGATTTACCACCCTCTGACTAAAGTAATTTCTTTGCATTTCAGTTCTAAATGGACGTCCTTCAATCCTGAAGTTGCGCCCTCTAGTCCTTGGATCCCCTACTAGGGAAAATAACTTTGCCATATCTAATCTGTTCAGGCCTTTTAACATTCAGAATGTTTCTATGAGATCTCCCCTCATTCTCCTGAACTTCTCATATGTTCCTCATACGGTAACCCTTTCATTCCTGGAATCACTGTTGTGAATCTTCTCTGAACCCTCTCCAATGTCAGTATATCCTTTCTAAAATAAGGAGCCCAAAACTGCACACTACATTCCAAATGTGGTCTCATGAGTGCCTTATAGAGCCTCAACATCACATCCCTGCTCTTATAGAAACATCGAAAACCTACAGCACAATACAGACCCTTCGGCCCACAAAGCTGTGCCAAACATATCCTTACCTGAGAAATTACCTAGGGTTACCCATAGCCCTCTATTTTTCTAAGCTGTATGTGCCTATCCAGGAGCCTCTTAAAAGATCCTATCATATCCGTCTCCACCACCGTTGCCGGCAGCCCATTCCACGCACTCACCACCCTCTGCGTAATAAACTTACCCTGATATCTCCTCTGGACCTACTTCCAAGCACCTGAAAACTATGCCCTCTCATGCTAGCCATTCCAGCCCTGGGAAAAAGCCTCTGACTATCCACACGATCAATGCCTCTCATCATCTTATACACCTCTATCAGGTCACCTCTCATCCTCCGTCGTTCGAAGGAGAAAAGACCGAGTTCACTCAACCTATTCTCATAAGGCATGCTCCCCAATCCAGGCAACATCCTGGTAAATCACCTCTGCACCCTTTCTATAGTTTCCACATCCTTCCTGTAGTGAGGTGACCAGAACTGAGCACAGTACTCCAAGTGGGGACTGACCAGGGTCCTATATAGCTGTAACATTACCTCTTGGCTCCTAAACTCAATCCCATGATTGATGAAGGCCAATGCACCGTATGCTCTCCTAACCACAGAGTCAACCTGTGCAGAAGCTTTGAGTGTCCTATGGACTCAGACCCCAAGATCCCTCTGATCCTCCACACTGCCAAGAGTCTTACCATTAATACTATATTCTGCCATCATATTTGACCCACCAAAATGAACCACTTCACACTTATCTGGATTGAACTTCATCTGCCATTTCTCAGCCCAATTTTGCATCCTATCCATGTCCCGCTGTAACCTCTGACAGCCCTCCACACTATCCACAACACCTCCAACCTTTGTGTCATCAGCAAATTTACTAACCCATCCCTCCACTTCATCTAAGTCATTTATAAAAATCACAAAGAGTAAGGGTCCCAGAACAGATCCCTGAGGCACACCACTGGTCACTGACCTCCATGCAGAATATGACCCATCCACAACCACTCTTTGCTTTCTGTGGGCAAGCCAATTCTGGATCCACAAAGCAAGGTCCCCTTGGATCCCATACCTCCTTACTTTCTCAATAAGCCTTGCATGGGGTACCTTAGCAAATGCCTTGCTGAAATCCATATACACTACATCTATTGCTCTACCTTCATCAATGTGTTTAGTCACATCCTCAATAACTTCAATCAGGCTCATAAGGCACGACCTGCCTTTGACAAAGCCATGCTGACTATTCCTAATCATATTATACCTCTCCAAATGTTCATAAATCCTGCCTCTCAGGATCTCTCCATCAATTTACCAACCACTGAGGTAAGATTCACTAGTCTATAATTTCCTGGGCTATCTTTATTCCCTTTCCTTGAATAATGGAACAACATCCACAACCCTCCAATCCTCCAGAACCTCTCCCATCCCTATTGATGATGCAAAGATCATCGCCAGAGGCTCAGCAATCTCCTTTCTCACCTCCCACAGTAGCCTGGGGTACATCTCATCCGGTCCTGGTGACTTATCCAACCTGATGCTTTCCAAAAGCTCCAGCACACCCTCTTCCTTAATATTTACATGCTCAAGCTTTTCAGTCCGCTGTAAGTCATCCCTACAATCGCTAAGATCGTTTTCCATAGTGAATACTGAGACGAAGTACATTAACAACCTCTGCTATCTCCTCCGGTTCCATACACACTTTTCCACCGTCACACTTGGTTGGTCCTATTCTCTCACGTCTTATCCTCTTGTTCTTCACATACTTGTAGAATGCCTTGGGGTTATATTCTATACCTCTAGAAATGAATGCCAACATTGCATTTGCCTTCTTCACAACTGACTCAACCTGCGGGTTAACCTTTAGGGTATCTTGCACAAGGTCACACAAGTCCCTTTGCATCTCTGCATTTTGAATTCTCTCCCCATCTAAATAATAGTCTGCCCGTTTACTTCTTCCACCAAAGTGCATGACCACTGTATTGTATTGTATTTCATTTGCCACTTCTTTGCCCATTCCCCTAAACTATCTAAGTCTCTCTGCAGGCTCTCTGTTTCCTCAACACTACCCACTCCTTCGCCTATCTTTGTATCATTGGCAAACTTAGCCACAAATCCATTAATATCATCGTCCAAATCATTGACATACATAGTAAAAAGCAGTGGTCCTATCACTGACCCCTGTGGAACTCCACTGGTAACCGGCAGCCAGCCAGAATAGGATCCCTTTATTCCCACTCTCTGTTTTCTGCCAATCAGCCAATGCTCCATCCATGCTAGTAACTCCCCTGTAATTCCATGGGATCTTATCTTGCTAAGCAGCCAAATGTATGGCACTTTGTTAAAGGCCTTCTGAAAATCCAAGTACATCACATCTACTGCATCTCCTTTGTTTATCCTGCTTGTAATTTCCTCAAAGAATTGCAGTAGCTTTGTCAGACAGGACTTTCCTTTCCGGGAACCATGCTGGCTTTGGCCAATCTTGTTATGTGCCTCCAGGTACTCTGTAATCTCATCCTTAACAATCGATTCCAACAACTTCCCAACCACTGATGCCAGGCTAACAGGTCTATAGTTCCCTTTCTGCTGCCTCCCACCCTTCCTAAATAGCAGAGTATGTTGGCATTTATTTCAAGAGGACTGGGATATAAAAGCGAGGATGTAATTTTGAAACTTTATAAAACACTGGTGAAGCCTCATTTGGAGTATTGTGAGAGGGTTTGGGCACCTTATCTTAGAAAGAATGTGCTGAAACTGGAGAGGTTTGAAAGGAGGTTCATGAAAATGATTTCAGGATGGTCATATGAAGGGTGTCTGATGGCTCTGGGCCTGTATTCACTGGAATTCAGAAGAATAAGGGGTGACCTCATTGAAACCTATCGAATGCTGAAAGGCCTTGACAGAGTGGATATGAAGAGGATGTTTCCAGTGGTGGGAGAGTCTAAGACCAGGGGACACAGCCTCAGAATAGAGGGGCATTCTTTTAGAATGCAGATGAGGAGGAATTTCTTTAGCTAGAGAGTGATGAATTTGTGGAATTCTTTGCCACAGGCAGCTGTGGAGGCCGTCTTTATGTAGTTTTAAGGCAGAGGTTGATAGATTCTTGATTTTTAGGATAGGAAGGGATATTGGGAGAAGGCAGGAGATTGGAGCTGAAAGGAAAATTGTGTCAGTCATGATGAAATTGTAGAGCAGACTTGATGGGCCAATGGTCTTAATGTTCGAGGGTTTCAGTGGTTTAAAGAGTGGGGAGGGATACATTAGCAGTCAAGGACAATATCACAGCTGCATTTGGAGGGTAAGAAATCGAAAGGTCATCGACTGAGTCCGTACAGGCAGGACCCCAAAATGGGAAAGGTATCATCACTCTGATGGGTTTATACTATAGACCCCAAATAGTTACTGGGATGCAGGAGCAGATCGTGGAAAGGAACAAAAACAACAAAGTTATCACTGGGGCTGACTTCAACCTCACCAACATGGACTGGGAAATCCTTAGGGCAAAAGGTTCGGATGGGGGAGAATTTTTTAGGTGTGTCCAAGAGGGTTTCTTGAAGCAGTATGTAGAGAGTCCAGCTAAAGGGAGGCTTTGCTGGATCCTGTACTGGGGAATCAGCCCGTTAAGCTGACTGACCTTTCAGTGGGTGAACACTTGGGAAACAGTGATCACAACTCCTTAAGCCCTACGACAGCTGTGAATAAGGCCGAGTGGACATTACAGGAAATATTAAAATGGATATCAGACAGGAGCTAGGGAGAATTGACTAGGAATAGTTGTTTGCAGATAAATCTACATAGAATGATAGAGTCATAGAACACTTCAGCTCAGAAGTAGGCCCTTCAGCCCGTCTTGTCCATGCTAAACTATTGAAGTCCCTTGTCCCATTGACTACACCTGAACCACAGTCCTCCACACCCCTTCCATCCATGTACCTACCTGAACTTCTCCTAAATCGATCCTGCACCCACCACTTCCTCTCTCACCACCCTCTGAGTGAAGGTAGAGAGTTGATGGATTTTAGTAAGGCAGGTTCTGCGTGTTAGATTTATTCAGGTGTATGGGATCCATGGTGACTTAGTTGATACAATTGAATTGACTGCCCATAGAAGGCAGAGGGGAGTGGGACAGTGTGGCTGGAAGTCTGTGACTAGTGGTGTTCCACAGGAATCTGTATTGGGACCTCTGTCTCATATATAAATGATTTGGATTAAAATGTGATAGGATGGCTAATCAGGGACGATATCACAGCTGCACTTGGGAGACGTAATGGAGGGCTCAGGCATCTGGGTGGGACTCAGGACTAGGAAGGGTGCAATCACACCGATGGGATTGTACTGCAGAGGCCCACAATAGCCACCGGGACATTGAGGAACAGGCATGTAATCAGATTAAGGAAATGTGTAAAAATAATAGGGTTATTGCCATGGGGGATTTCAACTTCCCAAATATAAAGTGGGAAGGGGTGCAAGGGGTTTAGATGGGCAGAATTTGTAAAGTGTATCCAGGAAGGTTTCTTAAATAAATATGTGGGCAGTCCAATGAGAGGAAGGGCCGTACTGGGTCTGGTGTTGGGTAATGAGCTGGCCAGAAGAAGAACAGGTGACCACAACTCCTTAACTTTGAGGATAGCTGTAGATAAAGTCCCTGTGAGAGTTTTAAAATGGAGTAGGGCAAACTACAGGGGTTAGGCAGGAACTAAGAACATAGATAATAGAACATAGAAATCTACAGCACATTACAGGCCTTTCAGCCCACAATGTTGTGTTGACCATGTAGCCTACTCTAGAAACTGCCTAGAATTTCCCTACCGCATACCCCTCTATTTTTCTAAGCTCCATGAACCTGCTTAAGAGTCTCTTAAAAGACCCTATTGTATCTGCTTCCTCCACCACCGCCACCGGCGGCCCATTCCACGCATCCAGCACTCTCTGTGTGAAAAACTTACGCCAACATCTCCTCTGTACCTACTTCCAAGCACCTTAAAACTGTGCCCTCTCGTGTTAGCCTTTTCAGCCCTGGGAAAAGCCTCTGACTATTCACATGATCAATGCCTCTCATCATCTTATACACCTCTATCAAGTCACTTCTCATCTTTTGTCACTCCAAGGAGAAAAGGCCAAATTCATTCAACCTATTCTCAGAAGGCGTGCTCCCCAATACAAGAAGTGTTAATTGGGAACTGGTTTTTTCTGGCAAGTCCACATCAGACATGTGGAGGGTGTTTAAAGATAAATTGCACAGAGTACAGGAAAGGTATGTCAGGGATGGAAAGATAAGAAAACCCTGGGTGTCCGGGGAGGTGACAAATTTTGTCAAGACAAAAAAGAAAAAGTCTATCAGGCTTTGGAAGTTAGGATCAAACAAAGCACACGAGGAGTATAAATCCAGAAGAGAACTAAAGGGAATTAGGAGAGCCAGGAGGGACCAGGAAAAGTCCTTGTCAACAAGGAGTAAGGTGATTCCAAGGTACTTAATACATACATCAAGAGCAAGAGGATAACTAGGGAGAGGGTGGGATCACTTGAGGATAAAGGCGGGAATATTTGCTTGGATGCAGAGAATGTGAGTGAGGTATGTAATGAGTACTTTCTTCAGTATTTACCATGGAGGACCAGGAGATCAGTGCTGGTGTACAAATACTTCAGGACATTTAGAGGTTAAGGATGAGGAAGTGTTGGACATCCTCATGAGTATTAAGGTGAGTAAGTCTCCAGGGCCTGATGGGATTTACCCCAGGTTATGGAAGGAGGCAGTAGACGAGATTTCTGGGACCTTAACCAGTATCCCCATGTCCTTTCTAGCCACAAGCGAGGTCCTGGAGGATTGGTGAGTGGCTAATGTTGTGCCTCTACTTAAGAAGGGAATAAGGGAAAGTCTAGGGAACGATAGACCGGTGAGTCTCACGTCAGTTGTAGGCAAATTGCCTGAGAAAATTCTTAGGGATAGGATATATGAGCATTTAATAACCCTTGGCCTGAATCAGCACTGTTTTGTGCATGGCTGGTTGTGTCTTACCAACTTGACCAAGATGCATGGGGTCTGCGGTGAGCTGGCTGGTTGGACTCAGAACTGGCTTGGGCATAGGAGACTGGGTAGTGGTTGAAGAGAGTTATTCGAGCTGAAGGTGTGTAATTAGTGGTGTTCCGCTAGGATCCCTGCTGGGACCTCTGCTGTTTCTGATGTCTATAAAAGACCTGGATGTGGAGAGGATGTTCCCTGTGGTGGAGAGTCTAAGACCAAAGGACATGGCCTCAGAATAAGGGGTGTCATTTTAGAACAGAGATGAGCAGGAATTTCTTTAGTCAGAGAATGGTGAATCTGTGGAATTCTTTGTCACAGACAGCTGTGGAGGCCAAGTCTTTATGTATATTTAAGACAGAGGTTGATAGATTCTTGATTGGTCAGGGCATGAAGGGGTACAGGGAGAAGGCAGGAAATTGAGGCTGAGGGAAAATTGGATCAGCCAAGATTAAATTTTGGAGCAGACTTGATGGGCCAAATGGCCTAATTCTGCTCCTATATGTTATGGTCTTATGAAAATGTGGATGAGTAAGTTAGTAAGTTTGCAGATTATATCAAGGTTGGTGGAGTCACGGAAAGTGTAGAAGACTGGCAAAGAACACAGTGCGATACAGATCAGTTGTAGATAAGGCCAGAGAAATGGTAGATGGAGTTTAACCCAGATGAATATGAGAAGTTGCACCTTTGTAGGGCAAATGCAAGGAGACAGTACACATTTAAGGACAAGGTCCCTAACAGAGTGGCCAAGAAGAGAGATCTTGGGATCCAAGTTCATAACTCCTTGAAAGTGGCTACACAGTTCGATACGGTTAAGAAGGCTTACTGAACGCTTGCTTTTATTAGTTAAGGCATTGAGTTCAAAGGTCAAGAGGTTATGATGCAACTTTCTAAAACTCTGGTTAGGCCGCACTATGGGAAGAAGGGTGCAGAAGAGGTTTATCAGGATGCCTGGTTTAGAGAGCGTGTGCTGGATAAACCTGGGTTGTTTTCTCCGGAGTGTTGGAGGCTGAGGGGAGATCAGTTGGAGGTTTACGAGGTTGTGAGTGGACAGAGAGCATCTTGAGATGTCTAATACCAGAGGGCATGCATTGAAGGTGGGAAAGTTAGGTTCAGGGGAATGTGAGGGGTAAGTTTTTTACTCAGAGAGTGCTGAATGCCTGGAATGCGTGGCCTGGTACGTGATAGAGGCAAATACATCGGAGGCTTTTTAAAAAACATTTGGATAGGCACATGGATGTGAGGAAGATGGAGGGACATGGACATTGTGTAGATCGAAGGGATTAGTGTTTGGGAGTTTTCACAACATTGTGGGCTAGATAGCCTGTCTTGTGCTGTTCTGTTCTGTTTCTCAGAGTGAGGGGAGGGATATCTTTACCCAGGATAGAGAATCTTTGGAGTTTTTCCCCTGGGAAAGTGGAGACTTGGTCGTGGACATGTAGGACATAGGACATTACGCCATGATATTGTGCCAACGTTTCCTCCTGCTCTATGATCAATCTAACCCTCCCCTCCCACGTTGTCCTCCATTTTTCTTTCATCCATTTGCCTAAGAGTCCCTGAAATATCCCGAATGTATCTGCCTCTACCATCACCTCTAGCAGTGTGCTCCATGCACCCACCACCATCTGTGTGTAAAAAAAGCCTCTGGCAATCTCCCTCTGCTTTCCTCCAATCATATTAAAACAAGGGTCATAGAACAGATCCCTGTGGAGCACCAGTGGTCGCTGACCTCCAGGTAGAATACACTCCATCTACTCCCTCTGTCTGCTAAGCTAATTCTGAATCCACACGGCCGAGGTTTTCTGGGTCACGTGCCTCCTGACTTTCCGAATGAACCTACCATGGGAGCCTTATCAAGCACCTTACTAAAATCTATAAGAACCACATCCACTGCTCTACCTTCACCAATATGCTTTGTCCATCCTCAAAGAGCTCAATCAGACTCATGAGGCATGACCTGCCCCTCACCAAGCCATGCTGACTATCCTTAATCAAGGCAGATGGGTCATTCCTGGATATTAAGGAGACTGAGGGATCTGAAGTTAGTGAGGAAAGATCAGTCAATGATTGGTACCGCAGCCACAATGGGATGAATGGTCTATTAGTTGTGTTCTTGCATTTTCTCTAACCCTGATGTGATCTGGGTGCTTTTATTCTTGTCTGCAGGAGAGCGAGCATTTGGAGAGAGAGAACGTGGCCCTGAGGAAGGAGATCGCACTGCTGAATGAGGAGCTCAACTACTTCAGCTCAGTACTGAAGAGCCACGAAAGCCTGTGTCCAGCACTGAACTCGTCGAGTGAGGAGATGCCCTTTGCCCCACACAGCTTGCCACAATCCCACTGCAGCACACCAGCGCGTCTCCACCTCTGAGATGGGTTTGGACTGGCAGCAAAGGGCCTCACTGCACCCTTCTTTGGAACTCAACCTGTCTGTCCTCACTGCCGGATGGGGCAAGAGTGTGGGGGGACCAACAGAGGATAGGGAGCAGCCTTCCCTTCATAGACTAAGTATCGGCATATTGCTGCGGTGTGGATAGCCACGGGCACTACAAGCAGGGGGTCCCAGCTCTCAGGGCCACAATACACCTATTTATTGCAGACCTTGCATGGGTAACATGGGAGGAGTGCTGTGTACTCGTGAACCATTCTTCATTCACCTGCATGGACACAGGGCCAGGTCTACAAAACCTACACTGCAGATGCTGGAAATCTGAAACAAATCACAGAAATACTGAAAATACTAAGTAACTCGTTCCTCTTTTACATCACTCTGATTGTAATTTTACACTATTTTCTGTTTATAATTGTTCTGTCTAGAAGTCCCTTCTTTGTCAGCCCATTAACTCCTGGCTTGGTCTGGGCCAGGTCCCGTTCTTGTTCTGGCGATGGATGGAGTGGACGTCAGATTGCTGCTTTGCCCTAACATGATACTGGGCTGCCTGAGAGGTTTTACACCTCACCAGACTTTCACGTTGATGAGCTGGAGATGGTGGAAAGACCCTGGGGTGTCAGTATCTCCTGCTCCAGGGCCAGGGCCTGGGCCTGGGCCTGGGCCACCGGCTGCGGTTCTGCAGCCTGAAAGCTGCCTCTCTAGCCTTGAGCTCTGCTGCCACCTGCTGGAATGCTCAGATGACTACAGCAAGGTTTCCCTTCCTCTGACCTGTCCGCCATTTCTCCAGCTGATTGATTCATTTATTTATTGCATGTACATTAAAACACAGCGTGAAATGTGTCGTTTCCATTGACAACCTACATGTCCCGAATGTGTCCACCGTGTCACCATGCTGCCAGCACCAAGCAGCGTTCCCACAATGCTTGACAGAACAACACAAACGGCAACAGCAGCAACTAAACAAAAACATCAGAACAAAGCCTTTTCCAACCACCAACTCAACAAAACGTCAGGCCCCCAACCCCAGTCCTTGGCCTAGACTCACAGACGTGGGGTCTCTGAGCCTCACCACTTCTCACTCACTCACTGCCCCTCGTGGCCTCTCACTCACTCACTGCCCCTCGTGGCCTCTCATTTGTGTCTCAATGTGTTGAGAATTTCTGCTGCTCACACCTTCAGCAGAGAGTTCCTGACACCGCGTGAAACTCCCCTCTACTCGTTCTACAAGTTGCTGAACCTCCAGCAGTCCAGCTATGTGAACTAATTCTTCACACCTGTTACACTGCCATTTCATCTCCCAGAAGTCTGGATCACCCGTCCTCAGTGCGAAAACTCACCTGCCACAGTAAGCTCTCTGCCCACGCCTGAGCCCAGCCTGAGTGGTGACTTGTACAGATTTACGCACACTATCGGGGCCTGGTTCAGTACCTGCAGGGTGAAGAACAGTCCATCTGTGCTGGTCCTTGTCTCAGATTTCCAGTGTGAGCTGTTGGCGTTTTACCTGGTCCGGTGCTTCCCTGGGGAACAAACCGCTTTCTCTACCTCCGCTGCAGCCCTGCGAATCTGTTCTACACTGGCTCTCTGCGACGCTGTGTCCTGGACAATACACTGCACCATGTCAGTCATACTACACAGCAGTGTTCACCGTGTGGGAATGGGACACAGGTGCTGGCCTGGCCTGACCTGCTGCCTGGGTTGGCATATGTCTGGGAGAATGTTTGACACCACAAAGCAATCTGACTGTAGTGGAGTATGGAGCACTCTGTCCCACAAACAACGTGGCTCAGTGACTGGTCTGCAGTTTATTTTTGATAATAAAATGTGATGATAGAGCTGGTTCCAGCTGTACTGTGTTGGGGCAGTGGGAACTGTATGGGTGGAATTGTGGGCCCCACCTACTCCACAGAAAGCAGGGTCCCCTCCTTGCAGAGGGAAGCGGCCGTGGGTGGGAGTGGGTGGGTGTGGGGGTGGATGTGTGGGGATTCAGCAGCCAGCTCTGTCAGTGCCCAGAGTACAGCTGGGATGAGGCAGAGAGGTCAGTAACAATGGAGGGATCAAATGATCTCCACCAGCTTGCCCACTGTTAGATGCTTGGCTTTCCCCCACTCCATAGAATGGTGAGGCACCCGCATCAGTCCTCACCAAGCTCCCTCCTGTCACCTCTCCGGCCACAGTACGGGCTCGTTCAGCCCAACCACTCCATACTAACCCGTGGGCACTGTCCCGCATTAACCCCGTCTCCTGGCGCATGGTCCATTGGATAATGGAAGCTATAATGGGAGCTCAACATTGTAGCTTCCACTGCTCAATCAGCTTGTTCCATATCCCTACTACCCGCTGTTTGGAAACGTTTTAAATCTTTCCCTTCTTGCCTTAAACCTGTGACCTCAAGTTTTTGAATTCCTTTTCCCGGGAGTAACACTATCTGTGCCACACACAATTTTATATGCCTCTCGGTCTTAATATTGCAAGCAATAAAGTCCCAATGTCTGTCATAACTCAGTCCCTCAAATACTGGCAACATCCTTGTAAATCTTTCCTGTTTAATAACACTCACAAGTGTGGATTGGGACAGGCTGTTTTCTGGCAAAGCTGTACTCGGAAAATGCGAGGCTTTCAAAAATGAAATTTTGAGAGTACAGTGCTTGTATCTACCTGTCAGAATAAAAGGTAAAAGTAACAGGTGTAGGAAACCTTGGTTTTCAAAAGATATTGAGGCCCTGCTTGAGAGAAAAAGGAGGTGTAGGCAAGTAGGAACAAATGGGGTGCTTATGGAGTGCACGAAATGCAAGAGAACACTTAGGGAAGGAATCAAGAAGGCATGAAGTGGCTCTAGCAGACAAGGTGAAAGAATCCTAAAGGATTCTATAGTTATGTTAAGAGCAAAAGGATTGCTAGGGACAAAATTAGTCCTCTGGACGACCGGAATGATAATCCATGTGTGGAGCGAAAACAGATGGGGGAGATATTAAATGTATCTGTATTAGTGCGCATTCGCCAGTCGTGCATGCAGCCTATTACAGCCGTTCCGATCAGTAGTCTTACTTTTTTCTTCTTACTTTTTTAACTTACGTTATTTGGTGTATTTTTTTTCACGGTAACACATTGAAGCTGCACCCTCTCTAACATGCTGATAGAGAGAGTTTTAATTGGGTTTTTAGCGCTGGAAATAGTTACATTCTGACACGTCTCATTAGCAGGGCAGAAGCATGGTTGCATTGTGTATTCCAGGGACCAGCTGATTGCGCTTATGCCAGCCGGTTTAGCGAGCAGAGCGGCGGACACCCCTGCTGAAATCTGGAGGAAAACACACAGAGGATGCAGAGGGGGATCACAAAGTCGAGGAAAGAGTACTGGGTCGAGACAACAGAGACTTATGGAGAAGAGGAGTTCGGTGGGTAATAAAATGGACAAGTTCACGGCGCTAGCCAGGCATCAGAGAACATTTCGGGAGTGCAGTGTTATGTGTTTCACTGGGACGGGGCTGCACGAGGACATACCCGATCAAAACTTCTCCATGGACGGCTTCCAGACCGTTCGGGCTGACCGGAAGTACACTGAGTGCGGTAAGCGTAAAGGAGTTGGGTGCTTACTGTTCTGATTAACAACAGATGGTGTAATCCGGGTCATATTACGATTGAAGAACGTGTTCGTAGACCGGATATTGAACTTTTTACTGTTGGACTTCGGGCATATTCCACCGAGATACAACACTGGGCGGCATGGGAGGTCGTTCCTGCCTGTGGCCATCGAACTTGCAGCTCCTCCCGTGGAGGGTCAGACACCCTGAGTCAATAGGCTGGACCTGGACTTATTTTCCATCTGGCATAGTTTGCATTTGTTATTTGATTGTTTGTGGTTTTTGTATTGCTATATTTATGCTCTATTCTTGGTTGGTGCGGCTGTAACGAAACCCAATTTCCCTCGGGATCAATAAAGTATCTCTATCTATCTATCTATCTATATATCTGCTTGGGAGACGGATACAGAGTGTATAGAGGTGAGGCAAAACAGCACCAACTTCATGGACTCTGTACAGATTACAGAGGAGGAGGTGTTTGCTACCCTGAGGCAAATAGGCTAGTAAAATTCCCAAAACCTGACGAGGTGTTCCCTTGGGAGGCAGGTGCAGAAATTGCTAGGGCCCAAGCAGAGATATTTAAGACGTCCTTAGTGACAGGAGAGGCATCAGAGGATTGGAGGATGGCCGATGTTGTTCCACCATTTTTTAAAAAAGGCTCTGAACAGAAACCAGGAAATTATAGGCCGGTGAATCTGACGTCAGTTGTGGGAAAGTTATTGGAAGGTATTTGAAGCGACCAGATATATAAGTATTTGGATAGATAAGGATGGTCAGCATGGTTTATCATGTCTAACCAGTCTTAAGGAGTTTTTCAAGGAAGTTACCAGGAAAGTGGATAAAGGCAAGGCAGTGGATGTTGTCTACAGAATTCAGTAAGGCACTTGACAAAGTCCCGCATGGGAGGCTGTTCAGGAAGGTTCAGTCACTCAGCATTCAGGATGGGGTAGTAAATTGGATTAGACATCGGCTTTGTGGGAGAATCCCGAGAGTTGTAGTAGAGGATTGCCTCTCTGACTGGAGGCCTGTGACTCGTGGTGTGCCACAGGGATCTATGCTGGGTCCTTTGTTATTTTGTCATCTATATCAATGATCTGGGAGATAATATGGTGACCTGGATCAGCAAATGTGTGGATGACACCAAAATTGAAGGTGTAGTTAACAGCAAGGAAGGCTATCATGACTTGCAGAGGGATCTTCATCAGCTGAAAAATAGCAGATGGAATTTAATGCAGACAAGTATGAGATTTTGCACTTTGGTAGAACCAACCAGTGTAGGTCTTACATGTGAAAGTTAGGGCACCAAGGAGTGTGGGAGAACAAGGGGATCTGGGAAAGGAAGTACATAATTCATTGAAAGTGGCGTTATAGGTAGATAGGGTCATAAAGAAAGTTTTTGGCACATTGGCCTTCATAAATCTGTACTGAGTACAGAAGATGGGATTTATGTTGAAGTTGTATAAGACATTGGTGAGGCCTAATTTGGAGTATTGTGTGCAGTTTTGGTCACCTATCTATGGGAAAGATGTAAACAAAGTTGAAAGGGTGCAGAGAAAATTTACAAGGATGTTGCCAGGTCTGAAAGACCTGAGTAATAAGGAAAGATTCAATAGGTTAGGAGAATATTCTTTAGAATGCAGAACTTTGAGAGGAGATTTGATAGAGGTATACAAAATAATGAGGGATATAAATGGGGTAAATGCTAGCAGGCTTTTTCCACTGAGGGGCAACGTCACTCAGAGGGTCAAAGAGGGTGAAATGGGGATGGTGCGTATCAGTTCGGTTTCAAATTTGAGAAGTTTGGATAGGAATATGGATAGTAGAGATATTGAGGACCATTTAAACTGCCTACTCCCAGTGACCCAGTGCAGGTTGATGGGCGTAGGCAGTTTAAATGGTTTTGGCATGGACTAGATGGGCCGAAGGACCCGTTTCTGTGCTGTACTTCTCACTGATTCTATAACGGGGTGTCAAATTCATTTTAGGTCACGGGCCGGACTGGGCAATTGAGACTTCACGCAGGCCGGATCAGTTCTGCGTGCGTGTTCTCCCACAGCTTTCGTTGCCTTCAGTTTTTTCAACCTGCTCTCATGTGTCTCAGTCTCTGCTATAACTACAAAGAGTTTCACTTTACGAATTTCGTTCCTTATGAAGGAGATTGCCTAGCAAGCATTATTTTTATGATTAGTATTAACTTACAGTCATAGGCTACAAGCAAGTTGTGATGAGAGAGAGAAAAACCGATGCTATTTTGGCTAAGATTGTTCTGGGAGCCACGCCCTTTCCATTAATAAACCATTTGAAATCAAACATTAGCAGACACAAATGTAGACCTAACAAAACAAATCGTAAATGTAGGCTACACAACGGCACCTAATTTTTATTAGCCTGCTTCCAGCGATCAAACTCAGACAATGAACACAGTTAGCCTCTAATTTTTATTGAAGTGATCCCATTTACAACAATAGAATAGAAACATAGAAACATAGAAAATAGGTGCAAGAGTAGGCCATTCGGCCCTTCGAGCCTGCACCGCCATTTATTATGATCATGGCTGATCATCCAACTCAGAACCCCGCCCCAGCCTTCCCTCCATACCCCCTGATCCCTTTTGCCACAAGGGCCATATCTAACTCCCTCTTAAATATTGCCAATGAACTATAGTCAGAAAGTGAATGAATCACAATATTTCATAATACATTTTGCTTACATGTCACAGTGCATCGAACAGTGTCACTCAGTTTTCACTTGCTGCTTCCAGACACCTGACATCTCTTGGCTTTAACCAGCCTGTCAACATCAGGGACCAGTTTCTGGGCGGTTGTGATTTTCATAATGTCATTTAGATGTCTGTGTGTCAGCTGCGAGTGCAGTTTGGATTTGTTAATGTTCATTATGGAGAACGCCTGCTCACAGAGATCCCGAACATGCAAAGGATCTTTGAGGCAAAGTCTGTCATCGTGGGGTACATCGGTCCCAGGTATTGATAGAACGAGTCCAGATCCAAAGTCTCAAATTGATATTTCAAAGCCGAGTTACACTGAATTTCAATTAGTTCCATTTGGAGTTCCTCCGGCACATCTGATGCTGCGTTGACAGCAAACGGTGAGCAAAATAGTGAGAATTCCTTCTCGAGCTGAGTGAAGACGTGGAAACAATTCTGAAACTCACTTTTCAGCCGTGATATTTTGTCCTTTACCTGTCCATGTTGTCATTATTCCCATGAGCGACACGCACAGACTGCAAAGAGGGGAAATGAGCTGGGTTGCTCTGGGATAGTTGCATCTCCCACAGGCCTAATTTAATTTGAAAGGCACAAATGCTGTCGTAGTATTCCGTAACAAATTTGTTGTGACCTTGCATGTTAACATTAAGCACAGTTAAGTGCTCTGTTATATCCACCAAAAATGCAAGATCATGAAGCTAGTCTGGGTCATGCAACTCTGCTACTGGCTTCCCTTTCTCGTTCATGAATAGTCCAATTTCCGCACGTAATTGAAACAAACATTTGAGCATAACCCCGCTGCTCAACCAGCGGACTTCAGTGTGGTAGGGTAGGCTGTGTCCAATATTACTTTCGGAGAAAAGTGTGTCAAGTTGCTGATGGTTGAGTCCCTTGGGTCTAATAAAACTAACCGTTTTGATTACTACATCCATGACATTGTCCATTTTCAGGCTCCTGCTACACAACGCCTCTTGGTGTATAATACAATGAAAATTCCAGAATTCCTGCTCTGGATTCTCTGTTTGAACTTTCTCTCTGAGTTTCGCAACAACGCCTGCCTCTTTCCTGACCATGGACGGTGCGCATCTGTTGCCACGCTGACAGCATGACTCTGGTCAACCCCCAGTCCGTCCAAGGCCTCGACGAGGCTGGAGAAAATGTCGTTCGCCGTTGTGCTGTTTCTCATGGGCACCATCTCCACAAACTCCTCGGTGACGGTCAAAGATGCATCAACACCACGAATAAATATTCCCAATTGAGCTACACCAGTCACGTCGGTGCTCTCATCAATTGCAATAGAGAAGGCAATAAATGATTTCACTTTGTCTTTTAGTTGACTGTTCAAATCTCCTGCAAGTTCCCCAATTCTCTCAGCCACAGTATTTCTTGACAAGCTGATGTTACCAAAAGCCTGTCTCTTCTCAGGGCACCAGCTCAGCCGCCGTCAGCATGCATGCTTTGATGAATTCCCTCTCTGAGTATGGCTTCCACGCAGTAGCTATTTTGTTGGCAATAATATAGCGGGCCCTGACAGCTCCATCATGAGTCTCCCGACTTTTGGTGAACACTGATTGCTGTTTTTTCAGAGCTGCTTCAAGCTCGTTTACCTTTTGTGTTCTGAGTCGTCCTGAGTACTTGTCATATTTTTCTCCGTGGGACGTCTCTGTGTCGTTTGATATTGTTCTTTTGCCACAGCCGCTTGTTGCCAGCAGATCAGACACACAGGTTTGCCATTGACCTCACAGAAGAAAAAACAATCTTTCCAATTATCGTTGAATATCTGACCTTCGATGTCAACTTTTCTTTTCCTGGAAAGCATTTTGAACCACAGCAGCAAACAGTCTCAGCCTTGCTACAGGTGTTACTTACCTGAGGACTCTGTGTCTGACTACGGAACTGGGACCCCATGGTCTTCAGTGCGGGGTGGCAGGTGGTTAACTGCCGAGCACACACAACAAGCTGGACAGCGGGGGGAGAGAGAGCGGCTGCCGGACAGATACATAATAAATGGTCGTGAATATACTTTTCTCCCCAAATCATCCCGGATTGGAGACCGCGGGCCGGTAGTTTGACTCCCCTGTTCTATAACATCTTTCCCATAGCAGGGTGACCAATACTGAACACAATATTCCAAACATGGCCTCACCGTCAACTTGCGTAACTGCAACGTGACCTCCCAATCTTTATACTCAAGTTCATCGCTCTTATTGTCATTTCAACCATAACTGCTGGTTCAGTACACAATATAAAGGAAACAACCTTCGTTTGTTTGCAGTGCCTCGCCTGACGAATGCCAGGGAACCGAAAGCCACCTTCCCTACTCTGTTTACCTGTGACCCCTAAATCCTTCAGTTCTACAACACCCCCCCCCCCCAGGCCCTGCCTCTCCCTGTGAAACTCCTACCCGGGTTTGATTTCCTTGACCTTATCCCCTCTCATGACCCTTGCTGGGGTCTCGGGCCTGACCCCTGACCCCTACTCTGTGACCCTGAGCCTAACTGGACAGCTGTTCCCCTGAGTGGGGCCGCTCCACCACTGACCCCCATCCCCAAAACGAGCATTGGCTGTCCACGGGGACATCTCAGCCTGGAGACTCACTGAGCAGTCCCCTGCTCAGCGCTGATCCTGTCCCACTGGCTGGAACAGACTCTACAGGCACCAGGGGTCCACACGGGTTGTGGGTCAGTGCGGGAGGGGACAGGCGGTTCACCGGGAAATGCGGAGGGGAGGGTGTCACTGGGAGTAAGTACAGTAAAAAACGGAAAGGGTGAGCAGTTTCAAGTTCCTGGGTGTCGACATTCTCGAGGACACAAAATAATCTGCAGATGCTGGGGTCAAAGCAACACTCACAACACGCTGGAGGAACTCAACAGGTCGGGCAGCATCTGTGCAAAAGATCAGTCGACATTTCGGGCCGGATCCCTTCGTCAGGTTCGAGGAGGCTTTGGATATCACCAAAGACATGCTAATGATGTACTGCAGAAAACATTCAAGCTGGTTGCATCACCATCTGGTTTGGAGGGAGGGGTCACTGTAAAGGATCAGGAAAAGCTGCAGAAAGTTGTAAATTCAGCCTCCCCATCGTGGGCACCAGCCTCCCCAACATCCAGGGCGTTCGAAAGGTGATACTGTACCTCAGAAAAGGCGGCATCCATCAATAAGGACCCCATCGCCCAGGACAACCCCTCTCGTCAGCATGATTAGTGCTTCGTCCATTGTTGTTTGTTATTTATAAAATGATCGGGATGATAACGTGGTAAACGGGACGAGCAAATTTGTGGATGACACCGAGATTGGGAGCTGCAGAGGATAAGGGAGGAAGACGGTCAAAGCTCGCAGCGGGATCGGGACCAGCTGGAAAGATGGGCTGAAAAATAGCAGATGGAATTTAATGCGACAACTTTGGGAGGACAAACCAGGGTAGGTCTTACACAGTAAGGAACTGAGGAGTGCGGTAGAACAGAGGGACCTGGGAATACAGGTTCATTGTTCCTTGAAAGTGGTGTCACAGGGAGATAGGGTTGTAATGAAAGATTTTGCAACATTGGCCTTCATATTGAGTACAACACTTGGGATGTCATGTTGAAATTGTATAAGATGATGAGGCTTAATTTATGATTATGAAGACACGTAGTATTCCTCCTTTATTGTCATTTAGTAATGCATGCATTAAGAAATTATACAATATTTCCTCCGGTGTGATATCACAAAACACAGGACAGACCAGTCTGAAAAAACTGACAAAACCACATAATTATAACATATAGTTACAAACAGTGTAACAATACCATAACTTGATGAAGAAGTCCATGAGCACAGTAAAGTTCAAAGTTTCTCAAATGTCCCACATCTCATGCAGACAGGAGAAGGAAGGAAAACCCTCCCCGCCATGCCAACCACAATCTGACTCTGAGTCATCCGAAAACTTCGAGCTTTGATCAGCTCTCCGACACCGAGTACTAAGCGCCACATCTCTGTCTGAACGATTTGATCTCCTTCTCAGTTGCCAAAAGCAGGCAAGGCCGGGGATTTTGAGGCCTACCCTCCAAAAGATTCCTGACCACGCAGTAACGACAGCAGTGAACGGGCGTTTCAGAAATTTCTCCAGATGTTCCTCTGTGCTTTCATGTCCGTCTCCATCAAATCAGAATTGTCCACGGCCCTTATTTAACAGATACGATATCATTTTTCACCGGAGAGCTGCGCACGCGCAGGCGCGCTGCCTTCTTCTCCTCCCGCCTACCATTTGAAGTATTGTGCTCAGTTTTAGTCACCCACCTGCAGGAACATTGTAAATAAGATTCAGAGTGCAGAGAAAATTTACAAGGCTGTTTTCTGGACTTGAGGAACTGAGTTACAGGGAAAGGTTAGGACCTCATTCCTAAGAATGAGGGGATATTGAAGGGAGATCTGATGGAGGTATACAAAATTGAGAGGTATAGATGGGGTAAGAGCAAGCAGGCTTTTTCCACTGGGTTAAGAGTGGAAGGTGAAGTGCTTCAGGGAAACATGAAGGGGAATTTTTTGACTCAGAGACTGGTGGGAGTGTGGAACAAGTGGTGGATGTGGGTTTGATTTCAACATTGAAGAGAAATTTGGATAGGTACATGGATGGTCTGGGGGCAGGTTGATGGGACCAGGCAGGTTACTCGTTGAGCTGGACTAGAAGGGCTGAAGGGCTGGTTTTTGTGCTGTACTGTTCTATGACTCCCACACACTCAATGTTTCAGGAACAGCTTCTTCCCCTCTGCCATCAGATTTCTGAACGGACAATGAACCCATTTTTTTTATTATTACCTTACTATTTTCTTTGTTCTCTTTTTGAACTACTGACAATTTAATTTTTGAATATATTTTTTATTGTAAGTTATAGTTTTTTTTATTATTATGTATTGCAATGTACGGCTACCGCAAAACAACAAATTTCACAGCATATGCTGGTGATATTCAACCTGATTCTGATTCTCTGTAGTCAGCGTTGGACATGGGTGATAAGCCTGGCGTTACTCTAAAGTGATTTGGGGGCAGGCTGTGCCTGGGATGGGAGCTGGGCTGAGGTGTGGTGAGGACGCAGGGCAGGTGAAGTCCAGCTGCAGGCGTTATGAAGCATCAGGGAGGGGCTGAGTTACCTGGGCTGTTTGACCCAGAGCAGCACACCCTTTACATTAAATACTTTCCAAACGATGTGTGGTGAAGGGGCAGGGGGTGTAACTGTGAGTGAGGCAGGTTAGGTGTTCAGTTCAGTGAATAGAACCACAGGTGAAACATGTGCTGGACCATTTGTCCCATCATAATCATGCCAACCTTTCGGCCCATCTACACCAATCTCGTTTGCCCCCATTGACACCATACTTGTGCCTTGTCTATCTAATACCTGTGTACAGACTTCTTAAACATAGAGAATGTTCCTGAATCACTCCAGTGATTTGCAGATATCAACCATTCTGTGTATATTGTCGGGAGTAGGCCAGTGGCTTTTACTCATTCAGGCTTCGGCGAGGTAGGTGGTTAAGTAGACTTTGTTTTTGGTTTTTCTTTGCATTTTTTTTTTGAGGAATAGACAGCATGTCTGTAGGGTTAGTATTTTGCTCTGGGGGTCAGATGTGGGAGTCTTCCAGTCTCCCAGATGGCCACATCTGCACCAGGTGCACTGAGATGCAGCTCCTGAGAGACCGTGTTAGGGATCTGGAGCTGCAGCTTCATGACCTACAGCTTATTAGGGAGAGTGAACAGGAGACAGCGAGGAGCTACAGGGAATTAGTCACCCCGAGGCTGCAGGAGTTAGACAAGTGAGTGACTGTCAGAGAAGGGAAGGGAAGAGAAGAGCTCAGACAGTAGAGAGCACCCCTGTTGCCATCCCCCTCAGTAATCGTTATCTCATTTTGGATGCTGTTGAGAGGGATGACCTGACAGAGGACGACCACGGTGATCGGGTCTCTGGCACCGAGCCTGGTTCTGTGGTGCAGAAGGGAGAGAAGAAGATGATGAATGCGGTAGTCATAGGGGACTCCATATTGAGGGGAACAGACAGGAGGTTCTGTCAGCCTGATAGATATATGCATGGTGTGTTGCCTCCCATGTGCCAGGGTACGGGATGTCTCGGATCGGGTGCAGAGTATACTGAAGGGAGAGAGAGGATGAACAGCCAGAAATCTTGGTACATGTTGATACCAATTACATAGATAGGAAAAGGGAGGAAGTCCTGAAGAGAGAATTCAGGGAATTAGGTAGGAAGCTGAAAGGCAGGACATCTAGGGTAGTAATCTTGGGATTGCTGCCTGTGCCATGTGCTAACGGGTGCAAGAATAGCATGGTGGTGGTGGCATCCGTTAGTCTTGCAGACCATGGATCTGCGCCTGGGAAGTCATCACTCTCCAGGGCGCAGGCCTGGGCAAGGTTGTACGGAAGACCAGCAGTTGCCCATGCTGCAAGTCTCCCCTCTCCACGACACCGATGTTGTCCAAGGGAAGGGCAAGGGCCGATACAGCTTGGCACCAGTGACGTCGCAGGAGTTGCCAGAACGAGGTTGAAGGCAACGTCGGATTGCCTTAGGGACTCCAGCTCCGGATTTGTCCACAGGGTTTACTCCCGAAGCCTTTCTCACGAGTGGGTATGGCCGCAAGGCAGCGGAGGTTTGAAATCAGAGTTTCCCTCTCTTAGATGGACTGCTATCCCAGGCTGACGAGCTCCATCTACCCTAAGCATTGGTTTTAAGGCACCAGGACCCACCTTCACCCCGTCTCCTGTTAGTAGAAACAGTTCTGCTGGGCTTAGAGGCTAAGCCACACGAGAAGGCCTGGAGATGGACTTGGTTGTCAGAGGCTATTTGAGGCGCATGCCGTGAGGAAGAACTTTTCGGTAGTGGGAGCTTGTCCCCACTACCACTCCTCGGCTTGACAACCTTGGAACCAAGACTAGCATGATCAGACATATTAATGTGTGGCTGAGAGATTGGTGTAGGGGGGCAGGGATTCACATTCCTGGATCACTGGGCATCTTCTGGGGGAGGTACGACCTGTACAAAAAAGGACGGGTTACACCTGAACCCAAAGGGGTCCAATATCCTAGCGGGTAGGGAGGATTCAAACTAATTTGGCAGGGGGATGGGGACTGGAGTGATAGGGCTGAGGAAGGGGAAAACAGAAATAAATCAAAGATAGCATGCAACAGAGATGATAGAAAGTACAGGCAGGAGATGAGGCATAATGACAGCCAGTGGGATGATTTACAGGGCAATAGAGACATGGTGCAGTTAAAACAGAAAGCAACAAATACTGGACTGAAAGTGCTATATTTGAATGCACGCAGCACAAGAAATAAACTGGACAATCTTGAAATTCAGCTACAGATTGTCAAGTATGACGTTGTGGCCATCTCTGAAATTTGGCTAAAGGATGGCTGCCATTGGGAGTTGAATGTCCAGTGATATACGGTGTATTGGAAAGATAGGTTAGTAGGCAGAGGGGGTGGTGTGGCCCTGTGTATAAGAAATAATATTAAATCACTGGAAAGAGATGACATAGGATTGGGAGGTATAGAGTCTCTATGGGTTGAGTTAAGAAATGGCAAGGGTAAAAGGACCCTAATGACAGTTGTATACAGGCCTCTAAACAGCAGCCAGGACGTGGATTACAAATTACAGCAGAAGATAGAAAAGGCGTGTCAGAAAGACAGTGTCATGTTAATCGCTGGGGATTTTAACATGAAAGTGGATCGGAAAACTAGGCCAGTACTGGACCTCAAGAGAGAGAATTTGTAGAATGTCTAAGGGATGGCTTTTTAGGAACAGCTTGTTGTTGAGCCCACCGGGGATCGGCTGTGCTGGATTGGGTGTTGTGCAATGATTGGAGGTGATAAGAGAGCTTAAGGTTAAGGAACCCTTAGGAAACAGTGATCACAATATGATCACTGTTGATCAACATGATCACATTGCAATTTCAGAGGGAAAAAATAAAATCCAATGTGTCGGTATTTCAGTCGAATAAAGGAAATTACAATGGTGTGAGAGGGTAACTGGTCAAGGTTGACTGGAAAGGGACATTTGCAGGAAGGACAGCAGAGCAGCAATGGCTGGAGTTTCTGTGAAAAATGAGGGAAGTGCAAGACAGATATATTGAAAGAATCGATAGATTCTGGCATTGTACCGGCTGACTGGAAAATTGCAAATGTTACTCCACTATTTAAGAAGGCTGACAGGCAGCAGAAAGGAAACTACAGACCTGTTAGCCTGACATCAGTGGCTGGGAAGAAGTTGGAATCGACTGTTACGGCTGAGATTATGGAGTACCTGGAGGCACATGACAAGATAGGCCAAAGCCAGCATGGTTTCTTGAAAGGGAAATCCTGCCTGACAAACCTACTGCAATTTTTGAGGAAATTACAAGTAGGGTAGACAAAGGAGATAGAAACATAGAAACATAGAAAATAGGTGCAGGAGTAGGACATTCGGCCCTTCGAGCCTGCACCGCCATTTATTATGATCATGGCTGATCATCCAACTCAGAACCCCACCCCAGCCTTCCCTCCATACCCACTGACCCCCGTAGCCACAAGGGCCATATCTAACTCCCTCTTAAATATAGCCAATGAACTGGCCTCAACTGTTTCCTGTGGCAGAGAATTCCACAGATTCACCACTCTCTGTGTGAAGAAGTTTTTCCTCATCTCGGTCCTAAAAGGCTTCCCCTCTATCCTCAAACTGTGGCCCCTCGTTCTGGACTTCCCCAGCATCGGGAACAATCTTCCTGCATCTAGCCTGTCCAATCCCTTTAGGATTTTATACGTTTCAATCAGATCCCCCCTCAATCTTCTAAATTCCAACGAGTACAAGCCCAGTTCATCCAGTCTTTCTTCATATGAAAGTCCTGCCATCCCAGAAATCAATCTGGTGAACCTTCTTTGTACTCTCTCTATGGCAAGGATGTCTTTCCTCAGATTAGGGGACCAAAACTGCACACAATACTCCAGGTGTGGTCTCACCAAGGCATTGTACAACTGCAGTAGTACCTCCCTGCTCCTGTATTCGAATCGTCTCGCTACAAATGCCAGCATACCATTCGCCTTTTTCACCGCCTGCTGTACCTGCATGCCCACTTTCAATGACTGGTGTATAATGACACCCAGGTCTCATTGCACCTCCCCTTTTCCTAATCGGCCACCATTCAGATAATAATCTGTTTTCCTATTTTTGCCACCAAAGTGGATAACTTCACATTTATCCACATTAAATTGCATCTACCATGAATTTGCCCACTCACCCAACCTATCCAAGTCACCCTGCATCCTCTTAGCATCCTCCTCACAGCTAACACTGCCACCCAGCTTCGTGTCATCCGCAAACTTGGAGATGCTGCATTTAATTCCCTCATCCAAGTCATTAATATATATTGTAAACAACTGGGGTCCCAGCACTGAGCCTTGCGGTACCCCACTAGTCACCGCCTGCCATTCTGAAAAGGTCCCATTTATTCCCACTCTTTGCTTCCTGTCTGCTAACCAATTCTCCACCCACACCAATACCTTACCCCCAATACCGTGTGCTTTAAGTTTGCACACTAATCTCCTGTGCGGGAGCTTGTCAAAAGCCTTTTGAAAATCCAAATATACCACATCCACTGGTTCTCCCCTATCCACTCTACTAGTTACATCCTCAAAAAATTCTATGAGATTCGTCAGACATGATTTTCCTTTCACAAATTCATGCTGACTTTGTCCGATCATTTCACCGCTTTCCAAATGTGCTGTTATCACATCCTTGATAACTGACTCCAGCAGTTTCCCCACCACCGACGTTAGGCTAACCGGTCTATAATTCCCCGGTTTCTCTCTCCCTCCTTTTTTAAAAAGTGGGGTTACATTAGCCACCCTTCAATCCTCAGGAACTAGTCCAGAATCTAACGAGTTTTGAAAAATTATCACTAATGCATCCGCTATTTCTTGGGCTACTTCCTTAAGCACTCTAGGATGCAGACCATCTGGCCCTGGGGATTTATCTGCCTTCAATCCCTTCAATTTACCTAACACCACTTCCCTACTAACATGTATTTCGCTCAGTTCCTCCATCTCACTGGACCCTCTGTCCCCTATTATTTCTGGAAGATTATTTATGTCCTCCTTAGTGAAGACAGAACCAAAGTAATTATTCAATTGGTCTGCCATGTCCTTGCTCCCCATAATCAATTCACCTGTTTCTGTCTGCAGGGGACCTACATTTGTCTTTACCAGTCTTTTCCTTTTTACATATCTATAAAAGCTTTTACAGTCCGTTTTTATGTTCCCTGCCAGTTTTCTCTCATAATCTTTTTTCCCCTTCCTAATTAAGCCCTTTGTCCTCCTCTGCTGAACTCTGAATTTCTCCCAGTCCTCAGGTGAGCCACTTTCTCTGGCTAATTTGTATGCTTCTTCTTTGGAATTGATACTATCCCTAATTTCTCTTGTCAGCCACGGGTGCACTACCTTCCTTGATTTATTCTTTTGCCAAACTGGGATGAACAATTGTTGTAGTTCATCCATGCAACCTTTAAATGCTTGCCATTGCATATCCACCGTCAATCCTTTAAGTGTCATTTGCCAGTCTATCTTAGCTAATTCACGTCTCATACCTTCAAAGTTACCCCTCTCTAAGTTCAGAACCTTTGTTTCTGAATTAACTATGTCACTCTCCATCTTAATGAAGAATTCCACCATATTATGGTCACTCTTACCCAAGGGGCCTCTCACGACAAGATTGCTAATTAACCCTTCCTCATTGCTCAAAACCCAGTCCAGAATAGCCTGCTCTCTAGTTGGTTCCTCGACATGTTGGTTCAAAAAACCAACCCGCATACATTCCAAGAAATCCTCTTCCTCAGCACCTTTACCAATTTGGTTCACCCAATCTACATGTAGATTGAAGTCACCCATTATAACTGCTGTTCCTTTATTGCACACATTTCTAATTTCCTGTTTAATACCATCTCCGACCTCACTACTACTGTTAGGTGGCCTGTACACAACTCCCACCAGCGTCTTCTGCCCCTTAGTGTTACGCAGCTCTACCCATATCGATTCCACATCTTTCCGGCTTATGTCCTTCCTTTCTATTGCGTTAATCTCTTCTCTAACCAGCAACGCCACCCCACCTCCCCTTCCTTCATGTCTATCCCTCCTGAATATTGAATATCCCTGAACGTTGAGCTCCCATCCTTGGTCACCCTGGAGCCATGTCTCTGTGATCCCAACTATATGATAATCATTAATAACAATCTGCACTTTCAATTCATCCACCTTATTACGAATGCTCCTTGCATTGACACACAAAGCCTTCAGGCGCTCTTTTACAACTCTCTTAGCCCTTATACAATTATGTTGAAAAGTGGCCGTTTTTAATGCATGCCCTGGATTTGTCGGCCTGCCACTTTTACTTTTCTCCTTTGTACTTTTTGCTTCTACCCTCACTTTACACCCCTCTGTCTCTCTGCACTGGTTCCCATCCCCCTGTTGTGAACTAACCTCCTCACGCCTAGCCTCTTTAATTTGATTCCCACCCCCCAACCATTCTAGTTTAGAGATGCAGTAGATGTGGTGTACTTGGATTTTCTGAAGGCCTTTGACAAGGTGCCGCACGTGAGGCTGCTTAGCAAGATAAGAGCCCATGGAATTACAGGGAATTACAGCAGACCACCATATACAGCGGCCATCGTTGTAGCGGCCATCGTCGGAGTGGGACGGCTTTGGCTCAACAGGCTTCAGCGAGAACAGGCAGACGCCAGGGTAGGTTCCGGTGAGTTTTTTGTCCAGATTGTCTAGCGTAGAGAGAATGCCAGGCAGGATGTTGGAATGCTCCTCTTGCAGGATGTGGGAAGTCAGGGAGCCCTCCGGTGTCCCTGACAACGACACCTGCAAGAAGTGCATCCAGCTGCAGCTCCTGACAAACCGTCACTGTCAGGCGAGGGAAGAGGAAAGGGCAGGCAGAGCAGGGTTCCCCTGTGGCCATTCCCCTCAACAACAAGTATACAGCACTGGATACTGTTGGGGGGGGATGACTTACCTGGGACAAGCTGCAGTAGCCGGATCTCTGGCACTGAGTCTGGCTCTGCAGTGCAGAAGGGAGGGTGGAAAAAGAGGAGAGCGGTAGTGATAGGGGATTCGATAGTTAGAGGTACAGATAGGAGGTTCTGTAGTCGTGACAGAGAATCCAGGATGGTTTGTTGCCTCCCGGGTGTCAGGGTCAAGGATGTCTCTGATCGATTGCATGACACTCTGAAGTGGGAGGGTGATCAGCCAGATGTCGTGGTGCACATCGGTACCAATGACATAGCAAGGAAGAGTGAGGAGGTCCTGGAGAGTGAGTATAGAGAGCTTGGTAGGAAGTTGAAAAGCAGGACCTCGAGGGTGGTAATCTCAGGATTGCTACCTGTGCCACGTGCCAGTGAGGGCAGGAATAGGATGCTCTGGAGGATGAACAAGTGGCTGAGGAACTGGTGTAGGGGGCAGAGTTTCAGATTTCAGGATCATTGGGACCTCTTCTGGGGCAGGTGGGACCTGTACAAGAGAGACGGGTTACACTTGAACTACAGGGGGACCAATATCCTTTCAGGGAGGTTTGTTAGTGCTATAGGGGAGGCTTTAAACTAGATTTGCAGGGGGATGGGAACCAGAGTGCCAGAGCTGACAGTATGGCTGGGGTGAAAATAAATGATGTTGAAAGTTTAAGCAAATCCGCTGATAGAAAGGTTGTGAGTGGTGGTAAAAATCTTCTGAGGTGTATATATTTCAATGCTAGGAGTATTGCGGGGAAGGCGGATGAGTTGAGGGCGTGGATTGACACGTGGAATTATGATGTTGTAGCAATTAGTGAAACTTGGCTACAGGAGGGGCAGGACTGGCAGCTTAATATTCCAGGGTTCCGATGTTTCAGATGTGATCGAGGCAGAGGAATGAAAGGTGGGGGAGTAACATTGCTTGTTGGGGAAAATATTACAGCAGTGCTCAGGCAGGACAGATTAGAGGGCTTGTCTACTGAGTCCTTATGGGTGGAGCAGAGAAACAGGAAAGGTATGGCCACATTAGTGGGATTGTATTACAGACCACCCAATAGCCAATGAGAATTGGAAGAGCAAATCTGCAGAGAGATAGCAGGCAAATGCAGGAAACATAAAGTTGTGGTGGTAGGGGATTTTAATTTTCCATATATTGATTGGGACTCCCATACTGTTAGGGGTCTAGATGGTTTAGAGTTTGTAAAATGTGTTCAGGAAAGTTTTCTAAATCAATATATAGAGGGACCAACTAGAGGGGATGCAATATTGGATCTCCTGTTAGGAAACGAATTAGGGCAAGTGACAGAAGTGTGTGTAGGGGAGCACTTTGGTTCCAGTGATCATAACACCATTAGTTTCAATTTGATCATGGACAAGGATAGATCTGGTCCTAGGGTTGAGGTTCTGAACTGGAAGAAGGCCAAATTTGAAGAAATGAGAAAGGATCTAAAAAGCGTGGATTGGGACAGGTTGTTCTCTGGCAAGGATGTGATCGGTAGGTGGGAAGCCTTCAAAGGAGAAATTTTGAGAGTGCAGAGCTTGTATGTTCCTGTCAGGATTAAAGGCAAAGTGAATAGGAATAAGGAACCTTGGTTCTCAAGGGATATTGCAAGTCTGATAAAGAAGAGGGAGTTGTATGACATGTATAGGAAGCAGGGAGTAAATAAGGTGCTTGAGGAGTATAAGGAGTGCAAGAAAATACTTAAGAAAGAAATCAGGAGGGCAAAAAGAAGACATGAGGTTGCCTTGGCAGTCAAAGTGAAGGATAACCCAAAGAGCTTTTACAGGTATACTAAGAGCAAAAGGATTGTAAGGGATAAAATTGGACCTGTTGAAGATCAGAGTGGTCGGCTATGTGCGGAACCAAAGGAAATGGGGGAGATCTTAAATAGGTTTTTTGCGTCTGTATTTACTAAGGAAACTGGCATGAAGTCTATGGAATTAGGGGAAACAAGCAGTGAGATCATGGAAACTGTATAGATTGAAAAGGAGGATGTGCTTGCTGTCTTGAGGAAAATTAAAGTGGATAAATCCCCAGGACCTGACAGGGTGTTCCCTCGGACCTTGAAGGAGATTAGTGTTGAAATTGCAGGGGCCCTGGCAGAAATATTTAAAATGTTGCTGTCTACAGGTGAGGTGCCGGAGGATTGGAGAGTGGAGGTCTGTTGTTTAAAAAAGGATCGAAAAGTAATCCGGGAAATTATAGGCCGGTAAATTTAATGTCGGTAGTAGGTAAGTTATTGGAGGGAGTACTAACAGACAGAATCTACAAGCATTTGGATAGACAGGGGCTTATTAGGGAGAGTCAACATGGCTTTGTGCGTGGTAGATCATGTTTGACCAATCTATTGGAGTTTTTCGAGGAAGTTACCAGGAAAGTGGATGAAGGGAAGGCAGTGGATATTGTCTCCATGGACTTCAGTAAGCCCTTTGACAAGGTCCCACATGGGAGGTTAGTTAGGGAAATTCAGTCGCTAGGTATACATGGAGAGGTGGTAAATTGGATTAGACATTGGCTCGATGGAAGAAGCCAAAGAGTGGTAATACAGAATTGCTTCTCTGAGTGGAGGCCTGTGATTAGTGGTGTGCCACAGGGATCAGTGCTGGGCCCATTGTTACTTGTCATCTATATCAATGATCTGGATGATAATGTGGTAAATTGGATCAGCAAATTTGCTGATGTTACAAAGATTGGAGGTGTAGTAGACAGTGAGGAAGGTTTTCAGAGCCTGCAGAGGGACTTGGACCAGCTGGAAAAATGGGCTAACAAGAGAAGTCAAAGCCACCATAAAAGCCCAAGAGAGGGCATATAATAGAGCAAAAATTAGTGGGAGGTTGGAAGATTGAGAACCTTTCAAATATCAACAGAAGGCAACAAAAAAAGTCATTAAGAAAGTAAAAATGGAATATGAAAGTAAGCTAGCCAATAATGTTAAAGAGAATACAAAAAGTTTCATCAGATACATAAACAGTGAAAGAGAGACTAGAGTTGATATCAAACCGCTGGAAAACAATGCTGGAGAGGTAGTAATGGAGACAATGAAATGATGGATGAACTGAATAAGTATTTTGCATCAGTCTTCACTGTGAAAGACACTAGCAGTGTGGAGGAAGTTCCAGGTGTCATGGCCATGAAGTGTGTGAAGTTATCATTACTAGAGAGAAGGTTCTTGGGAAACTGAAAAGTCTGAAGGTGGGTAAGTCACCTGGACAAGATGGTGTACACCCCAGAGTTCTGATAGAGGTGACCGAAGAGATTGTGGAGGCATTAGTAATGATCTTTCAAGAATCACTAGATTCTGGAATGGTTCCAGAACAATGGAAAATTACAAATGTCACTCTACTCTTCAGGAAAGAGTGAGGCAGAAGAAAGGAAAATATAGACCAGTGGTTGGGAAGATGTTGGAGTTGATTATAAATGATAAGGTCTCAGGATATTACCCTTCACACGTTCTGCATCTTTTCAATGATTTCAGGTTCCTGGCCCCCATCTTCTTATTTTTACTCAAAATGTCCAGCTCCCTCTACACCTCCATCCCACACCAGGAAGGCCTCAAAGCTTGCATTTTTTTCTGGACACTAGACCTAACTAGTTCCCTTTACCACCACTCTCCTCCACCTAGCGGAACTTGTCCTCACGCTAAGTAATTTCTCCTTTGGGTCCTCCCACTTCCATCAAACAAAAGGTATAGCCATGGGCACTCTCATGGATCCCAGTTATGTCTGCCTGCTGGTCGGCTAAGTGGAACAGTCTATGTTCCAAGACTACACTGGTGACCATCCCGCACTTTTACTACGCTAATATAAAAGCAAGAATAGAAGAAACATAGAAACATAGAAAACCTAGAGCACAATACAGGCCCTTTGGTCCACAAAGCTGTGCCGAACATGTCCTTACCTTGGAAATTACCTAGGGTTACCCATAGCCCACTATTTTTCTAAGCTCCATGTACCTGTCCAGGAGTCTCTTAAAAGACCCTATCGTATTCGCCTCCTCCAGTGTCGCCGGCAGCTCATTCCACACACTCACCACTCTCTGCATAAAAAACTTAACCCTGCTATCTCCTCTGTACCTACTCCAAGCACCTTAAAACTGTGCCCTCTCATGCTAGCCATCTCAGCCCTCGGAAAAAGCCTCTGACTATCCACACGATCAATACCTCTCATCATCTTGTACACCTCAATCAGGTCACCTCTGATCCTCCGTCGCTCCAAGGAGAAAAGGCCAAATTCACTCAACCTATTCTCATAAAGTATGCTCCCCAATCCAGGCAACATCCTTGAAAATCTCCTCTGCACCCTTTCTATGGTTTCCACATCCTTCCTGTAGTGAGGCAACCAGAACTGAGCACAGTACTCCAAGTGGGGTCTGACAAGGGTCCAAAATAGCTGTGACATTAGCTCTTGGTTCTTGAACTCAATTCCACAGTTGACGAAGGCCAATGCACCGTATGCCTTCTTAACCACACAGTCAACCTGCGTAGCAGCTTTGAGTGTCCTATGGACTCGGACCCCAAGATCCCTCTGATCCTCCACACTGCTAAGAGTCTTACCATTAATACTATATTCTGCCATCATATTTGACCTACCAAAATGAACTACTTCACACTTATCTGGGTTAAACTCCATCTGCCAGTTTTCAGCCCAGTTTTGCATCCTATCAACGTCCTGCTGTAACCTCTGACAGCCCTCCACACTATCCACAACACCCCCAACCTTTGTGTCATCAGCAAATTTATGAACCCATCCCTCCACTTCCTCATCCAGGTCATTTATAAAAATCATGAAGAGTAGGGGTGCCAGAACAGATCCTTGAGGCACACCACTGGTCACCAACCTCCATGCAGGATATGTGTGAATGTGCTTTGTGCGGAACCAAAGGAAATGGGGGAGATCTTAAATAGGTTTTTTGCATCTGTATTTTACTAAGGAAGCTGGCATGAAATATATGGAATTGAGGGAATCAAGTAGTGAGACCATGGAAACTGTACAGATTGAAAAGGAGGAGATGCTTGCTGTCTTGAGGAAAATTAAAGTGGATAAATCCCCGGGACCTGACAGGGTGTTCCCTCGGACTTTGAAGGAGACTAGTGTTGAAATTGCGGGGACCCTGGCAGAAATATTTAAAATGTCGCTGTCTACGGGTGAGGGGGGAAAAGTTTAAAGGGAACATTAGGGGGGGGCTTCTTCACACAGAGAGTGGTGGGAGTATGAAATGAGCTGCCAGATGAGGTGGTAAATGCGGGTTCTTTTTTAACATTTAAGAATAAATTGGACAGATACATGGATGGGAGGTGTATGGAGGGATATGGTCCGTGTGCAGGTCAGTGGGACTAGGCAGAAAATGGTTCGGCACAGCCAAGAAGGGCCAAAAGGCCTGTTTCTGTGCTGTAGTTTCTATGGTTCTATGGTTCTATGACCCATCTACAACCACTCTTTGCCTAATGTGAGCAAGCCAGTTCTGGATCCACAAAGCAGTGTCCCCTTGGATCCCATGTCTCCTTACTTTCTCAATAAGTACTATATCCGATGTAATGTTGAAACTTTATAAAACACTGGTGAGGCTTCACTCGGAGTATTGTGAGCAGTTTTGGGCCCCCGTATCTTAGAAAGGATGTGCTGACACTGGAGAGGGTTCAAAGCAGGTTCACGAATATGATTTCAGGATTGAATAGCTTGTCATGTAAAGAGCATTTGATGGCACTGGGCCTGTATTCACTGGAATTCAGAATGAGGGGTGACTTATTGAAATTCATCAAATGATGAGCGACCTAGATAGAGTGGATATGGAGATGATAGTTCCAATAGTGGGAGAGTCTAAGACCAGAGGACACAGCCTCAGCAAATAGGACTTAGTGCGCATGCGCCGGTCGTGCATGCAGCCTGGTACAGCTGTTCCCATCTATTCTTTTACTTTCTTCTTCTTACTTTTTAATTTACGTTATTTTTGTATTTTTTTTCTCATGGTAACACGTTGAAGCTGCACCCTCTCTAACATGCTGGTAGAGAGAGTTTTATTTGGGTTTTCTTTAGCGCTGGAAATGGTTACATCCCGACACGAGGGACAGAAGCAAGGTCGCATTTTGTATTCCACGGACCAGCAAGTCCCGGCCGGCTTAGCTAACAGAGCGGCGGACCCCCCTGCTGAAATCCGGAGGAAAACACACAGAGGATGCAGAGGGGGATCACAAAGCCGAGGAAAGAGGACTGGGTCGAGACAACAGAGACTTTTGGAGAAGAGGAGTTCGGTGGGTAATACTGTTCCGGCTGACCAGAAGTGCACTGAGAGCGGTAAGCGTAAAGGAGTGGGGTGCTTACTGCTCTGGCTAACAACGGATGGTGCAATCCGGGGTATACTACGATCAAGGAACGTGTTTGCAGACTGGATATTGAACATTTTACTGTTGGACTTCGGCCACATTCCACCGTGATACAACACTGGGCGGCACGGGAGGTCGTTCCTGCCTGTGGCCATCGAATGTGCAGCTCCTCCTGTGGAGGGTCAGACACCCTGAGTCAATAGACTGGTCCTGGACTTATCTTCCATCTGGCATAGTTTGCATTTTGTTGTTTGATTGTTTGTGGTTTTTGTATTGCTATATTTACACTCTATTCTTGGTTGGTGCGGCTGTAACGAAACCAAATTTCCCTCGGGATTAATAAAGTATATCTATCTATCTATCTTTCAGAACGGGGATAAGGAGGAATTTCTTTAGCTAGAGAGAGGTGAATCTGTGGAATAATTTGCCCCAGACAGCTGTGGAGGCCAAGCCTTTATGTATATTTAAAGCAGAGGTTGATAGATTCTTGACTGTTCAGGGCCTAAAGGGATATTGGGAGAAGGCAGGAAATTGGGACTGAGAGGAAAATGGATCAGCCATGATGAAATGGCGGAGCAGACTCGATGGGCCAAATGGCCTAATTCTGCTCCTATATCTTATGGTCTTATGTTCTTGTGTTTTCCTTTCTATTAAGTTTTATGTTTTGGAGTTACAAGAGGTAACAGTGGCAACAGGGAAGTTTTAAATGAACCCAAGACGACTACCTACCAGTTGAAGCGCAGCACCATGTTTGAGTTTAAAAAAACACAGTGAGATGACTGAGTTAAACAAAAAAGCACGAGACATTCGAGTTAAAGAAAGGCAAGAAACAGATGGAATTCATGGGTTCATAATAATCATAAATAAAAATAAACAGAAAGGGCTGGCTACAATGGAAAGGTAGACACATTCCATTGCACAGGAGATAACTGGATATTGTATACCGAGGGAATTGAATATACTGAGTACTATTTTGAAGCAAATGAAATAAACAATGAGAAGAAAGCAACACACACAAAATGCTGGTGAACGCAGCAGGCCAGGCAGCATCTATAGGAAGAAGTACAGTCGACGTTTCAGGCCAAGACCCTTCGGCAGTCCTGATGCAGGGGCTCGGCCTGAAACTTCGACTGTACTTCTTCCTAGAGATGCTGCCCGGCCCGCTGCGTTCACCAGCATTTTGTGTGTGTTACTTGAATTTCCAGCATCTGCAGATTTTCTCGTGTTTGCAAATGATAAGAGAGTGGTAGTTTTGCTGAGTGTAACAGGTAGAAAAGCACACAGCTTGCTTACAAGTTTTACTGTTCCAACCAAACCAGCAAAAATAAGCTTTGCTGATATTGTAGAAGTAATGCAGGAATATTTAGAACTGAAACCATTGTTGATTACAGAACACTTTAAGTTTCATAAGTGGAATCTAAAGGAAGGGGACTCCATTTCAGCTTACGTGGCTGAATTCAAGAGATTATCTGAGTTTTGTCAGTTCAGTGATGGGACTAATGATGCACTGAGAGATGGTTTAGTTTGTGGAATCTTACAAGAAAGCATTCAAAAACAGCTGCTAACTAAAGCACAACTTAAATTTAAAACAGAGGTTGAAATAGCTGCATCAATGGAAACAACAGGTAGAGATGCAACTGAGTTGCAGTCAGGAATGAAAGTGAGCGTGAACAAAATTGTAGCATCTAAACAGGAACCTGCCTGGCCAAATACGTTGTGTACCATTGTGGCAGGGGCTCACATACACCAGACCAGGGCAGGTTTGAAGGCCAAACTTGCAGAAAATGGAACAAAATAGGACACATACAAAGAGCATGTTGAACAGATAAAAATAAATAGACTACACAGGGAAAAGAAAAAGATAAACAATTAAGTTTGCAGTTTCAAAAAGAACACTAATCTGCACGCTGTTGATGAAAATTCTGAATTCTGATAATGATAAGAGATGACACAGGACTGAGTAGCCTTGAAATTTACAATATGAAAATTAACAATAGGCAAGTGTGACAAAAGTGAACGCAAATTAATTAAAATAGAATTGGACACTGGCTCAGCTGTTTCAGTCACTCCACAAAATGAGTTTGAGCAGCATTTCAAAGATACTAAAATGAAGCCTGTAGAGATCCAAGAAGGAACTTATACTGGAGTAAAGATAACTCATGTGGGAATGACATTGGTAACAGTGAAATACAACAACCAACAAGCTGTATTGGGCTTAGGAACATAGAAAGCCTACAGCAGAAATACCGGTCCTTCGGCCCACGATGCTGTGCCGAACATGTCCTTACCTTAGAAATTATCTAGGGTTACCCATAGTCCTCTATTTTTCTGAGCTCCATGTACCTGTCCAGAAGTCTCTTAAAAGACCCTATCGTATCTGCCTCCACCACCGTCGCTGGCAGCCCATTCCACGCACTCACCATTCTGCGTAAAAAACTTAGCCCTGACATCTTCTCAGTACCTACTTCCAAGCATCTTAAACCTGTGCCCTCTCGTGCTAGCCGTTTCAGCCCTGGGAAAAAGCCTCTGACTATCCACAGGATCAATGCCTCTCAACATCTTATGCACCTTGTATGTGGTAAAAGCAGGAGGGCCAGCATTGTGGGGCTGTGATTGGCTGAGACAACTATAACTTGACTGGAGATCTCCCCATCATTTGCATGCCACATCCCCTGCAATAGAGTCAACTGGAAACGGATTATGAAAGGTACTGGAGTACTGGATGATGCCACAGCCAAGTTCAGAGATGGCATTGGAAAACACAAATAAATTAAGGGTAAAACGGTGTTAAATGAAGATTCCATACCTAAGTTGTACAAAACCCGTCTGGTCCCTAATACCAAAGTACCCAGCGAGCTAGATCACATGTAGGCTGAAAGAATTCTTTCCAAGGTTGAGTGGAGCCATGGGCAATGCTAGTGGTCCCAGTAGCCAAGAAAAATGGGCTGTCAGGAGCTGTGGTGATGTTAAGGACACCATCAACTCAGTACGGAAAATTGATCAATCCTCTGCCCAGGATGAGGATATCTTTGCAAACCTTTCTGGAGGGAAACACTTCAGCAAAGTGGACTTAGCTGAGGCCTATCTACAGGTGAAGATGGAAGATGAGTGAAAAGTGTTTCTCACTATAAACAGAATGACATCATTGTTATTGGTAGGGATATGAAGCAATATCTCCAAAATCTCAAGACAGTGTTGAACAGGTCGGTAGTTTATGGGCTCAGAGCATGATGCAACGAGTATGAATTCTTTAAACTAAGCCTCACTTACTGTGGTAGCGCTATTGATGCACAGGATCTACACAAGTATGCTGAGAAAATTCAAGCAGTGGTGGATGCCCCAAAGCCAAAGGATGTGTCACAATTATGCTCCTTATTAGGATCTGTCAATTACAATAACAGGTTCCTGCCAAACCTGACCTCTGTGCTCCCCCCTTGAATTCATTACTACAAATTGGAAAGAAATGGTAATGCATTATGGCAAAGCTTTCCGAGGTGGCTGTCACAAAGTGAAGGAAGTGGTGACATCAGCCTCTGTACTCACACATTATCATTCACACTTCCAGTGAAGCTTGTCTGGAACGCCTCAACACACAGTACAGTTCCAGTCACGTCACATATTATCAGTGATGCATGTGAATGCCCCATAGCCTTTTGCATCACTGTCCTTTACAGCTGCAGAGAAAAATTATGCTCAGATTGACAGAGAGGACTTGAGTCTCATTTGGGGTGTAAACTTTTTCAACCAGTAATTGTATGGGAGAGAGTTTACCCTGTTTACTGACCATAAGATGATATAGGAGCAGAATTAGGCCATTTGGCCCATCGAGGCTGCTCCACCATTTCATCATGGCTGATCCTATTTTCCTCTCACCCTCAATCTCCTGCCTTCTCCCCACATCCCTTCATGCCCTGACCAATCAAAAATCTATTAACCTCTGCCTTATTTAAGTGTACTTAAGTCAAGAGGGGAAAAATTCAAAGGAGATGTGTGGAGCAGGCTTTTCACTTTAACTCAGTGGGGGGTGGGGGATTGAATGTGCTGTGAGAAGTGGCAGAGCAGGCAAATATGATCGGAAGTGTGTCAGAGGCTCTAGGATAGGCACAGGGACCTGCAGGCAATGGAGGGATATGGACCGTATGAAGGAAGAAGGTGTTATTACTGAATTCGTTCAGCACCACATTGTGGCTAAAGGGCCGGTTGTATCTGCTATCTGTGTACTGTATGGCAGATCGCAGATCTGGATTTCATCAGAACGAGGGGGATCTCATAGAAAAGTAAAAAATTCAAACAGGACGACACAAGCTAATAAAGAGAGAATGTTTCAGAACAGGGCTCAATGCTGTCTTTAATTCCACAACGCTTTGGTATAGTGAATTCTAAGCATTCAGAACAATCTGAGAGAGGAAATTTCACAACATTTATCCTGAAAGTATGACCCCTTATCCAGAAACGATTACACCCACTCCCAAAAAGGCAGCATCATCATTAAGGACCCTTATCACCCAGGACACGCCCTCCTCTCATTGCTACCGTCAAGGAGGAGGTACGGGAGCCTGAAGACACACACTCAATGTTTCAGAAACAGCTTCTTCCCCTCCGCCATCAGATTTCTGAATGGACAATGAACACTACATCACCATTTTTTCTGCTTTTTGCAGTACTTATTTATTTTTATACTGTATACATACATTTATATTTGCTGCAAAACAACAAATTTCACAGCCTACGCTGGTGATATTAAACCCGATTCTGCTTCTATACTTTCTCTCAGCCTAGCCTCCTCTCCCACCCTATCAAACTCCTGGAGCCTTGTTTTTCAAAAGTAATTATCTCCTTCTTTTAATGTAATTGTGATCTTTCTTTGTAAGATGACCTCTTCATTCTAGATATCAGTGCCATCAATTTTCTCTGAACTTGATGAGGACATGGGAGTTGTGATATGGCCTCCTCAGTAGTTTTAATGTCTTCCTTACCTTTGTACTTAATTTCTTTGGTTTAAAAGGCCAACATTTGGTTTGCCTTTCTAATTACTTGCTTTCTGTGGCTCAGATTCACTCTCATTTGTATGCAGACAAGATATTGCTTTGTCATTCCCAATCCCAAACCTGACCTTTCTATAAAGCTCATCACATTGACTTCACAACATGCCTTCAGAGAAAGGGGAGTAGGAGGAGGCCATTTGGCCCTTCAGGTCTGCTACCCCATTTCACCATGGTCGCAATATTCATCCAGTGGTCATAAGCCAGAAAGGAACTAAAGAAGGGAATTAGGAATGCCAGGAGGGGCCACGAAAAGTCCTTGGCAAGTAGATTAAGGTGAATCCCAAGGCAATCTATAAATACATCAGGAGAAAGAAGATAACTAGGCAGAAGGTGACCACTCAAGGATAAAGTGGGGAGCATTTGCTTAGATGCAGAGAATGTGAGTGAGGTATTTAATGAGTACTTTTCTTCAGTATTTACCAAGGAAAAGGATGTGGAAGACAAGGAGATCAGTGCTGAGTGTTAGGGTGTTTAGAGGTCAAGGAGGAGGAAGTGTTGGGCCTCGTAATGAGTATTAAGGCAGATAAGTCCCCAGGGCCTGATGGGATTTACCCCAGGTTATTGAAGGAGGCAAGAGACGAGATTGCTGGGGCCTTGACCGGTATCCCCATGTCCTCTCCAGCCACAGGTGAGGTCCCGGAGGACTGGTGATTGGTTAATGTTGTACCACTATTAAAGAAGGGAACAAGGGGAAATCCTGGGAACTACATACTGGCGAGTCTCACGTCAGTTGTAGGGAAATTGCTGGAGAAAATTCTTATGGAGAGGATATATGGGCATTTGGAAACCCATGACCTAAACCAGCATGGCTTTGTGCATAGCAGGTTGAGTCTTACCAACCTGATTGAGATAGACAATAGACAATAGACAATAGGTGCAGGAGTAGGCCATTCAGCCCTTCGAGCCAGCACCGCCATTCACTGTGATCATGGCTGACCATCCACAATCAATATCCAGTTCCTGCCTTATCCCTGTAACCTTTGATTCCGCTATCTTTAAGAGCTCTATCCATCTCTTTCTTAAAAGCATCAAGAGACTTGGCCTCCACAGCCCTCTGGGGCAGAGCATTTCATATATCCACCACTCTCCGGGTGAAAAAGTTTTTCCTCAACTCCGTTCTAAATGGCCTACCCCTTATTCTTAAACTGTGGCCTCTGGTTCTGGGCTCCCCCATCAGCGGGAACATGCTTCCTGCCTCCAGCGTGTCCAATCCCTTAATAATCTTATATGTTTCAATAAGGTCCCCTCTCAGCCTTCTAAATTCCAGAGTATACAAGCCCAGTCGCTCCAATCTTTCGACATATGACAGTCCTGCCATCCCGGGAATTAACCTTGTGAACCTACGCTGCACTCCCTCAATAGCAAGAATGCCCTTCCTCAAATTTGGAGACCAAAACTGCACACAGTACTCCGGGTGTGGTCTCACCAGGGCCCTGTACAGCTGCAGAAGGATCTCTTTGCTCTTATACTCAATTCCCCTTGTTATGAAGGCCAGTATGCCATTAGCTTTCTTCACAGCCTGCTGTACTTGCATGCTTGCTTTCAGTGACTGATGTACAAGAACACTTAGATCTCGTTGTACTTCCCCTTTTCCTAACTTGACTCCATTTAGATAATAATCTGCCTTCCCGTTCTTACCACCAAAGTGGATAACCTCACATTTATCCACATTAAACTGCATCTGCCATGCATGTGCCCACTCACCCAGCCTGTCCAAGTCACCCTGCATTCTCATAACATCCTCCTCACATTTCACATTGTCACCCAGCTTTGTGTCATCTGCAAATTTGCTAATGTTACCTTTAATTCCCTCGTCTAAATCACTAATATATATTGTAAACAGCTGCAGATTTTTGAGTATGTGATGAGAGAGCTTAATGAGGGTATGGCAGTGGATTTTAGTCAGGCATTAGACAAAGTCCTCATGGGAGGCTAATGCAGAAGGATAAGATGAATGGGATCTGTGGCAAATTGGCAGTCTGGTCTCAGAGATGGCTTGTGTGTAGAAGACAGAGGGTAGTGGTTGAAGGGACTTGAGCTGAAAGTCTCTAATTTGTGTAGTTCCACAAGGATCTGTGCTGGGACCTCTGCTGTTTGTAATGTATATAAATGACCTAGATGAAAATGTAGATGGGTTGGTTAGTAAATTTACTTGTGATACCAAGAATGGTAGAGTTCTGGATAGCGTAGAAGACTGGCAAAAAAAATAGCACAATATAGATCAGTTGCAGATATGAGCTGAGAAATGGCATATGAAGTTTAACCCAGATAAATATGAGGTCTTGCACATCAGTAAGTCGAATGCAAGGAGACAGTACACTGTCAAGGGCAACCCTTAACTGTGTTGCTGAGCAGAGAGATCTTGGAGTCCAAGTTCATAGTTCCCTGAAAGTGGCTACTCAGGTCAATAAGGTGATTAAGGTTTGTGGAATGCTTGCTTTTATTGGCGAGGCATTGAGTTCAAAAGTCAGGAGGTTATGTCGCAACTTTTTAAAACTCTGGTTAGGTCACATCTGGAGTTGTCAGCCGATGTGGATATGGCCCAAGTGCGCAGTGAGAGATACTGAAGCAGGTCGAGAGTTCACAGACTTCAATGTGAACAGTGTTAAAGAGAAAAGAAAACAATAAACACTAGGCCAAACAGAGCCATTAACTAAAACTCTCAAATGGAAAATGAAGCCTACACTGCGGTTGAAAAGAATACCACTAGTCTTCAGAGTCAGTTGAGTGAAGAGTCCAGTTTCTCAGGCAAGATGGAATGCAAACAAGCAGCAATACGTTGCTGTGCTGTGTCTCGACAAATACTACGACGGAATGAATGCTATCACAATGAAATCATAATTAGCCAACATACGCATATTCAAGTGCAATTGCCGTACCTGCTGTGCTGCCGAATTCGTGGTTGTGACAGGGCCCCCTCTCTAGGCGCAGCCCCTGAAGCACCAAAGACCTATGTCTGCTGGAAGTCCCAGATGAGGGACTTGTCCAAGCTGTCCCTCAGGTGCATGGTGTCACTGCCAATATCAGAGCCAAAGACTTCCATGTAGAGACAGAAACAAGAGCTTTTACAGAGGTAGCTCGACCAAGTGACACCGTGAGACGGATCATTCTCAAAGTGAGGACCCTCCGACTGGAGCTAATCGGGCATCTGTTTCAATAACAAAACTAACACTGAATCCCTGAGCCTATCAAAATAAACTTAACAGACTTAAACAGAAAGCACCAGGGAACCTCATTACAAAGTGCAAGTCGATCGAGCAAAACACAGGGAACTCTTAAACCATCAGTAACTATTTTTAAGCAACAATTAACCAATTCAGGTGCTCTAAAAACCTCAGAGCCCAATGTTCTCTGATGCCCTGCACAGGCCTGAACAAGTCACTACAGGACCACTCCACCCCTGCCACCCCTCCCTATAGCTGGCACCTGATGGCCCAGGAAGATCTGAAAACTCGAGATCCAGGGATGACTCAAGAGACCTGAGAAACTTGAGAGGGAAGCACGGGGAACTTGAGAGCCTGAGAGAATCCTAGGAATTATAATAGACTGAGAGACGGGAAAATCCTGATTGACCTGGCAACCCTAACAGACTGAGAGACCTGGGAACCCCAACAGACTGAGAGACCGGGGAACCCCAACAGACTGAGATCAAGAAACCTCGGGCAGGGCTGAGAGGGAGACTTGGGAGGCCTTGAGATGGGGAGGACATTGAGAAACCCTAAATACATTGATTAAGCCTTGGAAACAATCAGAAAAATAAAAACCTTGGGAACATAATAGAGAAAAGTCCTTCAAAACCTTGAAAACATGAAACTTGAAACCTAAAGAAGGAATCTTTTCAAATCTTGCTCGGTGTTTTATCTTTCACAATTTTTTTCCAGAGGGAATTTTTTTAAACAAAATACACTTTATTCAAAATAAAGTTATGTACAATAAACCATTCAATGACTGTCAATCCTCCACAGATGTTTCCATTACGGTCTATACATCTCCACACTTTTAGCCCTCCACGTGGCACTCTGTTGTTTCACCTTACCACATCATTGTTGAGGGGTATACTTCCCGCCACCCAACCCCTCCCACTCCCGCGGGAGAAGAACCCTAAACCGTGGTCCTTCTCCACCGGGCCCTTGCGGTGGCTGCACCGAGTTTCAGTGCACCCCTCAGCACGTACTCCTGCAGGCGAGAATGTGCCAGTCAGCAGCATTCTCCCACGGACATCTCCATGTGGTAGATCATCAAGTTTCGGGCCGACCAAAGAGCGTCTTTCACCGAGTTGATGATCTCTCATAATACGGTTTTATCATATTTACATGGCACAGCTGTGATGGCTTTCTTTGATCTGGGGTTTTTAACACATAATCCACATCATTTACTTTAGATTTAATCTCATAAGGATCATGAAATTTAGCTTGTAATGGGTTCGTTTGCACTGGGAAAAGAACCAACACCTTATCTCCAGGCTTAAATGACCTCATCCTAGCTTCCTTATCATACCAAGTCTTCATCTTCTCTTAAGCTAATTTTAAATTTTCCTTTGCCAAGCTACAAGCTTTATATAATCTTTCTCTAAATTTTAAAACATAATCTAGCAAATTAGTGTGTACCTCTTTATCAATCCACTGTTCCTTCAACAAGGCCAAAGGTCCTCGAACTCTATGCCCAAACACAAGTTCAAAAGGACTAAAACCTAATGATTCATGTACTGCCTCCCTTACTGCAAAATGTAGTAAATGTACACCTTCATCCCAGTCCTTTTCATTTTCCACACAATATGTCCTAATCATAGTCTTTAATGTGGAATGGAATCTCTCCAAGGCTCCTTGTGATTCTGGATGATAGGCTGATGAGATAATCTGTTTTGCTCCCAGTTTATAAACTATCTGCTGAAACAATTCCGACATAAAATTACTACCTTGATACGATTGTATTTCCTTAGGCAACCCAAAATAAGTAAAGAATCTTATAAGAGCCTTTGTCACAGTTTTGGCCGTTATATTCCTAAGAGGTACTGCCTCTGGAAACCTAGACGCTGTGCACATAATAGTTAATAAATATTGATGTCCAGTTTTAGTCTTTGGTAACGGACCTGCACAGTCTACAATGATTTTTGAGAACGGCTCACCAAATACTGGAATTGGTTGCAGTGGGGCCACTGGAGTAATCTGATTAGATTTACCCATAATTCTACAAAATGTGCCACATCTTTTCTTAAACTAGGCAAATAAAAATGTTTAGAAACCTTGTTCATAGTTTTCTTTACACCTAAATGACTACCCAAAGGAATACTATGAGCCATAATTAAAATCTCATTTTGATAAATTTTAGGAACTACTACCTGATGATCAACCTCCCATTCCTCACCAGCAGAAATTATAGGCGATCTCCACTTTCTCATTAATACTCCCTTTTCAAAATAATATCCTACTGGCACTTTTCAATTTCATTATCTGGAAGAGCTTGTTCCTGTAATTTAACTATCTCAGGATCGCTACCCTGCTCTGCTATCATCTCCTTCCGAGATGAAGACAAATCTTCATGGTCAGTTTTACTACCAAAATCCTGATCAAATAATGTAGCTAAGAAAGTTTCTGATCAAAATTCGAATCTTGAGTTGAACAATCATAGGTAACAACCTCATCCTGTACATCGGTCTTTTTAGCCATAGCTCTTGTTACAACACAGGAATAATCTGTGTTAGAATCCCTCTGTGGTTCCTCAGAATCTGGATTTATTGTTAAATGCACTTCAGGAAAAACTTGTCCACCTGCTAAGTCATTCCCTAACAAAAGAGAAACATCATTCACAGATAAACTGGATTGTAGTCCTACTTTAACAACCCCTGTAACTAAACCTGACCTTAAATTTACTCTATGTAAATGTACTGGCATAAGGGCACTCCCAACTCCTCTTATATAGTTTAACTCACCAATGTCAGACTCATCACTAAACTTTAGCACACTGTCTAAAATTAGTCATTGAGAAGCTCCAGTATCTCTAAGTATCCTTATCGGTACTGAATTGGATCCTTCTTTCAAGGATACAAATCCTTCTGTTATAAAAGTTTCATATCCCTTCTTAACTTGGTCAGACACTAACAAATCTTCATTAGTATTTATCAAACTCTGTGAATTTACAGGTGTTTCAATACGCTGCACACAAGCATCTGGGATGGTTTCTTTCTCTTTCTTCTTCAATCAAAAGCAGTTAGCTGCTACATGTCCGGGTTTCTTACAATAATTACAAATAATACCAAAATGTCTTTCCTTCACACGTCTCCCTTCATCCTTACTTTTCTCAATAACTTCAGATTTAATTTCTGGTTTACCTTGACTCTCTGTGCTATTTTTCCTTTTAAAAGTTCTACCTGGAGAAAATCCATTCTTATGAATTAAAGCATATTCATCAGCTAACTTAGCAGTCTCCTGCAATGTAGCAGTGTCCCTTTCATTTAAGTATATCCTCACTTCAACAGGAATGCTTCTTTTAAATTCCTCCAGTAAAATCAACTCTTTTAATTTATTATACTCCCCATTCACATTTTTAAAGGAAACACATCTTTCAAAACACACAGGTTTCTCATAGGCAAATTCCACATAAGTTTTTTCCATTAATTTCTTCAAATTTCTGAATCTTTCTCTATACGCTTCCGGAACAAACTCATATGCCTTTAATATATGCTGTTTAATAATATCATAATCCAGTGCTTGCTCAGCATTTAAAGCTGTATAAACTTGTTTTGCCTTGCCTTTAATTACACTTTGTAACATCACTGGCCATTGCTCTTTTGGCCACCCTAAACTCAGAGCAACAATTTCAAAATGCTGAAAATATTTGTCCACTTCATCTTCATTAAATGAAGGAGCCAAAATAACCTCACGACTAGCAATAAACTGTTTCTTAGAACCAGAAAATTGATTTCCCATCCTTAATTTCTCCATCTCTAACTCAAACTTCCTCTGGTTTTCAGCTTCTCTTTCTTTAAATTCCTTTAGTTTATTAGCCTCTCTTTCATCCATTTCCGCTTTAAATCTTTCAAACTTTATCTATTCAAGATGTAACTTTATTTCCAGATTACTCATTGGAAAACTATCTAATACCTCATCATCAAATATTTTCAAACTGATATAATGCTCAGCTATTTTTCTTTGAATTAAAGCCTTTGTGGTATTCTTCGTAATTCCCTTAATATCCAACTACTACAGTATCTCCAATACTACAGGTTTTCTCGCATTCACTAAAAACACCAGGTCAGGTGTGTCCATAAAGTCGTCAACATTCATTGCTGCCGAATACCACTCATACACCAATCAAACTAAAAAAAACGGGTATTTCCCTTTTCCAAATCAGAATGGCAAATACCAGCACTTAAACTCAAAATTTTGGAACAAGATCCCGCGAGCCCCCACAAATTAGGTTACGTAACCAGCAACAATGAATATCAATCGAGACAGGTTATATAAAAACAACCAAACATTTATTAAACGGACAAACAACAAAAACAAATGAAAACCTTAACCGGAAGTTAACCACTATGTGGCTGTTCAACGAATCGTCACTCGGTACTGCTTCTTAAAGCGACAAATACGAAATCAGTTCTTAAAGCGGTAAAGTCAAATACAGTTCTTAAAATGGTAAATTCGAAAGTCCAACGGATTTATATATTCAATTGGGAGAGACTTCTCTGGAGAAGGATTTCTTCATAGACGCGACTTACCTGCTGGTTCTGTCCAAAGGATTCACGATGAAGGAAATAAACAGCTTAAAACAACTGACCTTAATTTCTTCTAGAGAGCAAATCCCACATGAACTACCCTGCTCTTTCGGCAGGAGTTATCTTCGATGCAGGTTGCTACTTCTTCAACGAAGACTCAATAAGGTGGATCCTTTATTAAACTGCCGAACATTCCCAACTTCTCTTAATCCTTCATATCCTGTATTTCGATAAAGTCTTCACTCTCCAATACTACAGGAAAAAGGTACATCAACAAATCCAGCAGAATTTGCCAGTCCAGCACTAGTGTACCTTGCAACAGAACGTAAACCTCCATTTTAAAAATGAAACTGCGTCATAAAAACAAATACGCAACGGACCGGAGACAATGACTACCGTTCTAGCTGGAAAACAAAAATACACTAACTGTGTCATCAGGGGTCTTCCCTTTTATACCCGTGGTGCACATGTCATCAGGTGACCTCACATCGGCGGGAAAATTACATCAGGTGACCAACAAAAACCCATTACATCATTCTCACAAGATAAAAAAGTCACAAGATCTCCTTGAGGTATGAAACAATAGGGTTACTTTACTTGTGTATTTTCACCCTCCAGCCAGGGATCAGCTTTTCGAGTAGGGCCCTTCCAGAATTTATGCTGTTGATTTGAATGATGATTTGCTGAACTAATCAATAAACTTGCTTGAAGCACTCATTTGTTATGCCGACTTGAGTCACTGGACCACAAAGCTGGGAACCTGGGTACTTGTGACTTGAAAAGCTTGGAATAGATATGGAGAAACTCAATGTAGATTAGAGAAGCTCGGTATGCAGACTCAGGACTCTCGGAATGTAGAGTCAGAACATGCACTGAGAATAAAGGCACCCCCTCCTCAAGCCACCAATATCAAAACATTATTGTTCAAATTTCGCTGGGTCCATTACTTGGCAAGATCCTTCTGTCACACTGGAGACAGAAACAAGAATTCATACATAGGAATTCCAACAGAAGATTGTTGCCTCGCTGAATCACTCTGACCAATGAATCTCACGGCCAAGGTCAGGTACTCTCTCTAAGCTGGGTTCTGCTGCACCTGATTGAAATTTTTGATGATGTGACTAAACACATTGATGAAAGTAGAGTAGTAGATGTAATGTGGATTTCAGCAAGGCATTTGACAAGGTTCTCCATGCAAGGCTTATTGAGAAATTAAGGAGGCATGGGATCCAAGGGGAAAATTGCTTTGTAGATCCAGAATTGGCTTGCCCACAGAAGGCAAAGAGTGGTTGTAGACGGGTCATATTCCGCATGGAGGTCGGTGACCAGTGGTGTGCCTCAGGGATCTGTTCTAGGACCCTTGCTCTTAGTGATTTTTATCAATGACCTGGATGAGGAAGTGGAAGGATGTGTTTGTAAATTTGCTGATAGCACAAAGGTTGGGAGTGTTGTGGATAGTGTGGAGGGCTGTCAGAGGTTACAGCAGGACATTGATAGGATGCAAAACTGGGCTGAGAACTGGCAGATGGAGTTTAACCCAGATATGTGTGAAGTGGTTTGTTTTGGTAGGTCAAATATGATGGCAGAATATAGTATTAATGGTAAGACTCTTGGCAGTGTGAAGCATCAGAGGGATCTTGGGGTCCAAATCCATAGGACGCTCAAAGCTGCTACACAGGTTGACTCTGTGGTTAAGAAGGCGTACGGTGTATTGGCCTTCATCAATCATGGAATTGAATTTAGGAGCCGAGAGGTAATGTTGCAGCTATATAGGACAACTTGGAGTACTGTGCTCAGTTCTGGTCGCATCACTATAGGAAGGATGTGGAAACCATAGAAAGGGTGCAGAGGAGATTTACAAGGATGTTGCCTGGATTGGGAGCATGCCTTATGAGAACAGTTTGAGTGAACTCGGCCTTTTCTCCTTGGAGTGACGGAGGATGAGAGGTGACCTGATAGAGGTGTATAAGATGATGAGAGGCATTGATCATGTGGATAGTCAGAGGCTTTTTCCCAGGGCTGAAATGGCTAGCACGAGAGGGCACAGTTTTAAGTTGCTTGGAAGTAGGTACAGAGGAGATGTCAGGGGTAAGTTTTTTTACGCAGAGAGTGGTGAGAGTGGAATGGGCTGCGGGTGTTGATGGTGGAGGCGGATACGATAGGGTCTTTTAAGAGACTGCTGGATAGGTACGTGGAGCTTAGAGAAATAGAGGGCTACGGGTAACCCTAGGTAATTTCTCAGATAAGGACATGTTCGGTACAGCTCTGTGGGCCAAAGGGCCTGTATTGTGCTGTAGGTTTTCTATGTTTCTATGTTTCATTTTTGTGTGGTCGAGACTTGCTGTCACCCGATGCAGATATGGCCCAAGCACAGAGTGAGAGACACTGAAGCAGGTCGATGGTTCACAGACTTTAATGTGCACAATGTTAAAGGGAAAGGAAAACAATAAACACTAGGCCAAACAGGGCCATTAACGAAAACTGTCAAATGGAAAGCGAAGCCTACGCTGCGGCTGAAAAACAAATACCGCTAGTCTTCAGGGTCAGTCGACTCGACAGTCCAATTTCTCAGACGAAGCGGAATGCAAGCAGCAGCGAAGCATTGCTGTGCTGTGTCCAAGTCCTGACAAGTACTATGACGGAATGATTAGAGTTAAATACTATCACAATGAGATAATAATTAGCCGACACGCGCATTACTGTGCTGTGTCCAAGTCTCGACAAATACTACGACGGAATGAATGGAGTTAAATACTATCACAATGAAATAATAATTAGCCAACGTGCATATTCACAAGCGCAATTGTCATATCTGCTGGGCTGCAAATCCGTGGTTGTGACAGGAGTATTGTATAAAGTTCTGGTCGCCCCACTATAGGAAGGTTGTTGAGGCTTTGGAGAGTGTGCAGAAGAGTTTTACCAGGATGCTGCCTGGTTTAGAGGGCATGTGCTATCACGAGAGGCTGGACAAACTTGGGCTGTTTTCCCTGGAGCTTTGAAGACTGAGGGGAGATCTGATAGAGGTTTACAAAATTATGTGAGGCATAGACAGAGTGGACAGAGAGTATCTGTTTTCTAGGGTTGAAATGTCTAGTACCAGACAGCAAGCATTGAAGGTGAGAGGCAGTAGGTTCAAGGGATACGTGAGGGATTTTTTTACTCAGAGAGTCGTGGATGCCTTGAACGCGCTGTCTGGTGTGGTGGTAAAGGTAAACACATTAGAAGCTTTTAAGAGACATTTGGATCAGTACATGGATGTAAGGAAGATGGAGGGAAATGGACTTGGTATAGGTCAGAGGGATTAGTGTTTGGGTGTTTTCGATTTGCTTTTTAGCTGGTTCGGCACAGCGTTGTGGGCCGAATGTTGTGATTTGCAGTTTGGAGATCGTTTGGATGTTTCAGCACTCTGCAGACTCCGAGAGGATTCCAGGAGGCAAAGGTAGCGTTAAGAGGGCTTCAGGAAACGAGCTGATGTTCACCAATTAAAGCTTCTATCATTCGCTGATTAAAGCGATGCGGGAGATTGAAACATCAGGTTGTGTGCTGAAGGCACTCCTTGGTGAGATCGCTTAGCCATGGAGAGGGAAAGGCCTGGAGAATATTACCCAAGTTTTATGCATTTTGGATATAGATTTTTTTTAGTCTTAGAGTTTTTTATATTCAGAGTATTTTATGTTCTGTGTTTTTCACCCAATCTTTCTCTTTTTTTGTGTGCGGGGTTGAGGATTTGGGGGTCAATGTACCTGTTTTGTTTCTGTTTGATTTTGTGCGGAGAGGAGGGATTTAGGGGTTGATGATCAAGCTGCGTTCTTTTCTTCTCATTTCCTTCTTGGTTTTGTGGCCACCTGGAGAAGAAGAATTTCAGAGTTGTATACTTTGATAATAAAATGAACTTTTCAAACGGCCAGTTGCTGCACTGTACGTTCTACGTTCTATGTCCAGTGGAGGACGTTGCTTCTGCCTTCCCTCTGCATCTCTAGGTCCCTTCAGCATTGGACAGACAGGGTATGGAGGGCTATGATCCAGGTGTGAGTCAATGAGACTAGACAGAACAACAGTTCAGACTTGGATGTCTCAGGAACAGGAATGGCTGCTGAGTGTGCCAGATTTTAGATGTTTCAAAAAGAACAGGGAGGGAGGCAAAAGAGGTGGGGCATGGCGTTGCTAATCAGGGGTAGTGTCACAGCTGCAGAAAGGAGGAAGTCATGGAGGGACTGTTTACTGAGTCTGTGTGGGTGGAAGTCAGAAACAGGAAAGGGGCAATGACTCTACTGTCTGTTTTTTTTATAGACCCCCATAGTAACAGGGATATCAAGGAACAGATAGGGAGGCAGATTCTGAAATGGTTCAATAATAGATTAGATTAGATTATGAAGACACATAGTCCTCTTTTATTGTCATTTAATAATGCATGCATTAAGAAATGATACAATGTTTTTCCAGAATGATATCACAAAAACACATGACAAACCGACTGAAAAACTGACAAAAACCACATAATTATAACATATAGTTACAACAGTGCAAAACAATATCATAATTTAATAAGAACAGACCATAGGCAGGGTAAAAGTCTCAAAGTCTCTCGAAAGTCCCATCATCTCACATAGACGGTAAACCTCCAGCGCCGTAAACTTGCCGATGCAGCATCCTGGAAGCATCCGACCACAGTCTGACTCCGAGTCTGTCCGAAAACTCCGAGCCTCCGACCAGCTCTCCGACACCGAGCACCGAGCACCATCTCTGCCGAGCGCTTCGACCCCGGCCAAGGCAACAGGCGATACGCAAAGCCGAGGATTTGGGGCCTTCGTCTCCGGAGATTCTCGATCGCACAGTAGCAGCGGCAGCGAAGCGGGCATTTCAGAAGTTACTCCAGATGTTCCTCCATGCTTCTCACGGCTGTCTCCATCAAATCAGGATTGTGCACATCCCTAGTTACACATATGATATCATTCAGAACGGCCACGCGCGCTGCGTCACGCTGCCATCTTTTCCTCCCTCCTTATAATAGGGTTATCGTGATGGGAGATTTTAACTTTCCTAATATTGATTGTCATCTCCTTAGCACAAGGGGATTAGATGGGGTGGAGTTTGTTAGGTGTGTTCAGCAAGGTTTCCTGATGCATTAGATGAGGCTGTACTTGATCTGGTATTGGAAAATCAACCTGGTCAGGTGTCAGATCTCGCAGTGGGAGAGCATTTTGAAAGTGGTGACCACAGTTATATCTTCTCTACCATAGCACTGGAGAGGGATAGGAGCAGACACTTTGGGAAAACATTTAATTGGGATAGGGGAAAATATGATGCTATTAAGCAGGAACTTGGGAGCACAAACTGGGAGCAGATGTTCGCAGGGAAATGCACGGCAGAAATGTGACAAATGTTCAGGGAATATTTGCATGGAGTTCTGCATATAGGTAAGCTCCACTGAGCCAGGGAAAGGATGGTAGGGTTAAAGTACCACCGTGTACAAAGGATGTAAAAAAGAAAAGCTTACGAAAGGTTTAAGAAACTAGGTACTGTTAGAGCTCTAAAAAAATTACAAGGTTGCTAGAAAGGAGCTTAAGAATGGAATAAAGGGAGCCAGAAGGGGCCATGAGAAGGCCTTGTGAGCAGGATTAAGGAAAACCCAAGGCATTCTACAAGTATGTGAAGAGCAAGAGGATGAGCCATGTGAGAATAGGACCAATCAGGTGCAATAGTGGAAATGTGTGCATGGAGTTCGAGGAGGTAGCGGAGGTACTTAATCAATACTTTGCTTCAGTATTCACCAGGGAAATAGACCTTGGCAATTGTGGGGATGACTTACAGTGGACTGAAACGCTTGAGCATATAGACATTAAGAAAGAGGATGTGCTGGAGCATTTGGAAAGCATCAAATTGGTTAAGTCGCCGGGACCGGATGAGATATACCCCAGGCTACTGTGGGAGGCGAAGGAGGAGATTGCTGAGCCTCTGGCAATGATCTTTGCATCATCAGTGGGGATGGGAGAGGCTCTGGAGGATTGGAGGGTTGCATATGTTGATCCCTCATTCAAGAAAGGGAGTAGAGATAACCCAGGAAATTATAGACCAGTGGTGGCAAGTTCTTGCAGAAGATCCTGAAAGGCAGGATTTATGAGCATTTGGAGAAACATAATCTGATTAGGCATTATCAGCATGGCTTTATCAAGGGCAGGTCATGCCTTATGAGCCTGATTGAATTTTTTGAGGATGTGACTAAGCACATTGATGAAGGAAAAGCAGTAGATGCAGTGTATATGGATTTCAGCAAGGTGTTTGATAAGGTACCCCATGCAAGGCTTATTGAGAAAGTAAGGAGACATGGGATCCAAGGGGACATTGCTTTGTGGATACAGAATTGGCTTGCCCATAGAGGCAAAGTGTAGTTGTAGATGGTTTGTATTCTGCATGAAGGTCGGTGACCAGTGGTGTGCCTCAGGGATCTGTTCTGGAACCCCTCCTCTTTGTGATTTTTATAAATGACCTGCATGAAGATGTAGAAGGGTGGGTTAGTACGTTTGCTGATGACACGAAGGTTGGGGGTGTTGTGGATAGTCTGTAGTGTTGTCAGAGGATACTGTGGGACATTGATAGGATGTAGAACTGGGCTGAGAAGTGGCAGATGGACTTCAACCCAGATAAGCATGAACTGGTTTTTAGTAGGTCAAATTTGAAGACAGAATATAAATATAAATGGTAAAATTCTTGGCAGTGTGGATGATCTAAGAGGTCTTGAGGTTCATGTCCATATGATACTCAAAGCTGCTGCATAGTTTGACAGTGTTGTTAAGAAGGCGTATGGTGTGTTGGCATTCATCAACTGTGAGATTGAGTTCAAGAGCCCTGAGGTAATGTTACTGCTACATACGACCCTGGTCAGACCCCACTTGGAATACTGTGTTCAGTTCTGGTCACCTCACTACAGGAAGGATGTGGATACTATAGAGAGAGTGCAGAGGAAATTTACAAGGATGTTGCCAGGATTGGGGAGCATGCCTTATGAGAATAGGTTGAGTGAACTTGGCCTTTTCTCCTTGGAGTGACATAGGATGAGAGGTGACCTGATAGAGGTGTATAAGATGATGATGGGCATTGTGGATGGCTTTTACCCAGGGCTGAAATGGCTAACATGAGGGGGCACAGTTTCAAGGTGCTTGGAAACTTGGAAATAGGTACCGAGGGGATATCAGGGGTAAGTTTTTTCACACAGAGAGTGGTGCATGCATGGAATGCACTGCCAGTGGCAGTGGTGGATGCAGATACAATGGATCATTTAAGAGACTGTTAGATAGGTACATGGAGCTTAGAAAAATAGAGGGCTATGTGCTAGGGAAATTCTAGGCAGTTTCTAGAGTAGGTTACATAGTCGGCACAATATTGTGGGCCGAAGGGCCTGTAATGTGCTGTAGATTTCTATGCTCTACATGGATTATATGTGTTGAAGGGCTTGTTTCTGTGCTGTGGTGCTCTAGGACTCATTAAAGGATGCATTCACCTCCTTGAATATACTCAGTGATTTGGCCCCCGCTGCCTCTATGGTGGAGAATTTCACATGTTCACCACCCTCTGCATGAAGAGACCAGGGTGCCCATCTCTATGTCGTCAGCAGAGCTGGTGACAGGGCGTTCAGTCCCTTGTCTGAATTACTCAGACTGTACTTGTTAGAGGCTCATTGTTTCATCGCTGACTTCATTCCAAACTGAATTAGTCCATTGATTCTAACACTGATTTCTGTCAATTAGCCAAATCCCTCTTTGCTAACACTTAACCCTCAATCTCATAAATATTTATTGTGCAGTAACCTTGTGTGACACCATATCAAATGTCTCTGCAAATCCAAATGTGCCGCACCCACTGGCTGCCCTCAGCTGGCCCAGTTTATTACATTTTCTGTTAAACCATATCATCTCTACCTGGTTAATAATTTTATCATTTGATACCGATACGACATGGAAATGCTCCTTGGCCCACTGTGACCAAACTGGCCATGAAGTACCAGTCACACTAATTCCATTTTCCAGGACTTGGCCTGTAACCTTTCCAAGTTCTCATCTAAAGAGCTCTGAAATGTTGTGAGAGTCACTGCCTCCACCAACCCCTTAAGTTCCAGATGCTAACCACCCTCCTTTGATTCCCTCTGAACATCTACCCAATAGGCCAGAGACATCTCTGCTTAGGGGAAAGTTTCCACCCTGTCGATTCCATCTATACACCAATATCCTCTGCACCAAGGGATACAAACATAGTCTCTCCAGACCCAGTAACATCCTTTAAATTTTCTCTGCATTCTTTCAAACATGCTTGCATCTGTCCTGTAGACAGATGACCAAGCTTGCACACAATAATACTCCAAATTAGGCCTCAACAATGTCTTATACAACTTCAACATAACATGCATCTTCTGTAGTTGATACATTGATTTGTGAAGGCCAACGTGCCAAAAGCTTTCTTTACAACTCTACCTACATGTGATGCCAAAGTGCATGACCATACACTTCCCTACATTATATTCCATCTGCCACTTTGCCCATTCCCCCAACCCAAGTCCTTCTGCAGACTCCCTGCTTCAATATCCTCTGCCACTCCACTTGCCTTCATATCATTTGCAAACTTGACCACAAAGCCATCAATCTTTCATGCAAATCATTGATATACAATGTGAAACGAAGTGGTCCCAACACCAACCCCTGTGGCACACCACCAGTCATTGGCAGCCAATCAGAAGAGGCTCCCTTTATTTCCACTCTTTGCCTCCTGCCAGTCAGCCAATCTTCTGTCCAATCTAGTACCTTTTCCGTAATACCATGGGCTCTTATTTTGTTAAGCAACCTCACGTGCGACACCTTGCCCAAGTCCTTCTGAAAACCCAAATAAACAACTTCCACTGCATCTTCTTTGTCTATCCGGCCTGTCATTACCTCAAAGAGAGCCAACAGATCAGTCAGCAAAGATTTTCCCTTTAGAAAGCCATGTAGACTTTGGCCTGTTTTATCATGTGAGAAGGAAGGGAAATGCACAGCAAGTGCAGAGTATACCTGTGGCCGTTCCCCTCAATAGTAAGTGTATGATTTTATATACTGGAGGTGAATGACCGATTGGGGACAGCCACGACGACTGGCTCTCTGGCACTGAGTCTAGTGCTGTGCCTCAGAAGAGCAGTGAGGTGTGGAGCACTGTAGTGGTGATGGGAGATTCCACTGTCAGAGGAACAGAAATCAGGTTTTGTGGTTGCAATAGAGACACCTGGATGGTATGGTGCCTCCCAGGTGCCAGGGTCAGATATGTCTCAGCTCTGGTCCATGGCATTCTCAAGGGGGAGGGGAAGCAGCCAGAAGTCTTGAGACATACTGGCAGTAATGACATAGATAGACAAGGTGAGGAAGTCCTGAAGAGAGATCTGGGGGAGCTAGGCAAAAAGCTAAAAGCAGGACCTCCAGGGTAGTAATCTCTGGATTGCTGCCAGCGAGGGCAAGAATACGATGATTTGGCAGATGAATGGGTGGCTGATGAACTGGTGCAAGGGGCAGGGGTTCAGATTTATAGGTCACTGGGATCCCTTCTGGGGAGGCTACACTGGAACCAGAGGGGAACAATATCCTCACAGGCAGGTTTGCTAGAGTTCTTCAGGAGGGTTTAAACTAATTTGGCAGGGGAATAGAAACTGGAGTAATAGTGCTGAGGATGAGGTGTTTGGCTTACAAACAGAGGCAGTGTGTAGTGAGACTCCCAGCAAGGAGAGGCTAGTGATACAGCAAAATTGTAGTCTACAGGATGAGTTGTAATGTAAAAGGTGGACAAAATCAAAAAGGGTGAATATAGGACTGAAGGCGTTATATTTGAATGTGCACAGTGTATGGAATAAGGTAGATGAACTTGAGGTACAGTTGCAGATTGGCATGTATGATGTTCTGGGCACCAGTGAATCGTGGCTGAAAGAAGATTATAGGTGGGAGCTTAATGTCCAAGGATACACATTGTGTCAAAAGGACAGGCAGGTAGATTGAGGGGGTGGCATTGCTTTGTTGGTAAAAAATTGAATCGCATTATTAGAACGAGGTGGCAGAGGGTCAGAAGGTGTTGAATCATTGTGGGTAGAGCTAAGGAACTGCAAGGGTAAAAAGACGCTGATAGGAGTAATATACAGACCCCCAGACAGTAGTAAGGATGTAGCCTAGAAGTTACAACGGGAGATAGAAAATGCATGCAAAAAGGGCAATATTACAATTGTCATAAGGAATTTCAATATTCAGGTAGATTGGGAAAATGTACCAGTTGTCTTGGTACATGTTGGTACCAATGACATAGATAGAAGAAGGGAGGAGGTCCTGAAGAGAGATTTCCAGGAGTTAGGAAGGAAACTGAGAAGCAGGACCTCCAGGGTAGTAATCTCGGGATTGTTACCTGTGCCACGTGCTAGCGAGGGCAAGAATAGTAGGATCAGGCAGATGAATGCATGGCTGAGAGACTGGTGCAGGGGGCAGGGCTTCAGATTCTTGGATCATTGGGATCTCTTCTGGGGGAATTATGACCTGTTCAAAATGGATAGGTTACACCTGAATCCAAAGGGGACCAATATCCCGGCGGGAAGGTTTAATAGAGCTGTTAGGGAGGGTTTAAACTAATTTGGCAGGGGGATGGGAACCCGAATGATAGAGTTGAGGAAGGGGAAAACAGAAATAAATCTAAGATAGTGAGCAGTAAAGATGTCAGGAAAGACAGGCAGGTGATGGGGCAAATTTGTAGCCATTGGGATGAGTTGCAGTGAAATCAAAGCAAAAAGTACCAAATACTGGTCTTAAGGTGTTATACTTAAATGCACGCAGCCTAAGGAATAAGGTGGATGATCTTGTCGTACAGCTACAGATTGGCAGGTATGATATTGTGGCCATCACTGAGACCTGGTTAAAGGATGTATGTCTCTGGGAGCTGAACGTCCAAGGATACACGGTGTTTCGGAAGGATAGGAAGGTAGGCAGAGGGGGAGGCGTGGCTTTATTGGTAAGAAATTATATTAAATCATTAGAAAGAGGTGATGTAGGATTGGAAGGTGCAGAATCTTTATGGGTTGAGCTAAGAAATCGCAGGGGTAAAAGGACCCTGATGGCAGTTATTTACAGGCTTCCAAATAGCTGCAGTGATGTGGACTACAAATTACAACAGGAAATAGAAAAGGCTTGTCAGAAGGGCAGCGTTATGATAATTGTGGGGATTTTAACATGTGAGTGGATTGGAAAATCAGGTCGGCACTGGATCTCAAGAGAGAGAATTTGTAGAATGTCTGCGAGATGGCTTTTTAGAACAGCTTGTTGTTGAGCCCACTAGGGGATTGGCTGTACTGGATTGGATATTGTGTAATGAACCGGAGGTGATTGGAGAGATTGAGGTGAAGGAACCCTTAGGAGGCAGTGATCATAACATGATTGAGTTCACTGTGAAATTTGAAAAAGAGAAGCCGAAATCTGATGTGTCGGTATTTCAGTGGAGTAATGGAAATTATAGTGGCATGAGAGAGGAACTGGCCAAAGTTGACTGGAAAGGGACACTGGTGGGAAGGATGGCAGAGCAGCAGTGGCTGGAGTTTATGCGAGAAGTGAGGAAGGTGCAAGACAGGTATATTCCAAAAAAGAAGAAATTTTCGAGTGGAAAAAGGATGCAACCGTGGCTGACAAGAGAAGTCAAAGCCAAAGTTAAAGCAAAGGAGAGGGCAAACAAGGAAGCAAAAATCAGTGGGAAGACAGAGAATTGGGAAGTTTTTAAAAGCTTACAAAAGGAAACTAAGAAGGTCATTAAGAGGGAAAAGATGAACTATGAAAGGAAGCTAGCAAATAATATCAAAGAGGATATTAAAAGCTTTTTCAAGTATATAAAGAGTAAAAGACAGGTGAGAGTAGATATAGGACCGATAGAAAATGATTCTGGAGAAATTGTAATGGGAGATAAGGAGATGGCAGAGGAACTGAACGAGTATTTTGCATCAGTCTTCACTGAGGAAGACATCAGCAGTATACTGGACACTCAAGGTGGCAGGGAAGAGATGTGTGCACAGTCATAATTACGACAGAAAAAGTACTCAGGAAGCTGAATAGTCTAAAGGTAGATAAATCTCCCGGACCAGATGGAATGCACCCGTGTGTTCTGAAGGAAGTAGCTATGGAGATTGCGGAGGCATTAGCGATGATCTTTCAAAAGTCGATAGATTCTGGCATGATTCCGGAGGACTGGAAGATTGCAAATGTCATTCCGCTATTTAAGAAGGGGGCAAGGAAGCAAAAAAGAAATTATAGACCTGTTAGCTTGACATCGGTGGTGGGAAGTTGTTGGAGTCAATTGTCAAGGATGAGGTTACAGAGTACCTGGAGGCATATGACAAGATAGGCAGAACTCAGCATGGGTTCCTTAAAGGAAAATCCTGCCTGACAAACCTATTACAATTTTTTGAGGATATTACCAGCAGGCTAGACAAGGGAGATGCAGTGGATGTTGTATATTTGGATTTTCAGAAGGCCTTTGACAAGGTGCCACACATGAGACTACTTAACAAGATAAGAGCCCATGGAATTAAGGGAAAGTTACATACGTGGATAGAGTGTTGGCTGATTGGCAGGAAACAGAGAGTGGGAATAAAGGGATCCTATTCTGGTTGGCTGCCGGTTACCAGTGGTGTTCCACAGGGGTCCGTGTTGGGGCCGCTTCTTTTTACATTGTACATCAACGATCTGGATTATGGAATAGATGGCTTTGTGGCTAAGTTTGCTGACGATACGAAGATAGGTGGAGGGGCCGGTAGTGCTGAGGAAACGGAGAGTCTGCAGAGAGGCTTGGATAGATTGGAAGAATGGGCAGAGAAGTGGCAAATGAAGTACAATGTTGGAAAGTGTATGGTTATGCACTTTGGCAGAAGAAATAAATGGGCAGACTATTATTTAAATGGGGAGAGAATTCAAAGTTCTGAGATGCAACGGGACTTGGGAGTCCTCGTGCAGGATACCCTTAAGATTAACCTCCAGGTTGAGTTGGTGGTGAAGAAGGCGAATGCAATGTTGGCATTCATTTCTAGCAGAATAGAGTATTGGAGCAGGGATGTGATGTTGAGGCTCTATAAGGCGCTGGTGAGACCTCACTTGGAGTACTGTGGGCAGTTTTGGTCTCCTTATTTAAGAAAGGACGTGCTGACGTTGGAGAGGGTTCAGAGAAGATTCACTAGAAGCAAGGATGTAATGCTGAGTCTTTATCGAGCACTGATAAGGTCTCACTTTTAGGCTCTTTATCTTAGAAAAGGTGTGCTGACACTACAGAGGGCTGAAAGGAGATTCATGAAAATGATTGCAGGAATCAGTGGCTTGTCATATGAAGAGCGTTTGATGGCTCTGGGCCTGTATTCACTGGAATTCAAAGGAATGAGGGGTGATCTAATTGAAATCTATCGAACGTTGATAGGCCTCAATAGAGTGGATGTGGAGAGGATGTATCCTACAATGGGAAAATCTAGGACTAGAAGACACAGCCTCAGAATTATCGGATGTCCTTTGAGAACAAAAATAAGGAGGAATTTCTATCGTCAGAAAGCAGTGAATCTGTGGATTTTTTTTTTACTACAGGCAGCTGTGGAGGCCAAGTCTCTGTAGAGTGAAGGCAGTGGTTGGTAGATTCTTGATTGGTCAGTATATGAAAGGAAACAGGAAGAAGGCAGGAGACTGGGGCTGAGAGGAAAATGAATCAACCACAATGAAATGGCAGTGCAGATGCCGGGCCAAATGGCTTAATTTTGCTCCTATATCTTATGGTCTTACGTGCCACCAAGTACCTCAAACCTCATCCTTAATAATAGACTCCAACATCTTTCTAACTGGCCTATAATTCATTTTCTTCTGCCTCTCTCCCTTCTTGAAGACTGGAGTGACATTTACAATTTTCCAGTCCTCCAGAACCATTCCAGAATCTCATGATCCTTGAAGGATTATTACTAATGCCTGCACAATCTCTTCAGCTACCTCCTTCAGACCCCTGGGGTAGTTCATCTAGTCTAGGTGAGCTGTAAATCTTCAGACTTTTAGCTTCCCAAGCAACTTCTCCTTAATAATAACAATGATACTCACTTCTGACCTCGTTTCATATTATTGGCTAGCTTACCTTCATACTTCATCCTTTCTCTTTTGACTGATTTTTTAGTTGCATTCTGTTGATTTTTTAAAGTTTCCCAATTCTCTAGCTACCCACTAATGTTTGCTCTATGATATGCCCTCTCTTTTGTTTTTATGCTGTCTTTGGCTTCCCTTGTCAGCCACAGTTGCCTCGTGCTCCATTTCGAATGCTCTCCATCTTTGGGATGTAGCTTTCCTGTCCCATCTGAATTTCCCACAGAAACATCAGCCATTGCTGTTTTGCCGTCATCCCTGCGAATATCCCCCTCCATTCAGCTTTGGCTAGTTCCTCTCCAATGCCTCTGTAATTCCCTTACCTCCACTGTAACACTGATACATTTGGCTTTATCTTCTCCCTCTCAAATTGCAGAGGAAATTCTATCATATTACGATCACTGTCTCCTAAGGGTTTCTTTACCTTATGGTTCCTAATCAGATCTGGGTCATTCACATAACACCCAATCCAAAGTTGCCATTCCCCTACTGGGCTGAATTACAAAAAGGCAAAGAATGTAGAACTGCTGTATTTAAGTGCGCAAAGCATTCGGAATAAGGTGGACGAACTCGTGGCGCAATTAGATTGTTCGGTATGACATGGGCATCACTGAGTCCTGGCTGAAAGAAAGCCATAGGTAGGAGCTTAACATCAAAGGATAAACTTTGTATGATAAGGACAGGCAGGAAGGCATAGGTGGTGGTGTGGCTCTGTTGGTAAGAGATGGAATTACATCTTTAGAAAGTGGTGACAGAGGGTCAGAGAATGTAGAATCTTTGTGAGTGGAGTTAAACTGCAAGGGTTAAAAAAACCTTTAAGGTAATCATTTATAGGCTTCCAAACGATAGCCATGATGTGAGGTTGATATTGCAAAGGGAGCTGGAAAAAGCATGTAATAAGGGGAATGACACAATTCAAACAAGAGACTTCAATATGCAAGCAGAATGGGTAAATCAAGTTGGTGTTGGAGCGCAAGAGAGGGAATTTGTTGAATGCCTACGAATGGGCTATTTATATGTTGGGACCAGGTTAGATTCTCAGAGATCTTGACACCCAGGAACTTGAAACTACTCACTCTCTCCACTTCTGATCCCTCTATGAGGATTGGTATAAAACATATATAAGACCATAAGAAATAGGAGCAGGAGTCGGTCATCCGGCCCATCGAGTCTGCCCCGACGTTCAATAAGATCATGGCTGATCTGTCTGTAAACTCAGCTCCATCTACCTGCCTTTTCCCCAGAACCCTTAATTCCCTTACTATGTAAAAACCTATCTAACTGTATCTTAAATATATTTAGTGAAGAAGCCTCAACTGCTTCCCTGGGCAGAGAATTCCACAGATTCACCACTCTCTAGGAAAAACAGAGTGATCAGCAGTACTGGGGCTCCACAGGGGACTATCTTGTCTCCCTTTCTCTTCACCATTTACACCTCAAACTTCAACTACTGCACAGAGTCTTGTCATCTTCAGAAGTTTTCGGATGACTCTGCCATAGTTGGATGCATCAGCAAGGGAGATGAGGCTGAGTACAGGGCTACGGTAGGAAACTTTGTCACATGGTGTGAGCAGAATTATCTGCAGCTTAATGTGAAAAAGACTAAGGAGCTGGTGGTAGACCTGAGGAGAGCTAAGGTACCGGTGACCCCTGTTTCCATTCAGGGGGTCAATGTGGACATGGTGGAGGATTACAAATACCTGGGGATACGAATTGACAATAAGCTGGACTGGTCAAAGAACATTGAGGCTGTCTACAAGAAGGGTCAGAGCCGTCTCTATTTCCTGAGGAGACTGAGGTCCTTTAACATCTGTCAGACAATGCTGAGGATGTTCTACGAGTCTGTGGGGCCAGCGCTATCATGTTTGCTGTTGTGTGCTGGGGCAGCAGGCTGAGTGTAGCAGACACCAACGGAATTAACAAACTCATTCATAAGGCCAGTGATGTTGTGGGGATGGAACTGGACTCTCTCATGGTGGTGTCTGAAAAGAGGATGCTGTCTAAGTTGCATGCCATCTTGGACAATGTCTCCCATCCACTACATAATGTACTGGGTGGGCACAGGAGTACATTCAGCCAGAGACTCATTCCACCGAGATACAGCACTGAGCGTCATAGGAAGTCATTCCTGCCTGTGGCCATCAAACTTTACAGCTCCTCCCTTGGAGGGTCAGACAGCCTGAGCCAATAGGCTCTTCATGGGCTTATTTCCTGGCATAATTTACATATTTACATATTACTATTGTTACGTACCCCGTAACTGGGTTGCCAAACCAGCAGAAATGGATCACTCAGTTGGAGTCTGGAGTACTAGAACTAAGAAAGTTTTATTAAAGAAACAAGCAACACAGTAATCGAAAGGATAATAAATGCAACAATTCAACAATGATAACCACACATGTGCACAGAATTAAGATAACAGCATCAATCAAGCTCTATCGTTGTCTAGGGGTAAATGACCAATTTCAAAATGACTCAAAGTTCAGTCCAGTTTGTAGTTCAGTTCGCAGTGATCGTTGTCATGGCGATGGACAAGGTGGGGAAGAGAGAGATAGAATAGGAACAACTCATCATTCAGCACAGCTTCACTCACAGACCGGCGAGATGGCTCACAAACAGCATTTGGGCGGGTCCTTGGTGATGTCACCTGAGGTCACCGACTGTGACCCCTCCTCCAGATGCGGTCGATCCTCTGCTGTGAACCCGGCACCCAGGCAAGGGCGGACACACACCGGGTTCCCGCTGATCGTACCTTTCCACCCTGGTCGTTGTCTGGTACTTCTCACCCACTCGTGAGAAGCGTACCGCTTCCAGGGTCTCGTTACCTCGGGTGGCGTGTGTGTCTGTCTTAGCGAACCTGTCCCTTTTTATCCCCCTGCTGGGGTATCGCCTGTCCATCACTTCAAACAGTTCAGGGTTCAAAGGGGGGAGCCGCTCCAGACAGCTCTCCCTCCCACATCCCTTCATTACACATCTCCAGACGCTGCTCCATTGTTCCTTATCTCTCCTTCCCCTGAGGGCAGGTGGCAGACCAACTGCTGATGCCACTGATGCTAGCCCAGGCCAGCAAACATCTTAATTTTATGTGTATTCTCGTAACACTATTTAACTATTTATGGTTTTATTACTATTTAATTATTTATGGTGCAACTGTAACGAAAACCAATTTCCCCCGGGATCAATGAAGTATGACTATGACTATGACTCATCTCCGTCCTAAATTTTCTGCCCTGAATCTTAAGGCAATGTCCCCTAGTTCTAGTCTCACCTACCAATGGAAACAACTTTCCTACTTCTATCTTATATATTCCTTTCAAAATGTTGTATGTTTCTATAAGATCCCCTCTCATTCTTCTGAATTCCAGAGAGTATAGTCCAAGGTGACTCAATCTCTGCTCATAGGTTAACCCCTTCATCTCTGGAATCAACCTGGTGAACCTCCTCTGCACTGCCTCCAAAGCCAGTATATCCTTCCTCAAGTATGGAGACCAGAACTGCACACAGTACTCCAGGTGCAGCCTCACCAGTACCCTGTATAGTTGCAGCATGACCTCCCTGCTCTTGAATTCAATCCCTCTAGCAATGACAGCCAACATTCCATTTGCCTTCTTAATAACCTGTTGTACCTGCAAGACAACTTTTTGCGATTCATGAACAAGCAGTCACAAGTTCCTCTGCACAACAGCGTGCTGCAATCTTTCACCATTTAAGTAATAATCTGCTCTTCTATTATTCCTTCTAAGTGGATGATCTCGCATTTACCAACGTTGTATTCCATCTGCCAGACCTTGGCCCACTCACTTAACCTATCCATATCCCTCTGTAGACTCTTCACATCCTCTGTACAATTTGCTTTTCCACTCAGTTTAGTGTCATCAGCAAATTTTGCAACACTACACTCAGTCCCCTCTTCCAAATCATCAATGTAAATGGTAAACAGCTGCAGGCCCAGCACCGACCCCTGCAGCACCCCACTCACCACTGACTGCCAACCGGAGAAACACCCATTTACACCAACTCCCTGACTTCTATTGGTTAACCAATCCACTGTCTATGCCAATACACTTCCTCTGACTCCATGCATCCGTATCTTATTTATAAGTCTCTTTTGTGGCACCTTATCGAAAGCCTTCAGGAAATCCAAGTATACGACATCAACCTGTTCCCCTCTACCCACTGCACTCATTCTGTGCTCAAAGAATCCAGTAACTTTGTCAAACAGGACCTGTCCTTTCTGAATCCATGCTGCGTCTGTCTAATGGAACCACTCCTTTCTAAATATTTTGCTACTTCTTCCTTAATGACATCTTCAAGCATTTTCCCGACTACAGATGTTGAGCTAACTGGCCTATAGTTGCCCGTCCTTTGCCTACATCCCTTTTTAAAAAGTGGCGTGACATTTGGTGTCTTCCAATCTGTCCAGACCTGCCCAGAGTCTAAAGAGTTTTGATAAATGATTACCAACGTGTCTACTATAACCTCTGCCAATTCCCTCAGCACCCTGGGATGCATCCCATGAGGACCAGGGGACTTATCTACCTTCAGGCCCTCTAGTTTGCTCATCACTATCTCTTTAGTGACAGTGATTTTTTTGAGGTCCTCACCTCCCATTTCATCCATAACACCCTTCTTTGGCATATTAGACTCGTCCTCCACCATGAAGACCGACACAAAATACTCGTTCAATGCCTCAGCCATTTCCTTATCACCCAATATCAATCTCCCTTCTCATCTTCCAAGGGACCTATGTTGACTTTAGCCACCCTCTTCCGCTTTATATATTTATAAAAACTTTTGCTATCTGTTTTTATATTTTGTGCTAATTTACTTTCATACTCTATCTTCCCTTTCCTTATTTCTTGTTTAGTTGTTCTCTTGTTGCTTTTTAAAGTTTTCCCTATCCTCCAGTCTCCCACTACTCTTTGCGACTTTGAACACATGAGCTTTTAATTTGATACTATCTTTTATTTCTTTAGTTATCCAAGGCTGGCTCTCCCCACACTTACTGTCCTTACTGTCCTTACTTTTGACTGGAATATATGCTTGTTGAGCACTGTGAAAAATCTCTTTGAAAGTATTCCACTGTTCCTCAACTGTCCTACCAAATAGCCTGTGCTCCCAATCCACATTAGCCAACTCCTCCCTCATCCCATTGTAGTCTCTCTTGTTCAAGTATAATACACTAGTTTTAGATCTAACTATTTCATCCTCCATCTGTATGTACAAAATTCAATCATACTATGATCACTCTTTCCAAGAGGATCCCTGACTACAAGATCGTGAATCTTACCTGTCTCACTGCACAGGACTAGACCTAAGATAGTATTTTCACTTATATGTATTCCTTGTCTTACCCTTCCAGGAGTCCACAATCAGCTCTTTCATCTTACTGACGTTGAGTGCCAGGTTGTTGCTGTGACACCACTAAACTCAGGGTATATCTCGCTCCTGTACACCCTCTTGTCACCACCTGAGATTCAACCAACAATGATTGTACATCAGCAAATTTATAGATGGTATTTGAGCTATGCCTAGACACACAGTCATGTGTATATAGAGAGTAGAGTAGTGGGCTAAGCACACACTCCTGAGGTGCGCCAGTGTCGATCGTCAGCGTTATCACCAATCTGCACAGATTGCGGTCTTCCAGTTAGGAAGTTGAGGATCCAATTTCAGAGAGAGATACAGAGGCCCAGGTTCTGCAACTTCTCAGTTAGGAGTGTGGGAATGATGGAATTAAATGCTGAACTGGAGGCGATTAGGGAGCTTAAGGTAAAAGAACACTTAGGAGACAGTGATAATATGATTGAGTTCAATTTGGAATTTAATAGGGAGAAAATAAAGTCTAACATAGCAGTATTTCTGTGGAGTAAGGGAAATTACAGTGGTATGAGAGAGGAATTGGCCAAAATAAATTGGCAGCAGCTCCTGGCAGGGATGTCAGCAGAGCAGCAATGGTGTGCGTTTCTGGGAAAAATGAGGAAGGTGCGGGATATGTGTATTCCAAAAATGAAGAAATACTCACATGGTAAAATAGTACAACTGTGGCTGACAAGGGAAGTCAAAGCTAATGAAAAAACAAAAAGCAAAAGAAAGGGCATACAACAAAGCAAAAATTAGTGGGAATATAGAGGGTTGGGAATTTTTTGAAAACCTACAGAGAACAACTAAAAATCATTAGAAGGGAAATATGAAATATGAAAGCAAGCTAGAAAATAATATGGAATTATGATGTTGTAGCAATTAGTGAAACGTGGCTACAGGAGGGGCAGGACTGGCAGCTTAATATTCCAGGGTTCCGATGTTTCAGATGTGATCGAGGCAGAGGAATGAAAGGTGGGGGAGTAACATTGCTTGTTGGGGAAAATGTTACAGCAGTGCTCAGGCAGGACAGATTAGAGGGCTTGTCTACTGAGTCCTTATGGGTGGAGCTGAGAAACAGGAAAGGTATGGCCACATTAGTGGGATTGTATTACAGACCACCCAATAGTCAACGAGACTTGGAAGAGCAAATCTGCAGAGAGATAGCAGGCAACTGCAGGAAACATAAAGTTGTGGTGGTAGGGGATTTTAATTTTCCATATATTGATTGGGACTCCCATACTGTTAGGGGTATAGATGGTTTAGAGTTTGTAAAATGTGTTCAGGAAAGTTTTCTAAATCAATATATAGAGGGACCAACTGGAGGGGATGCAATATTGGATCTCCTGTTAGGAAACGAATTAGGGCAAGTGACAGAAGTGTGTGTAGGGGAGCACTTTGGTTCCAGTGATCATAACACCATTAGTTTCAATTTGATCATGGACAAGGATAGATCTGGTCCTAGGGTTGAGGTTCTGAACTGGAAGAAGGCCAAATTTGAAGAAATGAGAAAGGATCTAAAAAGCGTGGATTGGGACAGGTTGTTCTCTGGCAAAAATGTGATTGGTAGGTGGGAAGCCTTCAAAGGGGAAATTTTGAGAGTGCAGAGTTTGTATGTTCCTGTCAGGATTAAAGGCAAATTGAATAGGAATAAGGAACCTTGGTTCTCAAGGGATATTGCAACTCTGATAAAGAAGAAGAGGGAGTTGTATGAAATGTATAGGAAACAGGGGGTGAAACAGGGGGTAAATCAGGTGCTTGAGGAGTATAAGAAGTGCACGAAAATACTTAAGAAAGAAATCAGGAGGGCTAAAAGAAGACATGAGGTTGCTTTGGCAGTCAAAGTGAAGGATAATCCAAAGAGCTTTTACAAGTATATTATTAATCGAAGTATTGAGTATAAGAGCTGGACTGTTATGATGAGGTTGTATAAGGCATTGGTGAGGCCGAATCTGGAGTATTGTGTTCAGTTTTGGTCACCAAATTACAGGAAGGATATAAGTAAGGTTGAAAGAGTGCAGAGAAGGTTTACAAGGATGTTGCCGGGACTTGAGAAACTCAGTTACAGAGAAAGGTTGAATAGGTTAGGACTTTATTCCCTGGAGCGTAGAAGAATGAGGGGAGATTTGATAGAGGTATATAAAATTATGATGGGTATAGATAGAGTGAATGCAAGCAGGCTTTTTCCACTGAGGCAAGGGGAGAAAAAAAACAGAGGACATGGGTTAAGGGTGAGGGGGGGAAAGTTTAAAGGGAACATTAGGGGAGGCTTCTTCACACAGAGAGTGGTGGGAGTATGGAATGAGCTGCCAGACGAGGTGGTAAATGCGGGTTCATTTTTAACATTTAAGAATAAATTGGACAGATACATGGATGGGAGGTGTATGGAGGGATATGGTCCGTGTGCAGGTCAGTGGGACTAGGCAGAAAATGTTTTGGCACAGCCAAGAAGGGCCAAAGGGCCTGTTTCTGTGCTGTAGTTTCTATGGTTCTATGGTTAATATCAAAGTGGATAGTAAAAGTTTTTTCAGTATGTTAAAAATAAAAGAGAAATGAGAGTGGACATAGGACCACCAGAGAATGAGGCCTTTGATAAGGTGCCACACATGAGGCTGCTTACCAAGTTAAGAGCCCATGGTATTACAGGGAAGTTATTAACATGGATAGAGCATTGGCTGATTAGTAGGAGGCAATAAGTGGGAATAAAAGGATCCTTTTCTGGTTGTTTGCCAGTGACGAGTGGTGTTCCGCAGGAGTCAGTGTTGGGACCACTTCTTTTTATGCTGGAATTCAGAAGGATGAGGAGGGATCTCATAGAAACCTTTTGAATGTTGAAAGGCCTAGACAGAATAGATGTGGAAAGGATGTTTCCCTTGGTGGGGGAGTCTCGGACAAGAGGCCACAGCCACAGGATAGAGGGGCTGCCCTTTCAAAACAGAGAAACAGAGAGGCGGAGAAATTTCTTTAGCCAAAGGATGGTGAATTTGTGGAAAGCTGTGGAGGGCAGGTCGTTGGGTGTATTTAAGGCAGGGATTGATAGGTTCTGATTGGATATGGCATCAAACGTTATGGGGAGGCCGGGAACTGGGCTTGAGGGGGAAAAAAGGATCAGCCATGATTGAATGGCAGAGCAGACTCGATGGGCCAGATGGCCTAATTCTGCTCCTATGTCTTATGGTCTTAAGGACTATATAGGATGGATGGTGAGATGATGTTTCCTCTGGTGAGGGTATCCAGAGCCAGAGGGCACAGCCTCAAAATTGAGGGCAACCCTTTAGAACAGAGGTAAGGAGGAATTCTTTTAGCTAGAGAGTAGTGAATCTGTAGAATGCTCTGCCACAGACTATGGTGGAGGCCAAGTCTGTGTGTGTATTTAAAGCAGAAGCTGATGAAAGGATATGGCAAGAAGGCAGGTGTATGGGGTTGAATGGGATCTGGGATCAGTAATGATGAAATGGTGGAGCAGACTCGATGGGCTGAATGGCCTAATTCTGCTCCTATGTTTATGATATTATTGACATCCTCAAAATTTCCTGCACTCCCCCTTCACGCTGAGCTGAACCTGGGTACTGACACCGTGATAGTGTTATTGTAACTGCAAGGCATCCTTCATTTGGAAAATGGGCTAGAACTGTGCGCTCGTCCAGGTGCAGTCTCACCAAGACAATGTATAACTCCAGTAAAACAACACCTTTACTCCTGTGTTCAGACTCTCTCACAACAAACTCTCCTGGTCACTGTTCACTGGAGCTCTAAGCCTTTGCCTATTTCTTCAAATCACCAAAAATCTGAAAGGTAGCCAAGAATGTGTGAAGTTCTCAGTAATGAACAAAGGGAAGAGTGTTCAGCTTCTCGTTCTCTGAGTGATCTTTGCACAATTCCTTGTCACCAAGTAAAACCTGAACTCTGTCTCCCTACAGGCGAAGTATGACTCACTTAAGACAGGCAAAGTTTTATAACCTTGGCATATCATCTTTCAATTAACCATTATCAAAATGTTATAATTTTGTTAGTAATGATTATAAATCATCACATTCCTATCTTGAAGAGAAAGGGGTTGGAATGCACAATTGTAGACGTAGGCTTTAATGTTTTCCAAAGCCTGATTACTAATGGTGCACTTTGAGTTGCTTTTTGTTATGAGAGCTGCCATGAATACAGGTTCTCCCACCCACTTACTGCTCTGCTGGTTCACGGACAGTGGAGATGAAGTTAGTGAGGGCCCAGGTTGAGTGCAAGTGTGAAGACATGGTCAGAACCGACATCCATAGTGGCTTGGATGAGGTCCTGAAGTTGTGGAGGGTGTGTGAATTCAGTCTACCCAGGGAAGAAAGTATTCACTGAGCATGCTTTCTGTGAGGAGAATAAATTCAACTTCAACAGGAGAGAGGGAACATCCTCCATCGTTCTTTCAATTTATATAAGACCTGACTTTTTATTACCCGATACCACTCCCTGTTATTGTTTTCTTAAAATGGTTTGGTCCAAATTTCTAGGAATATCAACAACACTTTGACTTTTGACTTCTTTTTTGACTTCTCCAGTGCGTTCAAAACCATCCGCCCTGCTTTGCTGGGGGAGAAGCTGACAGCGATGCAGGTGGATACTTCCCTGGTGTCATGGATTCTTGATTACCTGACTGGCAGACCACAGTACGTGTGCTTGCAACACTGTGTGTCCGACAGAGTGATCAGCAGCACTGGGGCTCCACAGAGGACTGTCTTGTCTCCCTTTCTCTTCACCATTTACACCTCGGACTTCAATTACTGCACAGAGTCTTGTCATCTTCAGAAGTTTTCGGATGACTCTGCCATAGTTGGATGCATCAGCAAGGGAGATGAAGTTGAGTACAGGGCTACGGTAGGAAACTTTGTCACATGGTGTGAGCAGAATTATCTGCAGCTTAATGTGAAAAAGACTAAGGAGCTGGTGGTAGACCTGAGGAGAGCTAAGGTACCGGTGACCCCTGTTTCCATCCAGGGGGTCAGTGTGGATATGGTGGAGGATTACAAATACCTGGGGATACGAATTGACAATAAACTGGACTGGTCAAAGAACACTGAGGCTGTCTACAAGAAGGGTCAGAGCTGTCTCTATTTCCTGAGGAGACTGAGGTCCTTTAACATCTGCCGGACGATGTTGAGGATGTTCTACGAGTCTGTGGTGGCCAGTGCGATCATGTTTGCTGTTGTGTGCTGGGGCAGCAGGCTGAGGGTGGCAGACACCAACAGAATGAACAAACTCATTCGTAAGGCCAGTGATGTTGTGGGGATGGAACTGGACTCTCTGACGGTGGTGTCTGAAAAGAGGATGCTGTCCAAGTTGCATGCCATCTTGGACAATGTCTCCCATCCACTACATAATGGACTGGGTGGGCACAGGAGTACATTCAGCCAGAGACTCATCTCACCGAGATGCAACACAGAGAGTCATAGGAAGTCATTCCTGCCTGTGGTCATCAAACTTTACCACTCCTCCCTTGGAGGGTCAGACACCCTGAGCCAATAGGCTGGTCCTGGACATATTTCCTGGCATAATTTACTTATTACTATTTAACTATTTATGGTTATATTACTATTTAATTACTTATGGTGCAATTGTAACGAAAACCAATTTCCCCCGGGATCAATAAAGTATGATAATGACTATATGCGATTAAATGATTACACTTTATAGATCTTCCTGGAACTATGTAATTAATAGAGATAAAATATAAAAGGAAAATAAAAGGCTCCAAACAGACTGTACGTCAAGGACACTCACACAGACTGTACGTCAAGGACACTCACACAGACAGTACGTCGAGAACACTCACACAGACTGTACGTCGATCACACTCACACAGACTGTACATCAAGAACACTCACACAGACTGTATGTCGAGAACACTCACACAGACTGTACGTCGATGACACTCACACAGACTGTACATCGAGAACACTCACACAGACTGTATATCAAGGACACTCACACAGACTGTACGTCAAGGACACTCACACAGACTGCACATCGACGATACTCACACAGACTGTACATCGATGACACTCACACAGACTATACGTCGAGAACACTCACACAGACTGTACATCGACAATACTCACACAGACTGTATATCGAGAACACTCACACAGACTGTACATCGAGAACACTCACACAGACTGTACGTCGAGAACACTCACACAGACTGTACGTCGATGATACTCACACAGACTGTACGTCGAGAACACTCACACAGACTGTACGTCGAGAACACTCACACAGACTGTACGTCAATGACACACACACAGACAGTACGTCGATGACACTCACACAGACTGTACATCGAGAACACTCACACAGACTGTACATCAAGGACACTCACACAGACAGTACGTCGAGAACACTCACACAGACTGTATGTCGAGAACACTCACACAGACTGTACGTCAAGGACACTCACACAGACTGTACATCGATGACACTCACACAGACTATACGTCGAGAACACTCACACAGACTGTACATCGACAATACTCACACAGACTGTATATCGAGAACACTCACACAGACTGTACATCGAGAACACTCACACAGACTGTACGTCAAGGACACTCACACAGACTGTACATCGATGACACTCACACAGACTATACGTCGAGAACACTCACACAGACTGCACATCGACAATACTCACACAGACTGTACATCGAGAACACTCACACAGACTGTACATCGAGAACACTCACACAGACTGTACGTCGATGATATTCACATAGACTGTATGTCGAGAACACTCATACATACTGTATGTCAAGAATACTTACACAGACTGTACGTCGAGAACACTCGCACAGACTGTACGTCGATGACACTCACACAGACTATATGTCAATGACACTCACACAGACAGTACGTCGATCACACTCACACAGACTGTATATCGAGAACACTCACACAGACTGTACGTCGATGATATTCACATAGACTGTATGTCGAGAACACTCATACATACTGTATGTCAAGAATACTTACACAGATTGTACGTCGAGAACATTCGCACAGACTGTACATCGATGACACTCACACAGACTATATGTCAATGACACTCACACAGACAGTACATCGATCACACTCACACAGACTGTACGTCGAGAACACTCGCACAGACTGTACGTCGATGACACTCACACAGACTGTACGTTGAGAACACTTGCACAAACAGTACGTCAATGACACTCACACAGATTGTACGTCGAGAATACTCAGACTGTACGTCGAGAACACACACACAGACTGTACGTTGATGACACTCACGCAGACTGTATGTTGATGACACTCACAGACTGTACGTAGATGACACTCACACAGACAGTACAGCAAGAAATGTCACACAGACTGTACGTCAATGACACTCACATAGACTGTACATCGACGACACACACAGACAGTACATCGATGACACTCACACAGACTGTACGTCGAGAACACTCGCACAGACTGTACGTCAATGACACTCAGACTGTACGGCAAGAAATATCACACAGACTGTACATCGATGACACCCACACAGACAGTACGTCGATGACAGTCACATAGACTGTACATCGAGAACACTCACACAGACTGTCCATCGAGAACACTCACATAGACTGTACGTCGAAAACACTCACACAGACTGTACGTTGAGAACACTCACACAGACAGTACGTCGAGAACACTCATACATACTGTATGTCAAGAATACTTACACAGACTGTACGTCGATGACACTCACACAGACTGTACATCGATGACACACAGACTGTACATCGATGACACTCACACAGACTGTATGTCGAGAACACTCATACATACTGTATGTCAAGAATACTTACACAGACTGTACGTCGAGAACACTCGCACTGACAGTACATCGATGATATTCACATAGACTGTATGTCGAGAACACTCATACATACTGTATGTCAAGAATACTTACACAGACTGTACATCGAGAAAACTCACACAGACAGTACGTCGAGAACACTCACACAGACTGTGCGTCGAGAACACTCACACAGACTGTACGTCAATGACACTCACACAGACTGTACATCGAGAACACTCACACAGACTATATGTCGAGAACACTCACACAGACTGTACGTCGATGACACTCACACAGACTGTACATCGAGAACACTCACACAGACTGTACATCAAGGACACTCACACAGACTGTACGTCAAGGACACTCACACAGACTGCACATCGACGATACTCACACAGACTGTACATCAAGAACACTCACACAGACTGTACATCGATGACACTCACACAGACTGTACGTCAAGGACACTCACACAGACTGCACATCGACGATACTCACACAGACTGTACATCGATGACACTCACACAGACTATACGTCGAGAACACTCGCACTGACAGTACGTCGATGACACTCACACAGACTGTACGTCAATGACACTCACACAGACTGTACATCGAGAACACTCACACAGACTGTACATCGAGAATACTCACACAGACTGTACATCGATGACACTCACACAGACTATACGTCGAGAACACTCACACAGACTGTACATCGACAATACTCACACAGACTGTATATCGAGAACACTCACACAGACTGTACATCGAGAACACTCACACAGACTGTACGTCGATGATATTCACATAGACTGTATGTCGAGAACACTCATACATACTGTATGTCAAGAATACTTACACAGACTGTACGTCGAGAACATTCGCACAGACTGTACATCGATGACACTCACACAGACTATATGTCAATGACACTCACACAGACAGTACATCGATCACACTCACACAGACTGTACGTCGAGAACACTCGCACAGACTGTACGTCGATGACACTCACACAGATTGTACGTCGAGAACACTCGCACAGACAGTACATCAAGGACACTCACACAGACTGCACATCGACGATACTCACACAGACTGTACGTCAAGGACACTCACACAGACTGCACATCGACGATACTCACACAGACTGTACGTCAAGGACACTCACACAGACTGCACATCGATGACACTCACACAGACTGTACATCAAGAACACTCACACAGACTGTACATCGATGACACTCACACAGACTGTACGTCAAGGACACTCACACAGACTGCACATCGACGATACTCACACAGACTGTACATCGATGACACTCACACAGACTATACGTCGAGAACACTCACACAGACTGTACATCGACAATACTCACACAGACTGTATATCGAGAACACTCACACAGACTGTACATCGAGAACACTCACACAGACTGTACGTCGATGATATTCACATAGACTGTATGTCGAGAACACTCATACATACTGTATGTCAAGAATACTTACACAGACTGTACGTCGAGAACATTCGCACAGACTGTACATCGATGACACTCACACAGACTATATGTCAATGACACTCACACAGACAGTACATCGATCACACTCACACAGACTGTACGTCGAGAACACTCGCACAGACAGTACGTCGATGACACTCACACAGATTGTACGTCGAGAATACTCAGACTGTACGTCGAGAACACTCGCACAGACTGTACATCGATGACACTCACACAAACTGTACGTTGAGAACACTTGCACAAACAGTACGTCAATGACACACACACAGACTGTACGTTGATGACACTCACGCAGACTGTACGTTGATGACACTCACAGACTGTACGTTGATGACACTCACGCAGACTGTACGTTGATGACACTCACAGACTGTACGTAGATGACACTCACACAGACAGTACAGCAAGAAATGTCACACAGACTGTACGTCAATGACACTCACATAGACTGTACATCGACGACACACACAGACAGTACATCGATGACACTCACACAGACTGTACGTCGAGAACACTCGCACAGACTGTACGTCAATGACACTCAGACTGTACAGCAAGAAATATCACACAGACTGTACATCGATGACACCCACACAGACAGTACGTCGATGACAGTCACATAGACTGTACATCAAGAACACTCACACAGACTGTCCATCGAGAACACTCACATAGACTGTACGTCGAAAACACTCACACAGACTGTACGTTGAGAACACTCACACAGACAGTACGTCGAGAACACTCATACATACTGTATGTCAAGAATACTTACACAGACTGTACGTCGATGACACTCACACAGACTGTACGTCGAGAACACTCGCACTGACAGTACGTCGATGATATTCAAATAGACTGTATGTCGAGAACACTCGCACAGACTGTACGTCGATGACACTCACACAGACTATATGTCAATGACACTCACACAGACAGTACGTCGATCACACTCACACAGACAGTACGTCGATCACACTCACACAGACTGTACATCGATGACACTCACACAGACTGTACGTCGAGAACACTCACACAGACAGTACGTCGAGAACACTCACACAGACTGTACATCGATGACACTCACACAGACTGTACGTCGAGAACACTCCAACAGACTGTACATCAATGACACTCACACAGACTGTACGTCGAGAACACTCATACATACTGTATGTCAAGAATACTTACACAGACTGTATGTCGAGAACACTCGCACTGACAGTACCTCGATGATATTCACATAGACTGTATGTCGAGAACACTCATACATACTGTATGTCAAGAATACTTACACAGACTGTACGTCGAGAACACTCGCACAGACTGTACATCGATGACACTCACACAGACTATATGTCAATGACACTCACACAGACAGTACATCGATCACACTCACACAGACTGTACGTCGAGAACACTCGCACAGACAGTACGTCGATGACACTCACACAGATTGTACGTCGAGAATACTCAGACTGTACGTCGAGAACACACACACAGACTGTACGTTGATGACACTCACGCAGACTGTACGTTGATGACACTCACAGACTGTACGTAGATGACACTCACACAGACAGTACAGCAAGAAATGTCACACAGACTGTACGTCGATGACACTCACATAGACTGTACATCGACGACACACACAGACAGTACATCGATGACACTCACACAGACTGTACGTCGAGAACACTCGCACAGACTGTACGTCAATGACACTCAGACTGTACAGCAAGAAATATCACACAGACAGTACGTCAATGACACCCACACAGACAGTACGTCGATGACAGTCACATAGACTGTACATCGAGAACACTCACACAGACTGTCCATCGAGAACACTCACACACACTGTACAAATAGGACACTCACACAGACTGTACGTCAAGGACACTCACACAGACTGCACATCGACGATACTCACACAGACTGTACATCGACGACACTCACACAGACTGTACGTCAAGGACACTCACAGAGACTGCACATCGACGATACTCACACAGACTGTATATCGAGAACACTCACACAGACTGTACATCGAGAACACTCACACAGACTGTACGTCGATGACACTCACATAGACTGCACATCGACGATACTCACACAGACTGTACATCGACGACACTCACACAGACTGTACGTCGAGAACACTCGCACAGACAGTATGTCAATGACACCCACACAGACAGTACGTCGATGACAGTCACATAGACTGTACATCGAGAACACTCACACAGACTGTACATCGAGAACACTCACACAGACTGTACATCGACGACACTCACACAGACTGTACGTCGAGAACACTCGCACAGACAGTATGTCAATGACACCCACACAGACAGTACGTCGATGACAGTCACATAGACTGTACATCGAGAACACTCACACAGACTGTACATCGAGAACACTCACATAGACTGTACGTCGAAAACACTCACACAGACTGTACGTTGAGAACACTCACACAGACAGTACGTCGAGAACACTCACACAGACTGTACATCGAGAACACTCACACAGACTGTACATCGAGAACACTCACACAGACAGTACATCGACGATACTCACACAGACTGTACGTCAAGAACACTCACACAGACTGTACATCGACGATACTCGCACAGACTGTACGTCGAGAACACTCACACAGACTGTACATCGACGATACTCACACAGACTGTACGTCGAGAACACTCACACAGACTGTACGTTGATGACACTCACACAGACTGTACATCGAGAACACTCACACAGACTGTACATCGAGAACACTCACACAGACTGTACGTCGATGACACTCACACAGACTGTACATCGAGAACACTCACACAGACTGTACATCGAGAACACTCACACAGAGTGTACATCGAGAACACTCACATAGACTGTACGTCGAAAACACTCACACAGACTGTACATCGAGAACACTCACACAGACTGTACATCGAGAACACTCACACAGACTGTACGTCGATGACACTCACACAGACTGTACATCGAGAACACTCACACAGACTGTACATCGAGAACACTCACACAGAGTGTACATCGAGAACACTCACATAGACTGTACGTCGAAAACACTCACACAGACTGTACATCGAGAACACTCACACAGACAGTACGTCAATGACACTCACACAGAATGTACGTCGAGAACACTCATACATACTGTATGTCAAGAATACTTACACAGACTGTACATCGATGACACTCACACAGACAGTACGTCGAGAACACTCACACTGACTGTACATCGAGAACACTCACATAGACTGTACATCAAGGACACTCACACAGACTGTACATCGAGAACACTCACACAGACTGTACATCGAGAACACTCACACAGACTGTACATCGACGATACTCACACAGACTGTACGTCGATAACACTCACACAGACTGTACGTCGATGACACTCACACAGACTGTACGTCGATAACACTCACACAGACTGTACGTCGATGACACTCACACAGACTGTACATCGAGAACACTCACACAGACTGTACATCGACGATACTCGCACAGACTGTACGTCGAGAACACTCACACAGACTGTACATCGACGATACTCACACAGACTGTACGTCGAGAACACTCACACAGACTGTACGTTGATGACACTCACACAGACTGTACATCGAGAACACTCACACAGACTGTACATCAAGGACACTCACACAGACTGTACGTCGAGAACACTCACACAGACTGTACATCGAGAACACTCACACAGAGTGTACATCGAGAACACTCACATAGACTGTACATCGAAAACACTCACACAGACTGTACATCGAGAACACACACAGACAGTACGTCGAGAACACTCACACAGACTGTACATCGAGAACACTCACACAGACAGTACGTCAATGACACTCACACAGAATGTACGTCGAGAACACTCATACATACTGTATGTCAAGAATACTTACACAGACTGTACATCGATGACACTCACACAGACAGTACGTCGAGAACACTCACACTGACTGTACATCGAGAACACTCACATAGACTGTACATCAAGGACACTCACACAGACTGTACATCGAGAACACTCACACAGACTGTACATCGAGAACACTCACACAGACTGTACATCGACGATACTCACACAGACTGTACGTCGATAACACTCACACAGACTGTATGTCGATGACACTCACACAGACTGTACATCGAGAACACTAACACAGACTGTACATCAAGGACACTCACACAGACTGTACGTCGAGAACACTCACACAGACTGTACATCGAGAACACTCACACAGACTGTACGTTGAGAACACTCACACAGACTGTACGTCGAGAACACTCACACAGACTGTACATCGATGACACTCACACAGACTGTACATCGAGAACACTCACACAGACTGTACGTTGATGATATTCACACAGACTTTATGTCGAGAACAGTCATACATACTGTATGTCAAGAATACTTACACAGACTGTACGTCGAGAACACTCGCACAGACTGTACGTCAATGACACTCACACAGACTGTACGTCAATGACACTCACACAGACAGTACATCGAGAACACTAACACAGACTGTACATCGATGACACTCACACAGACAGTACGTTGATCACACTCACACAGACTGTACGTCGAGAACACTCGCACCAGATTGTACATCGATGACACTCACACAGACAGTACGTCGAGAACACTCACACTGACTGTACGTTGAGAACACACACACAGACTGTACGTCAATGACACTCACACAGACAGTACATTGAGAACACTCACACAGACTGTACGTCAATCACACTCACACAGACAGTACGTCGATCACACTCACACAGACTGTACGTCGAGAACACTCGCACAGACAGTACGTCAATGACACTCACACAGACTGTACGTCGAGAACACTCATACATACTGTATGTCAAGAATACTGACACAGACTGTACGTCGAGAACACTCGCACAACTGTACGTCGATGATATTCACACAGACTGTACGTCAATGACACTCACACAGAATGTACGTCGAGAACACTCATACATACTGTATGTCAAGAATACTTACACAGACTGTACGTCGAGAACACTCGCACTGACAGTACGTCGATGACACTCACACAGACTGTACGTCAATGACACTCACACAGACAGTACGTCGATCACACTCACACAGACTGTACGTCGATAACACTCACACAGACTGTACGTCGATGACACTCACACAGACTGTACATCGAGAACACTAACACAGACTGTACATCAAGGACACTCACACAGACTGTACGTCGAGAACACTCACACAGACTGTACATCGAGAACACTCACACAGACTGTACGTTGAGAACACTCACACAGACTGTACGTCGAGAACACTCACACAGACTGTACATCGATGACACTCACACAGACTGTACATCGAGAACACTCACACAGACTGTACGTTGATGATATTCACACAGACTGTATGTCGAGAACAGTCATACATACTGTATGTCAAGAATACTTACACAGACTGTACGTCGAGAACACTCGCACAGACTGTACGTCAATGACACTCACACAGACTGTACGTCAATGACACTCACACAGACAGTACATCGAGAACACTAACACAGACTGTACATCGATGACACTCACACAGACAGTACGTTGATCACACTCACACAGACTGTACGTCGAGAACACTCGCACAGATTGTACATCGATGACACTCACACAGACAGTACGTCGAGAACACTCACACTGACTGTACGTTGAGAACACACACACAGACTGTACGTCAATGACACTCACACAGACAGTACATTGAGAACACTCACACAGACTGTACGTCAATCACACTCACACAGACAGTACGTCGATCACACTCACACAGACTGTACGTCGAGAACACTCGCACAGACAGTACGTCAATGACACTCACACAGACTGTACGTCGAGAACACTCATACATACTGTATGTCAAGAATACTGACACAGACTGTACGTCGAGAACACTCGCACAACTGTACGTCGATGATATTCACACAGACTGTACGTCAATGACACTCACACAGAATGTACGTCGAGAACACTCATACATACTGTATGTCAAGAATACTTATACAGACTGTACGTCGAGAACACTCGCACTGACAGTACGTCGATGACACTCACACAGACTGTACGTCAATGACACTCACACAGACAGTACGTCGATCACACTCACACAGACTGTACGTCGAGAACACTCGCACAGACTGTACATCGATGACACTCACACAGACTGTACGTTGAGAACACTCGCACAGACTGTACATCGATGACACTCACACAGACTGTACGTCAATCACACTCACACAGACAGTACGTCGATCACACTCACACAGACTGTACGTTGAGAACACTCGCACAGACTGTACATCGATGACACTCACACAGACTGTACATCGAGAACACTCATACATACTGTATGTCAAGAATACTTACACAGACTGTACGTCGATGACACTCACACAGACTGTACGTCGAGAACACTCACACAGACAGTACGTCGATGATATTCACATAGACTGTATGTCGAGAACACTCATACATACTGTATGTCAAGAATACTTACACAGACTGTACGTCGATCACACTCGCACAGACTGTACGTCGATGACACTCACACAGACTGTACGTCAATGACACTCACACAGACAGTACGTCGATCACACTCACACAGACAGTACGTCGATCACACTCACACAGACTGTACGTTGAGAACACTCGCACAGACAGTACGTCAATGACACTCATACAGACTACATCGAGAACACTCATACATACTGTATGTCAAGAATACTTACACAGACTGTACATCAATGACACTCACACAGACTGTACGTCGAGAACACTCATACATACTGTATGTCAAGAATACTTACACAGACTGTATGTCGAGAACACTCGCACTGACAGTACGTCGATGATATTCACATAGACTGTATGTCGAGAACACTCATACATACTGTATGTCAAGAATACTTACACAGACTGTACGTCGAGAACACTCGCACAGACTGTACGTCGATGACACTCACACAGACTGTACGTCGATGACACTCACACAGACTATATGTCAATGACACTCACACAGACAGTACGACAATCACACTCACACAGACTGTACGTCGAGAACACTCGCACAGACTGTACATCGATGACACTCACACAGACTGTACGTTGAGAACACTTGCACAAATAGTACGTCAATGACACTCACACAGATTGTACGTTGAGAATACTCAGACTGTACGTCGAGAACACACACACAGACTGTACGTTGATGACACTCACGCAGACTGTACGTTGATGACACTCACAGACTGTACGTAGATGACACTCACACAGACAGTACAGCAAGAAATGTCACACAGACTGTACGTCGATGACACTCACTTAGACTGTACATCGACGACACACACAGACAGTACATCGATGACACTCACACAGACTGTACGTCGAGAACACTCACACAGACTGTACGTCGAGAACACTCGCACAGACTGTACGTCAATGACACTCAGACTGTACAGCAAGAAATATCACACAGACTGTACATCGATGACACTCACACAGACTGTACATCGAGAACACTCACACAGACTGTACATCGAGGACACTCACACAGACTGTACGTCGAGAACACTCACACAGACTGTACATCGAGAACACTCACACAGACTGTACATCGACGATACTCACACAGACTGTACGTCGAGAACACTCACACAGACTGTACATCGAGAACACTCACACAGACTGTACATCGACGATACTCACACAGACTGTACGTCGAGAACACTCACACAGACTGCACATCGACACACAAAAACTGTACATCGACTCTCAGAGACTGTGTATCGATGCTCACACTGACTGTACTTCAACACTCATACAGACTGTACGTGGACAACACTCACCCAGATTGTACATCGACACTCACACAGACGGTATGTCGATGCTGTAGCCTGACATCAGTGGTTGGGAAGTTGTTGGAATCAATCCTTAGGGATGAGATTATGGAGTACCTGGAGACACATGACAAGATAGGCCAAAGCCAGCATGGTTTCCTGAAAGGAAAATCCTGCCTGAGAAACCTACTGTACTTCTTTGATGAAATTACAAGCAGGGTAGACAAAAGAGATGCAGTAGGTATGGTGTGCTTGGATTTTTTTGAAGGTCTTTGACGAGGTGCTGGACATGAGGCTGGTTAGCAAGATAAGATCCCATGGAATTCCAGGGAAGTTACTATCATGGGTGGAGTGGGAATAAAAGGATCCTATTCTGGCTGGCTGTTCGTTACCAGTGGAGTTCCACAGGGATAGGTGTTAGGACCGTTGCTTTTTACGATGTACGTCAATGATTTGGACTACGGCATTAAGGGATTTGTGGCTAAATTTGCTAATGATACAAAGATAGGTGGAGGAGCGGGTAGTGTTGAGGAAACAGAGAGCCTGCAGACAGACTTAGATAGTTTAGGGGAATGGGCAAAGAAGTAGCAAATGAAATATAATGGTGGAAGAAATAAACAAGCAGACTATTATTTAGATGAGGAGATGATTCAAAATGCGGAGATGGAAAGGGACTTGGAGTCCTTGTGCAAGATACCCTAAAGGTTAACCTGCAGGTTGACTCAGTTGTGAAGAAGGCAAATGTAATGTTGGCATTCATTTCTAGAGGTATAGAATATAAGAGCAGGGATGTGATGTTGAGGCTCTATAAGGCACTCGTGAGGCCACACGGAGTATTGTGTGCAGTTTTGGGCTCCTTATTTTAGAAAGGATATACTGACATTGGAGAGGGTTCAGAGAAGTTTCATGAGAATGATTCCAGGAATGAAAAGGTTACCATATGAGGAATGTCTGGCAGCTCTTGGGCTGTATTCCCTGGAATTCAGGAGAATGAGGGGTAATTTCATAGAAACATTCTGAATGTTAAAAGGCCTGAACAGATTAGATATGACAAAGTTATTTCCCATGGTAGGGGATTCTAGGACAAGAGGGCACGACTTCAGGATTTGAAGGACGTCCTTTTTGAACTGAACTGTGGAGAAATTACTTTAGCCAGAGGGTGGTAAATCTATGGAATTTGCTGCCACGAGCAGCTGTGGAGGCCAAGTCATTGGGTGTATTTAAGGCAGAGATAGATAGGTTCTTGATTAGCCATGGCATCAAAGGGTATGGGGAGAAGTCAGGGAGTGGGGATGACTGGAAGAATTGGATGAGCCCATGATTGAATGGTAGAGCAGACTCAATGGGCCAAATGGCCTACTACTGCTCCTAAATCCAGAGACCCGGATGGTAGTTTGCCTCCCTGGTGCCAGGGTCCAGGATATTTCTGATCGTGTCCAAGATATCCTGAAGTGGGAGGGTGAGGAGCCAGAGGTCGTGGTACATATAGGTACCAATGACATAGGTAGGAAAAGGGATGAGGTCCTGAAAGGAGAATATAGGGAGCTAGGAAGGGAGTTGAGAAAAAGGACCGCAAAGTTTGTAATCTCGGGATTACTGCCTGTGCCACGCGACAGTGAGAGTAGGAATGCGATGAGGTGGAGGATAAATGCGTGGCTGAGGGATTGGAGCAGGGGGCAGGGATTCAAGTTTTTGGATCATTGGGACCTCTTTTGGCGCAGGCGTGACCTGTACAAAAAGGACGGGTTACACTTGAATCCTAGGGGGACCAATATTCTGGCAGGGAGATTAGCGGGGGCTACTGAGGTGACTTTAAACTAGAATGGTTGGGGGGTGGGAATCAAATTAAAGAGGCTAGGCGTGAGGAGGTTAGTTCACAACAGAGAGATGGGAACCAGTGCAGAGAGACAGAGGGGTGTAAAGTGAGGGTAGAAGCAAAAAGTACTAAGGAGAAAAGTAAAAGTGGCAGGCCGACAAATCCAGGGCAAGCATTAAAAAGGGCCACTTTTCAACATAATTGTATAAGGGCTAAGAGAGTTGTAAAAGAGTGCCTGAAGGCTTTATGTGTCAATGCAAGGAGCATTCGTAATAAGGTGGATGAATTGAAAGTGCAGATTGTTATTAATGATTATGATATAGTTGGGATCACAGAGACATGGCTCCAGGGTGACCAAGGATGGGAGCTCAACGTTCAGGGATATTCAATATTCAGGAGGGATAGACATGAAGGAAGGGGAGGTGGGGTGGCGTTGCTGGTTAAAGAAGAGATTAACGCAGAAAGGAAGGACATAAGCCAGGAAGATGTGGAATCGATATGGGTAGAGCTGCGTAACACTAAAGGGCAGAAGACGCTGGTGGGAGTTGTGTACAGGCCACCTAACAGTAGTAGTGAGGTCGGAGATGGTATTAAACAGGAAATCAGAAATGTGTGCAATAAAGGAACAGCAGTTATAATGGGTGACTTCAATCTACATGTAGATTGGGTGAACCAAATTGGTAAAGGTGCTGAGGAAGAGGATTTCTTGGAATGTATGCGGGATGGTTTTTTGAACCAACATGTCGAGGAACCAACTAGAGAGCAGGCTATTCTGGACTGGGTTTTGAGCAATGAGGAAGGGTTAATTAGCAATCTTGTCGTGAGAGGCCCCTTGGGTAAGAGTGACCATAATATGGTGGAATTCTTCATTAATATGGAGAGTGACATAGTTAATTCAGAAACAAAGGTTCTGAACTTAAAGAGGGGTAACTTTGAAGGTATGAGACGTGAGTTAGCTAAGATAGACTGGCAAATGACACTTAAAGGATTGACGGTGGATATGCAATGGCAAGCATTTAAAGGTTGCATGGATGAACTACAACAATTGTTCATCCCAGTTTGGCAAAAGAATAAATCAAGGAAGGTCGTGCACCCGTGGCTGTCAAGAGAAATTAGGGATAGTATCAATTCCAAAGAAGAAGCATACAAATTAGCCAGAGAAAGTGGGTGAGGACTGGGAGAAATTCAGAGTTCAGCAGAGGAGGACAAAGGGCTTAATTAGGAAGGGGAGAAAAGATTATGAGAGAAAACTGGCAGGGAACATAAAAACGGACTGTAAAAGCTTTTATAGATATGTAAAAAGGAAAAGACTGGTAAAGACAAATGTAGGTCCCCTGCAGACAGAAACAGGTGAATTGATTACGGGGAGCAAGGACATGGCAGATCAAATGAATAATTACTTTGGTTCTGTCTTCACTAAGGAGGACATAAATATCTTCCAGAAATAGTAGGGGACAGAGGGTCCAGTGGGGTGGAGGAACAGAGCGAAATACATGTTAGTAGGGAAGTGGTGTTAGGTAAATTGAAGGGATTGAAGGCAGATAAATCCCCAGAGCCAGATGGTCTGCATCCTAGAGTGCTTAAGGAAGTAGCCCAAGAAATAGTGGATGCATTAGTGATAATTTTTCAAAACTCATTAGATTCTGAACTAGTTCCAGAGGATTGGAGGGTGGCTAATGTAACTCCACTTTTTAAAAAAGGAGGGAGAGAGAAACCGGGGAATTATAGACCGGTTAGCCTAACATCGGTGGTGGGGAAACTGCTGGAGTCAGTTATCAAGGATGTGATAACAGCACATTTGGAAAGCGGTGAAATGATCGGACAAAGTCAGCATGGATTTGTGAAAGGAAAATCATGTCTGACGAATCTCAGAATTTTTTGAGGATGTAACTAGTAGAGTGGATAGGGGAGAACCAGTGGATGTGGTATATTTGGATTTTCAAAAGGCTTTTGACAAGGTCCTACACAGGAGATTAGTGTGCAAATTAAAGCACACGGTATTGGGGGTAAGGTATTGGTGTGGGTGGCGAATTGGTTAGCAGACAGGAAGCAAAGAGTGGGAATAAACGGGACCTTTTCAGAATGGCAGGCGGTGACTAGTGGGGTACCGCAAGGCTCAGTGCTGGGACCCCAGTTGTTTACAATATATATTAATGACTTGGATGAGGGAATTAAATGCAGCATCTCCAAGCTTGCGGATGACACGAAGTTGGGTGGCAGTGTTAACTGTGAGGAGGATGCTAAGAGGATGCAGGGTGACTTCGATAGGTTGGGTGAGTGGGCAAATTCATGGCAGATGCAATTTAATGTGGATAAATATGAAGTTATCCACTTTGGTGGCAAAAATAGGAAAACAGATTATTATCTGAATGGTGGCCGATTAGGAAAAGGGGAGGTGCAACGAGACCTGGGTGTCATTATACACCAGTCATTGAAAGTGGGCATGCAGGTACAGCAGGCGGTGAAAAAGGCGAATGGTATGCTGGCATTTATAGCGAGAGGATTCGAGTACAGGAGCAGGGAGGTACTACTGCAGTTGTACAAGGCCTTGGTGAGACCACACCTGGAGTATTGTGTGCAGTTTTGGTCCCCTAATCTGAGGAAAGACATCTTTGCCATAGAGGGAGTACAAAGAAGGTTCACCAGATTGATTCCTGGGATGGCAGGACTTTCATATGAAGAAAGACTGGATGAACTGGGCTTGTACTCGTTGGAATTTAGAAGATTGAGGGGGGATCTGATTGAAACGTATAAGATCCTAAAGGGATTGGACAGGCTAGATGCAGGAAGATTGTTCCCAATGTTGGGGAAGTCCAGAACGAGGGGCCACAGTTTGAGGATAGAGGGGAAGCCTTTTAGGACCGAGATTAGGAAAAACTTCTTCACACAGAGAGTGGTGAATCTGTGGAATTCTCTGCTACAGGAAACAGTTGAGGCCAGTTCATTGGCTATATTTAAGAGGGAGTTAGATATGGCCCTTGTGGCTACGGGGGTCAGGGGGTATGGAGGGAAGGCTGGGGCGGGGTTCTGAGTTGGATGATCAGCCATGATCATAATAAATGGCGGTGCAGGCTCGAAGGGCTGAATGGCCTACTCCTGCACCTATTTTCTATGTTTCTATGTTTCTAAATCTTATGGTCTTATGAACACTCACACAGACTGTACCTCACCACTCACAGACTGCACATTGACACTCAGACTGTACATCGACACTCACACAGACTGTATGTGGATAACACAAACAGAGACTGTATGTGAACAATGCTTACACAGACTGTACATGGACAACACTCACTGACTGTATGTCAATAACATTTACAGTCTGTGTGTCAATGCCACTCACATAGACTGTACAAGGACAACAATCACACAGACTGTACATGGACACTCACAGACTGTACTTCGAAATTCACAGACTGTACATCAACACTCACACAGATTGTACTTTGACACTCACAGACCAACACTTGCACAGACTACACATCGACAACATTCACACAGACCGTACATGGACAATACACAGAGACTGTATTTCGACAGCATTTACACACTGTATGACAATGACTCACACACTCACAGTGACTAAATATCAAAAACACTCAGACTGTACGTGAACAACACTCACAGACTGTACTTCAACATTCACAGAGGCTGCACATTGATGCTCACACAGACTGTATGTGGACAACACTTGCACAGACTGTATGTGGAACAACAATGACAGCCAGTTAGAACAGTGAAGAGAGTTTAAAAGGAGACGGTTATTTCTTCAGCATTTAATCGAGGTACGACTGCGCAAACGCGTGGACGTCAGCCAGTTTGAACAGTGAGAAGAGTTTAAAAGGAAACAGTTTTATAGAGCAGGCTTAGGAGGAGCGGGTGACGAAGTAGAGGGGGACAGAGTAGGAGGGCTTTGGTTCAACGGGGCTTTGGCGATAATGGGTCAAGGCGTGGTAGGTTGCCTGTGTAGAATACAGACAGGAAGTACGTATGTGAGGCCGTTGTTCTGTGCTCAGTGTCAGATGTGGGAAGTCCTGAAGACTCCCAGCCTCCCGGCGGCCACATCTACACCAGGTGCGTCAAGCTGCAGCAGCTCCTGAGGAACCGCATTAGGGAACTGGAGATGCAGCTCGATGACCTCTGGCTGGTCAGAGAGTGAGGAGATGATAGATAGGAGCTATATGCAGGTAGTCACCCCGGGGCCTCGGGAGACATGTAAGTGGGTAACAATCACGAGAGGGAAGGGCAAGAGTCAGATGCTAGAGAGTACCCCATGGCTGTCCCCCTGAACAATAAGTACTCCTGTCTGAGTACTGTTGGGGGGGATGGCCTACCTGGGGGAAGCAACAGTGGCCGCACATCTGGCACAGAGTCTGGCCCTGCGGCTCAGAAGGGTAGAGGAAGGAAGAAGAAGGCAGTAGTGATAGGGGACTCTATAGTTAGGGGTTCAGACAGGTGATTCTGTGGATGCAGGAAAGAAACGTGGATGGTAGTTTGCCTCCAAGGTGCCAGGGTCCGAGATGTTTCAGATCATGTCCACGATATCCTGAAGTACGAAGGAGAATAGCCAGAGGTCGTGGCACATATTGGCACCAACGACATAGCTAGGAAAAGGGAAGAGGTCCTGTAGACAGACTTCAGACAGTTCGGAAGGAAGTTGAGAAGCAGGACCTCAAAGGTAGTCGTCTCGGGATTACTGCCTGTGCCACATGACAGTGAGTATAGGAATATAGTGAGGTGGAGGATAAATGCGTGGCTGAAGGATTGGAGCAGGGGGCAGGGATTCAGATTTCTGGATCATTGGGATCTCTTTTGGGGCAGGTGTGGCCTGTACAAAAAGGACAGGTTGCACTTGAAGCCCAGGGGGACCAATATCCAGGCAGGGAGGTTTGCTAAGGCTACTGGGGAGAGTTTAAACTAGAATTGTTGGGGGGTGGGAACCAAACTGAAGAGACGGAGGAATGGGCAATTGGTTCACTAATACAGAAAGCCTGTAGACAGTGTGAGAGGGAGGATAGGTAGGTGATAGAGAAGGGACGCGCTCAGATCGATGGTCTGAAATGTGTCTATTTTAATGCAAGAAGTATAACGAACAAAGAAGATGATCTTAGAGCGTGGATCAGGACCACCCAGTAGTAACAGGGACATCAAGGAGCAGATAGGGAGACAGATTCTGGAAAGGAGTAATAATAACAGGGTTGTCGTGATGGGAGATTTTAATTTCCCAAATATTGATTGGTACCTCCCTACAGCAAGGTGTTTAGATGGGGTAGAGTTTAGGTGTGTTCAGGAAGGTTTCTTGGCACAGTATGTAGATAAGCCTACAAGAGGAGAGGCTGTACTTGATCTGGAATTGGGAAATGAACCTGGTCAGGTGTCAGATCTCTTAGTGGAAAAGCATTTTGGAGACAGTAATCACAATTCTATCTCCTTTACCATAACATTGGAGAGGAATAGTGTTACATACCTCAAGGAGATCTTGTGACTTTCTTGAGAGAATGATGTAATGGTCTTTTGTTGGTCACCTGATGTAATTTTCCCACCGATGTGAGGTCATGTGATGACATGTTCACCACGGGTATAAAAGGGAAGACCCTGGTCACGCAGTTAGTTTTCCAGCTAGAACGTTAGTCAGTGTCTCCATTCCATTGCATATTTGTTTTATGACGCAGTTTCATTTTTAAAACGGAGTGTTACATTCTATTGTAAGGTACAATAGTGCTGGACTGGTAGTTTACCCATTTCTGCCAGATTTGTTGATGTACCTTTTCAGTAGTATTGGAGAGTGAAGACTTTATCGAAGTACAGGACCTGAAGGATTAAGAGAAGTTGGTATGTTTCGGCAGTTTAATGAAGGATCGATCTTATTGAGTTTTCATTGAAGAAGTAGTGACCTGCATCGAGGACAACTCCTGCCAAAAGAGCAAGGTAGTTCATGCAGAATTTGCTCACCAGAAGAAAGGTCAGTTGTTTTAAGCTGTTTATTTCCTTCATCGTGAATCCTTTTGGACAGAACCAGCAGGAAAGTTGCGTCTACGAAGAAATCCTTCTCCAGAGAAGTCTCTCCCAATTGAATGTATAAATCTGTTGGACTTTTGAATTTACCATTTTAAGAACTGTATTTGACTTTACCGCTTTAAGAACTGTTTTCGCATTTATCGCTTTAAGAACCAGTAGCGAGTGGTGATTTGTTGAATGGCCGCATAGCGGTTAACTTCCAGTTAAGGTTTTCGTTTGTTTTTTTTTATTGTTTATCCATTTTTAATAAATGTTTGGCTGTCTTTATATAACCTGTCTTGATTGATAATCATTGTTGCCGGTTACATAACATATATTGTGGGGGCTCGTCCGGGATCTTGTTCTAAATTTGCCATTCTGATTTGGAAAAGGGAAGTACCCGATTATTTTAAAATTTGATTGGTGTGTGAGTGGTATTCGGCAGCAATGAATATTGATGACTTTATGGATTCGCCTGACCCGGAGTTTTTAGCAAATGCAAAAAAACCTGTTGTATCGGAGATTGCTAGGAGGTTGGATATTAAGGGAATTATGAAGAGTACCACAAAGGTGTTAACTCAAAGAAAAATCGCGGAGCATTATATAAGTTAGAAAACGTTTGAGGATGAGGTGTTAGATAGGTTTCCAATGAGTAATCTGGAAATGCAGTTACGTCTTGAACAAATAAAGTTAAACCAATTAGAAGCTGATTTGAAAAGAAGTCGGTTAGAAGCTGAAAATAAACAGAAGGAATTCAAGGCTAGAGAGGCCCATAAAATAAGGGAATTTAAAGAAAGAGAAGCTGAAAACCAGAGGAAATTTGAGTTAGAGATGGAGAAATTAAGGATGGGAAATCAGTCTTCTGGTTCTAAGAAACAGTTAATTGCTAGTCGTGAGGTTATTTTGGCTCCTCCATTTAATGAAGCTGAAGTGGACAAATATTTCCAGCATTTCGAAATTTTGCTCTAGTTTAGGGTGGCCAAAACAGCAATGGCCAGTGATGTTACAAAGTGTAATTAAAGGCAAGACACAACAAGTTTATACAGCTTTAAATGCTGAGCAAGCACCAGATTATGATATTGTTAAACAGCATATATTAAAGGCATATGAGTTGGTTCCGCAAGCGTATAGAGAAAGAATCAGAAATTTGAAGAAATCTGTGGAAAAAGCTTATGTGGAACTTGCCTACGAGGAATCTGTGTGTTTTGAGAGATGGGTTTCTTCTAAAAATGTGAATGGGGAGTATAATAAATTAAAAGAGTTGATTTTACTGGAGGAATTTAAAAGAAGCATTCCCGTTGAAGTGAGAACATACTTAAATGAAAGGGACACTTCTACATTGCAGGAGACTGCTAAATTAGCTGATGAATGTGCTTTAATTCATAAGAATAAATTTTCTCCAGGTAGAACTTTTAAAAGGAAAACTAGGACAGAGAGTCAAGGTAAACCAGAAATTAAATCTGAAGTTATTGAGAAAAGTAAGGATGAAGGGAGACATGTGAAGGAAAGACATTTTGGTAATATTTGTAATTATTGTAAGAAACCGGGACATGTAATAGCCAACTGTTTTTGATTGGAAAAGAAAGAGAAGGAAGCTGTCCCTGATGCTTGTGTGCAGCATAGGGAAACACCTGTAAATGCACAGAGTTTGATAAATCCCAATGAAGTTTTGTCAGATTCTGACCAGGTTAAGAGGGGATATGAATCTTTTATAACAGTAGTATTTGTATCCTTGAAAGAAGGATCCAATTCAGTACCAATAAGAATACTTAGAGATACTGGAGCTTCTCAATCAGTAATATTAGACAGTGTGCTAAAGTTTAGTGATGAGTCTGACATTGGTGAGGTAAACTATATAGGAAGAGCTGGGAGTGTCCTTATGCCAGTACATTTACATAGAGTAAATTTAAGGTCAGGTTTATTTACAGGGGTTGTTAAAGTAGGACTACAATCCAGTTTACCTGTGAATGATGTTTCTCTTTTGTTAGGGAATGACTTAGCAGGCGGACAAGTTTTTCCTGAAGTGCATTTAACAATAAATCCAAATTCTGAGGAACCACAGAGGGATTCTAACACAGATTCTTCCTGCGTGGTAACAAGAGCTATGGCTAAAAAGAGCTATGTTACTCATGACTGTTCAACTTAAGATTCAAATTTTGAGGATGTATCAGAAACTCTCTTACCTACATTATTTGATCAGGATTTTGGTAGTAAGACTGACCATGAAGATTTGTCTTTATCTCGGAAGGAGATGATAGTAGAGCAAGGTAGAGATCCTGAGATAGTTAAATTAAAGGAACAAGCTCTTCCAGATAGTGAAATTAAGAAAGTGGTAGTAGGATATTATTTTGAAAAGGGAGTATTAATGAGAAAGTGGAGATTGCCTATAATTCCTGCTAGTGAGGAATGGGAGGTTGATCACCAGGTAGTAGTTCCTAAAGTTTATCGAAATGAGATTTTAACTATGGCTCATAGTATTCCTTTGAGTGGTCATCTAGGTGTAAAGAAAACTATGAACAAGGTTTTTAAAAATTTTTATTCGCCTAGTTTAAGAAAGGACGTGGTGGCATTTTGCAGAACGTATCATACGTGTAGAATTGTGGGTAAACCTAATCGGGTTACTCCAGTGGCTCCACTGCAACCAATTCCAGCATTTGGTGAGCCGTTCCCAAAAATCATTGTAGACTGTGTAGGTCCTTTGCCAAAAACTAAAACTGGACATCAATATTGGTTAACTATTATGTGCATCGCGTCTAGGTTTCCAGAGGCAATACCTCTTAGGAATATAACAGCAAAAACTGTGACAAAGGCTCTTATATAATTCCTTACTTATTTTAGATTGCCTGAGGAAATACAATCTGATCAAGGTAGTAATTTTATGTCGGGATTGTTTCAGCAGATAGTTTATAAACTGGGAGCAAAACAGATTATCTCATCAGCCTATCATCCAGAATCACAAGGAGCCTTGGAGAGATTCCATTCCACATTAAAAACTATGATTAGGACATACTGTGTGGAAAATGAAAAGGACTGGGATGAAGGTGTACATTTACTACTTTTTGCAGTAAGGGAGGCAGTACAGAAATCATTAGGTTTTAGTCCTTTTGAACTTGTGTTTGGGCATAGAGATCGAGGACCTTTGGCCTTGTTGAAGGAACAGTGGATTAATAAAGAAGTACACACTAATTTGCTAGATTATGTTTTAGAATTTAAAGAAAGATTATATAAAGCTTGTAGCTTGGCAAAGGAAAATTTAAAATTGGCTCAGGAGAAGATGAAGACTTTGAATGATAAGGAAGCTAGGATGAGGTCATTTAAGCCTGGAGGTAAGGAGTTGGTTCTTTTCCTGGTGCAAACGAACCCATTACAAGCTACATTTCATGGTCCTTATGAGATTAAATCTAAGGTAAATGATGTGGATTATGTGATAAAAACCCCAGATTGAAGAAAGCCAACACAGCTGTGTCATATAAATATGATAAAACTGCATTATGAGAAACAGGCTGCTACTATGACTGTTGTGGTCAATAATGAGTCTGATCTTGATAAAAACCTAATGGATGATTCAACTGAAACATATTTTAAATCAACATTATTTCTGCCAGATTACCAAATTCAACAATTCTGGAAAATATTGATGAGAAATTAGCTCATTTACAGCCAAGCAGAGAGAGCAGATGAAACAGTTAATTTTTAAATATAGAGATTTATTTCCAGACATTCCTAAAAGAACCACCGTAGCTTCACATGAGTAGATGTGGGAGATGCAAAACCCATAAAACAACATCCATATTGAATGAACAGGGGAAAATGTGAACTTGCCGAACAAGAAATTAAGTATATGTTAGAGAATGATATTATTAGACATTCTAATTCAAATTGGAGTTCACTGTGTGTTATGGTGCCTAAGCCAGACAATAGTATTAGGTTTTGTACAGATTACAAGAAGGCAAATGCTGTGACAAAAACTGATGCATATCCAATCCCTAGGGTAGATGATTGTGTGGATAAAGTTGGACAAGCCAAATTCCTTACAAAGATTGATTTGTTAAAAGATTATTGGTGTGTTCCATTGACGGATAGAGGTAGAGAGAGTTCTGCATTTGTAACTCCATCTGGGTTATATGAATATAATGTTCTTCCATTTGGGATGAAGAATGCACCAGGTACTTTTCAGAGGATGATTAATAGTGTGATTCATGGATTAAAAGATACAGATGCCTATATTGATGATTTAGTTACAGGAAATAATATGTGGAAAGCACATATTACTGTGGTGGAGAAACTATTTGAGAGACTTTCAAAAGCTAACTTAACTATTAACTTAGCTAAAAGTGAATTTGGCCATGCCACAGTGACCTACCTTGGTTATGTTGTGGGTCAAGAAAAATGAGCTCCTGTTCAAGCAAAAGTTCAGGCAATTTTAGAAGTACCCACTCCAACTGGTAAGAAAACTCTCAGAAGATTCTTGGGTATGGTAGGATATTACAGAAAATTTCGTAAGAATTTTGCGAGGATTGCTCTTCCATTAACTAATTTCTTGAAGAAAAATGAAAAGTTGGTTTGGACAGAGTCTTGTCAGGAAGCATTTGATAAATTGAAAACTATAATATGTAGTCAACCTGTACTCAACTCTCCTGACTTTGAAAAACCATTTTTGTTAGTTGCAGATGCTAGTGATGAAGCTGCAGGAGCAGTGTTACTTCAAAGAGATGATGGTGATGAAGTTGATTGTCCGGTAGCTTATTTTTCCAAGAAATTTAATGCCCATCAAAGAAATTATTCAACAATAGAAAAGGAATTATTATCCCTTGTTTTGGCTTTACAACATTTTGAACTGTATGTTGGTACTACTCATAAACCACTTAAAGTTAAAACCGATCACAATCCGTTAGTGTTTTTGAGTAAGATGAGAAACAAAAATAGAAGATGATTAAATTGGAGTTTAATGTTACAGGAGTACGATATTTTAATCACTCATATCTCGTGTCCAAGATATCCTGAAGTGGGAGGGTGAGGAGCCAGAGGTCGTGGTACATATAGGTACCAATGACATAGGTAGGAAAAGGGATGAGGTCCTGAAAGGAGAATATAGGGAGCTAGGAAGGGAGTTGAGAAAAAGGACAGCAAAGTTTGTAATCTCGGGATTACTGACTGTGCTACGCGACAGTGAAAGTAGGAATGCAATGAGGCGGAGGATAAATGCGTGGCTGAGGGATTGGAGCAGGGGGCAGGGATTCAAGTTTTTGGATCATTGGGACCTCTTTTGGCGCAGGCGTGACCTGTACAAAAAGGACAGGTTACACTTGAATTCTAGGGGGACCAATATCCTGGCAGGGAGATTAGCGAGGGCTACTGAGGTGACTTTAAACTAGAATGGTTGGGGGGTGGGAATCAAATTAAAGAGGCTAGGCGTGAGGAGGTTAGTTCACAACAGGGGGATGGGAACCAGTGCAGAGAGACAGAGGAGTGTAAAGTGAGGGTAGAAGCAAAAAGTACTAAGGAGAAAAGTAAAAGTGGCAGGCCGACAAATCCAGGGCAAGCATTAAAAAGGGCCACTTTTCAACATAATTGTATAAGGGCTAAGAGGGTTGTAAAAGAGCACCTGAAGGCTTTGTGTGTCAATGCAAGGAGCATTCGTAATAAGGTGGATGAATTGAAAGTGCAGATTGTTATTAATGATTATGATATAGTTGGGATCACAGAGACATGGCTCCAGGGTGACCAAGGATGGGAGCTCAACATTCAGGGATATTCAATATTCAGGAGGGATAGACATGAAGGAAGGGGAGGTGGGGTGGTGTTGCTGGTTAAAGAAGAGATTAACGCAATAGAAAGGAAGGACATAAGCCGGGAAGATGTGGAATCGATATGGGTAGAGCTGCGTAACACTAAGGGGCAGAAAACGCTGGTGGGAGTTGTGTACAGGCCACCTAACAGTAGTAGTGAGGTCGGAGATGGTATTAAACAGGAAATTAGAAATGTGTGCAATAAAGGAACAGCAGTTATAATGGGTGACTTCAATCTACATGTAGATTGGGTGAACCAAATTGGTAAAGGTGCTGAGGAAGAGGATTTCTTGGAATGTACGCGGGATGGTTTTCTGAACCAACATGTCGAGGAACCAACTAGAGAGCAGGCTATTCTGGACTGGGTTTTGAGCAATGAGGAAGGGTTAATTAGCAATCTTGTCGTGAGAGGCCCCTTGGATAAGAGTGACCATAATATGGTGGAATTCTTCATTAAGATGGAGAGTGACATAGTTAATTCAGAAACAAAGGTTCTGAACTTAGAGAGGGGTAACTTTGAAGGTATGAGACGTGAATTAGCTAAGATAGACTGGCAAATGACACTTAAAGGATTGACGGTGGATATGCAATGGCAAGCATTTAAAGGTTGCATGGATGAACTACAACAATTGTTCATCCCAGTTTGGCAAAAGAATAAATTAAGGAAGGTAGTGCACCCGTGGCTGACAAGAGAAATTAGGGATAGTATCAATTCCAAAGAAGAAGCATACAAATTAGCCAGAGAAAGTGGCTCACCTGAGGACTGGGAGAAATTCAGAGTTCAGCAGAGGAGGACAAAGGGCTTAATTAGGAAGGGGAGAAAAGATTATGAGAGAAAACTGGCAGGGAACATAAAAACGGACTGTAAAAGCTTTTATAGATATGTAAAAAGGAAAAGACTGGTAAAGACAAATGTAGGTCCCCTGCAGACAGAAACAGGTGAATTGATTATGGGGAGCAAGGACATGGCAGACCAATTGAATAATTACTTTGGTTCTGTCTTCACTAAGGAGGACATAAATATCTTCCAGAAATAGTAGGGGACAGAGGGTCCAGTGGGATGGAGGAACTGAGCGAAATACATGTTAGTAGGGAAGTGGTGTTAGGTAAATTGAAGGGATTGAAGGCAGATAAATCCCCAGGGCCAGATGGTCTGCATCCTAGAGTGCTTAAGGAAGTAGCCCAAGAAATAGTGGATGCATTAGTGATAATTTCTCAAAACTCATTAGATTCTGGACTAGTTCCAGAGGATTGGAGGGTGGCTAATGTAACTCCACTTTTTAAAAAAGGAGGGAGAGAGAAACCGGGGAATTATAGACCGGTTAGCCTAACGTCGGTGGTGGGGAAACTGCTGGAGTCAGTTATCAAAGATGTGATAACAGCACATTTGGAAAGCGGTGAAATCATCGGACAAAGTCAGCATGGATTTGTGAAAGGAAAATCATGTCTGATGAATCTCATAGAATTTTTTGAGGATGTAACTAGTAGAGTGGATAGAGGAGAACCAGTGGATGTGGTATATTTGGATTTTCAAAAGGCTTTTGACAAGCTCCCACACAGGAGATTAGTGTGCAAACTTAAAGCACACGGTATTGGGGGTAAGGTATTGATGTGGATGGAGAATTGGTTAGCAGACAGGAAGCAAAGAGTGGGAATAAACGGGACCTTTTCAGAATGGCAGGCGGTGACTAGTGGGGTACCGCAAGGCTCAGTGCTGGGATCCCAGTTGTTTACAATATATATTAATGACTTGGATGAGGGAATTAAATGCAGCATCTCCAAGCTTGCGGATGACACGAAGTTGGGTGGCAGTGTTAGCTGTGAGGAGGATGCTAAGAGGATGCAGAGTGACTTGGATAGGGTGGGTGAGTGGGCAAATTCATGGCAGATGCAATTTAATGTGGATAAATGTGAAGTTATCCACTTTGGTGGCAAAAATAGGAAAACAGATTATTATCTGAATGGTGGCCGATTAGGAAAAGGGGAGGTGCAACGAGACCTGGGTGTCATTATACACCAGTCATTGAAAGTGGGCATGCAGGTACAGCAGGGGGTGAAAAAGGCGAATGGTATGCTGGCATTTATAGTGAGAGGATTCGAGTACAGGAGCAGGGAGGTACTACTGCAGTTGTACAAGGCCTTGGTGAGACCACACCTGGAGTATTGTGTGCAGTTTTGGTCCCCTAATCTGAGGAAAGACATCCTTGCCATAGAGGGAGTACAAAGAAGGTTCACCAGATTGATTCCTGGGATGGCAGGACTTTCATATGAAGAAAGACTGGATGAACTGGGCTTGTACTCGTTGGAATTTAGAAGATTGAGGGGGGATCTTATTGAAACGTATAAAATCCTAAAGGGATTGGACAGGCTAGATGCAGGAAGATTGTTCCCGATGTTGGGGAAGTCCAGAACAAGGGGCCACAGTTTGAGGATAAAGGGGAAGCCTTTTAGGACCGAGATTAGGAAAAACTTCTTCACACAGAGAGTGGTGAATCTGTGGAATTCTCTGCCACAGGAAACAGTTGAGGCCAGTTCACTGCCTATATTTAAGAGGGAGTTAGATATGGCCCTTGTGGCTACGGGGATCAGGGGGTATGGAGGGAAGGCTGGGGCGGGGTTCTGAGTTGGATGATCAGCCATGATCATAATAAATGGTGGTGCAGTCTCAAAGGGCCGAATGGCCTACTCCTGCACCTATTTTCTATGTTTCTATGTTTCTATTAAAGGTAAAGATAATGTGATCGCTGATTGTCTATCTAGATGTTAAATGTACAATGAAATGTTTTTTGGGCGTGGTATTCTAACATTCGTAACACTCCTACTGTATATTAGTTTGTAAAGTGCTGAAAGATAATACCATGTACATGGTGTATCTTGCAAATTTTATACCTTTGTATTTTTTTTGGTGTAAATTCTTAATTCTTAAAATTTTGTTCCTTAAGAGGGAAATTTTATTTTTGGAGGGAGGTGTTACATACCTCAAGGAGCTCTTGTAGCTTTCTTGTGAGAATGATGTAATGGTCTTTTGAAGGTCACCTGATGTAATTTTCCCACCGATGTGAGGTCATGTGATGACATGTTCACCACGGGTATAAAAGGGAAGACCCTGGTCACGCAGTTAGTTTTCCAGCTAGAACATTAGTCAGTGTCTCTGTTCCATTGCATATTTGTTTTATGACGCAGTTTCATTTTTAAAACGGAGTGTTACATTCTATTGTAAGGTACAATAGTGCTGGATTGGCAGTTTACCCATTTCTGCCAGATTTGTTGATGTACCTTTTCAGTAGTATTGGAGAGTGAAGACTTTATCAAAGTACAGGACCTGAAGGATTAAGAGAAGTTGGTATCTTTCGGCAGTTTAACAAAGGATCGATCTTATTGAGTCTTCATTGAAGAAGTAGTGACCTGCATCGAAGATAACTCCTGCCAAAAGAGCAAGGTAGTTCACGCAGGATTTTCTCACCAGAAGACAGGTCAGTTGCTTTAAGCTGTTTATTTCCTTCATCATGAATCCTTTTGGACAGAACCAGCTGGAAAGTTGCGTCTATGAAGAAATCCTTCTCCAGAGATGTCTCTCCCATATGAATGTATAAATCTGTTGGACTTTCGAATTTACCATTTTAAGAACTGTATTTGACTTTACCGCTTTAAGAACTGATTTCGCATTTATCGCTTTAAGAACCAGTACTGAGTGGTGATTTGTTGAATGGCCGCCTAGCGGTTAACTTCCAGTTAAGGTTTTCATTTGTTTTTTTTATTGTTTATCCGTGTCTAATAAATGTTTGGTTGTTTTTATATAACCTGTCTCGATTGATATTCATTGTTGCCAGTTACGTAAGAATTGGAACAGACAAGTTAGGAAAGCATTTAACTGGAGTAAGGGGAAATATGAGGCTATCAGGCAGGAACTTGGAAGCTTAATTTGGGAACAGATGTTCTCAGGGAAAGGTATGGAAGAAATGTGGCAAATGTTCAGGGGATATTTGCGTGGAGTTCTGCATAGGTACATTCCAATGAGACGGGGAAAGGATGGTAGGGTACAGGAACCGTGATGTAAGAAGGCAGTTGTAAATCTAGTCAAGAAGAAAAGCTTACAAAAGGTTCAAAAAACTAGGTAATGATAGGAATCGAGAAGGTTATAAGGCTGGCTGGAAGGAGCTTAAGACTGAAATTAGGAGAGCCAGAAAGGGCCTTGGTGGGCAGGATTAAGGAAAACCCCAAGGCATTCTACAAGTATGTGAAGAGCAAGATGATGAGACTTCAGAGAATAGGACCAATCGAATGTGACAGTGGAAAAGTGTGTATGGAACCAGAGGAGATAGCAGAGGTACTTAATGAATACTTTGCTTCAGTATTCATTATGGGAAAGGATCTTGGCAATTGCAGGGATGACTTGCAGCATACTGAAAGGCTTGAGCATGTAGATATTAAGAAAGGGGATGTGCTGGAGCTTTTGGAAAGCATCAAGTTGGATAAGTCACCGGGACCGGATGGGATGTACTCCAGGCTACTGTGGAAGGTGAGGGAGGAGATTGCTGAGCCTCTTTCAATGATCTTTGCATCATCAATGGGGACAGCAGAGGTTCCAGAGGATTGGAGGGTTGCGAATGTTGTTCCCTTATTCAAGAAAGGGAGTAGAGATAGCCCAGGAAATTATAGACCAGTGAGCCTTACTTCAGTGGTTGATAAGTTGATGGAAAAGATCCTGAGAGGCAGGATTTATGAACATTTGGAGAGACATAATATGATTAGGAATAATCAGCATGGCTTTGTCAAAGGCAGGTCGTGCCTGACAAGCCTGATTGAATTTTTTGAGGATGTGACTAAACACATTGATGAGGGTACAGCAGTAGATGTAGTGTATATAGATTTCAGCAAGCCATCTGAAATCTTAAATCAAAGGCTTATTGAGAAAGTAAGGAGGCTTGGGATCCAAGGGGGCATTGCTTTGTGGATCTAGAATTGGCCTGCCCACAGAAGGCAAAGAGTGCTTGTAGATGGGTCATATTCTGCATGGAGGTTGGTGACCAATGTTGTGCCTCAGGGATCTGTTCTGGGACCCTTACTGTTTGTGATTTTATAAATGGTCTGGATGAGGAAGTGGAGGGATGGGTTAGTCAATTTGCTGATGATAGAAAGGCTGGGGGTGTTGTCAATAGTCTGGAGGGCTGTCAGAGGTTACAATAGGACAGCGATAGGATGAAAAACTGGGTTGAGAAGTGGCAGATGGAGTTCAACCCAGATAAGTGTGAGGTGGTTCATTTTGGTAGGTTAAATATGATGGCAGAATATAATACTAATGGTAAGACTCTTGGCAGTGTGGAGGATCAGAGGGATCTTGGGGTTTGAGTCCATAGGACACTCAGTGCTGTTACGCAGGTTGACTGTGTGGTTAGGAAGTGCATATGGTGTATTGGTCTTCATTAATCGTGGAATTGAGTTTAAGAGCCGAGAGGTAATGTTACAGCTATCTAGGACCATGGTCAGACCCCACTTGGAGTACTGTGCTCAGTTCTGGTTGCCTCACTACAGGAAGGATGTGGAAACCATATTAAGGGTGCAGAGGAGATTTACAAGGATGTTACCCGGATCGGGGAGCATGCCTTATGAGAATAGTTTGAGTGAACTTGGCCTTTTTTCCTTGGAGTGACAGAGGATGAGAGGTGACCTGATAGAGGTGTATAAGATGATGAGAGGCATTGATCGTGTGGATAGTCAGAGGCTTTTTCCCAGGGCTGAAATGGCTAACACGAGAGGGCCCAGTTTTAAGCTGCTTGGAAGTAGGTACAGAGGAAATGTCAGGGGTAAGTTTTTTCACACAGAGAGTGGTGAGTGCATGGAATGGGCTGCCGGCAGCAGTGGTGGAGGCAAATACAATAGGGTTTTTCAAGAGTCTCCTCGATAGGTACATGGAGTTAGAAAAATAGAGGGCTATGGGTAACCCTAGGTAATTTCTGAGATAAGGACATGTTCGGCACAGCTTTGTGGGCCAAAGGGCCTGTATTGTGCTGTAGGTTTTCTATGTTCTATGTTTTATATTTGGAAAAACTTTTGTTATTCATTTTGAAATTGTATATCTTTTTTCTGACTCCCATTGTATTTTGTATCCCATATCCTGGCTACTGTTCAGAGGTCTGTATATAACTCCCCTCAGGGTCTTTTAATCTTTGTAATTTCTTAACTCTATCCTGTCACCTCTTTCTAAGGATTTGATTTCAGTTTTTACCAACAGAGCCACACCAACTTTCTCTACCTCCCTGCCTGTCCTGTTGTCACAATGCATTATCTTAGATGTTAGGCTCCCAACTATGATCTTCCTCCAGCCATGACCCAAAGAAGCCCACATTGTCAAACCTGCCAATCTTTAATTGCACAACAAGATCATCTACCTTATTTTGTAAACTGTGTGTATTCTAATATAACACCTTCAGTCCTGTATTCATCACCCTTTTTGATTTTGCCTCCATATTACACTTTAACTCATCCCAGTGACTGCCATTTTGCCCTATCAGCTGCCTGTCCTTACAGTCTCACTATGCACTGCATCTACTTGTGCCCCATCCTCACTCCTATCACCCTGGTTTCCATCTCCCTGCCAAATTATTTAAACCAATGAGAAGAATGAGGAAAACTGTACAAGTCTGCTACTTATACTTATTGGATTTTGTTATTTTAGTGACCTGTAGCCTTTTGTAATGCCCAGGTCAAATCCTTTGGTTAGCAATTGTACTGTCTCAGTACTTTTATATTGTAACCTGTAGCCTTTTGTAATGCCCAGGTCAAATCCTTTGGTTAGCAATTGTACTGTCTCAGTACTTTTATATTGTAACCTGTAGCCTTTTGTAATGCCCAGGTCAAATCCTTTGGTTAGCAACTGTACTGTCTCAGTACCTTTATATTTGTGTGCTGTAGCACTTAAATTTTTATTCGCAGTTATTTTGTAAATAACACTATTCTTTGCATTTCTGGTCAGATGCTAACTGCATTTCATCAGCTTTGTATCTGTACTCAGCACAATGACAATAAAGTTGAATCTAATCTAATCTAATACCAAACTGTATTGGGAGTGATTTCAGCCATAATATAGAGGGTTATCTAGAGGACTAATTTGATGAGGATAGTCTCTATCCTCATTGATGAAGAGATAGCATCAACATAAGTTAGGCTGAATAACCTGTTGTGTTTTGTTGCAATCTTATATAAAATTTTCCAGATTCATTTTATGATAATGTGAACAAAGAATAGCAATTTATATTAAGGGTAGTAACAGATTTGAGATACCAGACATCATAACAAAATCTTATGGTTGATGAATGTTATCTGATGGCAGAGATAAAAGATACTTTTGTGCATCATTAGCTCCTGAGATATACATTGTGAGGGTCACTTACATCAGCTAGTAGGAAGATGGCAACTAATGTATTCATTAGATTGGACAAGTTTATAATGACCAACTACAACAACCAGCAAAAACAGATAATTAGGAATCATGAAACCTGCAGCCCATAATTATCTAAACTGGTGTTGTGGCCATTGCAGAGACTGGCTGAGAGAGGCACAGGACAGTTGCTTAATGTTGCAGGGTTTTGATGGTTTCAAAGAGATGAGGCGGGAAGTATTACCAGTCAAGGACAATATCACAGCTACATTTGGAGGGTAAGAAATCGAAAGGTCATTGATTGAGTCCGTACAGGGAGGACCCCAAAATGGGAAAGGTGTCATCACTCTGATGGGTTTATACTATAGACCCCAAATAGTTACTGGGATGCAGGAGCAGATCATGGAAAGGAACAAAAACAACAAAGTTATCACTGGGGCTGACTTCAACCTCACCAACATGGACTGGGAAATCCTTAGGGCAAAAGGTTCGGATGGGGGAGAATTTTTTAGGTGTGTTCAAGAGGGTTTCTAGAAGCAGTATGTAGAGAGTCCAGCTAAAGGGAAGGCTATACTGGATCTGACCTCAAGTCCTTACAAAGGATTGTGAGGATTGCTGAGAGAATCATTGGGGTCTTTCTTCCACCCATTAGAAATATTTATCAGGAACTCTGTGTATGCTGGATTCTGAGCATTATCAAGTGATTCTTAGCAAGTGATTCCCCCTGTCTGTCCAACAATCTCTTTGACACTCTACCATCAGGCAGGAGGGACCATAGCATTAGGATAGGGAACAGGCCGTGAGACTACAGAACTCCCTGCCACCACCCAGGTCTCTTCACCCATGGAGCACCAGTGGCATTATACTGTTTATTTTTTAGCTTGCATCATATATGCACATTATTTGTTAGTATCACTCACAACACGCTGGAGGAACTCAGCAGGTCGGGCAGCATCCGTGGAAAAGATCGGTCAAAGTTTCGGGCCCGAACCCTTTGTCAGGACTGTAGGGGGGAGGGGGCAGAGGCCCTATAAAGAAGGTGGGGGGAGGGTGGGAAGGAGAAGGCTGGTAGGTTCCAGGTGAAAAACCAGTAAGGGGAGAGATAAAGGGGTGGGGGAAGGGATGCAGGGAGGTGATAGGCAGGAAAGATGAAGAAAGAATAGGGGAAAGCACAATGGGTAGTAGAAGGAGGCGGAACCATGAGGGAGGTGGTCGGCAGCTGGGGGAGGGGGCAGAGTGAAACTGGGATAGGGGAAGGGGCGGGGGAGGGAATTACCGGAAGTTGGAGAATTCTATGTTCATACCAAGGGGCTAGAGACTACCTAGACAGTATATCAGGTGTTGCTCCTCCAACTTGAGTTTAGCCTTATCATGGCAGTAGAGGAGGCCATGTATGGACATATCTGAATGGGATGTGGGAAGCAGAGTTGAAGTGGGTGGCTACTGGGAAATCCTGTCTGTTCGGTCCATAGAATTCTCCAACTTCCGGTCATAAAATTCTCCAACTTCCAGTCATAGAATTCTCCAACTTCCGGTAATTAATTTAGCCAAGAATAAGAAGGAAGCAGATGTAAAGCTTTGAAACCTGGAATCCAACAGGATGCTTGAAGACTATAAAGAAGCCAGAAGGGAACTGAAAAATGACTTGGGAGAGATATCCATTTATTTATACACATTGAGTTAGGAGTCATGATAGGTCCTTGGTGAGTAGGATTAAAGAGAATCCCAGGGCATTGTACACATGCATTAAAAGCAAGAAGACAACCAGAGAGAGAATAGCACCATTTTAGGAGAAAAGGCGGAAACTTGTGCTTCGAGGCGGAGGATATGGGTGAGATATGAGATGAGTAATCTGCACTGGTATTTAATGAGAAGAAGGATGTAGAGGACATTGAGATCTGAGTGGAATGTGCTAAGCTGCTAAGGAATTTTGAAATCAGAAAGGAAGTAGTGAAGGGTTTCTTCAGAAATATTAAGATAGATAAGTCCCCAGAGCTTTATAGGAAAAACCCTAGGTTGTTGAGAGAAACGAGAAATAAGATTAACCATGATCTTTGCATCTTTACCAGCCACAGCTACAGTGCCAGAGGACTGGAAGGTATCTAATATTGTTCCTTTGTTCAAGAAGGGAAATAGAAATAATCCTAAAAATTGGTGACTAGTCATTCTCACATCAGTGCCAGGGAAACTAATGGAGAGGGTTACTGGAGAGAGGAATTATGAGTATTTTGAGAAATGTGGGGATATTATTTGGGATAGGAATTATGAGCATTATGAGAAGGGCGTAGTGGACAGCGAGGAAGACTATCAAAGCTTGCAGTGGGATCTGCACCAGACGGAAAAATGAACTGGCAATGGCAGATGGGACTTAAATGCTGATATGTGTGAGGTGTTGCACTTTAGGCAGGCCAGCCAGGGTAGGACTTACATGGTAGGACTCAGGGCACTGAGAAATGTGGTAGAACAGAGGAATCTGGAAATACAGATCCATAATTCCATGGAAGTGATATCACAGGGTTGTAAAAAAAGCTTTTGGCACATTAGCCTTCATAAAACTGTGTATAGGAGTGGGGATGTTATGTTGAAATTGTATAAGACTTTGGTGAGGCCTAATTTGGAATATTATGTCCATTTGGCCCTTCGAGTCTTCTCTGCCATTCAATCATAGTTGATCCTTTCTTTGCCCTCGTCAGCCCCATTCCCTGGCCGTCTCCCCGTAAACCTTAGTTGCCATGTCCAATCAAGAATGTGTCAATCTCTGCCTTAAATACACCCAATGACCAGACCTCCATAGCAGCCTGTGCTAACAAATTCCACAAATTCACCTCCCTCTGCTTAAAGAAATTTCTCCACATCTCTATTTTAAATGGACACCCCTCTATCCTGAGGCTATGCCCCCTTGTCCTAGATTCCCCCACCTTTCCACATCTACTCTGTCTAGGACTTTCAACGTTCGAAAGGTTTCAATGAGATACTCCTTTATACTTATAAATTCCAGCGAGTGCAGACCCAGATCTATCAAACATTCCTCGTATGAACCCTTTAATTCCTCCTCTGAACCATCTCCAATGCCAGCACATCTTTTCTTATATGAGGAGCCCAGAACTGTTCAGAATACACAAGGTATTATAAAGCCTCAGCCTCATATCCCTGCTCTTGTATTCTAGGCTTGTTGAAATGAATCCTAACATTGCATTTGCCTTCCTCACCACCTACTCTACCTGCAAGTTAACCTTTAGGGTGCTCTGCACAAGGACTCCCAAGTGCCTTTGCATCTCAGATTTTTAGATTTTCTTAGTATTTAAAAAATAGTCTGCATATTTTTTTCTACCAAAATGCATGACCATGCATTTTCCAACGTTGTATTTAACTTCCCACTTTCTTGTCTAGTCTCCTGTGCAGGCAGCACATTCCACACTCTCATGACTCTCTAAGTGAAGAGGTTTCCCCTCATGTTCCCCTTAAGCTTTTCAACTTTCATTTTAACCTATAAACTCTATTTGTAGTCCCACCAAACCTCACTGGAAAAAGTCTGCTTGCATTAACCCTATCTATACTTCTATCAAATCTCCTCTCAATCTTCAACATTCGAAAGAATACAGTCCTAACCTATTCAGTCTCTCTTTATCACTCAGGTCCTCCAGACCAGCAACATTCTTGTAAATTTTCTTTGTACTCTTCTCCACCTTGTTTACAATTTTCCTGTAAGTAGGTAACCAAAACTTCACAAGATACTCTAAATTAGGTCTCACCAATGCCTTATACAAGTTCAACATAACATCCCATTATCCAGATCATTAATATAGATGACAAACAACAACGGACCCAGCACCAATCCCTGCGGCACACCACCACTTGCAGGCCTCCACCCAGAAATGCAACCCTCTACTACCACTCTCTGGCTTCTCCCAGTTTACCACCTCATCTTGAATGCCAAGTGACTGAACCTTTCTGACCAGCCTCCAATTCGGGACCTTGTCAAGTGCTTTGCTAAAGGCCATGTAGACAGCATCCACTGCCTTGCCCTCATCCACTTTCTTGGTAACTTACTCAAAAAACTCTAAAAGATTGGTTAGACACGACCTACTAAGCACGAAGCCATGCTAACTATTCTTAATCAGTCCATGTTCTGACAGGCTACATCATTGTCTGGTACGGAGGAGCTACTGCACAGGACCAAAAAAAGCTGCAGGAGGTTGTAAATCTAGTCAGCTCCATCTTGGGCACTAGCCTACAAAGTACCCAGGACATCTTTAGGAAGCGGTGTCTCAGAAAGGCAGCGTCCATTATTAAGGACCTCCAGCACCCAGGGCTGCCCTTTTCTCACTGTTACCATCAGGGAGGAGATACAGAAGCCTGAAGGCACACACTCAGTGATTCAGGAACAGCTTCTTCCCCTCTGCCATCTGATTCCTAAATGGACATTGAAGCTTTGGACACAACCTCACTTATTTTTTAATATACAGTGTTTCTGTTTTTGCACATTTTAAAAATCTATTTGATATATGTATGTAACCTTCAGGCTTGGCCAGCTGGTCTTCGTCCAGGGGAAAACAGCCTCTGGCCCCGCCAAACTGGGAAATCACACTTGTGTGGATGCTGCGTAACGTACCGCCCAGTTACCATATAACCATATATAACCATATAACAATTACAGCACGGAAACAGGCTATCTCAGCCATTCTAGTCCGTGCCGAACTCTTACCCTATCCTATTCCCACTGACCTGCACTCAGCCCATAACGCCTCCATTCCTTTCCTGTCCTTATATGTATCCAATTTAACTTTAAACAACAACATCGAACCTGCCTCAACCACTTCTGCTGGAAGCTCGTTCCACACAACTACCACTCTCTGAGTAAAGAAGTTCCCCCTCATGTTACCCCTAGACTTTCGTCCTCTAATTCTCAACCCATGCCCTCTTGTTTGAATCTTCCCCACTCTCAATGGAAAAAGTCTAACCAAGTCAACTCCATCTATCCCCCTCATAATTTTAAATACCTCTATCAAGTCTCCCCTCAACCTTCTACGTTCCAAAGAATAAAGACCTAACTTGTTCAACCTTTCTCTGTAACTTAAGAGATGAAACCCAGGCAACATTTTAGTAAATCTCCTCTGTACTCTCTCAATTTTATAATTCCTATAATTCGGTGACCAGAACTGCATACAATACCCCAGATTTGGCCCTACCAATGCCTTATACAAATTCAGCATTACATCCCAACTCCTATACTCAATGCTCTGATTAATAAAGGCCAGCAAACCAAAAGCTTTCTTCACCACCCTATCCACATGAGATTCCATCTTCAGGGAACTATGCACCATTATTCCTAGATCCCTCTGTTCTAAAGCATTCTTTAATGTCCACCATTTACCACGCATGGGATCCAGGGAAGTTTGGCCAGGTGGATTCAGAATTGGCTTGCCTGCAGAAGGCAGAGGGTGGTGGTGGAGGGAGTACACTCAGATTGGAGGGTTGTGACTAGTGGTGTCCCACAAGGATTTGTTCTGGGACCTCTACTTTTCGTGATTTTCATTAACGACCTGGATATGGGGGTAGAGGGGTGGGTTGGCAAGTTTGCACATGACACAAAGGTTGGTGGTTCTGTAGATAGTGTAGAGGATTGTCAAAGATTGCAGAAAGATATTGATAGGATGCAGAAGTGGGCTGAGAAGTGGCAGATGGAGTTCAACCCAGAGAAGTGTGAGGTGGTACACTTTGGAAGGACAAACTCCAAGGCAGAGTACAAAGTAAATGGCAGGATACTTGGTAGTGTGGAGGAGCAGAGGGATCTGGGGGTACATGTCCACAGATCCCTGAAAGTTGCCTCACAGGTGGATAGGGTAGTTAAGAAAGCTTATGGGATGTTAGCTTTCAGAAGTCGAGGGATAGAGTTTAAGAGTAGCGATGTAATGATGCAGCTCTATAAAACTCTGGTTAGGCCACACTTGGAGTACTGTTTCCAGTTCTGGTCACCTCACTATAGGAAGGATGTGGAAGCATTGGAAAGGGTACAGAGGAGATTTACCAGGATGCTGCCTGGTTTAGAAAGTATGCATTATGATCAGAGATTAAGGGAGCTAGGGCTTTACTCTTTGGAGAGAAGGAAGATGAGAGGAGATATGATAGAGGTGTACAAGATAATAAGAGGAATTGATAGAGTGGATAGCCAGCACCTCTTCCCCAGGGCACCACTGCTCAATACAAGAGGACATGGCTTTAAGGTAAGGGTGGGAAGTTCAAGGGGGATATTAGAGGAAGGTTTTTACTCAGAGAGTGGTTGGTGCGTGGAATGCACTGCCTGAGTCAGTGGTGGAGGCAGATACACTAGTGAAGTTTAAGAGACTACTAGACAGGTATATGGAGGAATTTAAGGTGGGGGGTTATATGGGAGGCAGGGTTTGAGGGTCGGCACAACATTGTGGGCCAAAGGGCCTGTACTATGCTGTACTATTCTATGTTCTATGTTCTATGTCCTATTTTGATTAGTTCTACCAAAATGTATCACCTCACATTTGTCAGCATTAAACTCCATGTGCCATCTTTCAGCTCACTCTTCTAACTGTCCTAAATCTCTCTGCAAGTTTTGAAAACCTACCATATCATCCACAACACCACCAATCTTAGTATCATCTGCATATTTACTAATCTAGTGCGCATGCGCCAGTCGTGCATGCAGCCTGTTACAGCCGTTCCAACTAGTTTTCTTACTTTATTCTTCTTACTTTTTTTAACTTACATTATTTGTTGTATTTTTTTCACGGTAACACGTTAAAGCTGCACCCTCTCTAACATGCTGGTGGAGAGAGTTTTATTTGAGTTTTTGGCGCTGGAAATAGTTACATTCAGACACGTCTCATTAGCGAGGCAGCAGTATGGTGGCATTGTTTATTCCAGGGACCAGCTGATTGCGCTTATGCCAGCCGGTTTAGCGAACAGAGCGGCGGACACCCCAGCTGAAACCTGGAGGAAAACACACAGAGGATGCGGAGGGGGATCAAAAAGGCGAGGAAAGAGGACCAGGTCAAGACAACAGAGACTTAAGGAGAAAAGGAGTTCTCCACTTGGACTGCACGTGGACATACCCGACAAGAACTTTTCCATGGAGGGCTTCCAGACCATTCGGGCTGACCGGAAGTGCACAGAGGGCGGTAAGCGTAAAGGAGTTGGGGGCTTGCTGTTCTGGTTAACAACAGATGATGCAATCTTGGTCATATTACGGTCGAGGAACGTGTTTGTAGCCCGGATATTGCACTTTTTCCTGTTGGACTCCAGCCATATTCCACCAAGATACAACACTGGGCGTCATGGGAGGTTGTTCCTGCCTGTGGCCATCGAACTTTGCAGCTCCTCCTGTGGAGGGTCAGACACCCTGAGCCAATAGGCCGGTCCTGGACTTATTTCCATCTGGCATAGTTTGCATATTGTTGTTTGATTGTTTGTGGTTTTTGTATTTCTATATTTATGCTCTATTCTTGGTTGGTGCAGCTGTAAGGAAACTCAATTTCCCTCGGGATCAATAAAGTATGTCTATGTCTATGTCTATGTCTAATCCAATTTACCACCCCATCATCTAGATCATTAATATATATTACAAACAAGATTGGACCCAGTACAGATCCTTGAGGCACACTGCTACACACCGTCCTCCAATCTGACACACAGTAATCCACCACTACTCTCTGGCATCTCCCATCTAGCCACTGCTGAATCCATTTTACTACTTCCATATTAATGCCTAATGATTGAACCTCCCTAACTAACCTTCCATGTGGAACCTTGTCAAAGGCCTTACTGAAGTCCATATAGACAAGATCCACCATTTTACCCTCGTCAACTTTCTTAGTAACCTCATCAAAAAATTCAATAAGATTTGTCAAACATGACGTTCCACGCACAAATCCATGTCGACTGTTCCTAATCAGACCCTGTCTATCCAGAAAATTATGTGTACCATCTCTAAGAACACTTTCCATCAATTTACCCACCACTGACGTCAAACTCACAAAATTGCCAGGTTTACTCTTAGAACCCTTTTTAAACAATGGAACAACATGAGCAATACGCCAATCCTCCGGCACCATTCCCATTTCTAATGCCATTTGAAATACTTCTGTCAGAGCCCTTGTTATTTCTACACTAACTTTCTTCAAAGTCCTAGGGAATATCTTGTCCAGACCCAGAGACTTATCCACTTTTATATTTCTTAAAAGTGTCAGTACTTCCTCTTCTTTAATTGTCATACTTTCTATAACTACCCTACTTGTTTCCTTTACCTTACACAATTCAATATCCTTCTCCTTAGTGAATACTGAAGAAAAGAAATAGTTCAAAATCTCCCCCATCTCTTTTGGCTCCGCACATAGCCGTCCACTCTGATTCTCCAAGGGACCAATTTTATCCCTCACTATCCTTTTGCCACTAACATAACCGTAGAAACCCCTTGAATTTATTTTCACCTTACTTGCCGAAGCAGCCTCGTATCTTCTTTTAGCTTTTCTAATTTCTTTCTTAAGATTCTTTTTACATTCTTTATATTCCTCGAGTACCTCATTAACTCCAAGCTGCCTATATTTATTGAAGATCTCTCTCTTTTTCTGAACCAAGTTTCTAATATCTCTTGAAAACCATGGCTCTCTCAAACTTTTAACCTTTCCTTTCAACCTAACAGGAACATAAAGATTCTGAACCCTCAAAATTTCACCTTTAAATGACCTCCATTTCTCTGTTACATCCTTCCCATAAAACAAATTTTTCCAATCCACTCCTTCTAAATCCTTTCACATCTCCTCAAAGTTAGCCTTTCTCCAATCAAAAATCTCAATCCTAGGTCCAGTCCTATCCTTCTCCATAGTTACACTGAAACTAATTGTATTGTGATCACTGGACCCGAAGTGCTCCCCAACAAATACCTCCGTCACCCGACCTATCTCATTCCCTAACAGGAGATCCAACACTGCCCCTTCTCTAGTTGGTACCTCTATGTATTGCTTTAAAAAACTATCCTGCACACATTTTACAAACTCCAAACCATCCAGCCCTTTTACAGAATGGGCTTCCCAGTCTATGTGTGGAAAATTAAAATCTCCCACAATTGCAACCTTGTGCTTACTATAAATATCTGCTATCTCCTTACAAATTTGCTCCTCCAGTTCTCGGTCCCCATTAGGTGGTCTATAATACACCCCTATAAGCGTCACAACACCTTTCCTATTCCTCAATTCCACCCAAATAGCCTCCCTAGACGAGTCCACTAATCTATCCTGCCAGAGCACCACTGTTATATAATCTCTGACAAGCAATGCAACACCTCCCCCTCTTGCCCCTCCTATTCTATCACACCTGAAGCAACGAAATCCTGGAATATTTAGTTGCCAATCACACCCCTCCTGCAACCACGTTTCACTAATAGCTACAACATCATATTTCCAGGTATCAATCCATGCTCTAAGCTCATCCACCTTTCTTACAATGCTCCTAGCATTAAAATAGATGCATTTAAGAAACTCTACCTCCCACTCTCTGTTTATCCTTAATTGAGCAAACAACTTTGTTACCTTCTACTTCTTTTTCCCTTGCATCAACCTCCCCTCTCCTAGTCTCCTTAATTTGATTCCCTCCCCCCCAACCATTCTAGTTTAAAGTCACCTTAGTAGCCCTCGCAAATCTGCCCGCCAGGATATTGGTCCCCCTAGGATTCAAGTGCAATCGTCCCCTTTGTACAGGTCACACCTGTACCAACAGTGGTCCCAATGATCCAAAAACCCGAATTCCTGCCCCTTGCTCCAATCTCTCAGCCACACATTTATCCTACATCTCATTGCATTCCTACTCTCACTGTCGCGTAGCACAGGCAGTAATCCCGAGATTACTACCTTTTTCGTCCTTTTTTACAACTCCCTTCCTAACTCCCTATATTCTAGGCATTCAACAAATTCCCTCTCTTGTGATCTGATACCAACCTTGGATATTGAAGTCCCCTATTACAATCATGTCATTACCCTTATTACATGCCTTTTCCAGCTCCCTTTGCAATCTCAGCCCCACAACTTGGCTACTTTTTGGAGGCCTATATATCATTCCCCATGTTCCTTCACCCTTGCAGTTTCATAACTCCACCCACAAAGATTCGACATTCTCTGACCCTATGTCACTGCTTTCTAAAGATGTAATTCCATCTCTTACCAACAGAGCCACACCATCGCCTGTGTCTCCTGCCTGTCCTTTCGATACAAAGTACATGCTTTGATGTTAAACTCCCAACTATGGCCTTTCAGCCACGACTCAGTGATGCCCACATCATACCGACTAATCTCTAATTGTGCCACAAGTTCATCCACCTTATTCCGAACGCTACACGCATTTAAATATAGCACCTTCAGTCCTGCATTCTTCTCCCTTTTGAATTTTGCCTTTGTGGTACAATTTAACAATTTTACAAACAGATGATAGAAAAATGGAGGGCTATGGGGGAAGGGAGGGAAGGGTTACAATGACCTTAGGGAACAGAAGGGGCAGAAAGGGAGTTGAGGCAGAGAGAAACCCTTGTTAGAAGTGAATGATTTTTTGTATATTTGTGAGATATGGATGACGTTGGTATAAGCCACCTTGTTCAAATGATGGTGGATTGTCTTCTTGAATCACTGCAGTAATTAGACCATCAGAAACAAGATCATCCTTTGTTTCTGTTCTGCTATTAACACGATTGTGCCTGATCTCCTTATTTAATTGAAGATCTACAGGAGGAGGTTTTACATAACATAAAAACATAAACAGAATAAAAGGTCGGCACAACATGGTTGGCTAAAGGGCCAAGGGGTCTGTACTGTGTTCTATGTTCCAATTGGAAGACTTGAGTTACAGGGAAACATTGGATAGTCTGGGCTACACTAAGGGAGGGTGAGAGATAACATGTTGGAGGTAGATAAAGTTATGAGAGGCCTAAATAAGTTAGAACTACACACACTAAATGCTGGAGGAACTCAGCAGGTCAAGCAGCACCTATGGAAATGAACAGACAGTTAACTGGGGCGAGACATTTCTTCAGATAGGGTAGACAGCCGCCTGTTGAAGATAGTCATAGTCATAGACATACTTTATTGATCCCGGGGGAAATTGGTTTTCGTTACAGTTGCACCATAAATAATAAATAGTGATAGAAATAGTAATAGTAATATTACTATCTGTGCTGTAGTTTCTATGGTTTCTATGGTAATAGTCATGGGAATAATAAATAGTAATAGAAAAATAGTAATAAATAGTTAAATAGTAATATGTAAATTATGCCAGTAAATTATGAAATAAGTCCAGGACAGCCTATCGGCTCAGGGTGTCTGACCCTCCAAGGGAGGAGTTGTAAAGTTTGATGGCCACAGGCAGGAATGACTTCCTATGACGCTCTGTGTTGCATCTCGGAGGAATGAGTCTCTGGCTGAATGTACTCCTGTGCCCACCCAGTACACTATGTAGTGGATGGGAGACATTGTCCAAGATGGCATGCAACTTGGACAGCATCCTCTTTTCAGACACCACGGTGAGAGAGTCCAGTTCCATCCCCACAACATCACTGGCCTTACGAATGAGCTTGTTGATTCTGTTGGTGCCTGCTGCCAAGATGAGAGGGAAGAGGTTTAAAGAATAGTTAAGGGACAAAATTTTCACATAGAATAGTTGGTATCTAGAATGAGCTGTCAGAGGAGGTAGTGGAGGCAGGAACAATAACGGCATTTAAGAGTTATCTGGACAGAAAATTAAATGAGCAGGGCATCGGTGCGGACATGGTATTTGTATCGACAGGTATGATGATCACCACAGACCAAGGAACATATATGGAATATCACACAAAAAATGCTGGAGGAACTCAGCAGGACAGGCAACATCTTTGGAAAGCTGACATTTCGGACCGAGATCCTTCATCAGGACTGGAAAGGGAGGAGGAAGTCGTCAGAAGAAGAACGTGAGAGAAGAGGTGGGAGGATAGCGATAAGATGATAGGTGAAACCAGACGGGTAGCAAAGGTAAAGGGCTGGAGAAGGAATCCAATAGGAGAGGAGGGTGGACCAGAGAGGAAAGAGAAAGGGGACCTAGGAGAGATACTAGGCAGGCAAGAAGATGTAAGAGGCCAGAATGGGGAGTAGAACAGGGGAGGGGTGAGGGAATTTTTTTTGTACCAGAAGGAAAAATTGATACTCATGCTATCAGTTGGAGGCTACCTCAACAGAATATAAGGTGTTGTTTCTCTACCCGGAGGGTGGCTCATCATAGCACAAGAAGAAGTGATGGACCAACATGCCGGAATGGGAATGGGAATCACAATTAAGATGTTAGGCCACCAAGAAACTCTGTTTTTGGCAGATGGGGCAGAGGTGCTTGACAAAGCGACTCACCAATTTACAAGGGGTCTTACCAATGTAGAAGAGGCTGCATCGAGAGCACCAGACTCAATAAATTACCCCAGCAGATTCATAAAACCGTGAGACCATAAGATATATGAGAAGAAGTGGGCCATTCGGCCCATCAAGTCTTTCCACCATTCAATCATGGGCTGATCCAATTCTTCCAGTCCTCCCCACTCTCCTGCCTTCACCCCATACCCTTTGATGCCCTGTCCAATCAAGAGCCTATCTACCTCTGCCTTAAATACACCCAAAGACTTGGCCTCCACAGCCACTCGTGGCAACAAATTCCACAGATTTACCACCCTCTGACTAAGTAATTCCCCGCATCCCAGTTCTAAATGGACATCCTTCAGTCCTGAAGTCATGCCCTCTTGTCCTAGACTCCCCTACCATGGGAAATAACTTTGTTATATCTAATCTGTTCAGGCCTCTTAACATTCGGAATGTTTCTATGAGATCTCCCCTCATTCTCCTGAACCCCAGAGAATACAGCCCAAGAGCTGCCAGATGTTCCTCATATGTTAACCCTTTCATTCCTGGAATCACTCTCTTGAATCTTCTCTGGACCCTCTCCAATGTCAGTATATCCTTTCTAAAATAAAGAGCCCCAAACTGCACACAATACTCCAAGTGTGGTCTCATGTGTGCCTTATGGAGCCTCAACATCACATCCCTGCTCTTCTATTCTATACCTCTAGAAATGAATGTCAACATTGCACTTGCCTTCTTCACCACTGACTCAACCTGCAGGTTAACCTTTAGGGTGCTCTGCACAAGGACTCCCAAGTCCCTTTGCATGTCTGCAATTTGAATTCTCTCCCCATCTAAATAATAATCTGTCCATTTATTTCTTCCACCAAAGTGCATGACCATACACTTTCCAACATTGTATTTCATTTGCCACTTCTTTGTCCATTCCCCTAAACTATCTAAGTCTCTCTGCAGGCTCTCTGTTTCCTCAACACTAACCGCTCCTCCACCTATCTTTGTATCATCCGCAAATTTAGCCACAAATCCATTAATCCCATAGTCCAAGTCCGTAGTCCATAGTGAAGTGAAGGACTATTTGAGGTCCTGAATGGAGGTGAGGGAGGAGGTGAATGGACAGATACTTCACTTTGGCTGCTTGCAGGGATAAGTGCCGGAAGAGAGATTAGTGGGGAGCAGGACAGGAACAGGGGAATCCGTGTGGAAAGTGGAAAGTGGGGGACAGGTAAAGTTGTGTTTAGTGGTAGGATCTCTTTGGAAATGGTGTAAGTTGCGGAGAATGATGTATTGGATACAAAAGGTCATGGAGTGATAGGTAAGGACAAGAGGAACTCTATCAGAGTTAAAGTGGTGGGAAGATGAGGTGAGCATAAATGTCCAGTAAATGGAAGAGGTGTGAATGAGGGCAGCATCAATGCTGGTGGAAGGGAAACCCCATTCTTTGAAGAAGGAGGACATCTATGATGTCCTGGAAAGGAAAGCCACATCCTGGGAACAGTTGCAATGGAGACGAAGGAACTGAGAAAAGGGAATAGCATTTTTACAGGAGACTGGGAGGGAAGAGTCAAAATAGCTGTGGGCATCAGTAGGTTTATAAAAGATGTTGGAGACAGAGAGATCGAGAAAGGGAAGGGAGGTGTTAGAAATGGACAAAGTGAATTTAAGGGCAGATAGAAGTTGGAGGCCAAGTTGATGAAATTGACAAGTTCAGTACAGGCATGAAACAGAACAAAACAGTCATCAATGTAGTAGAGGAAGAGATGAGGACCACTACTGGAGAAGGCTTGGAAATGGACTGTTCTACAAAGTCAACAATAAGGAAGACATAACTGGGGCCCATACAGGAGCCAATGAATACCCCTTGAGACTGGAGAAATTGTTGAGGGTGAGGAGCAGTTCTACCAAATGGAGGAGGATGATGGTGGAGGGGTACTGGTTGGTTCTTTTGCCAACAGTAAAAAGGAAAAAGAAGAGAGCTTTAAGGCCTTATTGATGGGGGCAAAAGTGTATAGGGAATGGACATCCATGGTGAAAATGAGGCGGTCAGGGCCAGGGAATTGAAAATTAGCGAGGAGACCACGAGCGTAAGAAGTGTAGGTGTGAAGGAACTCAATCAAGTGGAGTAGAATACAGTCGAGGTATGAGGACACAAGTTCAGTGGGGCAGGAGCAGGCAGAGAAAATGGGCCTATCCAGAAAAGTCAGGACTGTGGATCTTGGGTAGGAGATAGAGAGGAGCAGTGCGGGGTAAGGGAACTATGAGTTCGGTTGCAGTGGGTGGGCGTTCTCCAGAGTTGATGAGGCCAGTGATGGTGTCAGAGACGGTTTTCTGATTGTCAGAAGAGGGGTCTTCTTCAATGGGGTAGTTATGAGGAAGTCTCTGAGAGTTGCCGCCTGTTTCAGCAAGGTAGAGGTTAGTCCACCACACTACAACAGCACTCCCTTTGTCTGTAATTTTGATGGTAAGATTGGGATTGGTGCAGAGAGAGTGGAGGGCAGTGCATTTGGGAGGAGGGGAGGGTAAAGTTCGAGGAGGAGAGAGGAATGCTGAAGTTGAGTTGGCAGTTAGAGATGAAAAGATCCAGGGCAGGGAGAGAACAAGAGCAGGGTGTCCAAGAAGGGGAGGAGGGTTGGAAACAGGAGAAGGGACTATTGGTGTGGACTGGGGAACTCTTGCCAAAGAAATGGGTTCGGAGATGGAGGCAATGTAAGAAGAGCTCAGCGTTGTGGTGGGTGCAGAACTCACTGAGGTGTGGGTGAAGGGGGACAAAGGTAAGGCCCTTGCTGAGGACAGAACATTCCACTTCAGGGAGGGGAAGTTTGGTGGGAAAAGTAAAGATACAGCAGAGATTAGAACTGGGATTGAAGGGGAAGGAGAGTTGTCGGTTCAGAGGAAGAAGGAGAGTTGGTAGAGGCAGGTATAATCACTCCTTCTAAAGACTTTCAGATAGGTACCTGGATCTATCCCTAATGGAATCCCTCAATTCTGATGGGATTATTCCATCTAGCACAACTAAGGAGTCAGGAACGAGGTAGAAGGTGTCCTTAGAATGAGAATCTCACTGTCTGTGTGGCACTGTGTAATGCTGCCACGGACAGATATACCTGCATAGGTGGATTGCTGAGTTTATCATAGTCATGGAGCGCTATAGCACAAAGGCTCTTTGCCCATCTAGTCTGTGCTAAATATTATTCTGCTAGTAAAATAATAATGATCAGTTAATTGTACAGTAGGCCCTTAAAAATGGAGATACTGTATGTCACCTACAGTCCAGATTAATTCCGTGGTAAAATGTTAATAGCAGAGCTCCCTGGAGATCAACAAGATAGAAAGTCAAAATAAAATTGGAAAACAGGTCAGCACACATGAAACCAAACTGATTCCAGGAAGTTCAGAGGATAAATTAAAAAAGAAACAAGAGGCAAAGACAGCACACGTAAAAATACTGGCAATGATTGTAAACAGGAATCCAAAAATATTCCACAGGCGTGCGAACATTGAAAGGGCTGAAAGAGGAGAGCTGGGGCTGATCAGAGACCAATGAGGAAATCTACTCATAAAGACATAGGGTGGGGCAGGACCACACAGTGAGGCAGTATTGAACCAATAACTAATAGGACACTAAGGTATGTCGGTAAACAGAAAGACCTTGGCATTCGATATATTGTTCCCTGAGAGTTACAACACAGGTGGAAAAGGTGGTGAAGATGGCATATGGCATGCTTGCCTTCATGCATGGATGTCATAAGTGCCTTCTTCAGCACCTTATCCTCCTGTGTGGGGAAAAGGATACAATAATTGGGACATCTTGTTGTAACTTTACAAAACAGTTAGACCAGTGCAGTTCTGGCCACCACACCATGTGACAGTGGTGAAGATGCAGGAGAGATTCACCAGGTTATTGCCTGAAATGGAGGACTTCACTTTCAGGGAGTAACAGATCAGCTGGAGCAGTACACACAAAATCTGGAACGCAGCAAATCAGGCAGCATTTATGGAGGGAAATAAACAGTCGACGTTTCAGGCAGAGACCCCTCATCAGGTCTAATCAAGTGCTAATAAAAGCACTCAGACCAGAATTTTACTGTTAATCTCCCTCCATAGATGCTGTCTGATCTGCTGAGTTCCTCCCCTCCAGCATTTTGTGTGTGTTGCTCTGGATTTTCAGCATCTGCAGAACCCCCTGTGTCTCGGATAGGTTGGACTCATTTTGGTTGGAGTGAAGAAGGCTGAAGGGTGACCTGATAAGAGAGTTATAAATTATGAGGCACAAATTGGGTAAACAGCCAGAATCTTTCCCCATATTAAGAGTAACAAAAACAAGAGGACAGACTGTTTAATATGAGAGGAACAGTTTTAAAGGGAAATGTTGTTATACAGAGAAGTGGTTGCTATTCAGAACTTGCTGCCAGTTCCAATTATTTAATTTAAGAAGTATTTAGACAGGCATTTGGAAAGGTAAGATACAGCAATAGAGAAATAGATTTTGTGTAAATGAGTAAAACAGCAGGGTGCGATGAGTGCAAAGGCCCATTTTTTTTCAAGAGCCTCTATTCATTAACCTTTACATGTTCCATTGCTGAGACTCCAATAGCAAATTCTTTCTTGTTGAAGACTGAATGGGAGTCCTCAATTAGAACCTCGTTTAGGCTGTAGGTCTTGTGCTGGCAAATGGGATTAGTACAGATGGGTACAATAGTTGGGTGAAACACTCTGTGGCCACTTCATTAGGTACGTAGAAACATAGAAAACCTACAGCACAATACAGGCCCTTCGGCCACAATCCTGTGCCAAACATGTACTTACTTTAGAAATTACCTGGGGTTACCCATAGCCCTCTATCTTTCTCAGCTCCATGTACCTGTCCAGGAGTCTCTTAAAGAGACACCATCATGTCTTAATGCAAATATCTAATCTACCAATCATGTGGCAGCAACTCAATGGGTAAAGAACACAAAATGCTGGAGGAACTCAACAGGTCAGGCAGCATCTATGGAAAAAAGTACAATGGTTCGGGCTGAGACCCTTCAGCAGGACCAGCATCTGGAGATTTTCTCTTGTTATGCAGACATGGTCAAGAGGTTCAGTTGTTGTTCAGACCAAATATCAGAATGGGGAAGAAATGTGATCTAAGTGAGTTTGACCATGGAGTGATTGTTGATGTCAGGCAGGGTGATTTGAGTATCTCAGAAACTGCTGATCCCCTGGGATTTTCATGCACAACTGTCTCTCTAGAGTTTAAATAGAATGGAGCAAAGAACAAAAAAGAAAATCCAGTGAGCAGCAGTTTTGTGGGCAAAAATGGCTTGTTAATGACAGAAATCAGAGAATGGCCCGAATGGTTCAGGTAGGCAACAGTAACTCAAACAACCACATATTACAACGGTGATGTGCAGAAGAGCATCTCCAAATGCACAACACGTTGAACCTCGAAGTGGATGGGTTACAGCAGCAGACTAAAACATACACTCAGTGGGTTCGTTATTGGGTACCGGAGGTACTTAATAAAGTGGCCACTGAGTGTAAGTTTGATGCAAAAGTGAAATATATAAGGAAACCTGGGGGAGAACGTCTTCATTCAAAGGGAGGTGCGAGCATGGAAGTCAAAATGGTGGATACAGGTTCAAGTGTAACAATTAAGAGAAGTTTGGACACATACGTGGATGGGAGGGGTATTGCAATGTACTGCTGCCACAAAACAACAAATTTCAGGACATATGCCAGTGATATCAAACCTGATTCTGCAGGGCTGTGGTCCAGATGCACTGAGTTGGGAACTTGCTATCACAGACTAGATGGGCCAAATTGCTTCTCTCTGTGGTGTTGTGCTCTATGACTCTACAGCGGGATGGAGTCCTCTAGTTGTACAGCTGCAGAAAACCTCTGCTGGGGAGAGCAATTGCTATCATTGAGTCATCCTTCTACTCTTTTTGCCAGCTTCTTTCACAGAACATAGAACAATACAACACAGGAACAAGCTTTTCGGCCTACCCTAATGTTCCAAACTAATTATGTTAACTAAACTAATCCCTTCTGCCTATACAATGTCCATATTCTTCTCAGCTTGAAAAACTTAGATAGAGTGGATGAGGAGAGGATGCTTCCTTTAGTGGGAGAGTCTAGGACCAGAGGCCACAGACTTAGAATAGGACATCAATTTAGAACAGATGAGGAATTTCTTTAGCCAGTTGGTGGTGAACCTGTGGAATCAATTGCTATAGACAGCCGAGGAGGACAATCATCGGGTATTGCTATAGACAGCCGTGGAGGACAATCATCGGGTATTGCTATAGACAGCCGTGGAGGACAATCATCGGGTATTGCTATAGACAGCCGTGGAGGACAATCATCGGGTATTGCTATAGACATCCGTGGAGGACAATCATCGGGTATTGCTATAGACAGCCGTGGAGGACAATCATCGGGTATTGCTATAGACAGCCGAGGAGGACAATTGTCGGGTATTGCTATAGACAGCCGTGGAGGACAATCATCGGGTATTGCTATAGACAGCCGAGGAGGACAATTGTCGGGTATTGCTATAGACATCCGTGGAGGATAATCATCGGGTATTGCTATAGACATCCGTGGAGGATAATCATCGGGTATTGCTATAGACAGCCGTGGAGGACAATCATCGGGTATTGCTATAGACAGCCGTGGAGGATAATCATCGGGTATTGCTATAGGCAGCCGTGGAGGACAATCATCGGGTATTGCTATAGACAGCCGAGGAGGACAATTGTCGGGTATTGCTATAGACATCCGTGGAGGATAATCATCGGGTATTGCTATAGACAGCCGTGGAGGACAATCATCGGGTATTGCTATAGGCAGCCGTGGAGGACAATCATCGGGTATTGCTATAGACAGCCGTGGAGGACAATCATCGGGTATTGCTATAGACAGCCGTGGAGGACAATCGTCGGGTATTGCTCGATAGCGGAGGAGCTGGATTTGGTGAGGACCACTTGCCTGACAGAGGGAAGCATGTGAGTCTATGCGTGAGGTCGATGTGCACTCTAACAGCAGGTGATTATCTGGGATCACAAGACCCTGTTGGACATTGGTAATGTAGAATACTGCACCTGTATTGCCGAGTCCGGTTCACGGGTTTATTGGCGAGACCAACAGCAGAGGAGCCTCAGCTATAGCGAGGACTAAGCCTCATCCTGTGGGCTTGCCTGTTGCAGCAGTCCAGGGGGGGAGATACTGGAGGCAGTATGTTGCAGCATCCATGCTGGGTTGGGGGCTGGACCATCCCATCAGTGCTGCTCTCCAGTGCTTGCCTGGTGGCAGGCAAGCTGGACTGCTTGCATACATTTACCTGGAAACTGCTAACAACTGCTTGTTCTTGCTGACAAAACCCATGCGCCATCAAATTATAGGACTTGCCACTCAGGGACATGGGCCATATTTACGTTTTTTGTGTGACTGTATGTTTACTACGACGTGCCTTGTGCTGTGTATGACTGTCGGTGTTGTGGTTTGCACCTTGGCTCTGGAGGAACATGGCTCATTTAGCTGTATTTATGGGTTTTCATGTATGGCTGAAAGACAATTAAACTTGGACTTGAACTATATTCAAAGTGAAGGTTGATGAGGTTCTTGATTAGTAAGAGCGTCAAAGACTATTGGAGGGCAGAAGAATAGGGTTGAGAGGCATGATCTAATTCTGTTCCTGTTTTTAATGATGTTCAATTTCTTGTGCCTATGTGCCTTTCGTATTTGCCTCCATCACTACCCTTGGCAGTACACTCCAGGCCCACCACTCTGTAAAAAACAATCCTCACACATCTCCTTGGAACTTGGCCCCTCTCATCTTAAATACATGCCCTCTGGAATTGGACATCTGAACCCTGGGCGAAGGATGCCAGCTGACTACTCTATTTATGCCTCTCATAACCTTATAAACTCCTATCAGATCTCCCCTCAGCCTCTGCCGCTCCAGAGAAAACAACCCAAGTTTGTCCAACCCCTAGTTATAGCACGTGCCCTCTAATCTGCTAACATCCAGGCAATATTTAAACTGAGCACTTTCACTGATAAAGGCAAACATGCCATATGCCTTCTATCCTTGCACATCCAAGTCTAAGAAGGAATCTGCACAGGGTTGTTGACCCCTAACTCTGTCAGTAACCTGGGTAAAATATTGCCTGTTTATTCTTAAAATTTGCACAGGAACTCTGGCTAGACTTAGAGAGCCCGAACAAAAATTCCAGTCACTCTGATACTGCCTTTCCGAACACACACGAAGCACTTTGTTCCCTTCGTCATCTACTTATCTCAACAGTCATTACAGCTTGGCCAGTGAACAATTGCAGGTTATGAGATAGCCCACCTCCTCCCCACCCTGAACACAAAAAGCTCAATTCACCTTCCTGATATGCCAGCAAATAATTATCTTCAACCTAAGTACGCCTTAACAACAGCCTTTCTTAGCAACGACCTATCTCCTGGTGAACAATAGTCCATTTCAATATCTGAGCGTTAATGCAGGAGAAGGCAAAGGACAGAGTGGCAAAGTGATTACCAGCACCACAGAGCTAATCTGTTTCAGAGTAGAGGCAGAGTCCACTGGTTTCATGTTACTGACAGTGAGAAGTAATTTATTTCAGATGGTAAAGGGCAGCCTCATTGTAAGTTACTACTGAAAGCGAATATCCCAGTGTAGAATTACTGTGCATCTGCACATGTCAGTCTTTTGAGTGTTTGTTGTTGGTGCAAAGTGGTACACTGGCCAGTTACTGAGAGCCCACGCTGGGGAATCCCGAGTTACAGGCAGAGGCAGCCCACCCATCTGTACCAACTATTTCCCCTCTGCTGGAACTCGAAAGTAAAGGGGAGAGCTGGAGTGACTCAGTGGGTCAGGAAGCATCTGTAGAGGAAAACAGATGGTCAATGTTATGGGTCAAGACCCTTCATCAGGACTGGAAACAAAGAGGGAAGATGCCCAGTACAGGAAGGTGGGGATGATGTAAGCCATGGAGGGAGAGATGGTGGGCTACAGGTGGACACAGGTGAGGGGAGGGTGATAGGCAGCTGAGAATGGGGGAATGTGGGGGAAATAAAGGGGTTTGTTTTGCAGTTGTCGTTGCTGTTGTTGTTGTTGCTTGTGATGTTCTGCTGAACATGGTGGGCATATGTTGGCACCGGAATGAGTGGCAACTATTAAAAGTTGCCCCAGCACATCTTGGGCACGTGGATTGTTAACACAAACAATGCACTTCACTGTAAGTTTCAATAAATCTGATTCTGAACCTGAATAATGGCAGCTGTTAGGTGCAAGTGACAAAGGGTTGAATAAAATGGAATTTGATAAGGGACAACAGGCCATGGAATGAAGGGAAGGAGGTGGGGAGGAGGAACCAATAGATGTGTAGGGTGATGAGCAGCATGACAGGGTGGGGAGGGAGAAGGAGGTGGGGAGGAGGAACCAATGGATGTGTAGGGTGATGAGCAGAATGACAGGGTGGGGAGGGAGAAGGGGGTGGGGAGGTGGACCTGGTGACATAACGAAAAGCAAAGAGCAGACAGAGGGAGTGGTTATTGGAAATTAATGTTCATGGTGTCAGGTTGGGAACTACTAAGACAGGACGGAAGGTGCTGTTCATAAATGTGAGAAGATCCAAACAGAGAGAGTTGGAGATACACAGCAGGTCAGTGAGCATTGGTGAAAAGAGACAGTGGGTCATAGCTCTGTTAGTTACAGTGCTGTGCGTCCCAACACGCAGGTACTTCAATATGCAGGCAGTACAGGGATGTGGAATTAACACAGACAGGTAGTATTGAAATTGTTAGACATAATAGTAAAGAGGATGGGAAATGGAGTGAGAGGGCTGAGAATGAGGTGGCTGGTGTACAACCAGATGCAGTGTGTACTAGGGCTATGAGGAAAGACAGGCAGATGATAGGACAAAATTGCAGTCAACAGGACGAGTTGAATTTTAAAAGGCAGACAAAATCGAAAAGGTTGATAAAGACTGAAGGTGCTATATTTGAATACACACAGCATAAAAACATAGAAAACCTATAGCACAATAGAGGCTCTTCGACCCACAAAGTTGTGCCGAACATGTCCCTACCTCAGAAATTACAAGGGTTACTCATAGTCCTCTATTTTTCTAAGCTCCATGTACCTTTGTACCTATCCACAAGTCTCTTAAAAGACCCTATCATATCCGCATCCACCACCGTTGCTGGCAGCCCATTCTACGCACTCACCACTCTCTGAGTAAAAAACTTACCCCTGACATCTCCTCTGTACCTACTCCCCAGCACCTTAAACCTGTGTCCTCCTGTGGCAAGCATTTCAGCCCTGGGAAATAGCCTCTGACTATCCACACGATCAATGTCTCTCATCATCTTATACACCTCTACCAGGTCACCTCTCATCCTCCATCGCTCCAAGGAGAAAAGGCCGAGTTCACTCAACCTGTTTTCATAAGGCATGCTCCCAATCCAGGCAACATCCTTGTAAATCTCCTCTGCACCCTTTCTATAGTTTCCACATCCTTCCTGTAGTGAGGCGACCAGAACTGAGCACAGTACTCCAAGTGGGGTCTGACCAGGGTTCTATATAGCTGCAACATTACCTCTCAGGTCCTAAATTCAATTCCACGACTAATGAAGGCCAATGCACCGTACGCCTTCTTAACCACAGGGTCAACCTGCGTAGCAGTTTGAGCGTCCTATGGACTCGGACCCCAAGATCCCTCTGATCCTCCACACTGCCAAGAGTCTTACCATTAATACTATATTCTGCCATCACATTTGACCTACTAAAATGAACCACTTCACACTTATCTGGGTAGAACTCCACCTGTCGCTTCTCAGCCCAGTTTTGCATCCTATCAATGTCCCACTGTAACCTCTGACAGCCCTCCACACTATTCACAACACCCCCACCTTTGTGTCATCAGCAAATTTACTAACCCATCCCTCCACTTCCTCATCCAGGTCATTTATAAAAATCACGAAGAGTAAGGGTCCCAGAACAGATCCCTGAGGCACTCCGCTAGTGACCAACCTCCATGCAGAATATGACCCATCTACAACCACTCTTTGCCTTCTGTGGGCAGGCCAGTTCTGGATCCACAAAGCAATGTCCCCTTGGATTCCATGCCTCCTTACTTTCTCAGTAAGCCTTCGATGGGGTACCTTATCAAATGCCTTGCTGATATTCATATAAACTACATCTACTGCTCTTCCTTCATAAATGTGTTTAGTCACATCCTCAAAAAATTCAATCAGGCTCGTAAGGCACGACCTGCCCTTGACAAAGCCATGCTGACTATTCCTAATTATATTATACCTCTCTAAATGTTCATAAATCCTGCCTCTCAGGATCTTCTCCATCAACTTACAGACCACTGAAGTAAGACTCACTGGTCTATAATTTCCTGGGCTATCTCTGCTGCCTTTCTTGAATAAAGGAACAACATTCGCAACCCTCCAATCATCGGGAACCTCTCCTGTCCCATTGATGATGCAAAGATCATCGCCAGTGGCTCAGCAATCTCCTCCCTCGCCTCCCACAGTAGCCTGGTGTACATCTCATCCGGTCCCGGCGACTTATCCATCTAGATGCTTTCCAAAAGCTCCAGCACATCCTCTTTCTTAATATCTACAGGCTCATGTTTTTCAGTGTGCTGCAAGTCATCACTACAATCACCAAGATCCTTTTCCATAGTGAACACTGAAGTAAAGTATTCATTAAATACTTCTGCTATTTCTTCTGGTTCCATACACACTCTCCCACTGTCACACTTGGTAGGTCCTATTCTTTCACATCGTATCCTCTTGCTCTTCACATACTTGAAGAATGTGTTGGGGTTTTCCTTAATCTTGCGTGCCAAGGCCTTCTCATGGCCCCTTCTGGCTATCCTAATTTCCTTTTTAAGCTACTTCCTAATGGTCTTATAATCTTCTAGATCTCTAACATTACCTAGCTCTCTGAACTTTTGTAAGCTTATCTTTTCTTGACTAGATTTATTACAGCCTTTGTACAGCACAGTTCCTATACCCTACCACGACTTCCCTGTCTCATTGGAATGTACCTATGCAGAACTCCACGCAAATATCTCCTGAACATTTGCCACATTTCTTCCGTACTTTCCCTTGAGAACATCCGTTTCCAATTTAAGTTTCCAATTTCCTGCGTGTTAGCCTCATAATTCCCCTTACATCAATTAAACGCTTTTCTAATTTGTCTGTTCCTATCTGTCTCCAATGCTATTGCAAAGGAGATAGAATTATGATCACTATCTCCAAAATGCTCTCCCACTGAGAGATCTGACACCTGACCAGGTTCATTTCCCAATATCAAATCAAGTACAGTCTCTCCTCTTGTAGGCTTATCTACATACTGTATTGTGTCAAGAAACCTTCCTGAACACACCTAACAAACTCCACTCCATCTAAACCCCTTGCTCTAGGGCTATGCCAATCGATATTTGGGAAATTAAAATCTCCCATCACGATAACTCTGTTATTATTACACCTTTCCAAGATCTGTTTCCCTATCTGCTCCTCGATATCCCTGTTACTATTGGGTGGTCTATAAAAAACACCCAGCCAAGTTATTGACCCCTTCCTGTTCCTAACCTCCACCCACAGAGACTCTGTAGACAATCCCTCCATAGCATCCATCATTTCTGCAGCCGTGACATTATCTCTGATCAACAGTGCCACACCCCCACCTCTTTTGCCTCCCTCCCTGTCCTTTCTGAAACATCTAAAACCCGGCACTTGTAGTAACCATTCCTGTCCCTGACCCATCCAAGTCTCTGTAATGGCCACAAGATCATAGCTCCAAGTACTGATCCATGCTCTAAGCTCATCTGCTTTGTTCACAATACTCCCTGTGTTAAAATAGACACATCTCAAACCTTCGGTCTGGGCGCGTCCCTTCTCTATCACCTGCCTATCCTCCCTCACACACTGTCTCCAAACTTTCTCTATTTGTGAGCCAACCGCCTCTTCCCCGGTCACTTCAGTTCGGTTCCCACCCCCCAACAATTCTAGTTTAAACTCTCCCCAGTAGCCTTAGCAAACCTCCCCGCCTGGATATTGGTCCCCCTGGGATTCAAGTGCAACCCGTCCTTTTTGTACAGGTCACACCTGCTCCAAAAGAGGTCCCAAAGATCCAGAAATCTGAATCCCTGCCCCCTGCTCCAATCCCTCAGCCACGCATTTATCCTCCACCTCATTCCATTCCTATACTCACTGTCGTGTGGCACAGGCAGTCATCCCGAGATTACTACCTTTGAGGTCCTGCTTCTCAACTTCCTTCCTAACTCCCTGTAGTCTGTTATCAGGACCTCTTCCCTTTTGCTACCTATGTCATTGGTATCAATATGTACCACGACCTCTGGCTGCTCTCCCTCCCACTGCAGGATATCTTGGATGCGATCCAAAAACATCCCGGACCCTGGCATCTGGGAGGCAAACTACCATCTGAGTTTCTTTCCTGCGTCCACAGAATCGCCTGTCTGACCCCCTAACTATAGAGTCCCTTATCACTACTGCCTTCCTCTTCCTTTCCCTACCCTTCTGAGCCACAGGGCCAGACTCTGTGCCAGGGGTGTGACCACAGTTGTTTCCCCCAGGTAGGCCGTTCCCCCCAACAGTACTCAAACAGGAGTACTTACTGCCAAGGGGTACAGCCACAGGGATACTCTCTTGCCGTACCCCCTCCTGACTGTGACCTACCTGTCTGTCTGCCGTGGCCCCGGTGTGACCACACCATCAGCACACGCAACCAGTGTGCAAAAGGCAACAAACCGTGCAAATACAAAATGAAAGAAAATAACAACAACAATAAATAAACAATACGTATTGAGAACATGAGATGCAGAGTCCTTGAAAGTGTATAGGTGTGGGAACAGTTCAGTGCTGGGATGAGTGAAGTTATCCCCTCTGGTTGAAGAACCTGATTGTTGAGGGGTAATAACTGTTTCTGAACCTGGTGGTGTGAGTCCTTCTTTCTGATGGCAGCAGCAAGAACAGAGGACATCCTGGGTGGTGGGGCCCTCGACGATGGATGCTGCTTTCCTGCGACAGTGTTTCATTAGATGTGCTCAATGGAGGGGAGCACTTTACCCGTGATGGACTGGGGCATATCCACTAGTTTAATATAAAATAACTAAATAGTATACTTAATAGTACACATTAATACATATATAATACATTAATATATAACTTAATGTATTCTATGCAAGATTTGAACAGGAGAGGAGCTTCCTGCTCCCTCCGGTTCAACCGGACCTGGTGGCATCGAGATTTATCGTCACCGAGGAGGACGTTAGAAGGGGCTTCCTGAAGATAAATCCAAGGAAGGCGACGGGCCCAGATGGCGTCCCAGGACGGGTTCTCCGGGCCTGTGCAAGCAAGCTAGCTGGAGTGTTTGCTGACATCTTCACTGCTCCTTGCTTCAGTCTAAGATCCCCTCGTGTTTTAAGAAGGCAACGATAATCCCAGTGCCAAAGGAGAGCAAGGTGGCATGCCTGAATGACTATCGACCTGTGGCTCTAACATCAATTGCTATGAATTTCTTCGAACATAGAACATAGGATAGTACAGCACAGTACAGGCCCTTCGGCCCACAATGTTGTGCCGACCCTCAGACCCTGCCTCCCATATGTCCCCACCTTAAATTCCTCCATATACCTGTCTAGTGGTCTCTTAAACTTCACTAGTGTATCTGCCTCCACCACTGACTCAGGCAGTGCATTCCACACACCAACCACTCTCCGAGTCAAAAACCTTCCTCTAATATCCCCCTTGAACTTCCCAACCCTTATCTTAAAGCCGTGTCCTCTTGTATTGAGCAGTGGTGCCCTGGGGAAGAGGCGCTGGCTATCCACTCTATCTATTCCTCTTATTATCTTGCACACCTCTATCATGTCTCCTCTCATCCTCCTTCTCTCCAAAGAGTAAAGCCCTAGCTCCCTTAATCTCTGATCATAATGCATACTTTCTAAACCAGGCAGCATCCTGGTAAATCTCCTCTGTACCCTTTCCAATGCTTCCACATCCTTCCTATAGTGAGGTGACCAGAACTGGACACAATACTCCAAGTGTGGCCTAACCAGAGTTTTATAGAGCTGCATCATTACATCGCGACTCTTAAACTCTATCCCTTGACTTACGAAAGCTAACACCCCATAAGCTTTCTTAACTACCCTATCCACCTGTGAGGCAACTTTCAGGGATCTGTGGACATGTACCCCGAGATCCCTCTGCTCCTCCACACTACCAAGTATCCTGCCATTTACTTTGTACTCTGCCTTGGAGTTTGTCCTTCCAAAGTGTACCACCTCACACTTCTCCGGGTTGAACTCCATCTGCCACTTCTCAGCCCACTCCCGCATCCTATCAATGTCTCTCTGCAATCTTTGACAATCCTCTACACTATCTACAACACCACCAACCTTTGTGTCGTCTGCAAACTTGCCAACCCACCCTTCTACCCCCACATCCTGGTCATTAATAAAAATCAAGAAAAGAGATCGAGAGATTGGTTATGGCACACATCAAGCACAGCCTCGACGCTTTGCAATTCGCCTACCAAAGCAACAGGTCAACGGCAGATGCCATCTCTCTGGCCCTACATTCCTCCTTAGAACTCCTGGAGAATAAAGACGCATACGGAAGGCTCCTTTTCATTGACTACAGCTCTGCCTTTAATACCATCATTCCAAATAAACTGATTCCTAAGCTCCGGAACCTGGGCCTTAGCACTCAGATCTGCAGCTGGATCTTCAACTTCCTCACAGACAGGACCCAGGCTGTAAAAATAGGGGACAAGCTCTCCTCTACAATCACTCTGAGCACCGATGCCCCACAAGGCACTCAGCCCCCTGCTGTACTCACTGTACACCCATGATTGCGTAGCCAGGTTTCCATCAAACTCAATATATGTTTGTTGATGACACAACAATTGTAGGCCGTACCTCGGGTAATGATGAGTTTGAGTACAGAGAGGAAATTAAGAACCTGGTGGCAAGGTGGGAAGACAATGACCTATCCCTCAACATCAGCAAGACGAAGGAATTGGTTGTTGACTTCAGAAGGAGCAGCGGACCGCACGACCCAATTTACATCGCTGGTGCGCAAGTGGAACAGGTCAAAAGATTTAAGTTCCTCGGGGTCAATATCACAAATGACCTGACCTGGTCCAACCAAGCAGAGTCCACTGCCAAGAAGGCCCACCAGCGCCTTTACTTCCTGAGAAAACTAAGGAAATTTGGCCTGTCCCCTAAAACCCTCACTAATTTTTATAGATGCACTGCAGAAAGCATTCTTCTAGGGTGCATCACAACCTGGTATGGAAGTTGTCCTGTCCAAGACCAAAAGAAGCTGCAGAAGATCGTGAACACGGTGCAACACATCACACAAACCAATCTTCCATCCTTGGACTCACTTTGCACCGCACGCTGTCGGAGCAGTGCTGCAGGATAATCAAGGACAAGACCCACCCAGCCAACACACTTTTTGTCCCTCTTCCCTCCAGGAAAAGGTTCAGGAGCTTGAAGAATCATACAGCCAGATTTGGGAACAGCTTCTTTCCAACTGTGATAAGACTGCTGAACGGATCCTGACCTGGATCTGGACCGTAGCCTCCAAATATCCGGACCTGCCTCTCGGTTTTTTTTTTGCACTAACCTTACTTCTCATTTTTCTATTTTCTATTTATGATTTATAATTCAAATGTTTAATATTTACTAATTTTAACTATATTTAATATTTTTAATATTTAATATCTGTAATATAGGGAGTGTGAAGCGCAGAATCAAATATCGCTGTAATGATTGTACATTCTAGTACCAATTGTTTGGCGACAATAAAGTATAAAGCATTAATAGTATATAACAATAATATTAAATAGTATGACTATTAAGTGTTCCCTACCACAATAAGATGAACTCTGGTTGTGACTGAGACCTGGCTAAAGGATGCATGTCTCTGGGAGCTGAACGTCCAAGGATACACGGTGTATCGGAAGGATAGGAAGGTAGGCAGAGGGCGAGGCGTGGCTTTATTGGTAAGAAATGATATTAAATCGTTAGAAAGAGGTGATATAGGATCGGAAGGTGTTGAATCTTTATGGGTTGAGCTAAGGAATAGCAGGGGTAAAAAGACCCTGATGGCAGTTATTTATAGGCCTCCAAACAGCTGCAGGGATGCGGACTACAAATTACAACTGGAAATAGAAAAGGCTTGTCAGAAGGGTAGTGTTATGATAATTGTGGGGGATTTTAACATGCGAGTAGATTGGAAAAATCAGGTCGGCACTGGATCTCAAGAGAGAGAATTTGTAGAATGTCTGCGAGATGGCTTTTTAGAACAGCTTGTTGTTGAGCCCACTAGGGGACCGGCTGTACTGGATTGGGTATTGTGTAATGAACCAGAGGTGATTGGAGAGATTGAGGTGAAGGAACCCTTAGGAGGCAGTGATCATAACATGATTGAGTTCACTGTGAAATTAGAAAAAGAGAAGCCGAAATCTGATGTGTCAGTGTTTCAGTGGAGTAAAGGAAATTACAGTGGCATGAGAGAGGAACTGGCCAAAGTTGACTGGAAAGAGACACTGGCGGGAAAGACGGCAGAGCAGCAGTGGCTGGAGTTTATGCGAAAAATGAGGAATGTGCAAGACAGGTATATTCCAAAAAAGATTAATTTTCGAGTGGAAAAAGGATGCAACCGTGGTTGACAAGAGAAGTCAAAGCCAAAGTTAAAGCAAAGGAGAGGGCATACAAGGAAGCAAAAGTTAGTGGGAAGACAGAGGATTGGGAAGTTTTTAAAACCTTACAAAAGGAAACCAAGAAGGTCATTAAGAGAGAAAAGATTAACTATGAAAGGAAACTAGCAAATAATATCAAAGACGATACTAAAAGCTTTTTCAAGTATATAAAGAGTAAAAGACAGGTGAGAGTAGATATAGGACCGATAGAAAATGATACTGGAGAAATTGTAATGGCAGATGAGGAGATGGCAGAGGAACTGAACAAGTATTTTGCATCAGTCTTCACTGAGGAAGACAGCAGGATACCGGACACTCAAGGGTGGCAGGGAAGAGAAGTGTGCGCAGTCACAATTACGACAGGGAAAGTACTCAGGAAGCTGAATAGGCTAAAGGTCGATAAATCTCCCGGACCAGATGGAATGCACCCTCGTGTTCTGAAGGAAGTAGCTGTGGAGATTGCGGAGGCATTAGCGATGATCTTTCAAAAGTCGATAGATTCTGGCATGGTTCCGGAAGACTGGAAGATTGCAAATGTCACTCCGCTATTTAAGAAGGGGGCAAGGAAGCAAAAAGGAAATTATAGACCTGTTAGCTTGACGTCTGTGGTTGGGAAGTTGTTGGAGTCGATTGTCAAGGATGAGGTTACAGAGTACCTGGAGGCATATGACAAGATAGGCAGAACTCAGCATGGATTCCTTAAAGGAAAATCCTGCCTGACAAACCTATTACAATTTTTGAGGAAATTACCAGTAGGCTAGACAAGGGAGATGCAGTGGATGTTGTATATTTGGATTTTCAGAAGGCGTTTGACAAGGTGCCACACATGAGGCTACTTAACAAGAGCCCATGGAATTATGGGGAAGTTACATACGTGGATAGAGCGTTGGCTGATTGGCAGGAAACAGAGAGTGGGAATAAAGGGATCCTATTCTGGTTGGCTGCCGGTTACCAGTGGTGTTCCACAGGGATCAGTGTTGGGGCCGCTTCTTTTTACATTGTACATCAACGATCTGGATTATGGAATAGATGGCTTTGTGGCTAAGTTTGCTGACGATACGAAGATAGGTGGAGGGGCCGGTAGTGCTGAGGAAACGGAGAGTCTGCAGAGAGACTTGGATAGATTGGAAGAATGGGCAGAGAAGTGGCAAATGAAGTACAATGTTGGAAAGTGTATGGTTATGCACTTTGGCAGAAGAAATAAATGGGCAGACTATTATTTAAATTGGGAAAGAATTCGAAGTTCTGAGATGCAACGGGACTTGGGAGTCCTCGTACAGGATACCCTAAAGGTTAACCTCCAGGTTGAGTCGGTAGTGAAGAAGGCGAATGCAATGTTGGCATTCATTTCTAGAGGAATAGAGTATAGGAGCAGGGATGTGATGTTGAGGCTCTATAAGGCGCTGGTGAGACCTCACTTGGAGTACTGTGGGCAGTTTTGGTCTCCTTATTTAAGAAAGGATGTGCTGACGTTGGAGAGGCTACAGAGAAGATTCACGAGAATGATTCCGGGAATGAGAGGGTTAACATATGAGGAACGTTTGTCCACTCTTGGACTGTATTCCTTGGAGTTTAGAAGAATGAGGGGAGACCTCATAGAAACATTTCGAATGTTAAAAGGCATGGACAGAGTGGATGTGGCAAAGTTGTTTCCCATGATGGGGGAGTCTAGTACGAGAGGGCATGACTTCAGGATTGAAGGGCGCCCTTTCAGAACAGAAATGCGAAGAAATTTTTTTAGTCAGAGAGTGGTGAATCTATGGAATTTGTTGCCACGGGCAGCAGTGGAGGCCAAGTCATTGGGCGTATTTAAGGCAGAGATTGATAGGTATCTGAGTAGCCAGGACATCAAAGGTTATGGTGAAAAGGCCGGGCAGTGGGACTAAATGGGATAAAATGGATCAGCTCATGATAAAATGGCGGAGCAGACTCAATGGGCCGAATGGCCTACTTCTGCTCCTTTGTCTTATGGTCTTATGGTCTTATGGACTCTTGACTTCACAATCTTATATAATATCATAAGAACATAAGAAATAGGAGCAGGACTCGGCCATCTGGCCCGTCGAGCCTGTTCCGTCATTCAATAAGATCATGGCTGACCTGGTCATGGACTTATCTCCACCTACCTGCCTTTTCCCTATAATCCTTAATTCCCCTACTATGCAAAAATCTACTCAAGTTTGTCATAAATATATTTACTGAGTCATAGAAAAGCACAGCACAGAAATAGGCCCTCCAGCCTGTTTAAATGCCGGACTATTTAAATTACCTACTCCCATCGGCCTGCACCGGGACCATTGCCCTCCATACCCCTACCATTCACATACCTATCCAAACTTCTCCTATATGTTGAAATGGAGCTTGCATGCACCACTTGTGCTGGCAACTTGTCCTACACACATATGACCCTCTGAGTGAAGAAGCTTCCCCGAATTAAACTTTCCACCTTTCACCCTTAACCCATAACCTCTGGTTGTTGTCCCACCCAACCCTAGTGGAAAAAGCCTACTTGCATTTACCCTATCTATACCCCTCATAATTTTGCATACCTCAAGCTTCTACATTCCAAAGAATAAAGTCCTAACCTATTTAATCTTTCCTTATAACTCAGGACTTCCAGACCCGGCAACATACTTGTAAATTTTCTCTGTACTCTTTCAACCTTATTTAGATTAGATTAGATTCGATTATGAGGACACGCAGTCCTCTTTTATTGTAATTTAGTAATGCATGCATTAAGAAATGATACAATATTCCTCTGGTATGATATCACAGAAACACAGGACAGACCAAGACTGAAAAACTAACAAAAACCACATAATTATAACATATAGTTACATCAGTGCAAACAATACCATAACTTGATGAAGAACAGGCCATTGGCACAGTAAAAAAAAGTTCAAAGGCTCTCGAAAGTCCCACATCTCACACAGACAGGAGAAGGAAGAAAACTCTCCCTGCCATGCCCGACCACAGACCAACTCCTTTAGAAAGTAAGAAGGCATGGGATCCAAGGAGACCGAGCTTTGTGGATCCAAAACTAGTTTGCCCACAGCAGGTAAAGGGTGGTTGTAGATGGTTTGTATTCTGCATGGAGGACAGTGACCAGTGGTGTTCTGCAGGGATCTGTTCTGGGACCTCCCCTCTTTGTGATTTTTATAAATGACCTGGATAAGGAAGTAGAAGGGTGGGTTAGAAAGTTTACTGATGATACAAAAGTTGGGGATGTTGTGGATAGTCTGGAGGGTTGTCAGAGGTTACAGCAGGACGTTGATAGAATGCAGAACTGGACTGAGAAGTGGCAGATGGACTTCAACCCTAATAAGTGTGAAGTGGTTCATTTCAGTAGGTAAAATTTGAAGACAGAATATAATATTAATGGTAAAACTGTTGGTAGTGTGGAGGATGAGCGAGATCTTGGGGTCCATGTCCATAGGACACTCAAAGCTGCTGCACAGGTTGACAGTGTTGTTAAGAAGGTGTATGGCGTGTTGGCCTTCATCAACTGTAGGATTGACCTCAAGAGCCGTGAGGTGATGTTACAGCTATATAAGATCTTGGTCAGACCCCACTTGGAGTACTGTGCTCAGTTCTGGTCACTTCACCACAGGAAGGATGTAGATGTTGTAGAGAGAGTGCTGAGGAGATTTACAAGGCTGTTGCCTGGATTGGGGAGCATTCTTTATGAGAATAGGTTGAGTGAGCTTGGCCTTTTCTCCTTGGAGCAACAGAGAATGAAAGGTGACCTGACAGAGCTGTATAAGATGATGAGAGGCATTGATCATGTAGATAGCCAGAGGTTTTTCCCAGGGCTGAAATGGCTAATACAAGGGGGCATCGTTTTAAAGTGCTTGGAAGTAGGTACAAGGGGAATGTCAGAGGTCAGTTTTTCACACAAAGAGTGGTGGGTGAGTGGAATGCACTGCCAGTGAAGGTGGTAGAGGTGGATACAATAGGGTCTTTGAAGAGAGTTTTAGATAGGTACATGGAACTTTAGAAAAATAAAGGGCTACGTGGTAGTGAAAGTATAAGCAGTTTCTAGAGTAGATCCCATGGTTGGCACAACATTGTGGGATGAAGGGCCAGTAATGTGCTGTGGGTTTCTATGTTTATATAGTCTATGTCCTATCAATTTTTTATTCATTTCCATAGATGGTGGTGTCTAACCTGTTGAGTTCCTCCAGCATTTTGTGTGTATAATATTTACAGGGTTATATTTTTAGGTCAAACTGATGAGGGTCTTTGACTTAAAACAAAATTCTGTTTCTTTTTCCACAGATACTGCCTGACCCGCTGAGTATTTATGCTTCTATCCTATATGAAGGCTTCTGCCACTTTGCATTCCTTAGTCATCACAATTGTGCAGGGTAACACGCAAAATGCTGGAGGAACTCAGCTGGTCAAGCAGTATCGATGGAGAGGAATAAAAAGTCAACATTTTGGACCAAGGACTGATGTTCAGGATAGAGACAGTCCATTGTGTGGAAGAAAACTGCATCACATGCAGAGATAATACTGTGAGAATGGAATGGGGTCCAGATCTTACACAAACAACATGACAGCACACTATAACAACTCCAGCACCCAGCTTTAATCCTGGTCTCTGGTGCTGTCGATGAGGAGATTGCATGCAAGTGTGAGTCTCATTCAGGTGCTCTGATTTCCTCCCAGATCCCAAGGACATGCAGATTGGTAAGTTAACCAGCCAATTAAATTGTCCCTGTTGCATATGAGAGTGGCTGAGTTTGGGGACTTGATGGAAATGTGGGAAGTCTGGAGGCTGGAGGATTGTCTGTGTGTGTGGATAGCTGAGTGTGTGAATGGGCTTTATTTTGCTGTTGCTGTTTGTTTGTTGTGTTCTGTATCGTTTTGCTGAACATTGTGGTCATGTTATGTTAGCGCCAGAATGTGTGGTGACACTTGTGGGCTCCCCAGTACAGCCTGCACTTACTATAGTAAAAGATGTAGTAAAGTTGCCTTGGCTCAGCTATTCAGCTACCCTGTGAATAAGGGCGTGTGGCAGCCCCGCTGAAAAGCCATCCCTAAAACAGGAATTTTCCACAGAAAATGATTGCTGGAATTTCTTATCTCTTTGTATATTGTGCATTGCCTATTTCTGTGAAGTATTACCTACGATTCCCTGGTAATGATCTATTTCTACAAATGATCAACAATAGTTTAGCTATACACCTTAGTGTGGTGACACCCATCCTGTGGTTCAGTCTAATCAGTATGAATCTTGGAAATCTTTCCAATAATTTAATATTGTTCAAAGTTCAAATTATGGAGAAAATAATAAAAGCAGTTTAATCAAGTTCAAATGGGTCTAGGAAACTGCTCTGAACCAGTATTGCAAATGCAAACTGTGAGCATACATTGGTAACTTGTTAAACAGCGACAGGTTCACAAAGAAAGGTAATGACGATGCAAGGATGAATTGGAGATGGTCGTGTTTGGATTGCTGATAAGGAAGAAGAGGGGAAGATTTTCAGTAGAGAGGTTGCCTGGGAAATGATGGAGAATGATCATGTGATTGTTGGGATATGGATCATGTGCAGGCAGATCAGAATCAGATTTAAATTGGTATCATGGTCGGCACATACACTGTGGGCTGAAGAGCCGGTTGTGCTGTACAGTTCCACAATCCATGTCGCCAGTGGTTGGAGAAAGGTGAGACTAAAGGGAATCTTCACCTGTTTCAGGGAGGGAGAAGATGGGATGAGGTGAGAAAAGGAAGAATGCAATAGACCCAGTTGACAGCTCTCGAAACCACACAGCAAGAGAATCCACAGTTGAGGAAAGAGATGGCATATTGATATGGTTGTTACAGCTGTCAGTACAGATCTGGAAGAGAGAATGGATTGAGTGCTGACAGGAAGGAGGGGTAGTCAAAATAGATAGGGGAGTCCCTGGACTTTAAATAGAAATGGGATACCACCCTATTGCCTGGCAAGGAGATAAAAGTCAAAGGAAGGAAAAGATTTTTGAAAGTGGATGTTGTTGGTGAGCTTGGAAACAACAGCATGATATACTAGAAATACTTGCAGTCAGACCTCTTTAGTGGAGAGAGAAACAGGATCCATGGACATTTATGAAAGGGACAATACAACACTACCCTGTACCTCAGTAGGGATGCTACAGATGTGGAAACCTTATCTGGGGTCACATTTCCATCCCAAAGAGTTGAAACCATTAAGGCATTAGTGTTGAAAGGAGCAGATTCCAAAGAAATTGCTTAGTCTGAATATAAGATGAACGGACGTTAGCTGGGAGAGCAAGACAGTTAGAGGATTAGAGTGGGTCAATAATGAGAAATTAGGAAATTGGTCAGCCATTGCATGGATGGTAGTTGGAAGTGCAAGGCAGGTAAAGGAGCTTTGACCAGCGGCCATTCCAGACATTGGAAGTTTGGAGAGGAGGGGACTCCAATCAGGTTCACTGCCTGACAATAACAGGCAGCAGTGGTTTGTGGCACGATAAAGAGCTTTGACCAGTGAACAATCAGCACTTGGGATTGATTAGTAAGAGCAAATTAAAGGAAGGCAAGGGCATCGTTTAAGTGGACATAGTCAGAATGGTGATCTTGAGGCTTCAACAAAGAGAAGCTTCACTCAGAGAAGGCAAAGGAAAGAATATATCAAGATTTCCTTTCCTTCTCTTCTTTATATCTGCTTTGCTAGGACAGCAGAGTTGCCAGGCAGGATAGTGAAATACTCCTCTTGCAGGATGTGGGAAGACAGGGAAAGCTCCAGTGTCCCTGACGACTATACCTGTGAGAAGTGCATTCAGCTGCAACTTCTAACAAACCACATTAAGGAGCTGGAGCTGGGAATGGATGACTCTGGATCATTCAGGAGGCTGAGGGGGTGATGGATAGGTTATATAGAGAGGTAGTCACACCCAAGGTGCAGGACACAGGAAAATGAGTCAGGACAGTCAGAAAAAGGAGTCAGTGGCAGTCAGGAAGGGGAAAGGGGTTAAGCTGCCAGTGCGGGGTACCTATGGCCATTCCCCTCAACAACGAGTAAATCACTTTGGATACTGTCGGGCAAGGGGGGAGGGGAATGACCAAACAGAGGAAAATCACAACGGTCCAGTCTCTGGCACTGAGTCTATCTCTGAGATGTAGAATGGAAGGGGAGGGGGGAGGGCACGCTGTGGTGAGAGGGGTTTAGTTAATTAGGGGGATGGACAGGAGGTTCTGTGGGTGAAAACGAGATTCCTGGGTGGTTTGTTGCCTCCCAGGTGCCAGGGTCTGGTACATCTTGGACTGAGTCCTCAACATTCTTAAGTGGGAGGGTGAACAGCCAGAAGTCATGTCAATGTAGGTACCAATTACATGACTAGGATGAGTGCCGAGGATCTGTGTAGGGAGTTTAGGGAGATAGAAGCAAAGTTAAAGGGCAGGACCTTCAGGGTTGTGATCTCAGGATTGCTACCCGTGCCACATGCCAGTGAGGCCAGAACTAGAAAGATTATAAAGTTTAACATGTGGCTAAGGAGTTGGTGTAGGAGGAAGGGCATCAGATTTTTGGATCGTTGGGCTCTCTTCCAGGGAAGGTGGGACCTGTACAGAAGGGATGGTTTGCACCTGAACTGGAGAGGGACTAATATTCCAGTGGAAGGTTTGTTAATGCTTCACAGTGGGGTTTAAACTAGAGATGCAGGGGGATGGGAATCTGAGTGCCAGAACAGGTACTGGAGAGGTTGTGGAGGCAGATGTTGGTAAGACCTCAGACAAAGTTAGGAATCAAAACAGTTGTGCATGGTGCGACTAGTGTCCTGAGCTGCGTATGTTTCAATGCAAGAAGTATCGTAGGAAAGGTGGACGATAGTGCTGAATATGAGGTAGCTGGCGTACGAACAGAGGTAATGTATAATGAGGAGAGGCTGTGGATAGGGCAAAATTGCAGTCAGCAAGATGAGTTGCAAGGTAAAAACGTATACAAAATCTAAAAGGGTGAATACAGGACTGAAGGTGTTATATTTGAATGCATGTAGTATCCGGAATAAGGCAAATGAACTTGCAATACAGTTGCAGATTGGCAGATATGATGTTCTAGTCATCACTGAATGATGGCTGAAAGATTATAGCTGGGGGCTTAATGTCCAAGGGTACACTTCGTATTGAAAGGACAAGCAGGAAGGCAGAGTGCTGGCATTGTTCTGTTGGTAAAAATTGACATCAAATCATTAGAAGGCAGTGACAAAGAAGGCACTGAATCATTGTGCATAGAGCTAAAGAACTGCAAGGGTAAAGAGACCCTGAGTTGTATACAGACCCCCAAAACAGTAGTACAAATTACAATGGGAGATAGAAAATGCACGTCGAAGGGGCAATGTTACAATAGTCATGGGGGACTTCAATATGCAGGTAGATTGGAAAAATCAGGTTGGTGCTGGATTACAGGTGGGGAACTTCTAGAGTGCCAATGAAATGGCTTTTTAGAGCAGCTGATGGTTGAGCTCACGAGAGGACCACCTATCCTGGATTGGGTGCTGTACAATGAACCAGAATCGATTAGAGAGCTTATGGCGAAAGTACACTGAGGCATAATGTGATTGAATTCACCTTGAAATTTGAGAAAAAGCAGCTAAAGTCAGAGGTATCCGTATTACGTGGAGTAAAGGGAGCCACGAATTGACTGGAAAAGAACACTGGCAGGGATGACAGCAGAGCAGCAATGGCTGGAATTCCTGGAAGCAATTCGGAAGGCACAGGATATATGAATCCCAAAGAGAAAGAAGTATTCTAAATGAAAGATAACACACCGTTGCTAATAAGAGAAGTCAAAACCAAAATAAAGCAAAACAGAGGATATCTAACAGAGCAAAAATGTGTGGGGTTAGAGGATAGGGAAGCTTTTAAATACCAATTGAAGGCAACTTAAAAAGTCATGAAGAGGCAAACATGGAAATTGAAAGCAAGCAAGCTATTAATACTGAGGGGGATACCAAAAGGATCTTCAGATCATAAACTGCAAAAGAGAGGCAAGAGGGGATATAGGATTGCTTGAAAACAATGCTGGAGAGTTAGTAATGTGGGACAAGGAAATGGTGGATGAAGTGTATAAGTATTTTGCATCAGTCTTCACTGTGTAAGACACTAGCAGTGACGTGGAAGTTCCAGGTGTCAGTGGACATGAAATATAGAAACATAGAAAACTTACAGCACAATACAGACTCTTCCACCCACAATGCGGGCCGAACATGTACTAAGTTTAGAAACTACCTCAGATTACCCATAGCCCTCTATTTTTCTATCCAGGAGTCTCTTAAAAGACCCTATAGTACTCGCCTCCATCACTGTCGCCGGCAGCCTATTTCACGAACACACCACTCTATACATAAAAAATTTACCCCTAACATCTCCTCTGTACCTACTTCCAAGCACCTTAAAACTGTGCCCTCTCGTGTTAGCCATTTCAGCCCAGGGAAAAAGCCTCTGACTATCCACATGATCAATGCCTCTCATCATTTTGTACACTTCTATCAAGTCACCTCTTATCCTCTGTTGCTCCAAGGAGAAAAGGTCAAGTTCACTCAACCTATTCTCATAAGGCATGCACCTCAATCCAGGCAACATCCTTGTAAGTCTCCTCTGCATCCTCTCCATAGTTTCCACATCCTTCCTGTAGTGAGGTGACCAGAAATGAGCACAGTGCTCCAAGTGGGGTCTGTCCAGGGTCCCAAATAGCTGTAACATTACCTCTCGGCTCTTGAACTCAATTCCATGGTTGATGAAGGTCAATGCACCGTATGCCTTCTTAACCACAGAGTCAACCTGCGCAGCAGCTTTGAGTGTCCTATGGACTCAGACCCCAAGATCCCTCTGATCCTCCACACTGCCAAGAGTCTTATCATTAACACTATTATCTGCCATCATATTTGACCTACCAAAATGAACCACCTCACACTTATCTGGGTTGAACTCCATCTGCCACTTCTCAGCCCAGTTTTGCATCACAGTCATAGTCATAGTGATACTTTATTGATCCCAAGGGAAATTGGTTTTCGTTACAGTTGCACCATAAACAATTAAATAGTAATAAAACCATAAATAATTTAATAGTAATATGTAAATTATGCCAGGAAATAAGTCCAGGACCAGCCTATTGGCTCAGGGTGTCTGACCCTCCAAGGGAGGAGTTGTAAAGTTTGATGGCCACAGGCAGGAATGACTTCCTATGATGCTCTGTGTTGCATCTTGGTGGAATGAGTCTCTGGCTGAATGTACTCCTGTGCCCACCCAGTCCATTATGTAGTGGATGGGAGACATTGTCCAAGATGGCATGCAACTTAGACAGCATCCTCTTTTCAGACACCACCATCAGAGAGTCCAGTTCCATCCCCACAACATTACTGGCCTTACGAATGAGTTTGTTGATTCTGTTGGTGTCTGCCACCCTCAGCCTGATGCCCCAGCACGCAACAGCAAACATGATAGCACTGGCCACCACAGACTCGTAGAACATCCTCAACATAGTCCGATAGATGTTAAAGGACCTCAGTCTCCTCAGGAAATACAGACGGCTCTGGCTCCTCTTGTAGGCAGCCTCAGTGTTCTTTGACCAGTCCAGTTTATTGTCAATTCGTATCCCCAGGTACTTGTAATCCTCCACCATGTCCACACTGACCCCCTGGATGGAAACAGGGGTTACCGGTGCCTTAGCCCTCCTCAGGTCTACCACCAGCTCCTTAGTCTTTTTCACATTAAGCTGTAGATAATTCTGTTCACACCATGTGACAACGTTTCCTACCGTAGCCCTGTACACCCTTGCTGATGCATCCAACTATGGCAGAGTCATCCGAAAACTTCTGAAGATGACAAGACTCTGTGCAGTAATTGAAGTCCGAGGTGTAAATGGTGAAGAGAAAGGGAGACAAGACAGTACCCTGTGGAGCCCCTGTGCTGCTGATCACTCTGTCGGACACACAGTGTTGCAAGCACACGTACTGTGGTCTGCCAGTCAGGTAATCAAGAATCCATGACACCAGGAAAGCATTCACCTGCATCGCTGTCAGCTTCTCCCCCAGCAGAGCAGGGCGGATGGTGTTGAACGCACTGGAGAAGTCAAAAAACATGACCCTCACAGTGCTTGCTGGCTTGTCCAGGTGGGCGTAGACATGGTTCAGCAGATAGACAATTGCATCCTCAACTCCTAGTCGGGGCTGGTAGGCGAACTGGAGGGGATCTAAGTGTGGCCTGACCATAGGCCGGAGCAGCTCCAGAACAAGTCTCTCCAGGGTCTTCATGATGTGGGAGGTCAATGCCACCGGTCTGTAGACATTGAGGCCGCTGGGGCACGGCGTCTTCGGCACAGGGACGAGGCAGGATGTCTTCCACAGTACAGGAACCCTCCGGAGCCTCAGGCTCAGGTTGAAGACATGGCGAAGTACTGCGCATAGCTGAGGGGCACAGGCTTTGAGCACCCTGGTACTGACACCACCCGGTCCTGCAGCCTTGCTTGGGTTGAGACGTTTCAACTGTCTTCTCACCTGTTCAGCTGTGAAGCCCACCGTGGTGGTTTCGTGTGAGGAAGGGGTATAGTCATGAGAGCAGGGTGGGGGACTGTGAGGAGGGGTAGGAGGGGTAGGAGGGGAGAGTGGAATATGTGTTGGTTGGGGGCTGACAACAGATGAATCATGTGGGGGATGGGCAGGGGCCACAATGTCAAATCTATTAAAGAACAGGTTAAGTTCGTTGGCCCTGTCCACACTGCCTTCAGCTCCTCCGTTGCTAGTTTGCCAGAACCCAGTGATGGCCCTCATCCCACTCCAGACCTCTCTCACGTTGTTCTGCTGGAGTTTCCACTCAAGCTTCCTCCTATACCTGTCTTTAGCCTCCCTGATCCTGGCTTTCAGGTCCCTCTGTATTGCCCTCAGCTCCTCCCTATTTCCATCTCTAAATGCCCTCTTTTTCGCATTCAGCATGTCCTTAATGTCCTTTGTTACCTATGGCTTGTTATTTGAATAACAAAGGACAGTTCTTGTCGGAACATTGCAGTCCACACAGAAGTTGATGTAACCAGTGATGCACTCTGTGAGCCCATCAATATCCTCTCCATGTGGCTCACAGAGTGCCTGCCAGTCTGTCACCACAAAACAACCCTGGAGCACCTCATAAGCCTCCTTCGACCATTTTCTCACTGTCCTCGAGGTTGCAGGTTTACTCTTCACCAGAGGCACGTAGCAGGGTTTTAGATGCACCAGGTTGTGATCTGCCCTTCCCAATGGGGGGAGGGGAGAGGAGCTGTATGCATCCTTAACGTTAGCGTACATCAAATCCAGAGTCCTCTCCCCTCTGGTTGTACAGCTCACATACTGCGCGAAGTTGGGCAGTGTTCTAGCCATGGTAGCATGGTTGAAGTCACCCAAGATGGTAATGAGGGCACTCGGATGCTGGGTTTGTAATCTGGCTATGATGGTGTAAATGATGTTACAGGCCGACGTCGGGTTGGCAGAGGAAGGGATGTACACAACAACCACAATTGCATGTGAGATTTCCCTTGGCAAATAATATGGCAAGAATCCAATCGATGTCCCACTGTAATCTCTGACAGCCCTCCACACTGTCCACAACATCCCCAACCTTTGTGCCATCAGCAAATTTGTTAACACATCCCCCCCCCCACTTCCTCATCCAGGTCATTTATAAAAATCACGAAGAGAAGGGGTCCCAGAACAGATCCCTGATGCACATCACTGGTTACCAAACTTCATGCAGAATATGACCCGTCTACAACCACTCTTTGCCTTCTGTGTGTAAGCCAGTTCAGGATCCACAAAGCAATGTACCCTTGGATCCCATGCCTCCTTACTTTCTCAATAAGCCTTGCATGGGGTACTTCATCAAATGCCTTGCTGAAATCCATATACACTACATCTACTGCTCTACCCCCATTAATGTGTTTAGTTACATCCTCAAAAAATTCCAACAGGCTCCTAAGGCATGACTTGCCTTTGACAAAGCCAAGCTGAATATTCCTAATCATATTATACCTCTCCAAATGTTCATAAGTCCTGCCTCTCAGGATCTTCTCCATCAACTTACCAACCACTGAAGTAAGACTCACTGGTCTATAATTTCCTGGGCTATCTCTACTCCCTTTCTTGAATAAGGGAACAACACCTGCAACCCTCCAATCCTCCGGAACCTTTCCCATCCCCATTGATGATGCAAAGATCATTGCCAGAGGCTCAGCAATCTCCTCCTTCGCCTCCCACTGTAGCCTGGGGTACATCTCGTCCGGTCCTGGTGACTTAGAAACATAGAAAACCTACAGCACAAATCAGTCCCTTTGGCCCACAAAGCTGTGCTGAACATGTCCTAACCTAAGAAATTACTTAGGGTTACCCATAGCCCTCTATTTTTCTAAGCTCCATGTACCTATCCAGGAGTCTTTTAAAAGATTCTATCATATCCGCCTCCACCACCATCGCCGGCAGCCCATTCCACACACTCACCACACTCTGCGTAAAAAAACTTACGTCTGATATCTCCTCTGTACCTACTTCCAAGCACCTTAAAAGTATGCCCTCTCCTGCTAGCCATTTCAGCCCTGGGAAAAAGCCTCTGACTATCCACACAATCAATGCCTCTCCTCATCTTGTACACCTCTATCAGGTCACCTCTCGTCCTTCAACACTCCAAGGAGAAAAGGCCGAGTTCACTCAACCTATTCTCATAAGGCATGCTCCCCAATCCGGCAACATCCTTGTAAATCTCCTCTGCACCCTTTCTATGGTTTCCACATCCTTCCTGTAGTGAGGCAACCAGAAACGAGCACAGTACTCCAAGTGGAGTCTGACCAGGGTCCTATATAGCTGCAACATTACCTCTCAGCTCCTAAATTCAATTTCACGATTGATGAAGGCCAATACACCGTATGCCTTAACTAAGAGTCAACCTGCGCATCGGCTTTGAGTGTCCTATGGACTCAGACCCCAAGATCCCTCTGATCCTCCACACTGCCAAGAGTCTTACCATTAATACTATATTCTGCCATCATATTTAACTTACCAAAATGAACTATCTGGGTTGAACTCCATCTGCCAATTCTCAGTCCAATTTTGCATCCTATCAATGTCCTGCTGTAACCTCTGACAGCCCTCCACACTATCCACAACACCCCCAACCTTTGTGTCATCAGAAATTTACTAACCCAACCCTCCACTTCCTCATCAAGGTCATTTATAAAAATCACGAAGAGAAGGCGTCCCCGAACCGATCCGAGGCACAAAACTAGTCACTGACCTCCATACAGAATATGACCCATCTACAACCAACTTGATGCTTTCCAAAACCTCCAGCACATCCTCTTCCTTAAAGTCTCTATGCACAAGCTTTTCAGTCCACTGTAAATCATCCCTACATTCGCCAAGGTCCTTTTCCATAGTGAATACTCAGAATTAGAATCAAGTTTATTATCACCGGCATGTGGCGTGAAATTTGTTAACTTAGCAGCAGCAGTTCAATGCAATACATAATCTAGCAGAGAAAAAAAAGGATACAGTATACATATATTGAATAGATTTTTAAAAACGTGCAAAAACAAAAATACAGTATATTTTTTAAAAAGTGAGGTAGTGTCCAAGGATTCAATGTCCACTTAGGAATCGGATGGCAGAGGGGAAGAAGCTGTTCCTGGATCACTCAGTGTGTGTCTTCAGGCTTCTGTATCTCCTACCTGATGGTATCAGTGAGAAAGGGGCATGCCCTGGGTGCTGGAGGTCATTAATAATGGACGCTGCCTTTCTGAGACATCACTACCTGAAGATGTCCTGGGTACTTTGTAGACTAGTACTCAAGATGGAGCTGACTAGATTTACAACCTTCTGCAGTTTCTTTTGGTCCTGTGCAGTAGCCTCTCCATACCAGACAGTGATGCAGCCTGTCAGAATGCTCTCCACGGTACAACTATAGAAGTTTTTGAGTGTATTTGTTGACATGCCAAATCTCTTTGAACTCCTAATAAAGTCTAGCCGCTGTCTTGCCTTTTTTATAACTACATCAATATGTTGGGACCAAGTTAGATCCTCAGAGATCTTGATGTCCAGGAACTTGAAACTGCTCACTCTCTCCACTTCTGATCCCTCTATGAGGATTGGTATGTGTTCCTTCGTCTTTCCCTTCCTGAAGTCCACAATCAGCTCTTCCATCTTACTGACGTTGAGTGCCAGGTTGTTGCTGTGGCACAAGTCCACTAGTTGGCATATCTCACTCCTGTACGCCCTCTCGTCACCACCTGAGATTCTACCAACAATGGTTGTATCATCAGCAAGTTTATAGATGGTATTTGAGTTATGCCTGGCCATACAGTCAAGTGTATACAGAGTAGAGCAGTGGGCTAAGCACACACTCCTGAGGTGCACCAGTGTTGATCGTCAGCAAGGAGGATATGTTATCACCAATCCGCACAGAAAAGATCCTAGCATGGATAAAGTATTGGCTGATTGGCAGGAGGCAAAGAGTGGAAATAAAGGGAGCCTTTTCTGGTTGGCTGCTGGTGAGTAGTGGTGTTTCACAGGGGTCTGTATTGGGGCCGACTCTTTTTACGTTATATGTCAATGATTTGGATGATGGAATTGATGGTTCTGTTGCAAAGCTTGCAGACAACATGAAGATAGGTGTTGAAGCAGCTAGTTTTGAGGAAGAAGAGAGGTTACAGAAGGACTTAGGAGAATGGGCAAAGAAATGGCAGATGGAATACAATGTTGGGAAGTGTATGGTCATTCACTTTGGAAGAAGAAATGAAAGAATTGACTATATTCTAAATGGAGAGAAAATACAAAAATCTGAGGTGCAAAAAGACCTGAGGTTAGTTTGTAAGTTGAGTCTGTGGTGAGGAAGGCAAATACAATGTTAGTAATGTTTCATTTCAAGAGGACTAGAATATAAAAGGAAGGAGATAATACTGAGCCCTTATAAGACACTAGTCAGGCTGCACTTGGAGCATTGTAAACAGTTTTGGACGCCATAGGGTGTGTTGTTATTGGAGAGTATCCAGAGGAGGTCACGAGGATGATTCCAGAAATGAAAGGGTTAACATAGGAGTGTTTGGCAGCTTTGGACTTTTACTCACTGCAATTTAGAAGAACGCAGGGGGATCTCATTGAAACCTACTGAATATTGAAAGGACTAGATAAGGTGGAATTGGAGAGGATGCTTCCTCTGGTGGGGGTGTCCAGAACTCGAGGGCACAGATTCAATATTGAGGGGTGACCCTTTCGAACAGAGGTAAGGAGGATTTTTTATTTTAGCCAGAGAGTGGTGAACCTGTGGAATGTTCTGCCACAGACTGCAGTGGAGGCCAGGGCCGTAGGTATATTTAAAGCAAAAATTGCTAGTTTCATGATTGGTCAGGGCATCAAAGGTTATGATGAGAAGGTAGGTGTATGGCGTTAAGTGGGATCTGGGATCAGCCATGATGGAATGGTGGAGCAGACTTGATGGGCTGAATGGCTTAATTCTGCTCCTTTGTCTTCTTAACCTGTTGACTGCTAACCTTCTTGAGTTTTGCCAGGATCAGCTGAGGACACAGTGATTGCCTCTAACATCAAGGCAGTATTTGGGTGTGGCATCAGGTTGTCCAGGGAAACCACACGTCAGAGACAAAACTCTGTGGTGGCTGGAACTATTCTCTAAACAAGGAGCTGGGTGTGAAAGAACATCACTCCAGGAGCTTCTCACACCAGAGTCCTGGGCCCAATCATCTCACCTGCTTCACCGATGCTGTAAGGTCAGAAGTGGGGGAGAGTGACAGTAAGTAGGTTGACATAAGGCCACTGCCTCTCAGTGCTGGAGCCATCAGCTGACCATGAGCAGTCTGCTTCAGACACCAGCAAAGCCTCCAACTTAGTGGCTCAGAAAGTAAGTCTGCTCCCTGACAACAACTCTCGCTAGAGGAAGCAAGCTGAGCACTAGTTTTGAAATTTACAAGGCTGTCACTGGGACTTGAGGACCTGAGTAGTAGGCAGAGGTTGAATTGATTGACTTTAATCCCTGAAGTGTAGGAGAATGAGCAGAGATTTGACAGAATTAGGTGGAGATACGTTTCTACCAAAGGAGGCGTATTGCGCTCCTTCCCTCCGCAAGCCTGCGGGTCACCCTTGGACAAGGTGCAACCCTCCTTAGCCCCCGATCAGGGTCATTGGAAGCCATGGCAGTAGGTAGTGGACGGTTGTATGAGCAACTTGTGCAATTCACAAGTCCTGGTTATGTGACCACTAACACCAGGCAGACAATCTCTGAAGGGTATTGATAATAGTTGGGGTCACCTGTCTTGCAAAGACACTGTCCAGAAGAAGGCAATGGCAAACCACTTTTGTGGAAGGATTTGCCAAGAACAATCATGGTCATGAGACCATGATTGCCTACATCATACAATACAGTAAGTACATAACGATGATGGTAATGATACAGAATTACGCGGAGTATAGATGGGGTAAATACAAGCAGGCTTCTTCCTCCCAGGTTGGGTGAGAACAGAACAAGAAGTCATAGGTTAAGAGCGAAAAGTGAAATATTTAAGGGGAACCTGAGAGGGTGGTTCTTCACTAAGGGTAGTGAGAGTGTGGAATGAGCTGCCAGCGCAAGTGGTGATATGGGTTCAAATGCAACATTTAAGAGAAGTTTGCATATGTACATGGATTGCAGAGGTATGGAGGGCTATGGTCAGATATGTCTGGACAGAATAACATTTTGGACTGGATGGGCCATATTGCCTGTTTCTGTGCAGTAGTACTCCATGACTTCCGAGGAACGTATAAGGAGAAAGAAAAGGCAAAGACAGAGGGGTATCGGAGGGCAGAGTAGGAGGGAAAAGGTAGTGAGAGAGGGGGTACAGATGATGTAAGCAAGGGCAAAGGGGATAGAGGAAGGAAGGGAAGATCGACGGAGAGAGAAGTGGTGGGAAGGAGCAAGGGGAGAGTAAGGCTGAGAAGAGAGAGACATGGGTGTAGGAGTGGGGATGCTGCTGAAGGAGCAGTGAAGAGGGGGAGAGAAAGAAGTGTTGGAGGTGTGTGGAGGGTAAGGATGGAAGGAGTTAATATTGCAGCAAAGAGGGTGTTGGGGTAGAAGAGGGGCTTGGTGGGTGTGTGATTGTTGAGATTTGTGGCGTGGCTGGCTGGTTGTTGTGTCAGAGTGTCAAGGGTCAGTAGTATCATGAAGGATCCCACCCACCCTGCTCATGGACTGTTTGTCACTCTCTTATCAGGGAGGGGAATAAATAGCATCGAACTCAGGACAATCAGACTCAAAACTATTTGCTTTCCCCACTGACTATATTATTTCCCGTCAGTCACCTTTTAGGACGATAAGATGTAGGAGCAGAAATAAGCCATTTGGCCCATTGAGTCTGCTCCAACATTTCATCATGGCTGATCTAATTTTCCTCTCAGCCTCAATCTCCTACCTTCTTCTCGTGTCCCTTCATGTCCGACCAATCAAGAATCTATCAACCTCTGCCTTAAATGTACATAAACATTTGGCCTCCACAGCTGCCTGTGGCAAAGAATTCTACAAATTCACCACTCTCTGGCTAAGGAAATTCCTCCTCATCTCCATTCTAAAAGGATGCCCCTCTATTCTGAGAATGTGTCCTCTGGCCTTAGACTCTCCCACCATTGGAAACATCCTCTCCACATTCACTACCCACCCTATCAAGCCCTTTCACCATTCAGTAGGTTTCAATGAGGTTACCCCTCATTCTTCTGAATTTTAGTGAATACAGGCCCAAAGACATCAAAGGCTCTTCATATGACAAGCCATCCAATCCTGGAATCATTTTCACGAACCTCCTTTGAACCCTCTCCAGTTTCAGCACATTTTTTTTTAATATTCTATTCCTCTTGAAATGAATGTTAACATTGCATTTGCCTTCCTCACCACAGACTCAACCTGCAAATTAACCTTTAGGGATTCCTGCACAAGGACTCCCAAGTCCCTTTGTGTCCCAGTTTTTTGTATTTTTTCTCCATTTACAAAATAGTCAATCTTTTCATTTCTACCAAAGTCCATGGCTATACACTTCCCAAAACTGTATTCCATCTGCCATTTTTTTGCCCATTCTCCTAATCTGACTAAGTCCTTCTGTAGCCTCTCTACTTCCACAAAACTACCTGCCCCTCTACCTATCTGCAAACTTTTCAACAAAACCATCAATTCCATCTTCTAACTCATTGACATATAACGTAAAAAGAATTGGTCCCTACACAGACCCCTGTGGAACACCACTAGTCACTGGCAACACACATAAAATGCTGGAGGAATGCAACAGGCCAGGTAGCATCTATGGAAAAAAGTACAGTCAATGTTTTGGGCTGAGACACTTCATCTAATGAGCTATAGCCTATTTATATCATACGGCTCCTAGAACCCTGAAATCTCGTCCTTAATAATTGATTCGAACATTTTCCCATTAACTGGCCAATGGTTTCCTTTCTTCTGCCTCTTTCCCTTCTTGAAGAGTGCAGAGACATTTGCAATTTTGCAGACTTCTGGAAGCATTCCAGAGTCTAGTGGCTACTAATGCCTCCACAATCTCTTCAGCCATTTCTTTCAGAACTCTGGGGTGTACACCATCTGGTCTAGGTGAGTTATCTACCTTCAGACCTTCCAGCTTCCCAAGAACCTTCTCCCTAGTAATGGTAACTTCATACACTTAGTGATTCCCCCCCCCCGCCCCCTGGAACTTCCACTATACTGGTTGTGTCTTCCACGGTAAAGACTGATGCAAAATATTTATTTAGCTCATCTGCTTTTTTGTTGTCCTCCATTACTACCACTCCAGCATCATGTTCCAGCAGTCCAATATCCACTCTCGCCTCTCTTTTACACTTTATGTATCTGAAGAAACTTTTGGTATACTCTTTAATATTATTGGCAAGCTTACTTTCATATTCCATCTTTCATATTCCACCAACTGCATCTCAGTGTAGTATGGCAATTGTCCTGTATCGGACTGCAAAGCACTCCAGCGTGCGGTGAAAACTGCCCAGCGGATTATCGGCACCCAACTGCCCACCATTGAGAACATCTACCATAAATGCTGCCTAGGCAGGGCGAAAAGCATTATCAGGGATGCATCTCACCCGAACCATGGACTTTTTACTCTCCTCCTATCCGGTAGGTGCTACAGGAGCCTCCACTCCCTCACCAGCAGGCTCAGGAAGAGCTTCTTCCCTGAGGCTGTGACCCTGCTGAACCTCACATCACAGCACTAAGCAGTATTGCACCCATATTGTACTATCTCAGTACTTTTATATTTGTGTGCTGTAGCACTTGTTTTATTCATAGTTATTTTGTAAATAACAGTATACTTTGTATTTCTGGTTAGATGCTAAATGCATTTCATTGGCTTTGTATCTGTACTCGGCACAATGACAATGAAGTTGAATCTTATCTAATCTTAATGACATGTACTTTCTGGACATACAATCAACCTATGTACATAGATATCGTATGCATTTATATTTATTGTGTGTTTATTATTATTGCATTATTTATCTTCTGTGTTTTCTGTACTGCATTGGGTCTGGAGTAACAATTATTCTGTTCTCGTTACATTTGTGTACTGGAAATGACATTAAACAATCTTGAATCTTGAAGGTGAGACGGGGAAGAGTTTGATGGAGGAGGGGCATGGGGAAGCGGGAGGTAGAACGTCAGACATCCCACCTCTCCCGGAAGTTCCGGGAGTCTCCCGCATATTGATAGCAGCTCCCGACGCCCGGAGATTATATACAATATCCCAGAAATCAATTTTTTTGAGCGGGAGAGGGAGAGCGAGAGCGAGAGCGAGCATCCTGATTGGTCTCTCTTCATGCTAAGAGTGGTTCCCAACCACCGGGCCGTGAGGAAACAATATGATTTGGTGATATGAAACGATATGAGTCAGCTGCACCTTTCCTCATTCCCTGTCAAGCACTGTTGAATTTTAACGCACACGAGGTCATCAGTCATCCAAGACGTGCAAAGGAATGGGTCCGTGACCCATTTGTGAATGTCCCCGGTGAATCATCCATGTCAGCGCGGGAAAAAGATCAACTCCTCGAGCTTGCAAATGACGGCAGGCTGAAAAGTATGTTTGACATAACATCTCTGCCGGCATTCTGGATCAAAGTCAAGGCTGAATATCCTGAGATAGCCACGAAAGCACTGAAAACGTTGCTTCCATTTCCAACATATTTCTGCGAAGCGGAGTTTTCTGCAATGAATGCATCAAAAACTAAATTGCAGAATAGACTGGACATAAGGAATCCCCTTCAAGTATCGCTGTCTCCCATCACCCCTCGATAGGACCATGTTGTTGCAGGAAAACAAGCCCAGGGCTCCCACTGATTCAGCGATATTGGTGTGTTGCAAAGATTTTATATGTTCATACGAGGAAAATATGCGCTGTGTGTTTAATATCCAAACGTTACTTCAAATGTTATGATGCTATTGACTTATAAGTGACTTATAATTCAGTTGTCCCCAACCTCCGGGCCGCGAAGAATACAGCGGTGGCTGGAACGCACCCAGCACATCTTTAAGAAAAAAGCCAAAATAAACAAGCTAATTGATTAGGTGCCGCACGGCACGTAAATGTCGGCCCAGATCAGAGGCGATTGCACATTGCATCGTCTCTGATCTGGGCCGACATTTACATGCCGGGCAGCACCCAATCAATTAGCTTGTTTATTTCGGCTTTTTTCTTAAAGATGTGCTGGGTGCGTTCTGGTTACCGCTGTACCGCTGCATTCTTCGCGGCTTGGAGGTTTGGGACCACTGTCATAATTGACTTATCACTGCATTCATGCGAGGAAAACATGCGCTGTGTGTTTAATATTAAATTCGTTAGATAAACCCCTTTAGAAACGAAATTGAGTGTATTAGCCACTTACAAGTGACTTATAGTTGACTAATCACCTATATTCAGGTCATGATTATCAACCCCCCTCCCCGGTCGGCCGGTCCGCAATAATATTGTCAATATTAAACCCGTCCGTGGTGCTAAAATGGTTGGGGACGTCGATCTAAACTAGCTGGCTGGCTGCCAAGAAGCTACGCTATTGATGTCCTACATGATGAGGCCAAACTCCCTGTAAACTTGCTTAAACTTGTAATAGAATAAACATAATAATATAAGTACATATTTTAATGTCACATTTTCTACAGAGGTGCTACCTGCCTGAAATGAGTTTTTGCAGGGTGGGATGTCTGGAGCGTGATGGGATGAATGGGTATGTAGAAGCAACTGGAGAAGATGAGGATGGCACAGTATTTTGGAACGGGAGAGAATCGGAGTGGCTCAGAGAGGTGGGAAGGGGGAGAGTACTGTACAGGGAGGAATGGTTTTGAAATGGGTCGTTGAAGGGGAGGGTTTGTGGAGGAAAGGAATTCTGACCTTACGAGAGCGGCACTGCAGCGAAAAGCTTCAAATACCTCACACCTATCGTCGCCACACCTGCCCTTCCCAACATGGCGTGGCACTCCGGCTCTGACCCCCTCAACATGGCGTGGCACTCCGGCACTGACCCTCTCAACATGGCGTGACTCTACGGCACTGACCCGCTCAACATGGCGCACACGCGGGACGCGTCTGACACGAACCCTCTCAACGTGGAGGCGGAGACACGCGTGGGCGGGGCGCGAGGCGGTTATAACTGCGCGTGGGCGGGGCAGCCAAGCGGTTCGAGCCACGAGTCCGGAGGTGGTGATCTGATCTGATCTGATCCGATCCGATCCGAGACGATCCGAGACGGGACGGAACGGAACGGAACTCCAGTCAGGACCGAGCTTCGGGCAGCGGTTCAGTTAGGGCCAGGGTCCAGTCCGATCGCCAGGAGAGAGGGAAGTTGCGGGGTGTGTCGGGGCCGGGGTCTAGTCGGGTCCGATCGCCAGGAGAGGGAGGGGTGAGTGTCGGGGCCGGGGTCCGATCGTCAGGAGAGAGGGGAGGTACAGGGTGAGTGTCCAGTCGGGTCCGATAGTCAGGAGAGAGGGGAGGTACGGGGTGAGTGTCCAGTCGGGTCCGATAGTCAGGAGAGAGGGGAGGTACGGGGTGAGTGTCCAGTCGGGTCCGATAGTCAGGAGAGAGGGGAGGTACGGGGTGAGTGTCCAGTCGGGTCCGATAGTCAGGAGAGAGGGGAGGTACGGGGTGAGTGTCCGGGCCGGTGTCCAGTCGGGTCCGATCGTCAGGAAGTGCAGGGTGGGTGTCCGGAGAGGGAGGCTGTACCGGGTATTTGAGGGTCCGAGGCTCTCGTATCTGAGGTCCGGCCGCCGCTATGCTGGAGCCAAAGGCCGTGCGGGTGGACACCGAGGCACCGGTCGGGCTGAAGCCGGAGCTGACCACGCGGCTGTACCGGCGGCGCTGGGTGATCGTCGGACTTTTCAGCTGCTACTCGCTGTGTAATGCCTTCCAATGGATTCAGTACGGCATCATCAACAACATCTTCATGAAGTACTACAGCGTCACCTCCTTCACCATCGACTGGCTCGCCATGATCTACTTCGTGACTTACATCCCCATTATCTTCCCCGTCACTTGGCTGCTCGACAAGAAAGGGCTGCGGGTGATCGCGCTCTGTGGCTGCGGCCTCAACTGCTGCGGCGCCTGGATCAAGATCGCCAGCGTGCGGCCCGACCTCTTCGCCGTCACCTTCCTGGGTCAGGCCGTCTGCGGGGTCGCGCAGGTCTTCATCCTCGGCATGCCGTCCCGGATCGCCTCCGTCTGGTTCGGTTCGCACGAAGTCTCCACCGCCTGCTCCATCGCCGTCTTCGGCAACCAGGTGAGGGGTTGTACAGCTGTGAAGGGTGGGCGGATATGTACAGGTGTGCCTCTGGGGGGGGGGGGCAGTGTACGAGTGTGCGGGGATGGCCGGTGGTGTACAGGTGTGTGGCAGGTTGAACGCGGAGGTGGGTGGTAGTGGTGATCTACAGGTGCGTGTGGGGTTATTCAAGTGCGCCTGAGTGTACAGGAATGCAGGAACGGAGACAGTGGTGAGGTTTATAGTGTAGAGGTGGTAGTGTACAATTGTGTGGGGGTGTACAATTTGTATGTGGGTGTACAGGTGTGGGGATGGAGGTGTGTGTGGAGATGTGGGGGGATAGGTCTATGGGTGTGGGGAGTGTACAGATGCACGTGTGTGTGTGTGGGGAGGACATATGCAGGGGTCATGTGCAGGAGTTCAGAGGTGATGCACGGTGATCAGCATGCACTTTACAGGGGCTGGATGTGTACACATATCCTGAGATGTGTATTGGGTGCTCAATGGTGAGGTGCAGGATTGGTGGGTGCACACTGGCATCAGGCAGGTGTGTGGAAATAATGTTATAAGATTGTCTACACATAACTTGTGATGTGCCTAGTGATTGGTACTGGACCCATCGTTGCTGGTCACAAGTCTCAAAATGAGACTAAAATAGGTAGTATAGTGGATAATGAAGAAAGTTATGAAAATTACAGTGGCAGTCTTTATCAGCTGAGTAAGTACGCCAAGAAATGACAAATGGAGTTGAATTCAGATAATGTGAGATGTTGCATTTTAGAAAGTCAAATCCAGGTAGGACTTTCACAGTAAATGACAGGATCCTGCAGGTTGTTGCGGGACACACACCTCGCAGTAGAAGTACATGGAGCCTGAAAGTGGAGTCACAGGTAGGCAACGTAGTGAAGAAAGCTTTTTGCATAAGTCAGGTCATTTGAGTACAAAAGCTGGGAGGTTGTGGTGCAGTTTACAAGATGGCGATGAGGCTGCACTAGGAGTGTTTTGTTCAGTTTAAGTCATCCTGCTACAGGAAACATTGTTATTAAATTGGAAAGTGCACAAAGAAGGTTGAAGGTACATTTGTTAGTGAAGTATGTATACAGAATACAACCCTGAGATTCATAAGGAGATTTATAAGGATTTGAGCTCAGTTATAGGAAAGGTTAGACAGGCTGAGGCTTTATTCTTTAAACCATAGGAGACCAAGAGGTGACTGAATGGAAAGTTTTATAAAATCATGAGGGGCATGGGTAGGGAGGAATACACTCAGTCAATTTCCCAGTGGTAGGGCATCAAGATTTAAGCAAAGGGGGAAAGATTTAAAAGAAAGCTGAAGGACAACTTTTTTTTACTTGAAGGGTGGTAATTAACTATGTTGAATCAGCTGCTAGAGGAAGTAATCAGGTAGAATAACAACTTATAAAAGAAAGTTGAACAGGTACATGGATTATGAGACATAGGAACAGAATTAGGCCATTTGGCCCATTGAGTGTTCTCTGGCATTCCATCATGGCTGAATTATTACCCATCTTAATCTCACTGGGGGAAAAAAAATTAAGAATTTAATGGGCCAAATACTGGCAAATGTAGGATACAATGAACAAGGCTATCGTGGCTTGCAGCTTGATCAGCTGAAACAACGGGCTGAAAAATGGCAGATGGAATTTAATGCAGACAAGTGTGAATGTGAGGTGTTGCACTTTGGTAGACCTAACCAGGGTAGGTCTTACACGGCGTATGCAAGGGCACTGAGGAGTGTGGTAGAACAAATGGATCTGGGAATACACGCCCATATTTCATTGAAAGTGGCATCACAGGCAGATAGGGAACTTTGCCACAAAGCCACCAATTCCATTATCTAAATCACTGACAGGCAACCAGAAAAAGCCCCCTTTATTTCCACTGTCACGAACCCCATGACGGGTTAAAGAATCAGCAGAGATGGAAAACACTTTAGAGTCCGGTATTGCTATTAACTAATAATATTTATTCGTAACTACACAATACAGTAATATAAATGCAAATAAATCAAACAGGTTAGCAATGATTATATATAAGTAAGTGTGGAGTATATAGGAAAACCAAGCTTCTTCAAGTCTAGGGGTAAATAGATGGTCTTACAATAATGAGTAAAGTTCAGTTCAGTTCATGGTATAGAGTTGAGTAGTGATGGAGAGAGAGCAGACATCCCACCTCTCCCGGAACTTCCAGGAGTCTCCCGCGTATTAATAATGGCTCCCTGATGCCCGCAAATTATATACAGTATCCCGGAGAGAGACAGAGAGAGACAGACAGAGAGAGATTGAGTCTTCAGGTGAGCTGATGCCGTCGATCTTCCCGTTGTCCTCCGAAAACCTTTAGAAGTCACTGACCATGACCACAACAAAGGAGACCATTCTTCTGTGGTGGAATTATCAACCCAGGCAAGGGTTAGCCACCGGTCCCGCCCTGTTCACACTGCGAGAGCCACTGATCGATCCTCCAAAACCCACTTTTTCTGTGGGCACAACAAAGCTCATTCAGTGTCCAAAATCGTGTGTCAGGTCTATCATCTGACCCTCTGTTTATCTCACCGTACTGAGTACCAACTGTCTGTCAAATAACTCCTCCCTTCTCTAGCTGTGTAAGAATGTACAAGCAGGCAATGTCCTTGGGAAATGTAAATGTACTGTGAGCAGTCTTCACCTCTCTCTCTCTCTTAAAAACAAGATGTTGGTGTTAAATACCTCTCTCTCTTTTCAAAAGCACAGTTCATAGGGGTAATTCAGGACCCTGTCACACCACTCATGCTTCCTGCCTAACAGCCATTCCTCTATCCATGCCAGTATCTTTACTGTAATGTCGCGGGATTTTATCTTGTTAAGCAGCCTCATTTGTGGCATCTTATCAAATGCCTTCTGAAAATCCAAGTAAATGACATCTACTGCCTCTCCTTTGTCCACCTTGCTGTTACTTCCTCGAAGAACTCCAACAGATTTGTCAGGCAAGATTTCCCTTTACAGAAACCATGCTGACTTATTTTATCAAAGCAATACACAAAATCCTGGAGGAACTCAGCAGATGAGGCAGCATGTATAGAAAAAGTACACGTAACGTTTTGGGTGAAAACCCTTCGGCAGGACAGAAAGGAAAGTTTAAACTTCTGGCATCCTGGAAGAGACTTCGCAGTATAGTAATCCAATCACAAACAAGAGAAAATCTGCAGATGCTGGAAATCCAAACAACACACACACAATGCTGGAGGAAATCAGCAGGCCAGGAGCATCTATAGAAAAAAAGTACAATTGACATTTTGGGCTGAAACCCTTCGGCAAGACTCTATAGTCAACGTTTCCAGCGTTTTGTGTGTGTTGCTTGGATTTCCAGCATCTGCAGATTTTTCTCTTGTTTCTGACTTATTTTATCATTTGTCTCCAATTACCCTAAAACTTCATCCTTAATAATGGACTCCAACACTTGCCCAACCACTGAGGTTAGGCTAACTGGCTTATAATTCCCTTTCTTTTGCCTTCCTCCCTTCTTTAAAAAGTGGAGTGACATTTGCAATTTTCCGGCCCTCCGGAACCATACCAGAATCAAGTAATTCTTGAAAGATCATAACCAATGCATCTGCTATCTCTTCAGCAACCTTTTTAACTCTGGGCCATAGTCCATCTGGTCCAGGTGACTTATCCACCTTAAGACATTTGAGTTTGCCTAGCACTTTTTCCTTTGTAATAGCAATGGCATCACTCCTGCTCCCTGACACTCACGGACCTCTGGCACACTGATAGTGTCTTCTACAGTGAAGACTGATACAAAGTACCCATTAAGTTCATCTGCCATTTCTTTGTCCCCCATTACTACCTCACCAGAATCATTTTCCAGTGGTCCAATATCAAATCTCACCTCCCTTTTACTCTTTATATAACTGAGAAAACTTCTGGTATGTTGCTTTATATTGTTGGCTAGTTTGTCCTCATATTTCATCTTTTCCCATCTTATAGCTTTTTAGTTGCATTTTGTTGGAAAACTTCCCAATCGTCCAACTTCCTACCCCTAACCCTTTCCTTGACTTTTATGCAGTCCTTAACTTCCCTTGTCAACCACAGTTGCCTATCCCTGCCATTTGAGAACTTCTGTTATGGGACATGTCTATCCTGTGCCTTGTGAACTATTCCCAGAAACTTAAGCCACCTCTACTCTGCCACCATCCCCACCAGTATCCCCCTACAATCCACCTGGGCAAGTGCCTCTCTCATGCCTCTGTAATTCATTTTAATCCATTGTGATACTGATACATCTGACTTAAGCTTCTCCTTCTCAAGTTGCAGTATGAATTCAATCATATTATGATCACTGCTCCCTAAGGGTTCCTTTACCTTAAGTTCCCTACAAAAACCTGGATTATTATACAACACCCAAACTAAGATGGCCTTTCCCTGAATAGGCTAAAGCACAAGCTGCTCTAAAAAGCCACCTCTTAGGTTCTCTTAGCTGAGAAGATCATCTGGGTCTCTCTTCCCGCGATTACAGACACTTACACCACACGCTGCATCGGTAAAGCAAACAGCATTATGAAGGACCCCACACACCCCTCATACAAACTCTTCTCCCTCCTACCATCTGGCAAAAGGCACCAAAGTATTCGGGCTCTCACGACCAGACTATGTAACAGTTTCTTCCCCCAAGTCATCAGACTCCTCAATACCCAGAGCCTGGACTGACACCAACCTACTGCCCCCTACTGTGCCTATTGTCTTGTTTATTATTTATTGTAATATCTGCACTGTTTTGTGCACTTTATGCAGTCCTGGGTAGGTCTGTAGTCGAGTGTAGTTTTGTGTTGCTTTACGTAGTTCAGTGTAGTTTTTGTACTGTTCATGTAGCACCATGGTCCTGAAAAACGTTGTCTGGTTTTTACTGTGTGCTGTACCAGCAGTTATGGTGGAAATGACAATAAACAGTGACTTGACTTGACGTGACTTGATTCAACAAATTCTCTCTCTTGCAATCCGGCTCCAACCTGAATTTCCCAATCCCCTTGCATATTGAAGTGCCCCATTACAATTGTGTCATTAGCCTTATTATTTGAATTTTCCAGCTCCTTTTGCAATCTCAGCCACATATCTTGGCTCCTCTTTGGAGGCCTATATATGAGTCCCATAATGTTTTTTTAACCCTTGAAATTTCTTAACTCCACCCACAAAGTTTTGACATTTTTTGACCCTCTGGCAACTCTTTCTGAAGATGTAATTCCATCTCTTACCAACAGGGCCACTATGCCTTTCTGCTTGTGCTTACAATACAAAGTATAACCTTTGATATTAAGCTCCCAACTGTGACCACCTTTCAGCCACGACTCAGTGATGCCCACAATGTCATACCGACCAATCTCTAATCACACCATGAGTTCATCCACCTTATTCCAAACACTACACCCATTTCAATACAGCACCTTCAACCCTGCATTCTTCGCTCGTTTGAATTTTGGCTCTGTGGTGCAATTTAACTCTTTGCTGTCTCTGCATTTGAACACAAGCATTGGCTTGTCCTTCCTTACATTCATGTTACTCCCATCAACTACTTGTAAACCTGCTGGCTCATCCTCAGCTCTATCGAACTTGTTCCCATTCCCCTGCCATATTAGTTTAAACCACTCCCAACAGCTCTAGCAAATCTGCCCACAAGGATATTGGTCCCCCTCAGATTCAAGTGCAACCCATTTCTTTTGTACAGGTCACACCTGCGCCAGAAGAGGTCCAGATGATCCAGAAATCTGAATCCCTTCCCTCTGCTCCAGTTCTTCTGCTACGCATTTATCTGCCACCTCATTCTATTCCTATCCTCACTGTCATGTGGTACAAGCCGCAATCCCCAGATTACTACCCCTGAGATCTTACCTCTTAACCTCCTTCCTAATTCCCTGCATTCTGTTTTTGGACCTCCTCCCTTTTTCTACCTATGTTGTTGGTATCAATGGTACCTTCAATGCCCAGACAATTCTAGTTCTCATGTAGACGCCAACTAAATGTTGTCAGTGTCTCTGCTTGCAGCAGGCCCCAGCACTGTATCCCAGGTATTCGCCAATATCTGGTCAGGAAAAAAAGGTCCCCCTTCGATTCCCTCCAAATCTCTCATCTCTGCCCGAAGTGCTCTCTGTTTTTACCCCACGTCTGATAAGGTAGATTGCAGAAATTGTTACCCCTTACCTGTACCGCTCATAATTTTATACACCTTGCTAATAGAACATAGAACGTAGAATAGTACAGCACAGTACAGGCCTTTTGGCCCACAATGTTGTGCCAACCCTCAAACCCTGCCTCCCATATAAGCCCCCACCTTAAATTCCTCCATATAGAAACATAGAAACATAGAAAATAGGTGCAGGAGTAGGCCATTCGGCCCTTCGAGCCTGCACCGCCATTTATTATGATCATGGCTGATCATCCAACTCAGAACCCTGCCCCAGCCTTCCCTCCATACCCCCTGACCCCCGTAGCCACAAGGGCCATATCTAACTCCCTCTTAAATATAGCCAATGAACTGGCCTCAACTGTTTCCTGTGGCAGAAAATTCCACAGATTCACCACTCTCTGTGTGAAGAAGTTTTTCCTAATCTCGGTCCTAAAAGGCTTCCCCTCTATCTTCAAACTGTGGCCCCTCGTTCTGGACTTCCCCAACATCGGGAACAATCTTCCTGCATCTAGCCTGTCCAATCCCTTTAGGATTTTATGTGTTTCAATCAGATCCCCCCTCAATCTTCTAAATTCCAACGAGTACAAGCCCAGTTCATCCAGTCTTTCTTCATGTGAAAGTCCTGCCATCCCAGGAATCAATCTGGTGAACCTTCTTTGTACTCCCTCTATGGCAAGGATGTCTTTCCTCAGATTAGGGGACCAAAACTGCATACAATACTCCAGGTGTGGTCTCACCAAGGCCTTGTACAACTGCAGTAGTACCTCCCTGCTCCTGTACTCGAATCCTCTCGCTATAAATGCCAGCATACCATTCGCCTTTTTCACCGCCTGTTGTACCTGCATGCCCACTTTCAATGACTGGTGTATACCCAGGTCTCGTTGCACCTCCCCTTTTCCTAATCGGCCACCATTCAGATAATAATCTGTTTTCCTATTTTTGCCACCAAAGTGGATAACTTCACATTTATTCACATTAAATTGCATCTGCCATGAATTTGCCCACTCACCCACCCTATCCAAGTCACCCTGCATCCTCTTAGCATCCTCCTCACAGCTAATACTGCCACCCAGCTTCGTGTCATCCGCAAACTTGGAGATGCTGCATTTAATTCCCTCATCCAAGTCATTAATATATATTGTAAACAACTGGGGTCCCAGCACTGAGCCTTGTGGTACCCCACTAGTCACCGCCTGCCATTCTGAAAAGGTCCCGTTTATTCCCACTCTTTGCTTCCTGTCTGCTAACCAATTCTCCACCCACACCAATACCTTACCCCCAATACCGTGTGCTTTAAGTTTGCACACTAATCTCCTGTGTGGGACCTTGTCAAAAGCCTTTTGAAAATCCAAATATACCATATCCACTGGTTCTCCCCTATCCACTCTACTAGTTACATCCTCAAAAAATTCTATGAGATTCGTCAGACATGATTTTCCTTTCACAAATCCATGCTGACTTTGTCCGATCATTTCACCGCTTTCCAAATGTGCTGTTATCACATCCTTGATAACTGACTCCAGATGTTTCCCCACCACCGACGTTAGGCTAACCGGTCTATAATTCCCCGGTTTCTCTCTCCTTCCTTTTTTAAAAAGTGGAGTTACATTAGCCACCCTCCAATCCTCAGGAACTAGTCCAGAATCTAACGAGTTTTGAAAAATTATCACTAATGCATCCACTATTTCTTGGGCTACTTCCTTAAGCACTCTAGGATGCAGACCATCTGGCCCTGGGGATTTATCTGCCTTCAATCCCTTCAATTTACCTAACACCACTTCCCTACTAACATGTATTTCGCTCAGTTCCTCCATCTCACTGGACCCTCTGTCCCCTACTATTTCTGGAAGATTATTTATGTCCTTCTTAGTGAAGACAGAACCAAAGTAATTATTCAATTGGTCTGCCATGTCCTTGCTCCCCATAATCAATTCACCTGTTTCTGTCTGCAGGGGACCTACATTTGTCTTTACCAGTCTTTTCCTTTTTACATATCTATAAAAGCTTTTACAGTCCGTTTTTATGTTCCCTGCCAGTTTTCTCTCATAATCTTTTTTCCCCTTCCTAATTAAGCCCTTTGACCTCCTCTGCTGAACTCTGAATTTCTCCCAGTCCTCAGGTGAGCCACTTTCTCTGGCTAATTTGTATGCTTCTTATTTGGAATTGATACTATCCCTAATTTCTCTTGTCAGCCACGGTGCACTACCTTCCTTAATTTATTCTTTTGCCAAACTGGGATGAACAATTGTTGTAGTTCATCCATGCAACCTTTAAATGCTTGCCATTGCATATCCACCGTCAATCCTTTAAGTGTCATTTGCCAGTCTATCTTAGCTAATTCACGTCACATACCTTCAAAGTTACCCTTCTTTAAGTTCAGAACCTTTGTTTCTGAATTAACTATGTCACTCTCCATCTTAATGAAGAATTCCACCATATTATGGTCACTCTTACCCAAGGGGCCTCTCACGACAAGATCTCTAATTAACCCTTCCTCATTGCTCAAAACCCAGTTCAGAATAGCCTGCTCTCTAGTTGGTTCCTTGACATGTTGGTTCAAAAAACCATCCCGCATACATTCCAAGAAATCCTCTTCCTCAGCACCTTTACCAATTTGGTATACCTGTCTAGTAGTCTCTTAAACTTCACTAGTGTATCTGCCTCCACCACTGACTCAGGCAGTGCATTCCACGCACCAACCACTCTCTGAGTAAAAAACCTTTCTCTAATATCCCCCTTGAACTTCCCAACCCTTATCTTAAAGCCATGTCCTCTTGTATTGAGCAGTGGTGCCCTGGGGAAGGGGCACTGGCTATCCACTCTATCTATTCCTCTTATTATCTTGTACACCTCTATCATGTCTCCTCTCATCCTCCTCTCCAAAGAGTAAAGCCCTAGCTCCCTTAATCTCTGATCATAATGCATACTCTCTAAACCAGGCAGCATCCTGGTAAATCTCCTCTGTACCCTTTCCAGTACTTCCACATCCTTCCTATAGTGAGGCGACCAGAACTGGACACAGTACTCCAAGTGTGGCCTAACCAGAGTTTCATAGAGCTGCATCATTACATCGCGACTCTTAAACTCTATCCTTCGACTTATGAACGCTAACACCCCATAAGCTTTCTTAACTACCCTATCTACCGGTGAGGCAACTTTCAGGGATCTGTGGACATGTACCCCCAGATCCCTCTGCTCCTTCACACTACCAAGTATCCCGCCATTTACTTTGTACTCTGCCTTGGAGTTTGTCCTTCCAAAGTGTACCACCTCACACTTCTCCGGGTTGAACTCCATCTGCCACTTCTCAGCCCACTCCTGCATCCTATCAATGTCTCTCTGCAATCTTCGACAATCCTCTACACTATCTGCACCTCCACCAACCTTTGTGTTGTCTGCAAACTTGCCAACCCACCCTTCTACCCCCACATCCAGTTCGTTAATGAAAATCATGAAAAGTAGAGGTCCCAGAACAGATCCTTGTGGGACACCACTAGTCACAATCCTCCAATCTGAATGTACTCCCTCCACCACCACCCTCTGCTTTCTGCAGGCAAGCCAATTCTGAATCCACCTGGCCAAACTTCCCTGGATCCCATGCCTTCTGACTTTCTGAATAAGCCTACCGTATGGAATCTTGTCAAATACCTTATTAAAATCCATGTAGATCACATCCACTGCACTACCCTCATCTATATGGCTGGTCACCTCAAAGAACTCCATCAGACTTGTTAGACACGGTCTGCCCTTCACAAAGCCATGCTGACTGTCCCTGATCAGACCATGATTCTCAAAATGCCCATAGATCCTATCTCTAAGAATCTTTTCCAACAGCTTTCCCACCACAGATGTATGGCTTACTGGTCTATAATTACCCAGACTGTCCCTACTACCGTTTTTGAACAAGGGGACAACATTCGCCTCCCTCCAATCCTCCGGTACCACTCCCGTGGACAACGAGGACATAAAGATCCTAGCCAGAGGCTCAGCAATCTCTTCACTGGCCTCGTGGAGCAGCCTGGGGAATATTCCATCAGGCCCTGGGGACTTATCCGTCCTAATGTATTTTAACAACTCCAACACCTCCTCTCCCTTAATATCAACATGCTCCAGAACATCAACCTCACTCATATTGTCCTCACCATCATCAAGTTCCCTCTTAACCTCCCCGCTCCAGGGAAAACGTGCAGGACCATGCACTCCCCTGCTGTCCATGTACCTATCCAACTTTTTCCTAAATGTTGAAATCGACCCCACACCCACCACTTGCACTGGCAGCTCGTTCCACACTCTCACCACCCTCTGAGTGAAGAAATAGCCCCTCATGTTTCCCTTAAACATTTCAGCTTTCACTCTTCAAAGCTTCATTTATTATCAAAGTATACAACTCTGAAATTCTTTTCCGGGTAGCCATGAAACCAAGAAAGGCAGCACAATCGTCAATCCCCAAATCCCTCCTCCTGCACAATAAAAGACCTGAGAAAGATTGGGAAGAAAAACTCAGAATATTAAAAAAACAAGAAGACTGAAAACAATTCTATAGTCCAAGTCCATATCCAAAATGAAGAAAACCTGGATAACATTCTCCGGGTACAGTGGCAGGGTCTCCCCTCTCTGGTAGCTGAGCGATCAAAAGGCAGGCAGCCAACACTCACCTTCCACATTTGCCTCTGGTTGGTTTAATCGGTGAACAATGGAAGTTTTAATTGGTGAAATGGAGTCGAATATCGGGTCCTGCTCTGTCCCGCAGCCTGCTTGCCGTGTGATTTGTGAATGCTGCCTCTGCCTTCCGGAATCCTCTTTGAGACTGTAAAGTGCTGGAACATCCAAATGATCTCCAAATGGTAAATCATAGGCACTAACAGTTCCAGAATCACATCAAAGATGAAAAGCAAATGTAAAAGACATAAAAGGTGTGAAATGTATGGCTTCATAATCTATCCAGAGGATGTTGACTGAAGGAGCATTGTACTCGAGCACCATCTTGACCAGAGGTCTCAGCAGAAAAAGCCTGCTTGCATTTACCCCATCTATACCCCTAATAATTTTGTATACCTCCATCAAAACTGCCCTCAATCTTCTACATTCACTGGAATAAAGTCTGTCCCTATTCAGCCTTTCAATATACTCTCGTCCCCAAGTCTGGGAAACATCCTTGTCATTTTCTCTGGACACTTTCAGTCTTTTTTTTTACATATTTCCTGTAGGTTGGTGTCCAGATCTGCACAGAGTACTCCAAAATATGCGTCACCTACATCTTGTACAATTTCAACACAACTTTCCAACTCCTGTACTCAGTACTTTGATTTATGAAGGCCAATGTGCCAAAAGCTTTCTTTGTGAACCTATCTATTTGTGATGCTACTTTCGTAGAATTGTGGATCTGTATTCCCAGATGACTCTTCTACCACACTACCCATCTCTTTTGGCTCCAAAGGGCCAATTTTGTCTCTTGCTATCCTCTTGCTCTTCATAAGTTTGTGGAAGCTCTTGGAATTGTCCTACATCTTGTCTGCTGGAGCAACCTTGTGTCTTTTTTTAGCCCTCCTGATTTCCTGCTCAAATGTTCTCTTGCATTTCTTATGAAACCCCGCTGGTTTCCTTGGCTGCTTAAGTTGAGGTAATACACACTGCGGTCTCGCCAGACACTGGAGATTGAGACTGCTCTCCCACCCCAAACCCCGGTTTGTGTGGATGCTGTGTAACTTGCCACCCTGTTACAACTCCGTGCCAAGAAACAACATGCGATTAAAGGAATTATGTTTATGAATCTTAGAGGTTAATAAAGAAAAGAGAAAAAAACAAGAGGGCACATTATAATTAAGGAGTCAAATGTGCATGTTGGAGCTCAGTTCTTCCCAAAATTAATGTTCACCGATCCTCATTCGATCTTGGCATCTGGCTCCATCGAATCATGGTCCTCCAGCAAGTCTAATCTTATGATCAGTTCTCTCCAGCGTCTTCCCTCGTCAGTTCCCGCCAAACAAAGGACCCATTTCACATTCCAATGCACCTGTTATCTCTAACCATAATCCAAACACTGCTTCTACAGAAAGACCATTACGTTAGCAGTGAGATCTTTCCCAGGATGTTGCACTCCACCAAAAATTAGTCAAGCCCTCATGACGTTGAGATAATTTGTCACCCCTTCATACAAAGCACAAAGTCTAAACCAGGTGTAAATGGCAGTGACATAGGGGATAGGTGCCATACTCTGTTCCCCGGCTGCGACATGGGCCAGTCTGTCTGGGGGTTTCCTGACTCTTTTGAGACCTCTTTACCCCATCATCTACTCCTTCAGCTTCAGACACTCCCTGGGCTCTTTCCTGTCTACCTGGGAAAGCCCCTCCCTGTTCAATAATCGTGCCTCCCGACAACTGAGGTTGCCTCGTCACTTGGCTGAGTTCGCCTTCATGTCCAGTTACTTCAGAGTCCAATCTCCCCGACCCCGCTCATTTCCTAACCGCAAACCTGCCTGTCCACTGCTAGTTCCCCCATTTCACCTGACTCAGCATGAACAGGGTTGGGAATCTCTTCATCAATTATTGGGGAGTTTCTTGTCAATAGAAAAGACATCCTCCAACTTCAACATCTGCTCTGTCAACCTCCTCTTTCAACCTTCAGGTACTGGGGAGTCTCCGAAGTTGGATAACTCAGCAGTCAACTTTCCCTTTTTCAGACAGTTTCTCCCTGGCTTGTCTCACAAGGACACTAGTCATTACCATCACCAGAAAGAGGTGTGCCATTGGCATCCTCCGCCTGAGAGTGACCTCCCTCTCCAAAGTGTTCCTGACAATCACTCTCATCCTGTTCAGGCCTCAGCAGTACCCCAGCAGATAGGCATGACTCCTCTTCGTGGTCTTCCGGAGTATCCATCAGGAGGGGCTTGGCATCAGGCATTCTGTGAAATTTGGGTTTTTTTTGTCACTCTATCTACTTCCCCGGGCTGTAACATGACCAGTTTAGAATGGATGTACCACACAGTTCCTCGTTATGCTCATCATCCAGCCCAATGTGGCCACGCACTTCCTCAAAAGCAGCTTGGAACACAGGGCGAATGGAAAATGTTTCCAGAAAGATCTCTCCATCTTGCTCCTTGGAGGCTCTCATTAGCTTCCTCACAATAGGAGTATTTGTCCCCACAAGAATTGAAACTGCGCCCTTTTCAATCGGGTCCAGACAAACCAACAATAATGTATCAAGCACCTCAGCTACTGCCACATCTGCCTCCGAAAACTCCAGCTTCAATGACAATTAACCATCATATAGGTAATCATCCATACTAAGACCCCAGATTTCTAGTACAGTGAGTGGCGTCAGTGGTAAATGCCTCAAATACCAGTTGTAAAACAAACAATACAGCAGCGTAACCTGAGAGCTGGTGTCAAGTATGGCTCGAGCATAAGTACCCTCCATTCGTAGCGATACACTGGAGCTTGGCCCCACTGAGCTTTCAGGAATAGGGTTTTTTGCTTTAGGGTTTTCCTTGATGTATTGCTAGTAACATGTCCCCCCCTCCCCCCTGAGATGCCAGGGTCTCTCCACTTGGATACCTGGGGCCTCACTGGGTCTCTCCACTTGGGTACCTGGGGCTCACTGGGCCTCTCCACTTGGGTACCTGGGGGCTCACTGGGTCTCTCCACTTGGATACCTGGGGCTCACTGGGTCTCTCCACTTGGATACCTGGGGCTCACTGGGCCTCTCCACTTGTGTACCTGGGGCCTCACTGGGTCTCTCCACTTGGGTATCTGGGGGCTCACTGGGCCTCTCCACTTGTGTACCTGGGGCCTCACTGGGCCTCTCCACTTGTGTACCAGGGGTTCACTGGGTCTCTCCGCTTGTGTACCTGGGGCCTCACTGGGCCTCTCCACTTGGATACCTGGGGCTCACTGGGCCTCTCCACTTGGGTACCTGGGGGCTCACTGGGTCTCTCCACTTGGATACCTGGGGCTCACTGGGTCTCTCCACTTGGATACCTGGGGCTCACTGGGTCTCTCCACTTGGGTACCTGGGGCCTCACTGGGCCTCTCCACTTGTGTATCTGGGGGCTCACTGGGCCTCTCCACTTGTGTACCTGGGGCCTCACTGGGCCTCTCCACTTGTGTACCTGGGCCTCACTGGGCCTCTCCACTTGTGTACCTAGGGCCTCACTGGGTCTCTCCACTTGTGTACCTAGGGCCTCACTGGGTCTCTCCACTTGGGTACCTGGGCCCTCACTGGGTCTCTCCACTTGTGTACCTGGGGCCTCACTGGGTCTCTCCACTTGTGTACCTGGGGCCTCACTGGGCCTCTCCACTTGGGTACCTGGGGCCTCACTGGGCCTCTCCACTTGGGTACCTGGGGTTCACTGGGCCTCTCCACTTGGGTACCTGGGGCCTCACTGGGCCTCTCCACTTGTGTACCTGGGGCCTCACTGGGTCTCTCCACTTGTGTACCTGGGGCCTCACTGGGTCTCTCCGCTTGTGTACCTGGGGCCTCACTGGGCCTCTCCACTTGGGTACTTGGGGGCTCACCCTCTGAGGCCTTTCCAGTCCTTCACACTCCCGTCTGAAGTGTCCCTCGTCACCATGGTTATAACAGATAATATCAGTTGCTCCCTTTCTCATGGGACCCCATTCACTAGTAGCCCACTGCTTAGTCCATCCCCTTAGGGGTCCGACTCCCTGTTGGCTTTGGCGTGTGAGGTGGCCATACCTGACGATAACAACCAGGACATCTCAGTTCTAAACACTGCCACAAGCTCCTTTACCACTCCCTGGGGTGAGCTATCAGTGGTCACCTCAGTCAAGAGGCCAACCACTGAGGACGGACGGAGGCCTCCCGCACCTCTGTTGCGTCCTCCTCCTCTCTTATTTCTCTAATCAGCTGGACAAACAAGGGAAGGAGATGCATCTTACGTGACATTTGGAGACCCCAGGCAATCATGAACTGTGACTGTGCACCTTTCTCCACTTGGTCCATTTTTAACTTTATGGCCTGAGCTGTTTGAATGGCCCCCTTACACCGCAAGCAATTCAGCCGGCTCTAGCCGAAAAATGTAGGTGGGAAGTTTCTGCCCTTCTCCTGAGGCATGTTCCAAAACCCCGTCATAAGCTGCATTGGGCTTCCCACCACATCAAAAACATTGAGAGTGGGGGAGATTCGAACAAGAGGACATGATTTGAGAGTTAAAGGACAAAAGTTTTGGGGTAACATGAGGGGGAACTTCTTTACTCAGAGAGTGGTAGCTGTGTGGAATGAGCTTCCAGCAGAAGTGGTTGAGGTAGGTTCGATGTTGTCGTTTAAAGTTAAACTAGATAGCTATATGGACAGGAAAGGAATGGAGGGATATGGGCTGAGTGCAGGTCGGTGGGACTAGGTGAGGGTAAGAGTTCAGCATGGACTAGAAGGGCCAAGGTGGCCTGTTTCCGTGCTGTAATTGTTATATGGTTAAAAACATCTTCTAGTGCTTGCAGATAGCCCACAGAAGTAGCAAAGGGGTTCTGTGTCTTTAATGCTCTCACTACGTTAGCAGCCAGCTCCCTTAAACTCTCTACCAGTCGGTGTCTTTTTATGTCATCAAAGCACTGCCATTCATACAGTGACTGAGGTCTGCTCCGCCCGAGTCTCATACTCCTCCTCCTCCTCCTTCCCCTTGGGGTGGGGATGGGTGTTATTCCTGAGAACGTGCTGAGCCTACGATAACTAGGACTCTCCACCTGTGACCATTTATTTGCCTGGGAGGTAAGGGCTGATACCAGTTCAGAATGCTCATCCCTTGCTGGAGGACTCTTCAGACCTTCCATTCCTTCCACAGAAACGAGCAATTTGTCTTCAAAGTCTCAGCCCGCAGCTATGGGAAACTCTGTTTCCTATTCAACATCTTCACGTACACTCCCCTCCTCCCGCGAAGCATGGACAGCCCACAGCACCCACCCCCCCCGGGCCCCAATAATACCAGGCATTTCCACTGCCGTTACGTCAGCGCCAGTCTGAACTAAAACAAAGTCTTTGCCCACCATTTTATCAAACCTCCACGCCATGATTATCACTTTTCCTAATGCTTTAATGATACTTGAAGTCCAAGTTATTAATTTGTCGATGATACGAATATCTCAGCTACTCAATACACATATTCATTACTGGTAACCCCATGGATTCGCACCACCACTCGACCTCTGCAGCATCCATAACCACGTATCTTAATCATTTTACTGGACAATAGATTAACACAAGCTTAAACACACAACCCGCTGGATCAATGCTCGGGGCAATCATATAGCATCCAGTAATATTGATCTGGGACGATACTCCCACATATAAAACCTCGCTGGTTTCTTGGCTGCACAAGTCTAAGGAATATCATCCGATCCTGCCAAACCCATGAGACTGAGACCACTCTCCCACCCCGGTCTGTGTGGATGCTCTGTAATTGTTACACCTCAGTGACAAGAAACAACAGACAGCACACTGCATATGAATAAAGGAATTATGTTTATGAATCTTAACTAAGGGGTTAGTAAAGAAAAGGAAGAAAAAAACAGAAGGGCCCAATATATTCATCAGTCAAATGTGCACAAGTTGGAGCTCAACTCTTCCCAAAATTCATGGTCACGCATCCTCAGTCAATCTTGGCACATGGCTCCAGAGAATCACAGTCCCCCACCAGGTTGAATCCTACAACTGGTGCTCTCTAGCGTCTTCCCTCTTCATCTCCTGCTGAACAAAGGACCCAGCTCACATCCCAAAGCACCCGTTATCTGTAACCATAACCCAAACACCGCTCCTGCAGAGAGACCTTTCCCAGTGTGTTATAATTATGTTCAAGTACCTCATTTGTTCCTGCCTACCTATACCTGCTGTGCACCTTTTTCTTAACCAGAGCCTCAATATCTCTTGAAAACCAAGTTTCCCTTAACCTGCTCTTCTTGCCTTTTATTCTGACAGACACATACAAGCCTTGTACTCTCAAAATTTTACTTTTGAAGGCCCTCCCCCCACTTACCAAGTACACCTTTGCCAGAAAACAACCTGTCCCAATCCACTGCCAGATGCTTTCTGATGTAATCAAAATTGACTTTTCTCCAATTTGGAATCTCAACCAGAGGGCCAGAGGTATTCTTTTCTATCATTACCTTGAAACTAAAGGCATTATGATGGTTAGATGCAAAGTGATCTCCTGCACAATCTTCTGTCATCTGCCCTGTCTCATTCCCTAATCTAGTATCACAGTCTCTCTAGTTGGGACTTTTATGTACTGATCAAGGATCCTTGCCTGAACACATTTGACAAACTCTTTCCCATCCAACCCTTTTACAGTATGGGAGACCCAGTCAATATGTGCAAAGTTAAATTCATCCACTGTCGCAACCTTGTGTTTCTTGCAACAGTCTGTGATCTCTACAAATTTGCTCCTCAATCCTATGGACTGTTGGATGGTGTATATTGTAATCCCATTCATGTGGTCATACCTTTCTTATTCCTCAGTTCTACCCATAAAGCCTCACTAGACTATTGCCAACAGTTTTGGGCCCCATATCTCAGAAAGGATGTGTTGTCGTTGGAGAGAGTCCAGAGGAGGTTCACAAGGATGATTCCAGGAATGAAGAGGTCAACATATGAGGAGTGTTTGGCAGCTTTGGGCCTGTACTCACTGGAATTTAGAAGAATGCGGGGAATGGCGCATGGGGGAGGGTATCTCACTGAAACCTACTAAATGTTGAAAGGACTAGGTAGGGTAGATGTGGAGAGGATGTTTCCTATGGTGGGGTGTCCAGAACTAGAGGGCACAGCCTGAAAATTGAGGGGTGACCTTTTAGAACAGAGGTAGGGAGAGAGTAGCCGCAGACTGTGGTGGAGGCCAAGTCCATGAGGCGGAAGTTGATCATTTCCTGGTTGGTCAGGGCATCAGAGGATGTGGCGAGAATGCAGGTTATGACATTGAGTGTGATCCAGGATCAATCATGACGGAATGGCGGAGTAAACTCGATGTGTTGAATGGCCCAAGTCTGTTCCTATGTCTAATGATATTATAGTTTTATAGATCAGCTCTCCAGTCTGTTCTGACTGAACACATCGTGACATTTTCCCTGACTGGTAAAATCACCCTCCCCCTTTTATCCCTCCCACTCTTATCACGTCTAAAACAACAGAACCCCAGATCATTGAGCTGTCAGTCTTGCAATCAAGTGTCACTATTGGCCAGAATGTTGTAATTCTACCTGCTGATCCATGCCCTAATCTCAGCTGCCTCTCCTTGCATTGTAATATACACAGTACAGAACATTGGTTGCACCATGCACCAACTTCGTATGCAGGCTTAACGACCTTTTTCTCCACATTAATTTGTTCTGATGCTCTGGTTCCCATCCCGCTGTAACCTTAGTTTAAACTTCTCTCTGCATATTCTCTCTTTGTACCCTTGTATTGAAAGCCATGACTAATGATAGCCAATATCCCAGGTTACCTACCTGTGCTACCACCTTCAACATCTTTGGACTTGTACGCCAAAGTCCCTCTTCACTACTAACAAGAAGTATTCTCCATTCATGGAATATATCCAAGCCTCATTAATGCCAACTGGATTGGATACCATCTGCCAATTTTCAGTCCATTTAAATGCTACTTTTGCTTTTGTCTGTGATTCTACCACCTCTCCTAACAATGTGTTTGTGCACCCACAACTCTTTGTACAAAAAGAAAACTTGCTAAAAATTCCTTTTAAAATCTTTCCTTTCACTTTAAGCATATGCCCCAAGTATTTGATACTGGGAAAAAGACTAGTCTTTTATGTCCGCCTCTGTAATTTTAAACATTCCTATAAGATCACCCCTCGTTCTTTTCTGTTCCAAGGAATAAGGACCTAGCCTGGTCATCCTCTCCCTCTAACCAGGCCATCTAGCCCTGGCAACATCCCCGTTAACTTTTACTGCACTCTAGTTGGACATTTCCAGTAATGGGAGCACATCTGCTATCGCACCCGTACAATGTATTATACCAGCCTGTGCTAAAGTACTCTGCTTTGATTGTTAAAAGCAACTATCCCATTAGACTCCTTGCCTCTTATCCACTTGTCCTGTTACTTTCACTGATCTGTGTGAATGCTTGTGAAGGTTCTCCACACTTTCTTTGATAATTTACTACCTTGATAGCTTGCTTTTATTTGCAGTTAACCTTGCATTTGATCTCTATACCCTTCTTTAAAAAAACAAGATTGTCTCACATGGTGTGTGATTAAAAACTTGCATAATATTGTGAGACTTAAACAAGTTCTAGCACAAGGACAAAACTCCTTTTGACTTTGTCGTAAGTACTGTATTAATATTCCTTTATCTGACCATCTCCTTTCTGATAAATGGCATAAAATATTATTCAAGGTTGTCAGTCCTGAAACAATGAAGATTACAAGGCAGTCAGATGAATTTGGCGCTAGCTTCAATGGCTAAGCAATTGTCTCAAACCCAATCTACATGTTGTCCTTAAATAATCCTGTCCTTTCCTACTCTCTGCAATAAAGTCTACAGTTAACTCTTCCTTCTTCTTTAGCATTTCTTCAAAATTGTAGATAACTCAGTTCCACTCTTAATATGTAGGTTCTGATGTGGCTGATGAAGCCAATGTGGGAACTACCAATTCTTTCACAGTTAGGCAGTTGTTGCTGAATCGGTAGTTTAAGATCACATGTTTCTTTTTCTTTTTACAAGGGGTTTCAGTGTACTCCTGATACTTAACATTCTCGTTGCTACCCTTCCACTTCGGTCATTAGTGAGAGGTTCCCAGGAGTCAGTGGGAATGTTGCATTTCTTCAAGGAAGCTTCAATTCTATCTTTGAATCTTTTGCTCTTGCCTGGTAATCTCTCCCTGTGACAGAACAATATCTGTCTCAGGACTGAGGCAGCGTGGCTGACTGGATGTAGGGTCGGTCAGCCTCAGTACTGACAACATTCACCCGGCAGAGGACGTTGGTTCTGTGTTCTATCATTACATTTGTCTGTTTGGGATCAATTTGCAGCAGCAAATATTTGGTATGTGAGTGGAACCTTCACAGGTACAGTGATAACCTATAAACATGTCAGCATCTGAGGACAGCACTGAACTAGGACTGTTAGAGTGTGAGGCAGCAGCTCCTCTGTCATTGGCAGCGTCGCAGCTCGGGCTTTGTTTGATCTCCTTGCTGTCCAAATGCTGAGAATCACATTGGTTTCTGGTGACGATAGACGTTGTTTTCTTTCTTTTTCGCAGGTTTAGTTGAGGAGGGGTGAGTGGGGCAACAGCTTTTCTACATCACCGTTACAGATGAGGTTTGGCGTAGCTGAGTTGGAATACTGTGATAAGGGTGTCTTTGAAATGTAGTTTCTGGAACATCTGAAGCAACACCTTTTTGTAATTGGGAAACTTGTTTGTAAAGTCTCACCATCCATGTTTGAGCTGAATAACTCACCAATAACTTGATTTTTTTTAACCTTTAATCTGCTTTGTCACAACACTACCCTGTCAACTATTTCTAAATTGCTGTGTGGCTGACATTTGAAACCTGCTAATTGCCATTTTCTGTGTTGAGGCCTCTTGCAAAATCACAAACTATTTAAAGGCTATTAAGAAGCAATGGAAATTGTTGCTGCAAGCCATGTGACAGTCATTGATGGTGAGAGGTAGGTTTCACATTGTAACATTACCACAAATGCTCCTGGTGAATGCTAGGCCACAGTCGTCTTCTTCATGTGCCTTGCACGTTACATGCTTGGGTGATCATGGCTTTCCACATTGAACGATCCCACGCCGCGTCAGTGATATCTCGCACACCTAGATCTGTTAGTTCTTTCACAGTGTCCATATATTTTCTTCTTTGCCTTCCTCTTCCGCGTTTCACAGGCATACGGCCTTGTAACGTAAGGCATTCTATTTCTCCCTTTTTGATGACGTGGCCCAGGAATTTAAGTTTCCTCTCATTTAATGTTCTCATTAAAGATCTTTTTGTATGGGCACGTTGGAGTACTGTCTCATTAGTTACCCTGTCTGTATATGATATTTTCAGCATTCTTCTAAGAAACCACATTTCTGTTGCTTCTAAGTTTCTTTGTAGTTCTGGTGTTGTAGTCCATGTTTCGGAAACATACAGCAAGATTGACCGGATGTAACATTTTAGTAGCCTAAGACTTGTTGTCATAAAAATGTGTCTGTTGGTAAAAATGGGTTTCATTTTTTGGAAGTTGGTTTTGGCAATGGTAATTCTTCTTTTTATTTCTACTTTACTTCTCGCGTTTTGTGATATAAAGCTACCAAGGCATAAGATGAAAAGCCAGTAAGGGGAAAGATAAAGGGGTGAGGGAGGGGAAGCAGGGAGCTGATAGGCAGGAAAGGTGAAAAAGGAATAGGGGAAAACACAATGGGTAGTAGAAGGAGGCGGAACCATGACGGAGGTGATAGGCAGCTGGGGGAGGGGGCAGAGTGACATAGGGATAGGGGAAGGGAGGGGGAAAGAATTACCGGAAGTTGGAGAATTCAGTGTTCATACCAAGGGGCTGGAGACTACCTAGACGGTATATGAGGTGTTGCTCCTCATTATGAAATGGTGGCGTGAACTCAATGGGCTGAATGGCCTAATTCTCCTCCTGTCTTATGGTCTTGTGTCTCGGAGAGAGAGGAGAGAGAAAGAAAATTATGGGCCAGTTAGTCTGACCTCAGTGGTTGGGAAGATCTTGGAGGCAGATGATAAAATTGGCCGTAGTCAGCATGGTTTCCTCAAGGGAAAATCTTGCCTGACAAATCTGCTGGAATGCTTTGAAGAAATGACAAGCATGTACAGGCAAAGGAGAATCGGTTGATATTGTGATTTTCAGAAGGCCTTTGATAAGTTGCGACACATGAGACTGCTTAACAAGCTACGAGCCTGTGGTACTACAGGAAAGATTCTAGTATGGATAAAGCAGAGGCTGATTGGCAGGAGCAAAGAGTGGGAATAAAAGAAGCCTTTTCTGGTTGGCTGCCAGTGATTAATGGTGTTCACAGGGGTCTGTGTTGGGACCGATTCCTTTTTACATTATATGCCAATGGTTTGGGTGATGGTATTAAGACCATAGGATATAGGAGCAGAATTATCCATTTGGCCCAACAAGTTTCCTCTGTCATTTCATCATGGCTGATCCAATTTTCTACTTGGCCTCAATCTCCTGGCTTCTCCCCAAATCCCATCATGCCCTGATCAATCATGAATCTCTCAACCTCTGTCTTAAATATAAAGTCTTGGCCCCTACAGCTGCCTGTGGCAAAGAATTCCACAGCTTCACCATTCTCTGGCTAAAGAAATTCGTCATCTCTTTTCTGAGGCTGTGTCCTCAGATCTTAGACTTCCCCCACGATAGGAAACTTCCTCTCCACATCCACACTATCAAGTCCTTTCACCATTCGATAGGTGTCAATGAGGTAACCCCTCATTCTTCTGCATTCAGTGAATACAGGCCCAGAACCAGCAAATGCTCTTCATTTGACAACCATTCCATCTGGAATCGTTTTCATGAATCTCCTTTGAACCCTCTCCAGTTTCAGCACATTCTTTCAAGATAGCCCAAACCTGCATGCAGTAGTCTCAAGTGAAGCCTCACCAATGCCTTATGAAGTTTCAACATTACACCCTTGCTTTTGGATTCTAGTCCTCTTGTAGTGAATACTGACATCACATTTGTCTTCCTCACCACAAGCTCAACCTGCAAATTAACCTTTTGGGTGATCCTGCACAAGGACTCCCAAGTCTCTACACCTCAGTTTCCTCTCCATTTAGAAAATAGTCAACCTCCCGTTTCTCCACCAATGTGCATGATCATACACTTCCTGACTCTGTATTCCATCTGCCATTTCTTTGCTCATTCACCTAATATGTCTAAGTTCTTCTGTAGCCCTTCTACTTCCTCAAAAACGACCTGCCCCTCCACGATATTCATATTGTCTGCAGACATTGCAACAAAACTACCAATTCCATCATCCAAATCATTGACAATAATGCAAAAAGAATTGGTCCCCTCAAAGACCCCTGTGGAACACCACTAGTCATTAGCAGCCAGCTAGAAAAGGCTCCTTTCATTCCCACTTTTTGCCTCCTGCCAATCAGCCACTGGTTTAATCATGCTATAATCTTTCCTGTAATGTTTCCTGCATTGATAGCTTTGTTGCAATGTTTTCAGATGACACGAAGGGTCCAGGCAAGGTCCATGAATTGATTCTGGGAATGAAGGGGTTAACCCACAACTCTGTGTATTAAAAAAAATCTACCTCTGACCCCCTCCCCACCCCATAATTTCCTCTAATCACTAAAATTATACCCCTTTCAGCCCTGAGAAAATGTCTAGCTGTCTTTTTGATCAATGCCTCTTATCTATCATCTTGTACACCCTTATCAAGTCATCTCTGACGTTCCTTTCCTCTAAAGAGAAATCCTAGCTTGCTCAAACTGTCCTCATAAGACACAGTGCATTCTAGTAAATTGTATCCTCTCTATAACTTCCACCTCCTTCCTGTAATGAGGTGATCAGAACTGAGCAAAATACTCCCAAGTATTGTGTTCAGATTAATATTGGAACAATAGAATTCCTTTAGAAAGGAAGTTAGTACAGGAGATGTCAAAATAAGGATGAAGAATAAGGAGTTGATATTGTGTTCAACCCTTTCCCTTTATCTTCAAATCTCCAAAATATAACTTTTGAACAGGCAACTCTGGTACAAGTCCAACTCTGATTACTGATGCATGGTTTTATGTCTTTGTGGAGTGCTTTCCTAACTCAAAGTATTCTGTTCCAGTCCAGTGACAGGATGACCCCTATTAATGTTTACAGGCAACTTAAAAAATCATGACATCCTGACATTTACACCACAGTATATGTACAGAGTAAAGTTGCAACAATTAGAGCTGTAATTCCACGTGTAGATTTTGTTTTTCTCATTTTTTTTTCTTCCCCCTGAATGTTTTGGTTTTACCATGCAATCTGGCAAGCATTCCAGCTTCACGTCCACCTGCTATCTTGTGTGAACTAAGCTGGCGAGTGATGGCAGTACATTAGTTTGGGAGAAGGTTAGAGCCAAATCTCCTTATTCTACGTTTTAAGAATAACGTGTTTTACAGTGGTTGTTTCTGGAGGTAAAGACCTTAAGTGGGGCCCAAGTCAAAGTTTAATATTAGATTCTGTGAGTGATTGAAGGAAAGGGGCTATGAAATGTGAACTTGGCAAACAGTTGGGATTTGGACTATTGATAAATTGGTATATTATGGTCACGTACTGTGGTACAATTTAAATGGCATGCGTACTGTTCATACAGAGCAATTCACTACAACTTTACATTGATCTAGTACAAAGTCAAACAATAGTGCAGAACGAAATGTTAAGTGTATGGAGAAACGCAGTGCAGGCTGAGAATAGGGTGCACTCCGCTGACGGGTTAGATTGAGGTGGAGTCCTTGTACAAGGAAACTGCTCGGTAGTTGTATAATGTGATAGCAGCTGTCACTGAGCCTAGTAGCGTTTGCTTTCAGGCCTTTCTATCTTGGAACGTAGGACCACAGACATAGGAGCAGAGTTAGGCCATTCAGCCCATCGAGTCTGTGCTGTCACTCTGTCATGGCTGATCTTGGATCCTACTCAACCCATACACCTGGCTTCTTGCCATGTACTTCGATGCCCTGACCGATCAAGAAATGATCAACTTCTGCCTTAAATATATGCATGAACTTGGCCCCCACCACAGTCTATGGCAGAGTATTCCATAGATTTACTACTTTCTAGCTAAAAAAATATCCTCTTTACCCTTTTTTTAAAAAAAGGTCGCCCCTCAATTTTGAGGCTATGCCCTCTAGTTCTGCATACCCCACCACAGAAAACATCCTCACCACATCCACCCTATCTAGTCCTTTCAACATTCACTAGGTTTCAATGGGATCCTCCACGTTCTTCTAAATTCCAGTGAGTACAGGCCCAAGGCACCCAAATGCTCCTCATATGCTAACCCCTTCATTCCTGGAATCATTATCGTGAACTGCCTTTGGACCCTCTCCAATAGCAATACATCCTTTCTGAGATGTCATGCCCAAAACTTGACAATACTCCAAGTGTGGCCTGACTAGTGTCTAAAAAATGCTGAGCATTATCTCCTTGCTTTTATATTCCATTTCCCTTGAAATAAATGCCAAGAATGCATTTGCCTTCTTTACCACAGACTCAACCTATAATTCAATCTTCTGGCAGTCTTGCACGAGGACTCCCAAGTCTCTCTGCACCTCTGATATTTGAACTTTCTCCCCATTTAGATAATCGTCCACACTATTTTTCCTTTTACCAAAATACATTATCATACATTTCCTACCACTGTATTCCCTCTGCCACATTTTGGCCCGTTCTTCCAATTTGTCTAAGTCCTTGCAATCACATTGCTTCCTAGGCACTACCTACCCCTCCACCTATTTTCCCCTTTTACCCGCTATCCATGTCAGTATCTTTCCTGTAACTCCATAGGATTTTGTTGTTAAGCAGCCTCGTGTGGCAGCTTATCAAATGCCTTCTGAAAATCCAAGTAAATGATACCCACTGCTTCTCTTGTTACCCTGCTTGTTACTTCCTTGAAGAACTCTACAGATTTGTCAGGCGAGATGTCCCTTTATGCTGACTTTGACTTATTTTATAATTTGTCTCCAAGTACATTGAAACCTCGTTCTTAATAATAGATTCCAAGATCATGACCAATGCATCTGCGATCTCTTCAGCAACCTCTTTCTGGACTCTGATGCAGTCCACCTGGTGACTTATCCACCTTAACACCTTTGAATTTGCCTAGCACATTTTCCTTTGTAATAGCAATGGCACTCACTCCTTCTCCCTGACACTCACAGACCTCTGGCACACTGCTAGTGAATTGAATTGATTTTATTATACGTTACTTTTATATTTATTGTCACCAAACAATTGATACTAGAGTGTACAATCATCACAGCGATATTTGATTCTGCTCTTCGTGCTCCCTGGAGTACAAATCGATAGTAAATATTAAAAATTTAAATTATAAATCATAAATAGAAAATAGAAAAGGGAAAGTAAGGTAGTACAAAAAAACCAAGAGGCAGGTCCGGATACTTGGAGGGTACGGCCCAGATCTGGGTCAGGATCCGTTCAGCAGTCTTATCACAGTTGGAGAGAAGCTGTTCCCAAATCTGGCCGTACGAGTCTTCAAGCTCCTGAACCTTCTCCCGGAGGGAAGAGGGACGAAAAGTGTGTTGGCTGGGTGGGTCGTGTTCTTGATTATCCTGGCAGCACTGCTCTGACAGCGTGCGGTGTAAAGTGAGTCCACGGATGGAAGATTGGTTTGTGTGATGTGCTGCGCCGTGTTCACGATCTTCTGCAGCTTCTTCCGGTCTTGGACAGGACAACTTCCATACCAGGTTGTGATGCACCCCAGAAGAGTGCTTTCTACGGTGCATCTATAAAAATTAGTGAGGGTGTTAGGGGACAGGTCAAATTTCCTTAGCTTCCTCAGGAAGTAAAGGCGCTGGTGGGCCTTCTTGGCAGTGAACTCTGCTTAGTTGGACCAGGTCAGGTCATTTGTGATATTGACCCCGAGGAACTTAAAGCTTTTGACCTGTTCCACTTGCGCACCACCGATGTAAATTGGGTCGTGCGGTCCGCTATTCCTTCTGAAGTCAACAACCAATTCCTTCGTCTTGCTGACATTGAGGTATAGGTTATTGTCTTCGCACCGTGCCACCAGGTTCTTAATTTCCTCTCTGTACTCAAATTCATCATTACCCGAGATACGGCCTACAATTGTGGTGTCATCAGCAAAATTATATATTGAGTTTGATGGAAACTTGGCTACACAATCATGAGTGTACAGTGAGTACAGCAGGGGGCTGAGTACACAGCCTTGTGGGGCACCGGTGCTCAGAGTGATTGTAGAGGAGAGCTTGTCCCCTATTTTTACAGCCTGGGTCCTGTCTGTGATTTCTTACATCGTTCACATACAGTACGTGAGGAGTAGAAATCTTTATGTTACGTCTCTGTCTAAATATGCAATGTGCAATCATTGTAATTTATAATAAATAGAACAGTCAATGTAACATGGAATACACTCAGATCAGCGTGAGTTAATCTATCTGATGGCTTGGTGGAAGAAACTGTCCCAGAGCCTGTTGGTCTTGGCTTTTATGTTGCGGTACGTCTTCCTGGATGGTAGCAGCTGGAATAGATTGTGGTTGGGGTGACTCGGGTCCCCAATGATCCTACGGGCCCGTTTTACACACCTGTCTTTGTAAATGTCCTGAATCATGGGAAGTTTACATCTACAGATGCGCTGGGCTGTCCGCACCACTCTCTGCAGGGTCCTGCGATTGAGGGAGGTACAGTTCCCATACCAGGCAGTGATGCAGCCAGTCAGGATGCTCTCAATTGTGCTGCTGTAGAAAATTCTTAGGATCTGGGGGCCCATACCAAACTTCAACTGTCTGAGGTGAAAGAGGCGCTGTTGTGCCTTTTTCACCATACAGCTGGTGTGTACAGACCACGTGAGATCTTGTTGGATTTTCAAAGCATCCCAATCATCCAACTTCCCACTCGCTTTTGCTAACCTTCTTTGGTTTTATGCAGTCCTTAACTAACTTTGTCAGCCATTTAAGAACTTCTTCCTCTGTAGGACATATCTATCCTGCACCTTGTGAACTATTCCCAGAAACTTCGGCCATCTCTGCTCTGCCATCATCCTTGCCAGTATCCTCCTCCAATCCACCTGGGCAAACTCTTCTCTCATGCCTCTGTAATTCCCCTTATTCCATTGCAATACTGATGCATATGACTTCTCCTTCTCAAACCGCAGTATGAATTTAATCATATTATGATCAGTCTCCTAAGGGTTCCTTACATTAAGCTCCCAAATAAGATCTGAATTCTTATACATTATCCAACCTAAGATAGTCTTTCCCCGAGTAGGCTCAAGCACAAACTGCTCTAAATAGCCATCTCATAGGTATTCAACAAATTCCCTCTCTTGTGATCCGATACCAACCTGATTTTCCCAATCTCCTTGCATATTGAAGCTCCCCATTACAACTGTGTCATTACCCTTGAAACATGCCTTTTCCAGCTCCCTTTGCAATCTCAATCCCACATCTTGGCTATTATTTGGAGGCCTATATATGATTCCTATAATGGTGTTTTTACCCTTGCAGTTTCTTAACTCCACCCACAAAGATTCAACATTCTCTGACCCTACGTCCTTTCTAAAGATGTAATTCCATCTCCTCCCGACAGAGCCACACCACTGCCTATGTCTTTTTTTTTAATCTTTTGATGTTAAGCTTTCAACTGTGGCCTTCTGAAGCAGTGGAGGCTTCCTCAGTACAGTATATACTTAAGACAAGGTTGGATAGATTTTTGAATAGTAGGGGAATTAAAGGTTATGGGGAAAAGGCAGGTGGGTGGAGTGAGTCCATGGCCAGGTCAGCCATGATCTTATTGAATGGCGGAACAGGCTCGATGGGCCAGATGGCTGACTCCTGCTCCTATTTCTTCTGTCATTATGTTTTTTCAGCCCAGTGGGAGAAAGAAGAGAGAAAATGTATGGGGTGCATCATCCCTGGTCACCTTTTGAGGAGGTGGAATTCAGCCTCTTTTTAAAGGACTGCACACAAGTGCCATGAGGGAACGAGTTGCCCAGGTTGGACCCAGGGGGTGCTTTCAGAGCAGACCTGCTGAAGTCACGGCCAAATGCTTGAAGGCAGTGGTGCTTGCTCTGATCTTTGGATTGCTTCTCTCTACCTGCCTCCAGCTGTAAGTCAGTGAAAATCAAAAACTGAAAATCTAAAATAAATGGAATACTCACAGTAACACACATAAAAGTTGCTGGTGAACACAGCAGACCAGGCAGCATCTCTAGGAAGAGGTACAGTTGACGTTTCGGGCCAAGGACTAACTGAAAGAAGAACTAGTTTCGGATCTCCCCCCTCCCCCTCCCACTTTCAAATCTCTTGAAATTTCAGCATCTGCGGAATTCCTTGTGTTTGCATTTTTAAATACTCACAGGCTGGTTTCATCTATAGGAATGATTAATTAGAATCTAGTTAATTATCACTTGTGTTTATATGGATATTTTGTGGCAGCTGCACAGTGCAAAGATATTAAAATATTATAAATTACAAAATAGTACCCCAAAAAGATAGTGTCCATTGGGAAGAAACCGTTGCTGAATTGTGTCCTGTTTCTCTGAAGGCTGCTGTAATCCTTTCTGACAGTATTGATGAGAACAGAGCATATCCTGGATGGTGAGTGTTCTTGATGATAATGCTGCCTTTTTGAGACATTGTCTCTGGAAGATATCCTCTGTGGTGGGAAGAGTTGCACCTTTGATGGAGCAGGCTAAATCTACAAACCTCTGCACCCTCTTGTGATCTGGTGAATTGCAGGCTGTGATACAACCAGTTAGAATGCTCGCCACTGTACATTTTACTAGTCTTACTAAATCTTTTCAGACTGCTCTGGAGCAGAGTTTCTGGTGTGCCTTTTCTTCGTGATGGTCTGGGACCCTGGACATATCCTCTTGATATTGAAACCAAGGAACATAAACTTTCTCACTCCTCATTGAAGGGTGTATGTGTTCGCCTGACTTCCCATTCCTGCAGTTCACAATCACTTCCTTGTCCTTACTGAGGTTGAATGTGAGGTTGTTGCGGCAACACGACTCAGAAGGAGGAGGAGATGTTATTACCAATCTACACTGACTCTGGTCTCCCGATGAGGAAGTCAGCGATCTTGTAGCGGGAGATATAGCGGCCACATTTTAGAAGCTTGGTGATTACTACTAAATGATGATGGTATTGAGGGGAATGTCGAACGTCGACTCAGACCATGAGAGGCCTGCGTCAGGCATTTTCATGCCTTACAAGCTGCAGATTGGAAGTCTGTGCGGGGCACCACTCCTCGCACAGACACTAGAGCAATGTGTGATTAAGTGCCTTGCTCAAGGGCACAAACATGCCGCCACAGCTGAGGCTCGAACCAGCGACCTTGAGATAACTAGACGAACGTCTTAACCACTTGGCCACGTGCCCAACACATGGTATTGAACACAGCTGTAATCGATAAACAGTCTGGTGTACGTTTTGCTGTTGGCTGGGTACTCCAAAGCCAATAGACCTGTTGCTGTGATAGGTAAATTGTAACAATGGGAAACATTTAACATTTCAGGTGAAATGTCCATTGTCCCAGAATCTTCAGTTTGAATGAACTTCATTTCTCTTCCTACTTGCTGTGTATTTCCAGCTTTATCAGCTTTTATGTTGGAGTTTGTTAATGTTTTCACCATGCTGCGTTAGAGCTGTTTATACCATGGGCTTCTATTTCACTCGACAGCCTTGTGATTTTTGTGGTGGTACTTGAAAATCTGTTCAGATAACATCTGCATTGCTCTATCTCTTTAGTTCTTCATCGACTCCAAACCTTCTCTTACTACACTGAATCCAAACTCTTTCTGAGGGATAGGGGCACAGATATTTCACAGTACAGTATATCTGCAGATAATGAGGGCTTGATAGACTCATGTAGCTGTAGAGAACTTTACTCTAAAGCCCTTTTCTGTTCCCACTATAAGAGTTGTACAGCATGGAAAGAGGCCATTTGGCCGACATATCCATGCTGACTGGAGGGGATCACTAATCCCATTTTCTAGCACTTGGCCTGTAGCATTTGAGGCCTATGTGATTCAGATGCTTGTTTTGGCACTGAAAAGCTCTGTGACCCACCTCCCACCACTCCCTCAGGCACTGTGTTCCATGTACTCAATGCTACACGGAAAAAGCTCCTCCTCAGGCCTCTTCTGAATCTCTTGTCCTTTACCATAAATTTATGATCTCTAGTTTGTCTGCCTTTTGATATGGTATACGGCAGAAAAGATTTCCCCGTATCTATTGCCCTCATAATTCTTTGTACCTTATTTTATCTATTCTGTTCCCGAGTAAACAGGCCCAGCAGCTCCTTACTTTCCACATAACTGAAACTCCATCCCAGGCCACGTCCTGGCTATCTCCTCTGCATCCTCCAGAACTATTTCATCTTTCTATTAATGTAATGACTAGAACTACACATAAAGCCCATTTGAGGTCTGGCCAATGGAGAAACATAGAAACATGGAAAACCTACAGCACAATACAGGCCCTTCGGCTCACAAAGTTGTGCCCAACATGTCCCAACCTTAGAAATTTCTAGACTTCCCCATAGCCCTCTATTTTTCTCAGCTCCATGTACGTACCTATCCAAAAGTCTCTTAAAAGACCCTATCATATCCGACTTCACCACTGTTGCCGGCAGCCCATTCCACGCACTCACCGCTCTCTGTGTAAAAAAACTTACCCCTGACATCTCCTCTGTACCTACTTCCCAGCACCTTAAACCTGTGTCCTCTTGTGGCAGCCATTTTCAGCCCTGGAAAAAAGTCTCTGACTATCCACACGATCAATGTCTCTCATCATCTTATACACCTCTACCAGGTCACCTCTCATCCTCCATCGCTCCAAGGAGAAAAGGCCAAGTTCACTGAACCTAGTCTCATAAGGCATGCTCCCCAATCCAGGCAACATCCTTGAAAATCTCCTCTGCACCCTTTCCATGGTTTCCACATCCTTCCTATAGTAAGGCGACCAGAACTGAGCACAGTACTCCAAGTGGGGTCTGACCAGGGTCCTATATAGTTGCAACATTACCTCTCGGCTCCTAAATTCAATTCCACGACTAATGAAGGCCAATGCACCGTATGCTCTCCTAACCACAGGGTCAACCTGCGCAGCTGCTTTGAGCGTCCTATGGACTCGGACCCCAAGATCCTTCTGATCCTCCACACTGCCAAGAGTCTTACCATTAATACTATATTCTGTCATCATATTTGACTTACCAAAATGAACCACTTCACACTTATCTCTGTTGAACTGCATCTGCCATTTCTCAGCCCAGTTTTGCATCCTATCAATGTCCCGTTGTAACCTCTGACAGCCCTCCACACTATCCACAACGCCTCCAACCTTTGTGTCATCAGCAAACTTACTAACCCATCCCTCCACTTCCTCATCCAGGTCATTTATAAAAATTGCAAAGAGTAAGGGTCCCAGAACAGATCCCTGAGGTACACCACTGGTGACCAACCTCCATGCAGAATATGACCCATCTACAACCACTCTTTGCCTTCTGTGGACAAGCCAGTTCTGGATCCACAAAGCAATGTCCCCTTGGATCCCATGCCTCCTTCCTTTCTCAATAAGCCTTGCATGGGGTACCTTATCAAATGCCTTGCTGAAATCCATATACACTACATCTACTGCTCTTCCTTCATCAATGTGTTTAGTCACATCCTCAAAAAATTCATTCAGGCTCGTAAGGCACGACCTGCCCTTGACAAAGCCATGCTGACTATTCCTAATCATATTATACCTCTCCAAATGTTCGTAAATCCTGCCTCTCAGGATCTTCTCCATCAGCTTACCAACTGAGGTAAGACTCACTGGTCTATAATTTCCTGGGCTATCTCTACTCCCTTACTTGAATAAAGGAACAACATCCGCAACCCTCCAATCACTGGGAACCTCTCCCATCCCCATTGATGATGCAAAGATCATTGGTAGAGGCTCAGAAATCTCCTCCTTCGCCTCCCAAAGTAGCCTGGTGTACATCTCATCCGGTCCCGGTGACTTATCCAACTTGATGCTTTCCAAAACCTCCAGCACATCCTCTTTCTTAATATCTACATGCTCAAGCTTTTCAGTCTGCTGCAAGTCATCACTACAATCACTAAGATCTTTTTCCACTGTAAATACTGAAGTAAAGTATTCATTAAGTAGCTCTGCTATTTCCTCCGGTTCCATACACACTTTCCTACTGTCACACTTGATAGGTCCTATTCTTTCACGTATTATCCTCTTGCTCTTAACATACTTGTAGAATGCCTTGGAGTTTTCTTTAATCCTGCCTGCCAAGGCCTTCTCATGGCCCTTCTGGCTCTCCTAATTTCCTTCTTAAGCTCCTTCCTATTAGCCTTATAATCTTCTAGATCTCTAACATTACCTAGCTCTCTGAACCTTTTGTAAGCTTTTCTTTTCTTCTTGACTAGATTTATTACAGCCTTTGTACACCACGGTTCCTGTACCCTACTGTAACCTCCCTGTCTCATTGGAATGTACCTATGCAGAACTCCACACAAATATCCCCTGAACACTTGCCACATTTCTTCCGAACTTTTCCCTGAGAACGTCTGTTTCCAATTTAAGCTTCCAATTTTCTGCCTGATAGCCTCATAATTCCCCTTACTCCAATTGAAGTTACTAAGTTGGAATATAACCTTTCTGCTTTTGTATTCAATACCCTGACTAATGAAGACTAGTATTCTAGCTGCCTCCTTAACTATGTTACCTTCCTTCTGAAACATGTTAGCTACCTGAGCTGCCACCTGCAAGGACCTTTGGACTTGTACACTGAAGTTCCTCTGTTCAATAATACTCTCCAAGAACCTACCATTCATGGCATTTATCTTAGCCATATTAGTATTCTCAGAATAGCTCACCTTGTATTTATCACAATTAACCTCCATGTGCAATCTCTCAGCCCATTTTGCCAATACCTCAATATGATAAGGCTAAGGCTTCCATCCAAGCTGTCAGCTATTTCACCAATCTTTGTGCCATATACAGACCTGCTGATCATCCCACCTACATTCTCTTCCAAACTATTCATGTATTCAATACCATACAGCACTCATTGCTGGACTCAATAGCAATAGTTGGGTGTATAAAGGGAGAACAGGAGGATGAATACAGGTCCCTGGTGGAGGACTTTGTCAGATAGTTTAAGCTGAATCATCTGCAGCTCGACATCAGTAAGATAAAGGAGATGGTGATGGGCTTTAGGAAGATGAAGCCTGCACAGCTCCCCGTCACTTTTGTTGGTGAAGACATGGATGCAGTGAGAACCTACAAGTACCTGGGGGTGCACCTGGATGACAGACTTGAGTGGAGCACCAACACAGAAGCTGTGTAGGAGAAGGGACAGTCACTTCTACTTCCTGATGAGAGTAAGGTCCTTTGGAGTATGCAGGCCTCTCCTTCACATGTCCTAGCAGTCTGTTGTTGCCAGTACAATCTTCCAATGGCACTAACACGGGTTAGAAAGGCTGACTCTGTTACAGGAGTCAAACTGGACACTTTGGAGACTGGTAGAACAAAGGACCTTATGGAAAATCCTGGCAGTTCTGGACAATGTTCTTATCCTCTGCATCCACCTTGGCTGAGCAGAGGAGCACTTTTAGTAATAGACTAAGACAACTGTGCTGTCCCGAAGAGTGCCATATGAGGTCATTCTTGCCCTTGGCCATTAGGCTCTATGATGACTCAACCTATAGCCGGAAAAGTGATGACCACCCCCCCCCCCACTAGACTGTTTTAGTTAACTTATTTTTTTTATTCTTATTTCTCTTCCAGTATTTGTATATTTGTGTCCTTGTAATGCCACTGAGACCCTGTAATTTCCCTTGGGATCAATACAGTGTCTGTCTATCTATATTACAATTAACAAGGGTCTCAGTACAGATCCCAGCAGAATACCAATCACAAGCTTACAATCAAAAAATCAACCTTCTATTATCATCCTATTGATAAACCAGGTTTGGATCTGATATACCAATTTTCTGGGATGCATTGAGGCCCTAACTTTTTGACTATTCTCGCATGTTGGAATCTTTCCTTTCTGAATCTGAATCATTTTTATCATAGAAACAGAGAAAACCTACAGCACAATACAGGCCCTTAGGTCCACAAAGCTATGCCGAGCATGTCCTTACCTGAGAAATTACCGAGGCTTATCCATAGCCCTCTATTTTTCTAACCTCCATGTACTTATCCAGGAGTCTCTTAAAAGACACTATCGTTTCTGCCTCCATCACCATCGCCGGCAGCCCATTCCATGTACTCACCGCTCTTTGCATTAAAAAAAAACTTATCCCTGACATCTCCTCTGTACCTACTTCCAAGCACCTTAAAACTATGCCCTCTCGTGTTAGCCATTTCAGCCCTGGGAAAAAGCCTCTGACTATCCACATGATCAGTGCCTCTCATTATCTTATAAAGCTCTATCAGGTCACCTCTCATCCTCCGTTGCTCCAAGGAGAAAAGGCCAAGTCCACTCAATCTATTTTCATACGGCATGCTCCCCAATCCAGGCAACATCCTTGTGAATCTCCTCTGCTCCCTTTCTGTGGCTTCCACATCCTTCCTGTAGTGAGGCGACCAGAACTGAGCACATTACTCCAAGCAACATACATCAAAGTTGCTGGTGAACGCAGCAGGCCAAGCAGCATCTGTAGGAAGAGGTGCAGTCGACGTTTTAGGCCGAGACCCTTCGTCAGGACTAACTGAAGGAAGAGTGAGTAAGGGATTTGAAAGTTGGAGGGGGAGGGGGAGATCCAAAATGATAGGAGAAGACAGGAGGGGGAGGGATAGAGCCGAGAGTTGGACAGGTGATAGGCAAAAGGGGATACGAGAGGATCATGGGACAGGAGGTCCGGGAAGAAAGACGGGGGGGGGGGTGACCCAGAGGATGGGCAAGAGGTATATTCAGAGGGACAGAGGGAGAAAAAGAGAGTGAGAGAAAGAATGTGTGCATAAAAATGAGTAACAGATGGGGTACGAGGGGGAGGTGGGGCATTAACAGAAGTTAGAGAAGTCAATGTTCATGCCATCAGGTTGGAGGCAACCCAGACGGAATATAAGGTGTTGTTCCTCCAACCTGAGTGTGGCTTCATCTTTACAGTAGAGGAGGCCGTGGATAGACATTACTCCAAGTGGGGTTTGACCAGGGTCCTATATAGCTGCAACATTACCTCTTGGCTCTTAAACTCAATCCCATGATTGATGAAGGCCAATGCACCGTATGCCTTCTTAGCCACACAGTGAACCTGTGCATCTGCTTTTGAGTGTCCTAAGGACTTGGACCCCAAGATCCCTCTGATCCTCCACACTGCCAAGAGTCTTACTATTAATACTATATTCTGCCATCATATTTGACCTCCCAGAATGAACCACCTCACACTTATCTGAGTTGAACTCCATCTGCCACTTCTCAGCTCAGTTTTGCATCCTATCAATAACCTCTGACAGCCCTCCACACTATCCACAACACCTTAACCTTTGTGTCATCAGCAAATTTACTAACCCATCCCTCCACTTCCTTATCCAGGTCATTTATATAAATCACGAAGAGAAGGGGTCCCAGAACAGGTCCCTGAGGGACACCACTGGTCACCGACCACCATGCAGAATATGACCCGTCTACAACCACCCTTTGCTTTCTGTGGGCAAGCCAGTTCTGGATCCACAAAGCAATGTCCCCTTGGATCCCATGCCTCCTTACTTTCTCAATAAGCTTTGCATGGGGTACCTTATCAAATGCCTTGCTGAAATCCATATACACTACATCTACTGCTCTTCCTTCATCAATGTGTTTAGTCACATCCTCAAAAAAAATTCAATCAGGCTCGTAAGGCGCAATCTACCTTTGACAAAGCCATGCTGACTATTCCTAATCATATTATGTCTCTCCAAATGTTCATAAATCCTGCCTCTCAGGATCTTCTCTATCAACTTACTAACCACTGAAGTAAGACTCACTGGTCTATAATTTCCTGGGCTATCTCTGCTCCCTTTCTTGAATAAGGGAACAACATCCACAACCCTCCAATCCTCCGGAACCTCTCCCATCCTCATTGATGATGCAAAGATCATCGCCAGAGGCTCAGCAATCTCCTCCCTCGCCTCCCACAGTAGCCTGGGGTACATCCCGTCCGGTCCCGGTGACTTACGTGCTTTCTAAAAGTTCCATCACATCCTCTTTCTTAAAATCTACATGCTCAAGCTTTTCAGTCTGCTGCAAGTCATCCCTACAATCGCCAGAATCCTTTTCCGTAGTGAATACTGAAGCAAAGTATTCATTAAATACCTCTGCTACCTCCTCCAGTCCAAGACAAAAATTACTGTAAATTACAAAAATATATAGTCTTTGCTTTCTGTTTATTGTTCGGCCTAGTTCTCAGTGGAGGTATTGAAGTGACATGATTAACACCATGCCTTCCTGTTTTTCTGCTTTCATCACATTCTATTGAATGTGAGGCAGATACACTAGTGAAGTTTAAGAGACTACTAGACAGGTATATGGAGGAATCGGGGGCTTATATGGGAGGCAGGGTTTGAGGGTCGGCACAACATTGTGGGCCAAAGGGCCTGTACTGTGCTGTACTATTCTATGTTCTATTATAAATTTGCAAGAGATTAATACACAAAAAAAAGTTAGTACAAACAGTGCAGTTTAGATATAAAATAACAAGGTAATATAATAGTATACTAATTTTCCATACATATCAGTAAAGAGAAGAAAAATACTCAAAAAAAAACCCACCGTGCAACTAATCGAAAAAGCAAAGCAAAGCAATGGGCTAACTAGGTAACAAGTAGACTTAAACAACTTAAAACAATCACGTCCTCAAACCCGACCTCCATTAAAAACAGTTTAAAACAAAGCAAGAAGGGAATGTAAATATGGGCAAAGAGAAAAAAAATTACGTTAAATGAAAATGTTGAATGAAAGGTCTCCAAATCTGTTCAAATTTAACTGAAGTATCATAAAGATTACTTCTAATGTCTTTCATACAACTTTGCCTAGGCCTGTGCCCTGGAGAGTGAAGACTTTCCAGGCACAGATCCATGGTCTCGCAAGACTAACGGATGCCTTTACTTTATTGCCACCTAAATTCCCAACATTCATCTATTCGAGTTGCACTCTTGATTACTGAACTGTCAACATCGATTTACAAGTAAGCTGCCCAAGTGGCTAATTGGCTCTTGATGGTAATTAACCAGAATTTCTCAAAGTAACAACGTCTGTTGTGACTATAGTGCCAAATTAAACAGTGGATGCATTAGTGATAATTTTTCAAAACTCTTTAGATTCTGGACTAGTTCCTGAGGATTGGAGAGTGGCTAATGTAACCCCACTTTTTAAAAAAAGGAGGGAGAGAGAAACCGGGGAATTATAGACCGGTTAGCCTAACATCGGTGGGGGGGAAATACCAGATTCAGTTATCAAAGATGTGATAACAGCACATTTGGAAAGCGGTGAAATCATTGGACAAAGTCAGCATGGATTTCTGAAAGGAAAATCATGCCTGACGAATCTCATAGATTTTTTTGAGGATGTAACTAGTAGAGTGGATAGGGGAGAACCAGTGGATATGGTATATTTGGATTTTCAAAAGGCTTTTGACAAGGTCCCACACAGGAGATTAGTGTGCAAACTTAAAGCACACGGTATTGGGGGTAAGGTATTGATGTGGATAGAGAATTGGTTGGCAGACAGAAAGCAAAGAGTGGGAATAAACAGGACCTTTTCAGAATGGCAGGCAGTGACTAGTGGGGTACCGCAAGGCTCAGTGCTGGGACCCCAGTTGTTTACAATATATATTAATGACTTGGATGAGGGAATTAAATGCAGCATCTCCAAGTTTGCGGATGACACGAAGCTGGGCGGCAGTGTTAGCTGTGAGGAGAATGCTAAGAGGATGCAGGGTGACTTGGATAGGTTAGGTGAGTGGGCAAATTCATGACAGATGCAATTTAATGCGGATAAATGTGAGGTTATCCACTTTGGTGGCAAAAACAGGAAAACAGATTATTATCTGAATGGTGGTCGATTAGGAAAAGGGGAGGTGCAATGAGACCTGGGTGTCATTGCACACCAGTCATTGAAAGTGGGCATGCAGGTACAGCAGGCGATGAAAAAGGCGAATGGTATGCTGGCAATTCATAGCAAGAGGATTCGAGTACAGGAGCAGAGAGGTACTACTGCAGTTGTACAAGGCCTTGGTGAGACCACACCTGGAGTATTGTGTGCAGTTTTGGTCCCCTAATCTGAGGAAAGACATTCTTGCCATAGAGGGAGTACAAAGAAGGTTCACCAGATTGATTCCTGGGATGGCAGGACTTTCATATGATGAAAGACTGGATCGGCTAGGCTTATACTCATTGGAATTTAGAAGATTGAGGGGGGTCTTATTGAAATGTATAAAATCCTAAAGGGATTGGACAGGCTGGATGCAGGAAGATTGTTCCTGATGTTGGGGGAAGTCCAGAATGAGGGGTCACAGTTTGAGGATAAAGGGGAAGCCTTTTAGGACCGAGATTAGGAAAAACTTCTTCACACAGAGAGTGGTGAATCTGTGGAATTCTCTGCCACAGGAAACAGTTGAGGCCAGTTTATTGGCTATATTTAAGAGGGAGTTAGATATGGCCCTCGTGGCTAAAGGGATCAGGGGGTATGGAGAGAAGGCAGGTACAGGGTTTTGATTTGGATGATCAGCCATGATCATACTGAATGACAGTGCAGGCTCGAAGGGCCGAATGGCCTAATTCTGCACCTATTTTCTATATTTCTATTTTTAAACTGACGTTCTGCATATATGTACATAGTTTGTATCCCTCTATTCGCTGCCTTCTCATTCATTGAATACTACTGCAACGTCATCAACGTTCTTTCATCCCACCCTGCTGTGCCGGAAGATTCTATCATCTGGGATGTTGAGTTGCCAGTTTAAAAATATTTTCACTCTGAAGGACGTTAAGATAACACACCAGAATCTTTGTCCTTTCTCTCTCAATTTGAATAAAAGAGCTGCAGCCTATGCAACTTTTAACATTTAAAACCAGTGCATCAACTATTCCACTAGCTGTATCTTTTAACATACGAGGGGTGATTGATAAGGAGTCAGTTTTAGAAAACTTAGCACATTTATTTTTCAACATAGTTCCCTCCTACGTTTACACACTTAGTCCAGCGGTCATGGAGCATACAGATCCCTTCTTTGTAGAAGTGGTCCACAGCAGGATTGATATGTTCGTGGCCTAAAGTAGAAGGAGATGAGTTATTAACTTCAAGCTTTCTGCATTTTCACTCAGAGTTGAACTGTACATGCATGTAATGAGAGTGTCTTGGACCTCCAGGTGGTCCACAGAAGGGGTGATTGATAGGTTCGTGGCCTAAGGTAGAAGGAAATGAGTTATACAGCTCTTGTTACATGCACGTGCAGTTCAGCTCTTTGAGTGATTATGCAGAAAGTTGAAAAACAAACGTGCTAGGTTTTCTGAAATTGACTCCTTCTACCTTAGGCCGTGAACTTATCAATCACCCCTGGTATTTTCTGGTTTGAAACAACTGGGAATGTTGTAAGTATTCAGCAGGTCAAACAGCAATGCAAGAAAGGTCTGTTAAAATGTTTAAACTGAGGAAGGAGAATCAATGATTGATATAGCCAAGTGGAAAGTAATTTAATTATAGGAGAAGTTCAATGGGTTTAAAGTTGAACAGAGAAAAACTGAGAAAAGAAAATCTCTCCCTCTCTCTCTCTCTCTCCATCACTACGCAACTCAGTACCAGGAACTGAACTTTGCTCATCTTCGTAAGACTGTAATCACTCTTTCCAAGAAGATCCCTAACTACAAGATGACTAATTTTACCTGTCTCATTGCACAGGACCAGATCTAAGATCACACGTTCCCTTGTTTGTTCAGTAACATGCTGTTCAAGAAAGCCATCACGGATGCATTCCATGAAGTCCTCCTCAAGACTGCCACGACCAACTTGATTTGCCCAATCTATGTGCAAATTAAAGTCCCCCATGATAACTGCTGTTCCATTCTTACATGCCTCAGATATTTCTCTGTTTATTAACTGGGTCACCGTAATGTCATTATTCGGTGGCCGATCGACAACTCCCACCAGTGATTTTTTTTTCCCGCTGTGCTATTCCTAATCTCTATCCAGATGGATTCAACATTCTGCTCCTTGAATCTTATATTGTCTCTTACTATCGCCCTGATCTCATCTTAGTTAAGAGCGCTACCCCACCTCCCTTACCTTTCTGCCTATCCTTCCGTATTACGTGATATCCTTGGATATTTAATTCCTAATCCACTCCACCCTGCAACCACGTCTCTGTAATGGCCACTAAATCATACCCCTTTGTACTGATTTAAACCACAAATTTACTGACCTTGTTCTGAATACTATAGGCATTCAAATAAAGTGCCCTTACATTTCCTATGAATTCAACCTCCGTTCTTCCACATCAATCCTTGAGCCACACATTTAACTCTCTAATCTTGATTCTATGCCAATTTGCACATGGCTCAGGTAGTAATCCAGGGATTACCGCCTTCTTGGTTCTGCTTTTTAATTTGGTCCCTAGCTGCTCAAATTCCCTTGGGTAGAATGAGGAAAGAGATTCTGCTATGTCGTTGATACCCACATTGACCACAACAACTGGATCTTTCCTCTCTCACTACAAATTTCTCTGCAGGTCAGATAAGATGTCCCAAATCCGGGCACCAGGCAAGCAACACAGTCTTCGGGACGCTCTATCCTCATGACAAAGAACTCTGTCTATACCCCTGACTATAGTATCCCCAATTACCACTACATTTCTCTTCTCTCCCCCCTCCCCCCTCTTGAATGCTGCCTGAACTAGGGTGCCGCAGTTATGTTGCTCATCCTTCCTACAGTCCCCACTCTTATCCACACAGGGAGCAAGAATCTCAGACCTGTTGGACAAGCTCAAGGGCTGAGGCTCCTTCAGCACTGTCTCTTGGATCCCACTACCCACCTCTCTGACCCTCACACCCTCTCGTCCCTGACCACAGACTGAATTTGAGGCTGCTAATCTAATGGGTGTGGCTACCTCCTGGAACAGGGAATCCAGGTAACTCGACACCCCCCCCCGCCCCCCAACGTGCCGCAGTGTTTGAAGCTCAGATTTCAGGTCATCACTTTGAGCCTGAGTTCCTCCAGCAGCCAACACTTGCTGCAGATGTGGTCACCAGGAAACATATTGGAGTCCACTAGCTTCTACATCATGCAGTGACAGCACATCACCTGATTCTGCAGCATCCCTTTATTTAATTAACTGTAATTTTGTGACTTTTTATTCAACTGCTATAAAAAGTGTACCTGCTATTTATCTGTGCCTCTTCTCCGAAGCCCCTTGACCCAAATCCTCAAGTTCCACTCCTACACTGCTCCACTCACACAATAGTCACTCTGCTTTGACCCAATGAATCATGAATTGATTGGTCCACTGCTAATACACTGAGCCCTGCGAAATGCTCCTTTTCAAAACTCTTCTTTCTGATCTGTGCAAAGCACTCTCTTTCTTTCTTTGAATTGATTGGTCCACCACTAATGTGACGATCCCTGCAAAACACTTTTTTTCACTCTTCTCCCCGACGTATGGGAATATCTCTCTCCCCCCCTCTCTCCCCCTCTCTCCCCCTCTCCCCCCCTCTCTCCCCCTCTCCCTCTCTCCCCCTCTCCCCCCTCTCTCCCCCTCTCTCCTCCCCCTCCCCCCCCCCCCTCTCCCCCCCTCTCCCCCTCTCCCCCTCTCCCCCTCTCTCTCCCCTCTCTCTCCTCTCTCTCTCTCTCCCCTCTCTCTCTCTCCCCCCTCTCTCTCTCCCCCCTCTCTCTCTCCCCCCTCTCTCTCTCCCCCCTCTCTCTCTCCCCCCTCTCTCTCCCCCCCCCCCCGAGTTGGTCTTGTACACATCCCCAGATCTGTGCTTCTCTATCATTTCCTAGACTTATCTTGAATACCTTTTTGGCTTCATTTTGATTTGTTCTGTTGAAAATCTACAGTACTGTTGGACTTTATAGATAGAGGGGGTATTTATTCTTATGAAGCCATTGAAAATGGGTGATCCACCATCTTTCCACATCAACAAATTGGGTGAATTGGTGAGGTAATGCAGTATATTGCACCTGAAGGAAGTTAGGGTGATAATTACAAAGGAGAGAAATACTTTTTCAGCCTTGGAATTTTGGTTTTTAGCTTTAGTAAATTATTGACAGGTTTTGGATTTTTTCTTTTGATTTGACATGATGCACGATGTTTTGCTCAAAAAATCCTATTACAATATTGTTTTAAATTTAGAAAATGAGACAGTAAAATGTGTAAATATTAGTGGGGGCTGAGTACATTTTCAAGGCACTGCATATGGCCCATCTCTATTTGACTTTCCAAAATTCATCATCATGCACTTGTCAGGGTGAAATTCCATCTGCCAATGCGCCTCCCAAATTTTCATTGGTTTATATTCAGCTGTAACCTTGTTCAGCCTGTCATCTACCCTCAAACTTACTAATTAGAATGTCTCCAATCACATCCATGTTTTTAGTGTATATCTCAAAAGGGCCTCAGTATTGATCCTGTGGTGCTCCACTGATCATGAACTTCCAGTCAAAAGCAATTGGACCATAAGACATTGGAGCAGAATTAGGCCATTTGGCCCATCAAGTCTGCTCCACCATTCAGTCATGGCTGATGCTTTTTCCCCTCCTCAGCCCCGCTCCCCAGCCTTCTCCCCATAAACTTTGCTGCCATGTCCAATGATGAATCTATCAGGTTCTGCCTTAAATACCTCCAACAACCTGGCCTCCACAGTTACCTGTGGTAATACATTCCACAAATTTGCCACCTTCTGGCTAAGGAAATTTTTCCACATCTCTGTTTTAAATGGACAGCCCTCTATCCTGTGGCTGTGCCCTCTTCTCCTAAACTCTCCCACCATAGGAAGCATCCTTTCCATACCTGCTCTGTCTCAGCTTTTCAACATTCAAAAGGTTTCAGTAAGATCCCCCCCCCCCCCATCCTTCTAAATTCCAGTGAGTACAGACCCAGAACCATTAAACATTCCTCAAATGATAACCCTTTCAATCCTGGCATCATCCTTGTGAAACTCCTCTGAACACTGTCCGATGTCAGCACAGACTTCTCAATATTCGATAAGTTTTGATGAGATCACCCCCTCGTTCTTCTAAATGCTGGCCCAGAACCATCAAACGCTCAGCACGTCAACGTATGTTTATTCTTGGAATTATTCTCATGAAACTCCTCTGGACCCTCTCTGATGTCAGCTCATCTTTTGTGTATACATCCAGAGGAACTAAGCTGTGATAAAGCTTTGTGAATTAATTCATAGTTCCAATTAATCGCAGCTATAACTATTTTACCACATTGCTGTTGATCTCAGATGCTGACTTGAAAGCCAAAGGAGGAAAGGAAAATAGATTACACCCGTCACTAATTTTCACCATTGCAAACAAAGGCATGTGTAAATGGAATAGGCATGTAGGGAACAGCCCTCTAATAATCATATTATGGAGATACACACACATATTCACTCCATAACAGTCCATAATGTAGACATACATGTGAAGTCAGAGTCACACAGCGCAGTAACAAGTCCTTCTGCCAACTGCACTATCACGCATGTATTTACCCCAATTATACAATGATCCAATTTTTATTCTCCATACATTCAGGCCAATACTTTCCAGGTTGAAAGGGTTGAAAGCTTCATCTTCCTGTGTGCCTGAGGTCATAGTCAATGATTCCACACACCCTGGCCATTCTTTATTCTCACCTCACCCATAGGACAGGCTGTACCATCAGGTTCAAAGACAGCTTCGATTTCACTGTTATCAGACCCTTGAAGGACCTCTTGTATGATGAAATGAACTCTTCCCATCACAATCTCCCTGTATGACATCCTACTTTATCTTATAATTGCACTAAAGTCACTCCTTGATTTCCTAAGTTCCTAGAAAAAAGGCCTATGCAGTCTGCACACATCTCCCTATTAATTCAGGCTGTCGTATCCTGTCAACATTCTCAAATATTTGCACTCTTTCCTGTTTAGTAACTTCTTTCCCATTACAGGGTGTGCACTGTACTCCAGGTGCAACTTGTACAACTCCTCTACTTCGTGCCCTGACTGTCGAAGGCTAGTGTGCTAAACACCTTCCCACCCTGTTTATATGTGACACCATTTTGCAAGTGCCTTACTAGTGACCATATACCAACATTTACTGCCTTGTCTTCATCAATTTTCTTGGTTACCTCTTCAAACAAAACTCAGTCAAGTTAGGAAGTCAGGATTTCCCCTGGGGAAAAAAAGCTCCATGCTAATTATCGCTGATCAGCACCAGATTTACATAGATATGTAAATATGCACCAGATATACAGCACAATACAGGCCCTTCAGCCCACAATGCTGTGACAAACATGCACTTACTTTAAAATTACCTAGGGTTACCCATAGCCCTTTGTTTTTCTAATCTCCATGTACCTATCCAGGAGTCTCTTAATGGACCCTATTGTATCGGCTGTGGAGATGGCATTTCATGAAACTTGTCCATTAGAATTTTCTCCAGTAATTTTCCTGGCACTGATGCAAGTCTCACTGAAATACTGCTACCTGATTTAACAAGTGAATTAAGTGGTTGGTGGATTGGGGCAAGGGGCAGTGGTTGAGCCGAATCTCTGAGGTCAGTGACAGTTTGGAAGAAGATGCAAGTATTCCCTGGTGATTGATCTGGGAGGGTGTGAGGTGGTGTTGGAGCTGCCATTCAGCTTGCAGAATGAGTTCTGTTTGCTAAATGCCACTGTTTTGTATACAGGTTAAATGAGTACCTTGGAGGTTTCTTGGTGAAATATAGTTAATCAAATTCAAGGAACTGAAGGTAGATAAGTGGGTGGGATATACAAACTCAAAAAAACATAATTTCAGTGGATGAAATAAGAAGACAATGTGGGAACTTGTAAACTGGGTAGCCTCTGAAGAGAAGCATCCAGTTATTGTAGAGCTGAATGACCTAATATGATGTATGTAGTCACAAACAAGAGAAAATCTGCAGATGCTGGAAATCCAAAGCAACACACACAAAGTGCTGGGGGAACTCAGCGGACCGGACCAGGCCAGCTATGGAAAAGAGTACAGTTGACATTTTGGGCTGAGACCCTTCATCAGGACTCTGTCTCACTGTTTGTCTTCTGGGGTTCCATCAACGCACTCTGAAGGGAGCCTTTGTGCCCTTTTGATTTCTATTGTGGCGCATTTTCCTTCCCTCTCACAGCCTGGTTTTGCCTTTCTTCCCTCAGACTTACACTCGCTTCCAACTTTTCTCTTCCTCTTGCTTTTTCCACATCCTGAAGTAGGCTTAAGGAAAAAATACCAAGGCGTTCTACTGGAGGACGACTTGAGTGAGGGTAGGGTGCTTCGGGGATAAAGGACATAAACATGCCAGGAGGTAAAGGAAGGAGGGGAGGTTCTTAATAAATACTTTGCTTCAGTGTTCACCAGGGAGATGGACATTGATGAATGTGAAATAAGTGTAGAACAGGCTACTGCACTGGAGCATGGCAAAGTTAAGAAAGAGGCAGTGTTGAAGCTTGTGAAAAATACATTGGGATAGATAAGTCCTTGGAGCTGGATGGGATATACCCCATAGTTATTATGTGAAGTGAGGAAAGTAATTGTGGCATTAAATATGATCTTTGTTTCCTCCATATCCATAGTAGTACCACAGTATGGCTAGTAGATTTGCAGACAATAATAATGGTTGGAAGTGTTGTGGATAGTGTAGAAAGTTGTCATAAAACATAGAACAGTACAGGCACTTCAGCTCGTGTTGTTGTGCCAACCAATATAAATCTACTCGATATTTGATCTTTCCCTTCCCTCCTACATAGCCCATAACCCTCCCATTTATCGTACATCCATCTGAGTCCCTTTTGTATCAGCCTCTGCCATCACCCTCAGCAGTACATTCCAAGCCCTTACAGCTTGCTTTTTTTAAAAAAGACAAACTACCTTTGACATCTCCTAAACTTTCCTTCTCTCTTCTTAAACTGATGCCCTCTGGCATTGGCCATTTCTACCCAGTGGGGGGGGGGGGGAAGGTGCTGCCTGACAACTTTATCTATGCCTCTGATCATCTTGTACCTCTCATCCTCCTTCGCTCCAAAGACAAAAGCCCTAGCTCACTCGGTGACCAGTGGTGTGCTGCAGGGATCTGTTTGGGACCCCTATTCTTCGTGATTTTTGGAAGTGACCTGGAAGAGGAAGTGGAGGGTTGGGTTGGTAAATTTGCTGATGACACAAAGGTTGAGGTGTTGCAGATAGTGTGGAGGGCTGTCAGAGGTTACAGCGGGACATGGTGACATTGATAGGATGCAAAACTGGGCTGAGAAGTGGCAGATGGAGTTCAACCCAGATAAGTGTGAGGTGGTTCATTTTGGTAGGTCAAATATGATGGCAGAATATAGTATTAATGGTAAGACTCTTGGCAGTGTGGAGGATCAGAGGATCTTGGGGTCCAAGTCCATAGGATGCTCAAAGCTGCTGCGCAGGTTGACTCTGTGGTGAAGAAGGCAAACCGTGTATTGGCCTTCATCAATAGTGGGATTGAGTTTAGGAGCTGAGAGGTAATGTTGCAGCTATATAGGACCCTGGTCAGACCCCACTTGGAGTTCTGGTCGCCTCACTAAAGGAAGGATGTGGAAACTATAGAAAGGGTGCAGAGAAGATTTACAAGGATGTTGCCTGGATTGGGGAGCATGCCTTATGAGTATAGGTTGAGTGAACTTGGCCTTTTCTCGTTGGAGCAACGGAGGATGAGAGGTGACCTGATAGAGGTGTATAAGATGATGAGAGGCATCGACCGTGTGGATAGTCAGAGGCTTTTTCCCGGGACTGAAATGGCTAACATGAGAGATGATTTCTTCCCTATAGGCCACTTTGTTATTGTTTGAGATAAGGGCAATCAATGTAGCATCGTAGGCAAATTTAATTAGCAGATTAGAGCTGTGGGTAGCAACACAGTCATGGGTATACAGGGAGTAAAGGAGGGGACTTAGTGCACAGCCCTGAGGAGCTCCTGTGTTGAGTGTCAGAGGGGAAGCTAGCCCATAATATAAAAGAGGATAACAAATGCTTTTTCAGATTTAAAAAGAATAGAAGAGAGACGAGTGGATATCGGACTGCTGGAAAATTACGTTGGAGAGGTAGTAATGGGGGACAAAGAAATAGCGGATGAACTGAATAAATATTTTGTGTCAGTCTTCCCTATGGAAGAATTTCGGTATGCTAGAATTTTGAGTGTCAGGGCAGAAGTGAGTGATGTTGCTGTTACTAATATGAAGGTGTTTGGGAAGTGGAAAGGTCTGAAGGTAGATAAAACACCTGGACCAATGGACTATATCCCAGCGTTCTGAAAGAGATAGTTGAAGAGAATTGTAGGGGCATCAGTAATGATATTGCAAGAATCACTGGATTCGGGACTGGTTCCAGAGGACTGGAAAATTGTAAATGTCAGTCCACTTTTTAAAAAGATTGGAAGGCAGAAGAAAGGAAATGATGCGCCAGTTAGCCTGACTTCAGTTGTTGGGAAGGTGTTGAAGTTGATTGTTAAGGATGTGATTTCAGGATACTCGGAAGCACATGATAAAATAAGCCAAGGTCAGCATGGTTTCCTTAAGGAGAAGTCTTGCCTGGTAAATCTGTTGGAATTATTTGAGGAAATAACAGGCAGGATAAACAAAGGGGAGTTGGTGAGTGTTGTTTACTTGGATTTTCAGAAGGCCTTTGACAAGGTGTTGCTCATGAGGCTGCTTAGTAAGCTGTCATGAAGTTACAGGAATGTTAGTAGCATGGATGGAAAATTGGCTGGCTGATTGACAGGAGGCAAAGAGTGGGAATAGAGGGAGCCTTTTCAGTTGGCTGCTGATGACTAGAGCGGACTGTATGAGCTGAATAACCTATTTCTGCTCCTGTGTTTTATGGTCGTATTATTTTTCTGTCATCTGGTGAAAAGTAAGAACAAAACTGGAAATGAGGTGAATAGGATTGATACTTGCTCAGCCATATTGTCCGCACGGCTAGTGGCTTAGACTACATGTTTAACAAGTGTTGTTGAAATTCTCTGTCCGTAAGTTCCCCATCTTTTCTTCACAGCTGGGGGTTGCAGTGGGATTTCTCGTTCCTCCCATCCTGGTGCCAAATGTAGATGACCTTGATAAATTAACTTACCATATCAACGTCATGTTTTACGGCACTGCTGCAGTGGCAACTCTGCTCTTTGTTCTCGTCATACTAGGTAAGGAACCTGTTACTTTAAGCAAGCAGACATGTTGGTTGAATGATTTTCTGTGGTCAAGACGACATTGTTTATTTTGGCTGCTGATTCTAGCTCTGCTTGTACAATGATTTTTCCTGTGTCATCCTTCAGACAGCATTATGGTGCATAATTTTTGTGTATGTGCTGAAGATGGAAATCTTCAGTACCTATTATATAAGACCAAAAGATATAGGAGCAGAAGTAGGCCATATATATCGGAGTACATAAGGATGCAAAATGAACTAAATGTATTGTGAATCAATTGAATTGACTTTATTACTTACATCCTTCATATGCATGAGGATTAAAAATCTTTATGTTACATCTCCGTCTAAATGTGCAATTTATAGTAATTTATAATAAATAGTATGAGTAACAATGTAACATAGAAATACAGTTGTGTCAGCATGAATTCATCAGTCTGATGGCCTGTTGGTCCTGGCTTTTATGCTGTAGTACCGCTTCCCAGGTGGTAGCAGCTGGAACAGTTTGTGGTTGGGCTGACATGGATCCCCAATGATCCTCCGGGCCTCTTTTACACACCTGTTTTCGTAAATGTCCTGAATAGTGGGAAGTTCACACCTACAGATGTGCTGGGCTGTCCGCACCACTCTCTGCAGAGTCCTGTAATTAAGGGAAGTACAGTTCCCATACCAGGCAGTGATGCAGCCAGTCAGGATGCTCTCAATTGTGCTCCTGTAGAAAGTTCTTGGGATTTGGGGGTCCATACCAAACTTCCTCAACCATCTGAGGTGAAAGAGGCGTTGTTGTGCCTTTTTCACCACATAGCTGGTGTGTACAGACCATGTGAGATCCTCAGTGATGTTTATGCCGAGGAACTTAAAGTTGTTCGCCCTGTCAACCCCAGATGCATTGATGTCAATAGGGGGTTACAGAAACAAGATAAAATCTGCAGATGCTGGAAATCCGAGCAACACACACAAAATGCTGGAGGAACTCAGCAGGCCAGGCAGCATCTAGGAAAAGAGTCTCAATGTTTCAGGCCGAGACCCTTCAGCAGGACTGGAGAAAACCTCGCTCTGACTCCTCATCTTTTTTTTCTCTGAACCTGCTGAAGGGTTTTAGCCTGAAACGTGAACTGTACTCTTCCTAGATGCTGCCTAGCCTGCCGAGTTCCTCCAGCGTTTTGTGTGTGTTACTGAAACATATTGTGAATCTGGAATTAAAGAATACAATTGTCTTTTACCAGAACAATCACTGAAACTTATTCAAGGTCTGCTTTTCTGAGGATGGATATCTTTTTATGTGCTTTCACCCCTTTGCAACATCCCAGTACCCAAGACCAATAAGAACAGGGTATATGATTTAACCCCTCAGTCCTACCCTACCATTCCAGAGGATCATGACCAACTCAACATCCACTGAGTTTCGAGACTAGAAACGGACCCTTCAGCACATTGTCTCCATCTCATTTATCAGCTCTCAGCCTCATATCTTGGTGGTTCATGTTCTCGTCCAACTACTGTAGTGGGAGTCACTGCTTCCACTGCCTGTTCTGGCAGTGTGTTTCTCCCAAGCCCACTTTCCTGCCTTCTTCCCTTAACCCTTTATTCCCTGATCAATTATCGACCTCTCACCTTTAAATATCCACAAGCACTCTGCTACCGCAGCTCTGTGTACAAGGAGTTTCAAAAGTACTCACCGTCTGCAGAAAGGCTTCCTCATCTCACTGTTAAATAGATGCTTCTTATTCGGATTCTTCAGATTCATCAGGTAGCTTGGTACCAATTGTTTAGTGATAGCAATGATAATTAATTCCTTTCTTGCATTATTAAGCATTAATGGGATGTATAGAATATCTTCTAGCATAAAGGTCGATGAAAAGTATTTGCTTAACTCCCACAACACACACAGAAAAATGCTGGTGAACGCAGCAGGCCAGGCAACATCTATAGGAAGAGGTATAGTCGACGTTTCGGGCCGAGACCCTTCATTAGGACTAACTGAAGGAAGAAATAGTAAGAGATTTGAAAGTGGGAGGGAGAGGAGGAGATCCGAAATGATAGGAGAAGACAGGAGGGGGAGGGATGGAGCCAAGAGCTGGACAGGATCATGGGACAGGAGGCCTAGGGAGAAAGAAAAGGGGGAGGGGGGGAAAACCCAGAGGATGGGCAAGGGGTATAGTGAGAGGGACAGAGGGAGAAAAAGGAGAGAGAGAGAAAAAGAATATGTGTATATAAATAAATAACGGATGATCCTCTCATATTCCTTTTGCCAATCACCTGTCCAGCTCTTGGCTCCATCCCTCCCCCTCATGTCTTCTCCTATCATTTTGGATCTCACCCTCCCCCTCCCACTTTCAAATCTCTTACTAGCTCTTCCTTCAGTTAGTCCTGACGAAGGGTCTCAGCTTGAAACGTCGACTGCACCTCTTCCTAGAGATGCTGCCTGGCCTGCTGTGTTAACCAGCAACTTTGATGTGTGTTGCTTGAATTTCCAGCATCTGCAGAATTCCTCATGTTTGTGGAAATAAATAAATAGATTAGGATGGGTTACGAGGGGGAGGTGGGGCATTAACGGAAGTTAGAGAAGTCAATGTTCATGCCATCAGGTTGGAGGCAACCCAGACGGAATATAAGGTGTTGTTCCTCCAACCTGAGTGTGGCTTCATCTTTACAGTAGAGGAGGCCGTGGATAGACATATCAGAATGGGAATGGTATGTGGAATTAAAATGTGTGGCCACTGGGAGATCCTGCTTTCTCTGGCGGACAGAGCGTAGGTGTTCAGCGAAACAACCTCCCAGTCTGCGTCGGGTCTCACCAATATATAGAAGACTACATCGGGAGCACCGGACGCAGTATATCACCCCAGCCGACTCGCAGTTGAAGTGTCGCCTCACCTGGAAGGACTGTCTGGGGCCCTGAATGGTGGTGAGGGAGGAAGTGTAAGGGCATGTGTAGCACTTGTTCCACTTACAAGGGTAAGTGCTGGGAGGGAGATCGGTGGGAAGGGATGGGGGGAGACGAATGGACTCCCAGCCTAACTCCAGTTTAACTCCCAGCCATTTCCTAGAACCCCCATGACAGGTTCCCTAATCTCATTCTCTAAGGTGCCATTATGTACTTGGACCTCTCCCTTCCATTTATACGTACTTAAAAACAGAGCCTTACATCCTTATTTCTGTGCGAAGTTCTGATAAAGGAGCTTTGACCTGAAACGTTAAGGTGATAAGACCATATGACATAGGAGCAGAATTGGGCCATTCAGCCCCGCCATTCCATCATGGCTGATCCCAGATCCCACTCAACCCCATACACCTGTCTTCTCGCCATAACCTTTGAAGCCCTGATCAATCAGGAAACTATCAATTTTTGCTTTAAAAAGTCTCCTTACCTCTGTTCTAAAGAGTCGCCCCTCAATTTTGAGGCTGTGCCCTCTAGTTCTGGATAACCCACCACAGGAAATATCCTCTCCATATCTGCCTTATCTCCTCCTTTCAACTTGGATGTGTTTCAATGAGATCCCCCTCATTCTTCTAAATTCTAGTGAGTATAGGCCCAAAGCTGCCAAACAAAACACCTATCCACCTGTCTTCATATTGTCTGCAAACTCTGCAACAAAGCCATCAATTCCATCATCCAAATCATTAACATATAATGTAAAAAGAATCGGTCTCAACACAGTCTCTGGTGGAACACCCCTTCACCGGCAGCCAACTAGAAAAGGCTCACTTTATTCCCACTCTTTGCCTCCTGCCAGTTGGCCGCTGCTTTATCCGTGTAATACCATGGGCTCATATGTGGCATCTTGTCAAAGGCCTTCTGAAAGTCCAAGTACTCAACATCACCTGATTCTCTTTCATCTATTCTGCTTGTTATTTCCTCAAAGAGTTCCACAGATCTGTCAGGCAAGGCTCTCCCTGAGGAATGCATGCTCACTGCAGCCTATTTTATCACGTGCCTCCAAGTACCTTGAAACCACATCCTTAGCAATCGACTCCAACTTCTTCCCAACCACTGAGGTCAAACTAACTGGCCTACAATTTCTCTCTCCCTTCTTTAAAAGTGGAGTGATATTTGCAATTTTCCAGTCATCCTGAACCATTCCAGGATCTGGTGATTCTTGCTCATTCATTACTAATGCCTCCACAATTTCTTGAGCCGCCTCTCGCAGAACTGTGGGGTGGTTCACACTTCATCATTTGGTCCAGGTGACTTATCTAGCTTCAGACCTTTCAGTTGTCCCAAGAACTTTCTCTCTAGCAATGGTAACTTCACACATTTCATGACCCCTGGCACCTGGAACTTGCACCATACTGCTAGTGTCTTCCACAGGAAAATACTTGTTCAGTTTGTCTGCCATTTCCTTGTCTCCCATTACTACCTCTCCAGCATCGTTCTCCAGTGGTACGAGATTCACTCTCACCTTGTGCTTCTGTAATTCACTCTAATACTGATACATCTGACATTAGTTTCTCCTTCTCAAAATCCTCGATGAATTCAATCATATTATTATCACTTGCCCCAAAGGGTTTTTTACCTTAAGCTCTTATACAAGACTCAATGCAGAATAGCTGTTCCACTAGTGGGCTCAACCAAGAGCCATCTAAATAGCCATCTCGTAGACATTCCCCCTCTTTGAATCCAGTGTCAACCTGATTTTCCCAATCTACCTGCATATTGAAATCCTCTATGACCATTGTAACGTTGCCCTTTGGGTTTACATTTTCCATCTCCCATTGTAAATTGTAGACCACATACTTACTACTGTTTGGAGGTCTGTATATAACTCCCATCGGTAACTTTTTATTCTTGCAGTTCCTTAGCTCTATCCACAATGATTCAACATCTTTTAACCCTCTGTCACCTCTTTCTAATGATTTGACTTCATTTTTTACCAACCAAGCAATGCCACCTCCTCTGCCTTTCTGCCTCTCCTTTCCGTGCAATGTGTATCTTTGGACATTGAACTCCCAGCTATAATCTTCCTTCAGCCATGATTCAGTGATACCTAAGCATCATATGTGCCAGTCTGTGACTGTGCTACAAGTTAATCTACTTTATTCCGTACACTGCGTGCATCTAAATATCACACCTTCAGTCCTGTGTTCACTCTTTTCAACTTTGTCCACCTTTTACGTTGCAACACATCCTGTTGACTGCAATTTTGCCCCGCCATCAGCCTCTCCTTGCTAGGAGTCTCACTACACATTGCCTCTATTTGTAAACCAACAACTTCATCTGCAGCACTATCAATCTGGTTCCCATCCCCCTGCCAAATTAGTTTAAACCCACACGAACAACTCTAGCCAACGTGCCCGCAAGGATATTGGACCTCCTCGGGTTCATATCTGACCCGTGCCTTTTATACAGGTTATACTTTGCCCGGAAGAGATCCCAATGATCCATAAATTTGAAGCCCTGCCCCCTGCAGCAGTTCCTCAGCCACATATTCACCTGCCAAATCATTTCATTTTTACCTTCACTAGCACATGGCACAGGCAGCAATCCAGAGATTACCATACGACACAGAAGCAGAATTGGGTCATTTGGCCTATCGAATCCGCTACGCATTCAATCATGGCTGGTCCTTTTTTTTTCACTGCCCTGGAGATCTTGTTTCTCAGCTTTTTACCTAGCTCCCCAAAATCTCCTTTCAGGACCTCCTCACCTTGTCTGCCTATGTCATTGGTGCCAACATGTACCAGGACTTTTGGCTGCCCACCCTTACCCTTGAGCATGCCATGGACCCGATCCAAGACATCCCTGATCCTGGCACTAGGGAGGCAACATACATCCGGTTGTCTTGCTGACGAAGGAATCTGCTACCAACACTGCATTCCTCTTCATCTCTCTGCTCTTCTGAACCACAGCACCAGGCTCAGTGCCAGAGTCCTGGTCACTGTGGCTAGCACCCCCCCCCCCGCCCCCATAGGTCATCCCCTTAATAGAATCTAAAGTTATATATTTATTATTAAGGGGAATGGTTATAGGGGCTGTGCATTTCCCCTCTTTCTCCTGATGTCACCCAGTTACCTGTCTCTTGCAGCCTGGTGGCACTCTGTAGCTCCTGTCTCATTCTCCCATATGAGCCAAAGGTCATCAAGCTACAGCTCCAGTTGCTTAATACGTTCTCTCAGAAGTTGTCACTTAGTGCACCTTGTGAAGATGTGTTTATCTGGGAGACGTCCAGTCTCCCAGACTTCCCACATCCCACACGAAGTACAAAACACTGCTTCGGAGCCATTCTCACTAACCTACTATGCTCTATCAAATAAATACAGAGAGAGAGTAACTTGCAAGACGACATACTTCACCGGAACCTGATCTTAATGAGCCAAAGTCACTCTAAAGTCTGGCACACTCAAAATGAATGGCCGCTCCGCTTGCACTTGAATTATTCTTATTGGCCCTTTCTATTGAACCCCTCCTGCTGATTGATTGCTTCTCAAATCAGGAAAAACTGCTACAAAATTCTGCCTTCAAAATCTTCATCGCTGCCTTGACTTAAAAAAAAGTAGCTCTATTTATGCACCCTAGGTGTGGATGGTCCAACTCAAATTCAATGCATCTGAAACTGGTCTTGATGCTGGTTTCTTTGTGAGCTTAACTATATTCATATGAAACTAGGCCAAAATGTGTGCAATTCTGGATGTATATTTGGAGATGCAAGGTAAACTTCAGATGCTGGAATCTGGTGCAAATAAAACTACTGGAGGAATTCATTTGGTTAGCCCACATCTGTGAGAGGGAGGAGGAATTGTTGGAATTGTAAGTTGAGACTCTGCACCAAGACTAAGAGTGAAGAGGGTAGGTAGCCTGTATAGAGGAGCGAGGAGGGGTAACCTTGTCTCCATCCTCCCCTCCCATCCTCAATTGCAATGGCCTTTATTTTCTTGTCTGTTTCCACCTATCACTCACCTGTTTCTGTCTCCCTGTTCCACCCCACCCTCTCCTCCACCTGGCTCCTGCCCATTATCTTTCACGTCTCCCTGTCACCTGTTGGCTCCTGTCTCTGTCATCTTCTCTAAATTGGCTCTGTTCCCTCTCCACTCTCAGTCCTGATACAGGGTCTCAACCAAAACTGTTAACCATTCCATCCCCATCAACTGTTCTAACAACAGTTTGTTTTTTGTTTTTGTTATGTAAAGGATTAATTTGTGGCCCACTTCTAATTTAATTCCTTTATTTCAGTGTTTCAGGAGAAGCCGGATATTCCACCAAGCCAAGCACAAGCAGCTATCCATGCCAGCCCTCCACAGGACTACTCCTATATCCAATCTATTCTGCAGATGGTCAAAAACTTGCCATTTTTCCTCCTCATTGTAACCTATGGTAAGCTTCTGCTTTGTAAATTTATTGCTTTGCCTTGCTTTTCCCACACAGCATTACAGTTACATTGGATTAATGTTAGTCCCCTTAAATATGGTTGATTTTTGAACATTGGTGATTCATACATCCAATTATAGCCCATTTCTGGCAATGTTATTCAATAAAGGTCACTGTTACAACACCTGTTAGCTACGTGCAACTTTATGGAAAATAGTTGACATGCAAAATAGCGAATTGTACATTTTTGACTTTGTAAACTTTCTACATGATTCCATAATACTATTTTTTAAATTGCTTTGCAAGCTTTCGATTCACACATAGTTTTATCGCACCGAGTACAACACCATAAAATCAAGGAGACTTACAACAAAAGGCTGGACCATAAGTTACAGGAGCAGAATTAGGTTATTTGGCCCATCTAGTCTGCTCCACTATTTTATCATGGCTGATTGCATTTTCCTCTCCGTCCCAATCTCCTGCTTTCTCCCCGTATCCCTTTATGTCCCGACTAATCAAGAATCAGAATCAGAATCAGTTTTATTATCACTGGCATGTGATGTGAAATTTGTTAACTTAGCGGCTGCAGTTCAATGCAATACATAATCTAGCAGAGAGAGAAATAATAATAATAAATAAATAAAATAAAACATAATAAATAAACAAGTAAATCAATTATGTATATTGAATAGATTTTTGAAAAATGTGCAAAAACAGAAATACTGTATATTAAAAATAGTGAGGTAGTGTCTGAAGCTTCAATGTCCATTTAGGAATCAGATAACAGAGGGGAAGAAGCTGTTCCTGAATCGCTGAGTGTGTGCCTTCAGGCTTCTGTATCTCCTACCTGATGGTAACAGTGAGAAAAGGGCATGTCCTGGTGCTGGAGGTCCTTAATAATGGATGCTGCCTTTCTGATACACTGCTCCCTAAAAAATGTCCTGGGTACTTTGTAGGCTAGTGCCCAAGATGGAGTTGACTAGATTTATAACCTTCTGCAGCTTCTTTCAGTCCTGTGCAGTAGCCCCTCCATACCAGACAGTGATGCAGCCTGTCAGAATACAACTATAGAAGTTTTTGAGTATATTTGTTAACATGCCAAATCTCTTCAAACTCCTAATCAAGTGTAGCCGCTGTCTTGCCTTCTTTATGACTACATCAATATGTTGGGACCAGGTTAGATCCTCAGAGATCTTGATGTCCAGGAACTTGAAACTGCTCACTCTCTCCTCTTCTGATCCCTCTGTGAGGATTGGTATGTGTTCCTTCGTCTTACCCTTCCTGAAGTCCACAATCAGCTCTTTCGTCTGACTGATGTTGAGTGCCAGGTTGTTGCTGCGGCACCACTCCACTAGTTGGCATATCTCACTCCTGTACGCCCTCTCGTCATCACCTGACATTCCACCAACGATGGTTGTATCAACAGCAAATTTGTAGGTGGTATTTGAGCTATGCTTAGCCACACAGTCATGGGTGTAGAGAGAGTCATGTAGTGGGCTAAGCACACACCCCTGAGGTGCGCCAGTGTTGATCGTCAGCGGGGAGATGTCATCACCAATCTGCACAGACTGTGGTCTTCTGATTCGGAAGTCGAAGATCCAATTACAGAGGCCTAGGTTCTGCAACTTCTCAATCAAGATTATGGGAATGATGGTATTAAATATTGAGCTATAGTCCATAAACAGCATCCTGACGTAGGCGTTTGTGTTGTCCAGGTGGTCTAAAGCCGTGTGAAGAACGGTGGAGATTGCATCTGCCGTTGACCAATTGTGACGATAGGCAAATTGCAATGGGTCCAGGTCCTTGCTGAGGCAGCAGTTCAGTCTAGTCATGACCAACCTGTCAAAGCATTTCATCACTGTCGATGTGAGTGCTACTGGGCGATAGTCATTAAGGCAGCTCAGATTATTCTTCTTTGGCACTGGTATAATTGTTGCCTTTTTGAAGCAAGTGGGAACTTCTACCCCTAGCAGTGAGAGGTTGAAAATGTCCTTGAATACTCCCGCTAATTGGTTGGCACAGATTTTCAGAGCCTTACCAGGTGCTCCATCAGGACCTACTGCCTTACAAGGGTTCACTCTCTTTAAAGTCAGTCTAACATCGGCCTCTGAGACAGAGATCACAGGGTCATCAGGTGCAGCAGGGATCTTCACAGCCGCAGTTGTGTTCTCCTTTTCAAAACGTGCATAGAAGGTGTCTACCTATCAATTTCTACCTTAACAGGTTTCCCCCGCTATCCGAAGGTAGAGCATTCCTATGAAACCTTTCGTAAGCCGGAATGTCATAAAGTGAAGAAGCAATTACCATTTATTTATATGGGAAAAATTTGTGAGTTGTTCGCGTAATAACCTACCAAATCATACCAAATAACACACAAAACTTAAAATAACACTAACATATAGTAAAAGCAGGAATGATATGATAAATACACAGCCTATATAAAGTAGAAATAATGTATGTATAGTGTAGTATCACTTACCGGAATCGGGAAGACTACGAGCACACTGATGATGGTGTGTCAGGCTGAGGCGTCGGAGGTTGGGGAGGTGGGAGGTACGTCTACACCTTCTTCTATGTCTGTCTGCCTCAATGTCAAAGGCCGAGGTTCGTCTGCTGTGGCCGATGTGGAAGGCTTCAAATATGACAGTATGCGTGACTGATAGCCTCGTGCATTTTTCTATCATACAGTTCTTTGTAGGCACTAAAAGCATCCTGAAAACGTGCCCTAAACCTACGTGCCCTTTCAAAATTAAAGTCATACTTTTCTGCAATCATTGCAGCACTGTCAATTGTAGCGAAAATCTCACAAAAGTGCTTCACGTTCTTCAAGGTTTTCAAAACTTGCAGAGAGATTTAGGCCAGTTAGAAGAGGTGCTGAAAGATGGCAGATGGAGTTTAATGCTGATAAATGTGAGGTGCTACATTTTGGTAGGACTAATCAAAATAGGACATACATGGTAAATAGTAGAGCATAGAAGAATGCAGTAGGACAGAGGGATCTAGGAATAATGGTGCATAGTTCCCTGAAGGTGGAATCTCATGTGGATAGGGTGGTGAAGAAAGCTTTTGGCTTGCTGGTCTTTATAAATCAGAGCATTGAGTATAGGAGTTGGGATGTAATGTTAAAATTGTACAAGGCACTGGTAAGGCCAAATTTGGAGTATTGTGTACAGTTCTGGTCACCGAATTATAGGAATGATGTCAACAAAATAGAGAGAGTACAGAGAAGATTTACTAGAATGTTACCTGGATTTCAGCACCTAAGTTACAGGGAAAGGTTGAACAAGTTGGGTCTTTATTCTTTGGAGCGTAGAAGGTTGAGGGGGGACTTAATAGAGGTATTTAAAATTATGAGGGAGATAGATAGAGTTGACGTGGATAGGCTTTTTCCATTGAGAGTGGGGGAGATTCAAACAAGTGGACATGAGTTGAGAGTTAGGGGGCAAAAGTTTAGGGGTAACATGAGGGGGAACTTCTTTACTCAGAGAGTGGTGGCTGTGTGGAATGAGCTTCCAGAAGAAGTGGTAGAGGCAGGTTTGATACTGTCACTTAAAGTAAAATTGGATAGCTATATGGACAGGAAAGGAATGGAGGGTTATGGGCTGAGTGCAGGTCGGTGACGAGGTGAGAGAAAGCGTTCGGCACAGACTAGAAGGGCCTAGATGGCCTGTTTCCGTGCTGTAATTGTTACAGGTTTCCCCCGCCATCTGAAGGTAGAGCGTTCCTATGAAATGGTTCGTAAGCCGAAATGTCGTAAAGCGAAGAAGCAATTACCATTTATTTATATGGGAAAATTTTGTGAGCGATGGCAGACCCAAAAATAACCTACCAAATCATGCCAAATAACACATAAAATCTAAAATAACAGTAACATGTAGTAAAAGCAGGAATGATATGATAAATACACAGCTTATATAAAGTAGAAATACTTTTCCACAGTCATTACTGAACTGTTCTCCATAGCGAAAATCTCACACAAGCACCGTCAGCAGAAAATCTCACAAAAGCGCTGTTGGCAAAAACACGTGCAAGCGCTCTCCGGTAACCTTTAAGCTATGAAGCTGCCAAATCATATCAAATAACACGTAAAAATACACAGCCTATATAAAGTAGAAATAATGTATGTACAGTGTAGTATCAATTACCGGAATCGGCAAGACAGCTTGCCGAGCACACTGATGATGGTGTGTTAGACTTGTCGGAGTTTGGGTGGTGCAGTGGCTCCCACCCTCCAGGCCGCTGAGCGATACATTGCCACAAAGAACGCAGGGGTCCAGCGGTAGCCGTGAGGTACACAGCACATCTTTAAGAAAAAAGCCAAAACAAATGTGCTAAATAATTAGGTGCCGCCCGTAATTGTCGGCCCAGATCAGTGCCGATTTCCGATTGCGTTGTCTCTGATCTGGGCCGACAATTACGTGTCGGTGGCACCTAATTAATTAGCATGTTTATTTCGGCTTTTTTCTTCAAGATGTGCTGCGTGCCTCCTGGCTACCTTTGCATTTTCCGCGAATCGGTATCTGTCCCTGGCCTGGGGGTTCGGGTGGTGGGACACTGGGGTGTCATCTCGTCGTCTGTTTCCATTAGAGCAGGCAGCTCATCTTCTCCTATGACTGCCTGCCTGGATGTTGAAGGTCGAGGTTTGTCATCTGCTGTGGCTGATGTGGAAGGCTTGCTTGACTGCTGAGCCTCGTGTATTTTTCTATCACACAATTCTTTAATAAGGACTCAAACCATCCTGCAAATATCCCCTAAGCCGACTTACCCTTTCAAAATTAAAGTCGTACTTTATCATTACTCATTCGGTTTCGATTGTTATCCTTTTTTCTTCCAATTGCATCAGTTCTTCATCTGTCAGTTCTTGGTGATGAGATGCCAAACCCTCTTCAACATCATCTTCGTCAACTTCCACAAGCCAAACTCACGTTGTCCTTACTTTGTTCACAACGATCGAAACGCTTAATTATGTCTAGTTTTATGCTAAGCGTAACGCCCTTACGAGCTCTTTCAGGCTTTTCCAGTACCATAGAACTCATCTTGCAAACGGCTGCACACAGGCTCGCGTTTAAGCAATGCCGGCGAGAATCCGGGAGAGAGTGGCTGCTCGGAGCGTGCTGCCTTTTATCACGCACTGATTTTTTTATTGTGCGTTGAATTTTTTTTCGTAACAGTGAAAACACCTTCTGAAAGTGAAAATAGGGTACTAATGTAGGCCTTTTGTAACAGTGAGGTGTCATAAAGCGAACGTTCGAAAAGCGGGGGACACCTGTATATGGTTATATTATATGGTTCAGTTCCTGGACAACTTCACTTTCAGGCCATTCGCTACTGCATTCGGTTTCAATTCGTATCCTTTCTTCTTGCAATTGCATCAGCTCTTCATCTGTCAGTTCTTGATCATGGGATGCCAAACCCTTTTCAACATCATCTTTGCCAACTTCCAGAAACCCAGCCTCCTTAGCCAAAGTCACTATTGCCGTATTTATTGTTGTTGGTTCGAAGCCTTTAAAATCGTTCACTGCTTCGGGACACATTTTCCTCCAAACGCCATTTCTCGTCGAGACTGTTAGCCTGTTGAGAGCATCTCCAATGTTGGGAATTGCCAATTTTATATTGTATTCTTTCCAGATCTCTCGCAAAGACACTTTGGAGTTGCCCTCTCCGTCAATGGCAATTACAATAAAATGCGTCACATTTTGCATATAGTAAGCCTTAATTGTGGCTATTAGGCCTTGGTCACACGGCTACAGCAACGATGTCGTATTCGGCGGTAAGAACGCAACACGAATGTTACCGCCATACTCGGTAATGGCAGGCGGATGAGCAGCATAATTATCAACAATCACGAGACACCTATTATCCAGGTTATTTTCTCTACAGTATTTTTCAACAAAAGGACTAACGTACTCACTCATGTACTCAGAAGAAATCCTTTGGGTATTCCAACTGCTTGGATGTGAACGGAACACCACAGGAAGTGTATTCTTATCAATGCCTTCTGAATGGTACACTAGTAGAGGCTTAAGGACAGCATCACCAGTGGTGTTAATAATAGGCATTAGGGTAAACCTCTCCTTCAATGCCTTGTGTCCCTTAGCCTGCTTTTCTTTAGTTTCATAAGGATATAAACATGACATAGTAGTAGTACAAAGTTATTGGGAATACATTGTTATAATTAACATGAGCGATTATAAAGCCAAATAATATTTAAATGATAAAACTCCCAATCATATAGGATACCAATGAATAATATAGAACAAAGAAAAATATCTAAACAAAAATCATGAAAAAGGAAAAAAAAATAATAACCACCCCCCCCCAAAAAAAACTAATCTAAACAGAATTAATCAACTAAACTAAAAAAAAAAAAGACCTGGGCTGTTTTAACATCGTAAAAATGGGAGAAAAGAAAACCTTAGTTGTCGACGACTCCGTTCCTCTCAACCAACATTACAGAGAAGTAAAATAAGTTTGGAAATGGTCAAATTACATCATATGAAAATGCTGAGTAAATGACCTACAAGTCTTTTCGAATTTAATGGAAGGGTCATAAATAACAGTTCTAATTTTTTCCAAATTTAAACACAACATAGTTTGTGAAAACCAATGAAATATGGTAGGAGGAAGCCTATCGAAGTAAATGTCTTGTTCGGCAATTTTTTCCAATAAATTGCAGTTTCGTCACAGTTAAACACTTGCTTATAGGAACAACTATCTTCTGTAATTATTTTCTTCAGTTCTGCTGGGAACTTTTTGGCAGCTTCAGTATCAGTCGAAGCACTCTCTCCAGCAAACGTTAAACTATGAAGCTGCCCTCACCTCAGAAACCGATCAAACCACCAGTGACTACCTTTAAATTCCACTTTCACAACACTTTCATCACCATCGTCCAGTGTTTTCTGTTTCAACTTATTAAAAGTACTGACTGACTTCTCTTTGTATAAGATAACTTAATGGAACACCACGCTTTGTACACCCATCAATCCACTCAAGCAGTACACTTTCCATTTTATCCATTACTGGATGCTGACTAAAAGAGACCACTTTGCTATTAGCAGAACCAATAGTAACATCGGCAGCTTTCAAGATTCTTTCTCTTTGCCTGTAAGTAGTGCGAATGGTGGACGCAGGCAAGTTCAACGCACGCATAATGTCCTTACTTGGACGAACAAAACGTTTAATTACGTCCATTTTTACGCTAAGCATAACACCCTTACGAGCTCTCTTAGGCTTTTCCGATACGTTAGAACTCATCTTGCTAACGGATGCACAAAATAAATCGAGATACTGTACTGTAAAGCAGATGCTCACAGACACGTGTTGAAGCTATGGCGGCTTGCTGCTGAGAGCAGTTCCCGGGGGAGGAGCTTGGCCGTGCAGCTCGGGGCGCGCGCTGCCTTTTTTTCATAAAAGCAAAAACCTTCGGTTAGCGAAAACAGGTACTAATGTAAGTCTTTCATGTGAAGTGGCGTAAAGCGAATGTTTGTAAAGTGGGGGACACCTGTATACATAAAGACTACCTGTGGCCTTGGATATTAAGCTCTCAGCTATAATCTTTCAGCCATGATTCCATCATGCTTACAACATTATACCTGCCAATCTGTAAATGTGGTAAATGTTCATCTGCTTTATTCCGTAGACTGTGCACATTCAAATACAACAGCTTCGGTCTTGTATTCACCCTTTTCGATTTTGTCTGCATTTATGTTGCAACTGATCCTGTTAACTGCAACTTTGCCCCATCAACAGCCTTTCTCCACTACACATTGTGTCTATTTGTAAACCAGATAGTTCATCTTCAGCACTATCATCTGCCTTTCCTACGATACCTCTCACATTGAAATATAGGCAGCTGAGGACACTAGTCGCACCATTCTCAAACTTTTGATTCCTAACTTTGTCTGAGATCTTACCAACATCTGTCTCCACAACCTCTCCTCTAACTGTTCTGGCACTCTGGTTCCCAGCCCCCTGCAACTCTAGTTTAAACCCCACCATGCAGCATTAACAAACCTTCCACTAGGATATTAGACCTCCACCAGTTCAAGTGCAAACTGTCCCTTCTGTACAGGTCCGATCTTCCCTGGAAGAGAGCAAATGATCCCAAAATCTTATGCCCTCCCTCCTACACCATCTCCTTAGTCACATATTAAACTATACAATCTTCCTAGTTTTGGCCTCATTAGCACGTAGCATGGGTAGAAATCCCGAGATCACACAGCCTTCCACAACCTGAGTAATACAAACACTTGTGTCAGGACGCAGTGGGCCAGGAAGCATCTCTAGGAAGAAGTACAGTCGACGTTTCGGGCCGAGACCCTTTGTCAAAACGTTGGCCCGAAACGTCGACTGTACCTCTTCCTAGAGATGCTGCCTGGTCTGCTGCGCTCACCAGCAAATTTGATGTGTGTTGCTTGAATTTCCAGCATCTGCAGAATTCCTTGTGTTTACCTGTGTCAGGATGCTGCTCATCAACTATAGCTCAGCATTTAATATAAATCATTCCCACAAATTGATTGAGAAGTTACAGAACCTGGGCCTCTGTAATTGGATCCTTGACTTCCTAACCGGAAGACCACAATCTGTGTGGGTTGGTGACAACATATCCTCCTCGCTGATGATCAACACTGGCGCACCTCAGGGGTGTGTGCTTAGCCCACTGCTCTACTCTCTCTATACACATGACTGTGTGGCTAGGCATAACTCAAATACCATCTATATATTTGCTGATGATACAACCATTGTTGGTAGAATCTCAGGTGGTGAGAAGAGGGCGTACAGGAGTGAGATATGCCAACTAGTGGAGTGGTGTCTGTTACGTACCCCGTAACTGGGTTGCCAAACCAGCAGAAATGGATCACTCAGTTGGAGTCTGGAGTATTAGAACTAAGAAAGTTTTATTAAAGAAACAAGCAACACAGTAATCGAAAGGATAATAAATGCAACAATTCAACAATGATAACCACACATGTGCACAGAATTAAGATAACAGCATCAATCAAGCTCTATCGTTGTCTAGGGGTAAATGACCAATTTCAAAATGACTCAAAGTTCAGTCCAGTTAGTAGTTCAGTTCGCAGTAATCGTTGCCATGGCGATGGACAAGGTGGGGGAAGAGAGACAGAGAGAACAGGAACAACTCATCATTCAGCACAGCTTCACTCACAGACCAGCGAGATTGCTCACGAGCAACTTTTGGGCGGGTCCTTGGTGATGTCACCTGAGGTCACCGACTGTGACCCCTCCTCCAGATGCGGTCGATCCTCTGCAGTGAACCCGGCACCCAGGCAAGGGCGGACACACACCGGGTTCCCGCTGATCGTACCTTTCCACCCTTGTCGTTGTCTGGTACTTCTCATCCACTCGTGAGAGGCGCACCGCTTCCAGGGTCTCGTTACCTCGGGTGGCGTGTGTCCCTGTCTTAGCGAACCTGTCCCTTTTTATCCCCCTGCTGGGGTATCGCCTGTCCATCACTTCAAACAGTTCAGGGTTCAAAGGGGGGAGCCGCTCCAGACAGCTCTCTCTCCCACATCCCTTCATTACACATCTCCAGACGCTGCTCCATTGTTCCTTATCTCTCCTTCCCCTGAGGGCAGGTGGCAGACCAACTGCTGATGCCACTGATGCTAGCCCAGGCCAGCAAACATCTTAATTTTATGTGTATTCTCGTAACACTTTCCCCCTTTAAGGATTTTTACCGGGAGGTAAAAATTACAAACATGACTACATTATCTGATACATACACAATATACATCTTTAACAGTTATTTAGCTAATACAGAGAATTTGAAGCTGTCAACACCTTGACAGACAGTCATCACATTTTCTGTTCCTTTTACACGTGTTATTAATAATCCCTTAGACCAGGCTCCAACTCAGCAAACTTCATAGTGGCCAAAAACACTGATGAATTGCGACCAATGTAACCTCTCATTTGGTTTTGTCCCGGACCACAATAACAAGGGTTGTCCCATTCCGACTCAGTTTTCTCTCGCAAGGGCTTAGTAGGAGGGGGACGGGTATTGACCGCAGAGTTATTTCAAAACTTCCTGCAGTACCCCACCATCTCCAAAAGCCTTCTGAGGGCCCTCTTGTCTGTCGGGGTTGGGAGGTCAGCGATAGCCTGCACTGTAGCTTGCATCACTGGCAGCTGCCCCTGTGTCACCACAATTCCCAGGTAAGTGACCCTCGTGTGGCCGAATTCATTTTTTTCAAGGTTCACTATCAAACTGGCTTCAGACAGCCGTGTTAAATTGCCAATACACACCTCTGTGTTCATCAGCCCTTTAGTCACTGAATTACCCGAAAAATATGGGTGTTGTTTACTTGGCTGCCCTATTGTAACCACAATCACCCAACGTCCCAGTTCTTTGCATTTCCTCGGGACAATCAAACACATAGGTGCGAGTCGTTTAATTACTCCTTCTAAAGATTCGCTTTGTTCGGGGATTAAGGGAGAGACCTTATCAGTAGACCTGGCCAAAACAATAGCCTTCTCCCATCTGACCGATCCCATCCTAATCTTTTCAAAATGGTTTTTTTCTCTTATCAGGGGGCCCCTAGCTTCATTGATTTCCACGCTAACACCGACTAGGTTTGTTAGCATATCAAAAGCCGGTGACCGTCTCAGTTCGCGTCGGTCATGATCAATAACATTTTTCCCCCTGGGCAGCCGGTAAATCTCTTTCATGATTCCACCAACTGTTTCCTCCAGCACCGCAAAATGTCCACCGGGGGGTACCTCGTGGGCCATGTTAAAAACCTCATCCCCATAACTCTTTTGCACCACCCCCCATTCCTCATCTGCGGGTACTGTACTTGATTTCCCTTTCTTCCTTAGCACTTCCTCCTCCGCACAATAGCTTGTCAAGGCTGTGTCAGAGAGAGCGGTCTCTGCCAAAACCATCAGCCCCTCGTCTCGCTCCTGCGTCTGCACAAATTCTTTCCTGGCTACTGCTACGTCTGTCCCAGCTCCCTCACTACCTCTTATCTCACTACACCCTGTCTCATACAAGGTTGGCAGAAATGTTTCAGCCAAATTCACCATCGCGGGCGGGGCCTCCATGCTGGCAGGCTGACCCGTCAATCTCACGACTGGGAACACGATTCCTCCGGCGATGCCATTACCGAGCAAGACCTCCACGTCTTTCATCGGTAATTCGGACCTCACCCCGATCGTGACTACTCCAGAGACCAGGTTGCTCTGTAAGTGTATCTGGTGCAAAGGGACTGACTCTGTCCCTTCCCCAACACCTTTGACCTCTACCTCCCCAGTCTGGGTCTCTGAGCTAAACTCTAATACACTCTTCAGTATTAGTGACTGACACGCTCCCGTGTCTCTCCAGATCCGCACTGGAACTGGTTTTAACCTCTCCTTCACTGACACCAGTCCGGCCGAGATAAACCTCTCGCGCCCTTCCTGGACTTTTTCAGACCTGTCCTTCCCTAGCGGTTCGCTTAACAGCTCGATACAGCCATTCAAAATTTCCGCTTTTCCTTTCCCCGTCTCCTTTCTTGGGGCAAAGCACCTGGACGCAAAGTGTCCGACTTTCCCACAATTATAACAGACGACCCCAGGAGACTTCCTACCAGACTGCTCCCGGTCTACCTTATCCTTTTCACTAGTCCCCGGCTTACTTTCTGACTTTTCCGGCGGACTCTCCCCGCCGTCCTGACTACCCTTCTGGTAGCCTTTACTCGGGGCAAACTTCATTTTATGCGTCAACGCATACTCATCCGCTAACTTAGCAGTTGCGGCTAACGTGGCTGCCTCTTTCTCATCGAGGTAGGGTCTCATACCCTCAGGGACACAACCTTTAAACTGCTCAATCAGAATCAGCTGCAGCAGTCTGTCATAATCCCCCTCTACCCCTTTCGAGGTGCACCAACGCTCACAATATGTTTGCATCTCACGAGCAAACTCCAAATACGTGCGGTCCCACTGCTTCCTCGCATTCCGGAACCTCTGCCGGTATGCCTCCGGGACCAACTCATAAATCCTGAGGATGGCCTCCTTCACCACCTCATACTTCTGGGCATCTTCCGCGGATAAAGCGGAGTAAGCTTCTTGGGCCTTCCCTTTCAGTACACTCTGAAGTAAAACAACCCACTTATCCCTCGGCCATTCCTGACTTCCCACCTTTTCGAAGTGGAGAAAGTACCGATCCACGTCGGTATCGTCAAAAGGGGGAACCAGCCTTACCTCCTGGGTCGCCCGGAACCCTCTACCTTGGTTCGGCACGAGCCCCTGCTCGGCCCTTATCTTTAACTTCTCCAGCTCAAATTCCCTTTCCCTCTGTTTCTCCTCTCTCTCCAACTGTCTGTCCCTCTCTCTCTCTTCTCTCTCCAACTGTCTTTCTCTCTCTTGCCTTTCTACCTCTTTCTCTCTCTCCCGCCTTTCTAACTCTTTCTCTCTCTCCCGCCTTTCTAACTCTTTCTCTCTCTCCCGCCTTTCTAACTCTCTCTCCTGCCTTTCTAACTGCTTCTCTTCGTGTTCTAACTGCCGTACCCGGAACTCGTGCTCGAGTCTCAGTTTTTCAAGCTGTACCTGTACTGCGTCTCCAGCAGGTTTTTCAACAGACACCACCCCCAGCTCACCTTGGGGAAACACACCTTTAGATACATAGTGCTCTACAATAGCTCTGTGTATCTCCTCTCTCCTCATTGTCGACTTCACCTTAGCAAGATTCAACCGTTTGGCCACGGCTATCAATTCCGATTTCCTGGCATCCTCTAATGCCTCCAAGGTCGGCGCCTTTATAAATTCCTCAACCTCCATTTCTGCTGTTTGTCTTTTCTTTCTTTCGGGAATTTTAACCCAATCAATTTACTCCGTCCCAAATTTAGCGTTCAAAATCGCGGACGAGAACCCCACTTATGTTACGTACCCCGTAACTGGGTTGCCAAACCAGCAGAAATGGATCACTCAGTTGGAGTCTGGAGTACTAGAACTAAGAAAGTTTTATTAAAGAAACAAGCAACACAGTAATCGAAAGGATAATAAATGCAACAATTCAACAATGATAACCACACATGTGCACAGAATTAAGATAACAGCATCAATCAAGCTCTATCGTTGTCTAGAGGTAAATGACCAATTTCAAAATGACTCAAAGTTCAGTCCAGTTAGTAGTTCAGTTCGCAGTAATCGTTGCCATGGCGATGGACAAGGTGGGGGAAGAGAGACAGAGAGAACAGGAACAACTCATCATTCAGCACAGCTTCACTCACGGACCAGCGAGATTGCTCACGAGCAACTTTTGGGCGGGTCCTTGGTGATGTCACCTGAGGTCACCGACTGTGACCCCTCCTCCAGATGCGGTCGATCCTCTGCAGTGAACCCGGCACCCAGGCAAGGGCGGACACACACCGGGTTCCCGCTGATCGTACCTTTCCACCCTTGTCGTTGTCTGGTACTTCTCATCCACTCGTGAGAGGCGCACCGCTTCCAGGGTCTCGTTACCTCGGGTGGCATGTGTCCCTGTCTTAGCGAACCTGTCCCTTTTTATCCCCCTGCTGGGGTATCGCCTGTCCATCACTTCAAACAGTTCAGGGTTCAAAGGGGGGAGCCGCTCCAGACAGCTCTCTCTCCCACATCCCTTCATTACACATCTCCAGACGCTGCTCCATTGTTCCTTATCTCTCCTTCCCCTGAGGGCAGGTGGCAGACCAACTGCTGATGCCACTGATGCTAGCCCAGGCCAGCAAACATCTTAATTTTATGTGTATTCTCGTAACATGTCACAGCAACAACCTGGCACTCAACGTCAGTAAAACGAAAGAGCTGATTGTGGACTTCAAGAAGGGTAAGACGAAGGAACACATACCAATCCTCACAGAGGGATCAGAAGAGGAGAGAGTGAACAGTTCCTGGGTGTCAAGATCGCTAACGACCTAACCTGGTTCCAACATATCAATGCAGCTACAAAACAGGCAAGACAGTGACTATACTTTATTAGGAGTTTGAAGAGATTTGGTATGTCAACAAATACACTCAAAAACTTCTATAGTTGTACTGAGGAGTACATTCTGACAGGCTGTATCACTGTCTGGTATGGAGGGGCTACTGCACAGGACCAGAAGAAGCTGCAGAGGGACGTAAATTTTTCGGCTCCATCTTGGGTACCAGCATACAAGATACTAAGGAGCGGTGTTTCAGAAAGGCAGCGTCCATTATTAAGGATCCCCAGCACCCAGGGCATGCCCTTTTCTCACTGTTACTGTAACGTTCTGTTATATTGGCTCGTGTATGTCTAGGGGAAATCCTGCCCAGCACCTGCTTCAACGCTCCCCTCAGGGTCAGTCGCAGCCCGAATCAATCCCAAACATCAATCATCAGCCAGCACACCCAGTAAATTTTAACAAATACACTTTATAGATATTACTAATTCTATGACATTAATATGGATTTGATACAGAGAGGAAAGTAATGAAAAAAAGGCGCCAACACTTATCAAAGTCCAAGTTCTTCGTGCGCAACCGTTGGAGCTCAATTGATTCCAGGCGACCACCTGGATCCTGTCGACTCAGGGCTCGGGACCACCCGGAGTGATCGACCCGAGCCTCTCCGCACGTCCACCGTCCTCCCCGTCTCTCCTCCGACTCCCCACCAAAAACCCCATCCACCGTCCTCCCCATCTCTCCTCCATCCTCCCCGTCTCTCCTCCGACTCCCCGTCAAAAACCCCGTCCACCGTCCTCCCCGTCTCTCCTCCGACTCCCCGTCTCTCCCCTGACTCCCCGTCTCTCCTCCGTCCTCCCCGTCTCTTCTCCGACTCCCCGTCAAAAACCCCGTCCACCGTCCTCCCCGTCTCTCCTCCGACTCCCCCCCCCCAAAAACCCCTGTCCGCAGTCCTCCCCGTCTCTCCTCCGTCCTCCCCGTCTCTCCTCCGACACCCCGTCCACCGTCCTCCTCGTCTCACCTCCGACTCCCCGCCAAAACTCCAGCTACAGTCATATCATACAGCATGGTATCCGGAAACAAAACGATACATAACCACCCATTGGCTAATAGAATGCTGCTATCTCATTTTAAAGTAAAGCAAACTGCTAGCGCAAACTTCTTCAACGTTTAACACAACAAAGCCGCATTCCCAGATTAACATAACAAAGTCGCCATTTTAACTCTAACAAAAAGAAAGACCCCGTACACTACCATCAGGTAGGAGGTGTAGAAGCCTGAAGGCACACACTCAGTGATTCAGGAACAGCTTCTTCCCCTCTGCCATCCCATTCCTAAATGGACATTGATCCCTTGAACACTACCTCATTTTTTTTAATATATATTATTTCTGTTCTTACATGAGTTTTAATCAATTCATTATACTGTATGTATACTATAAATTGATTTACTTATTATTTATTTTTTCTCTTCTACATCAGCGGTCCCCAACCACCGGGCCGCAAAGCATGTGCTACCGGGCCGCGAGGAAACCTTTCCTCATTCCCTGTCACACCCACTATTGAGCCATTACACATGCGAGGTCATTACCCACGCGTTATCCATGTCAGCACGGGAAGGAGATCAACTTCTTGAGCTTACAAATGACGGCGGGCTGAAAAGTATGTTTGACATAACATCTCTGCCGGCATTCCGGATCTGGACATCTGAACGCTAAAAAGAGGGCATTTAGAGATGAAAATAGGGAGGAGCTGAGGGCAATACAGAGTGACCTGAAAGCCAGGATCAGGGAGGCTAAAGACAGGTACAGGAGGAAGCTTGAGTGGAAACTCCAGCAGAACAACATGAGAGAGGTCTGGAGGGGGATGAGGACCATCTCTGGGTTCCAGCAAACTAGCAACAGAGGAGCTGAAGGCAGTGTGGACAGGGCCAATGAACTTAACCTGTTCTTTAACAGATTTGGCATTGTGGCCCCTGCCCATCCCACACATGAACCATCTGTTGTCAGCCCCCAACCAACACATATTCCACTCTCCCCTCCTACCCCTCCTCACAGTCCCCCACCCTGCTCTCATGACTATACCCCTTCCTCACACGAAACCACCATGGAGGGCTTCACAGCTGAACAGGTGAGAAGACAGCTGAAATGTCTCAACCCAAGCAAGGCTGCAGTTCCGGATGGTGTCAGTACCAGGGTGCTCAAACCCTGTGCCCCTCAGCTATGTGGAGTACTTCGCCACGTATTCAACCTGAGCCTGAGGCTCCGGAGGGCTCCTGTACTGTGGAAGACGTCCTGCCTCGTCCCTGTGCCGAAGACGCCATGCCCCAGCGGCCTCAATGACTACAGACCGGTGGCATTGACCTCCCACATCATGAAGACCCTGGAGAGACTTGTTCTGGAGCTGTTCCGGCCTATGGTCAGGCCACACTTAGATCCCCTCCAGTTAGCCTACCAGCCCCGACTAGGAGTTGATGCCATCGTCTTCCTGCCGAACCCTGTCTCCACCCACCTGGACAAGCCAGCGAGCACTGTGAGGATCATGTTTTTTGACTTCTCCAGTGTGTTCAACACCATCCGCCCTGCTCTGCTGGAGGAGAAGCTGACAGCGATGCAGGTGGATGCTTTCCTGGTATCATGGATTCTTGATTACCTGACTGGCAGACCACAGTACGTGTGCTTGCAACACTGTGTCCGACAAAGTGATCAGCAGCACTGGGGCTCCACAGAGGACTGTCTTGTCTCCCTTTCTCTTCACCATTTACACCTCGGACTTCAACTACTGCACAATCTTGTCATCATCAGAAGTTTTCGGATGACTCTGCCATAGTTGGATGCATCAGGGAGATGAGGCTGAGTACAGGGCTACGGTAGGACACTTTGTCACATGGTGTGAGCAGAATTATCTGCAGCTTAATGTGAAAAAGACTAAGGAGCTGGTGGTAGACCTGAGGAGGGCTAAGGTACCGGTGACCCCTGTTTCCATCCAGAGGGTCAATGTGGACATGGTGGAGGATTACAAATACCTGAGGATACGAATTGACAATAAACTAGACTGGTCAAAGAACACTGAGGCTGTCTGCAAGAAGGGTCAGAGCCGTCTCTATTTCCTGAGGGTGGCAGACACCAATAGAATCAACGTACTCATTCGTAAGGCCAGTGATGTTGTGGGGATGGAACTGGACTCTCTGACGGTGGTGTCTGAAAAGAGGGTGTTGTCCAAGTTGCATGCCATTTTGGTCAATGTCTCCCATCCACTACATAATGTACTGGTTGGGCACAGGAGTACATTCAGCCAGAGACTCATTCCACCGAGATGCAACACAGAGCGTCATAGGAAGTCATTCCTACCTGTGGCCATCAAACTTTACAACTCCTCCCTTGAAGGGTCAGACACCCTGAGCCAATAGGCTGGTCCTGGACTTATTTCATAATTTACTGGCATAAATTACATATTACTATTTAACTATTTATGGTTCTATTACTATTTATTATTTATGGAGCAACTGTAACGAAAACCAATTTCCCCCAGGATTAATAAAGTATGACTATGACAAAGTCGAGGCTAAATATCCTGAGATAGCCACGAAAGTACTGAAAACGTTGCTTCCATTTCCAACATATATTTGCAATGAATGCAACGAAAACTAAATTGCGGAATAGACTGGACATAAGGAACCCCCTTCGCGTATCGCTGTCTCCCATCACCCTTCAATGGCACCATCTTGTTGCAGGGAAACAAGCCCAGGGCTCCCACTGATTCAGCGATATTGGTGTGTTGCAATGATTTTATATGCTCATATGGGGAAAATATGTGCTGTGTGTGTAATATCCAAAGGTTACTTAAAATGTTATGATGCTATTGACTTATGTGACTTATATAACCATATAACAATTACAGCACAGAAACAGGCCATCTCTGCCCTTCTAGTCCGTGCTGAAGGCTTACTCTCACCTAGTCCCACCGACCTGCACTCAGCCCATAACCCTCCATTCCTTTCCTGCCAATATACCTATCCAATTTTTCTTTGAATGATAATATCGAACCTGCCTCTACCACTTCTACTGGAAGTTTGTTCAACACTTACTTCAAGCTCCCCTGTCCTCCCCTGATAATTGACTTATCGCTATATTCATGCAAGGAAAATATGTGCTGTGTGTTTATTATTAAATTTGTTAGATAACCCCTTTTAGAAACGAAATTGAGTGTATTAGCCACTTATCATCTATATTCCGGTCGTGATTAACACCCCCCCCCCAAACGGAATCGCCAAAAACGATTTGTAGGAAAAAAAATTGGCACATACACACATGCGCACACAGGTGCCTGCGCAAGGCTTCATGGTCATGGTAATCTTCCTCGGGGTAAACACAACGTATTTGACTGCTACTCTTGTCTGTTGGCAACCCAACCCCGCACCCCCCCCCCACCCCGGGTCAGCCGGTCCGCAGTGCAAAAAAGGTTGGGGACCCCTGTTCTACATCATGTATTGCATTGAACTGCTCCTGCTAAGTTACCAAATTTCACAACACATTCTGGTGATAATAAACCTGATTCCGATTCTGAGATAATGGGCTTGGAGGAGATGTTTCCTCTTGTGAGAGAATTTACAATTTAGAATCGCTGTTTAAAGATAAGATGTTGCCCATTCCAGTGAGAAAAGGTGAATTCCTGCCCCTCCCCCCCCCACCCCAAGTTTCGAAGTTTTGGAACTTTGCCAAAGGATGGTGCAATGGAGACTGAATATTTTAAGGCAGAGTTTAGAGAGGTGCTTGATAAAAGAGTGAATGGTACTGAGAAAAGGTGGGAATGCAGCATTCAGATTACCGATTAGCATTGATCTTAATGGGTGAAGCCATTTCACCGGCCAAGTATCCCTCTGTTTCTAATTTGTGTAATATAAGGCTGGAAAGAGTTTATACTGTGTGACTTGGTAAATTGTGAAGGTGGCTCTCTTTAGGTTTGGTGGCGGTCTGGATATGGACAGGAGGATGTGCTCAGGATGCGTACATTGTCATTGTTTTCATTGACATCATGGAAAGCTATTTGACCTGTAATGTCTGTTACAGCTCTGAGCATTCCCATCTGACCCTTCGCCCACATTTCCCATGATCTAGGAACCTTGATCTTAGAAAAGAAAATACTAGTAATTCTGAGGCCAGCTTTTGTCCCAGTGCATCGTCTCTCTCAACAACCTACAGTTTAAGTGGTTAAAGACGGAAACAACCTTGTGACTTGGCAGCTGCTGGATTGTAGGTGTGGTAATGTGGTTTTTGATTCTTCTTGTTCAACCTGTCAGGCAGCCTGAGCACTTGAGAGGTTGAAGGAAAGGGGAAGGGATGGGAGGAGTGGGTGTGTGAATCCTGACACTGGGACTGCTAATCTCTCAGATGTCAAGCTACCTATGTGGTGAAATGCCCTGCATTTCTTGTCTCACAGGGCTCCTAACAAACATTGTTTGTAGCCAAGGAATATGATAATAGACCACTAAGCTGATCAATAACAGAGGCAAAGAACATCCCTAATGTGCGAGGAATCAGAATTGGAGAACTGCTGAGATTTGAGGGTTAGAAGATGGAAGAGGTTTATAATGATGTGGGGCAAGTCCATAGAGCTGTTTAAGTGCATTGACAATGTTAAATGTTTCACTGCTAAGCAGGGCATTTTTATTCAGGCCATTCAAAAACTAGTATTATTTAATGGTAATTTAAAATTGCAGTCTACTGCTTAGACCATAAGATGTAGGAACAGAATTTGGCCCATGGAGTCTGCTCCACCTTTTATTATGGTTGATCCATTTTTCTCTCGGCTCCAGTCTCCTGCCTTCCCTCCTCTATCCCTTCATGCCCTGACCAATGAAGAATCTATCGACATCTGCCTTAAATTTATATAAAGACTTGGTCTCCACAGCTGCCTCTGGGAGGCCGAATTCCATAGATTCACCACTCTCTGGCTAAAGAAATTTCTCCTGATGTTGATGTTTGAACAATCTTATTAATTAGTAGTCTCATACTCTTAAGTAAGGCTGATCAGTGTGATGGAACATGTGATTCAAGAAACACAATTCAGCTGGAGGGTATAGAATCATTACAATATGTTGTCAGACCACTTGCTGTTGAGTGTATGGCAGTTCCTTACACAGTCTGTTTAGTCCCCGTAGTCCCTTCTTCCTCAAGATGATCATGCAAGTATGAGAGATTTAAAGTGTTTTTAAAAATACTGTCACTACTCAAACTTGATGAATCTTGCACAGCAGCAAGATTCCTGACAGAAGTGAAGTCACAAGTGCAGTTCCCCTTTAAGACAGGCAGAAGAGACGATGCCGCACTGGATTAAAAGTTCATTTAAGGAAGAGGGGTGTTCCAACTTCCACTACTGTCTGTTCTGCTGGCAAATGCACAGACTCTGGAAAATAAAATCAAATACCTCCGAGCAAGATTGCTGTATCAGAAAGACATCAGGGTTTGTTGAGTTCTCTGTTTCATGAAGGCTTGGCTACCCCCTTCCATAGCAATACACCTTGCCGGCTTCATGATTCACCACCAGGATGGGACTGCAGACTCTTTCAAAGGCAGAGGAGATGGAGTATGCTTTGTGATTAACTCCCTGTGGTGCACAAACGTGGCTCTGTGCCAGACCTGCTCATCCGACCTGGAACACCTAACGATCAAGTGTCATCCATCTTATCTGCTTTGAGAATTTTCAGCCATCACCTCGATAGTGGTGTATATTCCACCTCAGGCCCATCTCAAGCAGGCTTTGGATCAGAGGTTCCCAACCATTTTTTTAACACCATGGACCAGTACTATTAAGCAAGGGGTCCTTGGACCACAAGTTGGGAACCCCTGCAGCGTAATCAACAGGCATGAAACAGCCTTTCCTATCATCTTGGAGGATTTTAACCAGGACAGCTTAAAAAATTCCCTAAATAATTATCACCAACATATCACTTGTGGAATCAGAGGAGCCAATACACCGGACCACTCTTGTGCCACCATCAAGAATGCTTACTGTGCCCACATTTGTACCACACCCACACTTTGGGAAGTCTGATCACCTGGCTGTACTTCTACTCCCTGAGTATAGGCAGAGACTGAAGACCACAGCACCAGTAGTGAGGACCAAGAAGGTATGGACAAGGGAGGCAGAGGAGTGCTTGTAGGACTGTTTTGAGTTGGTGGAGTGCAGAGTATTCAGCTGCCCTTCTTCAAGTTCAAATTAATATGCCACAGTTGTCACTGATTTCACTGAAAACTCTGTGGATGAGTGTGTGCCTAGTAGAGCATACCATACATACCAGAATTAAAAGCTGTAGATGAATCAGGGCATTCAAAATCTGCTAAGGGCTAGATCTGTGGCATTCAAGTCTGGTGACCCAGAACTATACAAGAAGGCTGGTATGACTCAAGAGCAAATGGACAATTTCATTGGAGGTTAGAGGCAGAATAGGATGCACGTCAACTCTGGCAGGGTTTGCAGATCATTTCTTCCTAGGAAACAATACCTAGCATCATGAGTGGCAGTGATGCTTTACTCCCAGATGGGCTCAATGCTTTTTTATGCTGGATTTGAAACACAGAATAAACCTACAGCTATGAGGATACCTGCAGCATCCAGTGACCCTGTGATCTGCCTGGCCGCCAACAACAGGGTGAACCCTTGCAAGGCAACAGGCCCAAATAGTGTACCTGGTAGGGCTCTGAAAACCTCTGCCAACCAGCTGGCAGGTGTGTTCAAAGACATTGTCAATCTCTCATTTCTTCGATTGAAAGTTCCCAGCTGCTTCAAAAGGACAACAAGGGTGAGCTGCCTTCATGACTGTCATTCCGTAGCACCCACAGCTACAGAGGTGAAGGTTGTTTATGGCTAGAATCAATCCTGCCTAAGCAAGGACCCAGACCCATAGGGTCTACGTTCGAGTGCTCTCAGTGGCTCTTCCTGAGGCTATGTACACCTGGACGGTACTAAAACTTATGTCAGGCTGCTGTGTATTGTCTACAGCTCAGTGTTTTACACAATAATTCCTACAGTTCTGATTTAAAAAGCTCCAGGACCTGGGCCTCTGTACCTCCCTCTGCAACTGGATCCTTAACTACCTCACCAGAAGACCAAAGTCTGTGGATCGGAAGTGAAATCTCCACCTCCCTGATAATCAACATTGGCACACCTCAAGGATGTGTGCCTAGCCCGCTGCTCTACTCTCTCTACACCCATGACTGTATGGTTAGACACAACTCAAATGCAATCTATAAATTTGCTGCAACAGAACAATTGTTGGCAGACTTTCAGATGGTACAGGAGTGAGGTAGATCAGCTGTTTGAGTGGTGTCTCAGTAACATAGAAAATAGGTGCAGGAGTAGGCCGTTCGGCCCTTCGAGCCTGCACCACCATTCACTATGATCATTGCAGGGGGATGGGAACCAGAGTGCCAGAGCTGACAATGTGGCTGGGGTGAAAATAAATGATGTTGAAAGTTTAAGCAAATCCGCTGATAGAAAGGTTGTGAGTGGTAGTAAAAATCTTCTGAGGTGTATATATTTCAATGCTAGGAGTATTGCGGGGAAGGCGGATGAGTTGAGGGCGTGGATTGACACGTGGAATTATGATGTTGTAGCAATTAGTGAAACTTGGCTACAGGAGGGGCAGGACTGGCAGCTTAATATTCCAGGGTTCCGATGTTTCAGATGTGATCGAGGCAAAGGAATGAAAGGTGGGGGAGTAACATTGCTTGTTGGGGAAAATATTACAGCAGTGCTCAGGCAGGACAGATTAGAGGGCTTGTCTACTGAGTCCTTATGGGTGGAGCTGAGAAACAGGAAAGGTATGGCCACATTAGTGGGATTGTATTACAGACCACCCAATAGTCAACGAGATTTGGAAGAGCAAATCTGCAGAGAGATAGCAGGCAACTGCAGGAAACATAAAGTTGTGGTGGTAGGGGATTTTAATTTTCCATACATTGATTGGGACTCCCATACTGTTAGGGGTCTAGATGGTTTAGAGTTTGTAAAATCTGTTCAGGAAAGTTTTCTAAATCAATATATAGAGGGACCAACTAGAGGGGATGCAATATTGGATCTCCTGTTAGGTAACGAATTAGGGCAAGTGACAGAAGTCTGTGTAGGGGAGCACTTTGGATCCAGTGATCATAACACCATTAGTTTCAATTTGATCATGGACAAGGATAGATCTGGACCTAGGGTTGAGGTTCTGAACTGAAAGAAGGCCAAATTTGAAGAAATGAGAAAGGATCTAAAAAGCGTGGATTGGGACAGGTTGTTCTCTGGCAAAGATGTGATTGGTAGGTGGGAAGCCTTCAAAGGAGAAATTTTGAGAGTGCAGAGTTTGTATGTTCCTGTCAGGATTAAAGGCAAATTGAATAGGAATAAGGAACCTTGGTTCTCAAGGGATATTGCAACTCTGATAAAGAAGAAGAGGGAGTTGTATGAAATGTATAGGAAACGGGGTAAATCAGGTGCTTGAGGAGTATAAGAAGTGCAAGAAAATACTTAAGAAAGAAATCAGGAGGGCTAAAAGAAGACATGAGGTTGCCTTGGCAGTCAAAGTGAAGGATAATCCAAAGAGCTTTTACAAGTATATTAAGAGCAAAAGGATTGTAAGGGATAAAATTGGCCCTCTTGAAGATCAGAGTGGTCGGCTTTGTGCGGAACCAAAGGAAATGGGGGAGATTTTAAATAGGTTTTTTGCGTCTGTGTTTACTAAGGAAGCTGGCATGAAATCTATGGAATTGAGGGAATCAAGTAGTGAGACCATGGAAACTGTACAGATTGAAAAGGAGGAGGTGCTTGCTGTCTTGAGGAAAATTAAAGTGGATAAATCCCCGGGACCTGACAGAGTGTTCCCTCGGACCTTGAAGGAGACTAGTGTTGAAATTGCGGGGGGCCCTGGCAGAAATATTTAAAATGTCGCTGTCTACAGGTGAGGTGCCGGAGGATTGGAGAGTGGCTCATGTTGTTCAGTTGTTTAAAAAAGGATCAAAAAGTAATCCGGGAAATTATAGGCCGGTGAGTTTAACGTCAGTAGTAGGTAAGTTATTGGAGGGAGTACTAAGAGACAGAATCTACAAGCATTTGGGTAGACAGGGGCTTATTAGGGAGAGTCAACATGGCTTTGTGCGTGGTAGGTCATGTTTGACCAATCTGTTGGAGTTTTTTGAGGAGGGGTTACCAGGAAAGTGGATGAAGGGAAGGCAGTGGATATTGTCTACGTGGACTTCAGTAAGGCCTTTGACAAGGTCCCGCATGGGAGGTTAGTTAGGAAAATTCAGTCGCTAGGTATACATGGAGAGGTGGTAAATTGGATTAGACATTGGCTCGATGGAAGAAGCCAGAGAGTGGTGGTAGAGAATGGCTTCTCTGAGTGGAGGCCTGTGACTAGTGGTGACAGGGATCAGTGCTGGGTCCATTGTTATTTGTCATCTATATCAATGATCTGGATGATAATGTGGTAAATTGGATCAGCAAGTTTGCTGATGATACAAAGATTGGAGGTGTAGTAGACAGTGAGGAAGGTTTTCAGAGCCTGCAGAGGGACTTGGACCATCTGGAAAATGGGCTGAATAATGGCAGATGGAGTTTAATACTGACAAGTGTGAGGTATTGCACGTTGGAAGGACAAACCAACGTAGAACATACAGGGTTAATGGTAAGGCACTGAGGAGTGCAGTGGAACAGAGAGATCTGGGAATACAGATACAAAATTCCCTAAAAGTGTCGTCACAGGTAGATAGGGTCGTAAAGAGAGCTTTTGGTACATTGGCCTTTATTAATCGAAGTATTGAGTATAAGAGCTGGAATGTTATGATGAGGTTGTATAAGGCATTGGTGAGGCCGAATCTGGAGTGTTGTGTTCAGTTTTGGTCACCAAATTACAGGAAGGATATAAATAAGGTTGAAAGAGTGCAGAGAAGGTTTACAAGGGTGTTGCCGGGACTTGAGAAACTCAGTTACAGAGAAAGGTTGAATAGGTTAGGACTTTATTCCCTGGAGCGTAGAAGAATGAGGGGAGATTTGATAGAGGTATATAAAATTATGATGGGTATAGATAGAGTGAATGCAAGCAGGCTTTTTCCACTGAGGCAAGGGGAGAAAAAAACCAGAGGACATGGGTTAAGGGTGAGGGGGGAAATGTTTAAAGGGAACATTAGGGGGTGCTTCTTCACACAGAGTGGTGGGAGTATGGTATGAACTGCCAGACGAGGTGGTAAATGCGGGTTCTTTTTTAACATTTAAGAATAAATTGGACAGATACATGGATGGGAGGTGTATAGAAGGATATGGTCCGTGTGCAGGTCAGTGGGACTAGGCAGAAAATGGTTCGGCACAGCCAAGAAGGGCCAAAGGGCCTGTTTCTGTGCTGTAGTTTCTATGGTTCTATGGCTGATGATCCAACTCAGAACCCTGTACCTGCCTTCTCTCCATACCCCCTGATCCCTTTAGCCACAACGGCCATATCTAACTCCCTCTTAAATATAGCCAATGAACTGGCCTCAACTGTTTCCTGTGGCAGAGAATTCCACAAATTCACCACACTCTGTGTGAAGAAGTTTTTCCTCATCTCAGTCCTAAAAGGCTTCCCCTTTATCCTCAAACTGTGACCCCTCGTTCTGGACTTCTCCAACATCAGGAACAATCTTCCTGCATCTAGCCTGTCCAATCACTTTAGAATTTTATACGTTTCAATAAGGTCCCCCCTCAATCTTTTAAATTCCAGTGAGTATAAGCCTAGTCGATCCAGTCTTTCATCATATGAAAGTCCTGCCATCCCAGGAATCAATCTGGTGAACCTTCTTTGTACTCCCTCTATGGCAAGAATGTCTTTCCTCAGATTATGGGACCAAAACTGCACACAATACTCCAGGTTTTAGGGGACCAAAACTGCACACAATACTCCAGGTAACAATACAAGGTAACAACCTTGTGCTCAATGTCAGTAAGACCAAAGAATTGATTGTGGACTTCAGAAATGGTAAGGTGGAGCATACACCAATGGAAGGATCAGAATGGAAAGGGTGAGCAGTTTCAAGTTCCTCAGTGTCAACATCCCAGAGGATCTATCCTGGGCCGTGGTACTGATGCAGTTACAATGGCATGGCAACTGCTCTATTTCATGAGGAGCTTGAGGATATTTGGTATGTCACCCAAAGAGACCTGCAAATTTCTGGAAATGTACCGTGGAGATTTCTAACGGGTATGGGGGGTGGGGGGAATGGCACCACACAGGATCAAAGTAACCTGAACTGGATTAGCTCTATCATGGGCACTAGCCTCCTGAGGATGCAGGCCATCTTCAAGGAGCGATGTCTCAAAAAGACAACATCCATCATTAAGAACCCCCATCATTCAGGACAAGCCCTCTTCTCATTGCTGCCATTAGGGAGGAGGTACAGGAGCCTGAAGGCACACACCCAACATCTTCCCATCTATCAAATGTATGTACTTACTGTAGTTTACAGTTTTAATTATGTATTGCTGCCACATAACAAATTTCACGACATATGCCGGTGGTATTAAACCTGATTCTGATAATGAGATTTGGTGCGTAAGGTAGATTTAGTAACTGATATTTTTATTTTAGTTATAAACAATATCAAATATTTTTTAAAAAATTATAAAAATTCACAACAAATGTATTTTACTTCATAAGACCATAAAATATAGGAACTGAAGTAGGCCATTTGGCCCATTGAGTCTGCTCTGCCATTCAATCATGGGGCTGATCCAATTCTTCCAGTCATCCCCACTCCCCTGTCTTCACCCCATACCCTTTGATGCCCTGGCTAATCAAGAACCTATCTATCTCTGCCTTAAATACAGCCAATGACATGGCCTCCACAGCTGCTTGTGGCAGCAAATTCCACAGATTTACCACCCTCTGACTAAAATAATTTCTTCGCATCTTAGTTCTAAACGGACATCCTTCAATCCTGAAGTTGTGTCCTTTTGTCCTACCCCTACCATGGGAAATAACTTTGCCATATCTAATCTGTTCAGGCCTTTTAACATTCGGAATGTTTCTATGAGATCCCCCCTCATTCTCCTGAACTCCAGGGAACACAGCCCAAGAGCTGCCAGACGTTCTTCATACGGTAACCCTTTCATTCCTGGAATCATTCTCGTGAATCTTCTCTGAACCCTCTCTAATGTCGGTATATCCTTTCTAAAATAAGAAGCCCAAAACTGCACACAACACTCTAAGTGTGGTCTCACGAGTGTCTTATAGAGCCTCAACATCACATCCCATCACATCACATTCTATACCTCTAGAAATGAACTTCAGGAAATAAAGCCCCATTAGAAAAAGTTTATGGCTGACTAAGGGTTACTGAAGGATGCCATTAGATTAAAGCAGTGTAGACACAAAATGCTGGAGGAACTCAACAGTTCAGGCAGCAACTGGGAGGGAAATGAACTGTCAATGTTTTAGGCAAAGACCTTTCATTAAGATTTGCAAAAAGACTGAAGTATGGTAAGCCTGATTTAGAAAGTTTGAAAAAACTAAAGATAAGGAAAGAATACTGATTAAATTAACAGGAAATGTAACAAGTTAATCTCAAAAAATGACACAAAAGAAGCTCATTTAGCCCATTGGTAGTCAAAAAGCCTCTTCAAGTGTACATGGAAATACTGCTCAAATATGATAAGAAACACAGATGCTGGAAATCCAGAGCTACACACAAAATGCTGGAGAAACTCAGCAGATTGCGTGTCGGGCAACATCTGTGGGAATGAGTAAACAGCTGAGATCATTCATTAGGAATGGGAAGTAAGAAGGAAGATGATAGAATAAAAGTGGGGGAGTGGAAGGGAAAGAGAATAGCTGAGTGTGTAGGAAAGGTAAAGAGCTGGAGAGGAGAGTGGACAATAAGAGAAAGGGATGGAGAAGGAGAAGAGGACCCAGTGGGACGTGATAGGCAGGTAAGAAAGAGGCCAGAATGGGGAATAGAAGGAGAGCGGAGGGGAGGGAATTTTTTTTACCAGAAGGAGAAATTCATATTCATGCCATCAGGTTGGAGGCTACCAAGACAGAATATAAGATTGATGATTATCTTTATTTGTCACATGTACATCAAAACAGGATGATATGGCAAATTAATCTGTGGTTGAGAAGCTGGTGCAGGGGGCAGGGCTTCAGGTTCTTGGATCATTGGGATCTCCTCTGGGGGAGGTATGACCTGTTCAAAAGTGACGGGTTGCACCTGAATCCAAGGGGAACCAATATTCTCATGAGCAGGTTTGTTAGAGCTGTTGGGGAGGGTTCAAGCTAATTTGACCAGAGTGAAGGGATTTGGGATTGTACAGATGGTTAAAAAAGCAAAGTGTGCAGTCAGACTGACAGGAAGAGCAGGCAGGGTGAGTATCGGTGCATCATGGATGCAGAAACAAAAAACGTAGCAAATGCAGCATTCAAAGTGTTATATCTCAATGCACGGAGTATAAGAAATATGGTAGATGGTCATGTTGCAGTTTTACAGATTGTCGGATATGATGTTGTGGCCATCACTGAGTCATGGCTGAAGGATGGTTGTAGTTGGGAGCTGAATGTCCAAGGTTGCACGTTGTATCAGAGGGATGGGAAGGTGGGCAGAGGGGGTGGTGTGGCTCTGCTGGTAAAGAATGGCATCAAATCAGTAGAATGATCTGACATAGAATCAGCAGGTGTTGAATCCTTGTGGGTTGAGTTAAGAGTCTGAAAGTATAAGTGACCCTGATGGCAGTTATATTCAAACCTCCTAACAGTAGCTGGGATGTGGATCATAGATTACAACAAGAAATAGAAAAGGCCTGTCAAAAGGGCAAAGTTATGATAGTCATTTCAACATGCAGGTTGATTGGTTGGAAGTGGAACCCGAGGGAGTGAGTTTGTTGAATGTCAATGAGATGGCTTTTTAGAGCAGCTTATTGTTGAGCCTACTAGGGGATCAGCTTGGGTGGGTGTTATGTAATGAACCAGAGGTGATTAGGGAGCTTAAGGTAAAAGAACCCTTACGAGACAGTGATCACAATATGATTGTACATGGAACAGAAATCTACAGCACATTACAGGCCCACACTGTTGTGCCGACCATGTAACCTACCCTAGAAACTGCCGAGAGTTTCCCTCGCGCATAACCCTCTATTTTTCTAAGCTTCATGTACCTATCTAAGAGGCTCTTAAAAGACCCTGTTGTATCCGATTCCACCACCACTGCCGGCAGTGCATATCACGCACCCACAACTCACTGTGTGAAAAACAGTACCTATTTCTAAGCACCCTAAAACTATGCCCCATTGTGTTACCCATTCAGCCCTGGGAAAAAGCTTCTGACCATCCACACAATCAATGCCCCTCATCATCTTGTACATCTCTGTGAAGTTACCTCTCATCCTCCATTGCTCCAGGCAGTAATGGCCAAGTACACTCAACCTGTTCTCATAAGGCATGCCCTCCAATCCAAGCAACATCCTTGTAAATCTCCTCTACATTCTCTCTGTAGTATCCACATCCTTCCTGTAGTGAGGTGACCAGAACTGAACACAGTACTGCAAGTAGAGCCTGACCAAGGTCTTGTATAGCTGTAACATTACCTCACAGCTCTTGAACTCAATCCTATGGTTTATGAATGCCAACACACCATACGCCTTCTTAACAACACTGTCAAACTATCCTTCCCCCTCCTTCTTTGTTCAGTCCTGACGAAGGGTTCCGGCCCGAAACATTGACTCATCGTTTCCACAGATGCTGCCCGACCTGCTGAGTTCCTCAAGCGTGCTGTGAGTGTTGCTTTGATCCCAGCATCTGCAGATTATCTTGTGTTTAAAATGAACCACTTCACACTTATCTGCGTTGAAGTCCATCTGCCACTTCTCAACTCAGTTCTGCATCCTATTGATGTCCCACTGTACAATCCTCCACACTATCCACAACACCCCCAACCTTTGTGTCATCAGCAAACTTACTAACCCACCCTTCTACTTCTTCATCCAGGTCATTTATAAAAATCACAAAGAGGAGGGGTCCCAGAACAGATCCCTGCAAAACACCACTGGTCACTGACCTCCATGCAGAAAATGAACCATCTACAAACACCCTTTACCTTCTGTGGGCAAGCCAATTCTGGATCCACAAAGCAATGTCCCCTTGGATCTCATGCCTCCTTACCTTCTGAAGGGGTCTTGCATGGGGAATCTTATCAAATGCCTTACTGAAATCCATATACACTACATCCCGTGCTCTGCTTTCATCAACGAGTTTTGTTACATCCTCAAAGAATTCAATCAGGCTCGTAAGGCACGACCTACCCTTGACAAAGCCATGCTGACTATCCCTAATCAGACTATGTCTCTCCAAATGCTCATAAATCTTGCCTCTCAGGATCTTCTCTAACAACTTGCCCACCACTGAAGTCCGACTCATTGATCTACGATTTCCTGGGTTATTTTTTACTCCCTTTCTCGAACAAGGAAACAACATTTTCAACCCTCCAACCCTCCAACCCTCCTGTACTTCTCACATCCCCATAGATGACGCAAAAGGCTTGTCAATCTCCTCCCTCACTTTCCACAGTAGCCTGGGATATATCTCATCCAGTCCCGGTGATTTATCTAACTTAATTCTCTTTCTTATTGTCTATATGCTCAAGCGTTTCAGTCCACTGTAAGTCATCCCCACAATTACCAAAGTCTTTTCCCCGGTGAATACTGAAGCAAAGTATTCATTAAGTACCTCCGCTGCCTCCTCCAACTCCATGCACACGTTTCCACTATCACACCTGATTGGTCCTTTTCTCACACGTCTTATCCTCTTGCTCTTCTCGTATTTATAGAATGCCTTGAGATTTTCCTTAATCCTGCTCACCAGGGCCTTCTCATGGCCCCTTCTGGCTCACCTAATTCCATTCTTAAGCTCCTTCCTAGTAACCTTGTAATTTTCTAGAGCTCTAACAGTACCTTGTTTCATGAACCTTTCGTAAGCTTTTCCTTTCTTCTTAACTAGATTTTCTACATCTTTTGTCCACTGCAGTTCTTTAATCCTACCGTCTTTCCCTACCTCAATGGAACATACCCATGCAGAACTCCATGCAAATGTTTTCTGAACGTTTGCCACATTTCTGTGTGCATTTCCCTGAGAACATTTGATCCCAGTTTGTGCTCCCAAGTTCCTGCCTAATAGCATCATATTTCCCCCTATTCCAATCAAATATTTTCTCAAATTGTCTGCTCCTATCGCTCTCCAGTGCTATGGTGAAAGAGGTAGAGTTGTGGTCACTACCTCCAAAATGCTGTCCCACAGAGAGATCTGACACCTGACCAGGTTCATTTCCCAATTCTAGATCAAGCACAACCTCCCCTCTAGTTGGCTCATCTACATATTGCATCAGGAAACCTTCCTGAACACACCGAACAAACTCCACCCCATCTAAACCCCCTGCACTAAGGAGATGCCAATCAATATTAGGAAAGTTAATATCTCCCATCACAACAACCCTATTATTATTGAAACATTTCAGAATCTGTCTCCCTATCTGCTCCTTGATATCCCTGTTACTACTGGGGGGTCTATAAAAAAACACCCAGTAGAGTTATTGCCCCTTTCCTGTTTCTGACTTCCACCCACACTGACTCAGTAGACAATCCCTCCATAACTTCCTCCTTTTCTGCAGCCGTGACACTGTCCCTAATTAGCAATGCCATGCCCACACCTCTTTTGCCTCCCTCTCTGTTCTCTTTGAAACATCTAAAGCCCGGCACACTCAGCAGCCATTCCTGCTCCTGAGACATCCAAGTCTCTGTAATGGCCACAACGTCATAGTTCCACCTATTGATCCCTGTTCTAAGTTAATCTGCAATGTTTATGATACTCCTTGCATTAAAATAGACACATCTCAAACCACCTGGCTGAGTGCTTCTTTGCTCTAACACCTGCCTATCCGTCCTCACAAACTCCCTACAAGCTGTCTCTGCTTGTGCTCCAACCTCCCCATCCTCTGCCTCTTCACTTCGGTTCCCCACCCCCTACAAACCTAGTTTAAACCCTCCCCAATAGCATTAGCAAACCTCCTGCCAGAATATTGGTCCCCTTGGATCCTTTTTGTACAGGTCACACCTGCCCCAAGGGAGGTCCCAGTGATCCAAAATTCTGAATCCCTACCCCCCTGCTCCAATCTCTCAGCCACACATTTATCTTCCACCTCATTCTATTCCTATACTCAATGTCGCGTGGCACAAGTAGTAATCCGTAGATTACTACCTCTGAGGTCCTGCTTCTCAGCTTCCTTCCTAACTCCCTGTATTCTCAGGACCTCCATTCTTTTTCTACCTACGTCATTGGTACCAATATGTACCATAACCTCTGACAGCTCACCCCCCATTTCAGGGTATTGTGGATGTGCTCAGAAACATTACTTAGGAGGCAAACTACCGTCCTTGTTTCTTTTTCACGCCCACAGAATTGCCTATTTAACCCTCTAACAATAGAGTCTCTTATTACTGGTACCATCCACTTCCATTCCCTACCCTTCTGAGCCACAGGGCCAGACGCATTGCCAAAGACATGGCCACTATTGTTTCCACCTCCAACAGCACTCAAAATGGAGTGCTTATTGTTAAGGGGGATAGCCACAGGTGTGCTCTCCACTATCTAACGGTCACCCACTTTTCTGTCTCCTTTGGCCCCGGGGTGACTACCTGCCTGTCGCTCCTGTCTGTCACCTCCTCACTCTCCCTCACAAGTCGAAGGTCATCAAGCTGCAGCTCCAGTTCCCTAACTTGGTTTCTAAGGAGCTGCAGCTTGATGCACCTGGCGCAGATGTGACTATCAGGGAGGCTGGAACTCTCCCAGACATCCCACATCTGACACCTAGAATAGTAAATTGGCCTTGTAGTCATACCCACTACTCTTGTTAGAGGGGCGGGGGACAAGAGTAACCTACCTCACCTTGGCCCGTCCTCGCCGAAGCCCCGATGGACCAAAGCCCTACTACTCCGACTTACACTACTCCGACCACCGCCCTGCTAGACAAGTCCCTCTGTTACTTCAGAGCTTTCTCAGCGTCTGCACACTTCTCCCCGACCTGTGCGAATCTATATATATATATATATATATATTCATTCATTCTCTCTCTCTCTCTCACTCTCACTCTCACTCTCACTCATCTCAATTGATAGATCCACCGCTAATGCACCGAACCCCGCAAAACACTCCTTTTTCTTAAACTTTTCTCCCTGACTGTTCAAAGCTCCTTCTCTCTTCAAATCAATTGGCCCACCGCTAATGCATTCAACTTGAAATTTGATACAGAAAGTAAAGTCTGATGTAGCAGTATTTCAGTGGAGTAAAGGAAATTGCAGTGCTTTGAGAGAGGAGTTGGCCAAAGTAAATTGGAAGGAGAAGCTGGCAGGGATGACAGCAGAGCAGCAATGGCGTGTGTTTCTGGGAAAAATGAAGAAGGCGCAGAATAGATGTATTCCAAAAATGAAGAAATACTCAAATGGCAAAATAGTACAACCGTGGCAAACAAAGGAAGTCAAAGCTATTGTAAAAGCAAAAGAGAGGACATACAACAAAGCAAAAATTAGTAGAAAGACAGGGGATTGGGAAGCTTTTGAAACTCTACAGAGAGTATCTAAAAGAATCATTAGGAGGAAAAGATGAAATGTAAAAGCAAGTTTGCAAACAATATCAAAGTGGACAGTAAAAGCTATTTCAAGAATGTTAAAAAATAAATAAATAAAAGAGAGATGAGAGTGGATATAGGACCGTTAGAAAATGAGGCTGGAGAAATAATGATGGGTGCCAATGGGATGGCTGATGAACTCAATGAATATTTTGCATCAGTCTTCACCATGGAAGACACTAGCAGTATATCAGATGTTGAAGGGATTGAGGGAAGGGAAGTGGGTGCAGTTACTATTACAAGAGAGAAGGTGCTCAAAAAGCTGAAAGACCAATGGGTACATAGGTCACCCAGGCCAGATGAACTGTACCCTAGGGTCTGAAAGCGGTAGCAGTAGAGATTGTGGAGGCATCAGTAATGATCTTTTAAAAATCATTGGACTCTGACATGGTCAGAGGACTGGAAAATTAAAAATGTCACTCCACTCTTTAAGAAAGGAGGAAGGCAGCAGAAAGGAGATTATTGACCAGTTAGCCTGACCTCAGTGGTTGGGAAGATGTTGGAGTCCATTGTTAAGGATGAGGTTATGGAATACATGGTGACACAGGACAAGATAGCATGGTTTCTTTCAGGGAAAATCTTGCCTGACAAACTGGTTGGAATTCTTTGAGGAAATTGCATGGGCTAGATAAAGGGGGATGCAGTGACGTTGTATATTTAGACTTTCAGGTTGTTGACAAGGTGCCACACGTGAGGCTGCTTACCAAGTTAAGAGCCCATGGGATTACAGGAATGATACAAAGGGACTTCGGGGTTTTTGTGCAGGATTCCCAAAAGATTAACTTGCAGGTTGGGTCAATGGTGAGAAAGGCAAAGCAATGTTGGCATTCATTTCAAGAGCAGGGATGTGATGCTGAGGCTTTGTAAGGCACTGGTGAAGCCTCAACTTGAGTAATATGAACAGTTTTGGGCTCCTCATCAAAGAAAACATGTACTGGCATTGGAGAGGGTCCAGAGGAGGTTCACAAGGATGATTCCGGGAATGAAAGGGTTATCATGCAAGGAATGTTTGATGGCTCTGCGTCTGTACTTGCTGGAATTTTGAAGGATATGGGGAGGATTTCATTGAAACCTTTTGAATGTTGAAAGGCATAGACAGTGTAGTTGTGGAAAGGATGTTTTGCATGGTGGGGAAGTCTAGGAGAAAAGGGCACAGCCTCAGGATAGATGGGCATCCATTTAAAACAGATGTGGAGAAATTTCTTTAGCCAGAGGGTGGTGAATTTGTGGAAATTGTTACCACAGGCACCTGTGGAGGCCAGGTCATTGGATGTATTTAAGGCAGAGCTTGACAGGTTCTTGAATGGACACGACATCAAAAGTTACGGGGAGAAGGCTGGGGAGTGGGGCTGAGGTGGGGAAAAAGGATCAGCCATGGTTGAATGGCGGAGCAGACTCAATTGGCCAAATGGCCTAATTTTGCTCATATGTCTTATGGTCTTATGGAATCACCCTGTAAAATGTGTAGTTTGCATAAAAGACTAGAACAGTTCAATGATATGCTGGGGGCAGTCTTCATAGTGTGCCTACAGCTCACTAACCCTTACTAATCCGTAAGGAAGGGTTAGTGAGCTGTAAGGAATGTGGGAGGAAACCCATTGAGTCATGGGGAGGAGGAGGAGGAGGTGCATTCTCCTGACAGACAGTGGCTGGAATTGAACCGCAATTACTGGTGCTGTAAAAACACCTCCCCTGTAGGTCTTCACGTCCATGCACTTCAGGATGAAAATCTAATTCTGAAGATAATCTTTCAGTAGTTATTGCTTTTTACTTCATTCATCTAACTGTAGACAGGAAACTTCCTAACAATAGCTTGATATGTTGAAGGAATTTAAGTGTTTTGCATTAGTCTTCAATATGGAAGACACTAGCTGTATACCAGAAGTTTGAGAGTGTCAGAGAGCAGAAGTGAGCATTATTCCTATACTAAAGAGAAGGTGCTTGGGAGCGTGCAAGGTCTGAAGGTAAGTAAGTCACTTGGACCAAATGGACTACACCCCACGGTTCTGAGAGGTAGCTGAAGAAATTGGGGAGGCATTAGAAATGGAGGCATAAATTGGAAACAGATGTCCTCAAGGAAACGTACAGAAGAAATGTGGCAAATGCTCAGGGGATATTTGTGTGGGATTCTGCACAGGTACGTTCCAATGAGACAGGGAAAGGATGGTAGGGTACAGGAACCATGGTGTACAAAAGCTGTTGTAAATCTAGTCAAGAAGAAAAGAAGAGCTTATGAAAGATTTGAAAAACTAGGTAATGATAGAGATCTAGAAGATTATAAGGCTAGCAGGAAGGAGTTTAAGAAAGAAGTTAGGAGAGCCAGAAGGGGCCATGAGAAGGCCTTGGCGGACAGGATTAAAGAAAACCGTAAGGCATTCTACAAGTATGTGAAGAGAAAGAGGATAAGGCGTGAGAGAATAGAACCTATCAAGTGTGACAGTGGGAAAGTGTGTATGGAACCGGAGGAGATGGTGGAGGTACTTAATGAATGCTTTGCTTCAATATTCACTACAGAGAAGGGTCTTGGCAATTGTAGGGATGACTTGCAGCGGACTGAAAGGGTTGAGTATATAGATGTTAAGGAAGAGGATGTGTTGGAGCTTTTGGAAAGCATCAAGATGGATAAGTCACTGGGACCGGACGGGTTGTACCCCAGGCTACTGTGGGAAGTGAGGGAAGAGATTGCTGAGCCTCTGGCAATGATCTTTGCATCATCAATGAAGATGGGAGAGGTTCCGGAGGATTAGAGGGTTGTGGATGTTGTTCCCTTATTTAAGAAAGGGATTAGGGATAGCCCAGGAAATTATAGACCAGTGAGTCTTACTTCAGTGGTTGGTAAGTTGATGGAGAAGATCCTGAAAGGCAGGATTTATGAACATTTGGAGAGGCATAATATGATTAGGAATAGTCACCATGGCTTTGTCAAAGGCGGGTCATGCCTTACGAGCTTGATTGAATTTTTTGAGGACGTGACTAAACACATTGTGAAGGTAGAGCCATAGATGTAGTGTATATGGATTTTAGCAAGGCATTTGATAAGGCACCCCTTGCAAGGCTTATTGAGAAAGTAAGGAGGCATGGGATCCAAGGGGACATTGCTTTGTGGAGTGGTTGTAGACGGGTCATATTCTGCATGGAGGTTGGTGACCAGTGTTGTGCCTCAGGGATCTGTTCTCGGACCCCAATTCTTTGTGATTTTTTAAAATTATCTGGATGAGGAAGTGGAGGGATGGGTTAGTAAATTTGAAGATGACATAAGGGTTGGGGGTGTTGTGGATAGTGTGGAGGGCTGTCAGAGGTTGCAGCGGGACATTGATAGGATGCAAAACTGGCCTGAGAAGTGGCAGATGGAGTTCAACCCAGATAAGTGTGAGGTGGTTCATTTTGGTAGGTCAAATATGATGGCAGAATATAGCATTAATGGCAAGACACTTGGCAGTGTGGAGAATCAGAGGGATATAGGGGTCCGAGTCTATAGGACACTCAAAACAGCTGCGCAGGTTGACTGTGTGGTTAAGAAGGCATACGGTGCATTGGCCTTCATCAATCGTGCGATTAACTTTAAGGGCCTAGAGGTAATGTTGCAGCTATATAGGAACCTGGTCAGACCCCACTTGAAGTATTGTGCTCAGTTCTGGTCACCTCACTATGGAAGGCCGTGGAAACCATAGAAAGGGTGCAGAGGAGATTTACAAGGATGTTGCCTGGATTGGGAGCATGCCTTATGTTAACAGGTTGAGTGAACTCTGCCTTTTCTCGTGGAGCGACGGAGGATGAGAGGTGACTTGATGGAGGTGTACAAGGTGATGAGAGGCATTGATCGTGTGGATAGTCAGAGGCTTTTTCCCAGGGCTGAAATGGTTGCCACAAGAGGGCACAGGTTTAAGGTGCTGGGGAGTAGGTACAGAGGAGATGTCAGGGGTAAGTTTTTTACACAGAGAGTGGTGAGTGCGTGGAATGGGCTGCCGGCGATGGTGGTGGAGGCGGATACGATAGGGTCTTTTAAGAGATTTTTGGATAGGTACATGGAGCTTAGAAAAATAGAGGGCTATAGGTAACCCTAGTCATTTCTAAGGTAGGGACATGCTTGGCAGAACTTTGTGGGCTGAAGAGCCTGTATTGTGCTGTAGGTTTTCTATGTTTCTAAACATACAAAATTTAAAAAGGAATAGATAATATCCTGGAAATAGATTTTTTTGAGAGGGAGAGCGAGCGAGCATCCTGATTGGTCTCTCTTCATGCTAAGAGTGGTCCCCAACCACCGGGCCGCGAGGAACAATATGATTTGGCGATATGAAACGATATGAATCAGCTGCACCTTTCCTCATTCCCTGTCACGCACTGTTGAATTTCAACGCACGTGAGGTCATCCCAAGACGTGCAAAGGAATGGGTCCGTGACCATGAATCATCCATGTCAGCGCAGGAAAAAGATCAACTCCTCGAGCTTGCAAATGACGGTGGGCTGAAAAGTATGTTTTGACATAACATCTCTGCCGGCATTCTGGATCAAAGTCAAGGCTGAATATTCTGAGATAGCCACGAAAGCACTGAAAACGTTGCTTCCATTTGCAACATATCTTTGCAATGAATGCAACGAAAACTAAATTGCGGAATAGACTGGACATAAGGAACCTCCTTCGAGTATTGCTGTCTCCCATCACCCCTCGATAGGACCGTGTTGTTGCAGGAAAACAAGCCCAGGGCTCCCACTGATTCAGCGATATTGGTGTGTTGCAATAATTTTATATGTTCATACGAGGAAAATATGCGCTGTGTGTTTAGTATCCAAATTTACTTAAAATGTTATGATGCTATTGACTTACAGTACAAGTGACTTATAATTCAGTTGTTCCCAACCTCCAGGCCGCAAAGAATACAGCAGTGGCCGGAATGCACTGCATATCTTTAAGAAAATAGCTGAAATAAACAAGGTAGTTAATTAGGTGCCGCACGGCACGTAAATGTTGGCGCAGATCAGAGGCGATTGCTGATTGCATAGTCTCTGATCTGGGCCGACATTTACATGCCGGGCGGCACCTAATCAATTAACTTGTTTACTTCGGCTTTTTTCTTAAAGATGTGCTGGGTGCATTCTGGCTACTGCTGTACCACTGCATTCTTCGCAGCCCGGAGGTTTGGGACCACTGTTATAATGGATTTATCACTACATTCATGCGAGGAAAATATGCGCTGTGTGTTTAATATTAAATTCGTTAGATAAACCCCTTTAGAAATGAAATTGAGTGTATTAGCTACTTACAAGTGACATAGTTGACTCGTCACCTATATTCCGGTTGTGATTAGCCCCCCACCCCCCTCGGGCGGCCAGTCTGCAATAATATTGTCAATATTAAACCGGTCCGCGGTGCTAAAAAGGTTGGGGACCCCGGATTTAAACTAGCTGGCTGGCTGCCAAGGAGCTACGCCATTGATGTCCTACGTGATGAGGCAAAACTCCCTGTAGACTTGCTTAAGGTTGTAATAGAATAAACATAATAATATAAGTACATATTTTAATGTCACATTTGCTGCAGATACCCAACTTGGTTTACAGATTAGACAAAATCACTAAGCAAAGTATTACATACATCCTTGGAGGTTGACAGGGGGCGGGGGGGGGGAAATATGGGGTTGTGGGGGGCGGGGGTGCTACCTCCCTGAAATGAGTTTTTGCAGGTTGGGAGGTCTGAAACATTGACAGTACCATGACATAGTTACAGTACAGTTGTGTTATTAGTAAACTGAGGGCTGGACCATCGACCTAAAAATGAATTTCACAATGACACCTTGAGAATCAAATTTGTTATTAAATAGATTTGAGAGCGAAGTGGTCTATATGCACAATGGTGATCATGAACGCACCAGGCCAGTTTTTTTAAAAAAATGTAAGTACTAGATGTCCTTACCGAGTCTGCCCTATGTGTGTTTCCAGACCCACAGAAATGCCTTCTGAAACAGCCTGGCAACTCACTTCTTTCAAAGGACAGTTAGGGATGTGTAGGAAATCCTGTTCTTGTGACTCCTGACAGATATTTAACTCTTGTGTTTTGTTGCACATAGTGTACTCTCACCAAGCTCCTGTTCTTCAGTCTCTACATTGCCAGTACACTCCATAGTGCTCTTCCAAAAATCTCCCTATAAATACGTTTCTGACACAAACCAGTTGAAACTGGTCAGGCGGCTGGGTTTCTCGTATCAAGTTAACCCCTGACCAGTGATCTGCTTACAGCTGACTGATGGGAGAAGCCATCTGACTGCAAGGCTTTCCCATGTAAGCAAGTGACATCATCCCACGCAGCACAAAGTGGTTTCAATATTGCTATCTCATGTACCTTCTGCAATGAATAAAACCTGTCTTCCCAATGTTTTAATTTCCTAGCTTTTGTTTTCTAATTGGCTCTTGGACATATTTATCCCATGTATCAATTGGTCAACCATTCATCCACTTCACTAACCAGATTGCGAACAAGTTGCCAGCCTTGCTGTTAGAAGTAGTGATTATTGCAGGCACGTGGTTACCACAGGTTTTCAGAAGTCACATAATGCAACTCAATAACCTTTGCCTGCACTGCTTGTCCGATTCTTCACAAAAAACTACCAGTCTACAAGGCACGGGTTCAAATTGCACAAAGTCAGCTGTGGAATTAAAATTCAGGTAAAATAAAGAAGCTCAAATGCAAAGTGAATAAGACCAAGGTAGAGAGTTGTAGGCTCGGATCAGCACATTATGGAAATCAGCCTCCCTTGAATGGACTTGGTCTGAACTTCTCACTGCCTCGGCAATTCAGCTAGCTCAATCAGAGACCCACCCTCCCAGACATTCTCTGAAATTCTCTCAAAAGCCTGGAAACTCACGCAGCCAGGCTCGAGCTCAGCCTCTCCCCCACTGTAATAAGTCTATTGAACAGTTCCCTCTCTTCCGCAATAAGGTGCACCTTGACCTCACATTCTACTTTGTTATGACCTTGCACTTTAATGTCTGTAGCTATTGCACTTTATTCCGACTTCTGTTAATCGTTTTACTTTATTATACCTCAATGCACTGAATAATGAACTGATCTGTATGAACACTATGCAAGACAAACTTTTGACTTTATCTTGGTACATGTGATAATGATAAACCAATTCCAATACCGTAGGGTTATCAGACTGCCTTCATGGAAGGAAATCTGCTGCTCTGGTAATTCTGAACCCTTAACTCCACCGTATATCTGTAGAAATTTGTCAGAGTCTTGGATGATATACCAAATCTCCGCAAGCTATTCTCACTGTTACTGTTAGGTAGGAGGTACAGAAACCTGAAGGCATACACTCAGCGATTCTAAAACAGCTTCTTCCCCTCTGCCATCCGATTCCTGAATGGACATTGAATCTTTGGGCACAACCTCACTTTTTTTTAATATACAGCATTTTCCCAATTACAGACGTTAAACTAATTGGCATAGAGTTACCTGTCTTTTGCCTACATCCTTTTTTGAACAATGTCGTGACATTCACCATCTTCAGATCCAGAGAATTTTGGTAAATTATCACCAAAGCCTCTACTATAGCTTCTGCCATTTCTTTCAGTATCCTGGGAGGCATTCATCAGGTTCAGAGGACTTATCTACCTTCAGGCCCACAAGTTTGCTCAGCACTACCTCTTTAGTGACAGCTATTGTATCAAAGTCCTCACCTCCGATCGCATCCATAACATCTCTCATTGGCATGTTAGACATGTCAGGCATGTCCTCCACTGTGAAGACTGACACAAAATAGTCATTCAAAGCCTCTGCCATTTCCTGATTGTCCAATTTCAATTCCTGCTCCTTGTCCTCCAAGGGACCTGCGTTCACTTTAGCACCTTTTTCCACTTAATATAATTACAAAAACTTTTACTATCCATTTTATATTTTGTGCCAGTTTATTTTCATAATCTATCTTCCCTTTCTTTATTGCTTGCTTTGTGATTCTTTGTTGCTTTTTAAAGTCTTCCCAATCTTCCAGTTTTCCATTACTCTTGGTGACTTTCAACACACAAGCTTTTAGTTTGTTGCCGCCTTTTATTTCCTTAGTTATCCAAGGCTGGCTTTCCCCACCCTTGCTGTTCTTGCTTTTATCTGGAATATACTTTTGTTAAACACTGTGAAATATCTCTTTCAAAGACTTCCACTGTTCCTCAACTGTCCCACCATATAACCTGTGTTCCCAGTCTACAGTAACCAAATCCTTCCTCATCCCATTGTAGTTTCTGTTGTTTAAGCATAATACACTGGTTTTAGATTGAACTATTGCACCCTCCATTGTGTGAGAATTATGCTTTGATCACTCTTTCCAAGAGAATCCCAAATTACAAGATCACTAATGTATTGATTTGTGCCACAAGTTCACTGACTACAGGCATTCTGATAAGGTGCCCTTACACTCATTGTGCTTTTAAAATCTTGTAATCTTTTTCTCTTTTGCACTTCACTTTTCATTACTCCACTCTTACTTTTCTCTTTTTTGTCCTTTGCTTTTTCTTTACCTTTATCCACACTTTTCTCTTTTACTTTATCCATACTTCGCCAATCTGTTGAACCCACCCTCCTACTATTTAGTTTAAAGCCCTAGTTATTCGATTCACTAGGATCCAGGTCCCATCAGTTCAGGTGGAGCCCGTCCCATTGGTACAGCTCCCTCCTTCCCCAGTACTAGTGCAAATTTCCCATGAATTCAAACCCACTTCTCCCACACCAATCCTTGAGCCACATATTTAACTTTCTAACCTGACGGTGGTGTCTGAAAAGAGGATGCTGTCCAAGTTGCATGCCATCTTGGACAATGTCTCCCATCCACTACATAATGTACTGGATGGGCACAAGAGTACATTCAGCCAGAGACTCATTCCACCGAGATGCAACACAGAGCGTCATAGGAAGTCATTTCTGCCTATGGCCATCAAACTTTACAACTCCTCCCTTGGAGGGTCAGACACCCTGAGCCAATAGGCTGGTCCTGGACTTATTTCCTGGCATAATTTACATATTACTGTTTAACTGTTTATGGTTTTATTACTATTTATTATTTATGGTGCATCTGTAATGAAAGCCAATTTCCCCCGGGATCAATAAAGTATGACTATGACTATGACTAATCGGCAAGCTCCAAGAATGGGAATGCACCATTGCAGTTCTTGAGTGCTAAATGGCCTAATTCTTCTCCTGTGTCACATGGTCTAAGCCTATGCCCTCTTGCTTTAGACTCCGCAGTACCCTATCACTGTGCCTTATGATCTTCTAACCCACTGTAAGCACACCGGCCAGCCTCATTCACCCCAGTGAGAAACAGTTTCCACCTCTCCAGTGTTTTCTCATAACTCAAGCCTGCCAGTCTTGGCCATATCCTTGTGAATCTTTTCTGCGCCTTGATTATTCCTAGCTTCTGTCTTTATTACCCAAATACACAATTTGTTCAATTTCTTTAATTTCACATTGTGTGCCCTAGTATTTAAATGAATTTTGAGCTTGAGCACCTCCATTAGCATGACTTCTGTCCGAGGTATGGTAGAGCTAACTGAGTAATGGGTGTAGAGAGTGTCTTTAACTATTTTGTTTTAATTAACAGGAATTAACACGGGTTCCTATTATGCAGTTTCAACTCTCCTGAACAAGATGGTGCTGACTCATTACCCAGTACGTACTCTGTCTGTTTGGGCTTCTAAAAAATCATTATTGTAACTGATCAAAGTGTATTTTAAAATCTTAGTAGGTAACCAGTGGTGTATGTGTTGGAAGTCAGTGGTATATTCTCTGTGCTCCTGTGTTCAGAAGTACCTATCCAGTGAGAATGGGAATGGAAATGTAGCCATCCATTGGGGACACATGGTGGTAACAGTATAGAAGACAAGGGCACACTACTCCTATTAACAGCAGATGCTCAGATTGTCAATAGTTTGGGGAGCAAAGATGCAAGCTGATGCTTGTATATCTAGGGCCTGACCAGCTTTTGCTTTGTGATTATACCCATCCATTCATACCCACAATAGTCCACTTCTTTATTTTCTCATGCTAGCCTAGAGCTGCAGAAGATACCACCTCATCAGGTAAATTAGCTTAAATGTTGTGTAATTCATATTTCTGTTTAAGAGCTGTTACGTGCTTTATTTTTTAAAATGTGTTCTTTGAAAAACAAACAAAACAGTTCAGTGGTTGTAGTAATAGAAGAGTCAATTTCCTTCAATCAGTAAGTCTCCTCAGGCAATCCTTGGAGGCCGAGGATGGGCAGCTTGGTTTCCCTTTCTCTGGGTTCTGATGTGGCTGATCAGGCCAATGTGGGAACCTTGTCCCTTCCACAGACCCAACAGGAGGTAGCTGTTAGGATGTGAGGTTGTACGATTGTTCCACTGTTTAAGGACTCCTGATGCCTGGGTCTGAGACTCAGAACTGTCCCCAGAGTTCCTGCTGATGGGAAAGTGAGGAAAAGCATGTGCACTTCTTTGGCTGGTTTATGTGTACATAAACTTCACTTCACAGACATAGCCAGTTCATCTATACCATTAGTTTGACAGCAGTTTTATTTATTAACACACCAGTAAAGATAATTATATTGTCCTTTTGTAATTTCTTAATCTTTAATGATAATATTGGAATGCTTTGGCAGAATTTGTCTATAGAAACTGAAGTATTTGCATTTGAAATTGGACTTTCGGAATCTGTTTCTCTTCAGTATTTGCATGGAGCAGGTTTCAAGGAGTCCATCTGATCTGTGAGCCTTTGGACAACCAACTATCTGCCGCAGCCAATTCCAGAAGTCTGCAGCCACCCCAGGCTGTAAGCATCTTTGTACTTAAGATTGGCAAGTTACTAAAAAATGCAAAGGATATTTGGATGTTCTGGCAAATATAAAATCAGCAATGAATTGGTAATAGTGCATTAACTAAAGTCAATGCTAAAATAGGAATGTCATGTGAATCGAGCTGTTCCAATGCAGTAATAACACTGGTGTTGGCTGAATAGTGTGAAAATTGTCTGGGCATGTCCTAGTCAAAGAATAAGTGAGATCTTATCCATCCGTTTATTGCCTTATTAACTTCCTTACAAACGTAACTGAGAGGAGAATGCATCCATGGAGCTCATGTGACTCCACTCACCAATAATCTGATGCACATTGCTCAGTGTCAGTTCCACCCCTGACAGCATGAAGTAAAGACGTAAATTGTTACAGATATTTATAACGAATCAAACAGATGTGTACTGGGAAATGCTGAGAGATGCTCTGATAGGTCTTTTAAAACATGAATGACTTTGATAAAGTAAATGTCGAGAGAATATTTCATCTATTAAAGATCCCAAAACAAGGGCTGTAAATAATAAACAATACTTTCAGGGTAAATCCCTTTGTTTGTAACATGGAGGTGATAACTTAGAAACATTTCCATCGTTAAGTGCCTGCTAGAGAAACTGACCAATTGGTTTTAAAGATTTCAGTGTTAGCCTTTTGTTCTTTCAGTACATCTGTGCTTTGCTTTTTCCCTGTGTGCTTATCTACATTCCTTTTACTTCGATAGTATGTTGTTAAGGAATCTTAAAAATCCAGTGAGATCCACCCGATCATTGATGCTGTCTTAGTTTGTTACCAGCTTTCCCACAACAAACGTTAGACTGACTTAATTCAATCTTATTGGTTTGTCTCTTACTTGTATTTGACATATTGTGCACAGAGCCCTTGCTATCTCCTCCACAATCAAACTCTGTTGTAGGACAAAGTTATCAACCTTCAGATTCTTTTCCATAACAAGAGGCATCTGGAATAGTCTATTCCGCTCATTGTGTTTGCTCTGCCATTCTCCTAAAATCATGGCAGATCTTTACTGCACCAGCCCTATGCCAGTGATTGCCTTAATTTCTAAAAGTCCATCGATTTCTGTCTCAACTGTACCTGGCTGTTTAGTCTCGAAAATCCTCCAGGGTAAAGAATTCCTAAGATTTACCACCCTGTGGTGAATGGCTGATCCCCAGTTCTGAGATTATGACCCTTGACCCAGACAAAGGAAAACCCAAGGTGTTTCTACGCCACTTCTACTCTTCCCTATGTCCATTTATTCCAGCTATAAAGTATGAGCTTTACTCAAGGATTAGTTTAGACTAGTAACATGAGTCATGAGGGATACAGATAGGGTGAAGACACACACACTTTTTGCCAGGGAAAAGGAATCAAGAACCAGTGGGCACAGGTTTAAGGTGTGGATGGAGATTTAAAGGCAGAGAATTTGCATAGTAAGATGTCAGAGAAAGTAGATGAGGCAGGTACAAAGTAGCATTTAATTGACATTTAGATAAGAACATGGACAGGAAAGATTCCTAACCTATTTTATGTCATGGAGTCCTGGTTGGGAACCCATGATTTAGAGAGATGTGGGTCAAATACAGGCAAATGTGAACACAAAATAATCTGCAGATGCTGTTCTCCTGCCAATCACCTCCCTGCTTCCCCTCCCCCACCCCTTTGTCTTTCAAATTACTGTCTTTTTCAACTACCAGCATTCTTCAAACCCTCCCCAAAGTTCTTCCTTCAGTCCTGACGAAGGGTTTCGGCCCGAAACGTCGACTAATCTTTTCAACTGATGCTGACTGACCTGCTGAGTTCCTCCAGCGCATTGTGAGTGTTCCTACAGGCAAATGTGACTAGTTTAGTGGTCAGCATGGATAGATTTGATTTAATTGTCTGCTTCCAGGCCATATTACTCTGAGTCTGCCTTGATGAATGCTTTTAAGGGAAGCTGGATTAGGATGTGGTAGAGAAAGGAATTGGAGAATGTGCTCATGTGATATGAAAGGTGAAGGCTCACATTGGACATAAAGGTTGGCATAGGGCAGCTGAGCTGATTCGGTCACAAATAATGTTTTTGATTTGTTGAGAACAAAATTAGCTGCTGTCACTGACTGGAGTATAGAAAGAAGTTGTGTTGTGGAGCATGGACAGACCTGTTGTCCTTGGTTTCTCATTGTTACCATGTGGTGTTGCAAGCACTGCCCCCTCCTGCGGCTGGTTTGAAATGTGTAAGCACCAGCAGATGCCCAGTCTCTATGGAGAAGTGTTTCATGTTCAGTTGATAATTAACTAAAATCAATACATTAAATGCCACTGCTGTACTTAAAGTTTATCCCCTGATGAATTGAAGTAGGCTTCCTGTCTTAGTGTTTTAACATGAGCTCTACGCGGTTCTCACCACCTGCCAGATGGCAGGCCTATTGATCCAATATAATTATAACTGCATTACACAGATTCAGATTTCGGAGCCTGGGTTCATTCCTCATTTCTTATTTTAATCCTGAGAGAACAGAGGGTATGTCTACAGTGCCAGTATTCTGATATGGGTTTTCCAGGAGATGCCAAGCATCCCTGATGGCAACATCTGCACCCTATGCATCGAGATGCAGCTCCTTAGAGACCGAGTTAGGGAACTGGAGCTGCAGCTCGACGACCTTTGGCTTGTTAGGGAAAGTAAGGCATGATAGACAGGAGCTACAGGGAGGTCGTCACCTCAAGGCTACAGGAGGCAGATAATGGGTGACTCAGGAGAGGGAAGGGAGAACAGAGCAAAGGGTTAAATTGAACTACTGAGGCAAGATTCAAATGGGCGAAGAATGAAGGACTGAAGTTGGACATTTGGAAGGCACATAGCATTTGAAAAAAGAAGATGGATCACAAGAGTGGGAATTTGTTGGATGCCCACAAGATGCCATTTTAGAGCAGCTTGTGCTTGATCCTACTGTGGGAAAGGCTATTTTAGATTGGGTGTTGTGTAATAACCCAGATCTTATTAGGGAGCTTAAGGTAAAGGAACCCTTAGGAAGCAGTGATCATAATATGATTGAATTCATACTGCGATTTGTGAGGGAGAAGCACAAGTCACACGTATCAGTATTGCAATGGAAAGAAGCGAAATACAGAGGCAGGTGGATTGGAGGACGGTACTGTGGCAGAGCAGAGATGGCTGAAGTTTCTGGGAGTAGTTCACAAGGCGCAGGGTAAATTTGTCCAACAGAGAAGAATTTCTCAAATGGCAGGGATGAGCAACCATGGCTGACAAGGGAAGTTAAGGACTGTATAAAAGCCAAAAAAGGGCATGTAAGGTAGCAAAAGTGAGTGGCAAGTTGGATGATTGGGAAGTTTAAGTATATGGATTTCAGCAAGGCTTATTGAGAAAGTAAGGAGGCATGGGATCCAAGGGGACATTGCTTTGTGGATCCAGAACTGGTTTGCCCACAGAAGGCAAAGAGTGGTTGTAGACGGGTCATGTTCTGCATGGAGGTCGGTGACCAGTGGTGTGCCTCAGGGATCTGTTCTGGGACCCTTACTCTTCGTGATTTTTATAAATGACCTGGATGAGGAAGTGGAGGGATGGGTTAGTAAATTTGCTGGTAACAGAAAGGTTGGGGGTGTTGTGGATAGTGTGGAGGGCTGTCAGAGGTTACAGTGGAATATTGATAGGATGCAGAACTGGGCTGAGAAGTAGCAGATGGAGTTCAACCCAGATAAGTGTGAGATGGTTCATTTTTGGTAGGTCAAATATAATGGCAGAATATAGCATTAATGGTAAGGCTCTTGGCAGTGTGGAGGATTAGAGGGATCTTGGGGTCTGAGTCCATAGGACACTCAAAGCTGCTATGCAGGTTGACTGTGGTTAAGAAGGCATATGGTGCATTGGCCCTCATCAACAGTGGGATTGATTTTAAGAGCTGAGAGGTTAGGACCCTAATATTGCAGCTATATAGAACCCTAGTCAGACCGCACGTGGAGTACTATGCTCAATTCTGGTCACCTCACTACAGGAGGGACGGTGGAACCCATAGAAAGGGTGCAGAGGAGATTTACAAGGATGTTGCCTGGATTGGGGAGCATGCCTTATGAGAATAGGTTGAGTAAACTCGGCCTTTTCTCCTTGGAGCGACAGAGGATGAGGGGTGACCTGATAGAGGTATATAAGATGATGAGAGGCATTGATCATGTGGATAGTCAGAGGCTTTTTCCCTGGCTGAAATGGCTCGCACAAGAGGGCATAGTTTTAAGGTGCTTGGAAGTAGGTACAGAGGAGATATCAGGGGTAATTTTTTTTTACGCAGAGAGTGGTGAGTGCGTGGAATGGGCTGCCAGCGGCGATGGTGGAGACGGAAACGATAGCATCTTTTAAGAGACTCCTGGATGGGTACATGGAGCTTAGAAAAATAGAGGGCTATGGGTCAGCCTAGGTAGTTCTAAGGTAAGGACATGTTCGGCACAGCTTTGTGGGCCGAAAGGCCTGTATTGTGCTGTAGGTTTTCTATGTTTTTAAAATCCAACAAAAGGTAACTAAGAAAAGATCTAAGGGAAAAGATGAAATATGAGGGCATACTAGCCATAATATTTAACAAGATAGCAAAAGATTTTTCAGTTATCTAAAGAATAATAGGGGGATGAAAGTTGATATTAGACCACTGGAAAATGATGCTGGTGAGGTAGTAATGGTGGACAAAGAAATGGCAGATGAACTTAAAGGGTACTTTGCATCTGTCTTCACTGTGGAAGACACTGGCAGTGCGCCAGAGGTCTGTGAGTGTCAGGGAGCAGGAGTGAGAGCCATTGCTATTACAAAGGAAAAAGTGCTCAGCAAATTCAAAGGTCTTAAGGTGGATCTGGTCATCTGGACCAGATGGACTGCATCCCAGAGTCCTGAGAGAGGTTGCTGAAGAGATAACAGATGCATTGGTCAAATGTAACTCCGCTATTTAAGAAGGGTGGGAGGCAGCAGAAAGGAAATTATAGACCTGTTAGCCTGACATCAGTGGTTGGGAAGAAGTTGGAATCAATTGTTAAGGATGAGATTACGGAATACCTGGAGGCAAATGGGAAGATAGGCCAAAGCCAGTATGGTTTCTTGAAAGGAAAATCCTGCCTGACAGACCTACTGCAATTCTTTGAGGAAATTACAAGAAAGGTAGTCAAAGGAGATGCAGTAGATGTGGTGTACTTGGATTTTCAGAAGGCCTTTGACAAGGTGCCGCACATGAAGCTGCTCAGCAAGATAAGATCCCATGGAATTGCAGGGAAGTTACTAGTGTGGGTGGAGCATTGGCTGGTTGGCAGAAAACAGAGAGTGGGAATAAAGGGATCCTATTCTGACTGGCTGCTGGTTACCAGAGGAGTTCCACAGGGGTCAGTATTTGCACCACGGTATTAATCAATTTGTGGCTAAATTTGCTGATAATACAAAGACAGGTGAAGGAGTGGGTGGTGTTGGGGAAACAGAAAGCCTGCAGAGAGACTTAAATAGTTTAGGGGAATGGGAAAGAAATGGCAAATGAAATATAATGTTGGAAAGTGTGTGGTCATGCAATTTGGTGAAAGAACTAAACAGGCAGACTATTATTTAGATGGGGAGAGAATTCAGAATGCAGAGATGCAAAGGGACTTGCGTGTCCGTGTGCAGGATACCTTGAAGGTTAACCTCCAAGTTCAGTCAGTTGTGAAGAAGGCAAATGTAATGTTGGCATTCATTTCTAGAGGTATAGAATATAAGAGCAGGGATGTGATGTTGAGGCTCTATAAGACACTCATGAGACCACACTTGGAGTACTGTGTGCAGTTTTGGGCTCCTTATTTTAGAAAGGATATACTGACATTGGAGAGGGGTCAGAGAAGATTCACGAGAATGATTCCAGGAATGAAAGGGTTATTGTATGAAGAACATCTGGCAGCTCTTGGGCTGTATTCCCTGGAGTTCAGGAGAATGATGGGGGATCTCATAGAAACATTCCAAATGTTACAAGGCCTGAACAGATTAGATCTGGCAAAGTTATTTCCCATGGTAGGGGATTCTAGGACAAGAGGGCACGACCTCAGGATTGAAGGATGTCCATTTAGAACTGAGATGCAGAGAAATTACTTTAGTCAGAGGGTGGTAACTCTGTGGAATTTGTTACCACGAGTGACTGTGGAGGCCAAGTCATTGGGTGTATTTAAGGCAGAGATAGGTAGGTTTTTGATTAGCCAGGGCATCAAAGGGTATGGGGTGAAAGCAGGGGAGTGGGGATGACTGGAAGAATTGGATCAGCCATGATTGAATGGCAGAGCAGACTCAATGGGCCGAATGGCCTACTTCTGCTCCTAAATCTTATGGTCTTATGCAAAGGGACTTAGGAGTCCTTGTGCAAGACTCCCAGAAGGTGAAGTTACAGGTTGAGTCTGCGGTAAAGAAGGCAAATGCAATGTTGGCATTTATTTCAAGGGGAATAGAATATAAAAACAAGGAGATAATGCTGAGTTTTTATAAGACACTAGTCAGGCTGCACTTGCTGTATTGCCAACAGTTTTGGGCCCTGTATTTCAGAAAGGATGTGTTGTCATTGGAGAGATTCCAGAGGAGCCTCAGTGGAAAAAGCCTGTTTGCATTTCCCCGATCTATACCCCTCATAATTTTATATAACCCTTATCAAATCTCCTCTCAATCTTTTACGTTCTAATACAGTCCTAACTGATTCAATGTTTCTTTAGAACTCAGGTTCTCCTGACCCGGCAACATCCTTGTAAATTTTCTCTGCCCTCTTTCAACCTTGTTTACATCTTTCCTGTAGATAGGTGACCGAAACTGCACAGAATACCTCAAATTTAGCCTCACCAACATCTTGTACAACTTCAACATAATATCCCATCTTCTGTACTCAATACATTGATTTATGAAGGCCAATGTACCAAAAGTTTTCTTTGTAACCCTATCTACCTGTGATGCCACTTTCAATGAATTATGTACCTGTATTACCAGAACCCTTTGTTCCACCACACTCCTCAGTGCCCGACCATTCACTGTGTAAGACCTACCCTGCTGGTTCTACCAAAGTGCAAAACCTCGTACTTGTCTGTATTAAATACCATCTGCAAGCCATGATAGCCTTCCTCACTGTCCACCTCCAGTCTTGGTGTCATCCACAAATTTGCTGATCCATTAACCACATTATCATCCAGATCACTGATATAGATGACAAGTAACAAAGGACCCAGAACTGATCCCTGCAGCACATCACTAGTCACAGGCTTCCACTAGAGAGGCAACCATTTATTACCACTCTCAGGGTTCTCCCACAAAGCCAATGTCTAATCCAATTTACTACCTCATCCTGGAATGCTGAGTGACTGAACCTTCTTGACCAGCTTCCCATGCGGGACCTTGTAAAGTGCCTTAGGAAAGTTCCTGTAGACAACTTCCACTGCCTTACCTTCATCCACTTTCCTGGTAGCTTCCTCGAAAAAGTCTATCAGATTAGTTAGGTATAACCTACTACACACAAGCCATGCTGTCTATCCTTAATCAGTCCACGTCTATATCTGATCCCTTAGATTACCTTTCAATAACTTTCCCACAACTGATGTCACACTCACTGGCATATAATTTCCTGGTTTACGTTTAGGGCCTTTTTTTAAACAGCGGAACAACATTCTCTGGTATCTCTCTCTTCACTGAGGATGTTTTAAATGTCTCTGCCAGGACTCCGGCAATTTCTTCATTTGCCTCCCGTAGGGTCGGAGGGAGCACCATGTCAGGCCCTGGGGATTTATCCACACTGAGTTACCTCAGGGTAGCAAACACCTCCTTCTCTGTAATCTGTAACAGGGTCCATGAAGTTGATGCCACTTTGCCTCACTTCTATGAACTCTGTATTCGTCTCTCCAAAGAATGCCATTTCTTTCACATCTTTTTTTTTTCTCCACATAGATTACCACTCTGGTCTTCCAGAAGACCAATTTTGTCCCTTGCAATCTTTTTGCTCTTAACATATCTGTAGAATCTCTTAGGATTCTCCTTCACCTTGTCTGCTGGGACAACTTTGTGCTTTCTTTTAGCCCTCTTGATTTCTTTTTTAAGTGTTCTCTTGCATTTCCTGTACTCCATAAGCACCTCATTTGTTCTAGTGTTCCTTTCAAGAATCACTAGATTCTGGAATAGTTCCAGAGGACTGGAAAATCACAAATGTCATTCCACTCTTTAAGAAGGGAGGGAGGCAGAGGAACGGAAATGATCGGCCAGTTTGCCTGACTTCAGTGGAATGGAAGATGTTGGAGTCCGTTATTAAGGATGAGATTTCATGGTACTTGGAAGCACACAATAAAACAGGGGTGAAATTGCCATCGTTTCCTTAAGAGGAGATCTTGCCTAATAAATCTGTTGCAATTATTTGAGGAAATAACAGGTAAAAGAGATCAGTGGATGTTGTTTACTTGGATTTCCAGAAGGCCTTTGAGAAGGTGCCATACTTGAGATAGGAGCCCATGGTATTACAGAAAAGTTGCTTGTATGGCTAGAAGATTGGCTGACTGGCAGAAGACAGAGAGTGTGAATAAAGGGGGCTTTTTTTGATTGGCTGCCAGGAATTAGTGATGTTCAATTAGGATCTGCAACTTTTCACATTATATTTAAATGATCTAGATGACAGAATTTTAGTTTTGTGGCTAAATTTGCAGCTGATACAAACATAGGGAGAAGGGAGATGGTGTTGAGGAAGCAGGGAGCCTGCAGAAGGACTTGGACAGATTGGGAGAATAAGCAAAGAGGTGCCAGTTGGAATATAGTGTAGGAAGAGTATGGTCATACACTTTGGTAGAAGGAATAAAGACATTTTTTAAAATGTTGAGATAATTCAGAAATCGGATATGCAAAGGGACTTGGGAGTGCAGGTTTCTCTAAAGTTTAATTTGTAGTCAGTCAGTCAGTCAGTGGGTGCCGTCCCCAATCCGGAGTTGGCGGCTGTGCACCTCCGTCTTCTTCGATCTCGCGCTATTTTCCTGGCCTCAGCGTATCTCAGCCCAGTCCATTGCCTCACATTATCGTACCAAGTGGTTCGCTGCCTTCCTCTTTCCCTCTTTCCTTCTGTCATCCCTTCCAATAACAATTTCTGCGGCCCACCACATCTTAAGTACTTGGAGTACTGTGTCCAGTTCTGGTCACCTCACTATAGGAAGGATGTGGAAGCATTGGAAAGGGTACAGAGGAGATTTACCAGGATGCTGCCTGGTTTAGAAAGTATGCATTATGATCAGAGATTAAGGGAGCTAGGGCTTTACTCTTTGGAGAGAAGGAGAATGAGAGGAGACATGATAGAGGTGTACAAGATGATAAGAGGAATAGATAGAGTGGATAGTCAGCGCCTCTTCCCCAGGGCACCACTGCTCAATACAAGAGGACATGGCTTTAAGGTGAGGGGTGGGAAGTTCAAGGGGGATATTAGAGGAAGGTTTTTTACTCAGAGAGTGGTTGGTGTGTGGAATGCACTGCCTGAGTCAGTGGTGGAGGCAGATACACTAGTGAAGTTTAAGAGACTACTAGACAGGTATATGGAGGAATCTAAGGTGGGGGCTTATATGGGAGGCAGGGTTTGAGGGTCGGCACAACATTGTGGGCCGAAGGACCTGTTCTGTGCTGTACTAACTCTATGTTCTATGTTAACAAGTGCCCGGCATATTCCAGCTTCCTTTTCTGCACATTCTTCACCAACTCCTTTTGTAGTCAGGAATGCAAACACAATGTTAACATTAATTTTGATAAGACTAGATTATAAGACCAAGGGTGTAATTCCGAAGCTGTATAAGGCATTTGTGAGACCATATTTGGATTACTATGAGCAGATTTTGGCCCCATATATAAGAAAGGATGCGCTGGTGTTGGAGTGGGTCTGGAGTATATTTAGCAGAATGACCCCAGGAATGAAAGGGTTAATATATGAAGCGCATTGGATGGCTCTGAGCCTGTAGTCACTGGAGTTTAGAAGAATGCGCTGGGGAATCTCATTGAAACCTATCAAAATATTGAAAGGCCAAGATAGAGTTGATGTTTCCAGTAGTGGTGAAGCCCATGACCAGAGGGAACAGCTTCAGAATACAAGAACATCTCCTTAGAATTGAGATGAGGAATAGTTCCTTTAACCAGAGGGTGCTGAATCTATGGAATTCAGTGCCACAGACGGCTGTGGAGGCCAAGCAATTCGGTATACTTAAAGCAGAGATTGATAGATTCTTGATTAGTGTGGGTATTAAAGGTTACAAATGGGGGGGGGATGGGGAAGAGAGGAGAATGGGGGGGAGAGAGAGAGAAATAAATAGTTATGATCGAATGGCAGAGCAGATTTGAAGAGCTGAATGGCCTAACTCTACTCCTATGTTTTATGGCCTTATTCTAACTCTTCTGTTGAAATACTCGACTGTTTTTGCCAATGTTATGCTGTTTCACAAAGTAACCCAACTTGTCAAAAGTGAAGATATTCTTTTACTAGCTGTTCCACTTTCTGTATCTAATCATTACTAATCTTATTGGTTTAACAAAATCATCATCTCCTCAAGGTCTGTCCATTTTCCTTATTCATCCAAATGACCTGTTATTTCAGCAGGGACTCATGAAGGCACATTAGTGCCATTCATTATTTCTGTGCTTCTCATTTTTTTTATCTTTGAGAACTTTTCAGCAGCAAAATTCTTCAACCTCTGTCGATTTCAGTAGTATCAAAGATCGTTTTCACCCCACCACACACTGCTTCACTCTGATAAGTTGATTGGTTTTTTTCACCTTTAGAATTTATTCCCCTTGATTGAACATCACCATTACAAACAGTCCTTTCACATTGGAGAAAGACTTGGTGCATGTTTCATCTCTCAATATTCAGATTTCCAGACTTGATTGATCAATCCCAATTTATTTGGATGGAATTGTCGGAGGCTGAAGAACTGAACAGCTTCTGTCAGGCACCACTGATGTTTGGTTTCTGCAGCCACTCAAATTGCACACTTTATCCGAGAGAGCTTGATATGTGCTACAATCTCCAGTGACTCAGTCTAGTAAACTGTCCTGCTGCTGTTTGAGTGAGCGTGTGTGTGCGCACTGTTTTCAGTTGTATATGCTGATGGTCATTTCCTCCCTCATCCAATGGACCTCCTGTGTTCGATGGGTTAATGTCCTATGCACTGTTATTACCAATGAAGGAATGATAATCCAATAATTACCAATAACAGGATAATATTCTTCTGGTCTACAAATAGATTTGGGAGCATTATACATCTACATTATAGCAAACCAGTCTCAGGATGTATAGATGGAAATGTGTAAACATTATTAATTTGTGTAAATGTTACTGTTACAATCTCAGCATTTTGCTCTTGATGCATTTGCTACAACTTGTAGGGAAACCAGAATGTTAACGTTGATCATAATTTATCTGATGAATGTTATCGAATGAGTCATGAGGACAAGTTTCTTCTGCCTTTGTCAATCCTTTTCCTCTGCAATTCTGCCATCTGCCCTAACATAGTGAAATACAGAGCAGCCGGTGCACTCTGAGACACGCTGGTGTATCTGTGTGCTGTACCACGCAATCAAAGCCTTAGAGATTGTGCTGGCATTTCCCACTAATTTCTCCACTTCGATTGTTCAATCTTGAGGAGAAGCCTGGTGGGTAAGAGATGCTCGCTGATAGTAATGGAAGGAAATCTCGTTCAGGGCTGGTGCTGGCCTTTCTTGCATATTCTGTCAGCTACCTGCAAAGCAGCATTGAGAGGTGCTGCAGCCTATTGTTAACAGTCTGAGATTTGGTGCTGCTGGAATTTTAAATACAGCAATCTAATGTCTTCATTATTTCAGCTTAATTAATGTGACTACAATTTGTACTGCAACTCCTGAGTGTCTGTTTGGGACATCCGTATATTGTACAAAATGATAGTGTCATCTTACCCAGTAAACAGATTCTTCCAGCGGATGCCGGGTAGCTGGAGTACAGTACTACTGTGTTGGTTCCTACAGACGTACAACGCAGCTGGAAGAACTCCGGTAGGAAGTGATGAAATGGTTCATTGAATTCAAATTCATTTGTAAGTGATAAAACCTGAAAGAGCCAGGATGAATACCAAGCTCAAATCAACCAAATGGAATAGATTTTTTTTAATACCCTACAATGGTTTAGAATCCAAATCAAAGCATAGATATTTAACTGTACTTTACAGGAGCTGTGTGTTTTAAAAGTAAATTTGTTTATGGTGAATTAATTCAAATATGATTCTTCTTCATTCTGGCATACCACAGGAGTAGTCTGTCACCCTGGAAAACCGTGAGTCAGCAATACCAGGATCTTCTCTCTCTACACCATGGTCAGGACTGCCTATTAGTGTCTTTGGGCTAGAAGCTTCCCCTGTTACTGCCATCCCCGGGTAACAAACAGTTTCTGTTTTTACAGACATCCTGAAGTCAATTTAGTCCAAAAGTCAGAATATACACATGGTAACCAAACCACCACAGTACTATAATGAATGGCATCAAAAACACACGGGACTGATAATAAAGAAAAAAATTAAAAGGCATAGTGAGAGAAGAAACTAGTTACTAGTTACTTAGCTTGCATGTATGCACAAAGCTCCTGTCTGCTTCTCCAACCAGCCAGGTTATAACCAATCAGTAGGATCTAAACTGAATAAAATTTAATGAAGATCACATAACTAGAAGTTTTATTTTTGGCCTAGATTCCCCTTCATGAAAGCTGCCAAACTCCTCCTTTCTAAAAGAGATTACGGAGTCATAGAAAAATACAACACAAACATGGGCCCTTTTGCCCATCTAGTCCATGCCAAACTGTTTAAGGTGCCTGGTCCTATCAACCTGTACCCGGACCACAGCCCTCCATACCCTGCCATCCATGTACCCATCTGAACTTCACTTAAATGTTGAAATGGAGCTCAAGTGCACCACTTGTGCTGGCAGTTCATGACCCTCTGAATGAAGGGATTTCCCCTCATGTTCCCTTTAAACTTTTCACCTTTCACCCTTAACCCGTGACCTGTAGTTGTGGTCCCACCCAACCTCAGTGAAAAGGGCCTGTTTGCATTTACCCCATCTATACCTCTCATAATTTTGTACATCTCTGTCAAATCTCTGCTCAAGCTTCTACGTACCAAGGAGTAAACTCCTAACCTAGTCCCCATGCGACTTGAGGACCTTATTACTCAGGTCCTCCAATTTCAGCAACATCCTTGTAAATTTTCTCTGTACTCTTCCAACCTTATTTGCATCTTTCCTGTAAGTAGGTGACCAAAACTGCACATATTACTTCAAATTAGGCCTCACCAATGTCTAATACAACTCCAACATAACATCCCATGTCCTTTATTCAATACTTCGATTTGCGAAGGCCATCATGCCAAAAGCTTTCTTTATGACCCTACCAACCTGTGCCACCACTTTCAATGAATAATGGATCTGTATTCCCAGATCCCTTTGTTCAGCCGCAGTCCTCAGTGCCCTTTCATTCGCTGTGTAAGAACTATCAGCCATTTTTCAGCCTGTTTTTCCAGCTGGTTCAGATCCTGCTTTGATAGACTTCCTTGCTGTCCACCTCAATCTTGGTGTCATCAGCAAATTTGCTGATCCAGTTACCACATTATAACCTGATGCAATTTATCATTCTTACTAAGTCTTGTGTTTTACTTAGTGAAATATTGGAGGGATTTCTGATTCCAAACTTTTTGCTTGTTAGTTTTCCTAGTGTTAACACAACTTTATTTCTGTGATGCAAGTGGATTGATAACATTTAAGGAATGAAGAATGTTCATGGGTTTAGCTCTGAGTGCATATTATTCCCATTTCAGAAAGTAGGTGCTGCCTCCCACCTCTGAGGGATGGCTATCAGATTAATTCCAGTGTTTTGCAAGGGAAGACGGTCAAGGTGCAGTGTGATCTGCCAAATGTCAGAGGGATCCTCAAGACCAAATAACTAAAAGCTCTTCAACTTGATCAGACTGAAAGACCCTGCAATTGGAAGCTTCATTTTAAAATGACCCAGTTTGTCATGTGTGATATTATTATAGGGCAGAATGGGAAATGTGGGCCAAATGGCCCCTCTTATGTACAAAGGTGTTTCTACTGGGTCCCTGGGCACCATGCCTCTAGATACTCTTTGTCCTTCCTTTTCATTTGGCTGTTGGGATGTTCATGACTGGAGTCTGAGATAGTTATCCCACAGTCTTTCCTCCTGCCTTTATTCTGGCCAGCTCTTTGGCTTCTGCTGTTCACTCGACACTGGAGTATGGTTGAGATTGGCAGCGTGCACCATAGTGTAATCTGATGAAACTTTGCTCTATTTTACCACATCATTGCCACATTATGCTTTTTAGTTTGGCCAACCTCAATCAGACAGATATCATCTAAACCCAAGTTTGTCCATTTGTCAGTTCAATATATTACGTCCAAACCGATGTAGAACATAGAAATTTACAGCACATTAGAGGTCCTTCGGACCACAATGTTGTGCCGACTATGTAACCTACTCTAGAAACTGCATAGTATTACTCCACCACATAGCCCTCTATTTTTCTAAGCTCCACATACCTATTTACGAGTCTCTGAAAAGACCCCATTGTATCCACCTCCACCACCATCGCCAGCAGTGTATTCCATGCACCCACCACTCTGTGTGAAAGACTTGCCCCTGACATCCCTTCTGTACCTACTACCAAGCACCTTAAAACTATGCACCCTTGTGTTAGCCATTTCAGCCCTGGGAAAATGCCTCTGACTATCCACACGATCAATGCCTCTCATCATCTCGTACGCCTCTATCAGGTCACCTCTCATCCTCCGCCGCTCCAAGGAGTAAAGGCCGAGTTCACTCAACCTGTTCTCTTAAAGCACATTCTCCAATCCAGGCAACATCCTTATAAATCTCCTCTGCACTCGCTTTATAGTATCCACATCCTTCCTGTAGTGAGGTGACCAGAACTGAACATAGTACTCTAAGTTGGGTCTGACTAAGGTCTTATATAGCTGTAACATTATCTCACGGCTTTTGAACTCAATTCCATGGTTGATGAATAGTAATATACCATACACTTTCTTAACAACACTGTCAACCTGCACAATAGCTTTGAAATGGACCTCAAGACCTCTGTGATCCTCCACACTGCCAAGAGCCTTACCATATGTTCATTTGTGAGTCCAGTTGAACCAATAGATCCGTTCAGTAGATCAGTCCAGCAGGTCTTGTCCAAACTCAATATGTCCATTTGTTTGGGAGTGATGATATTTTTTCAGTAAGGCCTTGTGTAATGTACCAGAAAAGAGACCTAGTGCTTTGCTAGCTTAATCTGTACTTTTTACATCATTTAACTGGATGGGTACAATTTGTCTTTGAGACATTTGTGACCAGTTATAAACTTTGTGGTGTTCTTTTATATTTTGAAGCACTTTGAAAGTGCTGTCTTAAGAAAATACTGTATTAGAATGACAGTGCAAAGTGCTTTGGCGTTTGCTCCCACAGCTGCTGTTTGAATGTCAATGGTCTGAGATGTTCAAAAAGTAGACAAACTCAAGGAAACTATCCTTGCAGATGTATCTGCTCATATTTCTCTGCTGAAGATATTTAACCCAATTAATCTTGAAGAGACTTAACCTTTTGGATTGAACTCTGAAGATATTAATTTTCAGCAGGAATAACTGAAGACAGAAATAATCCAGATGCTAATTTTTTTTTTGTTTTTGGAATGAACCTTGTTTTAGAGTCAATGTTGATGGTTTTTAGCAAGTGTGAGTGCAGACCAGTTTGTGTATGTGTGGTAAATGAATGTGAACCGTCCCTGCAGCTGTAGTCATCCACCAGATGGAAATGTTTCTCGTGTAATAACCTGAGGAAGCTCACTAATAACTATCTGTTTCTCAGGGTGAAGAACTGAATGCAGGGAGGATTGGCCTCACTATCGTGGTTTCCGGAATGGTTGGCTCCATTATCTGCGGAATCTGGTTGGATAAAACTCAAACATACAAGTAAGAGTTCACCCCAAACAGCTCTCCACTGTTCTCTTTCATTCTGAAAACAAAATCTATTGTCTAATTACTGCCCACAACTCTGGGGAAGGGAAAGAAAGATCATGGGATTAACCACCGAGATCATTAGAAGTGCAGGAGGACAACAAACCCACAATGGTTCTCTTACTTTTAATAGAGGGAGGAAGACAGTTCCTGGCCAGACTAGGTACTTAATTGGTCAGCACAGAATATTCTAGCCTGAAGTGCACAAACTGGGAGAATGAGTCTATACTACCATGACAAGATGACTGTTTGAAGAGCAGTGGGATTAACACAAGGCCAGTTTGGCTGCTGTGCGAGTTGGACCAATAGACCTCATCCTCTGCTGTAAAATTCTGTAATTCTATAAAGAAGCAATATTATCTTGACAATTGACAATATTGTGTGATGACGAATTATGCACATTGTCCGTTGTACTTCCCTGATGGCCAGGTTACTTGTAACTCCTTTCAGCACATCCCTGGCCTGTGCCCTACATGAAAAGGTACAGAAGTCCCAAATACTGGGAGTCAGTGAATTGTTAGTTCCTTCTGTGCAGGTTCGCTATTCTGAGACTGGTTTCCCTGTGAGTACGTCATCTCAGACTAACAGGGCTGATGTTAATCAACTCTTGCGGCAATCCTGGTTCTGTACATGTGTTAGCACTTTCCTTTCGCTGGGGCAGGCTATATTTTTCAGAGTTTGCTAAGTTTGGAAATTGATCTGCTCCACTGGGATGTTTACTGTTATTATAACTACCAGACTGTAGTGCTTTAAATACCAGGTGCTTTAAAAAACAATTTTTCTAATTTCCATTAGTTGTTTAAAATTGGAAAAGGTAGGTGAAGTAACGTTGTATCAGTCTGTGGCAACCTTTGCTGTGTCATTCGTGTGTATCCTTGACATTGTAACTGTGGCCAGAGTTACGTATTACTTCCACCTGTATCAGTGGAAAGTGGCTGAAAACACTCATAGCAATTGTGAACACTGGATCATAGCAAGCCATGTCTAATCTGTGTGCTGGGTCCATGTGTAATTTGTTTCCTATTGTCATATATAGTATAAACATGAAGGGTTAGGCACTTTGCTAAGAATAGGGTTATATGCTGTTGTTCTCCATTGTAAGCATTTCATTTACTCTTGTTTTGATTTTTGCTGCACTTGAGGAGAAACTTGTTCCCATAACCACAGAGCTTAAACTGGACGTTACATGTAAGTATCTTAAACAGTCTTCATGGTTAGAATTGGTCAAATAAATATCAGTCCTTCTTTGTGATTTGCTTTGTGAAGGGCAGATCGTGTCTAACAAGCCTGATAGAGTTCTTTAAGGAGGTGACCAGGCATATAGATGAGGGTAGTGCAGTGGATGTGATCTATATGGATTTTAGTAAGGCATTTGACTAGGTTCCACTCAGTAGGCTTATTCAGAAAATTAGAAGGCATGGGATCCAGGGAACTTTGGCCAGGTGGATTCAGAATTGGCTTGCCTGCAGAAGGCAGAGGGTGGTGGTGGAGGGAGTACATTCAGATTGGAGGATTGTGACTAGTGGTGTCCCACAAGGATCTGTTCTGGGACCTCTACTTTTCGTGATTTTTATTAATGACCTGGATGTGGGGGTAGAAGGGTGGGTTGGCAAGTTTGCAGACGACACAAAGGTTGGTGGTGTTGTAGATAGTGTAGAGGATTGTCAAAGGTTGCAGAGAGACATTGATAGGATGCAGAAGTGGGCTGAGAAGTGGCAGATGGAGTTCAACCCGGAGAAGTGTGAGGTGGTACACTTTGGAAGGACAAACTCCAAGGCAGAGTACAAAGTAAATGGCAGGATACTTGGTAGTGTGGAGGAGCAGAGGGATCTCGGGGTACATGTCCACAGATCCCTGAAAGTTGCCTCACAGGTGGATAGGGTAGTTAAGAAAGCTTATGGGGTATTAGCTTTCATAAGTCGAGGGATAGAGTTTAAGAGTCGCGATGTAATGATGCAGCTCTATAAAACTCTGGTTAGGCCACACTTGGAGTATTGTGTCCAGTTCTGGTCTCTTCACTATAGGAAGGATGTGGAAGCATTGGAAAGGGTACAGAGGATATTTACCAGGATGCTGCCTGGTTTAGAAAGTATGCATTATGATCAGAGATTAAGGGAGCTAGGGCTTTACTCTTTGGAGAGAAGGAGAATGAGAGGAGACATGATAGAGGTGTACAAGATAATAAGAGGAATAGATAGAGTGGATAGCCAGCGCCTCTTCCCCAGGGCACCACTGCTCAATACAAGAGGACATGGCTTTATGGTAAGGGGTGGGAAGTTCAAGGGGGATATTAGAGGGAGGTTTTTTACTCAGAGAGTGGTTGTTGTGTGGAATGCACTGCCTGAGTCAGTGGTGGAGGCAGATACACTAGTGAAGTTTAAGAGACTACTAGACAGGTATATGGAGGAATCTAAGGTGGGGGCTTATATGGGAGGCAGGGTTTGAGGTTTGGCATAACATTGTGGGCCGAAAGGCCTGTACTGTGCTGTACTATTCTATGTTCTATGTTCTATGTTCTGCATAAGTAAGTGAAAAATCTTTGCAAATCTAGAAACCTAAATTCCTAGAGAAACTGAACAGTCTGTGTTCTATCTCTGAGAAGTGATTTTGAAATCTACCACTCACCTCAGCAATGAAACACTGCTTCTTACTCACTCCAACCTCACTACCTTGGAACTAAGAGCTGCATCACCTATTCCCATCTCTCAACAACCTCCATTTTAGCATTCATTGTAATTAGCATACTTCATTGTTTTTCCTGTAGCTTTACTTAGTCCAAAGTGCAAAGGTCCAAGCTTTTCAAAGCCAGATACATCCTGGTAATGGTGCTAGCACCACAAGTTAACAGACTTCATGAGTCTCAACGAATGTTTAACCATTACTTTGGCATAAGGTACTTAACTATGGGAAGAAACTGGATACTTCAAAATCCTTAACAGCTGTAAGGAATGTATGCCATCTTGTCTGGGAAAGATGATATTGGTCTTTCTTAATGTACCAGTGGTACACATTCCTGTCTTCCTGATAAAAATGGAAAAGGGTGCACTGATAGTACACCCTCATCAAAGAAAGGCTTTGGTTAATTGTTAACAGGAGCATGGTAATTAAATTACTCGAGCAGGACCCAGATGCTTGAGTTCAAAATCCAAACAGCAGCTGGGAAGTTGAACTGTACATATCTGACTAAATATGGAAATACAGGACCATCGTGACCGTGAAAATGACAGAATTGGTTCAGCAATGTGACTTCACTATCCTAACCTTGCATGTGATGTGCTGACTCTGAAATAACCTACCAAGTCCCTTGGACTAGGGTGACTTGAAATGGGCAAGAAATGTTGACCCAGCCAGTAGCAACCACAAATTTGTGAACACGTATATAAATAGATAATGAGCTGGTCTATAAGACTACCGTATCTAAAGTCAGATCTCACTGTGATCAAGGACAAAGACAGTGACCACAAACTAGTTGTTGGAAAACACCAAAAGGCTGACGAGTTACACAGCTTTAAGAGCACAGGAACCGGGTGCAGAATACACTCATGCAATGCCTCCAACTGCTCCACCATTCAGTTAGATCATGGCTCATCTCCCACCTAATTCCCACTGACTCCTTTTGCTTGAGTGCACAAAAGTTTATTTAGTTTCAATATAATCAATGACATACATTAATCCCTCTCTGTGGGGAGAGTTCCGAAGATTCACAAACCTCTCTCTGAGTGAAGAAATTACTCTGACTCAGTCTGAAATGACCAGTTTTTGTAATGCAGCTGCCAGCAGCTTTAGCTCAAGTACACAGCTTGTGAGCTGAGAGCACTAGTTTCCACCTTTGAGGAGAAAACCATGGAGTGAAGTTATTGCCAGAGTTTGGAGGCTGCTGAGCGTTTCCAGGTGTCAAGTGGCTTACACTGCTTCTCTGATGCTATTTGCCACAACACTACACCTCACTTAAGGGCTCTGAGAGGCAGTTGTTTGCCCTGATGGTGAGGATCTGTATTATATTCGAGGGCATCCACCCTTGCAGACGTGGTGCTTGAGAGTCAGATGTGTCCCACCAGCTGTTGTAGATGGAATATTAAACTTTCCATGACACACAGGAGCAGAATTAGCCCCTTTGGCCCATCGACTCTGATCCACCATTTCATCATGGCTCATCCAATATTTGTCTCAGCCCTAATTCCTGTCTTCTCCCCATATCCCTTCATGCTCTGACCAATCAAGACTCTATCAACCTCTGCCTTAAATATCCACAGATACCTGTGGCAAGGAATTCCACAGATTCATCACTCTCTGGCTAAAGAAATTCCTCCTCATCTCTATTCCAAAAGATTGCCCCTCCATTCTGAGGCTGTGTCCTCTTGTCGCAGACTCTCTCACCATAGGAAGCATCCTCTCCACATCCACTCTATCAAGGCCTTTCACCATTCAATAGGTTTCAATGAGGTCACCCCTCTTTCTTCTGAATTGCAGTGAATACAGGCCCAGAGCCATCAAACGCTCTTCATATGACAAACCAGTCAATCCTGGAATCATTTTTTTGTATCTCCTTTGATCTTTCTCCAGTTTCATCACCTCCTTTCTAAGATAAGGGGCCCAAACCTGCTCACAGTACTCGAAGTGAAGCTTCGCCAATGCTTTATGAAGTTTCAACATGACATCATTGTGTTTAAATTCTAGTGCTCGTGAAATGAATGTGAACCTTCCTCACCACAGACTCAACCTGCAAATTAAGATCAGAAGACCATAAGGCAAAGGAGCAGAATTAGGCCATTCAGTCCATCGATTCTGGTCCACCATTCCATCATGACTGATCCTAGATCCCACTCAACTCCATATACCATCATTAACTCCATTAAAGATGATAAAGATGTCGCCGGTAACTGGCGACTCTGCGCGTGCTCTCCCGAGCAAACTGCCCTCTCCACTATCCTATACCTGAGAAACCCTTCTAAACCTCCAATCCAGCAAGATCAAGATCAACAACACCCTGGCGAAGCTACTGACCTAGCTGGAGACCACTGCACCAGAATTGCTTCTTAAACTCCGGACCGCACCTGGACCTGACCAGCAAGGCGCACCACGTTCCCGGAGACCCGTGGTCTGCTACCGTGCTGGAGCGCTTGGAGACACAGCCCATTCCAACCAGCACCTCTCCAGAGCAGATGACCACACAGAAGTGACGGCGGAGACCTCAAGGTGCCCCAGACGCTTCCCCAGAGCGACCACCGTAAAGCCCCCGTTGGTGGCCAACCACAGCTGCCGGAAGTGAGGCCTCCGCCGCCAACCTCGGAAATCGAGCCCGAGGAGCGGAGGCCTCCGCAACCGTGACTCGGCTTAGGGACTTGTTTCAGCCAGGAGCCCGGCCCTCTGGGATTAAGTGTCGGCTTTGGGTCCTGACCCAATCGACAGCCCAGGCCCCCGGCAGCTGGAAGTGGCAGCGGAGCCTCCCCCGTTACTCGGCCTGACCCAGAGCGCACAACGACGCGTCCCGCTGATCGATCCCCACAGGACGCGTCCACCAACATCAAAGAGCCGCCGACAACACACTGCATCAATGGAAACCTGGAAAGATGCACTACTTACCGAGGAAGCGTGGGAAAAGAGCTGGGCTGCTGGTCAGATTGAAGCTGAAGGGCTTCAGGATCCCTATGCCCACCATCCTACTAGCTAATGTGCAAGCCATAGAGAACAAGGTGGATGATCACCTACTGCAGGGAGATGCAGAACTGCTGTGTATTCTGTTTCACCGAGACCTGGCTCACCCCTGCCACTCCCGACTGTGCCATCCGACCGGAGGGATTTTCGATCCATCGGGATTTAATACCATCATTCCAAATAAACTGATTCCTAAGCTCCGGAACCTGGGCCTTAGCACTCAGATCTGCAGCTGGATCTTCAACTTCCTCACAGACAGGACCCAGGCTGTAAAAGTAGGGGACAAGCTCTCCTCTACAATCACTCTGAGCACCGGTGCCCCACAAGGCTGTGTACTCAGCCCCCTGCTGTACTCACTGTACACCCATGATTGTGTAGCCAAGCTTCCATCAAACTCAATATATAAGTCTGCTGATGACACAACAATTGTAGGTCGTATCTCGGGTAATGATGAGTTTGAGTACAGAGAGGAAATTAAGAACCTGGTGGCATGGTGCGAAGGCAATAACCTATCCCTCAACATCAGCAAGACGAAGGAATTGGTTGTTGACTTCAGAAGGAGTAGCGGACCGCATGACCCAATTTACATTGGTGGTGCGCAAGTGGAACAGGTCAAAAGCTTTAAGTTCCTCAGGGTCAATATCACAAATGATCTGACTTGGTCCAACCAAGCAGAGTCCACTGCCAAGTAGGCCCACCAGCGCCTTTACTTCCTGAGAAAACTAAAGAAATTTGGCCTGTCCCCTAAAACCCACACTAATTTTTATAGATGCGCTGTAGAAAGCATTCTTCTAGGGTGCATCACAACCTGGTATGGAAGTTGTCCTGTCCAAGACCAAAAGAAGCTACAGAAGATCGTGAACACGGCGCAGCACATCACACAAACCAATCTTCCGTCTGTGGACTCACTTTACACCGCATGCTGTTGGAGCAGTGCTGCCAGGATAATCAAGGACACGACTCACCCAGCCAACACACTTTTCGTCCCTCTTCCCTCCGGGAGAAGGCTCAGGAGCTTGAAGACTCGTACGGCCAGATTTGGGAACAGCTTCTTTCCAACTGTGATAAGACTGCTGAACAGATCCTGACCCGGATCTGGGCTGTACCCTCCAAATATCCAGACCTGCCTCTTGGCTTTTTTGCACTACCTTACTTCCCATTTTTCTATTTTCTATTTATGAGTTATAATTTAAAGTTTTAATATTTACCAATTTTAACTATTTTTAATATTTATTTGTAATCCAGGGAGTGTGAAGCGCAGAATCAAATATCGCTGTGATGATTGTACGTTCTAGTACCAATTGTTTGGCAACAGTAAAGTATAAAGTATAACGTACCTGCCTTCTCACCATATCCTTTGATGCCCTGACCTATCAAAAACTATCAACTTCCGCTTTAAACATACCCATCAACTTGGCCTCCACTGCAGTCCGTGGCAGAGCATTTCACAGATTCACTACTCTCTGGCTAAAAAAATTCCTCTTTACCTCTGTTCTAAAAGATCACCCCTCAGTTCTGAGGCTGTACCCTCTAGTTCTGGATACCCCCACCAAAGGAAACATCATCTCCACATCTGACTTATCAAGTCCTTTGAACATGTGTAAGTTTCAATAAAATCCCCATGCATTCTTCTAAATTCCAGTGAGTACAGGCCCGAAGCTGCAAAACGCTGCTCATATGTCAACCCCCTTCACTCCATGAATCATCCTCGAGAATCTCCTCCAGACTCTCTCCAATGACAACATATCCTTTGTGAGATATCTAGCCCAAAACTGTTGACAATACTGCAAGTGCGGCCTGACTACTGTCTTATAAAGCCTCAGCATTACCGACTTGCATTCTATTCTTCCTTGTAATAAATGCCAGCATTGCATTTGCCTTTTTTACCAAAGAGTCAACCTGTAAATTAACCTTCTGAGAGTCTTGCACAAGGAATCTGCAGTCCCTCTGCACCTCCTGATGTTTGAATTCAGCACAATTGTTCCTTTTACTAAAATACATTATCATACATTTCCCAACACTCTATTCCATCTGTCACTTTTTTTTACCCATTCTTCCAATTTGTATAAGTCCTTCTGCAATCACATTGCTTCCTCAGCACTACCTACCCCTCCACCTGTCCTGGTATCTTCTACAAACTTTGCCACAAAGTCATCAATTCCATTATCTAAATCAGTGACAAACAATGTGAAAAACAGTGATCCCAATACTGACCCCTAGGAACACCACTAGTCATTGGCAGCCAACTAGAAAAGGCCCCTTTTATTCCAACTCATTGTCTCCTGCCTATCAGCCATTCCACTATCCACGCCAGAAACTTCCCAGTAACATCACAGGATTTAATCTTGTTAAGCAGCCTCACCATGTGGCATCTTATCAAACGCCTTCAGAAAATCCAAGTAAATGACATCCACTGACTCTCGTTTGTCCACCCAGCTTGTTACTTTCTCAAAGAACTCTTAACAGATTTAACAGGCAAGATTTCCCTTTGCAGGAACCTTGCTGACTTTGACTACTTTATCGTTAGCCTTCAAGTACCCCAAAACCTCACACTTAATAATAGAATTGAACACTTTCCCAACCACTGAGGTTAGGCTAACCAGCCTATAATTTCCTTTCTTTTGCATTCTTCCCTTCTCAAAGAGTGGAGTGACATTTGCAATCTTCCAGTCCTCCGGAACCATGCCAGAATCATGACCAACACTTTCGTTATCTCTTCATCAACCTCTCTCAGGACTCTGGGATGTAGTCCATCTGTCCGGGTGACTTATCCATCTTCATACCTTTGAGTTTGCCTAGCACTTAATTGTTTGTAATAGCAATGACACTTACTCCTGCCCCCCTGACACTCACAGACCTCTATATGGAGCTCAGAAAAATAGAGGGATATGTTTAACTCTAGGTAATTTCTCAGGTAAGGACATGTTCGGCACAGCTTTGTAGGCCAAAGGGCCTGTATTGTTCTGCAGGTTTTCTCTGTTTCTAAATACACCCAATGACCTGGCCTCCACACTTGCCTATGGTAACAGATTCCAAACATTTTCCACCCTCTGGATAAAGAAATTTCTCCATATCCCTGTTTTGAATGGACTCCCCTCTATCCTGAGGCTGTGCCCTCTTGTCCTAGTACTCCCCCACCATGGGAAACATCCTTTCCACATCTACTCTGTCGAGGTCTTTCAACATTCGAAAGGTTTCAATGAGATCCCCCCCCCTTCTAAATTCTAGCCAATTCAGACCAAGAGCTATCAAACATTCCTCATATCGTCACCCTTTCATTCCTAGAATAATCCTTGTGAACCTCCTCTGAACCCTCTCCAATGCCAGCACATCTTTTCTTGGAACATACATCAAAGTTGCTGGTGAACGCAGCAGGCCAAGCAGCATCTATAGGAAGAGGCGCAGTCGACGTTTCAGGCCGAGACCCTTCGTCAGGACTTGGCCTGCTGCGTTCACCAGCAACTTTGATGTATGTTGCTTGAATTTCCAGCATCTGCAGAATTCCTGTTGTTTACATCTTTTCTTGGATAAGGAGCCTAAAACTATTCACAATACTCAAGGTGAGGCCTCACCAGTGACTTATAAAGCCTCAGCATCACATCCCTGCTCTTTTTTCTACACCTCTTGAAATGAATATAACATTGTATTTGCCTTTCTCACCACCGGCTCGACCTGCAAGTTAACCTTTAGGGTGTTCTGCACAAGAACTCCCAAGTCCCTTTGCATCTCAGATTTTTGGGTTTCCTACCCATTTAGAAGATAGTCTGCACATTTATTTCTACTACTAAAGTACATGACCAGGCAATTTCCAACATTGTATTTTGCCATTTTCTTGCCCATTCCCCTAATCTGTCCAAGCCCCTCTGCAGCCTACCTATTTCCTCAACACTACTTATCCCTCTACCATAGAAACATAGAAAACCTGCTGCACAATACAGGCCCTTCAGTCCGCAACGCTATGCCAAACATGTACTTACTTTAGAAATTACCTCGAGTTACCCATAGCCCTGTCGTATTAGCCATTTCAGCCCTGGGAGAAAGCCTCTTGACTATTCACACAATCGATGCCTCTCATCATCTTATACACCTCTATCAGGTCACCTCTCATCCTCCGTCACTCCAAGGAAAAAGTCCAAGTTCACTCAACCTATTCTCATAAGGCATGCTCCCCTGTCCAGGCAACATCCTTGTAAATCTTCTCTGCACCCTTTCTATAGTTTCCACACCCTTCTTCTAGTGAGGTGACCAGAACTGAGCACAGTACTCCAAGTGGGGTCTGACCAGGGTCCTATATAGCTGCAACATTACCTCTCGATTCCTAAACTCAATCCCACAGTTGATGAAGGTCATTACACCGTATGCTTTCTTAACTATAGAGTCAACCTGCGCAGCTGCTTTGAGTGTCCTATGGACTCAGACCCCAAGATCCCTCTGATCCTCCACACTGCCAAGAGTCTTACCATTAATGCTATATTCTGTCATCATACTTGACCTACCAAAATGAACCACCTCACACTTATCTGGGTTGAACTCCATCTGCCACTTCTCAGCCCAGTTTTGCATCCTATCAATGTCCTGCTGTAACCTCTGACAGCCCTCCACACTATCCACAACGTCCCTGCACTTCATCATCCAGATCACTTATAAAAATCACGAAGAGTAGGGGTCCCAGAACAGATCTGTGAGGCACACCACTGGTCACCGACCTCCATGCAGAATATGACCCTTCTGTGGGCTAGCCATTTCTGGATCCACAAAGCAATTTCCCCTTGGATCGCATGCCTCCTTACTTTCTCAATAAGCCGTGCATAGGGTACCTTATCAAATGCAGAGGCAGAGATTGATAGGTTCTTGATTGGACGTGGAATCAAAAGTTGAGAGGAGACGTGCGGGCTATGGGGTTGACGAGGGGGCAAAGGATCAGCCCCGAATGAATGTGAGAGCAGACTCAAAGGGACCAATGGCCCAACTCTGCTTATGGTCTTATTAGGGAGCTTAATGTAAAGGAACCCTTAGGAGACAGTGAGCATAATATGATTGAATTCTTACTACAATCTGAGAGAGAGAAGCGTAAGTCATACGTATCAGTATCACAATGGAATAATGGGAATAACAGACAATGAAAGAGGAGCTTGCCCAAGTGGATCGGAGATGGTTACTCGCACAGATGACGGCAGAGCAGAGGTTTCTGAAATTTCTGGGAATAGTTGACAAGGCACAGGATAGATATTCCCCACAGAAGCAATAGTTCTCAAATCGCAGGGCTAGGCAAGGTGAGCTCAGGACTGCATAAAAGCCAAGGAAAGGGCACGTAAGATATCAATGTGCATGGGAAGTTGGATAACAAGAGAAACTCTGCAGGTGCTGGAAATCCAAGCAACACACTCAATATGCTGGATGTACTAAGAGGCCAGGCGGCATCTATGGGAAAAAAACCGTCAACATTTCGGGCCGAGGTCCTTCGGCAGGAGTGGAGAAAAAAAGCTGATGGCGGGGGGAGTGGAGAGAAAAACACAAGGTAATCGGTGAAATCTGAAGGGGGAGAGATGAAGTACTACACCACCATCTTCTGCATCCAATGCATAATTCTCCAAAACTTCCACCATCGCCAACAGGATCCCACCAGCAAGCACATCTTTCCTTCCCCTCCCCCACTTTCTGCCTTCCACAGGGACCACTCCCTACGTGACTCCCTTGGCCATTCATCCCTCCCCACTAATCGCCCTCCTGGCACTTATCCTTGCAAGTGGATCAAGGGCTACACCTGCCTCTACACCTCCTCCCTCACTAGCACTCAGGGCCCTAAACAGTCCTTCCAGGTGAGGCGACACTTCACTCGTGAATCTGTTGGGGTCACATACTGTGTCCGGTGCTCCTGGTTTGGCCTCCTGTATATCGATGAGACCCAGCGTAGATTGGGAGACTGCTTCGCCAAGCACCTATGCTTCATCTGCCAGGAAAAGCAGGATCTCACAGTAGCCACCCATTTTAGTTCTACTTCCCTTTCCCATTCTAATATGTCTATCCATGTCCTCCAATGTCGTGATGAGGCCACACTTACATTGGAAGAACAACACTTTATATTCCGTCTGGGTAGCCTCTAACATGATGGCATGAACATCGATTTCTTGAACTTACGGTATGCCCCCAACCCCATCTTCTCTGTTACATTATTTCTACTTTATATAGGCTGTGTATTTATCATATCATTCCTGCTTTTACTATATGTTAGTGTTATTTTAGGTTTTATTTGTTATTTGGTATGATTTGGTAGGTTATTTCAATTTCAACAGTGCATGACAGAGAATGAGGAAAGGTGCAGCTGACTCGTATTATTTCATATCGCCAAATAGTATCATTTCCTCAAGGCCCGGTAGCACATGCTTTGCGGCCCGGTGGTTGGGGACCACTGGTGTAATTTACATTTGAAGGAGCAGTTGAAATAATTGTATCAATGGAAACAATAGACAGAGTCGTAATTGAGTTGCAGTCAAGAATGAAAGTGAGTGTGAACAAAGTTGCAATGTCTAAACAGAAACCGGTCTGGCAGAACAAATTGTGTTATGTAGAAACATAGAAAATAGGTGCAGGAGTAGGCCATTTGGCCCTTCGAGCCTGCACCGCCATTCAGTATGATCATGGCTGATCATCCAACTCAGAACCCTGTACCTGCCTTCTCTCCATACCCCCGATCCCTTTAGCCACAAGGGCCATATCTAACTCCCTCTTAAATATAGCCAATGAACTGGCCTCAACTGTTTCCTGTGGCAGAGAATTCCACAGATTCACCACTCTCTGTGTGAAGAAGTTTTTCCTCATCTCGGTCCTAAAAGGCTTCCCCTCTATCCTCAAACTGTGGCCCCTCGTTCTGGACTTCCCCAACATCGGGAACAATCTTCCTGTTACCATTGTGCAGGGGCTCACATATACCAGACCAATGCAGGTTTAAAGCTGAAACTTGCAGAGAATGCAACAAAGTAGGACCCATACAAAGAGCATGTCATCAGACAAAAATAAATGAGCTATGCAGGGAAGAAAAAAGGCTAAGAAATCAAGTTGTAGTTTCAAAAAAAGCACTAAACTGCATACTGTTGATGAAAAATCTGCTAATGATGGGTAGCCTTGAGATTTACAATGTGAAAGCTAACAATGGACAAGTCATATGGCTTGCACTGGAAGTGAGCAGCAATTTAATTCAAATGCAATTGGACACTGCCTCAGCTGTTTCAGTCACTCCACAAATTGAGTTTGAATGGCATTTCAAAGGTACTAAACTGAAGCCTGCAGATATCCAACTAAGAACTTGTACTGGACAAAATTCCTGTGGCAATGACATTCCTAACAGTCAGATACAACAACCAATAAGCTACATTGGACTACAATAAGATATGTGGTAAAAACAGGAGAGCAGGCATTGTGAGGTTATGATTGGCTGAGACAACTACAACCTGATTGGGGATCAAGTTGGAAGAGAATTCAAAAAGCTTCAGAAAAGTTGCAAGCATTTGGCTTTTATGAGTGTAAAGAACCAGAATCTATTCTGCGTGCATAATGGTTATAGGATTATCACAAAAAGCTGCTTGTAAAAGTAGATACAAAGGCCAAAGCCCAGCGGGATAAATGGAAGGCCAAGCAGAAAGGAGACCATGGAGATATGAAAATAGGATTCGTCAGATGTTGTGGATGAGGAAACCTGAAGAGAGAGATCAGATGATAAAGGGTGCAATCGAAAGATTAATAAGAGAATACTCCGGGGAACTGAGTACACTTTTCTGAGATCAAAATGAACAAACTAGAAGGAGAAAGGTGTCCAGAGCTTCTGGGGCCACTTCCTACAGTGTCACGGTCAACTCCTACAGTGCAACCACCACAGTGACGGTCGCAGAGCCCGAGATTGGTTCATAGCCTCAAGTGGCACCTGCCAAGCAAAGGGATTCCCCTTGTCAAGAATAATGTTTTCCCACAAGAGTAAGATATCCTCTTAGTCTTACTAAAGATTAGATCTTTGGGCCCAAAAGGGATAACTTAAAATTTATTATGTAATGGATGTCCATATAGTAGTTGTATTACTGTATTGTGTATTGTGTACTGTACATAATGTGAATGTGCATGTATGTACAGTATATATGTATATGTACGTGTGTGTGTGTGTGTGTGTGCATGTACATAAGTTGAGATGCATTCTATATTGAGTTGGAGTTTAGTTACACAGGGAGGAGTGTATTTAATATTCAGTATTTGAGTAATACTATAAATACATTGTTTGATTAAGCATTCTTGTTTGTTTAAATGATTCATTACAGGTGATAGGTAAAAATAAGTGAATTGCATACGTCATGACACTACCACGTGATAGGTACTCACGTCATTTAAAGTAAAAAAAATAAAGTTAGACTCTCCATCTTTTCCTTCAAATTAGTTTTTATGTTTTGGGGAGTTACAAAATATAACAGTTCCTTCTAATTATTTTTTAAGGCTGCGCAGACCAACCATTGCTCTGAGCAGGAAAACTTCACACGCCCTAAAAATTGTGTGGCACTATAACAAAGCATTGTATAAAAGAAGATTCCAGCTGTGTGGCAACAAAGGCTATGTGCACGGAAGCGTTTCAGTTACTGCGCTGATGCACACCCATGCAGCTCAGAGGGAGCAGTGCTATTATTGGCAAGACCCTTAATAGTGTTGACATGCAGTGAGATTCTATAGGTCAAGTTCAAAGTTTCTTGCACAGGTTGAAAAAGTGGTAGAGAAGGTAGTCTTTATTAGTTGAGGAGCTGAGTTGGGAAGGTATGTTGCAGGTTTATAGAACTATAGTAATGCCACATCTGGAGTATTGCAGTTCTGGTCACCTCATTACAGGAAGGATGCAAGGGCTTTGGAGAGGGTGCAGAAGAGGTTTACCAGGATAATGCTTGGGTTAGAGGCCATGTGCTAAAACAAGAGTTTGAATGGACTTGGGTCGTTCTCCCTAGAGCGTTGGAGACTGAGGGGAGACCTAATAGCGATTTATAAGATCATGCAAAGCTCAGATAGAATAGTCAGCCAGTATCTTTTTCCTTGGGTTGAGATGTCTATTATACCAGAGGGCATGTGCTTATGATAAGAAGCAGTAAGTTGAAAAGTGATGTGTGGGGCAAATTTTTTCCCATAGTGTAGTGGGTACCTGGAATGTGCTGCCTGAGGTGGTGGTGGGCACGAGTACAATAGAGACGTTCAAGAAGCTCTTAGATAGGTCCATGAATGTACTGGAAATGGAACAATACGGAAATTGTCCAGGGAGAACAGTGTACTTCATTTGGCCATTGATTTAATTTGGCGCAACATTGTGGTCCAAAGGGTCTGTCCTGTGCTGTGCTGTTCTTCTCTAGATTCACACTTAACAGTATACCAAAAACTCCAGAGTGTCAGGGGGTAGACAGTTGCTGTTGCTAAGGTGAAGATGCTCGGGAAACTTAATGGTCTGAAGGTAGGTAAGTCACCTGGACCAGATGGATTACACCCCAGGGTTCTGAAAGAGGTAACCAAAGAGATTCTGGAGGCATTAGTAATGATCTTTGAAAAGTCACTAGATTCTGGACTGGTTCTGGAGGACTGGAAATTTGCAAAGTCACACCATTTTTTAAGAAATGTGGGAGGCAGAAGAAAGGAAATTACAGATCGGTTAGCTTTACTTGAGTGGTTGGGAAGGATTTTGGAGTCCATTATTAAGGATGAGATTTCGGAGTACTTGAAGACACATGATAAGGTAGGCCTAAGTCAGCCTGGGGAACAGGGACCCTTCGCTTAATGGTATTGATCCATGGCATAACAAAAGTTGAGAACCCCTGCCTTAAGGGAAAATCTTGCCTGTCAAATCTGTTGAAATTCTTTGAGGAAATAACAGACAGGTTAGACAAAGGAAATCAGTCGATGTTGTTTACTTAGGATTTTTTAGAAGGACTTTGACAAGGTGCTGCACATGAGGCTGCTGAACCGGTTAAGAACCCATGGTATTACAGGAAAGATAATTGCATGGATGTTAGATTGACTGCCAGGCAGGGGCAAAGATTGAGAATAAAGGGGGCCTTTTCTGTTTGGCTGCTGCTACTAGTGGTGTTCTGCAGGTGTCACTGTTGGGGCTGCTTTTCATGTTGTTTGTCAATGATTTAGATTATGGAATTGATGGCTTTGTGGCTAAGTTTGTGGACGATGCGAAGATTGGTGGGGGAACAGGTAGTATTGAGGAAACAGAGAGCCTGCAAAAGGACTTTGGATGTTGGGAGAATGGGCAAAAGAGTGGCCTATGGAACATAGTATATGGAAGTGTGTGATCATGCACTTTGGTTGAAGGAATAAAAGTGTAGACTATTTTCTAAACGGGGAGAAAATTCAAAAGTCTGAGGTGCTAAGGGACGTGGGAGTCCTTGTGCAGGATTCCCTAAAGATTAACTTTCAGGGTTACGTTGGTGGTAATGAAGGCAAATGCAAAGTTAGCACTCTTTTCAAGAAGACTAGAATTTAAAAGCAAGGATGTAATGCTGAACTTTTTAAGACATTGGTGAGGCTTCACAAAGTATTTTGAGCAGTTTTGGGCCCTTATCTAAGAAAGGACATGTTGGCATTAGAGAGAATCCAGTGGTGGTTCACAAGAATTATTCTGAGAACGAAAGCGTTAATGTATGATGAGCATTTGATGACTCTGTGCCTGTACTTACCAGAGTTTAGAAGAATGAGGATGGATCTCATCAAAACCTATTGAATATTGAAAAGCCTTGACAGTGACTGAGGAGAGGATGTGTGGGGGAGTCTAGGACCAGAGGGCACAGCCTCAGAATGGAAGGATGTCCATTTAGAACAGAGATGAGGAAATTCTTTAGCCAAATGGTGGTGAATCTGTGGAATTCAGTGCCACAGGTGGCTGTAGAAACCAAGTCATTCGATACATTTCAAGTGGAGGTTGATAAGTTCTTGATTAGTCAGGGCATCAAAGGTTAGGGGGAGAAGGCAGACGAGAGATAATAAACCAACCGTGATGGAATGGTGGAACGGACTCGATGGTCAGAGTGACCTAATACTTCTCCTATATCTTGTGATGTACATTAGCAACTACGTTCTATGAGATTGTGAGCTCCAAGTCTTGTATGCATAATTGTTACACAAAGTGTACAATAGTACTGAGCTGAGAGAGAAGCGGATATTTGTTCTACAATCTCAGCATGGAAAGAGCACTGAAGGCATTGGATGGTCCAAGGTTGATTCCTGATCATCTCTCTCAGTCAGTGGAGCATTGCGTGCTTGAGGGTTCATCATACAAGCCAGCAATTATTACTTAGCTCCCAGCAGTTTTCTGAGAGGTCAGTGACCCGGGGAACTTTGATCAGAGAGGTGTGGATATTCCCAAACCAAAATCTCTGCGGGAACAAGGAGATCCATTCCCTTCTGCAGTTTAAGACTTTGACTTCCTAAACACAGCACTCATCTTTGCAAGAAATCCAGATATGACTTCTGTAAAGGCATCAGAGATGTTAAGAGACAACATCAGTCTGAAATGTAGTTCCTGATCAGCTGTCCATAGTGGCAGGACTTAGATACCATAGCAGGATACAAAACCAAGTCAGGAAGCGTTGCTGACAACGGCAAGTCCTTTCCCAATGAGCTTAACGCATTCTATTCATGGTTTGAGCAGAGGGGGTTGGAATCTCACCATGCACCCTGGAAGTCTCCAATGTGCCTGAACCCACACTCACCAATGTGGACATAAGATCAGCCTTCTGGAGACTGAACCCGTGGAAAGCATCTGGTTCGGAGTGTGTCTCTGGCCTGGCTTTAGATTCCGTGCAGGTCAGTTGGCTGAGCTACTTAGACATTTTTAACTTCACCCTGCTTTAGCTTCCACTTGCTTTAAGAAGACCGCTATCATCCCAGTAGCTAAGAAAAACAAGGTAACATATCTTAATGTCTACCACCCAGTGGCTCCAGCATCCACCATCATGAAGTTCTTCGAGAGGCTTGTCGTGGCACGCATCAGTTGCAGTTTTCCAGACAACCTCGACCCATTGCAATTTGCCTTCCACTGATATTAAGGTCTCCAGTGGATGCCATCTCTCTAACTTTGCACACATCTCTGGAGCACTTGGACAGTAAAGAGACCTAGGTCAGACTGTTTTTTATTAACATCAACTCTGCTTTCAGTGCTATAATTCCAACTAAGCTTATTCCCAAATATATAATCATGAGACTCAACACTTCCCTTTACATCTAGATGCTTAGCTTTCTGACAAACAGACTGCAATCAATAAGAGCAACATCTTTGTCATGATTATTCTCAACACTAGCACCCCACAGGGCTGTATATTCAGTCCCCTACTCTACTCCCTGTACATTCATGACTTAATGGCCAGATTCTGTTCTACTGTGTCTACAAGTTTGCAGATGATACCAGTGCAGTGGGCCATATCTGAAATAATGATATGTTGGAGTGCAGGGAAAACCTAGTGACATCATGGAAACCAGACTCCTCTCCCCCCCCCCCCCCATGGACTGTACCTGTACTTCTCACTACTTTGATCACGCAGCCAATTTAACCATAAACCACACCCACCCCAGATATTCTCTCTTCTCCCCCTTCCCATCAGGCAACAGATACAAAAGCCTGAAAGCCCCTACCACCAGGATTAAGGATAGCTTCTACCCCACTGTCAGAAGACTACTAAATAATTCCCTAGTATAATATCATGGCCTCTTGTTGAAACCTGGCACCTTACCATCTACCTGCACTACAGGCTCTCTGTACCTCTCACATTTTATTCTGTATCCTGTTAATGTACTACCTCAAATCACTGTCTGTATGGACAGTATGCAAGACAATCTTTTCATATGTGTGTGACAATAATAACCCCATTTACCAAGTTACAAGTTAAGTTGTGTTTTCGTTGGCCCCCTCCCTCTGGTAGATGCTTGTTGCTGGTTTTGAGATGTGAGCCACAATTTACTTGTTTGTGCTAGAATATTCTGCAGGTGAAGTTGTCTGTGCATTGCACTTCCGTTGATGTCACTGCTAACCGTCACTGTCCATGCGTGAGCACATTCTACACCAGAGTATCTGTACAAGGAGCTGGTGACGATCAGGTTTCAGATAACGTTCCACAACATAGCACACTGATGTCTTGTGTTCTGGACCAGTATTAATCATTAGATATGTGTTACCAAAATACTTGCACAATTTATGCATGCTAACTTTACTAAATATATCCAGCGGTTTCATGTAGAATGAAACTCAGGTTCACTTGTCATTACTAGATGGGCTGAATGGCGTAATTCTGTTCATATGCCTTATGGTTGGCTTTTCCTCATTAGAAACATAGAAAACCTACAGCACAATACAGGCCCTTTGGCCCACAATGCTGTGCTGAACATGTCCCTATTTTAGAAATTACTAGGGTTACCCATTGCCCTCTATTTTTCTAAGTTCCATGTAGCTGTCCAGGAGTCTCTTAAAAGACCCTATTGTATCCGCCTCCACCACTGTCGCCGGCAGCCCATTCCACACACTCACAACTCTCTGCGTAAAAAAAACTTACCCCTGACAGCTCCTCTGTACCTACTTCCAAGCATCTTAACACTGTGCCCTCTCGTGATAGCTATTTCAGCCCTGGGAAGGTTAGTTAGAAACAAGCAGTATAGGCAAGGTAAAACATTGCAGTGAGGCTGTTAGATGGTGATTTGGATTGATCAGAGAGTTACTTAAATGATAAAAAGCCAGCAACAATGGAAACCAAACATTTTGGTTGTCTGTGCAGTAGAAAAATACAAACAATAGTTGGAATGCAACACACATCAAAGTTGCTGGTGAACGCAGCAGGCCAGGCAGCATCTCTAGGAAGAGGTACAGTCGACGTTTCAGGCCGAGACCCTTCGTCAGGACTCTGTTGGAATAGTTGGAATGCCTTTGTTAGTGGTGTGTAAATATCTGCACTGCTGCACAAAGCCTTGGTAAGTCACACCCAGAGTATTGTGTACAGTTCTGGGCCACAGACATGAGGAGAGAGGAAATATTTAGAAGGGGCTGAGAGTGCTGGGAGATGGGTCCAACTGCAACATTTAAAAGGTGTTTGGAGTAGGTTAAAGGGCCAGCACAAAATTTATGGCTGGAGGGCACTTACTGAGCTGTAATGTTCTGTGTTCTAGACGTAGACCGAGGAAAGGTCCCGGAGGACTGGAGCTTTGCGGATGTTGTTCCGTTTTTCAAGAAAGGTCTTACTTTAGTGGTTGGTAAATTGATGGAGAAGATCCTGAGAGGCAGGATTTATGAACATTTGGAGAGGTATAATATGATTAGGAATACTCAGCATGGCTTTGTTAAGGGCAGGTCGTGCCTTACGAGCCTGATTGAATTTTTGAGGATGTGACTAAACACATTGATGAAGGAAGAGCAGTCGATGTAGTGTATATGGATTTCAGCAAGGCATTTGATAAGGTACCCCATGCAAGGCTTATTGAGAAAGTAAGGAGACATGGGATCCAAGGAGACATTGCTTTGTGGATCCAGAACTGTCTTGCCCACAGAAGGTAAAGTGTGGTTGTAGACGGGTCATATTCTGCATGGAGGTCGGTGACCAGTGGTGTGCCTCAGGGATCTGTTTTGGGACCCTTACTTTGCGATTTTTATAAATGACCTGGATGAGGAAGTGGAGGGATGGGTTAGTAAATTTGCTGATGACACAAAGGTTGGGGGTGTTGTGGATAGTGTGGAGGGCTGTCAGAGGTTACAGCAGGACATTGATAGGATGCAAAACTGGGCTGAGAAGTGGCAGGTGGAGTTCAATCCAGATAAGTGAGGGTGGTTCATTTTCGTAGGTCAAATATGATGGCAGAATATACTATTAATGGTAAGACTCTTGGCAGTGTGGAGGATCAGAGGGATCTTGGGGTCCAAGTCCATAGGACGCTCAAAGCAGCTGCACAGGTTGTATTGGCCTTTATCAATCGTAGAATTGAATTTAGGAGCCAAGAGGTAATGTTGCAGCTATATAGGACCCTGGTCAGACCCCACTTGGAGTACTGTGCTCATTTCTGGTTGCCTCACTAGAAGAAGGATGTGGAAACCATAGAAAGGGTGCAGAGGAGATTTACAAGGATGTTGCCTGGATTGGGGAGCATGACTTATGAAAACAGGTTGAGTGAATTCAGCCTTTTTTCTTCGGAGCGACGGAGGATGAGAGGTGACTTGATGGAGGTGTACAAGGTGATGAGAGACATTGATCGTGTGGATAGTCAGAGGCTTTTTCCCAGGGCTGAAATGGCTGCCACAAGAGGGCAGAGTTTTAAGTTGCTTGGAAGTAGGTACAGAGGAGATTTCAGGTGTAAGTTTATTACGCAGAGAGTGGTGAGTGCGTGGAATGGGCTGCTGGCAATGGTGGTGGAGGAGGATACGATAGGGTCTTTTAAGAGACTTTTGGATAGGTACATGGAGCTTAGAAAAATAGAGGGCTATGGGTAACCCTAGTAATTTCTAAGTAGGGACATGTTCGGCACAACTTTGTGGGCCGAAGGGCCTGTATTGTGCTATAGGTTTTCTAAGCTTCTGGAAAACATGAAAGGGTTAGATGCAAGCAGGCTAAATACTGGCAAATGGGGCTAGGTCAGGTAAGTACTTTGGTCTGCAGCGATGAGTTGGGCCAGATGTCTATGCTATTTGTTATGTACCCTCCTAGGTCTTAATCCAGGGCATTGTGTGCCTTCCTTTGGCATTACATAGCCTCCTGGGCCTCCATCCTGGGCACTGTGTACCCTCATGGGTCCCAATCCTGAGGCACTGTGTACCCTCCCAAGGCCCCACTCCTGGGGAGCGAATGGCCTTGTTGGGAGCACGGTAAAGATTCTGTCCCAGGGTTCTCAGGATTGGATTATGCAGAAATGTTAATAAATTAAAGGAAGCTAGATGCAAGCACAACAGCCATCGTTGGAGTGGACAGAGTTAGAATGGTGATTCTGAGGCTTTAGCTCTTCAAGGTTTCAGTCAGAGAAGGCAACAAAGAAAAGTTCCAAATAGAGTTTTTTTTTCCTTTCCTTCTTTATGTTTGCTTAATTATGACAGTCGAGATGCCGGGCGGGATAGTTGAATGTACCTCTTGTGGAATGTGGGTTGGCGGGAAGACTCCAGTGTCCCTGATGACTACAACTGTTGAGAAGTGCATCCAGCTGAGCTTCTAACAGTCTGCGTTAAGGAGTTGGAGCTGGAACTGGATGAACTCCAGATCATTGGAGAGGCTGACGGGGTGATGGATAGGACATATAGAAAGGTAGGGTGGAGGACACTGGAAGCTGGGTGACAGTCGGGATGGAGAAAGGAGCCAGTGCAGTGTATCCCTCAACAACAGGTATATCACTCTGGATACTGTCGGGCAGATGACCTAGCAGAGAAAAGTCACAGCAGTTGGTTCTCTGGCACTGAGTCTGGCTCCGTGACTCAGAAGCGAAGGGGTTGTAAAGAGGTGCACTGTGGTGATAGGAGATTCATTAGTTTGGGGAAACAGAAATGAGGTTCTGTGTGAAAAATGAGACTCCTGGATGGTTCAGGACCATAAGATATAGGAGCAGAATTAGACCATTTGGCCTGTCGTGTCTGCTCCACCATTTCATCAGTGCTGATCCAATTTTCCTGTCAGTCCCAATCTCATGCCTTCTCCCCGTATCCCTTCATGCTCTGACCATTTATGAATCTCTCAACCTCTGCCTTAAATATACATAAAGTCTTGGCCTCCACAGTTGCCCCTGGCAAAGAATTCCACAGATTCACTATTCTCTGACTAAAGAAATTCCTCCTCATCTCAGTCTGAAAGGATACCCCTCTATTCTGAGGCCGTGTCCTCTGGTCTTAGACTCTCCCACCATAGGAAACATCCTCTCCACCTCCACTCTATCAAGCCTTTTCACCATTCAATAGGTTTCAATGAGGTCACTCCTCATTCTTCAGAATTTTAGTGAATACAGGCCCAGAGCCATCAAATGCTCTTCATGTGACAAACCACTCAATCCTGGAATCATTGTATGTACTAGAGAGGCCAGAACTAGAAAGATTATACAGTTTAACATGTGGCTAAGGAGTTAGCATAGGAAGCCTGTGACTAGTAGTGCTGGGTCTTTCATTGTTTGTCAGCTACATCAATGATCTGAATCGAAATTTGGTTAACTGGATCAGCAAATTTGCAGATGACACCAGAATTGAGTGGTGTAGTGGACAGCGAGGAAGGCTATCATGACTTACAGAGGAATCTGCATCAGCTGGAAAAATGGGAGATGGAATTTAAAGTAGACCAAATGGATTTCCCACTTCATTTGGCAAGGAAAGAAACCTAGAATTCGATATAACACCTTACAGTTAGGGAAGGAAGGAGGAGGTATGGTTCTTCCTTGCCTGAGAAATTATTTTTATGCCTCACAGATAACCCCTCTATTATATTGGCGTAATAGGGAATATAAGGCTAGATGGAAGGAAATAGAATTTGGATTAGTTGACAGTTTTCCTCTACAGGACTTAATAGCTGACAAAGGATTGATGGCCCAATTGGAAAAATTTAAAAACAGTTGGATAAATCTTACATTCAAAGTATGGCAGAAGGTGATTAATTCATGTGGAATTAATAACATGTTAAAACTCTTCAGATGGTGTGCATATGATACCGAATTCCTTCCCAACAGAGGAGATAAAAGATTTGAATTATGGATAAAGGGAGGTCTTACAACCTACCTCTCATTTATAGATAAAAGAGTATTACAAAGTTTCCAAATCCTGCAGGACAAACATGGCCTAGAACACAATGACTTTTTTAGGTACCTTCAAGTACGAAACTATGTTAACCAGAGTTGTAGATATACAGACCTATCAACAGTAGAATTAGAATTTTTCAAGATTCTGAATTTGGTTTGCAGTTCAATACCTAGTAAATCAGTTTCTCGAGTATATAATGCACTCTCCCATGCTAAAAATGTAAACACATTGTATATTAAAGAGAAGTGGGAGAAAGAAGCGGGGTTGGTACTTTCAGAGGAGGCTTGGGGGAAAATTAGCAGCTTTCAATGGTCCTCGACTAATTCTTTGACTTGGAGAGAACATTGTTGGAAAAACATTATAAGGTACTTCAAGACCCCATATCAGGAAAAATATAAAGATACAAACGTGACGTGTTGGAGAAGGTGCGGCTCCAAGGAGGCAAATCATTTTCATATTTTCTGGGATTGCCCTAAATTAAGTCTATATTGGGAAGGTATTCATAGAACATTAGTTAAGGTACTTAGATCCCAGATACCTCTGAACTTTGAGACGCTCTATTTGGGGCATGTATTGTTTCTTGAACAGAAGGAAGATACAAAGTTGCTGCAGGCCCTCTTAGCGGCAAGTAAGAAATCAATCACTAGAAAGTGGCTAAATCCAGTACCACCTACATTAGAAGATTGGCACGAAATTATCTTGGAAATATTTAAAATGGAAAAGTTGACTTACTCCCTGAGAATTCAAAAAGAAAAATTTTATCAAATCTGGAATAAATGGATTGAATATATAACCCCAATGCGAGCAGACTTTAGATGACTCTCCTAATGATTTATACTGCTCTTCTCATCAACACAGTAATATTGCTAACGTAAGCACCCCTAGTCTAAATGTTTACTGTTTTTGTTTTCTTTTGGAAAATAGAGAATTAATACAAGTAAAGGAAAAGATTTGGGAAAGGGATAAAAAATGATAAAATTAAGTAAATAAGTACCTAGGGATTAGATAATTATGTCTGGGGGCAGGAGCAAGCATGAACAAGTTAAGATATAAACACCTACAATGGTTGTTACATGGGCTTACATACAACATTTTGGACCAGAAAGAAATGGTCCAGAAGAGATGTATGGAAACTATTGTTACAATGTTCCCTAACAACTAATACCATTACTTAGCCTAATAGATTAGAATTACCACTGTACATAATTATCTATTTAAGTATCTAATTTCCTTTTATATCATCTCAATGTGTACTTAAGAATGTATAAATAATTATAGTTTTATACATATAAAAAAATGGAAAAGGTTATAAGTGTGGAAAAAGTACATGATACTTGTGAATTCCTTATCCAAATAAAAATAAAATTTAAACAAAAAGGAGGAAAAAAAAGGAATTTAACGTAGACAAGTGCAAGATACTGCACTTCAGTAGGACCAACTAGGTCTTAAACAGTGGCACTGAGGATCGTGGTAGAACAAAGGGATCTGGGACTGCAGGCCCATAATTCGTTTGAAGTGTCATCTCAGGTAGGTAAGGTGAAAGATTTAAGGGGAACATGAGGGGAAACTTCAGAGGACAGAAGAGTTAATGTAGTTCTTGTTCAGTAGCCAACACTGAGGGACCTGGCGACAGAGGAGAGCTAACGTAGTCCCCATATTCAAAAACGTCGGTAAGGTTAAGCCTGGAAATGACTGGCCAGTGAGGCTTGTGTCAGTAGGAAGGAAGTCGTTGGAGAAAATTCTGAGGAACAGAATTCATGTTCATTTGGAAAGGTATTAGGAGGAGTCAGACTGCAGAATTTAAAATGCATTTGGATAGGAAAGGAGTGGAGGACTAATGCAAGCAGCTACATTGATGTAGATACACAACATAACTGGTGTGGACAAAGTGGGCCAAGGGGGTTATTTTCTGTACTGAATGGTAGATAGAAACATAGAAAACCTACAGCACAATACAGGCCCTACGGCCCACAAAACTGTGCTGACTATTCCTCACCTGAGAAATTACCTCGGGTTACCCATAGCCCTCTATTTTTCTAAGCTCCATGTACCTGTCCAGGAGTCTCTTAAAAGACCCTATCATATCCACCTCCACCACTGTCACTGGCAGCCCATTCCACGCACTCACCACTCTCTGCATAAAATACTTACCCCTGACATCTCCTCTGTACCTACTCCCCAGCACCTTAAAACTGTGCCCTCTCATGCTAGCCATTTCAGCCCTGGGAAGAAGCCTCTGACTATCCACATGATCAATGCCTCTCATCATCTTATACACCTCTATCAGGTCACCTCTCATCCTCCATCGCTCCAAGGAGAAAAGGCCGAGTTCACTCAACCTATTCTCATAAGGCATGCTCCCCAATCCAGGCAACATCCTTGTAAATCTCCTCTGCACCCTTTCTGTAGTTTCCACGTCCTTCCTGTAGTGAGGCGACCAGAACATAGCACATACTCCAAGTGGGGTCTGACCAGGGTACCATGTAATGAGAAACTATTTCTGTTGATTGGGCAGGGTGGGTCACAAACATCCTCATAAGCATGAAAGTGGTGAAAATCTGGAATGTTCTAACACTGATGGGAAGTGGTCATTACACTGAGGTACTCGATATGGGGGAAGACAGCTGTCTATTGTTGGGTCATAGACCATGCGAGAAGATGCTGGGCAATCTGGAAGACCGTGTAAGGAATCTGGAGCAGCAGCTGGATGACCTTTGACTCGTAAAGGAGAATGAGGCAGTCATAAATGAGAGCTACAGGGAGGTAATCACACCTAGGTTGCTGGAAGCAGGTCGTTGGGTTACAGAGGGGGGAGAGCAAAGGTGTATAGACAGGTAGTGCAGAGCACCCCTGTAGCCATTCCCCTGAATAATAAGTTTCCAGTCCTGGAAACTGTTGGCGGGGACGACCGACCAGGTGTGAGCCACGGTGGCAGGGCCTCTGGCACTGAGTCTGACCCTGTGGTGCAGAAGGGTGGGATGGAGAAGAGGAGAGCTGTCGTCATTGGAGACTCTATACAGGGGAGCAGACAGGAGATTTTGTGGATGTAAGAAGGACACCCGCATGGTTCGTTGCCTCCCGGGTGCCAGGGTCCGGGATGTCTCTGACCAGGTGCACGACATCCTGGTACGAGAGGGAAAGCAACCATAAGTCGTGATACATGTTGGTGCCAACGACATAGGCAGGAAGAGGGATGAGGTCCTGAAGTGTGAGTTTCGGGAACTAGGCAGAAGGCTGAAGAATAGGACCTCAAGGGTGGCGTTCTCAGGATTGCTGCCAGTGCTACATGACAGCGATGGTAAGAATTGGAGGAGATGGCAGTTGAATGCGTGGCTGAGGAGTTGGTGCAGGGGGAAGAGTTTTAGATTTTTGGATCATTGGGATCTCTTCTGGGGAAGGTGGGACCTGTACAGATTGGATGGGTTGCACCTGAACTCGAGGGGGAGCAATATTCTTGCAGGTAGGTTTGCTAGCATGGTTCGGGAGGGTTTAAACTAATTTACGAGGGGGATGGGACCCAGAGCGATAGAGCAGTGAAAGAAGTGTATGGAGTAAAGCCAGATCTAACATACAGAGAGGCTTTGAGGAAAGAGAAGCAGAATAAATGGTGTAAAGACAGTAAGGTAGAAGGGCTGAAATGTGTGTACCTCAATGCAAGAAGCATCAGGAACAAAGGTGATGAACTGAGAGCTTGGATACATATATGGAATTATGATGTAGTGGCTATTACAGAGACTTGGCTGGCACCAGGGCAGGAATGGATTCTCAATATTCCTGGATTTCAGTGCTTTAAAAGGGATAGAGAGGGTGGAAAAAGGGGAGGAGGGGTGGCATTACTAGTCAGGGATACTATTACAGCTACAGAAAGGGTGGGTAATGTAGCAGGATCCTCTTTTGAGTCAATATGGGTGGAAGTCAGGAACAGGAAGGGAGCAGTTACTCTATTGGGAGTATTCTATAGGCCCCCGGTAGCAGCAGAGATACAGAGGAGCAGATTGGGAGGCAGATTTTGGAAAGGTGCAAAAATAACAGGGTTGTTATCATGGGTGACTTTAACTTCCCTAATATTGATTGGCACCTGATTAGTTCCAAGGGTTTAGATGGGGCAGAGTTTGTTAAGTGTGTCCAGGACGGATACCTGTCACAGTATGTTGACAGGCTGACTAGGGGGAATGCCATACTGGATCTAGTACTAGGTAATGAACCAGGTCAGGTCACAGATCTCTCAGTGGGTGAGCATCTGGGGGACATTGACCACTGCTCCCTGGCCTTAGCATTATCATGGAAAAAGATAGAATCAGAGAGGACAGGAAAATTTTTAATTGGGGAAGGGCAAGTTATGAGGCTATAAGGCTAGAACTTGGGGGTGTGAATTGGGATGATGTTTTTGCAGGGAAGTGTATTATGGACATGTGGTCGATGTTTAGAGATCTCTTGCAGGATGTTAGGGATAAATTTGTCCCGGTGAGGAAGATAAAGAATGGTAGAGTGATCCTTTGTAGAAGGGATTAATAGCAATAATTTGTGATATAATTATGAAATTACAGCCAGATATATCTGATAAAATTTAAAAAATGAATGGGAAAGGGAACTTCAACTTTCCCTACCTATAGGGAAATGGGGAAAAAAAATTTCAATTAATTAGTACTTCTTCTATATGTGCTAAATATACATTGATACAATTTAAAGTAGTACACAGAGCTCGTATGTCCAAAGATAAACTAGCTCGTTTTTATTCCCATATAAACCCTACTTGTGATAGATGTCACTCTGAAGTGGCTTCTTTAACTCATATGTTTTGGTCCTGTCCTCTTTTGGAAAAATATTGGAAAGACATTTCAACAGTTCTATGCTTTAATTTAAAACCCCATCCTATTACGGCAATCTTTGGATTGCCAATGGTAGAACACAGATCTTTGTCTTCTTCAGCCTCTCGAATGATAGCTTTTGTTACTTTAATGGCAAGATCTATTTTGTTGAACTGGAAGGAAACTAATCCTCCAACTACATCCCAATGGTTTTCTCAAACCATATTAAGTTTAAATTTAGAAAAAAATTAGAAGTGATATTTTTGACCCTTCGGTTAAATTTGAAGATACTTGGAAACCTCTTACGCAACATTTTCATATGAAATAATCTGACCTTTCTGAATCTTTTTTCTAAAATTATATGATGAGAGGAGCGGAGTTAAGGAATTTATTGAACGTGTCTGATAGAAGCTGTTGGTCTAGCCCTGTTTTGCCTTTTTTTTTGCGGGGGGGTTCTCTTTTTTTCTTTTGGGGTTTTTTTTTGTTTATATATTTTTTCTTTTAATTTCTTTGTTAATGTTTAATCTCATTATGAGTTTGGAAGTCTTTTACTTCTATGTTGCTTAAAATTCATTTTATATATGCTGATGAACATTTTCCAATCTCTTTGTTCCAACATTCTTATTGAGTTTATAATTTTGAAAAATTAATAAAAAGATTTAAAAAGAAAGAAAGAAAGAATGGTAGAGTGAAGGAACCATGGGTGACAAGTGAAGTGGAAAATCTAGTCAGGTGGAAGAAGGTAGCATACATGAGGTTTAGGAAGCAAGGATCAGATGGGTCTATTGAGGAATATAGGGCAGCAAGAAAGGAGCTTAAGAAGGGGCTGAGAAGAGCAAGAAGGGGGCATGAGAAGGCCTTGGTGAGTAGGGTAAAGGAAAACCCCAAGGCATTCTTCAGTTGTGTGAAGAAAAAAAGGATGACAGGAGTGAAGATAGGACCATTTAGAGATAAAGGTGGGAAGATGTGCCTGGAGGCTGTGGAAGTGAGCGAGGTCCTCAATGAATACTTCTCTTTGGTATTCACCAATGAGAGGGAACTTGATGATGGTGAGGACAATATGAGTGAGGTTAATGTTCTGGAGCATGTTGATATTAAGGGAGTGGAGGTGTTGGAGTTGTTAAAATACATTAGGACGGGTAAGTCCCCGGGGCCTGACGGAATATTCCCCAGGCTGCTCCACGAGGCGAGGGAAGAGATTGCTGAGCCTCTGGCTAGGATCTTTATGTCCTCGTTGTCCACAGGAATGGTACCAGAGGACTGGAGGGAGGCGAATGTTGTCCCCTTGTTCAAAAAAGGTAGTAGGGATAGTCCGGGTAATTATAGACTAGTGAGCCTTGCATCTGTGGTGGGAAAGCTGTTGGAAAAGATTCTTAGAGGTAGGATCTATGGGCATTTAGAGAATCATGGTCTGATCACAGACAGTCAACATGGCTTTGTGAAGGGCAGATCATGTCTAACAAGCCTGATAGAGTTCTTTGAGGAGGTGACCAGGCATATAGATGAGGGTAGTGCAGTGGATGTGATCTATATGGATTTTAGTAAGGCATTTGACAAGGTTCCACACGGCAGGCTCATTCAGAAAGTCAGAAGGCATGGGATCCAGGGAAGTTTGGCCAGGTGGATTCAGAATTGGCTTGCCTGCAGAAAGCAGAGGGTCATGGTGGAGGGAGTACATTCAGATTGGAGGGTTGTGACTAGTGGTGTCCCACAAGGATCTGTTCTGGAACCTCTACTTTTCGTGATTTTTATTAACGACCTTGATGTGGGGGTAGAAGGGTGGGTTGGCAAGTTTGCAGATGACTCAAAGGTCGGTGGTGTTGTAGATAATGTAGAGGATTGTCGAAGATTGCAGAGAGACATTGATAGGATGCAGAAGTGGGCTGAGAAGTGGCAGATGGAGTTCAACCTGGAGAAGTGTGAGGTGGTACATCTTGAAAGGACAAACTCCAAGGCAGAGTACAAAGTAAATGGCAGGATACTTGGTAGTGTGGAGGAGCAGAGGGATCTGGGGGTACATGTCCACAGATCCCTGAAAGTTGCCTCACAGGTAGATAGGGTAGTTAAGAAAGCTTATGGGGTGTTAGCTTTCATAAGTCAAGGGATAGTGTTTAAGAGTCGCGATGTAGTGATGCAGCTCTGTAAAATTCTGGTTAGGCCACACTTGGAGTACTGTGTCCAGTTCTGGTCGCCTCACTATAGGAAGGATGTGGAAGCATTGGAAAGGGTACAGAGGAGATTTACCAGGATGCTGCCTGGTTTAGAGAGTATGCATTATGATCAGAGATTAAGGGAGCTGGGGCTTTACTCTTTGGAGAGAGAAGGAGGATGAGAGGAGACATGATAGAGGTGTACAAGATAATAAGAGGAATAGATGGAGTGGATAGCCAGCGCCTCTTCCCCAGGGCACCACTGCTCAATACAAGAGGACATGGCTTTAAGGTAAGGGGTGGGAAGTTCAAGGGGGATATTAGAGGAAGGTTTTTTACTCAGCGAGAGGTTGGTGCGTGGAATGCACTGCCTGAGTCAGTGGTGGAGGCAGATACACTAGTGAAGTTTAAGAGACTACTAGACAGGTATATGGAGGAATTTATGGTGGGGGCTTATATGGGAGGCAGGGTTTGAGGGTCGGCATGACATTGTGGGCCGAAGGGCCTGTAATGTGCTGTACTATTCTATGTTCTATGTTTAAGTTTCTGATTGATAATAGAGAGATGCGAGGGTCAAAATGAGCCTTTGACAGTCCGTGTTCCCACATCACAATTCACTCTCAGTATATATGAGTGTCTGTTTTTACAAGTACTTCACATTCAGCTCCTTCGGCCCACAAGCTGTCAGTTAACCAGGTAACCACCTGCTGCCCCCACAAGAATAAGGCAAATGGCCCATCTCTGCTAATCCTGGGGTCCCGCCTTCCATCCAAGGTCTGTGGAAGTTTTCCCTTAAACAGTTGTCATTGCAGTTGTGTTCTCCAGGATTTAGAAGGACGAATTGATTGAAGTTTTCGTGGTATGTAGGGGAAGTGATTGATGTAATGGAGAGATACTATTCAGCTTGTTAGAGGAGCTCTGGGCTCAGAACGGGAAACTCTTCTAGAGTGTACTTTATTGGTCCCACAGTGGCATTACAAGTGCACAGATATACAAATATACAAATATTAGAAGAGAGTAAGAAAGATTAGAAAGTAAGTTACCTTCAACAGTCTAAGAGGAGGGAGTCATCACTTCCTTAGCTATAGGTTGATTAATTCTAGAGCTTAATCCTGGAGACTCATGCTTGGATCATTGGGTTCTCTTCTGGGGGAGGTATGACATGTTCAAAAGTGAAGAGTTGCACCTAACCCCAATGGGGACCAATATTCAGCAGGCAGGTTTGTTAGAGCTGTTGGGGAGGGTTTAAACTAATTTGGCCGGGGGGTGGGAACCGGAGTGAAGGGACTCAGGATAGGACAGATGGTAAAAAGAGTAAAGATAGCGTGCAGTCAGACTGTCAGGAAGGGCAGGCAGGTGATGGAATATAGTCGCAGCCAACAGGGCGAGTATCAGTATATTAGGGATGCAAAATCGAAAAGGGTAACAAGTACAGTACTCAATGTGTTGTCTCTCAATGCACAGTAAGGTGGATGATCTTATTGCACCATTACAGATGGCCAGGTATGATGTTGTGGCCATCACTGAATCGTAGCTGAAGGATGGTTGTAGTTGGGAGCTGAATGTCCAAGGTTACATGTAATATTGGAGGGATAGGAAGGTCGGCAGAGGGGGTGGTGTGGCTCTGCTGGTAATGAATGGCACCAAATCAGTAGAAAGATGTAACATAGGACTGGAAGATTGAATTCTTGTGGGTTAAAGTCAAAGCTAAAGTAAAAACAAAAGAGAGGGTATACAACGAAGCAAAAATTAGTGGAAAGGTAGAGGGTTGGGCTGTTTTTAAAAACCTACAGAGAGCAACTAAAATAATTATTTGAAAGGAAAAGATGAAATATGAAAGCAAGTGAGGAAATATATCAAAATGGATAGTAAAAGCTTTTGCAAGTATGTAAAAAAAACAGAAGAGAGATGAGAGTGGATATGGCATGCTAGAAAATGAGGCAGGAGAAATAATAACGGGGAACAAGGAGTTGGTTGATTAACTAAATGAGTATTTTGTATCATTCTTCACTGTGGAAGACACTAGAATTGTGCCAGATGTTGTAGTGTCTGAAGGACAAGAAGTGGGTGCAGTTACTATTACAAGGGAGAAGGTGCTCAAAAAGCTGAAAGACCTAAAGGTACATAAGTCACCCGGACCAGATGAACTACATCCTAGGGTTCTGAAAGAGGTAGCGTTAGAGATTATGACAGCATTAGCAATGATCGTTCAAAAATCTTTGGACTCTGGCATGGTGCCAGAGGACTGGAAAATTGCAAATGTTACTCCACTCTTTAAGAAATGAGGAAGGCAGAAGAAAGGAAACTATAGACCAGTTAGCCTGACCTCAGTGGTTGGGAAGATGTTGGACTCAGTTGTTAAGGATGAAGTTAGGGAGTACTTGGTGACACAGGTCAAGATAGGACAAAGTCTGCATGGTTTCCTCGAGGGAAAATCTTGCTTGACAAACCTGTTGAAATTCTTTGAGGAGATTACAAGTAGGATAGATAAAGGGGATGCAGTGGATGTTGTATATTTGGACTTTCAGAAGGCCTTTGACAAGGTGCCACATATGAGGCTGCTTACCAAGTTAAGTGCCCATGGTATTACAGGAAAGTTAATGGCATATTTAGAACATTGGCTGGTTGGAAGGAGGCAGTGAGTGGGAATAAAAGGATCCTTGTCTGGTTGGCTGCCAGTGACTAGTGGTGTTCCGCAGGGGTTGGTATCGGGACCACTTCTTTTCACTTTTTATATAAATGATTTAGATGTTGGAATAGATGGCTTAGTTGCCAAGTTTGCAGACAATATGAAAATTGGTGGAGGGGCAGGTAGTGTTGAAGAAACAGGTAGGCTGCAGAAGGACAGATCAGGAGAATGGACAAGAAAGTGGCAAATGAAATACAATGCTGGAAAATGCATGGTCATGCACTTTGGTAATAGAAATAAATGTGTAGACTATTTTCTAAACGGGGAGAAAGTCCAAGAATCTGAGATGCAAAGGGACTTGGGATTCCTTGTGCAGAACACCCTGAAGGTTAACTTGCAGGTAGAGTTGGTGGTGAGGAAGGCAAATGCCATGTTAGCATTCATTTCAAGAGGTGTAGAATACAAGAGCAGGGATGTGATGCTGAGGCTTTATAAGGCAATGGTGAGGCCTCACCTTGAGTATTGTACAGTTTTGGGCTCCTCATCTTTGAAAAGATGTGCTGGCATTGGAGAGAGTCCAGAGGAGGTTCACAAGGATGATTGCAGCAATGAAGGGGTTATCATACGAACATCGTTTGATGGCTCTTGGCCTCAACTCACTGGAATTCAGAAGGATGGGTGGTGGGGACCTCATTGAAACCTTTCGAATGTTGAAAGGCCTAGACAGAGTAGATGTGGAAAGGATGTTTCCCGTGGTGGGAGAGTCTAGGACAAGAGGGCACAGCCTCAAGATAGAGGGGCGCCCTTTCAAAACAGATGTGCTGAGAAATTTCTTTAGCCAGAGGGTGGTAAATTTGTGCAATTTGTTGCCCCTTGCAGCTCTGGAAGTACAGTCAATGGGTGTATTTAAGGCAGAGATTGATGTGTTCTTGATTGGACATGGCTTCAAAGGTTATGGGGAGAAGGCTGGAAAATGGGGTTGAGGAGGAGAGAAGAAAAAAAGGATCAGCCATGATTGAATGGCAGAGCAGAGTTGATGGGCCAGACAGCCTAAAATTCTGCTCCTGTGGCATTTGGTCTTATGGTCTAATGGCTGAGTGTAACATTGACCTAATATAGTGCTCTATATAGACAGATGTCTTAGTCTATTACTAAAAGTGATCCTCTGTTCAGACCAGGTGGCATGCAGAGAGTGAGAAACATTGTCCAGAATTGCCAGAATTTTCTGTAGGTTTATTTGTTCTACCACTGCCTCCAGTGTGTCCAGTTTGACTCCTATAGCAGAGCCAGCCTTTCTAATCAGTTGCCTGTTGGCATCACAGGTGTTGATGCCGTTGCCCCAAGACAACACTGCATAGAAGATTGTAGTGGTAATAATGAACTGATAGAACATGTGAAGGAGAGGCCTGTATACTCCAAGTGACCTCAGTCTCCTTAGTAAGTAGAAGCGATTCTTGCCCTTCTTGTTGATGCTCTACTCAAGTCTGTCATCCAGGTGCATCCAGGTACTCATAGGTTCTCACCACATCCACGCCCTCCCCATCAACAGTAACAGGGAGCAGTGCTGGCTTAGTCTTCCTAAAGTCCATCACCATCTTCTTCGTCTTGCTGATGTTGAGCTGCAGGTGATTCAGCTTGCACCATTTGGCAAAGTCCTCCACCAGGGCCCTGTATACTTCATCCTGTTCTCTCTTTATACACCCAACATTAGAGAATTTCTGCAGAAGACATGACTCAGTGTTGTATCTAAAGTCCAAGGTAGACGATGGAAGTGCCAACCTGCATTGAACAGAGCTTTTCCCCCAGCAATAAGGGCTGTGTGGTATTGAAGCTACTTGAGAATTCAAAAAAACATGATTCTCATAGTACTACCCTGTTATCCAAATGGGAGTAGGCTCTGTTCAGCAGGTAGATGACAGTCTCATCGACTCCAATGTGCTCCTGACAGGAAAACTGCAGGGGGTCGAGGCAGATCTGACCAGGGGTTGGAGGTGAGCCAGGACTAGTCTCTCTAGGGTCTTCATGATGTGTGAAGTCAGGGCCACTGGACAATAGTCATTCAAGACTTTTGGTTGGCCCGTCTTGGGTACTGGGACCATACATGATGTTTTCCACACAGTTGGGAGCCTTTCCAGCATGAGGCTCAGATTGAAAATGCACTGGAGAACTCCACACAGTTGCTCAGCACACTCCTTCAGTATCTTGGGGTTTACACCATCCAGTCCCAATGCTTTGCCTTGTCTTTACACAAATAGGGTAGTCAAAATTTGGTATCCTTTTCAACAAATGGAGCTGGATGCCAATTATTGTTTGTAAATCTAAGATGGAGAGAATTTCATCCACCAGAGCAGGTGAATTTGGGCATAAGGTGAGTATAAAGAGTTGGCTCCACGTATTAATCATGACCTACAAGAGAAAATCCACAGATGCTGGAAATTCGAGCAATACATACAAAATGCTGGAGGAACTTAGCCGGCCAGGCAGTATTATGCAAAAGAGTAGTCATAGAAAACCTACATCACTTCAGTCCACAACGCTGTGCCAAACATGGACTTACTTAGAAATTACCTAGGGTTACCCATAGCCCCCATAGCCCTCTATTTTTCTAAGCTCTATGTACCTATCCAGGAGTCTCTCAAAAGACCCTATTGTATCCACCACTACCACCATCATTGCCGGCAGCCTATTCCACGCTTCCAAGTTCCTGCTTGGTAGCTTCATATTTCCCCTTACTCCAATTGAACGCTTTCCTAACTTGTCTGTTCCTATCCCTCTCAAATGCTATGGTAAGGAGATAGAATTGTGATCACTATCTCCAAAATGCTCTCCCACTGAGAGACCTGACATCTGACCAGGTTCATTTTCCAATACCAGATCAAGTACAGCCTCTCCTCTTGTAGACTTATCTACATATTGTGTACAGTCAATGTTTCGGCCCAAAACATTGACTGTACTCTTTTCCATGGATGCAGCCTGGCCTGCTGAGTTCCTCTAGCATTTTGTGTGTGTTCATCATGATCTCACTGAATGGTGGACCAGGTTTAATGGGCCAGACAGTCTGCTCCTCCTCTTATAGAAACATAGAAAATAGGTGCAGGAGTAGGCCATTCGGCCCTTCGAGCCTGCACCGCCATTTATTATGATCATGGCTGATCATCCAACTCAGAACCCCGCCCCAGCCTTCCCTCCATACCCCCTGATCCCCGTAGCCACAAGCCGCACCTTCACAGTCAATACTGTGGATAATTTAGAGGAGCTTTCCATATCAGCACTTTCTAATTTACTGGCCTTTTCTGCCTGGAATGTGGGGTCCAACTTCCTCTGCTGGTAAATGATCCTTGTTTAAACTTTGGTAATTTTCTAAATCCTATGCTGCCAAGTAAAACTGCATGTATTTGTTATTGACTGCCATTGTATGTATTCTGGTTACTGATTACCCAAATTGTTTTTATTGCATTGTAATGATATTAGTTTATTGTGTGTTTGTTTATTTGCAAAAATGATGTGAAGAAAATTCATGCAGGTAAGAATTTCATTTTTGAAAGAAATTCAGTCCTAAATTAAACAGTTTAGCTCCTCTAATTTATTACGGAGTTAGATCTGCTCTCTCAGCTGGCCATTTGCTACACTGTGTGTTCTGCAAACTGTATATGACACAAAGGAACAAAGGAAGCAGGTCTGTAGGGAATAGTTTACTGTACCTGTTACTAGTACACAATACGTGTCATGTTCTGATTTTTTTCAGTGACTGGGTTCCCAATACTATGAGGGTTCATTAGTGAGCCCATAGCAGAGTCTACTGTGTGTCGATGTCACATTGAATCACTGAACAGCTTACAATTAATCTTCGTCACATTGAATCACTGAGTGGCTTACAATTAATCTTCGTCACATTGAATCACTGAGTGGCTTACAATTAATCTTCGTCACATTGAATCACTGAGTGGCTTACAATTAATTTTTGTCACATTATTTCCTGATTATTTTGAACACAGAATTATTTATTTTTCTCTGCAATGTGAATAAACAGCACTTCTGTCAACGATGTTTCCAGTTAATTCACAAACATGAATCACAGGCATTAAGTCTTCAGTGAATTTCAGCCATTACCACTGTTGGAGAGCCTATTCAAACAATTTAAATCCTTTGCATGCATATCATTCCATGTTCTTCAGCGAAGTGTGCCAAACTCACACCCTTATACTGCTTTTAGTCACTGAGTGGAGAGCATGCCTCCTGAGATGGAATGCTGAGGTTAACAGAATGGGTGTGTGACAGAAAGCTGGAATGTTCCTTTAACGTAATCCGGGGCTGTGGACCTGTCTGTCAGCTTCCTCATAGTTATGCTGGGGAAAAGGATGGGCCAGAGCAGTCTGATTCATTGTTTTAACTGTGCATTTTAGTAACAGGACTAATCAACAATCACATGTGGTTTTTTTTCAATGTCTGAGCTAGAATAAGTCTGTGAAAAGGGAAGTGATTGATCTTCCCACCTTAAATATTAAAACTGTGTGTGTGTGTGTTTTTTTTCCCCAGGGTCATAATTGGCTCCATTGAAGTATTGGCTTAAAAAAAGTTATTGAAGATGATTGAGGGCATTGAATTTATGGAACTTATATGAAGAAATTTGATGACACAAAGGTTTGGGGTATTGTGGATAGTGTGGAGGGCTGTCAGAGGTTACAGCAGGACATTGATAGGATGCAAAACTGGGCTGAGAAGTGGCAGATGGAGTCCAACCCAGATAAGTGTGAGATGGTTCATTTTGGTAGGTCAAATATGATGGCAGAATATAGTATTAATGGTAAGACTCTTGGCAGTGTGGAGGATCAGAGGGATCTTGGGGTCCGAGTCCATAGGACACTCAAAGCTGCTGCGCAGGTTGACTGTGTGGTTAAGAAGGCGTACGGTGCATTGGCCTTCATCAACCATGGAATTGAGTTCAAGAACCAAGAGGTAATGTCACAGCTATTTTGGACCCTTGTCAGACCCCACTTGGAGTACTGTGCTCAGTTCTGGTCACCTCACTACAGGAAGGATGTGGAAACCATAGAAAGGGAGCAGAGGAGATTTACAAGGATGTTGCCTGGATTGGGGAGTATGCCTCATGAAAGCAGGTTGAGTGAACTCAGCCTCTTCTCCTTGGAGAGACGGAGGATGAGAGGTGACCTGATAGAGGTGTATAAGATGATGAGAGGCATTGATCGTGTGGATAGTCAGAGGCTTTTTCCATTTCAGAGGCTGAAATGGCTAGCACAAGAGGGCACAGTTTTAAGGTGCTTGGAAGTAGGTACAGAGGGGATGTCAGGGGTAAGTTTTTACGCAGAGAGTGGGGAGTGCGTGGAATGGGCTGCCGGCGATGGTGGTGGAGGCGGATACAATAGGGTGTCTTAAGAGACCCCTGGTTAGGTACATGGAGCTCAGACAAATAGAGGGCTATGGGTAACCCTAGGTAATTTCTAAAGTAAGTACATGTTCAGCACAGCATTGTGGGCTGAAGGGCCTGTATCATGGTCCGATACCACTATGTTTCTAAATACAAGTATGAATGCTGAAAACCTGAATTTAAAAAATGCTACACAGAGACACAAGTGAGACTGAAGGTGCTGAAAGTTTTGAGCACCATGCACACATACTGGAGGAACTCAGCAGGTCTGGCAGCATCTACAGAGGGAAATAAACAGTTGACACTTTGAGCTGAGACCTTTCATCTGAACTGGTGCCAGGGTTTTGTCCTGAAACATTGGTTACCCCTCTGTCTGCCTGGCCTCTGAGCTGGAGTTCCACCAGCACATGTTTTTTGCTCTGTATTCAATAACAAGTATTTATGTGAGCTCTTCTTCAGACAGTGCACTAATTATGTTGACATTTGGTGCTGTAAAGTGTGGAAAGGAACAAAGGAACCCTTGGTGTGGGTTCAGCCAATCACTCTCTGTTCAGACTTTCAGATCCTGTCAGTTTAGCCATTCTGATTAAATATAAATATGGTAAGACTCTTGGCAGTGTGGAGTGTCCGAGTCCATAGGACACTCAAAGCTGCTGTGCAGGTTGACTCTGTGGTTTAGAAGGCATACGGTGTATTGGCCTTCATCAATCGTGGAATTGAATTTAGGAGCCGAGAGGTAATGTTGCAGCTATATAGGACCCTGGTCAGGCCCCACTTAGAGTACTCTGCTCAGTTCTGGTCACCTCACTACAAGAAGGATGTGGAAACCATAGAAAGGGTGCAGACACGAGGAAATCTGCAGATGCTGGAATTTCAAGCAACACACATAAAAGTTACTGGTGAACACAGTAGGCCAGGCAGCATCTCTAGGAAGAGGTACAGTCGACGTTTCAGGCTGAGACCCTTTGTCAGGACTAACTGAAAGAAGAGCTAGTAAGAGATTCTAGCTGGAAACCTTCCAAGGCACAAATCCATGGTCTCATGAGTCTAATGGATGCCTGTAGATATAGATTTCCCATGGTAGGGGATTCTAGGACAAGAGGGCACAACTTCAGAATTGAAGGACATTCTTTTAGAACTGAGATGCAGAGAAATTACTTTAGTCAGAGGGTGGTAAATTTGTGGAATTTTTTGCCACGAGCGGCTGTGGAGGCCAAGTCATTGCGTGTATTTAAGGCAGAGATAGATATGTTCTTAATTAGCCAGGACTTCAAAGGGTATGGGGTGAAAGCAGGGGAGTGGGGATGACTGGAAGAATTGGATCAGCCCATGATTGAATGGCGGAGCAGACTCGATGGGCTGAATGGCCTACTTCTGCTCCTAAATCTTATGGTCTTATGATGGCAGCAGGAGTCAGACAAAATGGCAGATGGAATACAGTGTTGGGAAATGTATGATAATGTATTTTAGTAAAAGGAACAATAGTGCAGAATATTAGCTAAATGGGGAGAAGGTTCAAATATCAGAGGTGCAGAGGGACTTAGGAGTCCTCGTGCAAGACCCCCAGAAAGTTAATTTACAGGTTGAGTCTGTGGTGAAGAAGGCAAATGCAATGTTGGCATTTATTTCAAGAGGAATAGAGTATAAAAGCAAGGAGATAATGCTGAGCCTTTATAAGACACGAGTCAGGCCACTTTTGGAGTATTGTCAACAGTTTTGTGCCCCATATTTCAGAAAGGATGTGTTGTCATTTGAGAGAGTCCACAGGAGGTTCACAAGGATGATTCTGGGAATGAAGGGATTAACATATGATGAGCTTTTGGCAGCTTAGGGCCTGTACTCACTGGAAATTAGAAGAATGCTTGGGGAACTCATTGAAAGCTACCGAATGTTGAAAAGACTAGATAGGGTGGACGTGGAGAGGATGTTTCCTGTGGTGGGGTATCCAGAACTGGAGGGCACAGCCTCAAAATTGAGGGGCAACCCTTTAGAACAGAGGTGAGGTGGAATTTTTTTAGCCAGAGAGTAGTAAATCTGTGGAATGCTCTGCCGCAGACTGCAGTGGAGTCCAAGTCCTTGGGTATACTTAAGGCAGAAGTTGATCATTTCCTGATCAGCTAGGGCATCAAAGCATATGTGTGCAGTTTTGGTCCCCTAATCTGAGGAAAGACATCTTTGCCATAGAGGGAGTACAAAGAAGGTTCACCAGATTGATTCCTGGGATGGCAGGTCTTTCATATGAAGAAAGACTGGATGAACTGGGCTTGTACTCGTTGGAATTTAGAAGATTGAGGGGGGATCTGATTGAAACGTATAAGATCCTAAAGGGATTGGACAGGCTAGATGCGGGAAGATTGTTCCCGATGTTGGGGAGGTCTAGAACGAGGGGTCACAGTTTGAGGATAGAGGGGAAGCCTTTTAGGACCGAGGTTAGGAAAAACTTCTTCACACAGAGAGTGGTGAATCTGTGGAATTCTCTGCCACAGCAAACTGTTGAGGCCAGTTCATTAGCTATGTTTAAAAGGAAGTTAGATATGGCCCTTGTGGCTACAGGGGTCAGGGGGTATGGAGGGAAGGCTGGGTTCTGAGTTGGATGATCAGCCATGATCATAATAAATGGCGGTGCAGGCTCGAAGGGCCGAATGGCCTACTCCTGCACCTATTTTCTATGTTTCTATATTGCAAAAAGGCAGGTGTATGTGGTTGAGTGGGGTCCAAGATCAGCCACGATGGTATGTAGAGCAGATTCGATGGGCTGAATGGCCTAGCGCTGCTCCTACGTCTTATGAGAGGAGACAGTAAACTTCCATCTGCTTGTTTCATGATGTTGTTCAATAATATCAACACTACCCTCTTATCTCACCCTTGCTTTCCCGGGTAACCCAAAATATCCTTTGATTACCTTAACATATAAATAATTATCTTAATAGATAAATAACTATTGATTATACTCAGTGCCTGAGCCTCCCTAGTACCCTTGGATAAAGAATTATGAAGGAACACTCCCCTCAGGGGAAGGCATTCCTCCTCATCTCTGACCCTGCTTCTTCAGCGGAGAGAATCTACTCTTTCTGGTTCCAGCTGAATTTTAACCATTTAGTGACATCTTCCTTTAATCTTCTAAACTCAGGTATTCAGGCCCAGTCTGTTTTATCTGTCCGTGCCAAGCCTGCCATCTCACAATCAGCTCCCTGCATTGCAGGTACATTGCCTCCTGGTGAGGAGATCAGACAGATACCAATGTTCTAGGTCTGGTCTCAGCAGCACATCTCACACCAGCAGCAGCATTTCAGAAGTCAAGTCAAGTCACTTTTTATGGTCATTTCCACCATAACTGCTGGTGCAGTACACAGTAAAAACGAGACGACGTTTTTCAGGACCATGGTGCTACATGAACAGTACAAAAACTACACTGAACTACGTAAAACAACACAAAAACTACACTAGACTACAGACCTACCCAGGACTGCATAAAGTGCACAAAACAGTGCAGGCATTACAATAAATAATAAATAAGACAATAGGCACAGTAGAGGGCAGTAAGTTGGTGTCAGTCCAGGCTCTGGGTATTGAGGAGTCTGATGACTAGGGGGAAGAAACTGTTACATAGTCTGGTCGTGAGAGCCCAAATGCTTCGGTGCCTTTTTCCAGATGGCAGGAGGGAGAAGAGTTTGTATGAGGGGGGCGTGGGGTCCTTCACAATGCTGTTTGCTTTACGGATGCAGTGTGTGGTGTAAATGTCTGTAATGGCGGGAAGAGAGACCCCGATGATCTTCTCAGCTGACCTCACTATCCGCTGCAGGGTCTTGCGATCCAAGACGGTGCAATTTCCGAACCAGGCAGTGATGCAGCTGCTCAGGATGCTCTCAATACAACCTCTGTTGAATGTGGTGAGGATGGGGGCTGGGAGATTGTCTTTTCTCAGCCTTCGTAGAAAGTAGAGACGCTGCTGGGCTTTCTTTGCTATGGAGCTGGTGTTGAGGGACCAGGTGAGATTCTCCGCCAGGGGAACACCAAGAAATTTGGTGCTTTTAACAATCTCTACGGAGGAGTTGTCGATGTTCAGCGGAGAGTGGTTGCTCTGTGTCCTCCTGAAGTCAACAACGATCTCTTTTGTTTTGTTCACATTCAGAGACAGGTTGTTGACTCTGCACCAGTCCGTTAGCCGCTGCACCTCCTCTCTGTATGCTGACTCATTGTTCTTGCTAATGAGACCCGCCATGGTTCTGTCATCGGCGAACTTGATGATGTGGTTCGAGCTGTGTGTTGCAGCACGGTCGTGGGTCAGCAGAGTGAACAGCAGTGGACTGAGCACACAGCCCCGGGGAGCCCCCGTGCTCAGTGTTGGAGATGCTGCTCCTGATCCGGACTGACTCTCCGAGTCAGGAAGTCTAGGATCCAGTTGCAGAGGGAGGTGTTCAGGCCCAGCAGGCTCAGCTTTCCAATCAGTTTCTGAGGAATGATTGTGTTGAATGCTGAACTGAAGTCTATGAACAGCATTTGAACCAACGTGTCTTTTTTGTCCAGGTGGGTTAAGGCCAGGTGGAGGGTGATGGCGATGGCGTTGTCTGTTGAACGGTTGGGACGGTACGCAAACTGCAGCGGGTCCAGTGAGGGGGGCAGCAGGGTCTTGATGTGCCTCATGATGAGCCTCTCGAAACACTTCATGATGTTGGATGTGAGTGAACGGGACGGTAGTCGTTGAGGCAGGACACTGAAGACTTCTTCGGCACGGGGACGATGGTGGTAGCCTTGAAGCACGTTGGAACAACGGCGCTGCTCAGGGAGATGTTGAAGATGTCAGTGAGAATCTCAGCTAGCTGGTCTGCACATCCTCTGAGCACTCTGCCAGGAATATTGTCTGGTCCAGCAGCCTTCCGTGGGTTGACCCTGCACAGGGTTCCCCTCACATCGGCCACGGTAAGACACAGCACCTGGTCATTTGGAGGAGGGGTGGTCTTCCTCGCCGCCACGTCATTTTCCACCTAAGAACGAGTGTAGAAGTTGTTCAACGCAACTGGGAGGGTGGCATCACCAGCACAGGCAGGTGTTGTCGTCTTGTAGTTGGTGATGTCCTGAATGCCCTTCCACATGCGCCGTGTGTCTCCACTGTCCTGGAAGTGGCTGTGGATTCGCTGGGCGTGTGCACGCTTTGCCTCTCTGATGGCACGGGAGAGTTTGGCCCTCGCTGTTGTTAGGGCTGCCTTGTTGCCTGTTCTGAAGGCGGAGTCACGGGTCCTCAGCAGCGCACGGTTATCCATGGCTTCTGGTTAGCGCGTGTAGTGATGGTTTGGACACAGTGACATCATCGATGCACTTGCTGATGTAGCTAGTCACTGATGCCGTGTACTCCTCTAAGTTGGTAAAGTCGCCATCGGTTGCAGCCTCCCTGAACATGTGCCAGTCAGTGTGCTCAAAGCAGTCTTGAAGAGCAGAGATGGCTCCCGCTGGCCGGGTTTTCACCTGCTTCTGAACTGGTCTGGAGCGTCTGACGAGCGGTCTGTATGCTGGGATTAGCATAACAGAGATGTGGTCTGAGTAACCGAGGTGGGGTCGGGGCTCCGCCCGGTATGCGTTGGGAATGTTTGTGTAAACAAGGTCCAACGTGTTCTCCCCTCATCTTTACTCCTGAAATAAAAGACAACCCTGCCTGTCACTTCCCAGTTGTGCTGTTCCTGTATAGCTTGTAAGTGATTTTTTGTAAAAGAACACACAGATTCCATTAATTCAATAGTTTTTTGTCTCACCATTTAAAATATATTCTTTCTTTCTATTTTCCCCAAAATGGGTGACTTTACAACTTTTTCTGGATTATATTCCATCTGCTCAGGCCTTGCCTATCATGATAGCCATCTGTATTTCCCCAAGCCTCTGTATTTACCTCACAGCTGACACTCCCACCAGCTTTATACCATGAAAGTCTGAAGACATTACAGGGAGGGAACATTATGTTAATGTTCTGGAGTTTGTACAATGAGAAATTATGATATTGCAAGACGAGTTGCTGTAGGGTATTGACAGGTTAGTTCCTGAGATGATGATGATGAGAGATTCTGGAACCGGGAGTCATGTTTTCAGAACAAGGAGTCAGCCTTTTAAGATGATGATGCAGAGTAATCTCTACTCAAGAGATGTGAATCTTGGAATTCTCTGTCCTAGAGAGCATGGAAGTTAGTTCACTGGATAGGGATGAACACATTATGCAAAAATAATCCTCAGCAAAGTAGAATTGAGGTGATGATCAGTGGAGGTTGTATGAATGGTGGATCAGGCTTGAGAGGCAAGGGCCAGCCTTCTTTCTTCTGGTCCTCAGAAGTGTTACATGAAAATGTAACGGGTACCTCAGTATGATGGGCATTGTATAATCAGGACAGTGCGGACAATCCTTAAACTGAAAACTCACTATTTCCCTGAAGAAATTGATCTTGATGTAAGCTTTAAAATTTTAGAGCCACACCCAGGTGATGCTGAACAGTGCTGAAAGGGTTTATCAGTTTAGAAGTTGCCTTCAGCAATCAAATTTGTTACTCTGCAATACTCTCTTGACAGTATCTGTTCATGCAAGTTCCATCAATCGTTCAGTTTCAGGGATCAGAGACAGTAGATGAGAAGGGGAGTATACAGGTCAGTTCTGATCCTGGAATTATTTCTGCTCCGCCGTTCCACAGGTGCCAGCAGGGTCTCTGCTCCAGCCTTGTCTCCTGGCATGAGGCAGGCTTGAACTGAGAGGCACATCAGAGACGTCAGCTTGATCCAGGGATGGGTGGACACTTCCCACTCCAGCTCCAACCCTGACGAGCCCATATATACTGAGGCTGATGTTCTCACTACAGACTGGATTTGGACTTTCTCCCTCGGTCTTGGCTCAGTGTCATGTGTGACAAGATCAGCTGTCAGCAGATCACACCAGATCCCCCTTGGATTTTAACCCCTGTTTTTGGGGCCCTTCTACTCACTGCTGGGATTTAAAGGGGTCTGATCTTTCATTTAGATGCACAGAATTTAAAATGTGATGCCTTGATACACTCATTAGGTCAGTGTGAGGGGAACTTTTCGTTCATCGGATGCTCCACTATATGAAATTAGTTAGACCTTTATTTTGTGGATGTTGATGGAATGAAAGTTAATTTACTAAGTTGTGGTAAAGCTGTGTGGCTGGATGTGTCTCACTAATGCTTAGCTCTGTGAGTGTGGTCTGCATGCACCCATTTAACAGCACTCTTCACTGGCACCAATG